>NC_057862.1:415135668-416442334 GCF_019393635.1 Dromiciops gliroides | reverse complement strand
AAAATGTAATCCATCTACAAAGAAAGAACTGATGATACCAGAATACAGATGTAAAGTACATTTTGTTGTTATTGTTGCTAGTTCCTTTTTCTAAAGCTTTTTCTTTTGTTTGCTATGTTTTTCATGACTGCACATGTATAACATATTGATTGCTTGAGTTCTTAAGGGGGGAATAGGGAGGAAGGATGAGAATTTGGAACACAAAATTTTAAAAATTGATGTTACAATTTGTTTTTACATGTAAGGTGGGGAAAAATTCTAAATAAATAAACAAATAAAGACCGAAATGTATTTGTAAAAAAAAACTAAACAAAACAACCCACACACTGCTGTTTCCCTGAATGGTGTGACATTACCTGAGCAGGCAAGTAACCCTCACTGACAAACTCAATAAACCTTGCATTGTTTTAAAAATTCTGGTCCTGTTACTTGATTATTCCTGTCTCTTCACAGTGGTTAGTTATGTTGAGAACAAGGGAAGGTTGATCTACTATCTTCCTCATAATGTAGATTCTGGGAAGAATTCAGCAATGGAAGAATGAATCTACTGAAGTGAAGGGGAAAGGAAACAAGAATTTATTAAGAATTTATTTACTATTTGCCAGGCACTGTGTTAACCACTTTATAGATACTATCCCCATAACAACCTTGTGTGGAAATTTATTTTGATTTGGGGACCCTACCTTTAGGCTGAGATTAGAAAGCCTTAGGCCCTCAGGGTCTCTCCCCCTCCTCCTCAGATTCAGCTGAGTGAAAAAGCCCCGTGGGCTATACAAGACCCCAGGTCAGACAGCTGGGGGGAAAAAAAAGCCCCCAGCTCCGACCTGAGCGGAGCTATCTGGCCTGTGCTGAGGCATAAGGCTCGAGAGCACCCCCCCCACCAGCTGCAGCTCTGGCTGGTGGATTAGCTTGGTCTGTGGGGTCGAAGGAAGCCCCGAGATTTGAGTGGAGAGAAGAAAAGGTGTGTGTGTGTGTGTGTGTGTGTGTGTGTGTGTGTGTGTGTGTGTGTGTATAGAGGGGGGGGAGGGGGAGGCTGACTAGAGAAAGAAGGGTTAAGTGACTTGCCCAGGGTCACACAGCTAGTAAGTGTTAGGTGTCTGGGGCCGCATTTGAACTCAGGTACTCCTGACTCCAGGGCCGGTGCTCTATCCACTGCGCCATCTAGCTGCCCTCTTCTCTCTTTTTAAAAAACGTATAACCAGGGGGCAACTAGGTGGTATAGTGGATAAAGCACTTGCCCTGGATGTAGGAGTACCTGAGTTCAAATCCGGCCTCAGACACTTGACACTTACTAGCTGTGTGACCCTGGGCAAGTCATTTAACCCTTATTGCCCCACCAAAAAAATAAAATAAAAATAAAAATCATATAACCAATGATTTATTTATTTTATTAGTTTTTCATAAAACCAACTCCTAGTTTATTTATTAATTCAATTTTTTACATTCAGTTTATTAACCTCACCTTTAATTTACAGAATTTCCAATTTGGTGCTTAATTGAGGATTTTTAATTTGCTTTTTTCTAGTTGTTTCAATTTTATACACAACTCATTGATCTTCTCTTTCTCTATTTAAAATTTTTTTTTTCAGGGCAATGAGGGTTAAATGATTTGCCCATGATCACACAGCTAGTAAGTGTGTACAGCTAGTAAATGTGTACAGCTAATGAGCTGTTCCCCCTTCTTTCTCTATTTTATTGATATAAATTTTCCTCTGATTACTGCTTTTGCTGCATCCCATAAGTTTTGATATGTTGTCTCATTATTATCATTCTCTTTAATAAAAATTATTTATTGTTTCTGTGACTTGTTCTTTAACCCATTCATTCTTTAAGATTAGGTTATTTAGTCTCCAATTAAAGTTTAATCTTTGTTTCCACATACTATTATCTGAGAAGTATGCATTTAATATTTCTGCTTTTAACTATAAAATTTTTATAGCCTAATATATGGTCAGTTTTTGTAAAGGTGTCATGTACTGCCATGAAAAAGTATTTCTATTCACATTCAATTTTTTCAAGATTTCTATCATATCTAGCTTATTTAATAATTTATTAATCATTTTGACTTTTTTCTTAATTATGTTTTGGTTTCATTTATCTAGTTCCAAGAGGAGGACATTGAAATCCTCCATTATTCTAGTTTTACTATATATTTCCACGTGTAATCCTTTCAAATTTGAAAACTATAGCATTTAGTATGTATATGTTTAGCATTGATATTGCTTAATTATCTATGGTATCTTTTTAAATACTGTAGTTTCCCTGCTTCTTTCTTTTTTTTTTTTTACATATAAGGTATTTTATTTTTCCGTTACATGTAAAGATATTTCTCAACTTTTGTTTATACAAGCTTTACAATTTCAGATTTTTCTCCCTCCCCCCCCTCCCTCCCCCCTCCCCTAGACAGCAGGTAATCTGATATAGGTTATATCTATATATCTATATATCTATATACATATACATATAGATATCTATATACACACATATATATACACACATAATAACATTAATCCTATTTCTGCATTAATCCTGTTACAAGAGAAAAAATCAGAGCAGTGATACAAAAACTCAATATAGAAAAAAAAAACAACAGCACCCAAAACAAAAGAAATAGTATGGTTCAATCAGCATCTATACTCCACAGTTCTTTTTTTTTTTTCTTGGATTTTCTGTTCAGTTTTGGTCTTATTCTCAAGAATACCTGATAGTCCCTTAGTTCATTAAATATCATTTTTTTCCTCCTTGCAGGATTATACTCAGCTTTGCTGAGCAGGTTATTCTTGGTTATAAGCCCAGCTCCTTTGTCTTCAGAATTATTATATTCCACATCCTTTAGTCTTTTAATGTGGAAGCTACTAAATTTTGTGTTATCCTGGGGCAGCTAGGTGGTGTAGTGGATAAAGCACTGGCCCTGGATTCAGGAGGACTTGAGTTCAAAACCGACCTCAGACACTTAACACTTACTAGCTGTGTGACCCTAGGCAAGTCATTTAACCCCCACCAAAAAACAAAAACTAAAACTTTCTAATTTCTTATTTTTTTCTCCTTAAGCTGAGAGCTTTGAAATTTAGCTATAATGTTCCTGTGAGTTTTCATTTTGGAACCTCTTTCAGGTGCTGATTGATTGATTTTTTTCCATATCTATTTTGCCCTCTAGTTCTTTTTTTCTCATAAAAGTATTTTATTATTTTCTAGTTACATGTAGAGATAATTTTCAACATTTGTTTTTATAAGATTTCTAGTTTCAAATTTTTCTCCCTCCCTCCCTAAGATTATCTGATATAGGTTATATATATACAATCACATCAAATATATTTCTACATTAGTCATGCTGTGAAAGAAGAATTAGAGCAAAAGGGAAAAACCTCAAAAACCCAAAACCAAAAAAATAGAAATAGTATTGTTTAATCTGTATCTAGATGCCACAGTTCTTTTTTTCTGGATTTGAGTAGCATTTTCCATCATGAGTCCTTTGGAACTATCTTGGACCATTGTATTGCTGAGAAGAGTCAAGTCTATCACAGTTGATCAACACACAATATTGTTGATACTGTGTACAATGTTCTCCTTGTTCTGCTCATCTCACTCAGCATCAGCCCATGCAAGACCCTCCAGGTTTCTCTGAAATCTGCCTGCTCATCATTTCTTACAGCACAATAGTATTCTATTACATTCATATACCACAACTTGTTCAGCCATTCCCCAACTGATGGCATCCCCCTCAGTTTCCAATTCCTTGCCAGTACAAAAAGAGCAGCTATGAATATTTTTGTACATGTGGGTCCTTTCCCCTTTTGTATGATCTCTTTGTTTGCCATCTAGTTCTAGAATTTCAAGACACTTTAAAAAAAACCCACACAACATAACTTTTGGGCCACTAGGTGGCACAGTGGATAGAGCACCAGCCCTGGATTCAGGAGGACCTGAGTTCAAATCCAGCCTCAGACACTTAACATTTACTGGCTGTATGACCCTGGGCAAGTCACTTAACTTCAATTGCCTCACACACACACAAACAAAAAAACCCCCAAAAAACCATAACTTTCAGGTAGTCCAACAATTTTTATATTATCTTTTCTCATTCTGTTTTCCAAGTTAGTTGCATTTCTAATGAGATGTTTTACAATCTTTTGCATTTTTCTTTTTTCTTTTTTTGTTTTTTCTTTATTTTTTTTTCAGCAACAAACATTTATTTTATTTTCCATTTACATGTAAGGGTAGTTTTCAATATTCATTTTCATAAGATTTAGAGTTCCAAATTTTTCTCCCTCCCTCCCTCCCTTTCCTCCCCCCTCCACAAAATCACAATCAGGTTATACATGTACAATCCATGAGTGTTCTTTTTATCAGTTCTTTCTATAGGGGTGCACAGTAAGCCTCCTCATTAGTTCCTTGGAATTGTCTTGGATCATTGCACTGCTGAGAGTAGTTAAGTCATTCACAATTGCTCATTGAACAATACTGCTGTCACTACGCACAATGTCCTCCCAGCTCTGCTCACTTCACTCTATACATTGTTGTTCATTAGTCTTTCAAGGTTTTTCGGGGATCATCCTGTTTGTCATTGCCTGTAGCACAAGACCATTCCACTAGAATCATATAACACAGTTTTTTCCATCATTCCTCAATTGATGGACATTCCCTTGATTCTCAATTCTTAGCCTCCACCAAGAGTTGCTATAAATATTTTTTGTACAATTTTCCCCCTTTTCTCTTTTTCATGATTACTATTGTTAACTGTTTCCCTTCCATCCTATTCCCTTCCCCATGATATTTATTCTATTATCCATATTCTTTTATCCTACCATTCTTCAAAAGGGATTTGCTTCTATCTGTCCCCTCCCCCACTCTGCCCTTCCTTCTTTTGCCCCTCTCTCTTTATCCCTTTCCCCTCCTATTTTCCCGCTGGGTTATACAGATTACTCCACCCAATTGAGTGTGTACATTATTCCCTCCTTGAGCCAGTTCTAATGAGATTGAGGTCTTTGAGCCAATTTTGATGAGTGTTAGGCTCATTTACTGCCCAGATTAAATAGATTCCTCCACCCAGTTGGGTGTGTCTGTTAGTCCTTCCTTGAGGCAGCTCTGATGAGTTTAAGATCTTTGAGCCTTTTCTGATGAGTGTAAAATTCATTTACTGCCCTTCCCCCCCCCTGTGAATTCCCTTCACCCCTCAATTTAACCCTAAAGATGTTATCACCTAGCTAAGTGACACAGTGGACAAAGTATCACCCCTGGACTCAGGGGAATCCCAGCCAAAATCCAGCCTCAGACACAAGACAGTCGCCCACTGTATGACCCTAGGTATGTCTCCCAGCTCCATTTTTTTTTTTTTATGGTTCTCTAGGGTCTTGTATTTGAAAGTCAGATTTGCCATTCAGTTCAGGTCTTTTCATCACAAATATCTGAAAGTCTTTTTCATTAAAGTCCCATTTTTTCCACTGAAAGATAATGCTGAGTTTTGCTGCGTAGGTGATTCTTGGTTGCAATCCCATTTCCTTTGCCCTTTGGAATATCATATTCCATGCCCTCTGGTCCTTTAATGTAGAAGCTGCTAGATCTTGTGCTATCCTGACTGGGGTTCCACAGTACTTGAATTCTTTCTTTTTGGCAGCTTGCAATATTTTCTCCTTGACCTGAGAGCTCTGGAATTTGGCTATAATATTCCTAGGAGTTTTCCTTTTGGGATCTCTTTCTGGAGGTGATTGGTGCATTCCTTCAATTTCTACTTTAGCTTCTTCTTCTAGAATTTCAGGGCAATTTCCCCATAGAATATCTTGGAAGATGGTGTCTAAGCTCTTTCCTTGATCATGGTTTTCAGGTAGACCAATAATTTTCAAATAATCTCTCCTGGACCTATTTTCCAGGTCAGCAGTTTTTCCCAGAAGATATTTCACATTGCCCTCTATTTTTTTATTCATTTGGATTTGCTTTATTGTGTCTTGGTTTCTCATAAAGTCACTGCTTCCATTTGTTCAATCCTAATTCTTAGGCAATTATTTTCATCAGAGAGCTTTTGTACCTCCTTTTCCATTTGGCCAATTTGACTTTTCAAGCTATTGACTTTTTTCTTATGTCTTTCCTGCATCACCCTCATTTCTCTTTCTATTTTTTCCTCTACCTCTCTAACTTTATCTTCAAAGTCCTTTTTGAGCACCTCTATGGCCTGAGACCAATTCGTATTTTTCTTGGAAGCTTTAGATATAGGGGCCCTGATGTTGACATTTTCCTCTAAGGGTGTCCCTTGGTCTTCCTTGTTACTGAAGAAACTTTCTATGGTCCTTACTTTTCTCTTTTGGCTCATCTTGCCTTTCTTTTACTAGACTTTTAGCTCCTTAAAGTGGGGCATTGTTTCCAGGCTGTAGTATCCCAAGCTTAAGAAGTCCCAGGTGGTATGATTTAAGGAGGATCAGGTTCTTCACTCACCCTTGTTCCCTGGTCCTTAGATGACCCCAGACCAACTTGCTAATCAACCAGCTTTGTGTGTTATGGTTGTTAGCTCCGACGAGCCTGTGCCCCTCCCCCACCTGGGCCACTTCTACTCGAGCCTACCTCCTGGTTCTCAGCAGGGGTGTAAAATCCAAGTTCTGCCTTAGCACTAGCATAGACCCCAGTAGTCTCCCCCCTGCCCAGGACTCAGCCCACTCACCAGACTGTGATCTTAGTTCCAGACAACACTGGTGCTTCAGCTGATTCAGAGTCTCTGGGGGTCTGCTTCTCTGGTGAGGCCTTCCTGGGACTGGATCTGTGTCAGGGTGACTGTGGGGTTGGGCTCGACTCCTGTATCAGCACAGCAGCTCCCTCCTTCTGACCTTCCAAGATGTTCTTGGTTAAAAGATGATTTCAGCACATTCTTCTATGAGTTTTGCTGCTCTGGGCATTTTCCTATGGTGTTATTTAGATGGTTTTTGGAGCGATCGTCCATTTTTTCATTTTTAAAAATTTTGTTTTATTATTTCTTTATGTCTTATAAAGACATTAACTTTCCCTTCCTCAATTCTAATTTTTAAGGAGTTATTTTCTTTGATAAGTTTTTTAATCTGTTTTTCTAACTGTTGACTTTCTTTTCATAATTTTCTTGCTTTCCTTTCATTGCTCTTATTTCTTTTCTCAATTTTTTCTTCAACCTCTCTTGTTTTTTAAAGTCCTTTTTGAGCTCTTCCAAGAACTTTTTGGGGGGCTTGTGACCATTTTCCATTTTTCTTTGAAGCTTTACAAGAAGCTGGTTTGTCTTCTCGATCACTGATTCTTATAGCCTAATTCCTGACTACAAACTTGGTGTTAGGGCTTGGCTGTGTTTAACTATGGAAGGAAAGTTGGGACTGGGTTTTTTGCTGCTTTTCTTGGAGTATTGAGTGTTCTGTTATTTTAAGATCTCTGGGACAAGCTGGGAACCTGCAAGCTTTCTGAGTTTCAAAAGTGGTCTGATCCAGGTCTGATCAAAAGTGGTCTGATCAATTGTTGCCCTCCTGGTTTGAGCTTTCCAAGTTCTTTGACTGAGTTTGGGTTTAAACAATAGTTGAATATTCCTAGGCAGATACTGTCAGAAGAGTGTTGGTTCAGTGGTAGAATTCGTGGTCCTGCTTTTGTCTCAGATTTCTTGCCCTGGTTATTCCTTTACAGGCTTCAGACTGGGCTAGCAGCTAGAACTGACCATAAACCTCTCTATCTAACTCCATGGGTTGACCTGGCCTGGAAAAATAACTCATCGTAATTGTTTTTTTCTTGAATCACCCTACTACAATTCATTCTGGTGCTTTTTCTAGATCTGTTTTGGGGAGTTGGGGCTGGGGGTGCGATTGGTTGCTGTACTTCTTCCTGCTCCTCTGCCATCTTGGCTCTAGTTATGATGTAGGAGGTAAAAAAAAGGTTAACAGAAAAACCTAAGACCCAAGCTTTAATTCAGATATTAGCTCTAAAAGGGAGTCAGACCCCAGTTAATGGATAACTTATGTTAGGTTCTCTTACCCACAGAAATCAGTACCCATAATGGGACCATAAAGGGTCAGATCAAATAACAATAAAGGAATTGACAGCCTATAGAAATTCAGACTAGAAATAAAAGAAAAATGAAGGTGTTTTGAAACTAGCCATGGGAACCAGAAAGAGACATGCACAGAAAAGGCCAAATTTGTCCCCAGATTCACCTTATGACATGTAAACCCCCCCCCCCCCTCCAACACACCTCCACTGAAAAAGGTACCCACCTCAGGGGTTGGTTTAGGACCCCAGGAACTCCAAATTAGGATAAGCCCTCCCCTGTACTTCCCCAAAGTGGAGATTATTATAATAAGTAGGACAGGCCCTTCGCTGTATTTCCCCAAGGTGGAGAGTTATTATAATAAGAATGATAAATCAATTTATCTATAATATAGCTGTCTTTCCTTTCACTGTTCGAGAGATACATTTCCACTATTCTGGTTCCCTCCCTGTGATCACCCACAATTTTGTATTGCAATAAAACTTGGGAAACTGAGTCTTGTAATTCTTTTGGGATGACTCACAATCAATTTGACCCCAAATTCTAGCCCACGTCAATTAGATCAAGTTTATTTCTGATTTAGCATAGCTGGTAAAGAGGTTCCATCTCTATCCACTGCAGTGAAGCCAGGTCATTGGGCACTTTGCTCCTCACAAGGCTCAGCCTCCTCAAAAACCCTGGCATGGACTCATGCAATTGGTACTCTGGACCAGGGCTTCAAGCTCTTGGCAGAGAATCACTCTTCTGACTTTTTGAAATTCATAAATTTACAATCTAATCCATTTCGTTTCTCCAACTTTTTAACTAAGGCAAAAAAGAACAGAGCAAATTTAACTTCCTTATTCAAATTCAAGGAGGAGGGGAGAGAGAGAGAAAGAGATTTAGAGATAGGGATAGACTGAGAGACAGAGTTAGTAATCTGACCCAGGTTGGTAATTTTGGTGTCATTTTGAACTCCTTAATCTCCCTCACCCTACATTTTCAACTAATTATCAAATCTTGCCATTTCTACTTCTATAATGTCTCTCATCTCTGCCCCCCTTCTCTCTATTCACAGGGCTACAACCCTAGAACCTTTTCCTCTAGCCTGGACTATTTCAATAGCGTCTCATTTTGTCTCCTTATTTCAAGCCACTCCTCTCTCCGATCCAATCTCCATATAGCTATCAAATTGATTTTTCTAAAGTGCAGACCTGACCATGTTATGCCCCTACTCAATAATGGCTCCTATTGATGCTAAGATCAAATATAGACTCCTATGTTTGGCATTTAAAAGTCTTTCTAGCCTTATTTCATATTGCTTTTCATTTACAATTCAATCAACCTCATTTTCTTTCTGTTCTTCATTGTTTCCCAGCTCTTATCTGTATATTCCCCATGCCTGGATGACATTCCCTCCCCCAACCCTTTCACCTTTTCCTCTTAGAGTCTCTGATTTCCTTAAAGTTTAAACTCAAATACCACCTTCTATGTGTAGTTTTTTCCAGATCCACCCTTCTATGAATTCCTTCCTTCCAAAATCACCTTTTATCTATTTTGTAGATAGATAGAGAGGTAGCTGAATGGGTTGTTGTTGTTTGTCCATCCTTCTCCTAGAGGATCACAACTTCAGGGAGATGTTATGATTTGCAAGTAAATTGGATTTAAGTGAGGGAGGGCTTTGCAAAATCACCAACCTATCTGAGTCCGGTCACAAGATATAGATCAGGACAACTGGAAATAGCCCAGGATGTTTAAGGCAATTGGGGTTAAGTGATTTGCTCAGGGTCACACAGCTAGTAAGTGTCTGAGGTGAGATTTGAATCCTCCAGACTCCAGGGCCAGTGCTCTATCCACTGCACCGCCTAGATGCTCCAGATGAATAGATGGGTAATGGATGGACAGATAGATATAAATAGAATTTAATCTTATAGATAGATAAGATAGATAGAATTTAAGATCCTCTAAGGCAGTGATTTCACTTTTGACCTTTTATCCCCAGGTTTTAGCAAGGGTCCTGCCATCAAGTAGGTTCTGAATAAATGCTTGTTGATTGATCGATTAATTATTCCTCCCTTCCCTTAGGAGGGAAGTGTCAGACCCGAGGTACAAACTGAGGCATGGTCATCAGATATTTCCAGTGTGATTTTTTTTCCTTATCTATATTTTATTGCATGGGGTGGGGGGGGGCAGTGTTTTGAATATAGGAGAAACATTGGGAAGTAATAATAATATTTAAAAAGCACCAATAAAACAATTTTTAAGAAATAAAATTCCCTTCTATTTTTTCCTATTAATCTTAAATTTAGCACTTTACCTGCTATTTAAAACTAGGTTGTTGTTGTTATTCAGTCATTACTCTGTGTATAAAGTCTGTGGGGTTTTCTTGGCAAAAATACTGGGGTAGTTTGCTATTTCCTTCTCCAGTTTGTCCCCATTTTACAGATGAGGCACTAAGGCAAATAGAGGTTAAGTGACTAACCCAGGGTCACATGGCTAGTAATGTCTGAAGCCAGATTTGAATTCAGGTCCTCCTTACTCCAGGTCCAGTGCCCTATCCACTGTACCACCTAGCTGCCCTAAAACTAGATAACCATCCTTAATCTTCCTTAGTTTCTCTTGTGAGTCATCACAATAGTACCTGGACAAAGTTTGGTAGAGAGTTTTAAATTTTGTCTTTGAAGACTTGTATCTCTGTATAAAAATGTTCATTTTAATATCATTTACATATTTCAATGTTTGGGGGAAGATTACTCTAACACGGTAATTTTGGGGGAAGATTACTCTAACACTCATAATTCTATTTTAAACTCCAGATGAACTTTTCTAGACGGAGGCAGCACTTAAAAATTGTTATTTTAAGTAACTTCATATTGCTATTTTCATATCAAATATATGTTTGCTGCATAAAGTCATTGCAATATGAAGATTAATAATCAAGCAACACAAATATTGGTTGACATTTCATGGTTCTGAATGAAAGAAATGAACACTTTCCTCTCATGCACAAGTGAACGTATGTGTGTCCACTTTAGCCATATATATATATATATATATATATATATATGTGTGTGTGTGTGTGTGTGTGTGTGTGTGTGTGTGTGAATTGTAATAAGAAACTGAGTCATTCTTTTGCTAATCTGACTTTTTAGTGTATGCTTACAGAAACAAATGGTAATTCTTCGTGGACCTATTATTTGGTCCAGTTCAGCCTGCATTAAAAGACTAACATAATCGTATTGAGGGGAAAGCATTTGGAGATCTATAATCCAGTGATATTTCTGAACATCTCTTTACGTAATGACAATCTGTGAAGGGTAAATATGTTGATTAGGGGCCTTCACAAATATCAGAATGTGTGGGAGTAAGCAAGGTGAAGGTTTAAAAAATCATTAGCTGTAATTAATAAATAATACTTTAGGCAACATCTTTACTTTCCAAGTTTTTAGAAGCTGTATATAATACTTCACTTTCTCTTGCTTAAAATGGGAATAGTTAGAATGAGCATTTTTTAAAAAGACATAAAGACTTTGTTCTAGTTCCACATACAAACATTATTCTTACTGTACTTAGAGCTTATAGTATTTGGCAAGCTAATGTGATTATAATGCTATACGGAGGCTGGGGTAGACAAGTTGTGCTCTTTCTAACTCTAAATCTACAATTTCATATTCACAGCAAATTAGTGTCAGACCCAGGATTAGCATTCAAGTCTTTCAACTCCTAGACCAATGTCCTTCTACATTCTCTTAGACAATTGTGATTTTTAAAGTTTTTTTTTCCCCATACTAATAAAAAGTATTATGGATTAGACAAATATTGCATTCTGGAAAGAAGCCTGATGGTTAGAAAGTTGTGTGCATGGGGTAGCTAGGTGGCTTAGGGAATAAAGCACCAGCCCTGGAGTCAGGAGGACCTGAGTTCAAATTCAGCCTCAAATACCTTTTTGCTGTGTGACCCTGGGCAAGTCACTTAACCCTGATTGCCTCAGAAAAAAAAGTTGTGTGCATATTGAGATTAAAATATGCAATACTCTGTCATTCTTATTGTTTCTTCAACCAGGACTATTCATTAGGTCAGCATTAGTCTCATGTATGTATATATGTACATATATGTATACACAGATGTTTATATTATGTGCACACATACATACACATACACATACTATGTATACATATATATACACACATATTTGACGTAGCACACTAAACTCCTGCAGGAAGCAGCATGGTGTAGTGCATAGAAGATTGGATTTGTAGTCAGGAAGACCTAGATTTGAATCCCCCTCAGATATTTAACTAGCTCTATAAGCGATAACTAATCTGCCTCATGAGTTTGTTTTAAAGCCTAAAAGAGATAGCATATGTAAAACACTTTGCAAACTTAAATGGGTTGAGAAAATGTGAGTTATTTTCAAGTATGCCACAAAGCATATAGCTTAAGATAATTTTATTTACAAGGTCTTTCCCTCTTATTGTTAATAAAAATATGCCTTCCTAGAGCAAAGGATTTAGTGAGCTGTTCCCTCTAGAAAAAATGTTGCCATAGCTCAGAACTTAAGACTAAATTTTAGATTTTCATCATAAAACAAAACTCCCATATTCAGTATCTTGTAACATTTTTTAAATATCAGAGAAAGTTATTTACCCAACTGATAAACTCAGGTGGAAAATTTCTCTTTGAATAAATAATTCACTGGCTAAAAAAAAATTGACTGGATTTATAATAGCAATAACTATTGAAGTTAGATTATTTGAATCTGATCTTTAAGTTGGGGAAGTTGGTGGCCTAAGGCACAAGCTTTAACATTGATTTAAGTGAATACCTTTAGCTATTTCACTGAAAATATTTCTAGCATTTATATTTTATCATATAACCAAATTTAGGAAACTGAGGGGGTAGGGTGCCCATCAGTTGGGGAATGGCTTAACAAGTTATGGTATACGAATGTGATGGAACACTATTGGATGTTGCTATGGTAGAAATTTGTATTGCTTTATTGTACATATTTGTAACAGTTTTGTTTTCCTTGCCTTCTCAATAGGTGGAGAAGAAAGGAGAAAAAGATGAGGACTTGAAAATAAAATAAAATTTAAAAATTTTTTAAAATCATCAAATTGCAGCTTTGTAGATGTAGTTATAATCAAGTAATTAAAAAAGAAAATTAATGATTTTTGGCCAACTTAACTGGTTGTTAGGCCTCTGTTATACACTTAATTCTCTTATTTCAGAAATAGAATGAAACCATAGCCAATGATACCATTTAACTTGTTAGAAAAGAGTAGCTTGTGATGTAGAAAGTTATCTGTATTTGACTTTTTTTTTGACAGTGAAATTTCAAGGCATAATAGATGGTCTAATAGAGGATGTTATATTCCTAAAACTAAAATTCCAATTCCAAAATTAGGCTAAAATACTCATAGGCACTAACAAACACATTAAACTGTATATTAGAATTTAAGGGCTTTTCTGCAACCATTTTTGTGCTTTTTTTTAGAAATATTTATCCCTTGTGATTATTATATTTCAGTCAAGGCTTCCATTTCATTTTAGTCAAAATAGTGAATGCAAATGTTTTTGAGGATAAGGGATGCATCTAACTCTATATCAAATCTTATCTAAGAGAGATGGCAACAGTAACAACCAATAAAAATCATTGATCAATTTATCTCAGTTACTCTTGATGGAGAAGGCATAGCAAAAGCTGTCGAATTAAGATTTATATAGACTTTGGAAAGCCATTGTTAATTAACCAAAATATCCAGCTGAGAGCACTACAGTATAAGCATAGAAATTAGAAAGCATCCTTTAAGTTCTGATGAAATGATATAGGATACCTTTAAAATACTGAACTGGAAAGCTGTAGTTTTCTCTAAAGTGAGAAAGAGGAATGAGAATATTGAAATGCCTGGGAAGACTGTTATGAATTGATACAAAGTGAAGTGATCAAAACTAGAACATTACTGTAAAGATAAACAACTTTGAAAGACTTAGGAACTCTGATCAATACAATGATCAGCCACAATTCCAAAGGACTCATGATATAAAACACTATTTACCTTAAGATTAAGAACTGCTGGATTCAAAGTGCAGATTTAATTATTTTTCCCCTCTCCTTTTCTCATGGCTGATGTGGGAATTTGTTTTGTTTTACTTTACATATTTTTAATGGGTTTTGTTTTTCTTAACTTCCCTATGGGTAAGGAAGGGTGACGTAGAAGGGAGAGAATTCAAAACTGAAAACAAGATAAAATGGAATTTTAAAAAAATTGCAACAAAGCTATAGAACTTCCAGGCTGCTAGGAAACATCTGTGGGTTAGCTAGATGATGCAGTGGATAGAGTGCCAGGTCTGAGGTCAGAGGACTCATCTTCATGAGTTCAAATCTGATGTCAGAGACTTACTAGCTATGTGACCCTGGGCAAATCACTTAACTGTGTTTGCCTCAGTTCCTCATTTGTAAGATGTGCTGGAGGACATGGCAAACCACTCTAGTATCTTTGCCAAGAAAATCCCAAATGACATCATGAATACAAAAGGGAAATCCTTAAAATTTCTTACCTTTTCTAAAGATAATCATCCCTGGTATCTTGTGCTTGTAGTATATAATGACTGTTAACACCTCTGTAGGGGATTAGGAATACTGCTTATATTAGCACTAATAAAATTTCTAGTATTTGGTTTAGGACTGTGAATAAAGATCATTCAGGCAGCTGGCTCAGGGAGGAAGTGAGAAGGGTAACTGGCTTGAAGTGGGATGAGAATAACAAGGTAGAGTTATGATGCAGGAGACTTCAGAAGCTCTCTTCTGATGCTTTTGACTGTTTACCAGATACATTCTCAAATTACCTCCTGTCTATATTCCCTAAAACCATAGGAGGCCCCTTGGGAACTAGAGCAGCAATCAATGTAGGCCCATAGTATCCGTTCCAGCCTTGATCCAAAAGAGCTATCAACTTCTGTGTCCCTGCTAATGAAACCTTTCTGATGCAGTCATTTTCTCCTCCTAGGGGAGTCAAGATATTTTCTTCTGTCATAACTTGGACATCATTGAAATTCCTTAAGGTTTAATACAGAATAGATAAGGAAGTTTCAAGTGCTTTGGGTGAAAAAAGGGGTGAGACCACTGGTGAAACAGAACTCAAAATAAGATGTTATTGTTCTTTTGTTATTGATGTTCAGTGGTTTCCAACTTTTAAGTGACCCCATTTGGTGTTTTCTTGGTAAAGATACTGGAGTGGTTTGCCATTTCCTTCTCCAGCTAATTTTTCAGATGAAGAACTGTGGCAAACAGGGTTAAGTGACTTGCCCAGGGTCACAAAGCTAGTGTCTGAAAACAGTCTTGAACTCAGAAAGATGTATTCTCATTAGTTTTTCAATGTCTTAACTATATAATGGGACCTTAATGGAGAGAACTCAAAAGCCCTTTATGTAGCATTGTCTTCCAAGGTAGAACAAGGCAGTAACACTTATGCAAATTTAAAGTCTAAGTTGTATTTTCATA
Source organism: Dromiciops gliroides (assembly GCF_019393635.1). Taxonomy (NCBI): domain Eukaryota; kingdom Metazoa; phylum Chordata; class Mammalia; order Microbiotheria; family Microbiotheriidae; genus Dromiciops; species Dromiciops gliroides. The sequence goes on along the minus strand of NC_057862.1, from coordinate 416,426,870 downwards.
GATTTCACAACTAATTTACAAGGATACACACTTCCCTCACTTGACTCTAGCTTTCCAAAGATAATTTTAGATCTTTTAGGGGAAAAGTTCATTTATATGCACAGTAGCAGAGGCAGCTAGGTGGTAGAGTACTTAGAGCAATGGACTTGGAGTCAGAAAGACCTGAGTTCAAATCCAGCCTCAGACATTTGTTAGCTGTATGACTCTGGATAAGTGACTTAATTTTTCTGTGCCTATAAAATAGGGTAGCTCATAGCACCTACCACCCAGGGTCATTGTGAGGATCAAATGAGATAATAAACATAAAGCACTTTGCAAACCTTAATATGTTATTATGAAGTAGCTGGTGGCACAGTGGATAGAGGTACTGGGCCTGGAGTCAGGAAGACAGTTCAAATCAGGCCTCAGATACTTAATAGCTGTGTGAACCTGGGCAAATCATTTAATCCTCAGTTCCTCATTTGTAAAATAAGCTGGAGAAGGAAATGGCAAACCACTCCAGTATCTTCGCCAAGAAAACCTCAAATGGGATCATGAAAGAGTCAGACATGACTGCACTTACTAGCTATGTGACCCTGAGCAAATCACTTGATCTATTTGCTTTAGTTTCCTCAGCTGTAAAATGGGGGTAATGATAGCACCCACCTTGCATAGTAGTAGCTCTAGAAATGCTTATTCTTTCCACCCAATCCCCAAACCCCCAGTATCATGAACCTAATATTAGGACATTCCACACATATTTATTGAATGGAACTGTTTACTCTGAAGTGGGTACATTAGTGTGTATAGCATGAATCATTGTCAAGGCTTTTATGCAAAAGGAGAGTAGGATAAATTATGCATTTGGTATATTTATTTGGGCTTGAATTCCTTATATTGTTTTTGTTGTGAATTTGAGATTTTGAAAACTAACAAGATGAAAATAACTTAGGCATTTGAGATTTGTTTTCCAAATGAAAAATACTAAAATTCTCAAAAATGAAAATTCTCAGCTAACAATATTTGGACTGGTGAACCTAATAACTGATCAATTCACTATTTCTCTAGATTAGTGGTAGATCATGATTTCTCTCAGCAGTGATGTAAACTGAATTCTTGCCTATAAAGGTTGTGACTGGTCATTTTGGACATAAAATTTACCTTCATTTCCTGCAGTTTCCATCAGAGTCAGAGGCCCTGGCATCCCCTTAAGCAAGCTAAAATATTATTGTTCTCACTATGCATTTTGCTGCTAAGGATTATAGGATTAGGATTTAGAAAAGGATTTCCCCTCCCCCCAACCTTGTATGGGCAGCAGCTCTAGTCTAGCTATGGAACAAAGACAAATTAGAGTGAAGGAGAAAGTGTCAATTTTAATTATGTTTTGCTCACCACCAAAGTCTATTAAAATGACTTTCCATTTTCTCCTTCCTGAGTGAAACAGGTTTATTTCTGATCTTCAATAGTTAATGTGCAGTTTAACCCATCTACATTAAAGGGCACACTCAACTGGAATAGAATATCTGTAGTTTAAGGGAGAACAGTTTTGTGAGACCGTGGGAACATAACTTTTTCTACTGATCTAGTTTGGCTTGTTTTGTGACTAAAGAGAAGCCTGGTCAAAGAGTACAATCAATCAGGCACCGTTTACTGTGGTTCACTATTTGATTATTCTCCTAAACTCAGGCCTGAAGAAATCAGATAAAAATTGCTTATTTGCTATTTACTATTCCTTTCAGAAAAAAAGGAAAAGGAAACGTTTTACAAAACGACCCATTGTATTTTTCCCCAAATTATACTTGGGGGTGTCAAATTCAGACACTTTGTAAACATGAACCAGCAGCACATCATAACCTATTAAAGAGAGGTAATTTGGGGTCGTTGTGATAGGTCTTCTATTAATAGCAGGTAAATCTCTTCTAGCCGTTAGCTATAATACCCAGATAATTTGTGCAAAATTAACTCTTCCAGGTCCAGAAAGCAAACATTGCTTTGTAGAGTCTGAAGTGTACTTAAAAAAACCAGATTCACTGCAGAAGACATCCACATCCCTTACATTAAAACACACAAAACCCCAACCACTTTGGTCTTTCAAAGGAATAGAAGTTTTGATGGGAACTGGGGGAAGTGTCCGTCAGTCAGTCTGTGATTGAGCCCCCCATTTCCATTAGGACAATTTCACCACACACACAGCCAAGATAACAGCTATGATGAGCACAGCACTGAAAACAATCGCAGCCAGAAGTTTGCTAATGTCACAAAAGCCTTTTCTCTCTTCTACTGAGACGAAACCCCCCGAGGAAGCTCCTGCACTGGTGGTGGATTTGAGCTCTGCCCCGGGATCCTGTTTGGCCTCCACAGTCCACTGAGGCACGTTCACTTTCATCTCCATTTCATACATCATCTCTCCCACCTTGTGGATCTCCTGCTCCAGGTCTTTCAGATCCACTTCATCGATGTTGCGTTCGGCCTCGTACTTCATGTTCTGGACGCTCATGGCTCGTGCAGCCACGCCCGCGGTGCCTCCAGACATGCCCGTCTGGATGAGGTGCCTCCTGGGCACGTTTAAGGGGAACTCTAGCCCCAGCTCCAGGGCCCGCTTCATGTCGGTCTCCAGGATCTCCAGGCATGTAGAGAAAATAACCCAGAGGCGCTCGAACTCTGCCTTGTCCTCCTTGCTGACATTCTTGTCCTTCAGGGCCGCGGTGAGCTTGTTCCTGTTGGCCACAGCCAAATCGTGCGCTTTCTGCCGCGTCTGCTTCAGCTCCTCTCGCAGGTTCTGCGAGTCCGCGGTGCCGCCCACGCTGAGGACCATGTGCCGGTAGCAGGCTGTCACTCGGTTCAAGGCGTCCAGGAGCGCTTTGCACTCTTCTTTCGCCATACTTCTGAGGGGGTTGATTGCTGCTCCTCCTCCCTGTTGTTGCCGCGGCTCCTAGGGTCCCAAGGGCCAGCGCTGGACGCAGTCTTTTCACGCTCACGAGCTCGGAGAGGCAGGGACCCGAAGGCACCGGCCGCCGCCCTCGGACGTGGTTCGAGCTGAGCTCTTCTTCATCGTTCCCCTCTTCTCTCCATGCAGGTGTCCGGCTCGCGGGGGCCCAGCGTTAGAGGGGCCAAGGCTAGCTCGGTGCGGCGCCCGGGACGGCCCCACAATGAGTTCATCTCCTGCTGGACCCCGCGTCCAGCCTAGCCAAGGTCCAGGGCTCCCCGCTTTTCCTTTTAAAAAATCTTTGTGTTTCTCGTCCCCACTCACCGGAATCAAGAGTACGAGACTGGGGCATCCATCCTTTCCGCACCTGGCAGAGCCCTGGCCCCGCCGGGGTCCCGCGACGTTGATCCTATAATCTGATAGTCTCTCTGGCTCCCGTGCCCCAGGTTCTCCCGCCCTACAGTCTGGGGTGGGCGGCGCTGCGGGGGGCCGGGCAGGTCACATGCCTCCTCCGCCCCTCCCAGGATCATCTCTGGTTTACTCGGGGGAGATGCATATTGAAAGACTGCAATCCCTCAGCATCCAATCCGAGAGCCGAGAGGAAGATGGGACGGGGCGTGCCATGGTAAGCAGAGTCCCGGGGTGTCCTGTGCTAGAAGGCGGTGGCGGAATCTAACAGAATGTCAACTAGCATGGCCTTGAAGTCGGTTCCGATCCGCGCCTCGACACTTTCTTGTGGAGTTACACTGGAAAAATAAATTCCGTTCTTTGAGCCCAGGTTTCCTCATTTCTATAATGGGGATAGGATAATCTTTGCATTGCCTGTCTCGTCAGGGATATTGTGCCCAATTGAAAACCTGAAGGTGCAATAAAAACGAGAGTTCTTGTGAAAGAGAAGACTCGGGTTCAAATTGTGCCTGGCACTTGCTGTGTGATTATACAGGTCACCCTACTCATTTGGACCGCAATTTCCTTAGCTGTAAAATGGACATCGTTACCCGTAGCACCAAACACATAAGGTTTTTGTGAGACAAATGAGAAAATGTATTAAAAAAATCTGTTGCAAACTCGCCCATCCCAGTTTCCTTTCTCCCATAGTATCTTGCATTTATTTAACTACTTTATATATGTATGTGTTAACTTTATATTTGTGCTGCACATCTTTTTTTTTTTTTTTTTTTTTTTGCGGGGCAGTGGGGGTTAAGTGACTTGCCCGGGGTCACACAGCTAGTAAGTAAAGTGTCCGAGGCCGGATTTGAACTCAGATACTCCTGAATCCAGGGCCAGTGCTTTATCCACTGCACCACCTAGCTGCCCCTTGCACATCTCTTTATAGGTATCTGTTCTCCCTATCAGAGTGTATGTAAACTTTCGAGCAGGGAGCTACTCATTCTTTGTACTTGTATCCTGTAGCACGGACACGTAGTAGGTGCTTACTACTTATTCGATCTAACTTCTTCATTTTGTGGTTGGGGAAACTGAGTCCCAGTGAGGGGAAATAATTTGGCCCAGATCTCAAAGCGCGTTAGAGGTAGAGGAGGGACTAGAACCTAGTTCTCCAAATCTACAGCTCACAGTCTTGTTACCCCATGGGTGATGTAGGTGGAGACTCGCATTACCCCGCCCTCGGAGTCCCTTCTGCGAATGCTTGCCCTATACAGTGCACGGAAAGCCAACCCACCGGGATGCAAACTCAAGCTTTTTATCGAAAGCTACCACAGACCAGCCAGCCATGCAAGCCGGCCTCTCTTCAGTCACAAGCGCAGAACCCGCACCCAATAGCCGGATAGCCCTGCGCATGTTCAGTAGCGGCAGGGCGCTCTCGTAGGAAGCCTCGCTTTGAGGCTCCGCCTTTCGAACTAGCTAGGCTTTGGCGATTGCTCTGCCTGTGTGTCAGTTTTCGCGGAGGCGGCCGCTGATTGGTAGGTTTGCAGCTCCGGGGCTGAGAGCCCTCCGGGGCCAGGGTGAGTGGCTTGGGAGGGGCGGGGAAGGCTCTGCGTTGAAGGTGCAGATGTTGCCGCCTTCGCCACAGCCTCCCCGGAGATGGGCAGGAAGTGAAACCATGGTAGTTACCTGAGTAAGTGGTTCTCCACAAGTTCCTAGGGCTGACGTCCCGTTCCCCTGGCTTGGGAGGGTGGGGGCGGTGGGCACCTGAACGGGCCGGGGCAGCAGGAAGCCGGAGGGGCCCCCCACCCCCTTGGTGACCGCCGCCCCTCGTCCGCAGGTGTCTCTGCTTACCTTGTTCCGGCTCCGCCGGGGCCTCACCGGGGCATGGGGCCGGGGAAAGCAGCAGGGCCCGGCCGGGGGAGGGCCCTGTACTCGTGTCAGTCCCCGCGCCCTCCCCGGCTGTGCGGGGCGTGGGGCCTCGGTGTTTGTCCACCCCGTCCCCACCCCTCACCCCTCAGTCTGGCCCCTGCTTCCTCCCCAGCTCTCTCCGTCCCTAGTCCAAGAGTGCAACTTTTGCTCTTTTTGTGAAAAGTGCTAAGTAGGTCTCCGGGCCAGGGTCCCAGGGTCTCAGAGTCTTGGTGCATGTCAGGGAGGGAGTCCCTGAAGAGGAGTCGGTGTCTTCACCAGGGGGAGGGGGGGGGTGGTTCTTAATAGATCGGCTTTGAAGTCAGTCATCATTCTTGACCTTTCAGGCTCGCAGCTATCCTGCAGCGGGGCACTTCTTTGTGTGTTTGGGAAACCGAAAGTCAGGGTTCATTTCCCACATCTTGCACTTAGGACAGTCTGTCATCTTTGCCACGGTGGTACCTGTCCTGTGAGCTGTAGGATACTCGAATCTATTTCATAGTTTTTGATTTTCCCCGTGTCAGGGTAGGTAGGTATTAAACACTGTTGACTTGCTGTTTAATAAGACACTGTTGGCGTTGATGACCATGCTGTTTGGTTTTAGGGCAGTGGCTGAGGTTTCATTTTCTCAGAAGTATAAGCCATACAGCTAGGCTGCGGGGATCTTCTCTTTTAAATTAAACTTATCTTTGTTTTTGCCTGCTACATCTGAAGGCAGTCTTCTCATATTTCCCTCTTCCTTCCTTCCTTCTCTCTAAGTTCCCTTTTCACTTCCTCTCTTGCATGTCTGGATTAAAAACTCTGGCAGTTAGAGGACAAGTAAGTCTGTGTCATTTAGTCACTGACAGCAGATATATAAATAAATGTTGTTTGTCTCCATTATTCTGGGTGGTGCTATAATAATGGGTTTGGTTTTGTTAAGTACAAGCTGGAATGTGGTGGCTTCCTAGTTAATTAATAGCTTGAAAATATTTCTGAAGTGAGGAGTAGATGCCCTTCAGACAAAAATAAGAAATTGGATGTATTATATAAGACCCTTATCCTAAAGTAGCTTAATGACTTTTAAAGGAATTATTATGTTTCTGAGGCCTTCATAGCAAAGGTCCAATTTCACTTTAAATTAATGAATAATTTGTTGTAGCAAGGCAATGAATATTATTCCCCTTAAGAAATAACAGGTTCGACAGAGCTTAAAGCCTACAATGCATTTTTCTTGCATTAACCTCTTTGAGATTGATAGTATTTCCATTATACAGGTGAGGAAACTAAGGTTTAGAGGGATGAAATTTCTTATCCTTGGTCACAAGAATCTTTTATCTAGAGCTAAAAGGGACCTTAGTTGCCATCTAGGCCAACCCTTTTGTTTTTCAGTTGAGGAAGCTGAACCTCAGAGAGGTTGTGATTTGTCCTAGGTCTTTACATCATGTAGAGGCCCTTAAGTCTAGCTCTCTTTAAATGATAGCATTAATTGGAAAGGGGTTCCTAGTTTTACAGGGTCTCTAATTGTTCAATGTGTGAGGTACAAAAGCAATGTTTTCATCAAGATACTACTGTTTTTCAACTTTTTGTTTGATACAGTGTCCCCAGGATAAGAGTACATATTGGGTTTGGGAATGATGTTAATTTACTGTTTTAACACTTGTACAGCACCCTAAGTTTTTTAGACTTCTTTGTGATCTTTTATTAATCTCTGTAAAATAGATCAGTGATTAATATTGAGGCAAAAAAATTCAGTTCAGTACAAGTATTTATTATTGAGCTACTTTCATGTTAACTCGATATATAAATTAAGATTTAGACATTCTGGCATTATTCCTTCTGTGCTTATGTCCTTTTATGAGAAATGATAATAAGTGGCATCTAATGAATTATGGTTTTAATCCAGACTCTCGCCTAAAATGAGGTTGGAGGCAGATGTATTTGGTGACATATACTACTTGGGACAAAGTGTAATGGATTAGAGTTAGGTCAAAGAGTCACAGAATGTTGGTGCTGAATGTGACTTTTAGAGCTATCTACTTCAACACCCTCATTTTACAGGTGAGAAAACAGGTCTGGAAAGGGATTGCCACATGTCACTTAGGTAATTGGTGGTAGGGTATATTGAAGAATCTCTGACTCTCCACTGTCTCTTTTGTACCTTTTGATTATCTAGCCTAATCCTCTCATTTTACATATTAGGAAGGCCCAAAGTCAGATAGCAAGTTAGTAGCAGAGATAGAACCAGAATCCAGGTCTCTAACTTATAGTTGGTTCATTCATTCAATAAACATTTGTTGAATACTTTTTCCCTTGTACTACACTGACTCATTGCTTGGTACAAGTGTTCTGTAGGTCTCTAGTTAGGGGTGTTGATGTGTATGTTTATAGATTTCTTCCCAACTAATTCTAAGTTACTAGAGGGTAGACACCGCTTCCCTTTTTTCTTTATATCTCTTTCCCTGCTCTCTTTCCAGTAATATTAGATATATTCACAATTTTAGGTTTGAAGACTTGAGTTTTCTGGGTCCAAAACAAGGCAGTGGATTATCACTTTTGACCCTCAGAGTAATGAGAGTAAGAGATCAGTGTTAAATCTGAATAGAACATTTTACTTTTTCACTTCTTCCTGTGCAGCCTCCAACTGTCTCATGCACTGACTAAGATTATTTGGAAGATCATCAACTGAAAAACCCACTAAGAAAATTAGGGGTCTTTCTCTTTGATCATTGTTTCTACTAAAGGGGTAATCAAAGACTAAGAAAACACCACTAAGATACTTTTTGTTATTTACTGTGTGAATACTATATGAAGATATACTGTAAGTATATTCTACAAGAAAACTGATTATTATGTCAGCATGTAATATGTACTTTGCTGGATGTTTTTGTTTGTTTTTAGTTTGGAAGAACCCAAACTATGACATTATTTCTGTTTAAGATGCCTTTAACTTGGTTTATAGTGTTCTTGATGGAAACTTAGATAACTAATATTTGGTTAGATAACTGATATTGGTCTAAGGCACTTATAACTATCTTTCCTATATTTTCTGTGAAAAATTGTCCCTGACATCACCCACATTCAGGAATTTAAACATTTATTTAAAGATGTTCTTAAAATGGAGGATGAGTTCTTCACTATGCTCTATATAAGTATGAATTTAACAGGTAATTTTAAACATGAAATCAAGTTTATGTTAATGTAGTTGACAGGGCATTCTTGTGTGTTCTAAACATGATGATTTGATCATGTTTATGATGTATGATCACATGATAGCTATGCATATTAAAATTAACCATATAGTATATATTGTGACATCTAATTACTTGAAAGCATTTGAATTTCAACATTGGAAGCAGTGGATTAGGCATAGGACTGATCATTGCTATCCTCAACTTGTGCATTATACACTTAGAAACAGGTTAATTAGTATTGAGTCAGTTAATATGTAGGTGAATGAGACAAAGTACTCATGTGTCCAAATCCACAGGGTGATAATGAATAACCCATGAAGCAGTCGTCTGCTGTTTGACACCAGAAGATGGTAGAATAATTGTCAGCCACAAAGAATCACTTCTTAATGAAATCCTCTTGCATTTAGTTTCTGTAGTTCCTTGGCTCTAAGAATACCAAGATAATTAATAGATATTAAGTCCTATAATAGTAAATCTTTGTATGTTCCACAGTCTTCCCCAGCAGTGTATTCTAAATGCTACCTGCATCTTGAAGTTTCTTTTTAAATTGTAATACATACATAAATTTATTTTTGTCCTGCTGTGACCTAAGTTTAAGAAGTATTTCTTTTAGATAAATTGTAATAATTAATGGCTAATGTTTAGATATGCATTTTAATGAATTATATTAAATAGTTATCAATACATTTAAATAGACAGGAAATAATGAAGACTTTGGGGGAATATCACAAGCTTGGCACTGAGGCACAATATAATAGCAGTGAGGGACTTCATTTACCTAGATACTTGCTGGAATATTTCGAATAGTTAATAATTCCTTGACTTGCCTTAAAAATAATTTCATTCATCAAAAGTTAGAGTAACTAACAAGAAATTCTGCTCTATGTGTGATTCTCATCAACAAGGAACTGGATGCTGGGGTAAAAGGACCATTGTAGCTAGATACCTTGTGGTTTTATGATTTTTTTTTGGGAGGGGGGGTCAATGGGGATTAAGTGACTTGCCCAGGGTCACACAGCTAGTGTCAAGTGTCTGAGGCTGGATTTGAACTCAGGTCCTCCTGAATCCATCGCCAGTGCTTTATCCATTGCACCACCTAGCTGCCCCCAGGTTTTATGATTTTTGATAAGAGGAGAAGGCTGGGCATAGTCCAACCCAATCTCTAGATATTTGGGAGAGCAGTGCTTAGAGAGAGGAGAAGTAGGATCCTCTGGCCCAAAATTTTGCAAGGAAGTCAGCCCATGAGGGATAGAAACCTTGAGAATGATATTCTAAAGCTATTCAGTGAAATGATTCCAGTGAGGAAAAAAAATTCTCTTAAGAGACTATTGTAGGGGCAGCTAGGTGGCGCAGTGGATAGAGCACTGGCCCTGGAGTCAGGAGTACCTGAGTTCAAATCCGGCCTCAGACACTTAACACACACTTACTAGCTGTGTGACCCTGGGCAAGTCACTTAACCCCAATTGCCTCACTTTAAAAAAAAAAAAAAGAGACTATTGTGAGGGGAAGCTAGGTGGCTCAGTGGATAAAGCACCGGCCCTGGATTCAAGAGTACCTGAGTTCAAATCTGGCCTCTGATACTTGACACTTACTAGCTGTGTGACCCTGGGCAAGTCATTTAATCCTCACTGCCCCACTTAAAAAAAAAGAGAGACTTGTGATGAGACCACGGTACTGAGAAGGCAGCACAGTATTGGAAAGAATATTGAATTTAGAGTCACAGGCCCTGAATTTGAATCCCAGCTGTGTCACCTTTGTGACTTAGGGCTAGTTACTTAAGCTCTGCTCTGGGCCTCAGTTTCCATATCAGATGAGGCGGTTGGAGTGGGTGGCCTCCAAGGTCCCTTTCAGCTTCAAGTCTGTGATCCTGTGACATATGTAAGCGAATGGGGAACTCATTAGCCAGCTAAGATTTTTGCTGTCCTCTGTGTGTGTGTGTGTGTGTGTGTGTGTGTTCATGTGTTAAAGCACACACAACATTATTACCTAGAGAGCCTGGTCAACCTGAGGAAATTTTGGGGAAGGATATTGATTCTAGGAAATATCATTAGCCGGAATACTTGTTGATTTGGACACACCTCTTTGAAGATAAATGACTCCCTCATGCAGGGATTATTTGATTAGGTATTTTACATCTGAGCAGGATAGGTCTAAAGGAGACAAATAGACCTGCCTCAGATTCAGAGGATGTTGAAGTCTAATGAGGTCAGAAATAAGAGAACTGAGATCTGACTTCAGCCATTGGAGGTGCTTGGAAGTTGGTGGTGTCCTCAGCAGAGGTCTGTGCATCTGAGCACCACCTTTCCCCCTGCTGTGGAGAGGTGGTGGTAGAGCTTCTCAATCACATGTCCTTAGGAAGGGAGGGAGTTCAATGATTCAAGCAAATTGGGAGCTGGACAGGGCAGCCAAAGAATTCTTAGAGTGGGAACCATGGCGTTTTGGACAGCACAAAGTTCCTGAACATCTAAAGTTCCTGAGAACCTCTTGTCTTTCTAGAAGCTTCCTAGAGAGAAGTGGAACAACTTGTTGATGGTGGAGTGGGTGAAGCAGCAAAAGATAACTGTGTGGAAGAACAAACTTGGACTTTACCTTCCTGTAACTTCTTTTTTTTTTGCCCAAATTTGAACTCAGGACCTCCTGAATCCAGGGCTGGTGCTTTATCCGCTGTGCCCCCTAGCTGCACCTGTAACTTCTGATATTAAGAACGGTGATTTAAATTTATCTAGGGCTTTAAAATTTCATATCACTTCACACACAAGATTTTACTTAGCCTTATAATAACCTTTTGAAGAAGGTAATACAGGTGAGGAAACTGAGGCAGAGAAATAACTTGTTCATGGTCACATAGCTGGGATGGGTTTTGAACTTGAGTTATTCTGACCGACTCCAAGCTTAGCACTGTATCCACTATACCATGCTAACTCTGCCATGTGGACTGTTTAAGTCTGATGAGAATGGTGATACCTCTCTAGCAAAATCAACAAAATTGTTTTCCGAGAGAGTTCCAAATTTTAGGGCAATATCATAAGGCTGGAGGCCTATGTAGAAGGGAAGAAATTAGCTCTCTAGCAAACCTGAAGTATCCAGAATATAGGGTGGCACTGTAACTTGGGAGTATAGGTAGCTTTCAGGGGATGAGGAGGAATGGGGGTGTGTGTGCTGGGGAGAGGAAGTGTAGAAGTTGGGATCCACCAATGGTAGAGATCTTGCATGTTTATGGGTTGATGTGAATCCTTTGTGAGGAGTGAAATTGAGGCTCTTTTGTCAATATTGTTAGCTTGGGTCCTTTTAGGGGAGCTGTGGTCCTTTTACTTACTTCTATGACAAACTATACGTGAGATAAATATACTAAAGTTCCAAGGAGAAACATTGAGTTGAGGCATAAGGCAAAGACTGATTTATACCTATTTCCCCAACATTGAACATGCTCTGTTTAAGTCCAGAGTTTGGGGTCCTGGCCATGACTGCTATTAGTAACATCCTTGGGGAGAAGGAAGCAGTGTGCATGGCCTTTTCTCACCTCACCTGGGTTTCTGGGTCCCCTCTAAGAGAAATGATTATTAAATAACCAAATATTGGGGAGATCGAGGATTTTTTCCCTTCCTCAATTGGAGATTAGGTCAAAGCTTAGTTTTGTAAAGGGCAGGGCAGATGATGATGAGATGAAGTCTTGGAATTGTTACCCCACCAACTAGAGAACTTTACAAAGAATTTAATCTAGGGTGAATTCCAGACCATTGTGTTCTACTAGCCAAGTCTGAGAAGAGGTGGACCTCCTTTTGTATAGACTGCTCTAGACAGGGATAGTATCCATAAGAGATAAATCTTTGACTAAGACTGAGTGTTCAGAGATACTTATTAGACCCTCATTAGAATAACCCTAATTTTAATATTCATTCTTTCATTACTTGTTAACTAGTCAGAGTTGATTGCAATCCTCAGGAACACCCAAGGTCATATAAGCATAGAGTGGGTTCCATGAGGGGTCTTTGGCATTTAAAAGTGCCACTGATCCCTTTAATTATCTGCTAGTATGATAACTAAAATGAAACTAAGTTTCTTGAACTTTTTATTTAGTCTCTAGCTCCCCAATTTTTGTTTGCCTCTCTTCATTTACTTCCCTGAACCCTTTCGTAGGCCAAATGACTCCCATCTACACTAGCCAAGACTTATCAAATCACTTATTTTCAAGGAGAAATGAATGAATACATCAACAAGTACCCAGTCCAAAGGTACCCATCAAAGATGCCATTATCATCTTCATTGATGGTTGTGTCCAGCATCTTTCAAAGAGAGATTTAATCGTTCCTCAACATACCTTATCCCTTAATCTTATCAAGTCCTGACTGACATGGGTCCTACTGACATGGAAGCAAAGATGTCATGGAGAATAATAATGGAGAAATTATGTGAAAGAGTAGTAGAGTCTTCTGGGAAGAATGCTTTGACTCCCAAGGCTCAGGAAGAACTTTCCTGGTAAGGAAAGCTAAGAATAAAAAAAGGTTTGGGATTTTTTCCTGTCTATATTGGGTAAAGGAATATGAAAGAAGGAAAGTGTTTATATGAAGGGTTTATAGTAGATAGAATGATAAATCTGAAAGTAGCTGTGTGCTAGTCACTTAAGTTATTTATTAAGCATATATTATGTGCTAAGCACTGTGCTAGGTGTTGGGGGCACAAATATAGCCCAGACATGATATCCCATGGGTACTGCCCTTCTCCCCCACTCAGCTCCAACCTGCTCTTATGCTAGCAGGTCTCCAGTTCTCTTATCAGAGTCAGGCGAGGGAGGTACATTCCCTGCCTACTACTCAGCTCTCAGGTGTGGAGAGGATACATTCCTGTTTCTTGCCACTGTTGTTTCTTTGCTTCCACTTGTACTTTCCATTTATATATAATCAGTCACAATCACTTTATTAACTTAAACAGAAAACATTTACTAAACGATAAGTCAAAAACAGGAATGATAAAAACATTAGAGTCTACCCTTAAACCAATGCACATAAATAGTTGCACACTGTCTGTGGTGGGTTGAGAGGGAAGGAGAGTGGACCCACACAGAAGGTTTGAAGTGTAGTTCTTTGTTGAGAAGGGTAGGGGAAGCTTGTAGTTTGGTGAGGCTTGAGAAAGGAAGAGATTTGGAATGGCTGCAGTGGTGGGGCAGAAAATCTATTAGGATTGAGGGCTAGTTGAGATTATAGATTCGTAGTGGATCTAATTAGTATTGTTTCATTTCTTTCTCTCTCTTTTTTTTTTTGGTGAGGCAGTTGGGGTTAAGTGACTTGTCCAGGGTCACACAGCTAGTAAGTGTTAAGTGTCTGAGGCCGGATTTGAACTCAGGTACTCCTGACTCCAGGGCCGGTGCTCTATCCACTGCGCCACCTAGCCGCCCCCCAGCTTCTTACTTTTATGAATGCTTTGAAGGCCAAACAGGATTTTGTGTTTTATCCTGGAGATGATAGAGAGCTACTTGAGTTTAGGGGAGTGGTGACGTGGTCACCACTTTAGGAGGATTAATTTGACAACTTTATAGAGAACAGACTGGAGTGAGGAGAGACTTGAAGTCTGGCGACCAGACAGAAGGCTATTACAGTAGTCTAGGTGAGAAGTGTGGGTATGAGGATCCAAACCAGGGTGGTGGGAATGTCCAAGGTTAGAAGGGATGGGTACATATGAGAAAGGTTATGAAGGTAGAATTGACAGGACTTGACAACAGATTGGTTAATGGGAGATGAGAGACAGTGATGGATTGAAGATGACACTTGGTATGTAAAACGAGGAGGATAGTGGTGCTCACCTCAGGAATAGGAAAATTAGGAAGAGGAAGGGTTTGGGGTTGTGGGTGGAGACGAGTTCAGTTTTGGATATGTTAAATTTAAGAGGTATTTGGGATATCTAGTTTGAGATGTCTGTTAGAAAATTGGAGAAAGGAGACAAGGTCACGAGAGATCTTAGGGCTAGATAAATAGGTCTGGGAATCATCTCTAGGAGATAAGTGAATCCATGGGAGCTGATGAGATCATCAAACAAAATAACAGTAGAGAAGAGGCCCCAGGACAGAGCCTTGGGGGACACCTGTGTTTAGTGGATGAAGCTCCAGCATAGTAGACAAAGAAGTAGTGATCAGAGTTAAGAAGAGAACCAGCAGAGAATGGTGTCATGAAAATCTAGAGGGAAGATAACGTCAAGGAGAAGAGGGTGATCAACAGTAGCAGAGGTTGTTCAGAGATCAAGAAGAATGAGGATTGATTGAGAAAAGGCCATTGAATTTGGCAATTGAGAAGGCATTGGTAACTTCAGGAGAGAGGAAGTTCAATTGAATGATGACATAGAGCTGGAAGTGGAGGCACTAATTGTTGATAGCCTTCTCAGAGAGTTTAGCTGCAAAAATAGAAGGGTAAAATGGAGGGGGTTGGGGTTTGGCAAGTCAGAAGCAGTAATAGAACAAAGGAACAACAAATTCAAGAGTAGAGCACTGTATGGAGTTGAATTGATTTAACTATAGGGCCAAAACTGGGAAAGGAAGGAAGAAAGTGAAGCCTGACAGAGGCCTATGGCCTGGGAAAGACTATTGAGTAAAGGGGGAGATCATAGTGAGGTTGAAGACTAGGTTGAGGAGGAAAAAGGCATAGGGAGAGTTAAAATGATGGGAGGCTATGGTTTCAGAATTCCTGATTATGGAATGAGTACTTGTGGGCAATGGGAAAATTAAGGTTGTGACTCCCTATATTTAGCTATAATGTAGTGAAGGAGGAGGTCATAAGAGCTGAGAAGACTGAGGAACTGGGAGTTTAGGGTGTTTGATGTAACATCAGCATGTATGAGGGTGGGAGGTGGAGTAGAGAGAAGACTCTCTTTGTAAGAGGAGAGAGAATCACATGGATGCAGTAAACCTTAGAAGGATTCCTGAATGATGGTGGCAAGGGAAGGGTTTGGCAGTTGGAATGGAGAGCAATGAGTAATGAATATTTTTTAGAAAATAGATTTTATTGTTATCTTTTGTTTTTATATCACCTAGATTTCCTTTCACATTCCTTCTCCAACTCCTTTCCAGAAAGCCTTCCCTTATAAAACAATTTTTTAAAAAAATAAAAGAGGAAGAGAAAAATTCAGCAAAACCAATCATAAAAAAATCTAACATCATATGTTTTCATATTCATGTACCCTGATCTCTGCTGTCTGCAAAGTAGTTGGGTGAGGTGTTTTCCCATATTTTTTTTTTGTGCCCTCACTTATGCTTTATAATTTCACAGAATTCATTTTTGATTGTTTTATGATTCTTCTTTCCACTTACACTGTCGTCCTTGTTCGTATTGTTTTCCAGGTACTGATTACTTATTTTGTATCAGTTCAAGTAAATCTTTCCATGCTTCTCTGTATTCATAATATTTATTGTCTCTTACAGCATAGTAATTTTCCCACGATTTAGCTATTTTCCATTTGATGCTCATCTACACTGTTTCTAATTGTTGGCTACCACAAAAAAATACAGCTGTAAGTATTTTGATGCATAGGAGTCTTTCACTTTATCAGTGACCTCCTTGGGGTACATACATTACAATGCAATCTCTGGTTCCAAAAATTGGAACTTGATAGAAACGATTATTTCTTTAATATATTAATAATAAAATTTTGAATTAGGACTAAAGTATTTTCCACTTCCTCATCCAGAAATCAACCATTGTGGGACTCTTGGACAAGACTTACCTGGGCAGGAAGGCTAAGAACTAATCAAAGACTGTAAAGAAATTCAAAGTTTTGACAAATGAGTGGATTCCTGCTCACTGTATTTACTTAGACACGTCTGGGAAAATTTGGATTCTCTGCCCCAGTGACTTTTAGGGAGACAGAACTAGTTCCAAATGTATGCTGGGCTCTTTCCCTCAGGTCTTGGGCAGATTGCTTCTCCAGGCATCCTAAGACTGTTAGCTTGTTTGGCTGCCATAGAAACTTGTTGACTCATCCAGATTTTTCAGTCCACGAAAAACCCGCAGGTTCTTTTCATGCAACCTGGTGTCTAGTTACAACAACTGCCTACTTTATGCTTGTCAAATCGATGGCAGGCAAGTTTAAGATTCTTTTATTTGATGCCTTTTAAAACATCACAGCCATTTTTTGATCATTATATTCTGATCATTGCTTCCCCTTTTAAACCCTTCTTATAACAAAGAACATCAATTAAGTAAAACAGTCACATGCGATTTTGAAATTTGGTACAGATAAAGGCATGTTAATAGTCAGCCCAGTTTTCTGGCTGGTCAACATCTTTTTAATTCTTAATCTGCCATCTAGTGTGTTAGCTTTCCCTCCTAGCCTTGTGCCACTGGCAGTTTTGATAAGGATACCATCTATGCCTTTATTCACGGCATTGATAAAAATATTAGACAGCATGGGGCCAAACATGGATTCCTTGGGCACTTCACTGGAAACCTCCTTCCAAATTTCCATTCAACTATTAAGATTCTTTGAAAATGGCTACTAGCTATGTATATTTACTATTGCCTAGCCTATTTTTTTCTCCACAAGAATAGTATAAAAATCGTATCAACTATATATAAAGATGAAGGGAAGCGCATAATCATTTATGTAATGCCTACTCTGTGCCAGTTATTTACTATGCTAAGCATTTTTTATGAATGTTATCTCATTTGATCCTCATCTTCAAGGTTGATGCTATTATTCTTATTCCCATTTTAGTTATGGAAACTGAGGCAAATATAAGTTAAGTGACTTGCCCAGGGTCACATAGCTCTGGCTTGTCTGAGCTCAAATTTGAACTCAGGTCTTTCTGATTCCAGGCCCAGAGTTCTATTGGCACTGCTACTAGTTGATTCTGGTAGAAAAAAATTATCTATAACATTCCATTGATCCTACTAGTCTACTAACCCTCTCTAAAAGAATGAAGTTAGTCTGGTGTAGTCTGGTCCCCTCCCCCCTTTTGTTTTATTCCAGTAATTTCTTTTTTTTTCTTTTTTTTTTTAGTGAGGCAATTGGGGTTAAGTGACTTGCCCAGGGTCACACAGCTAGTAAGTGTTAAGTGTCAGAGGCTGGATTTGAACTCAGGTCCTCCTGAGTCCAGGGCTGGTGCTTTATCCACTGTGCCACCTAGCCGCCCCTTATTCCAGTAATTTCTTAATAAGATGCACTGCTCCCATAGAATTCTTCCTTATAACAAGGAAAAATAGATAAGGCAGACACTGTCAATGCCTCTAAAATGTGTGCAACATTTCTCACCCTTCCTCTTTACCAAGAGTGTATGTTTCATTATCTGTTCTCTAGTACCAAATTTACTTAATTGTGTTTAATCTCTGTTCAGTTGCCTTTTGTATTTCTATTTACATTATTCTAGTTGTATATATTGTTCTCCTTGTTCTGTTGTCTTTGTGATGCATCAATTTCTCTGAATTTTCTGTTTCTTAAAGCCCAATAATATTTCATTCCACTCACATAATGCAATTTGTTTAGCTCTTCCCCAATCATTGGATGCCCACCTTGTTTCAAGTTTTTGCTAGTACAAAAAATGCTTCTATGAATATTTTGGCTCATATGAGACCATTTCATTTTTTTAGTGGGCTAGGTCAAAGGATATTAAGTTTACTGACTTCTCTTGAATAATTTCAAATTGATTTGTAGACTGTTTGGAATGTGGTGGTAGAAAAAGAATGTAACCAATATTTGTGATTAATAATTGAAGCATTCTTCTACTCTGTAACCTTTCTTCATTTTTCCTCACCCAGACTCCATCACTTGTTCTCAAACTTTCTTTTTAATTCTCCCTTTATGATCTACCCTCTTAATGCCTCCCCTCACTTGTCTCTCTAACCATGTCTATTTCCCTACTAAATTTAATCTATTGTTACTTTAAATCTTTGTGTCTGTACAGGTGTGTGTCCAACTAATCCTCCTTTGTATATGGTTCATGTGATCTCTGTTCTTTTTACCCCTTACTACATTTTTGTGTTCTTTTTTTCCATGTACCCTAGTTATGAAAAATAATAAACTTCCCCTTCTTCTCCTTCATTTCTTCCCCAAGATATTAATTTTTCATTTCCTTTTCTTTCCTCTATAAAGACCATTATAACAGAACAAAACAACCTCCAGTACCTCCGTTTGTCTTATTTAAGTGACTATTGAAGTCATAAGGATTTTGAATGGATGCCTGTCTCTTCTTTCTCTATTAGAATATAAATACTTCATTATTGTTTAGTCCTTTTTGATATCTCATATGTATTTACACATTTAATTTTTTTTTGTTGAGAATTGGAAAGGTTTTTATTTAACAGGTCTTTATAAGGCAGCACATCATCCTCAATCCCCAACCCTTGCCCCATACTGACCCAAACCAGCTGTAGGGTGATAAAGAGTATGGAGAACAGATCCTTTGGTGGGAACAAGCCTTCAGGTAGGTGTGGTGTTAATCCCTATTTCTCATAGCCACCAGAGGATAAATATATCTGGGGGAGTACCATGCTTATTTATGAAGGAGAATGATAGGAGAGGATTCAGAAGAAGGTAACCAGGAGAGTGAAGGGCCTTGAGCATGTGCCATATGAGAACTACTTGAAGAAATGTTGCTGCCAGGGGAGAAAACCAGGAGCAATGAGGAGAAATTGTAAAGGGGCATATTTAGGCTTGATGTAAGAAAAAAAACTTCCTAATAATTAGAGCTGTCCCCAAATGGAAGGGGCTACCATTACATGTAATGGGCTTTCTCTCATTTGAGATTGTGTCAGGTATATTATAGATAACTTTTTTAGGAATAGGTTGATAGATGGTTGCTGAAGTACCTTCCAACTTGAAAATTCTACAATTTTGTGATTTAAGACTGTCTACTAAGGCATATGTGAAATAAGCTCTGTATCAGTGGAAAGGTACATCTCAGATCTTACGAACCCCTGAAGTTTATATACCTTTCCCCATTACTAGACCTTAGACTTCATAAGGGAAGGCAATATATCCTTATCTGAGCTTTGCATCCCTCCCAGTAACTAGTAAAAGGCCTTGGAATTAAATTCAGTTCAGCTTAATAAACATTAATCAAGTGCCTACTCTGTCCATGGCACTGTGTTAGGCAGTGGCAATACAAAAATAGTTCCCACAAGGAGCTTACATTCTCCTAGGGGATGGAACACAGAAAAATAAATACAAGGACTTTGAGGAGGGATAGAGAACTAACAACTGGAGATTAGAAAAGACTTCATAGAGGATGTTACATCTGAGCCGAACCTTAAAGGAAGTTTCAGATTCTAAAACTTGGGGGCAAAGAGCAAGTATATTTCAGGTATAGGGGAGAACCTGTGTAAAAGTATGGACTTGAGAGATAGAATGCACACAGGAAGTGCTTAGTAAATTTTTTTTTTAAATTTCCTGTCTGGCCCCATTATAAAATCAGAGAGATTCCTTCTAAATATATATCCCTGTTGGACTAAGCGAATCTTCCAGAGAGGGTGTCAGCCAGTGCTATTAAAGTTTGGTGGGCATCTTATACTGGTAGAAGTGTGTGTGAGTGTGTGTGTGTGTGTGTGTGTGTGTGTGAGAGAGAGAGAATGAGCGAGTGAGTGAGCGAGTGAGCAAGCATTGGGGCTCTAATTCCTATCTTATTATTCTGTCTTCCCATTGCAGAATCTTCCTGCTGCCATTATGTGTTCAGAAGTTTTGGATAGTTCTTTTGTATTATCGCTTGTATTATGGTGTTCAGGTTCTTTGTCCTAATGTGTTCTTCTGGGAGACCTGTGATCTTTAGGTGTGTAGACACACATCTTGTCCTCAAATTCAGTATGTTTTGCTTGGTCAGTGAGCATATTTTCTTTTAATATTATTGTTTTCTGCTTTTCTTCTTCTAGACTGCCCTTCATTTCTTTGTGTTTTCACTTTTAATCTGTTGATCTTTCTTTTATTTTTCAGGTGAGACTTGCTACTGCAGATCATTTTTTTTTCTTCTGCCCATTATTTTTGGTGGGTAGGCCATAAATTCTGCTTTCATAATTCTCATTTCTCTTTTAAACTACTCAAGAACAGTGTATTTTAGTTCCATGTTCTTGTCACATTCCATAGGGTTCATTAATCTCATCAAGTGTTGGATTGTTTTCCTTAGTTTTTCAGTATTTATTTCTTGCTGTCATTTAGTAGATATGGAGTTCTTTTTCATTTTATTGTTAATGTTTTCCCTTTTGGTTTATCTACTTGTGTTCAAAGTCTTTGGATTTTCTTCTTCCTGAGATCTTTGGTTATTTCTTTCCCCTCCCAGACTTATTTTCCCATATTGCTCACTTCCTGACTCCCTCCCTTCTTGTGGTTTTCTTGAGGGCTGGATCTTAAAGTGTCTCAGCCTCTTCTCTGTCCCAGTGACTTTTAGGGAGACAGAACTAGTTCTAAATGATTGCTGGGCTCTTTCCCCCAGGCTTAGTGGACTGCCACGTGGCCATTCTCTCCCCACTGTGTTGCATCCTGGTATTTTGTCCAGTTCCCTCTCTTCCTCACTTCCCTGGCTCAGCACTAGCAGTTCAGAAAGCTGTCTTGTAGGTGCCATGGGGCTGATTTCTGTAGTTTGTGTCTCCAAGGCTCTGGGAAGAAGAAAGGGGCAGGTGTGGGGTTGAACTCTATTTCAAGCTCAAACTTATGTCCTGCCCCTGTTCCTCTTTTCTTTTTCTCTACTAGCACAAATTTCTGCCTTCATGGTGCTGGCTGGTTCGTAACTCCAGCAGGTTTCTGCCCCTGGAATGCTGCCACAGTGCTGTCTATTGCATCTTAACCAGTTTTCTGCAATTGGGAGTCTCCTTCTCCATAGTGCTGGAAAGAGCAAGGAGGGCCCAGTGTGTGCGGTTGGATTTTCTTGCAGGTCCTTACGTAGAGTCCTTGGGTTTTGTAGCAAACCTGTGTGTCCAGGTCCTTGGGTCAGCTTGTGCAGCCTTGTTGCTGGTGACATGGTGGTTTAGGAACGGTGCCGAGTGAGCTCAGTGTAGATGGCAGTTCATTTGGGGTTTTTTACACCTTCTTTTGGGTTCTTGGTGTCCTAGATTTTGGAGATAGCTGAAGTTGATTTTTCTTTGGTGCATGATTTTAGGTTTGAAGGGCTGTAGGGATCAGAAAAAAAATGTTTAGTTTTCCATCTTGTCAGTTATCTGCCTTGGAAGTCCTGAGAATTCTTT
Source organism: Dromiciops gliroides (assembly GCF_019393635.1). NCBI lineage: Eukaryota > Metazoa > Chordata > Mammalia > Microbiotheria > Microbiotheriidae > Dromiciops > Dromiciops gliroides. The sequence continues at coordinate 416,405,352 of NC_057862.1, read as the reverse complement.
AAGTTTGAGGTTTTACTTTTTTAAAAGTGAGTTAATTATAGCTAGCTATAACAATGTCAATTGGCTTATAAAGAATATACCTGGGGGCAGCTAGGTGGCATAGTGGATAAAACACTGGCCCTGGATTCAGGAGTACCTGAGTTCAAACCTGGCCTCAGACACTTAACACTTACTAGCTGTGTGACCCTGGGCAAGTCACTTAACCCTCATTGCCCTAAAAAAAAAAAAAGTGAGTTAGTGGTCAAAGGATATGAATAGCCAGTTTTCAGACAAAGAAGTCAAAGCTATCTATAATCTTATGAAAAAAGGCTCTAGATCACTATTGATCAGAGAAATATAAATTAACACAACTCTGAGGTTATCACCTCACACCTATCAGAATGGCAAATATAACAAAAATGGAAAATACTGGATGTTGGAGGGGATGTGGGAAACCTGGGGTGCTAATCCACTGTTGGTGGACTTGTGAAAAAATCCAACCATTCTGGAGAGCAATTTGGAACTATGCCCAAAGGGCTATAGAACTATGCATACCCTTTGATTCAGCAATACCACTGCTAGGTTTATATCCCAAAGACATCCCCCAAAAGAGAAAAAGACCTATTTGTACAGAAATATTTTTAGCAGCAATTTTTGTGGTGGCTAAGAATTGGAAATCAAAGGAATGCCCATCAATTAGGAAATGACTAAACAAACTTTGGTATGTGATGGTGATGGAATATTATTGTGCTATAAAAAATGACAAGCAGGATAACTTCAGAAAGGCCTGGAAAGACATGTATGAAATGATGTACTATGAAGTGAGCAGAACCAAGAGAACATTATATATATATAGAGACAGCAAGATTGTTTGATGAAGAATTCTGAATGACTTGACTATTCACAACAATACAATGATCCAAGACAATCCCAAAGGACTAATGATGAAACAAACACATTATCCATCTCCAAAGAAAGAACTGATATTGATGGAACAGACTGAAGCATGCTATTTTTCACTTTCATTTTTTTCTTTTAATCAAGTTTTCTTGTACAAAATGAAAAATATGGTAATATTTTATGTAATCATACATGTATAGCCCATATCTGATTGCTTGCCACCTCAGGGAGCGGGGAGGGAAGGGAGGGAGAGAAATAAAAATTGGAACCCCAAACTATAATAAAAATACTTATTATTTTTTTTTAAAGCGAGTTAGTACCTTGTTTTGTCAATTCTGAGTCTGAATTTCCTCATACTGTATTGCTTTTGAATGAGGAATACCTATATGCACATAAGCTCACACCCTTAAAAAGAGAGATGAATAAAAGGCATTGGGGGAGAGGGTGAGCTAGAGAATAGAGATCTATCCTACAGATGGATGTCAGGATCCATTGAGAACTGGTTTTCAAGAAAGTGAGAGAACAAGGCCCAGGGTCAAACACATATATAGTTGTATATACCACTCATGTTCTTGCTATGACATCTACATTGGCTGGAGATCAGAGAAGCAGGGTAAAGATGTTTCCATCCCTAGCAGTCTTTGAATGCCCAGCTCCTAGTGAAGCACTGGGACCTCTTTTCCCCCGCTTTTCTGACCCCTTCACTCAGCCTTAGTTTTAACTGGGATCCCACAACTTCCATGGATATTGAGTAGAAGCAGGAGTCCAGGCTTCTTAGCACCAGTAGCGTATAGATTTCCCCTATTATGAACAAAGTGAGCAAAATTTTCTGAGTTCCTGCACCAGGGGGAAGCCCATCCCAGCTACTAGCTCCAGCTAGCCCACTTTAGACACGTAGTTCCCAGCCTTCACCTTATAGCCCAGGATCCTCTGTGGAAACATCTTAGCAAACTGCATGAATTGGGCTTTCATCTGCTTGTACACCTGAGTTGAGATCTGCTCTGTTAACTTGGCTACCTTTGTGAGCAGGAAGAAGATCTCCAGCAGCATTAACAGTATCACAAATATAAGTGCTATAACCAGTGCCAGCCAAGGCCTGAACTTTTCCTATGTCTTCTAGGTTTCTGTATTTCTGATACTCTACTCAGCTCTGGTCTTTTCATCAGAAATGTTTGAATGTCCTTTTTTATGCTTAGTACAGTGCCTGTCACATAGTGCTAAGTCAAGAAATGCATTTTTATTTGATTTCCATTAAAAGTCCCTTTGTAGGATTATACTTAGTCTTAATGGATAAATTGTTCTTGTCTTTGAGCTGTTACCTTTTCCTTTTTATAGTGTAGCAAGCAGATTCTTGTATGATCTGGACTGTGGATCCTCTGTAATTGAATTCTTTCTTTTTTGTTTGTGGTACTTTTTTTCCTTTGATCTAGAGCTCTGGATTTTGGCTGTGACAATATGGAATTTTCACTTTGAGGTTTCTTTCAAGAGGTAACTGGTGGATTCTTTCTGTTTTTACTTTGTTTTCAGGTTCAAGAAGGTTGATATTTCTTCAAATATCCGTAATTTTTGGTTGTTTTCAGGGAATCTCGTGCTTCTTTTACATGGTCTCTCCTTGAACTGTTTTTCAGGTCACTTGTTTCTGATAGCAAATAGATAACATTCCCCCCCCCCCCAAACCCCCAGTCTTTTAGTTTTGTTCTACTTTGTTGTCTTGTGAAGTCATTGAGTTCTGTTCAGTTCATTCTAATTTTCAGGGTGTTTGTTACTTGGGTAATGTTTTCCACTTTTTCTTCTAAGCTGTTTGTTCTCTTTTCTGTTTTCCTCCAGAACTTTTTTCATTTATAATTCTAGGAACTCATTTCATTTATTATCTTTTGCTTCATTTCTTCTAGCTACTGTTTTAGTATGTGTAGTCAATTTTTTTTTCCCCTTTTGAGGCTCTCTTGTAGTTGTGGAATTAGTGTTTTCTGGGTTTTTCTCTGGCATTGTTCTTGAATCATAATATTTCTTTGTAGTGTTCAGTCTTTATTTACTAATGCCTTCTGCCTCAGTTCTGATTTGGGACTTTAGGGTCAGGGCCAGATTTTGCACCTTCTTGATGGGGTGGTTAGACTGCGTTTCTGCTGCTGCCTTCCATTTATTTTGCTCTGTGAGAAAATAATTATTAATAATGGATTTCTTGGTGGGGCCCATAGATCAGTTTCCCAGTCCTTTCTCCTCCTCACTCCAGAAAGTCCAATTCTTGATCTGGGAAAAACCCTAAGGAACATAAGAAATGGAGAATTCTTTTGTCTAGAGCAGTCAGGGACTGATGGGATCAAACCAGGCCTAGATGATGGACTTTGCCTTAAGCAACTTGAGTAAGGGTCTTTTGCATACTTTTCCCTGATGTCATCTGTGGAGTTCATTTTAACGCAGACCACCATGTCATGTCAACTAATGGAATTGAATTGATGCTTACCAATGAGCTTTGATCAAAAGAGCCTCTATCAAAAGAGGATATATATCCTTGGAGGACACCATTAGAGCGTTTTGGGTTTTGGAGACTCTCTTGGCTCTGTCTTTTAGGACAGCTTAGGTCTTGTAGGTCTTCTGAACTCTCAGATCACCTTGAGGCCACATCTTTTGGGGCTTTTCTTCTGCTTGTGCTAATTGGCATGCTGAAGTTCTCTCCCTGCTTTCTCTACCATGCAGCCTGAGACTTGCATGAGAAGTTAGGGAGACACATACATGGTCAATCCTTTACTGGTATATAATATAATATAATATAATATAATATAATATAATATAATATAATATAATATAATATAATATAATATAATATAATATAATATAATATAATATAATATAATATAATATAATATAATATAATATAATATAATGCAACACAATGCAACGCAACGTAACATAAATAAAAATATGCTTACTCCAAGCTGATCTTTATAGCAATAGTAATTATTTTGAAAAACACAGCTCTATCCATACTGAGAGTATTGGCAATCTGCAAGTCAGAGTTCTGTAGTAGCTGATCAGTATACTGGTTGGTTTTCTATCACCCTTGCAGTTCTCCTGCCCCAAGGGACTGTTGTTTTTTATTTCTGACTGGGGCTTCCCTGGTCAGGGCATTGGCTAGTCGTCTTTCCCCCTGGAGGTTTCCCTGGTTAGAGAGCTTTGAGACTCTTTCCCTGGGCTTGTGCTGCCTTCTTTGGAAGGACCCCTCTTCAGGATTTGCAAATGATAGCAACTTCTTTTTGTGCAGTCCTGTCCTAGATGGAGTTTACTGATGTAAGTATATTTCTGGAGAAACTCTGGGAGAGTTGTACCCTTTTCCTTCAGTCATATTAAGACCCATGATTTTCAATTTGAGTGGAATGTTTTCCTACTTGTATATTTTATCAGATGTTAACATTTGGGGAATCGAAATTTGAATTTTCTACCTGTAGGTCTTAATGTATTCAAATCCAGTTTTAGCACAGTGACAGTTAATGTGCAAGTGAACTCAGTGTTAACGAACATGTATAAACCTTCTGAGTCCACAGGATAACTAGGAATAACCCATGAGAAAGTTGTCTACCCATCCTGACATCAGAAGGTGTTCCCAGAACTGTATTATGATCATTTCTCATTGGGATAGAGCTGGGAAGGTAGTGCAAGGAGGATCTCGAGTTTTTTTATATTATAGATTAAATGCAACAAGAGATAGCTGAATTCAAAAAATGTACATAGAAATGTTTTTTGCTCAGCTTTAGTATACTGAATAGTAATAAGGAAGCAAAGCAATTGTACTTTTACATTTGCAGGCATTTTCTCCCCTTTTTAAAAAAACCCATTGAAATCAATACATTGTTATCTCAGGCTAGTATTTTGTACAGTGTTAGGTGTAGTTTGGTACTCAGTAAATAATGTGCTGTTGGATTGAATTAAGTGTACTTTCATGTGGTAGTTATTACCGTATTTTCTTGTGATACCCTCTTATGATATGATATTATTTAGTTCCTTTGTTTAAACTGTGTTTATTGTTGCCTCCTGATCTTTCTGGTAACCTCACATCTACCCATTTTGTTTTCTACCTCCAGCATTAAACACATAATGGGATTTAGTAAGCACTTGGAAAAATGAATGAATAAATAACATTTTTATCAGCTTTTGTTCAGAGTGAGCACCAAATCTATAATTAAAAAGCACTTTTGTTAGTAAATATTGAGCTAGCTGTTGTGATGTAGTGTGGTATTAAAAGTATTTGTCTTGGGGATAGGAGAGCAGGATTTTAACTTTGACTTTAATTTAGTAGATGTGTGTGACTATGGGCAAGTTATTTAAGCTTTTAGCTTTGGCTTTCTCATCTGTGAAATGGAGATAAAAATTATACCCTCTAATTCATGATAGGGTTTTTGTGAGGAAAATGCCTTTTAAATCATAAAATGTTATATTAATATAAGGTATTATGCCATGTCTCCCATATCAAAAATTTAAACAGTTTGAGTTCTTCCTTTATGTAGCTGTCTAGCCAGTCAAAATAATTTAAAATCATACTTGTATGGCTTGGATTTACAAAATATTTACGTGCCCTTTGGTGTTAGCAATGAGTTTCAAACTCTTGATTTCAGCGGTTTTATCTTAAATTCTCAAAAATATCACCAGTTTTATATAGGAAGATTGTAGCTGAGCCATCCACTTTTAGGTCTGTCAAATCTTTTGTTTTAAATATTAAAGCCATTGTGGGATATAAACTTTAGGAGATAAGAACGTTTGCTCAGTTCAGGAAATGACCTAAAAATGCAACAGCTGTGTTTGGACTGACTGGGTACTAGAGAAGCAACTATGCAGTATTTGCTGGGCAAATTTTAAACTTAATAGTAAAATTTTCCTTTCAAAATAATTGTTAGCTTGTAATGTGCTAATTATACTTTCCCCCTGTAATATATGTTTTAATTGTTGGCATAAATCTTCATAAAATTACGTCGATATTAATGGGGATGGACCTTCATAAAGCCAAGAAAAAGTATCTTTTTTTTTTTTGAGTTGTGGACATTTAAAATTAAACATGGCATTTCAGGAATAAAGTAGATTAAAAAAGAAATGAGTTATTTAAGTACTTTCTTAAAGCACTTTTAACAATGATATGCAGTTTAATAAGATTCTTAATAGAATTTATAGCTCTGTTCAATAAAGGGGTCACATTGATTGGTTAATAGCATTCTAGTCTATATTTGGTATATCTCTGTCAAATTGAATCCTGATAAGGGTGAAATATAAGATGATGGATGATGAATTCACATACTTTTATTTTTTTAAAGTGAAGGATCAAGATTTATTGTGCTACAAAAATTCTAATGTCATCAGCTAATACCTTTTTTAACTCCCTACTAGAAAACTGATTTTTGGAATATCTGAAGTCCATATGGCTTTGTATGATGAAGATCTCATGAAAAATCCCTTTTATCTGGCAATTCAAAAGAAGCGTCCTGATCTTTGCAGCAGAGTTGCTGAAGTCCATGGTATTGTAAGTATATCAATTATTTTAGTTTTTCTGTTTGAATTTACAACAATAAAATTATTAATACTTTAGATTTAAGGGAAAGTCTGTCTTTTGAAGAGGTCAGTAAACAAAAACATTTTGAATTTAATGATTTCCAAACTGGCAAATGGAGAAAGTGTTATTCCACTTTGATGAAGCTTTCTCTCAACTTCCTATTACGTGGTGGTCTCTTAATCTTTTGAACTCATAACATTTGCTGTCTGTTCTACTTGTCTGGTCCTTAATCATGGTGCTTTGTTACAACTTTTATGCCTTGTGTTACTGTTAAATTATTTATATGTGTTTGTTTTATTCCAGCTAGGTTGTAAGCTCTTAAAGGTAGGTTTTATATTTCTCTGTATCTCCCATAGTATCAAGCACAATGTTATATACATGGTTAGCATTCCATAAACTTTTGCTGAATGAATACATGTATGTTTCTAAGTAAGGTGTTTAACACTTTTGCTAATCCAAAAACAAAGTGCCACTAACATAAAAGGGGGAAAATGTCATAAAACTATTTTTGGACAGAATTCCTCATTTTTTTATTTTGAGATCATGTGATTTAATAAAGATGGGTCATTATTTAATTAGGCAAAAAAATTTAATGAGAAAGGGTTGACAAGCTGAGATATCTGTACTTTTTCTTTTTTGTGTGTGCATTATAACTTTTCATTGGATATCAAACAAAGTTTTGAACTAAATGAAGTATCTGCTTAGTTCAAGGTCTTTGCCTAATCTATAAAATTGGGCTGATAATTTTATATCTTCTTTAAGGTGGGCCCTTTTCTTCTCCCATCACTTCTCTCTCCTGAACTCTAGCCCGGTGTTGGACATAGCCACCTGGATGTCCTATCAGCATTTCCAACATGAATCACTTAACCCTGAACTCAAATTCTTCCCCCTTACCTTGCAAACTTGCTTCTTTTCTACATTTTTCTTTTTATTTTGAGGGTAGCACATTTTGGTTACTCAGGTTTATAACCTTGGACTCATCCTTTACTCTGTCATTTCCCTGCTCAAAAACCTATAGTGGCTCCCTATTGCTACTAGGACAAAATACAGACTTTTTAGCCTAGCCTTTCAGGCTCTCCTCAGTTTAGTGACAAACCTCCCTTTCCAGCCTTATTTATTATTATTCCCTTTCACACATTATGTTTTAGCTAAAACACATCACTAGCTGTTCTCAGAATTCAGTATTCCATGTTATACTTCGTGTATTCACACAAGCTTTCTTTTATTCCTGGAGTTTACTCCTTCATCTCTTCCTCTCAGACTTCTTACCTTCTTTCAAGGTTTAGCTCTAGTATAACTACTTCTTTGGAGCTTTCCCTGATTATACTTTCTATAAATTATATTTATTTATCAGTTTTATTATGTAGAGTGTGAATCATCAGGAAGACCCGAGTTCAAGATCAGCTTCTGCCACAATCCAGCTCTGTGACCCTTGGGAAGTCACTTAACCTCTTTGGGGCCAAGGCAGCTCTCTAAGACTATAAATTGAAGTGGAGTTGCCTGTCTTCATTGATAAGAATAGTTTCCTGACTAAGAGTTACTTATACCAATGAAATCACAGATCTAGACCAAAAAAGATTATACATTTGTATTCAAGCAGTCTATTTCAAGAATCTCTGTGTAAAAACTTTATAAATTATTTCTGAATCAGATGATTTCTTTTTTTTTTTTTTTTGGCGGGGAAATGGGGGTTAAGTGACTTGCCCAGGGTCACACAGCTAGTAAGTATCAAGTGTCTGAGGCCGGATTTGAACTCAGGTACTCCTGAATCCAGGGCCAGTGCTTAATCCGCTGTGCCACCTAGCTGCCTCCTATAAATTATTTCTGAACACAAATTGTTTATTGGGTCTTGGTTCTTTGTAAGTTATCTGAAAATACTATCATTTCATTGATATGATAGTGTGGTAAAATAATGGAATTTGGGATGCCCAGAGGTCTTGATTAACTACTAAGTACCCACTTAAAGATGATTAGATTTGAGCCACACCTGGCCCGCCCTGCTAAACTAGTTTAACTTGGCCAACCCTGAGAAGGAGTGTCCTCAGAGGCCATGGACTGCTTCATTAACAGGGAACCAGTCTCAGCCACACTACTTGAAGGACCTCCTCTTTGTGGGAGGGAGAAAAAGGTAGAAAAAGGCACTCCAACAGGAAGTGACTCACTTTCTTTCGTTCTCTGGCCTTTGAGGAGCATTTGGAGCTGACTAGAGACTGGCTGCTGACTCCCATAGAAATTACAGACCCCCTGGTGGTGAGTTAAATCCAGCCCTTTGAATTAGCTGAACTGAAAGCGAGTTTGGGTTTGAGATAGCCCATGCTAGAGCCAGGGAGATTATCCATTTTCCTTTTTCCCTGTTCCCTTGTCCTTGAATTAACTAATTAATCTATCTATCTATCTCTCTATCTATCCATTCATTCATTCACTTATTTATTTATTTATTTATTTATTTATTTATTTATTTATTTATTTATTTATTTATTTATTTATTTATGCAGGGCAATGAGGGTTAAATGACTTGCCCAGGGTCACACAGCTAATAAGTGTCAAGAGGCTGGATTTGAACTCAAGTTCTCCTGAATCCAGGGCTGGTGCTTTATACACTGCACCACCTAGCTGCCCCCTGTCCTTGAATTTATTAATTTCACCTTTGCTGTGTATTTTATTCCCATTAAATAAAACCTGATTTGTTTGTAGAAAAGGCTGTTAAGCTCCTTTCTTATTGGCTGGGGAGAAATAACTAAAAAAGACAGTCTGGAGGGGAGGAAGCTTTGGACCTAGACGTCCCTCATTATTTTCTTAACCCCAATATTGTGGCGAGCCACCCAATTAACTCTCCCCATATTAAATTTGTCACCTACAATAGGTAACTTTTAAGGTATATATTTTGTTTTTACATCAGTCATTTCTTATTTCTTACTCCTCCCTAGTAAATCTTCTTTATAATATAAACATTTAAAAAAAAAGTTCAGTAAAACCAGCTGACACATTGGTTGTATCTAATAAACATATGCAGTATTTTACCAATGGAGTGAAGTAGGGCTGTTATACTTGCTTCCATGTTTTTTAGCATGATGTTTTCAGTGATGTTGTCAGATGAGGAAGAAAACAATGGCATCAAGATCAGCTACCACACTGAAGGTAAATTATGTAACTTGAAAAGCACAAGTCAAGACTAAAGTGGAAGGACAGTTGGTACATGACTTTTTATTCACAGATGATTGTGCACTTAGTGCACCCTCTGAGGTGGAGATGTAACAGTATGGATTGATTCTCTGCCACTTGTGCTAATTTTGTTTTGACAGTTAATACCAAGAAAACAGGTTCTCCACCAGCCAGCATTACACCATCCATATGTGGAACCACTGGCTAGAGCAAATGAAGAAATTCTGAATGCCATGGATAAGTTCACTTACCTTGTCAGTATACTTTCCAGGAATGTACACAAAGATGTTGTCAGAGCTAGCTTAGTGTTTGGGAGGCTCCAAAAGAAAGTGTTGGAGAGAAGAGGTATTAAGCTGTCTACCAAACTGAAGGTCTACAGAACAATTGTGCTGACCTCATTGTGACATGCTTATGAAACCTGGACATTCTACTGGTGCCATGCCAGGAAACTGAATTGATTCCATTTGAATTGTCTTAAGAAGATTCTGAAGATCACCTGGCAAGATAAGGTACCAGACACTGAAGTCTTTTCTCTGCTGCTGAGAGTGCAACTCTTATGGTCTGGCCATATTTTTCAAATGCCAAATGTATGGTTGTCGAAAGGACTATTTTATAGAAAACTCACACAAAGCAAGCACTTACATGGAAATTAGAAGAAGTGATAAACAAGGACACTCTCAAGATCTCTGAAGAACTTTAGAATTGATTGTGAGACATGGGAGATGCTGACACTGGACTGCCCAGTATGGCATGCCTGCATCAAAGAAGGCGCCATGTGCTCTATGAGCAAAGCAGGGTTGCAATAGCTCAAAAGAAACATGAGATATGCCAATTTAGAGAAATTTCCACTCCAAATGTTCACATGGACTATTTGTGCCCAACTTGCAGTAGAGCCTTCTGAGCTCATATAGTTCTAATCAGCCATATAGTGATGTCATTTTGGTCTTCTTCCAATACAAAGGACAACAACCAACCAACCACATTTGGGACCTACCCTTTGTTTTTGACCTGCTTGGGATATATACTTAGTACTTAGATCTCTGCATCAAAGCGCACGGTCATTTTAATTTTATTTTTTATTTTTTATTTTTTTTTGCTGGGCAATGGGGGTTAAGTGACTTGCCCAGGGTCACACAGCTAGTAAGTCAAGTGTCTGAGGCCGGATTTGAACTCAGTTACTCCTGAATCCAAGGCCGGTGCTTTATCCACTGCGCCACCTAGCCACCCCTTAATTTTTTTTTTTTTAGTGAGGCAATTGGGGTTAAGTGACTTGTCCAGGGTCACACAGCTATCACACAGCTAGTAAGTGTTAAGTGTCTGAGGCCGGATTTGAACTCAGGTACTCCTGACTCCAGGGCCGGTGCTCTATCCACTGCGCCACCTAGCTGCCCCCATGGTCATTTTAGTCACTTTTTTCTTTGGCATAATCCTAGATATTTTCTAGATTTTTGTACTGATTTATAGCCCTGCCCATAGGGTTAGGGTTTTATTATATAATTAGCTTCCTGTTGTCTCCCCAACCTTAAATGTTCCCATCCATTTGCTGCATGTGAGGTGGAACCTGAATTGTTTTGATCCATGTGTCTTTTGGTTATTTGGAATAATCTTCATATTTTAATAATTTGCGGGTTTTTTTGAAAACTCCATATCTTTGACCTGTTACTCATTAGGTGACTGGTTCTTGGTTTATGTAAATTCCCCGTATAGCTTGGATCATCAATTATCCCAAGGGCACTGAAGAATGAAAATGGAAGACCACCAAAAGAAGAAAAATGGAAAAGATTTGCAAATTCAATGACAAATTATTTTCACCTTCAAAGATAGTGGAACCACCACACTTGAACTCCAACATTATAACCCTAGGCATGCTTATAGAAGGAAATAGTAATGTCAGTAAAGAAGACTAACATGAAAAAAGCATCCAGACTGAACCATGTACATATAAAAGAGAATTGTGCTAGAGTCAACTCCATTGTGAGTACTGAGTGACTGGTATACAACGTATCTAAAGGAGGAGAAGATACCAAAGGAGTTTTGAAAAGTTCAGGTTTCATTAATATATGACCTCAGATTTTAACAATATAATTAATATAAGATCTAATTAATAAAATGATAAAAGTTGAAAGATGACTGAGAACATTAATAACTACAAACCTATATGTTTCTCCCATTTGTATTTTGAGAGTTATCTATACATCAATTGAAGTCACTCTTGATAAGGATATTAATAGAGAACAAGTAGGCTTTTGCAAGTGATAATTAAAAATTAATCACATCCTTACTGTTTCTTAATTAACTGAAAGATGTAGAAAATATAATACTATTGTGCTTTTTGTTTGATTATGGAAGAGCATTTGATTACAGAAAAATATACTTTACAGGCTCTTTTATATCAAAGTTTCCCCATCCATACATCAAAGTCATTCAAGATTCCTTGTGTATTGTAAAGGTTTCAAGATTTGCAAGGTATAATAAGCACACTCACACTTAAAGAGTTACAAGAACTTTATTAATTATAGGACAGTGAGTTAGACAAGGACAATAAGTTTCAGAAGCATAGAAATAGAGAAACAAAGACACAATAACAATTCCAATCACAATTACAATAATAAAAGGCATACATCATCAAAGCAGGGAACCACCAACATCTGCATTTCTAGCTGGGGAATCCCAATTCACAGCTTCCAGAGTCCTGACTGGGAAAGGGTCCTCTCCACGGGTGAGATTCCAAAGACCACTTTCCCAGTGAAGACTTATACAGTTTTAAACAAAGAAGACATTAAGTCAGCTGCTTGCTTGACCAGCAGAGATGTTATCTTCCTTCCTCAAGGGTGGGCTAAGCCTATGAGATAGGAAGAACATCTTGCTTTGACCAGAATACATTTTTCTGTTTTGAACTTCTGCAAAGGTTCTGTTTTGTTCCAAGGAAGCAGGCCAGGCTTTCAAGGAAGAAAACAAACCTATCAATCATCCTGATTGATTCAAAGAACAAAAGGGTCTCAGCAAGTCTATATTCTCATGAACGGGAAGATCTTCCTGATTTCATGATTAACCCTTTACCTTGGAAGATAGAAGAAAAATAATCCTATTCAGTGACTCCCTGATCATAAACTTCAGGCAAATAGTAAAACAAGAAGATGTATACTCATAATAATATTAGCTATTATTTAATTAGTATCTACTCTATGCCAGGTAATACAACAAATGCTTTATAAATATTGTCTCATTTGATTCTCACAACCACTCCAGGAGGTAAGTGTTATCATCATCCTTATCTTACAGTTGAGAACACTGAGGCAAACAGAGGTTAAGTGATTTTCCTGGGTCACATAGCTAATAAGTGTTCAAAGCTAGATTTGAACTTAGGTCTTCTTGACTCCAAGCCCAGCACTCTATCCACGGTGCCACCTAGCTGCTTATCAAAAGTGGTTGCCATTGTGATGGATAAGCTCTAACACAGAGTCCAGGTTGAAGAGAGATTCCCTGTAATTGATAAAGTCCTACAGATCTTATTCAAGCTCCACAACAATGCAAAGCCTCCTGGAAGAGCTTGGGCACAAGTACAGCTAGAATTCCTAGAAGAGGTAAATTGTGAGGTTTTTTTGTTGTTTTTTTTCTTGAGAGCCAAAAAATGATTTTTTTTTTAGTGAGGCAATAGGAGTTACAGAAGGGATTTCTATTTTTTTTTCTTTTTCTTTTTCTTTTTTTTTTTTTTTGGCGGGGCAATGGGGGTTAAGTGACTTGCCTAGGGTCACACAGCTAGTAAGTAAAGTATCTGAGGTCGGATTTGAACTCAGGTCCTCCTGAATCCAGGGCTGGTGCTTTATCCACTGCGCCACCTAGCCACCCCCAAAAAATGATTTTTTTAATGAAGTAAGAGTTCTGGAGGAAAGTTGCAAAAGAAATGAGCTGTGGAAGAAAGAATTGAAAGTAGAATTAACAGCATGGCACAGTAGATACAAAATCTTGCCCAAACAACAAACTCCTTAAAAATTAGAATGGACTAGATAAAAGGCAGTGATCCTATGTGACAAGAAATAGTTAAACAGTTAAAATCCTGGGGCAAAAAATAGAAAAAAAACCCCATAAGATATCTCATAGCAAAAACAACTGACCTAGAAAATAACTTTTGGAGAAAAAATGAAAAAGTCATTAAACCATCTGAAACCTATGACCAAAAATGTATTATAGTCATCATATTCCTAGTACTCATAAAAGAAAACTGCTCAAATCTCTTAGAACCAGAGGGTGTAGGTACAATAGAAAGAATACACCTGTCACCTCTGAAATGAAAGCCTAAAATGAAAACTTCCTGAAACATTACAGCCAAAATTCAGAGTGTCCAGGTCAAAGAAAAAAAATTGCAAGTATCCAGAAAAAAAAGAATTCAAGTACCAAGGAGCCATACCAAGGAGCCACACCCAGGATCACACAAGATTTAGCAGCCAGTAGAAGAAAGGAGCAGAGTTTGGAATATATTGCTAAAAGGAAAAGATAGAAGCTTATAATCAAGAATGACAATCTAGTAAAATTTAGTGGAAATCTAAAATTAATTCCTTTAAATAAAAACCCAAACACTGAACACCAGAAACCATAGACTTAAATAGTTTTTTCATTAATATGTTTTATCTATGTACAATAAAAAGCTAGCTTTATCTGTAATGGGGATCAAATAGAAGCCTTCCCAAGAAAATAAGAGGTAGCTTTAGCAAAGAGATCCATTATCTCCATTATTATTTTATGTAATGCTAGAAATGCTAGGAATAGTGGTACGAAATGGAAATGAGGGAATAATCATAGATAAAGAGGAAATAAAATTATTGTTTTTTGTAAATGATATGATTTACTTAGAGAATCCAAGTAAACTAAAAATTAATTGAAACAACTAACAACTTCAGCAAAGTTGCACTAATAAATCAAACCCTGGAAATAACCAGTATTTCTGTAAATTACTAATAAAATATAGCAGGAAGAGAAAGAATGTGAACTTTGATTTAAAATAGCTATAGAGCATATAAAATACTTGAAATCTGCCTTTCAATAAACAGGAACTATGTCAACATAATTACAAAATAATATACAAATAAAGACATCTAAATAATTGGAGAAATGTTAGTTGTGCATGGTTGGTCTGAGCCAATATGACAAAAATTACTACTTAAATTAATTTTCCTCATTGCCCTACCAAACTGCCAAAGATTACTTTATAGAGCTAGAAAAATAATAAAATTTATCTAGAGGAGTAAAAGGACAAGAATTCTCAAAGGAACTAAAGAAAAAAGTGGGTAAGAAGAGAGGGCTTAGTAGTACTGTATTTCAAAATACACTACAAAGCAGTAATCATAAAATAGTTTAGTATTTGATTTGATTTTTTTTTTTTAGTGAGGCAATTGGGGTTAAGTGACTTGCTCAGGGTCACACAGCTAGTAAGTGTTAAGTGTCTGAGGCCGGATTTGAACTCAGGTACTCCTGACTCCAGGGCCAGTGCTCTATCCACTGCACCACCTAGCTGCCCATACAGTTTAGTATTGTTCAAGAAATATATCAATGGAACAGATTATCTGCATAATATGATGAAGCAAATGAGCATATATGGTCTGATATTTGATAAACTCAAGGATCCCAGACCTTCGGCTAAGAACTCACTGTTGTTGTTGTTGTTGTTGTTGTTGTTGTCATTGTCATTGTCATTGTTTTTTTTACAAAATCTTTTGGGAAAACTGGAAAGTTTGATAGAAATTAGGTATAGACCAACATCTCACAATATATTCTAAGATAAGCTCCAAATAAATACTTGAGTTTGATATAAAAGGTAACATAAACAAATTAAGGGACAAAGGACAAAATTATACACCAGATTGGTGGTAGGGAAAGAATAACTAAACAAGCAAATGAGAGGATCACAGAAGGCAAAATGGACAATTTTGAGTATATAAAATTAAAATGTTTTTGCACAAACAAAACTGATACAGCTAAAAGGAGAAAAAAGCATGTAAATGAGGGGGAAACTATGCAGTAAGTTTCTCTGATAAGGATTTCATTTTTAAGACATAGGGGAATCGACTAAAATTTATACTACGAGCCTTGAAATAGTGCTCTAACTCACTAATAATTAGAGAAAAACAAATTAAAACAATTCTGAGGTTCTACCTCTCATCTATCAAATTGGAGAAGTTGATAAAAAAAAGAAAATAAGTACTAGAAGAGCTAGGGGAAAACACATGCATTGGTGCATTGTTTATGGAGCTATGAATCGGTTAGCTGTTCTGGAAAGTAATTTGGAACTGTGCCCCAAAAGCTATTAAACTGTGAATCCCCTTTGACCCAGTAATACCACTGATAGGTTCATTCTATAAGAGATGAGAGAAAGAGGGAAAGGACCCATATGTACAAAAATATTTATAGTAACTCTGTAGGCAAAGAACGGAAAATTGAGGGGGGTGTCCATCAGTTGAAGAGTGGCTGAACAAATTATGGTATGGGAATGTGATGGAATATTTTTTTTGCTATAAGAAATTATGAAAGAAACGGTTTCAGACAAAAAAAATGAAGACTTGTACTACCATAATACAGAGTCAACAGAGTTAGGAAAATAAATTATACAGTAACTATTGTAAAAACAGACAACTTTGAAAAACTTAAGAGCTCTTAAATTTCAGAGGATTTATGATGAAACACACCATTGAGTCCATAAATAATTTTTTGACATGGCCAGGAGAATTTGTTTTGCTTGATTTAAATATATTAAAAAACCCCAACGGCTTTTTTTCCTTCTTTTTATTTCTTCCCTAATGGGAAAGGAGAGGTAGGAAGGAGAGATCAATTTTGATTAATTGAAAAAAAAAGTTTAATTTTTTAAAAACCAGTGTATTTGATCGTGAACTTACTAAGAAACCACTGGATTTTTACTGAATAGGAGGTCATATGTCAGATTTGTCCTTTGATGAGTTTTTAGACATCTGAGTGATGAGAGATTTTGAATCAGGGACACCTATCAGAAAGTATTCCTATAGTTCAGGTATGAGATGATGAGAAACTGAAGCAGCGTGGTGGTAGTGTCAGAGCAGAGAAGGGGGCTTACATAAGGGATGTTTCAAAGATAGAATTCCTAGGGTCAGAGGTCCTGGATATCTTAAGTCACTTTATTAGTATAATTTCAAATTGATTTTAAGAACGGTTGGACCATTTTATAGCTCCATAAACAGTGTATTAATGTGCAGATGTCCCCCCCTTTTTTTAAAGTATCAGTAATCTTTTACTGATGTATAGCTGTGAGGCATGTAATATCACAGTCTCTGAATAATTAGATTTGCAGGGCACCCACTGGGCAGTGGAGGATTGCATGATAGATATGAATGTGCTGTAACCTATTATCAGTAAAAAATTGTGTGAAGGTTGTCAGAGGATTTTTTGTTTTATTAATTTTTTTGCAGGGGTGGGAACTAAACCTGCTTTTATGTAGATAGAGGCCAGGGGTCCTCAAACTTTTTAGTTTTAAAGGACCCTCTTATACTCTTAAAAATTAGTGAAGACCAGGGGCAGCTAGGTGGAGCAGTGGATAAAGCACTGGCCCTGGATTCAGGAGTTCCTGAGTTCAAATCCGGCCTCAGACACTTGACACTAGCTGTGTGACCCTGGGCAAGTCACTTAACCCCCATGGCCCCGCCAAAAAAAAAAAAAATCAGTGAAGACCTCAAACAACTTATTTTTGTGGGTATCCATAAATATTTATTAGAAATTAAAACAAAATTAAAAAATATTAATTCATTAAAATAGTAAAACATTATTTATGAACATAAATAACCTATTCATAAGGGCAAAATAGCTATTTTCAAAACAAAAATAATTTAAGATGAGTGCCATAGTTTTCACATTTTTGCAAATTTCTTTAATGTATTGCTTATTAGAAGACAGCTGGATTTTCATATCTGCTTCTGCATTTTATTTGTTATGATATGTTGTTTTGATTGAAGTCTATGAAAAAATCTGGCTTATAGAAAGGAAGAATATCTTAATCTTTTCAGATAATTGTGGATAATTTTCTTTGATTCTATGTAAGAAGTTGACAGATGGTAGTTTCTTAATGGATAGTTGCACTATGAAATCTGAAATCATGTCAGTGAACTTATAGTAGTACTCTGATACATTAGAATTCTTTGGTCTATCTTGTAATTTAATGGATCTTTTACAAACCATGCATGATTTTATAACATTGTCCCTTGGTCATTTGGAAAATATTAGTTTCATTATACAATATGAATACAATACAATATAAAAAATTGTATTTCTTAATATTCCCACCTATCTAATTAGAAAAGTCTTTTAAGAAGTGGGAAGCTGTCAGGCTTATGGTGGAGGATTCAAGTTTTCCAAAATTCTAATTTTCACTTGAAAGCTCAAATTTTATCATTGGCAACAAATACTGGTTGGAGATATCAAACCTCTGTTCATAGCTTCAGTATGATACAGAATGTGATAATTGTCATGTGGTAGTAGCACAACTAAGATATTGGTAAGTGCTGTGGTCATAAGTATAGCTCTCCCCCACATATATAAAGGTTCCCTTCCTTCTCTGACATTTCTTTAACACGTTTGTCTTGGCCTCTTGTCATCTTCTAGCTCAGTGAAGCTGAATGAGGCTTATTATATGATTTTAGGTTTCTTTTTTTCTCCCCATAAAGAGCCTAGCAGTTATCACCTAAATGTAAACTGAAACCAAAATGATTTCCTTCTCAGAAGCTCTAGAAGAGGTATAATTTTATTAGTATATCCTTAGATAAGGAAAATCTTAGGAAAAATGTCAAATTTCTTATTAAATTTTGCATATGAAATATTGAAGAATCATAGTACAATTTCTGATCTACTTAAGATAATTTATAAAAGGAATACATTATGGAGATGCAAAGTAGTATTAGCATTTAAAGTAAAATTCTTTGACTTCATTGTTAATAGAATAAGTTCTACTTCCTGACTTATCTTAAAGAGCTGGGAAGGGCTCTATTAGTGACTTAAGAGTAGCTACAGAGTGAAATGAGCAGAACCAGAAAAACATTGTACACAGTGTCAACAACACTGTGTGATGATCAACTGTGATAGACTTAACTCTTCTCAGCAATACAGTGATCCAGGATAATTCCAAAGGACTCATGATGGAAAATGCTCTCCACATCCAGAAAAAAAACAAACAAAACCAAAAACCTGTGGAATTTGGATGCAGATTGAACCATACTGTTTCTACTTTTTTGTTTGTTTGTTTTTTGAGGTTTTTCCCTTTTGTTCTGATTCTTTTTTCACAACATGACTAATGCAGAAATATGTTTAATGTGATTATACATATATAACCTATTTCTGATTGTTTTCTGTCTTGGGGAAGGAGGAGGGAAGGGAGGGAGGGAGAAAAATTTGGAACTCAAAATCTTATAAAAACAGATGTTGAAAACTATCTCTACATGTAACTAGAAAAAAGTAAAATACTTTTTTTTTGTTTTGTTTTTTGTTTTTTTAGTGAGGCAATTGGGGTTAAGTGACTTGTCCAGGGTCACACAGCTAGTAAGTGTTAAGTGTCTGAGGCTGGATTTGAACTCAGGTACTCCTGACTCCAGGGCTGGTGCTCTATCCACTGCGCCATCTAGCTGCCCCTAAAATACTTTTATGATTAAAAAAGAGGGGGCAGCTAGATGGCGCAGTGGATAGAGCACCTGAGTTCAAATCCGGCCTCAGACACTTAACACTTACTAGCTGTGTGACCCTGGGCAAGTCACTTAGCCCCAATTGCCTCACTTAAAAAAAAAAAAAGAGTAGCTACAAAAACATTATATATGTCTTTCATTAAATTAAACAGTACTATGGAATATATTTGGAAGTTGATATGCTTCTTCCCCAGTCAAAAAGCAGAAATCTGTTTACTGATACAGAGCCATCAAGGTTTATTTCAAGTGAAATAGAAAATATCTCTGGGGAATTGGTGGGAGGGGGTTTGGAAGAAGGGGACCTGTCCTAAATTGCACCCTTTTTTTTTTTTTGGTGAGGCAATTGGGGTTAAGTGACTTACCCAGGGTCACATAGCTAGTAAGTGTCAAGTATCTGAGGCCGGATTTGAACTCAGGTACTCCTGACTCCAGGGCCGGTGCTCTATCCACTCCACCACCTATCTGCCCCTGCACCCTTATTTTGTAATGGTCTCATGATTAATTATTCATAACAAATAATTACTTTTCTTGTTCACTTGTTAAAACACTAGATAAACCAGAATATAAGAATATCTTGAACAATGACCAAGCTGCTTCAATTGATAGTGCATTTAAAAAAAAATCTACAAGGCAAAGGAAATAGAGTAGTAGAATAAATTTTTTTTATTTTAAAGTAAAATAATAATACAAGTTTATAATTATTTGTATTTAAAGTGAATTTGCAGATAGGAGAAAGAAAAAGTTATTAACAAATACATTTCCTTGTCAGTTTATTTGCCTGGGCTTGTTAGTGTTAATCAAGTCCCAGTTCCACTATCTTGGCTTTGGTGGCTGAGTTCATCTAGTGGCTGCTTGTGGTGAAAGACAGCCAATCACACAGGTCCTAGTGAAGGTTATTTAGGTATTTTAGCTGCAGTAGATTGGAGGGGCATTTCACAAATAATTGAAATTGGGAGTTATCTCCTAATTTTTTTTTGCAGGTGGAGGTGAGAAATAATGGAAAAGCTTGTCATAATTAAAAGAGGACTGATTTTAGAGTAAAAAGATCTTTATTGAAATCTTGGCCCTGCTACATATTCCATATGTGACCTTGAGCACGTCACTTAACCTTCTTAGGCCTCAGTTTCTTCATCTGTAAGATGAGGGGGTTGATGGGCCTTCTTGTGATTTCTATGATTATGTGCTCTATAAAAGTCCCTTCTAACTATAAATCCTATTGATGTTCATGTTGAATTAGCCTGTCTTGGGCATGGAGAATTCTGCAGTTAGCAGCAGAAATCTATAGTCATAACATCGAGAAGAAACTACTTTGTCTGCTTCTGAGCAAAGATATACAAGGAAGTACCCTCCATTTCTTTTAGGGGCTTGGGGAAGTGAGGGCCCTAGTGGTGGGAGGTCTTGCTGCCTCCAGAAATAAGATGGGCTTTCTTTTGTTAGCAGTTGTCATCTGTTAGGTTTTTCTTCCCAATATCCTAGCTTTTGTAACAGCAAGATTCAAAAGCTGAATTTAGTTGGGCTGGTTTAAGAAAAAAATCATTGTAATAAAATTGGAAAACTGGTACCTGCTTTTGATGATGTATTGAGTATCAAACTAATCAACTTAACTAATTGTTCCTGTAGGTCTTAGTACCTTGCAAAGGAAGCCTATCAAGCAGCACACAGTCTACCTGTCAGTTTGACTCCTATGTCCTGAAACCAGTGGGAGAGAGTTTTCAGACCTTAAATGGAAAGGTACCCCATTTCTTCATCATTTAATCAGGAGTGCACTGGGAAGGGAAGGGAGTTGTGTGGGAGAGGGGAAGCAGGGCAGGGTGTTAGGAGATACAAAGAGGCATTTTATTTCTTCATGTTGATTTGAGTGGATGATGAAGCCCACCTCTGATGAAAGGGATTTGTGATGGTGTAAGATAGAGCTCTCTCAGGGGTACCAGGCTCCAGAGCCCAGTAAGAATAATTTGTATGTTTCCAGGCCTCACTATTACCAAACCAGTGTTGAGTAAGATTAGAACACTCCTCAGCCCTACCTATTCCCATGATATTGCCGATCTTTTGCAAAAAAGGGTTTTGCTGCTGGAGAATCTATTCAGTGAAATGCAGGAATATATGATCTAATGTCATTAACTGATTTTATGACAGCATGATAGACACATACCACAACACAGGAGAAGTTTCATAGAAATTTAGTGAGCACCAGCTTTATGCAGCACAATGCTGGATGCTAAGAGGGTAGAAATATGGGTAAAATGCATTCCTCACTTAAGATTGTGACTAAGAAGGTACTCCTGAAGATGTATAGGGGTGTGTGTGTGTATCACAGTGGAGAATGATGTTGCAGTGGGGATTCAGTGCCAATATATTAATAATATTATTGTAAAATGACATTGGTTGGAGCAGCTTTATGTGACTATGCTTATGGTTTTACAAGAACATATGTAAGTATTTTGGGAAATGTTAAAGGTGTTGGAAGGATGACTTGAGAAGTTGCAGCTCACCAAGAGCACACTTTACTTGGAAGAGAAATGAGGGAACATTGACCTAGGGGGAGAATGGGGCCTGGGGGCTAGTCATCAGCCTTGTAATATTGGTCAGTCAGGTTATTGACCTAATGAGTAGCATAGGACACACATCTATGTCTTCAGAAGGAGATCTTTACCTCCTTGTCACAGTCTTTAGGGAAGAATATCTTGTTCATGTTTCTATCCCCTTAGTGCCCTGCTTTGGCATGGCACAAAGCCAGGGCTCACTAAATACTCTGTGTGATGAGTCAATGTTTCTTTGTATCTCTCATTTCTAACCAGCTCCCTAGGAGGAGTCTGTATTTCTACTGGACATAATTGTGTCCAAATACTCCTGAACCTGTGTAAGGCCTATATTCTTAGGTGTCAACCTGAGGTCAAGAAAAGTTGTTATTTTTTGTTTTCCCATCTAACTTTTTCTTCTTGTTCTTGAGGAAGAGCATACTTCCTTTCATTCTCTTCCTTCCTGCAAGACCTTTCTCTGAGCTGGTTTCTGAGGTTTTGGTGACTGACGAGTTTAGGGTAGCTCCCAACCTAGTAGTATTCATGTTTTCATAAGGAATTCCTAGAGACCAAAGAAACCTTTAAGATCCATGTGCATGATTCTTGTGGTAGATTTTGAATCATGGTGACAAGCTGATCGTAGAGTGATTTTGGGGGGAAGAACTTATGTTAAGACCTCATACAAAGCCATTTTCATGTAAGGTGCAAGTCCTGTCCTTAAGACCCCTCCTCAGGGGCTGAATCATTATAAAATTCTTTCTTTTGATCAGGGAGGGTTCAGAAGAAAGCCTTGCACATCTTTTCCTGATAGTAGCCATGCTCTTGGTTTGGATTATACGATTATAGATTTAGGTCTGTGGGACCTTAGAGACCATCTCAGCTTACTCCCTCACCCTACATATAAGGGAGCAAAGAGACTCCCCTGGGACTACTCAGGCAGTAAGTGTCAGGGGTCCTGTGACCTCTCTAATGTAACACACTGCCTTTCATGTACTGTCCTGTCACCTGGGTAAACAGACACTTAACATAGGTGTCAGCAGGATCATAGAGCTTTCAAAGCATATATTGGAAAGACTTCTTTTCATATAAATAAGCAGTTTGGTATCAATTTTGTCAGTCGTGCAGGTAAGATGAAGGCCTTGAGTGAGCACATAGATATAGACCGATCTCCTGAGGAAACTGGGTGTCTTGTTTACTGCGTACCTTTTCAGGAAAAGAAACCTTGCCTTAAGGAAAGTTGGTACCTATACAATAGGGATAGAGACATATGCAGGATTGTCAGTTTTGTTTGGATCAAGATATTGATCAGTTATCTCATTCAGATAGAATCAGTCTTTTTTTTTAGCCTTTACTTTGTTTTTCTAAGAGGTAAAGGGTTGGGTTTTTTCCCACCTTTAGCAAATAGTTTAGCATTCTCTTTTACCTCTTAAAAAAGGAAAATGTCATAACTACAGTGTGATCTTTGTGTAGAAGGGAACAGGGTTGGGTACTTTCTGTTATTCAGTTAAGAAAAAAATATGTAACCTGTCATATTCAAACCTAAATGGAGGAAAGGTGTACAGTGTTGGCTTTTTAAAGTCAGGCATTTGGGATAGAGTGATGGGAAGAATATTAGGTGAAGATTGTGTGATCAATTACTACTTTATAATTTCAGGAGATTTTCATACAAGGAAACAGAATTAAATTAGGAGCTGGCTTTGCTTATCCTCTCTCAGTGCCCATTCTCTTTGAAGAAACTTTCTACAATGAAAAAGAAGAAAGTTTTAGTATACTGTGTATAGCTCATCCATTGGAGAAAAAAGAGAGCACAGGTATTTTTAGAGAAAACTTTCTCAATATATGCTTTGTTTTAAAAAATTATGTATATATTTTACAGTGATTCTATCAAATTGTATTTAAGTAAAAGGTTAAATCTTCCAAGGGTGGTGTAGTGGAAAGAACACTGGACCATGAGTCAGGAGATCTGGGTTCAGGTCCTTCAGTCAGCCATTAAGTAAACATGTGACTGTGGGCAAGCTACTTAATTTTTCTTAAGTCTCAGTTTCCATCATCTGGAAAATGGATTTAAGGATACCTTATTGACAAAGTTGTGTTGCTTATGTGAGGTTATGCATAAACAAAGGTGTTTTAAAACCTGTAAAATGTTAAATAAATGTTTGGTGATTTTTTAATTTATTTTTTTTGGGTGAGGCAATTGGGGTTAAGTGACTTGCCCAGGGTCACACAGCTAGTAAGTGTCTGAGGCTGGATTTGAACTCAGGTACTCCTGAATCCAGGGCCGGTGCTTATCCACTGCGCCATCTAGCTGCCCCGATATTTTTTTAAAATATAAAAATAATTGTCACTTAACCCCCACTGCCCCGCAAAAAAATATATATATATATAATTTAACAGTATTATATAATCACATTAAAATTTGCAAACATTTCTTTCTTTCCTTTTTTCTTTCTTTCCTTCTTTCTTTCATTTCATTTCTTTCTTTTGCAGGGCAATGAGGGTAAAGTGACTTGCCCAGGGTCACACAGATAGTAAGTGTCAAGTGTCTGAGGCGGATTTGAACTCAGGTCCTCCTTAGTCTAGGTCTGGTGCTTTATCCACTGCACCACCCAGCTGCCCCACTTAATCCCATTAAAACTTGCAGACATTTCTTTCTTTCTTTCTTTCTTTCCTTCTTTCTTTCTTTCTTTCTTTCTTTCTTTCTTTCTTTCTTTCTTTCTTTCTTTCTTTCTTTCTTTCTTTCTTTCTTTCCTTCCTTCCTTCCTTCCTTCCTTCCTTCCTTCCTTCCTTCCTTCCTTCCTTCCTTCCTTCCTTCCTTCTTTCTTTCTTTCTTTCTTTCTTTCATTTCATTTAATTTCTTTTGCAGGGCAATGAGGGTAAAGTGACTTGACACAGCTAGTAAGGGTCAAGTGTCTGAGGCGGATTTGAACTCAGGTCCTCTTGAATCTAGGGCCGGTGCTTTATCCACTGCGCCACCTAGCTGCCCTAAACATTTCTTTCTTTTCTTTTTCTTTTTTTTTTTTCAAAGCGTAAGCTAAATATCTTTTTAGGAGTAGTCACTCTAAAATCTATTGGCTGGCATAGTCTATGGGTGTCATCTTTAAATCCTGTTCCTCAAGCAATATTTTTTTTTTTGTTCTCTCTCAAATCATCTGCTTCTGAGACCTTATTGTTTTAATGAATGTGAATGATTTTGATGTTCTGGGAAAATTGAGTTAGCCATTGATATCTAGACAGTGAGACAGTGTTTTATTTCAATGTTACTATTACATTTTTCATTTTAATTACCAGGTAACAGGGTAAGCTAGACTAGAATAATGCCTTCTTGGCTTATAGGTACTAATTTAGTAGTATAGTTTGGGGCTGGTTTTGTTCCTTTATTGGACCATTCTTTTGGATATCCAATATAAAATTAGCTTTTAACATGGACCTTCATTGAGCCTAACTATTATGCCATCTAAAAAGGGCTTCCCCTTTATACTGGGAGGGCCCTTCCTTTCTTTCTTTGCTTCTTCCTTCCTTCCTTCCTTCCTTCCTTCCTTCCTTCCTTCCTTCCTTCCTTCCTTCCTTCCTTCCTTCCTTCCTTCCTTCCTTCCTTCCTTCCTTCCTTCCTTCCTTCCTTCCTTCCTTCCTTCCTTCCTTCCTTCCTTCCTTCCTTCCTTCCTTTCTTTTGAGGCAGTTGGCATGAGTTGCCCAGGGTCATGCAGCTAGTAAGTGCCCAGGGCTAAATTTGAACTCGGGTCCTCCTGACTCCAGGGCCAGTGCACTATCCACTCCACTACCTAGCTGTCCTGGGGTCAGGGGTCCATTTGTAGGTTTGGAAATGAATGAAGGTTGAGAGAACATCAGAGCCTTTGGCTATACTTATCTCTTGTTTTCTTTTCAGAAGAATCTTCAACCTCATCAAATTCTTTTACCCTGAAAACAATTGAAGATGTAAGAGAATTTTTGGGAAGATACTCAGAGAGATTTGACAAAAACATTGCATCTTTCCACCGAACATTCAAAGATTATGAAAGAAAGAGCCTTCGTCATTACATAGTCAGTAGCTTGTAACTTTATGGAGCTGTAGTTTCAATTGTTTTTTTTCCATTAAAGAAAGTCATTATATCTTTTTTTTTCTTTTTTCTTTTTTTTTAGTCATTACTTCTTTACTTTAAATACTTATGGTTATTTTGGCTGTTCAGGGAATATTTGTCCTTCCCTTTTTTTTAAAATTCCAAGATGGTTTTATACACGTTGATTTTTAAAAGTGACAGCTTATCTAGATACTTTTAACTCTTTTTCTTACACAGGATTCAGTGAATGCACTTTATACTAAATGTCTCCAGCAATTATTAAGGGATTCTCATTTGGTAAGCAAAATAGTTTGTAGGTACAGATATTTACTTGAAGTTTTACACAAAATAAATAAGCTCTTTTTAACATAATTTTCTTAATGCCTAGAAAATGTTAGCCAAACAGGAGCTTCAGATGAATTTGATGAAACAGGCAGTTGAAGTAAGTACCTATGCATGCAAGATGGAAAATTGTATAATATATTAAAATATTTTGTTTGCCATTGAATAATATGCTTCCTAAAATCATGATCTGGTTAATTTTGCAGATGTATATTCATCATGACATATATGATCTGATCTTTAAATATGTGGGAACTATTGAAGCAAGTGAGGTAGGTTTTAAATATGCTTCAAAAGAGATAGAATTCATGTTTTGTATTTTTAAAGAAACTAAAACTTTAAAAAATTTATTGTTAGGATGCTGCCTTCAACAAAATTACAAGAAGTCTTCAAGACCTTCAGCAGAAAGATATTGGTGTTAAACCAGAATTCAGGTAAGAGTTACAGTATAACAAAACTGAGGTTTTGGTTGTTGCTTCTTCCTGGGAGATGGTTTTGGGTGTTTTTTTATTCCTGGGTGATGGGGAGGAATTAAAAAACATGAATTTCAATTCTTCTGCTTCCTATAATCCCCTTGAGAGAGGTTAGCAAGTGTAATATATTTTCTAGATTAATGAGACATAGTGAGGAGCACACTGCTTCTGTAGTTAGAGGCACAGGGTTCATGTCCCACCTGTGACATCTGATAACTTGTGTAACTTTGGGCAGTTTATTTAATGGCTCTGGGCCTCAATTTCCTTTTTTGTAAAATGAAGGGGCTGGATTAGTTGACCTTTAAGACCTTATTATAAACTCTAGATTTATGATCCCCACTTCTGCCAGTTTCATTAGAAATAGACATTTAATCCAACTGCATTTTTGCCATTGATTTGTCAAATTATCATTTGTCAAAATATCATTTATCAAATTATCTTTTGCTTTCTTTTCCATCGCTTAAAAAAAATCTGTGAATCAATAGCTTGAGATGCTTATTGTGAAAGGATCAGGAATTAGTATGAACTTCCTACTTCTGACCTAAATTGTCTCTCCAAATTATATTACAGCTTCAACATACCCCGTGCAAAGAGAGAACTGGGTCAACTGAACAAATGTACCTCTCCACAACAGAAGTTGGTTTGTCTTCGAAAAGTGGTACAGCTAATTATGCAATCTCCTAGCCAAAGAGGTTTGTGTACAGGAAAGGAAATTGGGATTAGAATGTTCCTACAGTGTTGAAATTTAGAGAGAGTAATACAGTTAATGGAAGGATATAGAGAGTTACATAGTCAGTTGATTGCCTAACATTTATTAAGCACCTAACATGTATCAGGTACTGTTCTTAGTACTGGATATACAAAGAAAGGAAAAAATTAGTCCCTTCCCCGAAGGAGCTCACAGTCTAATGGGAAAGACCACATGCAGGCAACTTTGTGCAGACAAGATACAGAATAAACTGGGAGTAGTCTCAGGGGGAAGGCACTAAAATTAAGGAGGTCTAGGAAAAGATTCTTACAGAAGGTAGGACTTTAGTTGAGACTTGAAAAAAGCCAGGAGGCAGAGGTAGGGTGAGGAAGTAAACATTCCAAGTATGGGGGACAGCCAGTGGAAATGGCTGGAGTTACTAGATGGAGAGTCATGTTCAAGGAACAGCAAGGAGGTGGTTCACTGAGAACGTGGAGAGGAGCAAGGTGTAAGAAGGCTGGAAAGGTAGGATGAGACTGGGTATGAAGAGCTTTGAAAACTAAAGAGTGGATTTCTTATTTGATCCTGGAGATAATTGAGAGCCATTGGGGTTTATTCAGTAGTGGGATGATATAATATAGTCAGATCTATGCTTTAGGAAGAAAAAGGAAATTAAATCATGAGGAGATAGCGTATAACAATAGACTTAGTACAAGAAGATTTAGATTCTAGTCCCAGCTCCACTATCTACTTACTTTGTAATTATTGGTCATTTAAATTCTGTAGACCTCAATTTTCTCATTTGCAAAACAGGAATAACTTTATATGGCATAACCAAACATAGTGCCTGGTACATAGTAGGTGCTTGTTGCTTGATTGATTTATGGATGAGATGCCAGGTTAGCATTCCATACTTTTCAAAAAACTTTGTAAATGTTAAGGTCATTTATTATTAGTAGTAATAATGATAATATTACTAGTTATTCATAATAATAATAATGATAAAGAAAATATTTCCAGTGGAGACGATGGAATTTTTGCTGCTAATAAAATTTAGGCACAGGCAGATGCATGTGACAGACATAATGTAAAAGACACCAGTATTAAAGGTGAGGGCCCAGGAATAACTGGAATGGTAGATATACTTTAATAGAGAACCTTATATGTTTTGTCTGCCCACTTGTAGCAGGTTTTAATTTTCAACTAATTATGCTCTGGAAAATGACCAAGCTTATTGTCAGTTTTATCAGGCTTTTAAAAATATGGGAATATGTGTAGCACATTAGAATCTCTAATTGGTTATTCTTTTCAGATCTTAGAAGAATGTGCTTTTGATGAATAGCTGTCATCCTACTAATAGCATAGCCATCTTTGTTCTCTTTGCTGAAAAACACATATATTTACTTTCACATTCAGTATAAGCTATGTGAGTGTAAGCTGATGAGCCATATGTCCAATTATGATATTTTTAAAAAGCTAGAAGTAGATAACTAGCACATAGTATTTAAAATGCAAATGGTTTCAAATGGGGAAAAGATAGCTTTGTTAATAGCTTTAGGAAGATGTGAGGCTTAATCCCTTATTAGACAGACTCCCATAGTCTCTTAGTTCCCTGAAAAAAAAAATACTTGTATCATATCAAAGGCCATCCAGTTTGTTGTGTTTCAAAGTGTGGGTTTTATTTTTCCATTGAATCCAACTTCTACTTCAAGGACAGTAACATTTTAATGTGGAGTATAATCATATTGGGTTGTGATTTTGGAACTATAGTATCTTTGTTTTCTTGAACATTTTTCCTACAGTTAACATGGAGACCATGTGTGCTGATGATCTGCTGTCTGTCCTGCTTTATTTACTTGTGAAGACAGAGATACCAAATTGGTAAAAATATTTTAAAGATGTTTTTAGCTTGCAACATTGCATATATGGTTTCCATTATCTAGACTCTCATGTTTTGAGTAGCCTAGCTTTATAACGCCTAGATAGTTGATCACTCTACCAGGCTGAGTTGTAATTTCTATTAGGAAAGTAAAAACAAAATATCAGTTTTTAATTTATCTTCCCCTTCGTGTACTTTTTAGGAGGACAGGATAGTAAATTTTTTGGATAAGAAATCTTCTTATAGTTATTTTTTTATGTCTGAAATATCCAGCACATAAACAGTAATCATTAGATAACCTATATGATACATGTATTTTTGTGTCTTTTTTACCGGTAGATTTTTCTGGACTTTTTGTTGAATAAATGGCAACAATGCTTGCACAAGTCCTGGAATTTAGAACTAGTCATGGTTCAACTACGAATTTATTTTGATTTTGAGCTCTTCTTTTTTTTTTTTTTTTTTTTAATTTTTAGTGAGGCAATTGGGTTTAAGTGACTTGCCCAGAGTCACACAGCTAGTAAGTGTTAAGTGTCTGAGGCCGGATTTGAACCTCAGGTACTCCTGACTCCAGGGCCGGTGCTCTATCCACTGCGCCACCTAGCTGCCCTTTGAGCTCTTCTTTATGTGAAGTGTATAATTCTTTCTCATTGGGCAGAGTATGGAGTTGTGCTATTGTTCTTTAATTCTATTGATCAATTTAAGATTAAACACAGATGGAAATGAAGTTGATTAGATTAACTGAACAATGCCATATCTACCGTTGATAGTCTTAGTCAACTTAATTTTGGTACATTAACTGGGCTGACCATGGATTCTTTGTGTATCTGTCAGTTGGGAAGATATCATTTTAACTTTTCTTTTTTTCTTTCCTTGTTAGGATGGCAAATTTGAGTTACATCAAAAACTTCAGATTTAGTAGTTCAGCAAAAGATGAATTGGGTTACTGCCTGACTTCAATAGAGGCTGCCATAGAGTATATTCGACAAGGAAATCTCTCTGAAAAGCCCCCTGTAAGAATTTAGTTTGATTATTCCACATATTATGGTATAATCCATTTGGTTTTGAAGGATTGAAGGGAAAGGGTTCAAATGCCTCTTATACTGCTTCTGGAGGTGTGGGTGAAGGGGAGCTGAGCTTGAGCCTTTTGACATCATCAGTAAATAGCCTTTGTTATTCATTTCAGTTTGCCTAGTGGAACATACACCTGATAAATTTTAAATTTTGGCTCAGTTCACCTCTGAGCCAACAATCATGTCCAAACTTGCCCATTTTTATTCTTTCTGGGTCCATGGTGGAAGTAGACAGCTTAAAGGAAGGCTGAAGTTAAGTTCCCAGTCAGTGCTGCCATTCCAGGATATGAGATGCATACCCAGAGATTTGCTGTAGAAAACAATTCACTTGTAAAATTGTGTAAGATTAATTATATTCTTTATATAATATTCTAAATGGCAGTTTTATCTGCTTTTGATTTTGTTAGTATTATGCTAACACATCTAATGCCTTATTTAACTGGGAGAGTTATTTTCCTGATTAGTATTTGAACTTTAAGTTTCAGATTACATAAACAACATATATAGATTCTTTATAATTTTGCAGCATTCACTTGATTTTTTGTGACTGTTTATGTTGTTATAGTCATTTTTTGTATTGTTTTCTTGTCTCTTCTAACTTCATTCTGTATCATTTAAGTTTTTCCATGCTTCTCTCTATTTTTATGTTTGTTACAGTACAGTAATATTTCATTACGCTTATGTTCTGCAGTTGGTTTAGCCATTCCCCATTGATGGGCATCTACTTTTGTTTCCATTTCTTGCTATCAGAAAAAGTGCCTGTAACTATTTTGGTGTATATAGGGACCTTGTTCTTATCAGTGGCTCCATGGGGAATAAATCTAGTAATGGAATCTCTGGGTCAAAGGACATGGACATTTTAGCCATTTTATTTGTATCTTCCAAATTGCTTTCCAAAGTGGTTGCCCTGATTCACCCCATGGTGTACCCACAATGCACTAGTGCTCCATCTTCTGTCAACTCCTCCAACATTGACTGCTCCAATCTTTTGTCATCTTTGACAGTGTGCTGGGTATGTGGTGAAACCTCAGGGTTGTTTTCATTTGCATCTCTCTTATTAGGGATTTCATTTGGTGGTTAATAGTTTTTAGTTCTTTTGAGAACTGTTTGTTCATATCCTTTGACCACTTATCTTGTAGGGAATGGCTTTTGGTCATATACATGTCTATACACATAGGTATATGTTTATAGATACAAACACACATATGTATACATGTATAAAATAGATAAAATACATGGATATATATACACACAGATATGTGTATACATACATACATCTGTTTATATCCTATACAATACAGACAGTTCTCACTTTATGCAAATTCGACTTTATGTGAAGAATTCTGAAAGAAATCTGTATTCCAGAAAACACCTATGTTAACTTTACTGTGCAGTGCTGTGCTCTCTCTGCTCCTGCCCCCTTGGCTTTTTTCGGGGGATAAACCCCGTCCCCCAAGATTAAAAAAAAAAACCCTTCAAATGAAAGCTGACAAATGGACATGTGTGAGTAGACTGCCACCATCACCATTGCTCCTGGATTAGGGACTTGCTTGAGACCTTCAACTACAAGAGAGGAAAACTTTACCCCACTCTGCCCTTGTGTCTGCCCCCATGTGTCTGTCTTCTGTCTGGTTATTCTTTGTCTATTCCTGGCCCCTGCAAGTCATCCATCCTCTCCTGTCTGTGACCATGTCCAGCCCCCATGTGTCTGCCTCCCTGTGTTCTTTTTCTCAGTTCTAGCTAGGCCCTCATGGGGCTTGGCATGTTCTCCTCCTGTTCTTTCTTCTTTGTCCCTGGCCCCAACTGTCTTTGAAGCATGTGCTGGCCCTTCATGGGCACGTGGTCTTCTTTTTGCCTGTCTCCCTCCCTTCCCCACATTCCAGGCAAATCTGCATTATGTAAAAATTGCTTTACATAGAGGACTGAGGGAATGGTCCACTTGTGTAAGGCGAGAACTGTTTGTAGACATATGTCTATATGCACATATACACCTACATGTTTGTGTTGTGTGTGTTTATATATCTTGAATGCCAAACCTTTAGCCAAGAAATTTGGTACAAAGATTCCCCCAAATTTAATTGCTTTCCTTCTCATCCTAGGTGCATGAATTTTGTTGGTGCAGGATCTTTTCCGT
Organism: Dromiciops gliroides; assembly: GCF_019393635.1. NCBI lineage: Eukaryota > Metazoa > Chordata > Mammalia > Microbiotheria > Microbiotheriidae > Dromiciops > Dromiciops gliroides. Next base: position 416,372,926 of record NC_057862.1, on the reverse strand, counting down.
TTCATGTAATCACAGTTATCCATTGCATCTTTTGTAATTAGCTCTAACTATTGTTTGGTTAAGAATACATCTCCTAAACATAACTATGAGAATTATATGTTTTCTTTCTTTTTAAATTTTTTATTTCATTTTATCTAATTCAATATTTAGATCACATATCCATTTAGAATGTATTATGGAGTGTAGTATAAGGAGTATGGTCTGAGCCTAGTTTCTACCAGGCCTGCTTTCCAGTTTTCCAAGCAGTTTTGTCAAATAAGGAGGTTTTCCTAAGTCATTTAGATTTTCTAGTTTATCAGATGCTTGATTATTGAGTGCCATTGTTTCTGATTCTCCCTTGTCTATTCCATTGTTCTACCTTTACACACACACACACACACACACACACACACACACAATTTTCACACACACAATTTTACCAGTATCAGATGGTTTTGATGACTGTTGCTTTATAATATCCCTACTTAGGTATTAGAGGTTAAAAAAGAGAGATTAAAGTACTTGGAAAACAACATGAAACAACTAAAGCAACTTTAATTTTAAAAAAACTAGCCTCCATTAAAAGGCACAAAACAGCACCCTCAGCTCTGTAAAACTCTTGGACACTTATTTTGGGATAGTTTGTAGTTTATTCCTGTCATGCAGACAGAACATTGTTTGATGCTTGAAAAAGTAATTTTTGGTCTTTATAAGATCTAATTTGATGATTAGCAAAGGAACAGTTGTAATTGGTCCTTTCCTCACTTGTTTTCATACTTTCTCAGAAGAGGCATCTTCTTCTGTCTTGTTTATTATTCTATTTAAGTATAAAGGCTCGATAACTTTGATAACTTTTTATTTGTCACCCAGGTAACCATCCCTCCCCACAGTGTGGGGGCAAAATCTTCTCTATGTTTTTTGTGAAGACTCTTTTATTTTATTTTATTTTTAACTGGCAGCATTCTCTGCTTTTAATTTTATATTAATTTAACAATTAAATTAATTTAAAGATTTTAAAGATCTTTTAAAATGAATTAAATATCTACTTCCATTCTGCCATAGCTCTAAATCTGGGGGTTTTAACCCCAGAGTCCTTTAACTTTTTAAAAAATATATTTTGTGGGGCAGCTAGGTGGCACAGTGGATAAAGCACTGGCCCTGGATTCAGAAGGACCTGAGTTTAAAGCCAGTCTCAGACATTTGACACTTACTAGCTGTGTGACCCTGGGCAAGTCACTTAACCCCCATTGCCCCACCAAAAAACCCCCCAAAACAAAAAAAACCAAAAATATATTTTGTTTACTTTGTTTGAACATAATTGTGATGCTGTGTATTTTATTTCATGCATTTATTTCATGAATTTATACATTATTCTGGGAAAAGGGCTATGAGCTTCACTAGATTGCCAAAGGGGTTCATGACTCAAGAAGAGGCTAAGAATCATATATGAGAGATAGAAGACTGTTTATCTTTTTCCTTTAGAAATTGTGAAGGTTAAGTAATCTTTGCTTTTATATTATCTCTACTATGATATATATCTTATTTGTAATTAAAAAGTGTTTTGTTTGTCTTCTAGGAATCTGAGGGGTTTAGTGACAAACTGTCCCTTAGGCAGAGAATGAACTTACTATCCCAGATGAGTTCAACCCCTATTGAATGTTTGTTTAAGGTAAGACACCAGCAGTTCTCTTTGATAGTTAAAGACAATGTGTTGTGGGTGGTGTTTTTAGAATCCATTATGATGACTCTTGTAACTTGGAATTATAAAGGCTGGCTTGGTTTTTACTAAGGCATTTATTCAGTACCTAGCACTATGCTGTCAGTCAGTTAAAAAGCACTTTTAAGTCCCTATTATGTGCTAGGCACTGTGCTAAGTGTGGGGGGATACAAAAAGAGGCAAAAATAGTCCTTGCCTTCAAGGAGCTCACTCTAATGGGAGAGACAGTGAGCAAACAAATATGTATAAGCAAGTTATATGCAGGATAAATAGGAAACAAGAGAGATAAGGCACTAAAATTAAGAGACTGAGAAAGCCTTCCTATAGAAGATGGTATTTTAGTTGGGACTTGAAGGAAGCCAAACAGGTCAATAGGCAGAAATGAGAAAGGAGAGCACTCCAGGCATGGAGGACAGCCAAAGAAAATGCCCAGGGTTGAGGATTGAGTGTTTTGTTCATGGAACAGCAAGAAGGCCAGTGTCACCAGGGAATAAGGTATAAGAAAATTGCAAAGGTTCTGGAGGGGAGGGGTCCATGCTAGATTATGAAGGGCTTTGAACACCAAAAAAAAGGATTTAGCATTCGATCCTGGAGGTGATAGGGAGCTACTAGAGTTTATTGAGTAAGAGAGTGACATGGTTGGACCTATCCAGTCACTTTGATGGCTGGATGGAGGATGGATTTAAGTGGGGAGAGATCTGAGGCAGGCAGACTTACCAGAAGGCTACTGCAATCATCCAGGTATGAGGTGATGAGGGGCTGCACCAGAGTGGTGGTAGTGTCAGAGGAGAGAAGGGGGGCGTATTCAAGATATGTTGCAGAGGTAAAATTGACAGGCCTTGACAACAGATTGGGTATTGGAGGTGAGAGATAGTGAAGTCAAGGATGACACCTTGATTGTGAGATGGTGGTGCCCTCTAAAACCTATCTTCTTAAGCTGTGGGTCATGACTCCATATGGGGTTGCATAACTGAATGTGGGGGTCGTGAAAAATTTGGCAACAGTATATATACCTACATACTATATAGATCTATATATCTGGAGTCATATAAAAATTTCTCAGGCAGAAAGGGGTCATGAGTGGAAAAAGTTTAAGAAGTCCTGCTCTAAAGTAATAGGGAATGTAGGAGGAAAAGGGTTTGGGGGAATGATAATGCTAAAATCTGTTGGGGGATAAAACTGAAGGTAGGGAATGGTGATTTCTGAGTACAAGTACATTATTTAGTATTTAGTCTAATTTCTTTTCCTCCCAATCCCCTATAACCTAAAGCCAATTAAGTACTTAAAAAGCTTTGAAAAAAGAGCCTTCCAACCTGAAAAATTGAAATCAAGCAACATTAGAATAATTTGCATTATTTGACAGCATTTTATCATGTCTCCTCTTTTCTGGATTTATTGTAGCACATTGCTTCAGGTAACCAGGAAGAAGTAGAAAAACTTTTGTGTCAGGATCACCATGATAAAGACACGGTTCAAAAGATGTGTCATCCTCTCTGCTTCTGCGACAACTGTGAGAAACTGGTCTCTGGGTAAGAGGGTCCTTTGGGATAACATGCTGCTTGGGAACACTTATGTTGAAAACATTGTTAGCTGGTATAACAGAAACAGCAGTTAAGTTTAAATATTAGCCCTTTCACTTATTAGTCATATAACCTTATGCAAACTTATGACCGAAGAAATAGTTTATTTAAGTTTTTTAAACTTCGTGTGTAAAATGGAGATAATACCACCTGTCCTTACATCTACCGGGTTATTAAAAAAGCAAGATAGATACAGAGAACATGAAATGAGACAGTGTGCATGAACGCTTTTATAGACTTTAATGTGCTGTACATATGTAAAGCACTTTTTTTTTCTTTTTTTTTTTTGCAGAGCAGTGAGGGTTAAGTGACTTCCCCAAGGTCACACAGCTAGTAAGTGTTAAGTGTCTGAGGTCAAATTTGAACTTAGGTCCTCCTGAATCCAGGGCACCACCTAGCTGCCCCTCTGTACACATGTTAAAAAAAAATTAATTGTTCTTTCTGGCTTTTAAGGGGGAAAAAAACCCTGCTTACATAGTAATAGGGTATATCATTTTGGTGCAAGAGCAAGTTTTTTTCAGGCATTTTCTGGAATGGGAACAACTTCAGCTTCAGCTTCTTCTATTTCCCATTACTTTTTCTCTTGTGACAGTACACTTGATAAAGATGCTTGTTGCTTCCTTGAAGCAGGACATTGAATACAAAGTTGATGTCCATCAATAGGGCAGTGGTAACAAAGAAAATTGTATTATATGAATATAATGGACTGTTATGCTGTATGAAATAACAAGTATGAGGAATGCAGAAAAACATAGGATGACATTAATTTTATACAAAGTAAAGTAAGGAGAACCAGGAAAACAAAACATGTGATTACTACATTGATGTAAACAAAGAGAAAGTTAAATGAAATTGAATATTGTGTAATTCTGATGACTAATGCTGAACCTGGAGAAGAGATGAAGAAATACTTCTCCTTTCTTTCATTGGAAAGTTTGAGGACTATGCTAGATAGGGTTGGCTCATTGGTTTTGCTTAACTTTTTTATGCTTCAAGGAAACATAAGGAATGGCTGAATTTGTCAGGGAGGAGAATACACAGAAATGACTATGTTAGAGGAATCAATAAAACGTTTTTTTAGAAAGTCATGGCATAGGGGCAGCTAGGTGGCGCAGTGGATAGAGCACCGGCCCTGGAGTTAGGAGGACCTGAGTTCAAATATGGCCTCAGACACTTAACACTTACTAGTTGTGTGACCCTGGCCTCACCAATTGCCCCCCAATTGCCTCACCAAAAAAAAAAAGAAAAGAAAAAAGAAAGTCATGGCATACTAGAAGGAGCTTTGGACTTGGAATTAGGAAATACTAGGTTCAAATCCTTATGTTGACAGTTCCTGACTTTGTGATGATTGGCAAACTCATATGCCTATGACTCTCTAAGCAACATTTTCCATTGAGTCCATTTATAGGGGCAGCTAGGTGATGCAGTGGATAGAACACTGGCCCTGGATTCAGGAGGACCTGAGTTCAAATCCGGCCTCAGACACTTAACACTTACTAGCACTTAACCCCAATTGCCTCAATTAAAAAAAGAGTCCATAGTTTGTCAGTTTTTTTGAGATTGTGTTAAGTTGTCTGTTCTTTGTTTTGTTCTGTTCTTGGCATTTTATATTTTTATAAGTACCCAGATGTTTCATTTGAATTGTCAGTTTTATTGGTATTCAGTTGGGCAAAATGATTTCTCATAATTTCCTTTATTTCTTCTTCATTTGTTGTGAATGTTTGTTTTCATTTTTAATATTGGTAACTTGGTTTTTTCTTTTAAAAATCAAAATAATGGTTTAAAATTTTTTAATAAGAAGTTCTTTGTTTTATTTATTAATTCAATGCTTTAAAAATGTTTATTAATCTCTGATTTTTAGATTTCTACTTTCATGTTTGAGTTTTAAAAAATTTGTTGATTTTCTATTTTTTTAGTTAGATGTTTAATTAACTGATCTGGTCTTTTTTATGTTGATGAAAGATTTTTAGAAATTAAATTTTTTCTCTCAGGACTACTTTAGTTGCATTCCATATATTTGGCATATCAATTGTTTTTATAATTTGTTCTTTGACCTACCAGTTCTTTGGGATTAAGTTATTTAGTGTCCAATTACTTTTTGTTTGTTTGTTTGTTTTGGTGAGGCAGTTGGAGTTAAGTGACTTGCCCAGGATCACACACCTAGTAAGTGTTAAGTGTCTGAGGCCAGATTTGAACTCAGGTCCTCCTGAATCCAGGGCTGGTGCTCCAATTACTTTTAAATCCTTTCTTTAATGAACCTTTGCTGATTATATTTTTTTTATTGTAGTCATTAAAGAATGCATTATATATATATCTGCTTTTCATTGTTGGTGAGGAATTTATGCCCTAAAAGATGGTCAGTATTTATAAAAGTGGTAGGTTCTGTAACAAAATATGTATGCTCATTTCTTTTCCCATCCAGTAACTGAAAGAGATGTAACATAGATGTAATCTCATACGTAGACTTTTTTTTTAGTATCCTACTAGTTGGTTTCCTTTGTTTTTTATTCCAGATCCACATTCCACACAACTGGTTCATAGTAGGTACTTAGTAAATGTTATTTGACTGGCTGACTCAATAGAGAAACAGAAAGGAAATGGTTGAAGGAAGAAGGAGGAATAAAAGGGAGAGTAGATTAATAGGGAGATTAGTCCTAAGGAAAACAAACTCTCAAGGATGTACAAAAATATTTATGTTTCTTTTTATTTTGGCAAAGAATTGGAAACTGAGGATGGCGCTCATCAGTTGGGCAATGGTTGAACAAGTTAAGATATATAAATGTGATGTAATACTGTTGTCATTTAAGAAATGATAAAGGGGATGATTTCTGAGGAACCTGTAAAGAATTGGATGGAATTAAAAAAAAAATAAAGATACAGCTGAACGGAAAAAAAAAACACTTTACAGAATTAAAAAAAAAATAAAGATACAGCTGAACGGAAAAAAAAAACACTTTACAGAATTAAAAAAAAGTAAAGATACAGCTGAACGGAAAAAAAAACTTTACAGAATTAAAAAAAAAATAAAGATACAACTGAATGGGGGAAAAAAAAACTTTACAGAATTAAAAAAAAAAAAGAATTGGATGAACTGAAGAAAAGTGAAGTGAGCAGGACCAAGATAGCAATTTCTGGATTGACAATAATATTCCAAAATCAAATAGCTTGGATTTTTTAAAAATTCAATTTTATTTTTATTTTTAGGTTTGCCTTCTTTCCTTCCCATCTCAACCCTTTCCCCTTTTGAGAAAGAAAACAAAACAAGACCCTATCACAACCATGTTTAATTGAGCAAAACAAATTCCTGCTTTGGCAATGTCCAAAAATAAATGTATCTCATTCACTCTGAGTCGATTACCTCTTTATTAGGAGGTAGGCAACATGTTTTATCATGAGTTCTCTGGAATTGTGAGTGGTTTTTATGTTGTTATTCTATAAGTTGTTTTCCTGGGTCAGCTCACCTCATTCACCATCAATTCATACAAGTCTTCTCAGGTATCTCAAACAGCCCCTTTGATCATTTCTAACAGTATACTGGTATTCCATTATAATGAAGTACCATAACTTGTTCAGCTATTCCCCAATAGTCTGACTCTTCCTCAGTTTCCAGTTCTTGCCACCATGAAAAGAGCTGTTATAAGTAATTTTATACATACAGGTCCTTTTTCTTTGATCTCTTTAGGGCATAGACTTAGTAGAGGTACCACTATGTCAAGAATATGTAGAGTTTAATAACTTTTGGGGCATAATTCCAAATTGCTTTGCAGAATGAGTAGACCAGTTCACAGTTTCCTCAACAGTGTGTTTTTCCACAACCCCACCAGCATTTGCCAATATCCTTTTTGCCAAGCTGATGGGTATGAGGTGGAACTTCACAGTTGTTTCAATTTGTATTTCTCTAATTAGTCATACTTTAGAACATTATTTTTCATATAACTTTTAATAGCTTGGATTTATTTTCCTTTGAGAACTGCCTGTTCATATCCTTTGACCATTTGTCATTTGGGGAATGTGTACCATCCTTTTAAATAAAGAATTATTAAAAGAAAGGCAAAGAGCAGTTGAATAAAACCAACCAATATATCCATTGGATCTGATAGTATATGCAATATTCCACATTCATGTTCTACCTCCTTTATAAATAAAAACTTAGATTAAAAATATTTTCAAAAGATGGAAATAGTGTATAATAGAGGGTTAATATGGGATGTGGCATAGTTCTGTAAGAGTAGTATAAAGAACACTAAATCTCAGGATGATTATAGCTGGTGAGGAAAGCTGGGAAGGATAGTTAACACATCGAAACAACAATGTTAGGGCACAAAACAAATCTTGACAGGCTAGAACACTGGACCAAGTGAAATAAGATGACATTCAGTAAGGATAAGTGTAATGTCTGATATTTAGACTTAAAAAAATCTTCCCAAGATGGGGGAGGTTTTGCTAGATATCAGTTAGTCAGAAAAGGATTTGAGAGCTTCAGTGGACTGTAAGCTTAATATGATTCAACAATGTGATAGAACAAAGAGAGCTAATATAATCATAATCTGATTTAGCTTCTTGGCATAGGGAGGAAAGAGTCTTGCCTTGGTCAGATCCCATCTGGAGTATTGACTTCAGTTCTGGGTACCACATTTTAGGAAGGATATTGATATTGAAGAGTATTTAGAAGAAGGCAGCTGAGATGGTAAAGGATCTCATGCTCACGCAGTATGAAAATCAGTTTAAGAAACTTGGAGAAGAGAAGACTTTCTTTCTTGAAGTGTTTGAAGGGCTGCATGATCCATCACAGAAAGCAAAACTAAGGGAGTCCTTGGAATTGTAAGGGGAAGCTTTGCTCTTAACATAGGACAGTGGTTGCTCATCTTTAGAGCGATTCCTCATTGGAGAAGGTTGCCTTGTAGGGAGTGGGTCCCTTGTCCTTGGAAGCATGTGAGCAGAAGTGAGGCAACCATGTGTAGACTCTGCAACAGGGGTTCTTTCTTGGGTATGGGTTAGATTAGCTGCTGCTAAGTCTCAGCCTTGAGACTGTGATTCTGTGATTATAAGCTTTACAGCTAAAAGGACATCACTGAATAAAATCCACTTGGACTGGGAAATGGCAGAATGATTCAGATTTTACCTGATGTGTCATTTGATTTGCTCTTTTTCTTCTCTTCACTTCTGGTATGTAGGAGACTGAATGACCCTTCAGTTGTCACTCCATTTTCCAGAGATGACAGGGGTTATACGCCACTTCACGTAGCTGCTATTTATGGTAGGTAGCCTTGTGCTTTCTTCTTGGTAACTGACATGGCACATAAAAGTTAAATGAATTCATTGATCAGGGGGTTGTCTATTTACCATATCAGTGCTCTTCATCTGAAAGAAGCCAAATCCCCTTTTAAAAATGCCAAATGCTTTGTCAGCTTGCTCTTCAGTTGCTTCAGCCTTGATGGCTCATGAAATGATCTCTGTCCAGCCTGAAGAGCAGGTTGAGAGCCTTACTGTAAAGCCCATGTTCCAGTATCATAATTAGTGTTCTGCAAGCAGCAGCTCTGCACCCTCTCCCCCGTCCCCTTCTCCATTTTTTCTGTAAGTTGAGAGTCAGATGTATCCAACTATTCTCATGACAGAACAAACAAGCCTTTTATTGCTCTGGACTACTACTTGCCAAAGGCTTTAAATTTTCTTATATTAGCTCAAAGAACATACATATTGCTTAAACTTACATTATTTTGCAAAACTTCTTAACTCAAAGATGTTTGAAAGAAGTGTTATGATTTTGTCACCTTGAATAATGTAGAAGTTCCGACTACTTTAGATATCAAAGCACTTCATATAAACTGAACCAAGAGGATGATAAAGAGGAGATAAAGTTGGGATTTCCTATTTCAGTTTGGAAAATATATGCCTCCCCTTAACTCTCTCCCATTCAGAAATGTAGCTTTTATATGTTTTGAAGCATGTGTTGTATTCTCTCTAGGGCAAGCATCACTTATTGATCTGCTGGTTTCCAAAGGGGCTGTAGTGAATGCAACCGATTACCATGGGTCAACACCTCTTCATTTGGCTTGTCAGAAAGGCTATCAGAGTGTTACAGTAAGCAGTTCATTGTTTCAGTATGGTTATGGATATTATTTAAATACAGAAAGAAAAAAGATACAGACAAGTAGAAGTCTATATTTGATTTTGTTGTTTTACCAGTGGTTTTTCCATAAGCTTCATTTCATTCATGAATGAGATTTTACTTCCTGTCCTGTCGCATCACCTTCCTTACACTAATGGGGGCAAGTAAAAGGCAGATCTGTTACAGTGGCATGTACATAGCTCTGGGATTAATGGCATAAATAGCTTGTATTGGGTTTGGAATAATATGGAACTTATAAAACCAAGAGAATCCTTGACCCTAAATAATTTAAAGAATTTAAGTTTGTATGTATCGTTTTGGTTTATGATGATACCTAAAGAATTAGAGCAGTATGTCATTTGCATTTATACATTAATTTTGGGGTGCTTATTGTTGACTCTCTTCCTTTTTAAGCTTCTGTTGTTGCACTATAAGGCAGATGCAGATATTCAAGACAATAATGGCAACACAGCTCTCCATTTAGCCTGTACATATGGTCATGAAGATGTGAGTAGTTATTTTCTAATTAAGTAGATACTCTGATGTATTAGGATTCTTATTTTGTTTTAAAAAGTGAAAAATGTTAATGTTGATTTTGAGTATCTGTCAATACCTGTCTATATTATTGTAGTAACCTTCTAAAATGTCTTTTCACTTCGACTCTCTTCATTCTCCTAGTTCATCTTTTATGCCAACGACAGAATTGTATATAGCATATGTATACTATATACATTATATAATTCTATTGTACAATTGTATGTGTCCTTATATATAGATTGCCTCATGAATTTGACTTCTTAGTCTGGCATTTAAGGCCTTCTACGATCTGATACCATCTTGCCTGTTATTCTTTCTGTTTGTGCACTCTACACTCCTACCATATTAAATTTTTTTTTCTCCCCAAAGCACAGCAAGAGTTGTCCCACTTACATGTTCATGGTATTTTCTGTGCTTGGAATACCCTTACTTCCCCTTCCTTTAGAGCACAGTTTAAATACCTCCTTCATGAAGCCTTCTCTGTTCTGCTCCCTCTTTTCAGAAATAACTTCTCTCTCAGATTTTTTTTGTTTTGTTTTGTTTTTTTGTTTTTTTTAGGGAGGCAATTGGGGTTAAGTGACTTGCCTAGGGTCACACAGCTAGTAAGTATTAAGTGTCTGAGGCCGGATTTGAACTCAGGTACTCCTGACTCCAGGGCCGGTGCTCTATCCACTGCGCCATCTAGCTGCCCCTAAGAATTTTTTTTTTTTTTTTTTTTTGCGGGGCAATGGGGGTTAAGTGACTTGGCCAGGGTCACACAGCCAGTAAGTGTCAAGTGTCTGAGGCCGGATTTGAACTCAGGAACTCCTGAATCCAGGGCCGGTGCTTTATCCACTGCGCCACCTAGCCGCCCCTCTCTCTCAGATTTTTAAAAACATTTTGTTTTACTACTGTATTTTTCATGTCATACTGTATATTATAGTTTGTTTATGTTTTATCTTCCTTATAGACTATAAATTCCATGAAAGCAGAAACAATGGCTTATCTAAAATTTGTATTTTCCTGTAACTCTGAGGGACTTATGAAGATTGCAGCCCATCTGCAGAGAAAGAACTGATAGTATCTGAAAACAGATGGAAACACATTAAAAAAATTTTTTTTTTCATTTACTCTTTGACAATTCCTTAATCTGAAGTTTTGGTTTTTTTTGACTGTTTTCTCTCACAACTAGCTAATATGGGAATTTTTCCATGACTACTCATGTATAACTTATTTTGAATTGATTGAGTTCTTGGGGGTGGGGGGTGGCAAAGGAGGGGGGAAGAGAAGTTGGAACACAAAGTTTTTTAAAAATTGATGTTAAAATTTTGTTTTTACATATATTTTGGAAAATAAAATTCTATTCAGAAAAACAAACAAAAAATTTGTATTTTCCAATAGCCTTTCCTATGTTATGGTGCTCTGTGATTTGCAGGCATGATAATCTTCCCTAAAAGAAATACAGCCTGATCTTCTCTTTTTGCTCTTATTTTTCTGGCCCAGTATCTCTGGCCTTTGACAATACCAGTCCAAGACACATATACTTATGTGTAGTAACTCAGTGACTCCACTGAGTAACTGCTACTCAGTTGTCCAGTTTGCATGTCACACCATGATCAATAAGTGTTTTTTATCCTTTTTTCCTCTTACATTTTTTCTTTTCAATTTTTTTTCTTTTTCTTTTCAGTTCTAAATTCTCTTCCTCCCTCCACCTTTCCCCCACCTCTTAAAAAGGTAATAAATGTGATACCCATTGTACATATGAAGTCATGTAAAATATTCCCACATTAGTCACAATGTGGAAAAAATCCAATAAAATATATATGTTTCAATCTGTACTCAGGAGTCCATCAGTTCTCTCTCTGTAGGCATATAGCATTTTTCATCATGAGTCCCTTTTAATTTTCATATATCACTGTATCGATCAAAGTAGCTAAGTCTTTCACAGTTACTGTTACTATGTATAGTGTTTTCCTAGTTCTCACTTCACTTTGCATAAATTCATATAAGTCTTCTCAGGTTTTTCTGAAACCACTTCCATCATTTCTTACAGCATAATAGTATTTCATCATAATCCTTTACCATAACATATTTAACCATTCCCCAATTGATGGGTGTCCCTTCAATTTCCAAGTCTTTGCCACCACGAAAAGAACAGTTATAAATATTTTTGTACTTATGGGTCCTTTTCCTTTTTCTTTGATCTCTTTAGCATACAGACCTAGTAAGGGGGATTGTTGGGTCAAAAAGCATAAACCTTTTTTCTTTTTTCTATTTCTTTGAGGGGCAGTAAGGTTTAAGTGACTTGCCCAGGGTCACACAGCTAGGAAGTGTCAAGTGTCTGAAGTAAAATTTGAACTCAGATCCTCCTTAATCCAGGGCTGGTGCTTTATCCACTGCGCCACCTAGCTGCCCCACATAAACTATTTTTTAGCCTTTTGGACATAGTTCCAAATTGTTCTCCAGAATGTTTAGACCAGTTCACAGTTCCACTAACAATGTTTTAATGTACCTATTTTTCCATATCCACGCCAGCATTTGCCATTTCATTTTCATTTATATTAGCCAATAGGATGTTTGTGAGGTGGTACCCCATAGTTGTTTTAATTTGCACTTCTCTAATTATTAGTGATTTAGAGCATTTTGTCATGACTATTGATTGCTTTGATCTCTTCTAAAAACTGCATGTTTGAACATTTGTCAATTGAGGAATGGCTCTTATTTTTTATAAATTTGGCTCAGTTCCCTATATTTTTGAGAAATGAGACTTTTATCAGAAAAACTTGCTCTTGATTTTTTGCTCCAGTTTCCTGCTTTCCTTCTAATTTTGGCTGCATTGTTTATGTTTGTGCAAAACCCTTTTGATTTAAAGTAATTAAAATCATTCATTTTACTTCCCGTGATCCTTGCTATCTCTTGTTTGGTCATAAACTTGTCTCTTATTCATAGATCTGATGGTTACTTTTTTCCATGTCCCTTAATTTGATTATGATACTCTCTGTATGTTTAAATCATGCACCTATTTTGAGCTTATCTTGGTATATGATATGAAATGTTGGTCTAGTTTCTGCTAGACCACTTTCTAATTTTCCTAGCAGTTTTTGTCCATTATTGAGTTCTTGCCCCAATAACTGGGATCTTTTGAGTTTATCAAACATTAGGCTATTGTGGTCATTTACTTCTTTATATTGTGTACTTAATCTATTCCATTGGCTAATCACTCTTTTTCTTATCTCATTCCCCACCCCACCCCCCAAGTCCCATAGATTAAACACATTTTAGAAATACAGATTTCACCCAGGAGGCTTTGTCTTATTTCAAGACTCAATGGGATTAGTGGTAGAAACATTATTTTCCTGGGTTTAGATTTGGGATAATGTGGACTGTTTTGTCCCCAAAACACAACAAGGACTCTCCCACCTATGATGCCAAAATGCAATTTTGACCCTCAGTGACTTAAAGGACTTAGATTTTTACATACCAACATAATTCATATGCCTAGTTTTTTTTTTTTCATCCTTAGATGGTGACTCTTTCCCTTTTAAGATGCCACTTTTGCTCTGAAAGGCAAGTGTGGTGCATATGGCACTGCACCCTCCATATTATGTGCATTAAAAAGAAAATCTTACTCTGAAAATCTAGAGTCGTTTTAAATTTAATGCTGTATTTCTTGCTCTGTTATCTGATCACTGTATAGAATTAAAAACTTTTTGTTGGCATTACTAAGTGATGGAAGAATTTGGGAATAGAAATTAAGCTTAACATTTTTGTTTGATGCATCCCAATTTCTTTGCAGTGCGTGAAGGCTTTAGTCTACTATGATGTGCATTCTTGCAGACTAGATATTGGTAATGAAAAAGGAGACACTCCTCTTCACATAGCTGCCCGCTGGGGCTATCAGGGCATCATAGAAGTATTGCTGCAAAATGGAGCCAGCACTGAGCACCAGAACCGAATGAAAGAGACACCACTGAAATGTGCATTAAACTCCAAGGTAGCATTTTTAATCTCTGCATTTTTGAGTCTTTATGATTTGTTTCTACAGATTTATCTTTTGTATTCTCTCACAAATAATGCAGACATATTTGAGGACAGAATTTGGCTCACAAATGCTTAGTTGCATTTGGATGTTAATTATTAATGCACTTCACTTATTTATATTTTCATTTTCCAAAGTACCTTTCTCAGTGGAGCATCAAGGGTTTTAAATAACAAGGTAAACCCTTCCTGCCCAAGGCATAGATTGAAATAGGAAAAAAGGAAAAACACAGCTCTGAAAATCTTGACAAGGTAGAGTAGGAAGTAAGGGACTGTGTACCAAGTGCTTAAAGATTGAGTTCCTTTTTACTTAATTCTCAGTTCATTATAGAGACTTTCCAGTTACCCTGTCATTTCTATAATCTTCCCTAAAATGATCATACCATTTTTTCGATTTTTAACATAAATAACTTTCATTCAAGTTTCCATATATTTGTTGTTTGAATGTAACTTACTTTCTACTTATAGCTATTCAATTGGGTTAATTTTAAATGTCAAGTGTCTGAGGCCAGATTTGAACTCAGGTCCTCCTGAATCCAGGGATGGTGCTTTATCTACTGCATCACCTAGCTGCCCCTAAAGTCTCATGTTCTCGCTCAGGTGCAGAAGTCTTTCTAGCTGTTGTTTTTTCCTTTTGTGTTCTCTTCATACATTTAATATTTTAGGGAAGACCAAGATGGAGTGGTCCAGAAAGCTTCTCTATGGCTTCTTCCATTTGCATTTCTGGAATTTGAGATTTTTCTGTAATTTTCTAAGTTATGCTTGTCAACTTAAAGGTTTTTAGTCTCTCCCAACTCCCTCCTTTTGGATTTTAGTTTGTAGACAATAGTTCATCTTGGAGAGATCACATTTCATACAACAATGTAAAATTAAATTGGAGTTCTGTGATTCTATTAAAATTTTGGATGACTTTTTTGTTGGTTCTTATTTCCCTTCAGTATTTAAAAAATTTTTTTTTAAACTAGATTGTATCTGTCATGGAAACCAATTACCTTGCCTTTGAAAGGGGAAAAAGATCTTCTGAGGTAACTATATTGACTCTTGTTAGTTTAATCTTCAACAAAAACATCACTTTTCTACTGTTTAGTGATATGGGGCACTAAATCCTGTTGTCTTTTCTTTATTATAGTCCCCTGTTCGTTCTCCTCTATGTTCAGTGGACTCCATCAGTCAGGCCTCCTCGATCTCAAGCTTATCTTCAGCTTGTGCAGACTTAAGACAAGAAGAAACAAAAAATAATTATAAAGAGGTGAGGTTTCTAGAAAGTTTGGCATTTGGCTTTTTAGGGCAGGACTCTGCAATTAGGAGCTTTCTTATCTAGCAAAGATAATATATTAAACAGAATAAGTATCTGACAAAGCTGTCCATTTAACCTATATCTCAGAGTAACACAGGAAGTGCACCTATTTCTGTGGTGTCATCAATGATATAAGCTCTGAGATGAGCTCTGCTATGTGGCATGTAGAGGTAAAAACATTTGTTTATAGTTAACTCTGTTATTTACTATAGGGATAGTCTTCAGTGAACATTTACATAAAGATTTCTTTTAGCTTGCCCCCCAATATAATACATAGCCTGTCACATAATAGGTACTTATTAAGTGCTTGATAATTGGTTGATAATTCTGAACCATCTCTCACCTTTCTTCAACCTGTAGTATTAGTTTAAGTTAACATGATTAAGAATGCAGATCTACTACCAAAAGAAATCATATTGTATATTCTAAAGTGTATTACAAATGCCTTTTGGATTATAAACGCTATTGCTAACCTCCCTTACCATCAATAATTGAGAGTTGATCCTGAACTTTTCAGTAAGCATTTATATTTCACAAGGTGATTTAAGTTATCATATTCTACTTAAAAACTTTCAGAAAATAAGAACATATATGCAATGAAGTTCAGGGTTAATGAAAGTCACTGTGTATTCAGAATCATTGAATTTTAGTATTACAAAAGCCATTTGAAGTACCTTGTCTGATTCAGTCCCCTCCTTTTTTTAAAGGTAGAAAAACTTTTGAGAGCTGTTGCTGATGGAGATCTAGAGATGGTAAGTTCTTAGAATTACCTTAAAAATAGAAGATTAAGAGTAGGAGGGGCATGGCTGGAGAGTCCTAAACAGGAGAGATCCCCAGCAGGAGGAGTAGGGCTTTTTCTTCTTCCTGTGGCTTTTTTTTTCTGACTTTCCCCTTCCCCCCTACCTCCAGACCCTTGGTAGGTCACTGTTGTGGACCTTGGCTTTTGAAACTTCTTTTCCAGAGGAGGAAAGGCAGTGGCTTTGCCTAAGTTCTCCCCCAAACCCCTCCAGATATCTTCAAATAATGCCATAAGACAATTCCTGTAGCTGAAGAACCTACAAAAGGACAGGGTGAAATAATTTTCCAGCCAAAGAAAGCTTAGAAGTGACTTTGCCCAGGGTCACACAGCTGGTAAGTGTGAAGTGTCTGAGGCCGGATTTGAACTCAGGTACTCCTGAATCCATGGCCGGTGTTTCATCCACTGCACCACCTAGCCGCCCCCCCCCTTTTTTTTTTAGTGAGGCAATTGGGGTTAAGTGACTTGCTCAGGGTCACACAGCTAGTAAGTGTTAAGTGTCTGAGGCCGGATTTGAACTCAGGTCCTCCTGAATCCAGGGCCGGTGCTCTATCCACTGCACCACCTAGCTGCCCCATCATAGTTTTATAAAAAGATCTTGTATGATCTTAACATATTCTTAGCATATAGGAGAGATTGGAGGGAACACCTTTTAGACTTTTTGTCCCATGAAGGCAAATGCCTTTTTGCAGTCAGTCAATAAACCTTGCAAAATTATGTATTCATTTTGCATCTCCGTCAGTTGTTTGACTACAAAGAAGTAGTCTGTTATAGGGAATTGTATAAAAAAGCTTGCCTGTTCCTTCTTATGTTTTCATCAAAGATACCCTCTCTTTGTGTGTAGATCATTTTTACAAAGATTTTTTTTAAGTAAACACGTGTTGATAATTACTTATGTTCTCTTCATTGCCTTTTGGGATATTAATATCGTCCATTATTTTGATATCTTCTTCTCCATGAAATATCTTGTAAAAATGATTGCTCAGTGGTGAGGCCAAAAAGAGCCAAGACACTGTCTTAGTTAACAACACCTGATTTTTTTGCAAAGCAGAAAGACAGCAGCCATGGACAAAACTAGTTTAGAATGCAAACTCATTTGTGAAACCCCACAGAGGAGGATTATGAATGATATTGCCTCCTAAAACTGCAAAAAGTAGGTAGAAGTGAAAATGTCTGCAGAAGCTTGATACCCACCTGAACTACATCATCTCAAGATGACTCAGAGTTGAAACTGGCAACAAATAAGCATAAAATGGAACAAATTTCCAGTGTTTCTATGACGATTTTTCTTATCAGTGACTTCTGAACCACCACTTTTGGACATTAACTCTTCAGTACTATATGAAAAGTAGTAATAGCTCTTTTGAAGATAAACTCTGGAAGACCGTAAGTGGTGATACAACTCTAACACAGCTGCCAAAATAATCTTCCTAAGGCATAAATCTGACAGTATCTCTGACCTTTTCAAAAAGCTTCATTGGTTCTTATTGCCTCTAAAGTAAAAAAAAAAGAACCCCATAACCTAATATTCAGAGCTCTCCACAGTCTGCTTCCAAACTACATTTCAAGCTTTCTTTCATATTCTTCTCATTTCCTGTTATACTCCATTTTTCTCTGGCCTCTGGATTTAATAATCCCATATTCTGAACCTCTTGAGAGGTTTTTCCCTATGCTTGGAATATATGTATTTCTTCCTTACTATATTCTCATTGAAATAATTTTCGTTTTCAGGGCCTACCTCTTGTTCCGCAAATGGTAAAGCCATTTTTGTTTTCTCCAGTTGAAAGTGTTCTCTTTCCCTGTCAAGTTTTCCTAGAGTACTTTGTATCTCTTCCAGGCTCAGTAGACATATAGTAAGGTAAACTAATGTAGTGCTTTAAGATTTGCAAGATGTTTTATATACATTCTTATAATAACAACATCTGATACTTATAATATAGCCCCTACTTCAGTGCCAGGCACTGTGCTAAGTACTTTACAGTTATTAACTCATCTGATCTTCACAGCAGCCCTGGGAAACAGGTGCTATTTCATCACATTCCTTCCATCATATTCTACCTTGTACGTGTATTTTTTGCTTTCCCTCCTAGTACACAAGGGGACAGTATCATTTTTAACCTTGAATTCCTCCATTCTGGCAACAGTATCTTGCACATAGTAGGTAGGTAATGTTTATTAAAATGAAATGTTTAAATGGGAGGAGGGCTTAAAGGGTATATGTGATTTATTTTTATAAACTAAATATTTACTAGTCCTTTTTATAGAAACATTCATTTTATAGGTTATTATATTATATTATAGATTATTAACATTTAAAGGGACCATGGAGATCGTCTAGTTCAACCATCTCTATTTATAGAGACCCAAAGAGAAGTAATTTGTTGGCTAAAGTTACACCCTAAGATCAATTCACCAAAAAATATTAAGCAGCTAATGTGTGCAAGGCACCGGGAATAGAGAGATCAATGTGACACATTCCCTGCTCTCAAGGAATTTTCAATTTTATTGAGGGAAAGATGTATATGCAAATGATTATGATACAAAGGAGTATCAGAATACAAAGGTTCAGGGAACATACTATAAGAAATTTAATGGAGAGATCAATAACTGCAGGGATCAAAGAAGGCTTCATAGAAGGGATGGACCTTGAAGGGAAGGACTTCAATTGATAGTAATTTTTATTAAGCACAGATTTGATCATGTGACTCCTTTATTCAGTCAAATCCAGTGGTTTCCTATTGCTTCTAGGATAAAATATAAACTCCTCTGTTTAGTTTTTAACTACTTCACAAAACTAGCCTGATCCTATCTTTTCAACCTCATTGGATGTATCTTCCCTATCCACATTCCGAGATGTAGCCAAATTAACTTTCTCTTTGTTCCTCACTCAGGACACTTCATCTCTCATCTTCTTACCTTTGTATTGGCCATCCCTCATGCCCAAAATGCACTCCCTCTTCACCTCAGTCTCATAGAACCCCTCTCCTCCTTTAAGGTACAGATAAAGCACCATTTTCTTCTTGAAGCCTTTTCTGATTTCTACTCCTTCCCCTCCCCTCAACTGCTAGTTTCTTCCCTTCCAAACTACCTTGTATTTAGCTACTTTGTATATATTTTTATTTATTCACATTACATTTATGCTGTATATATTTACATATATGCTTATGCCTCCCATTACAATGGAAGCTCCTTGAAGTAGGAATTGATTCATTCATTTAACTTTATATCCCTAGCATTTAGCGTCCCTATATTAACTTTATATTCCTAGCATCTAACACAGTACCTGGGACACATAGCAGATACTTAAAAATGTTTGTGGATTGATTGGCAGAAATGGTGGCAGAAGGTATTCCATTCCAAGCATGGGGGGTATTGTAAGCAAAAGGAGAAGACAGAACATGGATGTGTAGGATGCAGAGTAGTCTAATGTGGTTGGAACAGATAGGACATGAGCAGAGGCTCATTACCTGGAGGTTGGCAGTTAAATGATTTTGACCATGATAACTCATGTAACAGATAAAGATACAAAATTGTCCTTACTTCTCTGTGACTTTCTTGTAATTCTACATTGACACATAAAAAATGGAGTGGAGTGCTAAAAATCTGACTGTTTTTACACCCTAACAATTAAATGGGAGGTTTTTGTCCATTGACTAGTGAGTGAACTATATGCTTCTGGAAGAATTAACTTTATTGACATTCTAAGAAACCAGAAGATATAAAGAAGTTGCAGAATAGCTCACAGAAACTTGTAGAGTTGCTTTTATTGTGGCTCAAAGGCAACAGGAAATATTTATTTCATGCTATACTTGTTGACTTTTCTATAATAAGCATTGGCAAATGCTTATTATGTAGATAGCTACAGCTTATGTACAAACATCTGTAGCAGAAGATGAAATAGACAAATTACTTAACTTAGATTATTATTATTTTTTGGGGGGGGTGTTATTTATTTATTTATTTTTTGGTGAGGCAGTTGTGGTTAAGTGACCTGTCCAGGGTCACACAGCTAGTGTGTGTTAAGTGTCTGAGGTCGGATTTGAACTCAGGTCCTCCTGAATCCAGGGCTGGTGCTCTATCCACTGCATCACCTAGCTTCCCCTAACTAGATTCTTTAAAACTAAATTAACATACCCTTGTTGTGAAGGTAGACACTGGGGTAGATATGGGAAAATTTGATTGGAATTAAGAAATAAAAGAGGATGGGGGCAGCTAGGTGGTGCAATGGATAAAGCATGGGCCCTGGATTCAGGAATACCTTAGTTCAAATCCGGCCTCAGACACTTGACACTTACTAGCTGTGTGGCCCTGGGCAGGTCACTTAACCCTCATTGCCCTGGAAAAACAAAACAAAACAAAACAAAAAACCAGGAAATAAAAGAGGCATTTAAAAGGAAGATATGGTCTCAAAGGTATTTTCTTTTCAAGAGGATGTCTTCCATAAAATTTAAGTGGATGTGATATTCCCTATAGCAAAGCTTCTTAAACTGTGGGTTGAGACCCAAATGGGGTCATTTAACTGAATGTTGGGGTTACGAGAAATTTGGTAACAGTAAAAAGTTATGTATACCTCTTTTATGTACTTATATACCCAGGGTGTAAAATTTTCTAGGTCATGGTAAAATTTTTAGGTCAAAAGGGGGTTGAGAGTGGAAAAAGTTTAAGAAGCCCTGCCCTATAGAAGGTGTAATTCTATGATGCTTTTGTTTGAGGATAATAGTGTTCTTATTATGTCCTGCTCTGAAAAGTGACAGGGATACCTTTATGAGATAAATAATCACTCAAACAAGATTGGCCTCCCAGTTTACACAGGAAAAACCAAGTAGATGGAAATATATGTTGCCAAGATTGTTAAATGTAGTTGCATAGGAGGTCCACTGAATTAGTTTATCAGTATCTTGAACATTGCAGATGGACTGTGTGCTGGGCCCAGAGTTGGATAAGAGGAAAGAAGTGGAATGGATTGCATTTGGAAAATTCTCCATCACTTTTAATGGTCCCGAGTTGCTCTTTGCCATCAAGACACAGCCTTTTACATGTTGTTTTTCTTGGTGATTTTGTATGGCTGCAAATTGTTTGAAAACACAATTCATAACCATCAAAATTATAGGTGACTTAAGGGACATTGGAAAGACACACACAGTGTGTGTGCTGTGGTATATTATCATTGATGACGTGTGCATAAGAAGTGTCATCAAAGACACCAAGGATATGTGTATCTTCATGAAAAAGATCATATGGTCATAAACCTTGAGACACAACCCAACTGTTGCACTTATTATCTAAAATATCAAAAGACCAAAAGTAGCCTTATAGCACATTGGGTAAATTCTCTGTGGAAAATTTATGAAAGGTCATTGACAAAAATTATATAGGATAAGATAGTATGGATGGGTTGCAATCTATTTTGGTTTAGGGAGTATCAATAACACCATTGAGATCACAGATATGTGAAAATATCTGGCACTACTACCTCTATCTTTTTCTCTTGTTTATCAAACTTAGTCATTCTTTGAAAGAAGATCCATGCTTTGTTGGATGCTATTATATTCCCTCCTTTAGCTTGTGTGTGACTTATTGCATAGGATATATTGCAGAAGTGGGAACTGTAGGTTAGTGATGTGGTAGAGCTTTAGAGTTATTTTTATTTTGATTCTTTTTACTGATCATTGTCATTATGAGTTGATAGACATTATTAGTAAGATCCAATTATAATGGTTTCAGGAGGGTGTTTGTAGCTGTATCTATTTAAAAGGGTATTAACCTTTTACTCAAAGCCCTTTGTTAATCCATTAGAATTGTAAAGCCTTACCCTTTGTAGTGAGAGTTGAGAATGACTTCGAAATGGGTGTTTATATCTGGCTGATGTTGAATGAAAAGCAGGACTTACTTCAGGATGTTCTTGAAATGTCACAATAAACTTTGAAAGAGCGACTGCAGGGGAGTGGGGGTTTTTGACATCCTATGTATAGCATAAGATAACAGTGAGGACTGTGTTCACAGTTAATCGATTTGTCATTTTGGTATAGAGATGCAGAAGAAATTGCAAACTAGATAAAACTTCCTTTGCCTTTTTTTCCATGCCTCTTCTCTAGCACTAGTAGCCTGTTGCTTACCTTCTCACTAACCCTTCCTCCGCCATCCAACTTGCCATCTTCAGGTTGTCCCTTACCACTTTTTTCAATGGGCCTTATTCTTAGCTTATTTGATAAATTGAATTAGTTTTTTGTGGCCCCTTCATTTAAATTTTTCTTTGAACAGGAACCTACAATGCCTTTAGCCCAGAGAAGTTACTAAGGATGAAATTTTAAGGACTGTTGAGAGCACTGGTGGTGGAGAGATCTTGGACCAGGAGGGCCTGCTTCTGTCATCCTGACTCAACAAATCTCACCACATAGGTTGTTGCTTGGAGATCTATTTATTTTGCTCTCCTACATCCTATTTTGTATTCTTAAGCAAAACTAGTCTTAATGACACAAACTTGGACTGTTTACAGTGGTCCTACTTGAAGAGACATTATGAAGCATCTAATTCAGTCCCCTTTCTTTATGTAGGAAAAACGAGTTCCAGAAAAATGATTTGTCACAAAGATACTCTATAGCAAAGCATAATGTTGTGTAGAATCCAGATTCCCTGTCTGGGCTCATCTTCCCATACATTACTTTATGAGGCTCTTAAAAAATGTTTCTGCCTGTGAGGTGTAGGTTTTTGAAGCTGCCATGCCTAAATGTTCCTGCCATCTCTCTGTTACTTTCCAAGAGAAACTAAGAGTTGCATTATGTGGTAAAAAGTTTTAACAGTCGGTTAGATAATGGAGAGATGCCAGTTTTTGGGTTTTTTTAGGACCACCCTTTTGGGGAGGAGACCAACAGCATTGCCTACTGAGCACTCGACTTCTGACTTCCGGGTGCGAGCTTAAAAGGCAAGGAGAGAACGGAAGTGGGGGCTTTTTTTCCTGCTCCGCTAGTCTCCTGGCTGCGCTGCACAGACAGACGCGGACTGGAGTTTGACTCGGCCCGGCTCTCGGTTAACAGCACGCGCTTGACTCGGTCTCTCTCCCCAAAAGTGGCCTTGGGTTTTGGTGAGTTTTATACAGAATATAGACTAAGCCTAGACTTAAGACGATTTGTATTGTATTTCTACTTTCCTATCCTTCTAATCAACATCACCTTGTGACTACCATACAATAAAGGCTCTATCTAGAAAACCAGAAGCTTCTTTCATTTACTAGTCTGGGAGATAAATTAAGGGAAAGGTTAAGTAGGGGAGATTTATGATCTAATATCCAATTTTAATCTCACAGTTGGCATGACCTAACACGAACAGCACCTTCATCTATTTAACTCATTACAAAAAAGAATTTAGAAGGGCTTGACCAAAAGTGAGCAGTGAAGTCTTGGTGAACAGCAGGAAGTAATAAAGTGCTTTGTTTTGTTTAGGGAATTGCAGGTGCTGACATCAGTGAGTTTGTGAGCAATAATATTTGTGTGTGTGTTTATAAGTGAATTTGATTTCAAAAGAAGCAAGTTCTATTTTAAGTTTCCTAATGTACCAAGTGAAAGCTTTTTCTCCACCTTAACTGGTGCCAGGTACGCTATCTCTTGGAGTGGATGGATGAAGATTTAGAAGATGGAGAAGATACTGCCAGAACAGCAAATCCGGAATTTTGTCACCCCTTATGCCAGTGTCCAAAGTGTGCTCCACGACAAAAGGTTTGGCTCTTTCTGGAGGATGAGAAAGTCAGTCCTATGTATATGTTTATTAATGCCACCCAGTGACTGTTTCCTTAGTGGGAGTGGTTTCCTCTGGAAATGTGCCAGTCTAAAGATGGAGGAGATTTAGCTCAGCAGTGACAAGGAGCTTATAATTTAATACCCTTGTAGACTGAGCTCTGGCCATGCTTATTTCAGCCAGCCTCCTTTTTGTGGAAACTGCTTAGTAAGATAGAGACAAGAACAGTGCAGTAGGTGGTGCAGATATTACTTCTGTCTGCTCCAACTCTTTCATGTACAAAATGTGACTGTTAAGTCATACTGATTTTTTAAAAAGCAAACATGAGAACTTACATGTTCTGGTGGGGGCAAGAGTCATGCCTTCTTAACTTTTAATCCATTGCATCAGTTATTCTTGGAATTATTTTTGGAGTTGTCTTCAAAACCTGCAACATGTTGTTTTAAGTATCGCCAGTGATAGCTACTGAGTCTTTGTCCCATGAAGGTCGATTTGCTTTTCGGAAATAGCCCAAAGGCAATCTGAGGCGATCTGGTGATGTGCATGATCAGACTGGGTAATATGAGGTGTGACTGAAATGGAATGAGAATCATTTTATAGCATGGCATATAAATCAGTTCTGAACAAATTTTTTTAAATGTTTTTGATATTGCCATAATAAACATGTAAACCCCATGCTCTTCCTGGGGATTATTTTGTAGGTGTACAAGACTCATCTGGATGTTGCTAGGTGGTACAGTGGTACAGTGGCTAGAGTCCTGAACCTGGAGTTAGGAAGAATTGAGTACAAATCCTGTCTCACACACTTAATAGCTGTGTGACCCTGGGCAAGTCACTTTGTTTCAGCCGCAATTTCCTAATCTGTAAAATGGAGATAATACCTACCTTAACAGTACTCTTGTGAGGATCAAGTGAGATCATGTATGTAAAGTATTTTACAAATTGTGTTAAGTACTAGCTGTTATTTTTATTTTAAAGTCTGATATATTGGTTGAACAGTTTCATATTTGCTCTCTGGAAAAATTCCGAATTTGGACTCTACTGTGAGTGTGCTTCCTTCCTCAGTATCTGTTTTGCAGATAACTTGTACTTGTTGCTTTAGGGCTATTGATGCTATCTTGGAGGGAGTATTGTTCTATTATTCTACACCTGTGCTTCCCTCTAGGTAAATTCAGTATATACAAATCTGATAAAATTGATTAATACTTTTCATATTTTCAAATAACTATTTACAGAAGATTTTACTTCTGGCTTATTTTCATTTTCCTATGTGCATCTTGAATGTCATTTTCATGCAACTTCATAGGAACATGGCTATCAGATAAAGCAAGTATGGAGGGGGCAGCTAGGTGGTGCAGCAGATAAAGAACTGGCCCTGGATTTAGCAGGACCTGAGTTCAAATCTACCCTCAAACACTCAACACTTAACTAACTGTGTGACCCTGGACAAGTCATTTAACCCTCATTACCCCGCCCCAAAATAACAAATAAAACAAGTGTGGAGAAACTCTTGTAATAGTCTTTGATTTTATGTTACATATGCCATCCAGAGAATAATTTACCTTCACCTACCTTCTGTGGTTAATTGGCTAATCAGTTTCTCAAAGGGTAAAAATAATATTTTAAAATGCATGATCTAAATGAATTGAAGGACATAGCAAGCACTTTCTTTTTTTTTTTTGTTAAAATACACTTTTATTCATGTCTTCTGTTTTTTACATCTTCAGTTCTCCCCAGTATCTTGGTGGTACTCCTTCCAGAGAGCCATCTATAACAGTATTTTTTAAAGAGGAAAAAGAATCAGCACCACTGATTGATAAGTTGAAAAAAGTTTGAAAAGTGTAATGTGTAATACCTTCTGACCTCCCACCCCCACGAAGGAGTGGTTTGGGGTGTCCTCTCATATCTCTTCATTTGAGTCATGCTTGATCTTTGAAATTTGTTACATTCATTAATTCATTATTTATTTATTTATTTTAGTTTTCAACATTTGTTTAGATAAGATTTCCAATTTCCAATTTTTCTCCCTCCCTCCTATTAGTCATGTTCAGAGCAAAAAGGAAAAATCTCAAAAAAGAAAAACAACAGCACCAAAAACAAAAGAAATAGTATGCTACATTCATTTTTAATTTGTTGGTGTGTCATTATTCTTTCCATTTACATTTATTTTCTTGGCTCTGCTTCACCTTTACATCATTTTATATAGATCTTTCTATGCTTCTCCACATTAACCACATAAATAATTTTTTAGAGTATATTGACATTCCATTATGTTCATGCACCACAGTTTGTTTAACCATTCTCCAAGTGATGAGCACTTACTTTGTTTCTAGTTCTTCACTGTCACAAAAAGTGATGTTATTACTATTTTGATGTATTATGAGGACTTTCTTCTTATCAGTGTCTTTTTTTGGGGGGGGGCAATGGGGGTTAAGTGACTTGCCCAGGGTCACACAGCTAGTAAGTGTCAAGTGTCTGAGGCCAGATTTGAACTCAGGTACTCCTGAATCCAGGGCCGGTGCTTTATTCACTGCACCACCTAGCCACCCCCTTATCAGTGTCTTCTTTGGAGTTTTTGGTTCAGAGAACAGGGACACTTTAGTCATTTTTTTGTCTAATACTATATTGCTTTCCAGAATAGGTGTACCATTTCACAGTATCAGGGACAGATTGGAGAGTCAGGTTTCTGTGAGTAAAAGAAGATGGAAAACATATGAAAAGAAGTGGTCTTAGGTGAAGCAGTTTGTTAATGATAGAATGGGAGTTCCAGATGGTGTAATAGAAGGGGAGGGTAGATCAAGATTTGGGACTCAGAAGGGTGGAGATGAAAGACAGAAGAATGTTTTTTCCCTAGGCTGCTAATGATTCTAATCTATAGGGATTAGGACAAGAGGAGGTAAGAATTTATTACCTATGGACAGGGAAGTACAGTTTGACTGAGGCACCTGACCTCAAGGCTCCTGTGGTAATCATTCCATTCATGAATATGTTTTTTTTTCTCTGTTTAGAATTTTATTTTCCAAATTACATAAATATGTTTTCTGAAATGTCAGAGAACCCACTATTATCTAACATAGTTATAGAAATAAGACAAAAGAAGACAATTAAAGGCATAAAAATAGAGAGGAGACAAAGCTATCCCTATTTGCTGATGCCATGACTTATTTAGAAAATTCTAGGGAATCACCAAAAAAAACCCAACAACCTGAAAATAGCTTCAATTAAATAGCAGAATACAAAATAAACCCACAAAAATCAAGTTTTTTTTTTTTTACATTAGTAATCACATCTAGCAGGAATTAATAAAAAAAAGGAAGTTCCATTCAGAATAACAAAAAAATGAATAAGTTGTTTTGGGCAGTTAATCTACCAAAGCATACTTAATAGCTTCATATATATAAGCACAAAATGTCCCTTAAACAATTTGAGAAAAATTAAATGACTGGAGGAATAGTCAGTGTTTAATGTTGGGCTACGTATCATATGATAAAAATGACAGTACTAACAAAATTAATTTATGATTTAATGAAATAGCAATCAAACCACCAAGGGGCTACTTTACAGAGCTAGCAAAATACTAACAATTTATTTGGAGGAACAAGAAAATCTAGAATATCAAGGGAAACCAATGGAAAATAGTAGGAATGGAAATGATAACACTAATATATTATAAATCAATAATCATCAAAATTACCTGGAACTGGTTAAAAATAGAATAATAGATTCGTGGAGTAGTTAAGGAAGAATCAGAAATAACTGAAATCAATAACCTGGTGTGCAATAAACCTGCAAATATGTTATTTGAGAAGAACTGCTAAGAAAATTGAAAAGCCATCTGGCAGAAATTAGATGTATATCAAAATCTTATATCAGATACCACAATAAGTTAAAAATGGTTGTGTGATGAAAAATAGAGAACCAGTTCAGGTACCTTTTGTCACCATGGCTAAGAAGTAGATTCTTTTTTTTTTTTCCTGATAAAAGTATTTTTTTTCCAGTTACATATAAAGATAGTTCTCAACATTTGTTTATACAAACTTTCCAATTTCAGATTTTTCTCCCTCCCCCCTCCCCTAGACAGCAGGTAATCTGATATAGGTTATTTATTTTTATTTATTTATATATATATATATATATATATATATGTAATAATATTAAACCTATTTCTGCATTAGTCAAGTTATAAGAGAAAAATCAGAGCAATGAGGAAAAACCTCAAAATAGAAAAACAACAGCACCAAAAACAAAAGAAATAGTATGTTTTGATCAGCATCTATACTCCACAGTTCTTCCCCCCCCCCCCCAATTTGGAGATCATCTAAGAAGTGGATTTTTTTTTTTTAGTGAGGCAGTTGGGGTTAAGTGACTTGCCCAAGGTCACACAGCCAGTAAGTGTCGGATTTGAACTCAGGTACTCCTGACTCCAGGGCTGATGCTCTATGCACTGCGCCATCTAGCTGTCCCTAAGAAGTAGATTCTTAACCAGACAAGGGGTAGAGGAGATTACAAAAGACAAAATAACCAGGTTCCTGGTTTGACCTAGTGTCTAAAGTCCTACTCCTGAAAGAGGTCTTGGTGGTGAATGGTCTGTTCTTATGTCCAGAGGAGGATCTGGTCCTTGATTTATTAAGAGACCTGATGCCTGATCTCTTGTTGGTCACAGAAGGAAACTTTTTTAAAAATTAAAAAGCAAAAGCTTTTTCTCATATGGTTGACTGAAGCAGGATGGATCAAATGTGTACAAAATGGCCTTTAGGTACAAACTTCCCATGGTGTTTGGTGGTAATGAAGGGCTATAGTGTTGTGATGACTCAGGGCAGAGTAGCTGTAGGTGCCAGGGCAGCAGGGAAAAGAGCCTTCAAACTCAGTTCTTGAATGGGACTAGGTCTTGGACACCATCCCCCCCCCCCCAACATTTCCCCTAAACAAGGGAAGTTCTGCCCTGTGTCCTGGATTATCTCTCTCTCCCCCCCCCCCCCCACTTTTCCTAACTATCAGACAAACAAAAAACCTAACTCTACAGCAAATAAAACTGGAACAATGTGGTTTGTGTTTTATTTCTATATGGCTTTTGATTTCTTCCTACTTTCCATTTTTTTGGGGGGTCAGTTATTTTCAGTAGAAAAAAGTTTAATAACCCCCAGTATATCTACTTGTAAAAGTTTTGGAAATAGGGATGAATTGGGCAGAATTTTTTGGTCACTTTGCTAGAAATGAGGCTAGCAAGTATCATACAGTGTAGGAGGAATGTTCTGCTTTTTGCACTAAGATTTTAAATTCTGTGTCTTGGCAGGTAGAAAAATATTGAGCTGATTTAGGGAATAAGGTAAATGGGTTGTGTATATGTAGACCAACCATACAACACACTAAAACCCAAGATTCTTTTATCATAGGAAGCAAGATTATTAGTCAGTGTTAGCTTTTTCAAGCAGATGTTCTTAAGCAGTTATGATGTCTTTTTCCCTCTTCTCTCCACCTTTCAAATCCTTAAAGAAGCTTGAAAAGATTCCTGTCAATGGACTTGGAGTGAACGTTACCAATCAGGATGGCTTCACTCCACTCCACATTGCTGTGCTACATGGTCGGACTGATCTTGTCTCCCTCCTTTTGAAGCATGGTGCCAACGTGGATGCTAAGAATACTAACCGGGCCGTCCCGCTTCATCTGGCCTGTCAGAAGGGACACTTTCAGGTAGTATGTTGTTGGGCTTTCGTCACTCTGGCCCTCATAACTAACAGCAGTCCTAGTCCAGTACATCTTTGGGTTGGAAGTTAGATTGTAATGGGCCAAGAAGAGAGTGAGAGGAGAGAAAGTGGAGGCACCTATTGTAGATGGCCGAAGGAGTACAGGACTATAGTGGGGATGGAAGGATCAAGTAAGGGTTTTGTGAAGATGGGAATGTAAACTAGACCAGATGGTTATATGCATACATTCTGTGAGGCCTGAACTATTTCCATCTGAGACTTAGAACCTCACTCCTTTTTTGTGCATGGGACGAAGTCTTCATGGAGATGCTGACTCATGACTTTTGCAACTTAGTGCCCTCATTTGGAGGTGGGGGTGGGAGAGACTCAGTTGCTCATAGTTTAGCTAAGTCCTTAGAGATCATCTTAGAGCTAAAGAGGCTTTTATATGATAATGCTTTGAGTGTTTGCAATGCCTGATAGCCATTAAAAGCAAAAAAGAAGCCTTTGGATTAGGTTTTATCCTAGGAGACTAGCTGAGGACTGTGAGGGGTCTGAAGCCAAACAGAACCCACAGTTTGCATTCAGCTGATATGTTCCTTCTCTGCATTTAACTACAATGCTGTGAGTAGCGGTTATCAGAGTAAACATTTAGCCAGCTTTTGTCAACAAGAACTTGATACATGAACTGTGGACATTGTGCCATTGGAGCCTAGAGATTCACATGTATTCTCCTAAAAGGGTGATGGTGGAATATAAGCCTCCTTTAAGAATTTTCACTTGCCTACCACTTTTTTAGTCTAAAGTTTAGATGTCTTTCTTCTATTGGAATAGGTGGTGAAGAGCCTAATGGACTTCAGTGCAAAACAAAATAAAAAGGATTCAAGTGGCAACACCCCCCTCATTTATGCTTGTCTGAATGGCCATCATGAAACAGCTGCCTTATTACTGGAAGTAAGAAAAACCTCAAGATAGGTTAGCTTTTTCCTGAAACGAGATATTTTGTGACCCTACACTGTGAACACCAGTTAAGCACTAGCAGCAGTCTTCAGTGAAAACTGAGTAGCTCCTATTCTTTGGAGTTAGCACTACTTTATTTTTATAGATGGGGAGACTTAAGGCATCATGCTAGCCCTGGGGGAGGGAAATGGGCACTATTTTTAGTTGCTTTCTAGATCTGTGCTGTAGTGTCAGACTTGAAGAATACAAGTTGCAAAAGGGATTTCTTCCCTCCTTTGGGAGTTTTCATATGCATGGAAAAGTCGGTGACTTGAACAACTGCTATGGGAGGCTTTGTGCTGGGTTGGCTGTCCATGGTTCACTTCCCTGATGGCCCTTCTTTCATGTTTGAATAACATCCTCCATTTTGAATAGATCTCCTTGATAGCCTTTACAGTGAAATAATCAGTACTACTGCTGTCCCGCTGGCTTTGTACCCCCATTTTGGTATAGACTTTGATGAAAGTTTTTCTCTTTCCAGTACGGGGCCTCTCTTAATGTTTCTAACAACAGGGGCAACACAGCTTTGCATGAAGCTGTAATAGGAAATCATGCCATCCTGGTTGAACTCCTCCTGCTTCATGGAGCATCAGTCCATGTTAGGAATAAGAGACAATGTACACCTATAGACTGTGCTGAACAGGTAGGTGAAGAAAATATCTTAAGAACTAGGGTCTCCATAACAACTTGAATTCCTTTTGTCTAGAATAGACTTGGGTGATTCTTCAGATTGCTATGACTGGCTGAAATGGTGTTATGGAAAGCAGGTGTGGAGTGCATTAGGCTGCTTCTATAGGGAGTTGTGACTCTTTGTGACACTCCAGCTTTGTACTCTGTATCATTACATCCTTCTCTTCCTCTCCCCACTAGACTCTAATCTCCACTAGATTAGGAGACATGTGTTCCTTTATATTTCATATTTCCTGCCCAGTGCCTTAACATACCACCTTATACATAGGCACCAAATAAGTTTGTTTAGGGAGAATGCTCTATATTCCCAACAATATCAACTCTCAGTGTGTGGTGGATGGTTCCCACTATCTAGAAACTAGTGGGTGAGCTGTAAGGTGCTAACTCTGGTCTAGAGTCCTCCTTTATACAGTCAGGTAATCCAGAGAATTTTGTCTTGTTTCAGCAGCAGAGGTTAGAAGCTAAACATTTATATTAGCAATTCTGGTTTGAGTATCTTCACCAGGAATATACCCCAGTCTCCTTACCAACACATCAGAGATAAGTTGTAGCTAGCTAATTAAAAGACATGTTAGACATGATTTCATTGATGAAATAAAAATCTTAAGTTCTTACCTTTCCTAGAGAGGTGTTACTAACAAAATTTTATATACATAGAGGGTGGGGACAACTTTCCTTTTTAGACATATTGATCTTTGTAGTCTGGTACTGTGTTCCACCCCAAATCATACACCATTCACTTGACATGCTACAGATCTTAATTAAATCTTTTTACTGGTGGTATAGAATTGGAATATAAATTGTGTAGCTAATTATACCTGAGTTTGTGTTTTAAAAGAACATGGTCAGACTACTATTAGGCCAAAATCAGGCTAGTCTTTTTATTATTAACCAAAATTCTGTGTGATATTTATGACAAGCTAATAATAAAAGGGTCTGTCTTAATAATTTTTCAAGTGTGTTATGTTGTGGGTTTGTTTTCATATACTGTGTAAGAAAAAGGGTGGCCAATGAGTTTCCATGGCCAGTTGTCTGAATCTTCATTTGAGTAACATTTCCAGGTAGCTCCTTTATATATGGATTAAAAATCATTAATCATTTTTTTTGTTATGAATTAAAAAAGGATTTGTTAGATCACCATTGCCCCCTTTGAATTTATAGAATTCAAAGATCATGGAATTGTTGCAGACAGTACCCAGCTGTATTGAAATGTCAGAAGATTCTACAGAAACAGATGGTGAAAGACATGCTGCTGTTAAGATCAGGAAAAAATGTAAGAATATTTCTTTTAGATATGTAACTATACAAGACTAAAAATGAACATTTTTTCCCCTGTGTATTTTGTGTAAATGTGAGATTGTATCTAAAATATAATTACAGGGGACAGGTGGGAGGTGCAGGGAAGCTCCTACTGCTGGAAGAAGTTTTTATGCAGAAAGTGAGAAATAGATATTAACATCTAAAGACCAATCCATAATAATACATATAGTGTGTTTTAGAGGTCACTAAGCACTTTCATATCTTCACCTCATTTGTTCCTTACAACAACCCTGTGAGGTAGTGCAAATATTATTCCCATTTTACAACTAAAGAAGCTAAGACTCAGAGAATGGAAGTAACTTGCCTGTTACACAGGTATTTAAGTGGCAGAAAGGAGACTCAGACTGAAGCTCCAAGTTTCTTTTTACAACATTTCTTGAATATATTTGCGCACTTAAAATTCACATTCTCTAAGAAGCAAAATTTAAGATTTTGTTTTTGTATAATGTAGGTTTTGAAAAGAAGAGAAATATTCTGAGTTCCTAATAATTGGTTGCCCATGTATAGGATACCTTTTAATTATTAGTAGGAAGCATGTAATTTAATTTTGCTAATAGTAATTAGCAAAAAGATTCTACCCTCTTAGATTGAACCTGAAGTTTTTGAGTTTCTTAAGTGAGCTGATAAAAGAAACCGTTTCCATTAATGTTTCTTATTACAAAACTATAACCTGCTTTGTGGGTGTTATATGGGTTTGTGCTAGGCATATTGCATTAATCTGCTGCCTGGGTAGATGCCATCTAAAGCATTTTGCTTGTACATATGGATGATAATACTAAGTAGCTAATTGCTCCATCTTCATGGAAAGGGGAATAAAGTAGAGGAAGACTTTTTTTTTTTTTAATATGGGATCAGTTATTGGTATCAGATTCCAGGATGAAAAAGAGTTTTCTTTATACTTGATTTTTTCTTAGTAGTGGAAGGATTTTATAAAGTGTAACACAAATACCAGCAAATAGGGCAGTTAGGAGGTGCAATGGATAGAGCACCTGGCCTGGAGTCAGGAAGACCTGAGTTCAAATGTGGCCTCATACACTTCAACTGTATGACCCTAGATAGGTCACTTCACCTTTCAGTGTCCTCATCTGCAAAATGGGGATAATAATAGCACCTACCTTAGCATGGTAAATGGTATATAAATGTTAGCTATTATTATCTAAAGTGATCATATTCATTCACCATTCACATTGTTCAGATAATCTCTAGGCTATTTTTATCATAATTGGATATATTTATAGTAATTCGCTTAGTAGATTGAGGAGTTGTTTCAGCTAATGTCACAAACTTTAGTTCTTATTTTATTGAGAGGATTTTTTTTTTTTTGCATGAGGGCAATGAGGGTTAAGTGACTTGCCTAGGGTCACACAGCTAGTGTCAAGTGTCTGAGATCGGATTTGAACTCAGGTCTTCCTGAATCCAGGGTCAGTGCTTTATCCACTGCACCACCTAGCTGCCCCTAGTTCTTATTTTAAAAATAAATTCATGAAATGAATAGAATTCAGTACTGACTCCTGCAGATTGTCTTTTAGATTTAAGCATTGTCCTGCTACTTTAACTTAGTTGCATATCTACCTTACGGGCCTAAGATGATACTAAGTGCATGCTGGGTTGGCCAAAAAAAAAAATGCAACCAGCAGGCAACACATTTGGGAAGAATTAAGTGAAATTCATTGTAATAAATAACCGAATTTAAATAAGTTTACAAAACAAAAATGAATTTTAGTTTGTCCAAAAATTTAAGGATAATATCTTAGCTGTGATTTTTCTGTTTTAGAAATATTACTAAAACATCCTTTGACCTTGGCAGTATTCAAATCAGTTCATTCTTTATATCTACAGTGAATTCAAGGCCACTTGGACCATCAGATGATACTTTAAGCAGAAGATTTCAGTTTGTCCATTCAGTTAGTCAGTTTAAGTAAGTTGTTAAAAATTATAATTAGTATTTGCTTTTTTGTTGTTGTAAAATTTAAAATTTTATTTGAAATTGTAAAGATGCAATTTAAACTATTAAAATGTACGTGAATAATTTTTTGTTCATTCAAATGCTGCCACCTTGTGGTCAACAGATATTGTTTCATATGCTTCTTTGATGTGTTTACTTTTATAACTATTTTTCTTATATTTTAGAGCAAAAACTTTACGCGAAACCATAACAAGAGACAGAAGTGTTCCAAATTTTGATAATGCCTTTCTGAGTCAGGTAAGTTTTCAAGCTTAATCTGTGTTTAGTAACCAAATGTTAAAAGGCAAGCTGTAGTGAGGGGCTTATGACTTATATATTTTATCAAACTAGAGGTTTCAGAATCATACCCTCTTAATTCAGTAGTAGTGCTTAGCTGCCTTTCCTGTACACTCATCATTTTAGTGGTCTAATTAATGGAATTTATACTTTCATTATCTTCTTTATTATTATTGTTTCAAAATGTTTTTTAGCTGAGGAAAGACAGAGAAGTATTATTATGTTGAGCATGTGGGGAGTCACACCTGGTGGATGAAATGGATGTGATCTTGGAAAATTTAAATTGATTTCTATGTACAAATATATTTACTTAGTATATTAATAAATCTGAAAAAGGAAAAAAAACCCCTGCAGATCATTGGATTTCGATTTAGCCACTAGCTTTGCCAGACATCCAGTTGAGGTGGATATGTCACTAAAATTTCTCAACACCAAGACTTAAAATGTTCAGATTTGAAAACTATCTACAAAAGACAGAAATATGAGATTGTTGTAGTCCTAGAACCACTATTTTTGTTCCAGAGACACTAGATTTGGGCTTTTGACAATGAGAATTAGAATGCATAATATTTCTGCCACAAGTTTCAGAAAGTTACAGTGATTTTTACTAACATTAAATAGAAATTATGTATCCTATTTGAACCTATTCCTGGCTCTGATAACTCATACACTAAGAAAATGGGCAAGATCCCTCCTTTTTACCAATAAATCCCACTCAAGGAGATTTGGAGGGAAAATAGGTTCATAAGTATAGTAAATTGAAAATCTCAGAAGAAAGACATATTAATTCTTGGTAGTGACACTGAAAGAATACCTCTTAGTGGCCTTTAATATTTTTTACTCTTTCCCCAGCCAGCAGTTCTGAGCGATAATAAAGTCAAGTTAGAAGGTGACCAACTGGAGCAGAACAAATCTGAGACTGAAGAAAACAGTTGCAAACCTATGATGGACACAGCGATACCTGCTGCTCATAGAACTAAGCGAATGCAGCGGAGGCACACAGTCAATGATGCGGTTGTATCACATGACTCAGAAACTTTTCATAATAGTGACTTATTAGCTCCTCAAGAGTCAAGTATTTTACGCACTGGAGAATCTTAGCAGTAACAAAGTTCATTTGCTGCCAAAAAGTAAAGAACTAGCAAGATAATGTTGCCAATGTTCAAAATGAGGCTTAGGACCACACCTTTGCTTAGAAGAATCATAAGCCTTCAGCAGAAAGTTGTTGCAAGGTTTGTACTTTAGAGCTGGAGCCTATTAATCAGAATGTCCTTCATGGAACTGCTTTGTGGCAGACTGAACTAGGAAGAGATTAATGTAAAGAATGTATCCCCCAAATTCCCTCTCTTTTGGCTTCTTTCTTGAAGTTAAAGCACTTGAAAAGAAAAGACAGCAAAAAGCAATGGTTTCTGAATCACTAAGCCCTGGGTTTAAGTATTTGTGCCCTTTGGTTAAAGTAAGATTCTAATGATCTCTTCTACTGAAAGGTTTTGAACCACTGTAGTGTTCAAGTATAAAATAGCAAACTTTCTAAGTTCAACTTCTCTTTGATGCAGTAAGCTGAATAAAACAGTTAATCTTCATCACACTGTGAGGATGCTGTACAGAAAAATAACATGTGAATGAAGAAAGCAAAACTTCAAAAAACACCCCACTTTGCAGAGCAACACAAGGATAACCAAATCACAGTGACATGCACTTATTTTTAGTAAAGGTATGTTGTTTGTCCTACAAATATATAGAAAAAATCTAGATGTAATGCTTCTACTAGCAAGATCTACAGATAATTTGGTCTTCTTCATATAAGCACCTATAGCAGGGAGAACTTGCACATTCATGGAAACCCTTTTCTTAGTTAAGATATTCTTAAATACCACACTTCAAGGATGGCCACCAAATTAAAGAGAAGAGATCGGCACATCTTCCTAACAGGCTTTTGATTAAACTGCTGTGAACATGTCACAAACCAGGTTAATGTGATTTTGATTTAAGGAATCATTGCTATATTCACATTTGTTCCTTTTATAAATTTCTATAGAAAATATTGGTTTTATTTTTTAATGTATGCTGATAACTTGTCTAGGGCCCTAGACTTTCAGGAGTGTCTGGAGTATGTTTTCAAATACCTTTTTACTATAGAAAAATGGTTTGTGCATGCTATTGGAAACACTTGTGTGCTTGTAGAAGGGAGGGGTTTATGTATATTTTTCTAAAAAATAATTTATGATTTCTGCTAATTTTCTAATGTGCCTTGGATATGTGCCAAATGATGGAAAAGAAATAGTAAAATTTATGATTCTTGAAAAAATGCATTCTCATTTTTTGTTATCAGCATTTGGGATTTGTCTAGAGCCATTTTATCGCCTTCATCTATAACACATGCTATTCTTTGTGATGATAAAATGAACTTTGAATTTCTTCAGTAGGAATCCACTGAGTACTGTATTGAGTTCTTCATACTTAATTCCAAGTGAAATACCAATTCAGTGATCCATTTTAACTGGAAAGATATTTGGGATTAGAGAGCTGTCTTTCCTCAATAAAGCAGGGTAGCCTACTTGCACAGGGTACTTGAACCCATGGTCTTCACCTTTTTAAGCATCATTTTAGTGCTGGTAATGCAAAGTAATGCAAAAATCATCCTTGCCCCCAGAGAGCTCACAATCTAAATGGGTGACAACATGTAAACAGTGATGGACAGACAAGGTGTATACAGGATAAATTGGCAGGAATCAGCAGAGGGAAGGCACTGGCATTAAAGGGGGCCAGGTAAGGCTTCTTGTAGTAGGTGATTTTAGCTGAGACTTCTAAGAAGCCAGAAGAGGGAGAGAATTCCAGGGATGGGGGAAAGTGAAAAGGCAAGGAAGGTGGCATCACTGGATCTTAGAAGACTGGAGAGACAGGGCCAAGTTGCAAAAGGCTTTTTTTTTCCATAAAAATATTTTATTTTCCAGTTACATGTAGAGAAGTTTTCAACATTTGTTTTTTTTTTTAATTTTTTTTTTTTTTTTAGTGAGGCAATTGGGGTTAAGTGACTTGCCCAGGGTCACACAGCTAGTAAGTGTTAAGTGTCTGAGGTCCTCCTGACTCCAGGGCCGGTGCTCTATCCACTGCGCCACCTAGCTGCCCCTTGCGCCACCTAGCTGCCCCTAACATTTGTTTTTATAAGATTTCTAGTTTCAAATTTTTCTCCCTCTCTCCCCACCCTACCCTCTCTCTAAGACATCAAGCAATCTGATATAGGTTTTATATATATATATATATATATATATATATGTACAATCACATTAAACATATTTCATTAGTCATGCTGTGAAAGAAGAATCAGAGCAAAAAGAAAACCCCCCAAAATAAAAATAGTATGATTCAATCTGCATCCAGATTCCACAGGTTTGTTTATTTTTTTTCTGGACTTGAGAGAGCATTTTCCATAATGAGTACGCTGGAACTATCTTGGACCATTGTATTGCTGAGAAGAGTCAAGTCTATCACAGTTGATCAACACACAATGTTGGTGATACTGTGTACAATGTTGTCCTGGTTCTGCTCATCTCACTCAGCATCAGTTCATATAAGTCCTTCCATGTTTCTCTGAAATCTGCCTCTTCATTGTTTCTTACAGCAAAATTACATTCATATACCACAACTTGTTCAGCCGTTCCCCAGTTGATGGGCATCCCCTCAATTTCCAATTCCTTGCCACCACAAAAAAAGCAGCTATAAATATTTTTGTACATGTGGGTCCTTTTCCCTTTTTTATGATCTCTTTGGGAAGAAGACCTGATAGTGGTATTTCTGGGTCAAAGGGTATGCAGTTTTATAGCCCTTTGCTCTTCCAAATTGCTCTCCAGAATGGTTGGATCAGTTCACAGTTTCACCAACAATGCATTAGTGTTCCAATTTTTCCACAGCTTCTCCAACATATGTTATTTTTCTTTTTTGTCATATTAGCCAATCTGATAGGTGTCAGGTGGTACCTCAGAGTTGTTTTAATTTGCATTTCTCTAATCAATAGTGATTTACAGTATTTTTTCATATGGCAATAGTTTTGGTTTCTTCATCTGAAAGCTGCTTGTTCATATCCTTTGACTTGCATTCTTACAAATTTAATTTACTTCCCTGTATATTTTAGAAATGAGGCCTTTATCAGAAACACTGGCTATAAAAATTCTTTCCCAGATTTCTGCTTCCCTTCTAATTTTGGCTGCATTGCTTCTCTTTGTACAAACCCTTTTTAATTTAATGTAATCAAAATCATTAATTTTGCATTTCATAATATTCTCTCTTGTTTGGTCATAAATTCTTCTCTCCATAGATCTGAGAGGTAAATTACTCCTTCCTCTCCTAATTTACCTATCATATCACCTTTTATGTCTAAATCATGTACCATTTTGACCTTATTTTAGTATAAGGTATAAGATGTTGGTCTATGCCTAATTTCTGCTATACTATCTTCCAGTTTTCCCAGCAGTTTTTGTTAAATATTGAGTTCCTATCCCAGAATCTGGAGTCTTTGGGTTTACCAAACAGTACAGCAAAAGGCTTTTAAAAGCTAAAAAGGATGTTATATTTGCCAAGTTGGCACTGGAAGATGGAGAGGTGTGTAGACACCAAAGATGGAGTGGCATCCTGTAAAATGCACCCAGAGACTGTGCCAAAGGGTCCCACATGCATACCTTGTAACCTCATGCAGGGTACAGCAACAGGTGCTGACTGGAAGCTTTGCTGACCATTTTCTAGTTTCAGTCACAGATACAGTCTGGACAGAGGAAGGGACCTGTGTCCAGGGGTGGCATTCTGGAGTGAGGAGGGTTGCAGGCCCCAGCCTATGTACCAAGCAAGAAGGAAGTTCAGAAACAAGCAGCAGCAGTGTGGCTTAGACCCCTGGAGTAGAATGGGGGTTCTCAGTTCCATTTTTTAGCACAATCATAAGCTGGAGAGGAATAACCAGGGCAGGAATATCAGACAAAAGGGAACCCCACAGTTCTGTTGCTCTGAACCAACAGAGCTTCCTAGCTGGATGAAAGGGGATGAGTCCAGCAGCAGGACAGACCCCTGAGGGAGCTCTGGTTAGAGGGTGTAGTCTGGAGTAGGATCCAGTAAAGGAGAGGAGAGTGGTCAGAGAGGTAGAAGGAGAACCAGCAAAGTGTGGTATCCTAAAAACCTAGAGAAAACCACCCAGTTCTCTTAGAAGCAGAGGGGTAAACTAGAAATAGAAAGAACCCACCAACCACCTCTTTAAGAAAACATCTCAAAGGAAAATTCACAGGAATATTATAAGTAAATCTAGAAAATCTAGGTCAAAGAGAAATACTGCAAGAAGCCAAAAAGAAAGAATTCAAGTACCAAGGAGTCACAGTTCAGATCACACATAATTAAGTAGCTACTATTATAAGGAAGCAGAGTTCTTTTCCAAGAAGAGCACTTTGGAAAATGTTCCAGAAGGCAAAGGATATTGGCTTAAAGTCAAGAAAAAACTACTCAGTTAAACTGAGTATATTCTACTAGGGGAAAAAATAGGCCTTAATAAAGCAGAGGACTTCCAGGCATTCCTAATGAAAAGTCCAGAGCTGCGTGGCTATGTAAACTTTATCATTTAAACATGAGTTAAAAGTAAATGGGGGCAGCTTAGATGGCGCAGTGGATGGAGCACCAGCCCTGGAGTCAGGAGTACCTGAGTTCAGGCCCAGCCTCAGACACTTAACACTTACTATCTGTGTGACCCTGAGCAAGTCACTTAACCCCAATTGCCTCACTAAAAAATAAAAAAGAAATAAAAATAAAAAAGAAATGTAAAAAGGCAAACATGAATGAGCAATGATAAAGCACTAAAAACAATGATACAAGACTTACATTCTCATATGGGGTGATGATGTGACCCTCTGAACTCTTATCATCGTTAGGATTCATAGAGGGAGTTTAATTAAACAAAGCCTGGGAGTAGTTCTGTTATGTCTTGACCTTGAAAAGTGGTTAGGGAGGTTAAGAAGAATTCATTGGGGATGGGCAAAGGAAAGGAAGGTTAGGAGAAATTATTTTATGTAATCTGAGTATGCAGGTAGAAGTCTATAAAACAAGGAGCAGCTGAAGCTTGAACCTTATTATAATCTGAACTGGTCGAATGAGGGAAGAATATATATACATACAGTTGGGTATAGAATTCAACTTCACTAAATGGAAATGAGTGGGGGAAGGGGAGGAAAGAAAAGGGAGAATTAAAGGTAGATTAAGGGAGGGATTACTCCTAAGCAAAACAAAATATAAGGATGTATAAAGATATTTATAGCTCTCCTTGATGTGTGGAAACTGAAGGCATACCCACCAGCTAGGGATGCCTAAACAAGTTATTGCATATAAATGGGATGGAATACTATTGTTCTCTAAGACATGATGAAGGGGAAACCTAGGAAGACTTGTATGAATTGATGCTGAATGAACAGAAGAAGGAGAACAATTATACAATGAGAACAGTACTTTGGGTTTTTTTAGTGAGGCAATTAGGGTTAAGTGACTTGCCCAGGGTCACATAGTTAGTAAGAGTTAAGTGTCTGAGGCCAGATTTGAACTCAGGTCCTCCTGAATCCAGGGAGAGCACCACCTAGTTGCCCCTGAGAACAGTATTTTAAAGAAAAAAGAAGGCAATGGCAGTCTCTTGCATTACTGTCACTGACTCCTTTTCTATTCCTAATGACCTAAAAAAGATACTTGCTGGTGAATCCCTTTAACCTCCCTGTTTGTATCCTTGATTGTACCTCTCCTCCCCACAACAGTCTGGAACTCTGTACATAATTGGATTGACCCTGGCCCCTTGGTGTCCCAAGTTAGATTGGACTTGGCACAATTAAGTTTGACCTAGTTGGATACTGGTGTGCTTGAGTCCTTTGTCTTTCAGGGTCATCTGTTTTATAGCTGGGGGGCAGGTTCTTGCAAAGGCATGTCTTATTGGTTTCCCACCTCTGATGTCAGGTGGGAGATGTCAAGGAATGGCTAGTGAGGTCCCCACTCTAGAAGCATCGAGTATAGAAGATGCTAGAGAAGGGGCAAATCCAGAGCAGAGACAGTCAGTTGTAAGTAGGTCTTATGGATCTCAGATCAACAAGTGTCCTACAGTTTTGATAAGAACAGGAGTCAAGATATTGGACCTCCTTCCCCATTTAGAAAATCAGGGTAACATTTGCACAGGAGGTCCTGCAGCACCTCTTCCATTCTTCTAGATCTGTCAGAGATCAGCCGCAGCAGCTATGCAATCACATTCATCAGTGTGTTCATTGCTCCTAATTCGTTCAGGGTGGTTATATGCTGTTCTACTATTTTCTCACTTACCTTGGGTTTTTACTCCCTAACCACTTTATTTTTCCTTCTGTCCTTACCATTTCAAAGATCATCATTGGAATGATGTCCTTAGAAAAGCAAAGCAAAATAATAATTGATCACTTTGGCCCTTTCACCGTTTTCCATTATCCTACGCACCCAAAACAGCAGTTGTTTTCTTTAATCCCTTTCTTTCTTTCTTTCTTTCTTTCTTTCTTTCTTTCTTTCTTTCTTTCTTTCTTTCTTTCTTTCTTTCTTTCTTTCTTTCTTATTTATTTATTCATTTATTCATTCATTCATTGGTGAGGCAATTGGGGTTAAGTGACTTGCCCAGGGTCACACAGCTAGTAAATGTCAAGTGTCTGAGGTCAGATTTATACTCAGGTACTCCTGACTCCAGGGCCGGTGCTTTACCACTGCACCATCTAGCTGCCCCCCTTTAATCCCTTTCTTGCCCCCAATATAGTCAGCTTCCCTTTTTTTTTGTCCTTAGCATTCTGTCCAAGTCTCAGTTTACTTGGGATTTTTAGCACTCCTGACGTGACAGGACTGTGCTACACAATTTGTGTTCATTCATCATTTATTACTTCCATTTTTTATACATTTGACTTTCATTTTCTACAAATCTGAATAGTTTCCCTCTCTAATTACATCATTCTCTTTATGTAGTTCCTGTTTTCTTTCTCATTAGAATAATTTCTACTTGGGTCTTTAGAATTTTACTCTAGAGTACTTCTGATCCTTTCTCAATTGAAAGTTTTCCTTGTAGAATTTTTAAAACCCATGAGATTTTACTGATCTTTAGCTCTGAACTCTTCAAAATCTACTCTCACATCTAGAGACGATGCCTGGCTTTCTTTTCCTCTATCACAAATTGTGATCACTAGTCACCAAGATGACATTTGCCCCCAAAGCTCTTGTTACATTGCTACATCAGCTAGCAATTCCTTCTTGTTAGTTCTTCTACTTGTCATTTCCTAAACCTTTTAAATAAAATAATGAAATGATCATTAAGGCAAGTCATACTTATCAGATGCTTTACTCTTTTTTTTTTTTTTAAGTGAGGCAATTGGAGTTAAGTGACTTGCCCAGGGTCACACAGCTAGTACTGCTGACTCCAGGGCTGGTGCTCTATCCACTGCGCCACCTAGCTGCCCCAGATGCTTTACTCTTAAAAGCAAGTGCCAGCTGATGTCCAAATAGTTGAAGTACCCCATCAGTTTTTTGATCCATTTATCAAACTCTTTATCTAATTCTTCTATCTGTCCCAGTGGTCTGTAGTCTACTCATTTTTTCTGATAAAATATTTTCTTCCTCTGATCCTCACTCAAATTCTTTTCATGTCATTCTCACTTTGGTTTCTATTTCTTCACATGAGTACACCATCTTAATATGAAATGCTATACTACTTCTTGTTCATCCTACCAAGTTTTGATATCTATTAAGTGGTAATTTTAGTTGCCAACTCCTGTCACCCACATTTGGTGCATTTGCAAAAACACATCTGAAACCAGGGATTTTACTTTAGGTGCTCTACTTGTCTAGTCTCCCCTAAGATCTCTCTGTTGTTGCTAGCAAGACTTTTGCCAAAGTCCTGAATAGGCTGATCCCTCACCTGGAAGATGGTCATCTATCTGAGAGCCAGTGTGGCTTCAGAAAGGGCCAAGGAACAGTGGATATGGTGTTTGCTGTTCAACAACAGACATCTGTACACAACATTCATTTATCTAATGGTTTTTGCCACTGTCATTTGTGAGGGCTTATGGAAAATCATGGCAAAAT
This sequence comes from Dromiciops gliroides, assembly GCF_019393635.1. Taxonomy (NCBI): domain Eukaryota; kingdom Metazoa; phylum Chordata; class Mammalia; order Microbiotheria; family Microbiotheriidae; genus Dromiciops; species Dromiciops gliroides. The sequence goes on along the minus strand of NC_057862.1, from coordinate 416,329,135 downwards.
CTGGTTGCCCAGAGAAGTTTGTCAGTATTGTACATCAGTTTCACAACTGCATGCTAGCATGGGTTCTGGATGATGCATTTTCCCAGTCACTAATAGAGTGAAGCAGGGCTGTGTGTGTGCTCCCATGCTTTTTTAGCATGATGTTTTCAGCAATATTGTTGGATGCCTTCAAGGTGGACAAAAATGTCATCAAAGTCAGATACTGCACTGAGAGTAAATTATTTAACTTTAAAATGCTACAAGCCAAGACTTAAGTGGAAGTACAGTTAGTACACGACTTTTTGTTCGCAGATGATTGTGCACTCCTTGTAGCCTCTGAGATGCAACAAAATATATAGATCAATACTCTGCCACTTGTGCTAATTTTGGCCTGACAATCACCACCAAGAAAACAGGTTCTCCACCAGCCGGCACCACACCATCCATATGTGGAACTACTGGTTAAAGCAAATGAAGAAATTCTGAATGACATGGATAAGTTCACTTACCTTGTCAGTATACTTTCCAGGGATGTACACAAAGATGTTGAGGTTGACACACACACTAATAGAGCTAGCTTAGTGTTTGGGAGGTTCCAAAAGAAAGTGTTGGAGAGAAGAGGTATTAAGCTATCAAACTGAACGTCTACAGAGCCATTGTGCTGACCTCATTGTTACATGCTCGTGAAACCTGGACAGTCTACTGATGTCATGCCAGGAAATGGAATTGATTTGAAATGTCTTAGGAAGATTCTGAAGATCACCTGGCAAGTTAAGGTACTAGACACCGAGGTCTTTTCTTGTGCCGAACTGCCAAGCATTCAGTCTACCGTAGAGGGCAACTCTGATGGATTGGCCGTACTATTCAAATGCCAAATGTACACTTGCCTAAAAAACTATTTTACAGAGAACTCACATGTGGAAAGCACTCACATACAAGTCAGAAGAGAGACAAGCACACCTTCAAGGTCTCTCTGAAGAACTTTGGAACTGATAGTGAGACATAAGAGAACACTGACACAGGGCCACTCAAGTATGGTGTGCCTGCTTCAAAGAAGGTGCTGTGCTCAATGAGCAAAGCAGCATTGCAGTAGTTCAAAAGAAATGTAAGATGTGCAAATTTAGAGCCATCTCCACTCTAGATGTTCATATGGACTAGTTGTGCCTGACCTGTAGTAGAGCCTTCCAAGTCTGTAATGTTCTGATCAGCCATACTGTGGATACCCTGTACCTTGACCCCCAACATAGTGATGCCATTTTGGTCCTCTTGGAGAATGAGGACAACCACCAAACCAATTCTCCTGTTACTGGTTCTCCTGTGTTGTATCTGGCTTGTCAAATCTACCGTTGTCCCCTTTGCTCTTTCATTTTAAGCAATTGTCATCAGACTCCAGGAAAAGTTTTTGTTTGTTTGACCAAATTTGTGAAGTGCCTTCCAGTGTAGATCATAAGCCTTTCGTGCCTATGTTTTAAGCTGGGGTATCCCAGAAATCCAAATCCTGCACTGTTACCATCTTCCTAGGCAGCTATTTATGTTTCTAAATCTCTGTCGATTGGCTGCAATAGTGAAAATACTCCCTGGGCCCTTAAGGCCTTCATATTTTTGACCAGAGTTTTGTAGCCCTGAGCAGTGATTTCAGGATTCCTTTTGGAAGCATTATACCCCCACTCCTGCACCTCCCTTCCCCCCCAAGATTTGTCAGTAGTGGTACTCAGTTTTGCTAAGCCTCAGAGTTCTCACTATCACACACTCACACACTCACACTATCACACTCTGGGTAGCTACTTGGAATGAAACTAAACATGTTTGTCAGGTTGAAAAATTCCTACATTGGTACCCCCAAAGCACGGAATCATCAAACGCTTTAACGTATCTTTTCTTCTGTTGACCATTTCTGGATAATTTCTTATTTGAAGGTACTTTTAGAATCCCATCATCATTTCTTGGAGTATAAGATGCAGTTTCTTCCAGAGATCATGCAGCTATATTTCAAGTGCAGGAATTTAATTCTTAACTCTAAATGTTCAGTGATCTTCCCCCTCTTCCTTCTGTGCCATATTCTCCCACCCACCATTGTGATACAGGGGAGGATTCCTCCCTACCTCTTTGCTTAATTTTTTGTTTGTTTGTTTCCTTCTTGGAGCACTTCTACTATTATTTCATCAAACAATTCACTCAGACAACAGAAATGTGTTCCTTTAGCCCTTTCACCTTTTCTTGTAGGAGAGTAACAGATTACTTGATAGAGTTGGAAACAACTAAATTTTTTCTGCAGTTTACTGCAAAATTCTCCTGTTTTTGGTTTAGGCAGTATACAGTCTTTTGGTCACTTTGGAGGTACTACTCTACAAAGTGGCAAACTACTTATCTGTTCATTATGTTAATTCTTCTGAAAGTTAAGTTGCTGTGGGCTGTGGAGTAAAGCCAGTGCAGGTGGTGCACTGGATGGAGTACTAGGCATGAAATCAAGAAGGCCTGAGTTCAAATAATGCCTCAGACATTTACTTAACTGTATGATCCTGGGCAAGTCACTTAAACCCTCTGCCCGTTTCCTCAACTGTAAAATGGGCATAATAATAATAATGCCTACCTCCCAGGGTTGTTGTGAGGATCAAATGAGATAACTGTGAAGCACTTGGTGCAGAACCTGGCTCATATTAAGCACTAAATGTTAGTTATTATTATTATTAGTAGTAGTAGTATTGCTAAAAGATACATGGTAATCATCATTGGGGAACAAAGAATTTTTTAATAGTCAGATCTATTTTGATGACTTCATTATGAAATTATTTCTTCATATAAAATTTAAAGCCATTTATGACTAATTCTCATAGCTATAAAAATTCCTATAGATTACATACTTTATTACATGAAGCTCTAATTACTTGACATGGATTTATGCCCAAGATATGCCAATGAAACAATGAACAGAAGCAGGAACTCCTGCAAGAGTCTTGATTAAGTCCTAGTGAATGTGGGTGCAGTCTTAGATCTACTGCCCGGTGCTCTTCCTGTCAGGTGTTTTGTCTGATCCTGGACTCTAGCCTGGATCGTGGAGCTGTCAGAAAGAAGTCTTTGTCCCAGACAAGGTCACAAATAAAGATTAGTATGCTAGTCATCCCCTAAAGCCACAAGATGTTTAACAGTTATGTCCAATGTAGCAGCCAGAGAGACATCTTCTGCAAAATGGAAAATCCTTGTATTCTCCTCTGTAAACACTGAATTGTTCAACAAATATTAAATGCCTACTGAGTGATGAGTTAGACATTGGGGGAGATCCGGAGTTTCGATGAGATGTAGTTTCTGCCCACATGGAGCTTACAGCTTACTTGGGAAGATAATGCACGCATACAACTAGAATACAGGTTACACAAGAGACATATTAGAGAATTACAGAACAAAGTATGTGAGATCCACGAGGAGGATCTCTACTGACAGGGAAACAGGGAAGGTATAATGGGGAGGGGGGTATTTTAGTTGCACTTCCAGAAATCCGGCAATCTTCCTTGGACTCCCTGCATGCCAAGTAGCTCTCCCCAAAGGATGGGGGAGGAAACATCTCCCTCCCTCAGAGCCCTAAGTACATGGAAGCGAAGTCTCCATCCTGCTTAGGCAAGCCTGATTCAGGGTTTTGAGATGCCATCTTTGTATCTGATCTTTCCTGAACTTGAATTAAGAAATGTTAGGTTTGAAGGGCCACTATGAGAGTTTGAGAGGTTTGGTAGTCCTGTGTTCTTTGATTAGGGCTGACTGGCAAGGGGAGAAATCCCTATCAACTTTCAGTACTATGATGTTTAAAATCTAATGTTGTGGCCACCTTACTCCTGTCCCAAGTGTAGGGAAAATTAACTAGGGTTTACTTATAAATTAGAAGCTTTAGCACCGGTTTGGGGCATTAAGCATTTATTAAAGCTTACCAGGTATTAGTAAAAGGAAAACACCTCAGTCAGAAAGATAGGAAAGCCTAGTTAGGATCTACGGGAGAGAGAAGAGAAAAAGAGCCACCTTCACCTAAGAGTCTCAAGCCAAAAAAAAGGAAGTTCCTGTGCCTGTCTAAGCAGAAGCTCCCTGTGGGTCTGAAAGAGAGGCAGTGCCTACACACTGCTCCAAGCTAATTGGTTGGTAGCATTTGTCCATTGATTCACTGGACTTGAGGATGGTCCCATGTTGAGGTCAAAGTCCATAGTCTCTGAGAACACACCCTCTTCAGAGTCAGGCAGGTGTGGTTTCAATCAAGTCAACTTCAAGTACATTAATCAGTGAAGTCAGTCAATTCTCAGTCAATCCAATCAGTCTAAATCAATCCCAGCTGGGGCCTTTGGGAGCTGGCAAAGCCCTTAATTTTCTTACGGTACTCTTGGAGAAGATGACTATTGGCTGAAAGATAAGCCCAATCCTTGGTCTGACTTGCCTGAAGGCTGAGGAAGACAGTGCAGAGCTAAAGTAAAATGTGTCAGCAGCACCACAAACCACTTCGTGTTTATATAATATGTTTTAACTGTTGACTTTCTGGCAGAGTTTAAGAGAAATTGCTACTGCTGCTTTAATTTGTCTTTTTCCCCAATGTGCACTTGTGGCTGTTTTGTGTTAAACATTCTTCTGTGTGTAAGAAATATTTGTCCTGTACCTGAATTACCAAAAAAATCAACAGGCATGGAGGGAAAAGAAGGCATGAAAGGAAGAGAACATAGGGCTTATTTCAAGGGTTAGGAAATAAGGATGGCTTATTGTGTAATGTACTGTGGAACAGGAGGTGCAAGAGAAGACAGAAAGACAGCTTGGCAGGTCTAATTGTGAGGGAAAGGAGTGTGAATTTTTTCTGGCAAGTAGTAGGGAACCAATGAAGACTGAGCAGAGGAGAGGCCTGACCAGACTGGTGCACATGGATGCACCTAAAAGCAGCAGCAGCAGCAGGAGGGCACTTTAGGGTGAGGAGGAGAAAGGAGGTGTGGAGTTTATTGCGTGTGGTGGGGTGGTAATGAAAGCCTGTGCTAGGGTAGAGGCAGTATGAAGAGATATGTGAAATCATAGTTTTAGTGTGGAAGAATGTTAGGGTTCATTTAGTCCCATCCTGTCCTTTTACAGATGAGAAAACAAGGCAGCAGCAAGTAAGGTGGCTCAAATCGAGGTCTCATTGGTATGAAGTGGCAGAGCAGGGCCTTGATCCTAGGGCACCTGATTAGATTCATTGCTTTTCTCATTGCTGAGGTAGAACTGACAGGATCTGGTAAGTGACTGGAGGAGAGGTGAAGGAGAGGGAACATTAAAGAGAGATCTCCAGAGGTGTTAGGGGAGGCATGGTTCTGAGTAATATTGCCAAGATACACAGCCAAAAGGGTGAACGGGGCTGTGGATGCATGTTTGAAGAATACTGATGTTAAGGAATGAGGAAGCAGAAGATGGTCTCAAATGAAATAAATCCACACTTTTTAATCTTCTTGCTTCAACTGACACAGCTGGGGAACATAGTGCAGAAAGCACTGAACTTGCCAGGAATCCTACCTGGTCACTTACTAGATGTGTGACCCTGGGCAGGTCATTTAAACCTATTTCCTCATCTGTAAAATGGAGCTAACACCAATCCTTCCAGGATCATTGTGATTATCAAATGAGATAACAGATGTAATGAGCTTTGCTAACCTTCAAGTGTCTACATTAACCAAAATATGAACTTTATCCAGATTGCTTGTATTTTTTTTAATCAGGAGTGTGTATGAGTTTTTTAATCATGCCATGTTCTCCCCACCACTACTTAGAGCTCTAACCAGAAGCCTTAAAAAAACTTGAAAAGGCAGGAGCTCTACCTGCTTGATCTTACAACTGCTGCTCCAGTTGGGCACCTGGATATAGCTAGGACTTTTTGGGGGTGGGGGTGGGGCAATGAGGGTTAAGTGACTTGCCCAGGGTCACACAGCTAGTAAGTATCAAATGTCTGAGGCTGGATTTGAACTCAAGTCCTTCTGAATCCAGGGCCGGTGCTTTATCCACTGCACCACCTAGCTGCCCCCAGGACTTTTCTTTCTTGAGCTTTAGTTGCTCTATTTCCAACAAGCTACTTTACATCTCCACCTAGATGTCCCCGGAGCAACTTCAAACTCATGATCTTGCCTCCCAAACCAAACCCTTCTCCTAATTCCCAATTTTGTGAGGGCAGCACCATTTTTTAAGTCACCCAGGCTTGTGACTCAGATATTATCTTCAACCCTATCTCATCTTCATCCCCTTATCTGCAATGACACCACAACCACCCTATTTCAGGCCCTTACCACTTCTCACCTGGACTATTTTTAACGGTCTTTTAATTGGTCTGCCTGCATCTTTTCCAATCCAGCTACATACTGATATTCCTAAGGTGCAGGTCTGACCATGTCACTCTACCACTTGAGAAACTTTGGTGGCTCAATTGCCTGTAGAATAAAATACAAACGTTTTTTCCCCCAGCATTTAAAGCACTTTATAATCTGGCTCCAACCTTCTAGGCTCATTATACACATCTGACTTTTCTGCTATGTTCATCTGCTTGTTATTTTCTATGTATCAATGTCCATCACCTGTCTTTCTGCCTCTGTTCAGGCTGTCCCTTCTCACTTCCTATTCAAACTCCTCCAGCAAAAAGCCTTCCTGATTCTTTCTTCAGCCCCCCTTGCCCCCACAACACTGAAATTCCTGAGGCTGTGACCAGCCAAGGTTCTTAGGACTTGCCAGCAGGAGAGCCATGACTCAAACTCATCCAAAGTCCTAGAGTTTGACTTTGTGCTGGTATCAAGTTTTATTATGATGGTGAGCACATGATAGATCTTAAAACATGATATGAATTAAATGGTGAGTTCTATGAAAAGTATGCATGATTTGAACTTTGATTGACATGTAAATGATTTTCCTTTAAGCTACTGAGAATAGCTTTAAGAGAAAAGCCCACTAATAAACTTGCGATCATTTTCTAGGATTGCTTTCAGCAAATCTATAATAACCTCCTATTAATCAGCCTAATTTTGCAGTCTATTACAGTAGAAATTTGATGCAGCTTTGTTATTTTGACTTGCATGAAAACAAGCAACTTTAAAGTCAGTTTTAGTGAGGATAAACAACTGAAGTTAATTAATTTTATTAAAACCCTCAAAACTAGTCTCCCACCATGTTACCTTCAAGGTCCTCAGTAATCCTTATTTAAATCACTGTCATTCTTAAATTTTCTTCAGGGGGCAGTAGATTGTTTAAAGATTTGTCAACAAAGTCACACAGTTGATTGCCACCAAGGTAAAGTGGTTATCCTGCAAAAGAGGGCATGTACAAACTCACTGAAAACAGCTTTTCAGTATTTCCATGTAAATGAGGAGTAAAGGATGCTTCATAATTGGGGTTTGTGTTTTTGAGCTTTTTGACATGTCATTGTACTTTCTTAGTAAGACACTCAGAGTGTCCATACGTGTTCTGTTGGGTATCTGGCTGGGTACTTGAGTATTTTAGGAGCAAATCTGTCATTGCATCTGTTCCATGAATGCACCAGCCCCATCACTGAAATTCTTCAGAGCTTATAATGTCATATGTACAAGTGCTTAAGGAAACCCCTGCTATGCCTAGCACTCTGGGTTATGAAGACAAAAATGAAACAGTCCCTGCCCTCAAAAAGACCCCAAACCTATAACTCATTTCAGTCTTTACTCAGGCTGTGGCTTGTATCAGGAAAGCTAAGATGTGTCAAAATTTCTTTTCTGCTGCTGGCTCACTGTGGGACTTTAGCCAAATGATTCAGCTACTTCATTGTAATTAACTAGAACTTTAAAAACTGAAGCCCAGAGCCACTAATCATTTATATGGGATCAGTCTACGCAGGAAAAGATACATGACATTTAAAAAAACCAGAAAATGGTTTTTTGTTGATAAGATGGTTACATTAATATCAGTCACAGTAAGGTTAGTTAGAACTTAGTGAAGGGAACAGGGAAAGCTGATGATGTGCTTTCAACTCCTCAATTTTACATTGAACAAAGAATATTAATTCAAGGCTTTCTTTTCTTCATAAAAGATCCAGCTATTAACTAGTAACATAGGTCACAACCAGATTTCAAACTTAACACCTAAACCTTCATTTACATAATTTATATAACTATAATGATGCTTTAATTTAAAGGGTATGGTAGGACTTTTTGTATGAAGAGAAATGGTGCAGCAATTTAAGCCCAGCTGACAGGATTTTTTTTTTTTTATGCAGACCTTAATAGTAGCATTACACATCACCATTTTAAATATATACATAACATACATGTTTACATATATATCTACATATATATTCAGTATTAGTTATCTGAAAGAAGAAACATGGAAAAGTCTGAACTTCACACACAGAGCTGACTTGCTTTCAGAAAAGGCATCATATGTTTTTTAAATCCATTCAGATTAAATATATTGCTTTTGATTTCCAAAGTTGAAGGCCATGGCTACTGGTGCTTAATATTATTTCTTACTAAAAATGTGCTATTGCCATAATCCTTCTTCAGTTAAAGGTCATGGGTAGTGTTTACAATTTTAAAAGACATATGTTGCTGAAGACATTTGAAAGCATTGGTAAATAGGAAAATCTTTAACTATTCTCACAAAACAGGCTTCCAAAACAAGTCCCTTATGATACTATTAAAAAAAACTGTCCAAATTGTTTTATTTTACATAAACAAATCCTTTTTATTTGCCCCTCTTTCTCAAAATGTATACAGAAAGCAAAGTTACCATTTAATCAGATCTTCACTTCTGCCAAATATTATCTTTTCCTAGAAATTTTTCAAGAAGTTTGAGTCTTTAAACATTAGATTTCAATATTCATCATCTTCATCAGAATCCATTACTTTTCTTCTGTTGAACTGGAGAAGAAAATAGAGTATGTCACAATATGTCTGAATTATAATTAAGGCTCTCTGAGAAGCAAGAAAAGTTTTTTAGTTAACTTGATAGCAAAAGGTTTGATTCTTCCTTATTATTACTTAGCTAATTAGTTGTCTGCAGTAAACTACTAGTGGCAGGCAAGATGAAAACATCTGTAAATATTTTAAATATGAGTTTTGGTCCTGATGTGTCATCTTACTGATCAAGAATTATACAGAATATTTATCAAAGGAAAAAATTTAAAAAAATTTAATGAAAACTTCTATCAAACATGGTCAAACTAGCACTATTATTTTTACTCTGATACTTCAAAAGTTAAGGATAAAAATGCCTTCTACCAAAATTAGGTTACAATTCTTCCACATTTCAATGAGTTGCTATTGCCAGCCTTCCAGTGATGAGTCTTCTCTTGTTAAGGCTAAAATTCTAGCTAGTCTGTCTAAAATATCTAATGAGTGGTTGCCAATAAATTAAAAACTTTAGCAAGAGTTAGACTTTTAAGCATTTATTAAAGAGAATAAGAATTTGGTGAAGAGAAAAAGAAAGGCCTAGATTCATCTATCTATTAAAGGGAGAGAGCATTCCTAGCACCGCTCTCTGCCAGAGTCCACACAAAAGAAAGTCAGAGCACCAGGCTCCCTCTTCTTCCTCCCACAAGCAAACGTCACTTCCTGATGCCAAAGAAAAGACACATGGTCTTGCCCTCAGAGACCTTCACCTCATGGTGGAGCTTTTCTACAGTAAGTCTCCAGCAGGTGGAGTCATTCCAATTGTTACACTCTGCACTTTGCTTAGCTGTTCCTCAGGCAAAAAAGTCACAGTTCTGTCATCTGGCTGGTAAGGCATCCTACATGTTATGCTTTGCTAATAATAAGCCTTTGAGGAATCACCCCAAAGCCTCAGTGTGGTGTGAAGACTTTAGTGAAACAGGTTTAATATATGAGTTGTATTAATATTATTAAAGGGTTTCTTGATGCTTATTTTCACAATATTCAGGTTACTTCAAGAAAACTTACCTTAACTGTTATTTTCTTTTCTGTCTGCTGGCTTACTTTTTCAAGAATTTCTATCAATCCTTGTTCTGATACCTAGGGTAAGAGAAGTGGAATAAAAGTAACTATTTCTCCTTTATATATGCAGGTTAAGGGCTGGATATATTTTTTCCAAGATTTTAAAATCAGAAGATACATATCAATGATGATACAGGCACTCTAAAGTCTTTGATTCTCACTCTTGAATTTGGAAATAATAGCAAAACTGAAACCCAGACCCAGCCATGTCTACTGTCAGTGAAGGGTGTCTTAAGAGGTGAATACCATATGAATGTGCTTAGCTTACAGGAAGAAGTGAAAAGCCAGACTTCCAAAGTGACTGGTGACCCAGTGAAAGAAACATTTTGGGCAAGGGTTTTTATTTTATTTTACCCGTGGAGGTTTCAACAAAAAGCCTTTCTGGACTCTCTCAATGTTAGTACCTTCCCTCTACTAATGATATCCAATTTATTGTCTATAAACCTTGTTTGTACATAGTTGTTTGCCTGTCCAGTGTCCATCTCCTCTCCTCACACCTGCCCCTCAATTAGACTGTGAGCCTTGAGAGCAGGGACTGGTTTGTTGCCTTTCTTTGTATCCTCAGTGCTTAGCACAATGCCTGGCACATAGTAGGTAGTTAAGAAACGTTTGCTGACTAATCCTTTTTTAAGATCACTCAGGAACCATGCTTCTCTCTTCTTTACTGTTTAGCTTCTGGTTATTGTTCTGGGCAATTAACTAGGCAACCTCCTACGAACCCTTAACACAGATAATCAATAAAAAGGAACTCTCTGATCTTATAAGTCAATGATATTATACAACAATATCAGATAACAGTTAAAGAATTTCAGGCAGGTCTGACATTTTAAGAAGGCAGAGGTAGTAGATGAGATTTCTCTGGCCCTTCTTTTTCAAATTCTTTTATACAATTTATGTAACTATAATGATGCTATGATACCCTTCTATGGTTTGAAGTCGTAGAGATTTAAGTTTGGAGAATATGCTTCACTGACAGAAAGTGAGGCCAGTTACTCACCTTTCCACTCAGCTGTCCATATCTTGCCATCTGTATGAGGTAGTTCTCTACTGCTTTAGCCTTTTCTGGCTTTACAAGTGCTAAATTACTCACTGAGATAAAAAAACCAACCAAACAAAAGACACAACATAAATATATACACACACACACACACATATATATGTATACTGTATAACCAATTTATATCCCTAAGCTAAACACCAGGAGCTATCATATCTTCTCTTTAATACCAAACAAGTGATAAAATTTATTATCCTGATCACAAACTCTATGTAAATAAAAAAAATTCTTGATCATTTACTAATTATGAGCTGCAGGGCTGTCTTATTGTACTTAAAATCAAACAAACAACTTTTTTTTCTTGGCTAAAGGAAACACTGGATTAAGTGATATACACAAAATCCTCCCTGTCACTTTTAGCCCAAATTAGGCTTCAGGTAATAAGGTTACAAAATATAGTTTCACTTGATCACTCTGATTTAAGAGGTAATAACTTCTTTTATACTTTACTCAATATGTACCTAAACCAGAAAACCTTATCTCCTACAAGCAGAAGAAACAGCTTTTAAAACCAATTTAAGTACCTAGCACTAAGTCTACTGACTTTATATCCTTCTAAGTAATAGTCTATTTCAAATGTACTTAAGATTAAATAAACATTTAACCTAGAGATAGCAATAGTAATTTCATTACCACTAGAGATGCCCTTTGTTAGGTAACTTAAAACCAATATTATTTCAACAGAGAAATTTAATTTAAGCAAAGTGAAGATACTTACACCTGGCCCGTGCTGACTGGTCCAAAACTTGAGCTAGAATATTATTTCTCATCTCTGCTTCCCTGTAAAGAAAGCTTAATTAGACAAAGCAGAGATGCAAGGAGAAAAGCATTCTAGGTAAAAAAAAAAAGTATAAGTAAAGGTACAGTGGAAGGAAAACAGTATGTTTGGGAAAACACAAAAACATAGTGATGTTGAAAAGGTGCTCAGAAGCCTGATGGGAAAAGATCTCAAATGTTGGAAATCTGCACTTGAATCAGTAAACAATGGGTAGTCAATGAAATGAAGGAATCAGTATCTTGTCCATTCTCAACTCCACCCTCTCCTCCCCACTCACCCAGGGAATAATGTAAGCTTGAGAGCTGTGACTAGTTCCCTTTTTGCTTGGGCCTTGTAAATAAAAAGTAGTTAATTTAATAAACATTTACTGAATTAAATTAAGGGGATACCATGAAGACCAGAGAGACCAATAATCTTTTGTCCAGGTGAGAGGTAATAGTGGTCTGAATTAGGAAGTGAGAATGGAGAGAATGAAAAGATGTTGCAGAAATGGAATTGATAAAGACTTGCTGAATGGATGTGAGAATCTGAGGGACAAACACATACTTATTTAGTAGAAAATTTACAAAGTAAGATAAACAAGTATGTGATATAAAAGGTCAAGGCTATAGAGTGAAGAAAAATGTTAATCTCATAAAGCAGAATTTGAGGGAATTTCTGCTTAATGACAATAAGAAAAAACAGCTTCCCTTTAAAAAAATGATGCTTATTACTATTTCTCTTACTTGTAGTTTTCCCAAAATATAGCTGCAGATACAGTCACCAAACATATGCTTTAGCAGTTTCATTTCACATACTGGCTTTTCTACCCATCCCTTATCTTTCACCCCGATTTTGAATTAAGCATACAAATTCACTATCTAAGGAAAAGGAAACAGATGTAGACACAGACTTTATAGCTAAAAGAATTTCTAAGAATGACTGGAATATTTACTTATGACTAGCTATAAGTCTAATATAATATTATCTTGAAAATTTCATCACTTAGGTCATGTTCAAATTTTATATAACTTATCTAGATTCTTGGGGATTTCTGCTGAGAAGCTTGGCACTTGAGGTTAGAAAAATCAGATCAATTGTGGGATGATTTTTATATATGATTTGTAATGAGAATGGCTTAGATGAAGTAGTTAAAGTACTCCTTTAAATTTATATCTTTTTTTCCCCACAGTCATGCTTGTTGGCCACTGTTGTTCCTTAACCATCCACAAAATTTGAGGTTTTATTTTACATTTAGGAAGGGTGGGAAAATGTCTATGGAGCTTGGTAGTTTCTAGAGTGGGAATTAAATGAATCATAGAACAGCTAGAAGGGACCTTTTGGATAATCTGATTTAAGTTTTATTTTATACAGGAAGAATATGCTGTACAGAGAAGTGAACTACGTTGTCCAGTGTAACAGGACTAGTTAGTAGCAGACCCAGAATTAGAACTCTAGTTTTCTGATTCTCGATTCAGTGTTCTTTTCACATTATGTTTTCTTTTAACTGGTAAAATATCAGATGATGTCACAAAAAGTCAGGGCTTGGAGAATAGTAAAGGTAGAACTCATTTGCTGGCACTGCTTCTTCCCAACTCCCCTAGAAAAGTATAAGCAATCCCTCAGAACACCAAGTAAATCATTCCTTTCCCCTCTCTGCTGATATGAAGTGATAGTAATTAAAGGCAAGGAAATTGAGGACAGGTAGTTATTTCACTTGAGAGAAAACAAAGGCTTAGTAAAAGGAAAGACCAAGAAAACCCCTAAAATGGGCAGACAGCTTTTATATATTAGAGTTTCAAAATTTCATTTCAGCTAACTAAAGGAAAAATCCCAGTTCACTAAAAGCTCATAGCTCTTGGTCATACCTGTGTTTTGCCTCCTGTTGAGCTGGATCACCAGAAGAGTCCTGCAAAGAAATTTCATTTTACATTCAAAGGATTCAGAGCAATGAAAATGAATTAAAAGGCAGCTTGGCATGGGGGATAGAGTACTGGACTTATGTGTGCAGAAGGCCTGAAACTGCACTGGCTGTGTGGACACAGGTAAGTTACTTAACCTCTCAGTGCCCTAAACCAGAGGTGTCAAACTCCTCAGTGGGCCTGCATAAGATTAAAATGTAATTGGAAAATGTTTAACATAATAAATTAAAAATACAAATTTTCTAAGTCAATATGCAGCCAATAGGGATCCATTTCTATTTGAGTTTGACACCACAGCCCTAAGTAACTCTTTAGGCTAGTGATTCCCTACGACTGTCTCTTCAAGGCAGTTTGGTATAGTGAATAAAACCCTGGGACATGGAGTCTGAAAGACAAGGTAAGTCACTTAATCTCTCTTGGTTTCAACTTCCCCGACTATGAAATGAGAGGATTGGATTAACTGGCCTCTAAAGTTAGGGTCCTATGAACCATGACATTTCATTTCTGACACAGCTCTGAAACAGTTTTCCAGGAAATCGTTTTAGAATCCAAACACAAAGACTGCTTGGCTACCTTTTATTGTAAACTTTTGTCACCTGATTTCTCTTACAATAATCACAATAATTAAAGTCTTCACATACAATCATAAAAGCCTGCTCTCTGATATTATAAAGGCAGGATACTAATGCTTTGTGGCCTTTCCTGCCACACTCCACAAAGTATCAAAAAACCCCTTATTATTAGTTTGACAAAAAAATTTTGCACTCACTGTATATCACTAATAAATAATAATCTTTGTGGGTAATCTTTAAAAAGTAAAATGTATTAGGTGTTAGCACAATCAATAATATTAAAAGGATTGCAAGATCACAAATTTACAGCTGGGACCTGAGGCCATATAACCCAACCCTCTCATTTTACAGATAAGGAAACTGAGGCCTAAGAAGGTAAAGTGACTTACTCAAAGTCAAAGAGGCAGTATCAGAAGCAAAACTGAATGTAGCTCGTTTGACTCCATATCCCACGTCCTTATTTTTTTTTGTTTTTATTTTTTAAACTGAGCTGGGAACATGGCAACCTGGTGTTCTCCTCCACCGTATCGGTGCTTGGCTTAGTATGGACACGGGCCAGCTTGGGCCACTACTGCTCAGAACTCCCGAGTTCAAGTGATTCACCAGCCTCAGTCTCCCCAGTAGTAGGAATTACAAGTGTGGTCAACCAGCTCTTTCCTCTGGACCAGCTACTTCTTAATTACCATGGTAACGGAAAAGCGTATTATTCCTAGATGTAAAGCAAATTAGGTGGTTACTTAAACACTCTCTGAGGCCTCAAATAATTTACATCTGACTTAGAATTCTGGCTTTACTAAAGCATAGACCTAACAAATGATGCTTTTTTTCCCCCCCGAGATGCCAACTTGCATTCTGAGATTCCGGGGGTCACAATGCTAAGAACTAGACGGGTACTTAGGGAACATACAGCTTCCCCTCCTTTCCAAACTCCGCCCCACTCCCCATTTTATAGAAAAATGAAAGCCCAGAGTGGGAGAATAAGTTGCCCATCGTCACATGAGTTCGTGGCAGAGAATTAAACGTTCCACTAAAACACCCCTGCCTACAATTCCAAGATAGGATGAGATTCAGAGCAGGTGGGACGGTCCACAATTAACGTGGGAAAGGTCCTGAGAGAGAAGAGCTCGGCCCAAGTACCAGACTGCAAGCTCGGGGAGGGAAGGGGGCAGGGCAAGGGTGCTCCCTGTGTGAGTAGCGCCGGAGAAAAGCCCAGGCCGCGGCGGGGCGGGGGAGGCGGCCGCAGGAGCATCCCCAGGGCGCAGGGGCAGCGGGGCCGGAACCAGTTTAGGGGCCAGGGCGGGGCCGGCTCTCCCCACGCCCCGAGGGACTGAAGCTCAGGCCTGTTCAGGAGGCGAGGCCACTCTCTGAGTAGAGCAGCTGGGGATGGTCCCGGCCCCACAGGGGAAGGCTGGAGGATACCAAGGGCAACTCAGTTCCCGTCTTGGACGGAGCCCAGGCGGCAGCGGTGAAGCTGCCCGGAGACCGAGGAGCGCCCGGGACTGAGGGAGCGGCTAAGGGGCCTCGGTGAAGCCGGCGGCCAGGGAAGCGAAGGGAGGGGCGGCGGCCGCTCTTACCCCATGCTTTGCCTGCAGTTCGGCCAGCCTCTGCTTCCGCAGGGCCTCCAGGTCTTCGTCTGCCATGGCGAGTCTGGCGGGTCTATCGGGTCTTCCTTCCACAGACGAGCGGACTAGATAGCACCAAAGACCGAAGCCCCTCAGCTCCACGCGAGCTTTACTACTGCGCACGCGCCCGCCTCAGACCGCTTCACTCATCCCCGAGTCGCCTGCACGCCGCTGCCTAGGGAAGGCAGGAGGAGAGCCGAATCATCGATTACAGAAGGCAGCTGGTGGGCCTATCTCTGAAAGGCAGGATGGAGAACTAGGGAGGGTATGAGGTCACACACAGGGCGGGAGATTTGATCATTTGGGAGGTTATAGTTAATTATAATAACAATAATAATACTTAGACACATAACAACTGTAATGAAAATATTTCTATAATAAAACAGGCATTTTTACAGCACTTTAATGCAGAATGCTTTACATATACTTTATCATCACAATAACCCTCTGCGGCATTATTTCCGGTTCACATATGAGGAAACTGAGGCTGAGAGAGGTTAAGTGATTTGCCCAATGGTCAAGATTACAGGGTCTAAGGTGGGGCACATGGTCTCAGGTCTTTTCGATTCCAGGTCCAGCACTCAATCCACCATGACACCCAGTTACAGACTGCTTAAAGTTTGGCAAAGTGCTTTCCATTTATCCAAGTTATCTCACTTGCTCCAAGAATTTCCTCCCCAATCTCCTCTCACCACCTCCACCCCCCCCCCCATATCCCTGCTTCTATCTCCTGGCTCCCAGTGAGTTGCCCACAGTAAACAAGGCACCCTTACCCTCCGACCTAGCTCTTCTACCTACATGTGCTTCTGACTTCTCGGAGGAGGGTGGCCTTGGGTGTCTCAAGACACACCATCTCCATTTACCAGGAGTCAATCAGTCTATTCTGATGTCTTTCTCAAAGAGCTTCTCTCCAGTTATTGACTTGGACTCACTGCTAAGTAGTTAGAATACTTTCCTCAACCACTCAACTCATTCTAGTGATCTTGAACACTTTCACCATCCTCTGTCTACACTCCTGTACACATCAACTTTGCTCAGCCTCCCAGTGTTCTACTACAGATCTAGCCATTTCTTACCCTGTGCCCTGCAGAATGTCTGATACATTTTTTTTAACAAACTTCTTTTTATCCTAAACCTCATTCCTTTCATCTTCTGGACCTCATTGAGATATGGCTCCCTCTCAGTGACACCACTTCCCTTGATACCCTTTCCAATGTTTGGCTATACTTTCTATTATACCCCTGACTCAATGGCTGTGGTGGTTAGTGAGGGGGGAGCGAGGAGAAAGGGTTGAAGACCATTCCTTAATCTTCATTTCCTCTTTCAGACTCATCCTTGTCTATCTTTACTAAGTATCCTCTCCTCTCTTAAGGTTTATGCTATACACATTTATCACCAATTTCAAATCCTGGTGGCTATTATCTGTAGACCCCAGGACATTCTTCTTCCTTCCCTCAATGAATTTATTGCCTGGAGTTTTTCTCTCCTCTTGTCCTCCTACTTTGAAACTTCAACATTCCCTCCTCAAATAAATTAATATCTCCTTTCCTCAATTTATCCCATTGATTGACCTATTCCATCTCAGCTCTACAGAGATGGTCACACCTTTGACCATACCATTACCCATAAGTGTCCAACTTACATATTGATGAACTCTGAAATTCCTTCATCTAATCATAACCTTTAATCATTCCATCTTTCCCTCTGCCTTAAGAACCGTAAAACTGTTCTTTGTTTTCGTTGTGACCTCCATTGCTTCCTTCTATCCCTAAGTTCTTTCCCAGGTGATCATCTCTGTGCTGATTTTTTTCCTTGTCTTGACCTTTGGTGAGCTAATACTAAATCACCCTTCACCCTCAATTGTCCTTGCTGATCACCTTGTTGAATACCTGGATTGCTCCCATCTCTTTCTGTCATATTCACATATTGTTGAAAAAAGATGGAAGAAATCACAAAATCAAGCTGATTATAAATTTGACTATAAATTTCTTATCTAATCTCCTTGGGCCCTAACTATAACATGCTCTTCCTAATTTATTTGCTATCCCATTCTCCAAAGTGGATGTTTCAAACCTCCTCTTTCTTCAAACTTCCCATAGCACCTGCTCTTCCCACCTTTTCAGCCAAGGACCTTGAGTCGTACACCCACAGACACACAGACACAGACACAGACACACAGACACAGACACAGACACAGACACACACAGACACAGACACACACACACACACACACACACACACACACACACATGAATTGAGATCTGTTGCTGAGACCTCCACCATTTATTCTTTTCCTCATTTCACATTACTCAGGTATCTCCCTTAATGATCTCCTCTTCATTCTGGTTTCACATCAAAAGAGGGCCCTTCTCCTTGCCAAGGGAAACCCTTCTCCATTTGACTTTTCTCCCATCCTTTCATAACTCCTCCAACAAATTCCCCCCTTGTCCCTATCATTGCCATTCTCTTATCTTCAATCTCTCCCTAACTCCTGTCTCCTTCCCTACTATCTATAAACATGCCTATGTCTCCCCCATCTGTAAAAGACTCTCTCAGTCCATTTAACTATCCCTACTAACAATTGACCTGTATCTTTTTGCCCTTTTATAGCTAAGCATCTTATGAAAACCATCTGTGCTTCATGATCCAACTTTCTCTTCTCTCACTTTCATTTATTTTCTTTTGTTTGCTTTTTTGTGGGGCAATTGAGGTTAAGTGACTTGCCCAGAGTCACACAGCTAGTAAGTGTCAAGTATCTGAGGCTGGATTTGAACTCAGGTCCTCCTGAATCCAGGGCTGGTGCTTTATCCACTGCACCACCTAGCTGCCCCTCTTACTTTTTTAATAGAATTGTATTTTCCAAAATACATGTAAAAACAAAACCTCAACATCAATTAAAAAAAAAAACCTTTATGTTCTAACTTCTCCTCCCCCTCTTACTTTAAACAAAATCCTTTGTAATATGGCTCCTGACCTCATCATTCAACTGAATTTGATCTCTCCAAAAGTGCCGAGATCCAAAGAAAATGCCAAATCTCACAGCCTTTTCTCAGTCCTGTTCTTCCCTGCCATCTCTGCAGCTCTTCCTTAAGGGGACCATTCCTACCTCTCCAGACTTCTTATACCTTTCTCCTCTCTTAATCTGGCCTCTTTGCAGTTCCTTGAGTTCACTATTCCATCCACCATTTCTATGCCTTTCCACTGCCTGTCCCTCCATGCCTGGGATGCTTTTCCCTTTTTTATTCACCCTTTAGTTTCTTTGGCTTTATTCAAGACTCAAGCTAGGGGGCAGCTAGGTGGTGCAGTGGGTAGAACACCGCCCTGGAGTCAGGAGGACCTGAGTTCAAATCTGGCCTCAGGCACTTAACACTTACTAGCTGTGTGACTCTGGGCAAGTCACTTAACCCCAATTGCCTCACTAAAAAAAAAGACTCAAGCTCAAGTCCCACCTTTTGCAGAAGGCCTTCCCTTTTCAGAGTACCCTGTTTCTCTCTCTCTCTCTCTCTCTCTCTCTCTCTCTCTCTCTCTCTTTTGGTGAGGCAATTGGGGTTAAGTGACTTGCCCAGGGTCACACAGCTAGTCAGTGTTAAGTGTCTGAGGTCGGATTTGAACTCAGGTCTTCCTGACTTCAGGGCCAGTGCTCTATCCACTGTGCCACCTAGCTGCCCCACATTCTCTTATATGTACATGTTATTTGCATATTTCCCCCCTTAGAATGTATACATTTTGAGGGCAAAGACTGTCCCCCCTTCTTTGTAGCCTCAATGCTAATCACACTGTTTGGCACAATAATTGCTTGTAGGGGCAACTCTCCATATCACATTTCATTAAAAATAAACACATGGAGGCAGCTAGGTGGTGCAGTGGATAAAGCACTGGCCCTGGAGTCAGGAGGACTTGAGTTCAAATCTGGCCTCAGACACTTAACACTTACTAGCTGTGTGACCCTGGGCAAGTCACTTAACCCCAATTGCTTCACACACACACACACACACACACACACACCACATAAAAGATTATTTCAATATATCTGTGGAGCTGTGATCTTATATGTGAAGGTCATGCAGGCATATTTTAACCCATTTGTGCCTTCTTTTCTTGGGATACATCCTTTTTTCAGAGAAAACACTATGCACTGGGTGCCTTTCTCTGGGTGCTAATAAGTAGTGCCTTCAAGGATTGTTTCTCTTATCCTTCATTCTTGGAAAATAGTAGGTGGTGAAGTAGATAGGGCACTGGACCTGGAATCAGGAAGACCTGAATTCAAACCCAGCCTCAGACACTTACTACTTGTGTAACTATGGATAAGTCGTTTAACCTGTTTTTCTCAATTTCCTCATTTGTAAAATGGGGTTCATAGCACCTATCTCCCAAGGTTTTTTCAAGGATCAAATGAAGTAATAATTGTAAAGGACTTAGCACAGTGCCTGACATAAAGTAAGTACTATATAAATGTTAGCGATTTTATTTTTTCCTATCATAGATTTCCTTCATGCTATCCCTCCTGCTACTTCTTGATGACCAGACTCATCATCAGCAATAAAACGCAGTCTTACAGAGTTATAACTAGTGCAAAGTGATTACAGTTTTATTCTAGGGTGGTCAAATTTAGAGGGCATTGGAAGCACTTATACTCCTTCAGGAGAGAAGAAATAACTGAGCTTAGCACCTATGATTTCGTTACTTCTGGTATAGAAATTCCCTTCACCTACTGCAAATCATTAGCTTATCTGCAATTGATCATCTTAGTTGTTGAGGATATTGAAACTTGCCTAGGGCACCAGAGCTAGTATGTTTCAGAGGCAGGACTAGAACCCAGGTCTTCCTGACTTCAAGTCTATCTCTCTATCCATGCTGCCTCTCTAGCACCTGGTTAGGAATAATATTCAAGTCAAGATAAGTTACTTTCCTCTGTTCCCCAGGGTAGAGTATGTGTCTGGAGTCTTTGCCCACACCTGCCAGGTGAGTGTGTAGAGGGGTAAAGGGTCAGGGGGTATCTGCTTATCTTTCCCAGCCCCAAAAGTTGAATTTGTTTAAAAAAGTTGATTTGAAAGGGGTCAGCTAGGTGGTGCAGTGAGTAGAACACTGGCCCTGGAGTCAGGAGGACCTGAGTTCAAATCTAGCCTCAGACACTTAACACTTACTAGCTGTGTGACCCTAGGCAAGTCATTTAAACCCAATTGCCTCACAACCCCCCCCCCCCCAAATACAAAAAGTTGATTAGAGGGCAATTTTTGTTCTTGGCCAGAGCATGAAAATTGGCTCCACAAGCCACTAACATGGTTGTGTTACTACTTGCTTCACATGCATTTCTCCTTTGCCTCTTGGGTCCCCTACAAATTTGGCTCTTTAGAGATTATGGTATAACAAGATTATAGAAGGGGATATGCATTGGGCCTATTATTTCATTGGTACAGGGAACTCCTGGATTGCAGGTGGTATTTGGAAGATATTGTTATACATACTTTGCCAGTGAGATTCTATTTCTAGAGCCTATTGATAACATTTAGAAATGAAGTTTTCTAAAAATTTTAGTTGTCATTGTGAATCCTGAATGCCTCCCGCCTTCTGCTTCATTACACTTTGGTTATGGCACTGTTCTTGTTTAGACACTTAAGCCTGCTTGTCTTCATCTAAGAAACCTCAATAAGTTTCTTTCCATTAAAAATGATCATGAAGAACAGCTCAACACATAAGGTTCTGACAATGGGGCTTTTAAAAAAGCATTTTTTAGCTCTATTCTAGTTTTTGACTCTCTTATTAATAAAAGCTGGATCACTATGACCTTTGCTGGATCATTAGGACAGAGGAAATAATAGTAAATAAATAATAGTAAAAAAAATCCTTTGAGTGATATTCTACCTATATGTTTTTTTTTTTTTTGCGCGGGGCAAAGGGGGTTAAGTGACTTGCCCAGGGTCACACAGCTAGCAAGTGTTAAGTGTCTGAGGCCGGATTTGAACTCAGGTACCCCTGACTCCAGGGCCGGTGCTCTATCCACTGCGCCATCCAGCTGCCTCCGTGGTTTTGTTTGTTTGTTTGTTTGTTTTTAGTGAGGCAATTGGGGTTAAGTGACTTGCCCAGGGTCACACAGCTAGTAAGTGTTAAGTGTCTGAGGCCGGATTTGAACTCAGGTACTCCTATATGTTTCTTACTAATCAGAATGAAAACTACTTTGGTTAGTCACTCCTTTGCTTCTAGGAAAAAATATTCTGTCTAAATTAATATGGACTTCTGGATCAGTGATATCAATTTTAAATGGAAATGGAAGACTAAACCCTATCCAAGGATCCCTGCTACCTATTGACTTAGAAAACCAAATATTGGGGGGCGGAGCCAAGATGGTGGAGGAAAGACATTAAACCCACAGGGCTCCTGATACAATCACCCCCAAAATAGCAAAAAAAGAACTCTTGGGGCAGAAAAACACACAAAAATACGGACTGAGAGTTTTCTCCAGCTATAGATAGATTTCAGGGGGCCGTGCTGGGCCACAAACAAAGCCTAACCCTGCAATAGGGCCAACACACCAGACATCTGCCAGAGGAATTTGCCCCAGTGCAGCACCGGCATTTTCTGGAACCGAGCGTGTGGTCAGACTGAACAGTTGGCCGGGGGTGGGGGGGTGGGGGGGGGTGGTGCGGTAAGTGCAGGGGTACCAGTGGACTGGAGGGAAGGATTTGACTGTCCCACACCAGCGGGGAACCAGGAAGAAATCCTTAATGGCAGGAGACCCAGGTTGGGGAGGAGAGCAGGGGAGCAGTCTCATCAGAAGCTGAGAACCACACCACAGAAAGCTTTGCTGGTTGGTTCCTTAGTAAGTAGGTCTGAGGTTATCTCTGGACCTGAGAACAGGCCAGATGAGATTAAAACCTGCCCCCCCCCCTCAACCCAAAACACCTGGGACCCTCTGAAGCTGACAACAGGAGTGGAGCCAAGAAGCAGCCCCTCCCTCCAACCCCCCAGTGGAGAGTTTAAAATCAAATGAAAGTGAGGCCAGGCAGGCTGAGAAGAAGCCAAATCATCCCCCGGGCCACACTGTAGCTTGAACAGTGTGTCCTGGAAGCAGCACCACATTTTAAGAAGGAGTTAAAAGCCAAGAAATAGTAAGCCAGGATGAGTAGGCAGAGAAAGCAGAAGACCATTGAAAACTTCTTTTGGTGTAAGGTAGACCACAATACAACCTCAGAAGAAGATAATAACAGGGTCAAAGCTCCAACATCTAAAGCTTCCAAGAAAAATATGAACTGGTCTCAGGCTATGGAAGCTCTCAAAAGGGACTTTGAAGAGAAAGTAGGAGAAATAGAAAGATGTAGAGAAAAGGAGGAAAGAATGGAAAGGGAAATGAGAGTGATGCAGGAGAGTCATGAGAAAAAAGTCAACAGTTTGAAAAGCCTAATGGAAAAGGAGATTAAAAAACTGTCTGATGAAAATAACTGCCTAAGAATTAGGATTGAGGGGCAGCTAGGTGGCACAGTGGATAGAGCACTGGCCCTGGAGTCGGGAGTACCTGAGTTCAAATCCAGCCTCAGACACTTAACACTTACTGGCTGTGTGACCTTGGGCAAGTCACTTAACCCCAACGGCCTCACTAAAAAAAAAAAAAGAAAAAGAAAAAAGAATTAGGATTGAAAAAATGGAAGCTAGTGACTTTATGAGAAACCAAGACACAGTAAAGCAAATCCAATTGAATGAAAAAATAGAGGGCAGTGTGAAATATCTTGGAAAAACAGCTGACCTAGAAAATAAATCTAGGAGAGATCATTTGAAAATCATTGGACTACCTGAAAACCATGACCAAAACAAAAGCTTAGACACCATCCTCCTAGAGATTGTGAGGGAAAATTGGCCTGATATTCTAGAAGCAGAAGCTAAAATAGAAATTGAAAGAATCCACCGATCACCTCCTGAAAGAGATCCTAAAAGGAAAACCTCCAGGAATATTATAGCCAAATTCCAGAACTCCCAAGGAGAAAATACTGCAGGCAGCTAGAAAAAAGGAATTCAAAATACTGTGGAGCTCCAATAAGGATAAAGCAAGACCTAGCAGCTTCTACAATAAAGGACCAAAGGGCATGGAATATGATATTCCAGAGGGCAAAGGAACTGGGACTTCAGTCAAAAATCACGTACCCAGCAAAACTGATTATAATTTTTCAGAGGCAAAAATAGGATTTCAATGAGAAGGAGGTCTTTCAAGCATTTGTGATGAAAAGATATGAACTGAATAGAAAATTTGACTTTCAAATACACGACCCTGGAGAAGCATAAAAAGGTAAACAGGAAAAAGACTTCATGAGGGATATTAAAAGATCAAACCATTTACATTCCTATATGGAAAGATAATACTTTGAAATCATAAGAACTATTTCAGTAAGAAATTCACAGAAGACAGGGCTGAACTGAATATGAAGAGATATCTGTAAAGCATTTATGTTTTGTTCTTTGTAGGGCAGACAGGGTGGGGTGTCTTGTGTCTGGGGCTGGATTTGGGCTTGGGACCTCCTGGGTCCAGGGCTGGTGCTTTGTCCACTGTGCCACCTAATTAATCCATGATGACATCATTAAAATAGGGCTGGGGTGTAGGAGGAATAAACTGGGGGAAGGAGAAGGGGAGAGATGGTCTGAGGAGAGGTAGTTCACATGAAGGAAACAAGAAAAAAGCTTATGGAGGGGGCAGCTAGGTGGCGCAGTGGATAGAGCACCGGCCCTGGAGTCAGGAGTACCTGAGTTCAAATCCGGCCTCAGACACTTAATACTTACTAGCTGTGTGACCCGGGGCAAGTCACTTAACCCCAATTGCCTCACTGAAAAAAAAAAAAAAAAAAGAAAGAAAGAAAAAAAAAAGCTTATGGAGGAGAGTAGAAGAAGGGGAAGGAGTTGAGGAGTGAGTGAACCTTAATATCATCAGAATTGGCTCAAAGAAGGACTAACATACATACTCAAGTAGGTATAGTAATATACTTTTGCCCTGGGGGGGGGGGAGAAAAGGTTGGGGGAGAAGGGAAGGAGGAAAAGGCAGATTGGGGGAGAGAGCAGTAAAAAGCAAAACACTTTCAAGGAAGATGAAGATGTTCTGCATTACTGCACCAGTATGACACAATGAATTGCTTGATCTCATAGGGAGGGTTGAGGAGGGAGGGAGGAAGAAAAATTTAGAACATGGAATTAGCTCAGGGACCCTGATCTCATTGGAGTGGGCTCATGGAGCGAATAGCTTTCATACCCAATTGGGAGGAGCAATCTATTTAACCCTGCAGGAAAATAGGAGGGGAAGAGGATAAGGAAGGAAGGGTGAAAAAAGGGAGTGAAGAGCGAGGAAGAGGATAGTTAGAAGTAAAACACCTCGGAGGAGGAATAGGTAAAAAGAAGATAGAGTAAATGTCATGGGAAGGGAGTGGGATAGAGGGAAATAGTTATGATGATTGATTAAAATGTCAAAATGTATGGTACCTACTTTGCTGAGCTTTTATGAAGAAAATTCTCTGTCAAGCTTAAGGTACTATATACAGGTTATGATGAACAGGATACTATCAGAAGAACCTGGAAAGACCTACATGAACTGAAGCAGAGTGAAATGTACTGTATACAAAATAACAGCAATAGTGGGGGATGATCTGCTGGGAAGCATGTGGTTATTTTCAGCAAGGCATTGATCCAATATAACCCTGAAAGACTTATGAAGATTGCAGCCCATCTGCAGAGAAAGAACTGATGGTATCTGAAAACAGATGGAAACACATTAAAAATTTTTTTTCATTTCTTCTTTGACAATTCCTTAATCTGAAGTTTTGGGTTTTTTGACTGTTTTCTCTCACAACTAGCTAATATGGGAATTTTCCCATGACTACTTATGTATAACTTATTTTGAATTGCTTGAGTTCTTGTGGGTGGGTGGGGTGCCAATGGAGGGGGGGAAGAGAAGTTGGAACACAAAGTTTTTAAAAAATTGATGTTAAAATTTTGTTTTTACATATATTTTGGAAAATAAAATTCTATTTAAAAAAAGGGAAAACCAAATATTAGTCAAGAATATCAAGGGAACTAATGACAAAAAATGTACAGGAAGGTGGGCTAGCCATACCAAATCTGAAGCTATACTTTAAAGCAGCAGCCATCAAAACTATTTGGTACTGGCTAAGAAATAGAGTGTTAGATCAATGGAATAGGTTAGGCATGGGAGACAAAGTAGTAAATGACTATACTAATCTACAGTTTGATCAACCCAAAGACTCCAGCTTCTAAGATAAAAACTCACTATTTGACAAAAACTGCTAGGAAAAATGGAAGGTAGTATGTCAGAAATTAGGCATAGACCAACATCTTACGATGTATACCAAAATATGGTCAAAATGGGTACGTGATTTAGACATTAAGGGTGATACCATAGGCAAATTAGGAGAGGAAGGAATAGTTTACCTCTTAGATCTATGGAGAGGAGAAGAATTTATGACCAAACAAGAGATAGAGAATATTATGAAATTCAAAATGAATGATTTTGATTACATCAAATTAAAAAGGTTTTGTACAAAGAGAAGCAATGCAGCCAAAATTAGAAGGGAAGCAGAAAGCTGGGAAACAATTTTTACAGCCAGTGTTTCTGATAAAGGCCTCATTTCTAAAATATACAGGGAACTAAATTAAATTTGTAAGAATGCAAGTCATTCCCCAGTTGAGAAATGGTCAAAGGATATGAACAGGCAGTTTTCAGATGAAGAAAATCAAAGCTATCTATTGCCATATGAAACAAGGCTCTAAATCACTATTGATTAGAGAAATGCAAATTGAAACAACTCTGAGGTACCACCTGACATCTATCAGATTGACTAATATGACAAAAAAGGAAAATAATAAATGTTGGAGAAGCTGTGGAAAAATTGGAACACTAATGCATTGTTGGAGTTGTGAACTGATCATTCTGGAGAGCACGTTGGAACTATGTCCAAAGGGCTATAAAACTGTGCATACCCTTTGACCCAGCAATACTGCTATTAGGTCTTTTTCCCAAAGAGATCATAAAAAAGCAAAAAGGACCCACATGTACAAAAATATTTATAGCTGCTCTTTTTGTGGTGGCAAAGAGCTGGAAATTGAGGGGATGCCCATCAATTGAGGAACAGCTAAACAAGTTGTGGTATGTGAATGTAATGAAATATTATTGTGCTGTAAGAAATGATAAGGAGATAGATTTCAGAAAAATCTGGAAAAACTTACATGAATTCATGCTGAGTGAAATGAGCAGAACCAGGAGAACATTGTACACAGTATCAACAACATTGTATGATGATCAGCTGTGATAGACTTGGCTCTTCTCAGCAATACAGTGATCCAAGATAATTCCAAAGGACTCATGATGGAAAGTGCTTTCCACATCCAGAAAAATAGAACTGTGGAATCTGGATGTAGATTAAGCCATACTGTTTCTACTTTTTTTTCTTTTCTGAGTTTTTTCCCTTTTGTACTGATTCTTCTTTCACAACATGACTAAGGCAGAAATATGTTTAATGTGATTGTACATATATAACCTATATCAGATTGCTTGATGTCTTGGGGAGGGGAAAGGAAAGAGAGAAGGGAGAAAAATTTGGAACTAGAAATCTTATTAAAAAAATGTTGAAAACTATCTCTACGTGTAACTAGGAAATAATAAAATACTTTTATGATAAAAAAGAAAACCAAATATTAGCATTATCTATGTTCTATTGTATTTTAATTAATTTTGCTGAATATTTCCCAATTTCATTTTAATCTGGTTGGGGAGTACTTAAGTAGCCTCCTATTTGACTCCTCTGTTCTAGATAATCAAGACTGGTATTCTAATTTATCTTTTGGAATATGACTGGGTCAGTAGCTGAAATGCTTGATGCCTTTGCATAGAACTGTACTAATTTGAATAGAGGCAAATCCTGTTTCTTTTAGTCATTACTCAGTTTATTGAATGCCCTGAAACTGGTAGAAATAGTATCTTCACATACATTCTTAACTGAAGAGTGCAAGATATTTGTACTACTATCAGTACACTTATTATAATTCAGTTTGTCTTCTTTCCTTATCTTAAATTGATCCTTATCCTAAAATTTAAAAGGGGGTATTATTGAGTTAATATAGGAAACCAAAAAAATCTTGTTAAGGTATTTTAGTATAGTACATGTGACAAAGATTCCAAACACTAAACTCTTCTGGGTATGACTGAAGTGACCACCTGTATAAGTCAAAGAGTAGTAGTCAGAAGGGCAAGTAAGGACCAGTGTTAAAGTTGTGGGAATTCATGCTGTGAGCAAACTTTCAGCTTTCCATGGATTTTTACAACACAGTGCTCATTGAATAATACAGCAATCTGTACTCTAAAATGAAAAACGTATCTCTCTGTGTATCTCTCTCTGTCTCTGTTTCTTTCTGTGTGTGTATATGCATATATATGTATATACACATAGAGCTATGTTTGCATATGTATATAATGTGATTAAAACGAAAAGTCACTTTTTAAGACATTAGAGTGTACTTGGTCACACCCAGCAGACTCTATATCAGTACCCTTGGGTGAGAGATGACTTCTAAGGTCCTTTCCAGTGCTAACTTTCTATGTTTCTATAATTTGGGAGACTTATGATATAGAACATATCATATTTTTTCCTCTGTGTTTTCCTCCATTTCTTTGTTACTGCTACAGTGGAGAGTGAAATTGGCATTTAGAAGGGGAGACCCCCTCCCTCTCCATAGAGAACTGTGGAGACCAGAGGGAGATTGTAATTTTTTTCCTTCTTAATCCTCAATATTTCCTCTGCCATGCTCAATCTAGGCCCCAAGCCTGCTGGGATCTGGGTCAAGGAAGGGAGTGCCGACCTTCAACAGGGCAGATGTATCTTGTTTGGAACCAAATGCACTTTGCAGTTGAGTTCCCTGAGCCAGCAGCAGAGGGAGCCCATACTCCACCAAATAACGTATAGTTGATCCTCACAGTACAAAGCCCAAAACACAATTATTGTTGTGTGTGGGAATTTTTTTTTTTTTTTTTGCTGTGCAGTATGTCCTCACAGATGAAGCTTTAATCTACCTCGTACATCTCTGCTGCTGTAAATTCATGCTCCATTATGGCACCATATGCTTTGATTTGCCCAAAGAAAGCTGTAGCAATCCTCTCTGTTCGCTCTGGCTTTCTAGCTGTTTATACTGCGTGTTTGATTGCATATTGTTTTCTTACACACTTAAAGGTTATGTCTTAATAAGTTGTTTTAAATGAGTTTATTAGCAATGATCCCGCAGTTGATGAGTTTTTATGTCATGAGAAGGTATCATTGAAACCATTGGCAATTATAATTTGAGATTCGGGAGACAGAAGGAGAGTTTGGCCCATTAAAAAAAATCTGGAGGCACCAAACACAATGGTTTGAGTTTTATCTTGTTGTTGTCTAGTCAGCTGCCTCTTTGTCTTTTCATCTGCTCCTAAGTAATAGGTATTGATGCTCTTTGCTCAGAGCAGGCCTATTTCACATCAAATAACATGTGGTATATGGAATTGTATTTTTCAAAATCATTATGGACTGATTACTAAAGCTAGGCAAGATGTCTGTATATCAGGAGATTGGGTTATAATTATGTTTAAAACTAAAACAAGGGGGAAAGCCCAACTTTTTTTTGTAGTACTTTTTTTTGGGGGGTGGATTACTTGTCCATCCCTATACCCTTTCCTTTCTAGTCAGATGCTATTCTTCTTTCTTTGGACCTTATGTAATGCTTGTACCTGCCCTAGGCTTTTATCATTATATCCTGTCTTATTGTTTATAGGATCAAAAATTTAGAGTTGGAAGAGAATTGGACTTCATGGCTGTCTAGTCCAAATTTCTCATTTTTTTGGAAATAGATGATGCAACTGAGATCTAGAGAGGAGAACCAGAATTTGAACTCAGGATCCTTCAACTGTAAGCTCAGTTATCTCTTTCTCCTGAACTACACACATTATTAGAATTTATGTTTTGTCATATATTTCCTACTAGGTTATAACCTTTAGGAGGATAAGTATCATGTCTTTATCTTTATCTTTCCCCTGATGCTCTGCATTCTTTTTATTTTTAGCAAAAATTTGAGCTACTTTCTAACTCTGCACATTTTTCAATAATTCTTAAATAGAGCCATAAATAAATATTTTGGCTCCCAGGGCAAGTAGCAAGAATCATGTACCTTCAAATCAGCTTTGTAATTCATGATTGTAATTCATGAAAAATAGTACAAGGAGAAATTAAGATCAATTTAGGTGAGAGGGTACAGAGAATTAGATGCTATAGTGGTTTTTACGCTGTTGTAAGAGGCCACATAAAGCACGCCTTACAGAGTGAACTATTTATAATCTTTACTGCATATATTATGCTGAAATAACCTAACAAGTTTGTGGCTTTTCATTTTAATTCAATCATATAATATTCCCCTTTAAATTTTTAATAAGGATAGGAACTGGACCTATGATTTCCTTGGAGTAGGGAACTCCTAGATAAGGAAACTCCATCTACAAATGCAGGTTAGTACCTTCTGTAGAACTTAGAGTCTTAGAGAGTTACTTGTGCCAGCAGGAGGTTAAGTGACTTGTCAGTGACCATACAACTTATGTATTCAGAAGTGGGATTTAACTATATATATATATATATATATATATATATATATAGGGTTAACTGTGTCTTTCTGCCTCCAAGGCTGGTTCTCTATCCTGCCTGTCTTTTTTTTTTTTTTTTTAGTGAGGCAATTGGGGTTAAGTGACTTGCCCAGGGTCACACAGCTAGTAAGTGTGTGTTAAGTGTCTGAGGCCGGATTTGAACTCAGGTACTCCTGACTCCAGGGCCGGTGCTCTATCCACTGCGCCACCTAGCTGCCCCCAACACTGCCTGTCTTAACTTTTAAAACTCTCTACATGTTGCTGTCTTAGAACAAAACCCAATTGCCCCATCCTAGTTATAACTCTGTTCTTAGAGGATCTATGATTTCATCACTTTGTGTCCTCCCCCAACTGATGCAAATTGCAATTGCCCTAGGGCTTAATAGGCAGTTTTTGTGGACAGATATGCAATCTTGTAGGCAACTTGGTAATGGGCCTCTCCTAATTTAGCTGGACTCTTTCTTGGATGGGAGATGTCATAATTTGTCACAGACATATACTCTGCAAATGATAAATGGTTGTGAAGTGAATGAAAGAACTGACTATGCTCTGATAACATCCATCTTGCATGATTTTTTTTAAAGCCTTGCTCTTGGGCAGCTAGGTAGAACAGTGGATAAAGCATCAGCCCTGGATTCAGGAGGACCTGAGTTCAAATCTGACCTCAGACACTTGACACTGGCTGTGTGACCCTGGGCAAGTCACTTAACCCTCATTGCCCCGCAAACAAAGATAAATGTAGATAGGCAAGAGGAAGAAGTCAGTTACTATAGTGGCTTTTATGCTACTGAAGGAATATGTCAAATAATCTTGGGGATGGGGTTTTGTGGAATATATGGAGCTGTGATTTCATCAGTGGGAGAATTTCTGGTCTTAATTCCATTGTCTCCTGTTAATTATTTCCTATTAATCCTGTATATAGCTTGCTTTGTATATATTTGTTTGCTTGTTGTATCCCCCATTAGATTGTAAGCTCCTTGAGAGCAGGACTGTCTGGCCTCTTTTTTGTATTCCTAGCACTAAACACAGTACCTGGAAAGAGGTAGGCACTTAATAAATGTTTATTAGCTGATTGAAAATTATCATCACATGCATATGAGCAGGTCAACTGTAACATCATTTTAGAGACTTGTTTGAGTCACAGAGAGCATGGGTGACTTACCCATGGTCGCACAGCCAGGAACATAACTTGGACCCAGATTTTCCTGACTCCAAGATCAACCTTCTCTCTATTTACCATATTGTTGCTTATTTAATTTTTGTGCCCTCTAAATGTCAGTGCCCTGAGACAAAGCTCTGGTTGAACTACTCTAGTTGTGGCCCTGAGTGCCATTAGCTTTATCTTTTACTTGGATTCAAGAGGAGAAATCGTGTCCTTGCTTTCCATTTTTGATTATGTCTTATTTTCGTATTCATAATTTGCACATGTGTTCTGCCAGCATTTTCCATGTCATTGTTACACTTGTTATTTAACATTTGAAGACACGTTGTATACTCAGTACCTACTTATACAGCCTCTACTATTTAGAATAATATTTATCCATTGTATCTACTAACCTTTTCCCCTGCCCCACTTTCTATTAATTCAGATCGTTTTGCAAATTGTATAATTGTGCCCCTTGAGACTGACAATTTAATAGTTGAAAATTTCAGGATAGGTAATAACCTGTAGCTAGCATTTATATAGTAGTCTAAGATTTGCAAAGCCCTTCATATGTTACCTTATTTGATCCTGTGAGATAGAGACTATTATTATCCTCATTTTATAGGTGAGAAAACCAAGGCTGAGAGATGTTGAGAGTGACTTGCTTTGGGCCAGAGAGTGAGTATTTTACGTCTTTCTGACTTCAAGTTCAACACTCTACCCACTGAATCATTTGGTTGCCTATGTTGGGTAAACATTTCTTTCAAGCATAATTGGATAGTGCCACCATCACTGCCATCATCCAAGTAGCAAGTGTGGCTATGGTGTTCCCATTTGCTGTTTAGATCACCCATACCTAAGGCTACCTAAGGAGAGGTGAAGTGTGGTGGTCACTGGTTCTGAAAAGGGAAGGATGATAAATTTCTTAAATGCTCAAACCCCCACTGTCTGTTTCCCTATTAAGAGAGAAAATAGAGTATAGTGAGGACAATATCGCAGCGAGGGGGATAGCTTCTTGCACTACCCAGTTTTTTTGGTTTGTTTTTTGTTTTTGTTTTTATGGGGCAGTGAAGGTTAAGTGACTTGCCCAGGGTCACATAGCTAGTAAGTGTCAAGTTTCTGAGGCTGCATTTGAACTCAGGTTCTCCTAAATCCAGGGCCTGTGCTTTATCCACTGTGTTACCTAGCTGCCCCTGGCTACCCAGTTTTGTGACTTTGGGCAAGTCACTTCCCTTCCTTCCTCCCTGGGCCTCAGTTTCCTCAAATGTAATACAAGGAGATTGGACTAGATGATATTTACAGTCTTCTAGCCCTATAATTTTGTGATTCTAGCTGTTGTATTGGATTCTTTTTCCACCTCAGCTGCTGATTCATGTCCACTCTCTACCATGCTTGGGAGATTTCTCATATTCTTCCTATTTTCATTCTAGCTTTTGTCCTTTTCATAGCCATTTTCCAATTTCCTTCAAAGCTCAGATCAAGTGCTTTCTCCTACGTGAGGCCTTTCCTGATACCTCCCCTTAACTGCTATTTCCTTTCCCCCAAATCACCTTGTATTTCTTTTGCACGAATTTTGGATGTGTATTTATATATATGTATATGTTAGTCAATTGTCAGTCAGTAAACATTTATTGGACACCTGCTATGTGCTATGTACTGTGCTAAGCTCTTGGGATGCAAAAGAGGCAAAGGATAATCCCTGCCCTCAAGGAGGTCACAATCTAATAAGAGATACAACAAACCCTCTTTCTCTCTCTCTCTCTCTCTCCATACACATACATACACACACACACACACAGAAACACAAGCTACATACAAGATAAATGGGAAATAACTAACAGCCCTCTTTTAATTACTTATTGAGGCACTAGAATTAAAAGGATTTGGGGAAGGCTTCCTGTAGAAGACTTGAAGGAAACCAGTGAGGTCAGTAACCAGAGTGGAAGAGAGAGAGAGCAATCCAGGCATGAGGGACAGACAGAGAGGATGCCTGGAGCCCAGCGATCAAGTGTCTTGTGGGGACATGGCGTCTCTTCACCGACTCTTGCTCCTACAGAATGTATGTAAGTTTCATTTTTGTCTTTGTATTTCCACAATGCCTGGAACATAGTTGGCACCTGATAAATTCTTATTAATTTATAAATCATCTAACTTGCAAGCCACATCTTATGCCTATAGTTCCCTTTCTCCCCAGATTTCCCTATCTACTCCACAAAATTTTCTCCAATTATTTGGAAGGGTGGTGATGATTCCTGCTGACTTGTAAATCCACCCACTTCCTTAACTTTACGACCCACTGAATGATGATGGTTATACTTTTAAAAATGAATATACTTTCAAGTGAAGAGAGTAAACACTTTTAGTCTTTGATACTACCTGAGGATCAGAGAATTTAGAACCAGAAGGCACCTAGACACCAGTTTTAGATTGTAGAGGACACAAGTTATGTCTGTACACGTATCATGTGAAGATTGCCACAAGCTAGTGGATCTTTTGAGATTAGGAGTTCCTAGCTACAATGCACTAAGTCAGTGGGGTTTCTGTATTAAGTCTTGAACCAATATAGGTGAGATCCTGCTGGGGGTGGAGGGGTTGGGGAGGGGAAAACTGACCCAGTGAGAAATAGAAGCGGTAAAGGCTTCTTTCCAATCAGTATTGGGAGCAAGCTGTGAATGACAGCTGGATTTACAGTCCAGATTAGACATAGAGACCCAGTCTCAAAAACAAAACAGAACAAAATAAAAAAAAAAAAGAATAAAATTGCTTTTGACGAGATTCTAAAGGAGATGGTTTCTGACCTAGAAACCATCAGGTGATTCTGATTTAGATGTATACATCCATATACATATATGAATTATCAGTACAAATCCCTCATTTTACAGATAATAATAGCAACAACACAACACATTTATATGTCATTTTACAGATTCAAAGCTTTCTTCACAAAACTTTTGCAATCTAAGTAGTAAAAGTATTAGTATCTGCATTTTATAGATGAGGAAACTGAGGCCCAGAGAAGTTATGGGGCTTGCTACATCACAGGCATAAAAAAACAGACCTTTTGGCTCTCAGTCTAGTGTTTTTCCTTTGTTTGTTTGTTTGTTTGTTTGCTTGTTTCTTTCTCTCTCTCTCTTTTCCCGTCCTTCCTTCCCTCCCTCCCTCTCTTCCTTCCTTTTTTTGTGGGGCAATGAGGGTTAAGTGACTTGCCCAGGGCCACACAACTAGTAAGTGTCTGAGGCCAGATTTGAACTCAGGTCCTTCTGAATCCAAGGCCGGTGCTTTATCCACTGTGCCACCTAGCTGCCCTAGTGACTTCTTTATTATGCCATCCTGACA
Source organism: Dromiciops gliroides (assembly GCF_019393635.1). Lineage (NCBI taxonomy): Eukaryota > Metazoa > Chordata > Mammalia > Microbiotheria > Microbiotheriidae > Dromiciops > Dromiciops gliroides. The sequence goes on along the minus strand of NC_057862.1, from coordinate 416,294,155 downwards.
CTCACAAATTCAGGTGAGAAACTAAAATTCTCATTGATTAACAACACAGTTTTTAGAAGAAATCAACATGTGCACTGACTGGAGGGCCTTCAAATGATACACTGGAAGAATCATTGGCATATATGAGGTCAGTGAACTTCAGTAGCCCAAAGAATGATACCATTGAACTGGATTCATTTTTTATTTCATTTCAAGTTTTTCTTGGCCACATCCTCATGATTATTAGACTCAATCATTTTTTTCTTCAGGTTCTGAAGCCTTCATAGTTCATGATTTGCCTCGGGTCTTTTTGAAACGTTGTTTTTGTTTTTTGTTTTTTTATGTTGCACAACTACTTCCCAGGTATTAATTTGACTGTTCTCAACTACCTGCAGTGTCCTTTAGATAATGAACCCCTGGAGATACGAGAGTTTTCTTCTATACCATGTGTGGCTTTTATGAACCGTAATCAACACTTTCTGCACAGTGGGTCAGAGCTGGCATTTAAATGTTAAGAAGCTACAGGGCCTATTTGAAAAGCATAAGCTACCTCTGAACCAGTGGGGATGATAGCTTTTGTGTATGTGTGTGGTGGTGTTCAGCTGCAGAATAGAATGCAATGAGTCTGAATTTCTTTCTTTTGCTGTTACTCACTAGGCCTATCTTTCCTGGGGTTATGCTGAAAATGTCCTTTGTATAAGATTATCTTCCTTTGCCTAATTAATAATTCAATTACTATGACCAAAACTTCAATAATTGCAATCGTATCAACTATTGTGAAATTAAGTTTCACAACCAATACAGTTCATCGTTTATTTATTCTTCTTTCTTTTTAAATTAAACTTGGATGTAGATTCCTAGTGTAGTGCCCCAAAGATCTGTCCTTGGCCCTTTGGTGTTTAAAGTTTTTTGGCAATAGTTTGAATGAAGGTGCAGATGAAATGCTTGTCATATCTGCAGATGATGTGAAGCTTAAATGGGACAGCAAATTAGAATTAGCTTAAACAAATTAGAGGGAATGAATGAGAATAAATATAACTTCTATTACTTGGGGTAAAAAAATCAGTTGCATAAATTGAAAGAGGGGAAGAGTGGATGGACCACAATTCAGGTGAAAAAAGACTTGGGGGCTTTAATGACAGCAAGGCAACCAGAAATGATGACATGATCTTCAGTACTTCAGGGAGCTGAGATTTCATCAGTACATATACTTAACCCTACTGATGTAGATAATAACAATAATAGCATTTCTATAGCACCTCCTATGTACCTGGGCATTATGCTAAGCACTTTACAGATATTATCTCATTTGATCCTCACAACAACCCTGGGGTGGGATAGGTACTATTATTATATCCATTTTACAGATCAGGAAACTGAGGCTAACAGAAGTTAAGTGACTTACCCAGGGCCATATAGCTAGTAAATGTGAAAAACCCTAGGTGACTTTAGTAGACAGTCTTTGAGAATTGCTGGGTTAAAAAAATTCCTCAAGGTTGCCACCATCCTTGATGAGTCTCTGTGAGCTTAGGTAATTTGGTTCTCAGATAATAAATGTTCTTTATGGTTTTAGAGGCTAAACCTGAGACCAGGATGCAGATTTTTAGCTCCAGATAAGCAGGAACTCAGCAATTAGTGATGGCCAACAATGGAATGGTATGTTATATGAAGTACCAAGCTTCCTAACCTGGAACTGTTCAGCCAGTGGCTGGATGATTGGGCAGGGATGTTGTAAAGAGATGTTTTAGATGATCTCTGAGGTCCCTTCCAACTCAGATATTCTATGATTCTAAGAATAAAAAAGACTGTACATCACCTTTACTGAGCCAGGTACAGTGCCGCTTTGTGATATTTATCTTTATAATGTGCTTGTCATATAATGCTTTATTGGATTGTACAGGGACCCTAGATCTCATTTGCTTTTCCAATTTCCAAATCTTCTTTCAATCTCTCTCTAGACATTCCTAATAGCATTAAATCTTCATGTTATAGTCATACTTGTGTTTCTCTTCTCTAAAAGTGACTTCTCTGTTGGTGACAGCAGTTTTTGATGGGCTTTGTGATGGGTACAAAGAAGTAAGATGTGGTCACTGCCCTAAGGCAACTTACGGCTTTGGCTGGGGTGCCAGCCAAAGAGCCAGAGATGGTCACCTTAGCTTTGTTTAACTATGAGCCTCCCTACCCTGCCTGAGCATCGTTCATTGATTTAGAGCTGGGAGGCAGCTTAGAGGTCAGCTATTCAAATGACTTCACTTTGCAGACATGTCACATATACATCCTTGGCCCTCTCCTAGGGCCTGTCAGGCTACATCTCCTCCCCAGGATTCCAGGGGACAACACTGAGTTGGGTTTTTCCTCTCTAGTACCATAGACTGAAACAAGACCACATCCTCCACCAACTGTGTTAGGGGCCAGTTCGTAGCAGTCCAGTTCCTTTTAACTACATAACATAAATTGTCTTTTTCTTCAAAGATATAGCAAGAACAAACCTACAAGCATTTCTCTCAGTTCATCTGGAGCATATTACCCACATACAGCCTTGGTCTCTGGGGGGAGTCGTTCAGTTTCTACATAGCCTTGGTCTCACCAAGTTCATTCCCAGATGTGTTGTGACTGTTGGGCTAGTCCTTCTATTGGGATGGGGTCTAAAGTTCACTCCTAAGGATCACTCCTTGCCCCTAAGGGTATGGATGTACTGGCTACAAAAACCAGCCTGGATTCTGTCTCCCAGATTCCTGTGGTTTGCTTTGAAACTCCTGTTTGGATACTCCATTTCTACACCTAGTATAGAAAAGAACAAAAGAAACATCAAGAACAAAGGCCTGTTTCTTGTAGGAAAGAGGGCATGCCACAAAGCCCAGAGGAGAAGAAGGTCATATGATCTTTCACCCTTGCTGGAAATTTTCTCATCAAATGCTGAGTGAGTCAACAAACAAATGACTCAGAGATGACCCAAACTGACTCAGGACTTTTTTTTAAATAGAATTTTATTTTCCAAAATATTTGTAAAAACAAATTTTAACATCAATTTTTTAAAACTTTGTGTTCCAACTTCTCTTCCTCCCTCCATTCCCACCCCCCACCCATAAGAACTCAATCAATTCAAAGTAAGGTATACATGAGTAGTCATGGGAAAATTCCCATATTAGCTAGTTGTGAGAGAAAACAGTCAAAAAACCCCAAAACTTCTGATTAAGGACTTTTGAAGATACTGACAGTTTTGGTTACCCAACCAATCAAAACAAGTAAGTTCAAAAGAGGAGAAAGTTGTTTTTTTTTTGGGGAAAGGTAACAAGTTTAGTTTTAGATATGTTGAGTTTGACATGTCTATGGGACTTAAAGTTTGAAATGTCCTTTAGGCATCTGTACTGAACTTGGCTATTTTCCCTCCCCATAAAGTCTATTGCAGAAATGGTAATTTTCAAGAAATGTCACTAGGTGTCACCTATGAGCATTCTTATATAGGCAGAATTTCAACTGCTATTTTAAAAGCTATTTTCATTTGGCCACACTAAAGGAAGTTTGGAATTCCAAATCCCACTCTTCTGAAAAAGAAGCTAAAGCATATTTTTTGAATAAATGTTGTTTTATACGTACTCAATGGCTCCTTGGTTCCTAAGAGCTGACATTGGTTACCGTTGCTTGTATTGGACCCCTTTAATACCCTGGGCAGCTGGATAGAGTGCTAGGGCTGGAGTCAGGAAGACTCACCTTCCTGAGTTCAAATCCAGCTTCAGACACTTACTAGTTCTGTGCTTAACCCTGGTTGCTCCTTTTTCCTCATCTGTAAAATGATCTGGAGAAGGACATGGCAACTACTCCAGAATCTCTGCCAAGAAAACCCCAAATGGAGTCAGGAAGAGTCAGACACAACTGAAAATGACTCAACAACCACAACGATGCCCCTTTACCACTTAGCTATTGCATTGACTGGCCTTTGCTGGCTATTTGAAATTGCAACAGGCATGACTGCATAGTATAAACAAAGACCTGAACTAAATTAGGTTTTGTGGTGGAAGAGTAAGTTACTGCTACATATTCCCTTTCTTGATATGAATGATTCCATTTTAGAAGAGCCTCTGTTTCAGTGTAAATGGGTGGTCATGCCCTTTGTAATGATAACAATGATAATAATAAAGTTAACACGTCTATAGGGCTTTGAATTTTGCAAAGCATCTTTTATGTCTCATTTGATTCTCACAACAACTCGGTCAAATAGGTGCTACTATTTTCTCCATTTCACAGATAAGGAAACTGAGGGTCAGAGAGGTTGAAGTGACTTGGTTCTCCTCTACCCTGATTTGTTCAAGGCTCTGTCTCAGACCTTCCAGGCCATGAGTGAACAAGCAGATTAGGGAGTCTCTGTCCTCTCCTTCAGACCAAACAAACTGCCCCAAGGGCAGGTTGTGAAGACAGGTTGTAAACAGAATGACTGTGTGTTTTGTGTATACTATGATAGCATCCCTTTTAGGGCCTCATTGGCAGGCAAGGTCCCCAGACAGCAGCTACTGCTACTCAGGTTCTAGGGGTAACCCTTAGGGGCTGGGTTTCTAGTTCCATCACACATGACCCTTACTATTATTCTTTCAAATAACAGCCAGTCATTTGGAATTAGTCTTTTCCTAGTAATGGTATTTTCTAAGGTGATATAGTAAAAACATTTGCTACAATACATACCCACAAAACCTGGAACACACTTTTCCACATATATACAGAATCCAAGGGAAGAGTGGTCTTAAATTTGGAGTGCTGTGGTGTTGCAGCACATGTGTAGAGAACACTTGGACAAAGGCTAAATTCATAAATACTTTCTTGGGTCTGTAGCACAAGGGGCCATATTTCTTGAAGCTGCTTCCTCCTCTGGAAGGGTAACTCTCTATGCATTTTATGTTTGTTCATGATCGTTCTTGGCATGTTCTTCTCTGTTTCTAATTGGTTGTATTATCTTCTATTAGTTCAGTCTCCCTGGAGTAGGGGTTTGGGGAAGAGACAGAGACAGAGACAGAAAGAGAGACAGGCAGGGGGGGGCAGGCAGAGAGAGAGACAGGAAGAGAGAGACAGACAGAGCAAGAAACAGAGATGGACAGAGACAGATAGACAGATGGACAGAGACAGAAAGACAGAGAGACACAGAGACAGACAGAGAGACAGAGACAGAGAGAGAGGTGGACAGAGAGAGACAGAGAGAGAGATATACACACACACAGAGATGGACAAATAGACACAGAGAGACAGACAGAGACAGACAGATGGAGAGAGAGACAGATTGAGAGAGAGACAGAGACAGACAGACAGAGACAGAGAGAGAGACTGAGAGAGAGAGAGAGAAAGACGGACAGAGAGAGACAGAGAGACACACACACAGATGGACAAATAGACAGAGACAGAGAGACAGACAGAGACAGAGACAGAGATGGAGAGAGCCAGAGACAGAGATAGAGCCAGAGCCAGAGATGGAGACAGAGACAGAGATGGAGAGAGATGGAGATGGAGACAGACTTTTCTAAACCTTGGTTAAGAGTTTGACTGGTTAACTGCTTTTCTACAGTCACCACTGTAATGATTGTTATTTTTATACAGAGGCTAAAATATATGACTTGATATTTTCAACCAATCACAAGGTGTTTCCTGTGGGGTATCTTGTGCCTTTTACCCAATGGCCAAAAGTCTGGTGATCTTTTCTTTTTTCTTTTCTTTTTTTTTTGACAGGGCAATGAGGGTTAAGTGACTTGCCCAGGGTCACACAGCTAGTTAAGTGTCAAGTGTCTGAGGCCGGATTTGAACTCAGGGAGTCCTGAATCCAGGGCTGGTGCTTTATCCACTGTGCCACCTAGCTGCCCCCTGGTGATCTTTTCAAATTGATTAAAGCCTTGTCTATACGTGGTGATGAGGTTATGTGAAAATTCTTCCTTAATTCCTAAGTGTTGATTGATTTCTTGACTGAGGTTGGGGCATGGGACCCTTCCTTACTCTGTAGGATAGGGACTTAGCATGGGATTTCATTGTAAAGAGAATTCCCAGGTGTATAGAGAATTCCCTCTCCCAATGCAGGTTGGCACTTTCTCTGAAACCTACAATCTTAGAGAGTTTCCTAGAGACCTGGTAAACCATAGTTACGTGTGGGAAATAACTTGTATCCAGAAGTCCAAAAACAAAACAAAACAAAACAACAAAACCAAAATAAACAAAAAAGTATGAACTATTAAAAAAAAGTATGAATGGAAGTCCACTTGCCCCATAGAGACTCCCTTCTCTTTGTCCCATTCAAAGCTTTTCCTTTCCTTAGCTTGTAATTGTGGGTGAAATAAAGCCTTTTACTGACTTGTACCCTAAATTGTAAGCAGTAGGTTTCCTTCCCAAGACAGCTTTATATAACATTTTTCACTTTCCACATATCTTATAACACTTTCCTAAGTAATGAATTAGAATCCAGCTGGACTAGTAGCAGGTGAGTAGTTAGTGAAACAGCTGTTAGGAGCCCAACATTTGCTCAAAAACAATTCTTGGATATTATTTTCTTTAAAAGAGGAAGGTGTACAAATTGGTGGTTTTTTTTTTATGTTGTCACTCCAATTAGACTGTGAGCCCCTTGAAAGCAGAGACTTTGGAGTTTTTTTGCCTTTCTTTGTATTTCCAGTGTTTAACATTATTCCTGGCACATGACAAGAACTTAGTAAATGCTTTTTGACTTACTGACTGACCTTTTTGAGGAGGGAAGTGTTAGTAGGCAATGGAATGGACAGAAGACCACAGATGGAGGGAGAAAGAGATGAAACCGAGAGGGCCGATTGTGAATAAATTTGATGAATCAGCTCCTAGGTCATCAAGAGTTTTAACTATCCGGTTAATAGATTTCTTTGAATATCATATTTACATGGGGCACTTTTGGTAAATGCATTTTCCACAAAGGGGAGATCAGCTGGCTGGCTGGTTGTTGTGCGGGCTTCTGAAACATTTTTCCTGATTTTTGACATGATTCAGATAGAACCGTATTAAGGATGGGGGGAGCTAGACATAGGGGCCCGGGATTCCACAATGAATCCAACAGCACTGATGAAGTGCTATTTTCTAGGCATAGTCCTGTGGTCCTGTAATTCACCCGTCCCTTGCCTGACATTTCCCAGGAGGGAGCCTGGGGCTGTGAAGCAAACAAACCCTCTGGTGGGTTTGATTTTTGGGCCATGTTTGAAAACACGGAGTTGCCACGACTACCCAGGCTCAACAGGCTTCTCTTTATCAAGGCCACATGAGATTATGGGACCTACAGAGCAGCAGGCTGTGGGCAGACTTTCTGTCATCTTCCATTGGCCAGTGTTTTTGATGTGTGACATTCTTGCTAAATGCTGTCAGGGCTAATCCATCATGTTTCAGATGATCTGCTTGGACTCCCGCCTTTTAAAATCGACAGAAGTGTGGCTGAGATAATGTTATCCCCTGGAAGCATTCAATGAAGGGGTGGGCTGAAGAGGCCGCATGGGCTTTGAACTAATCCGGACTTTCATGTATAGCTCTAAGGTTATTTTTGCTGCTTCTAATGTCCATTTCCACGGCTTTCTTCATGACAAGCAGTGTTTGTTTTTCCACGTGGGTATCCAAATGTCTTATGTAAAGAGCATGTTGTTCTGAATTCCACACAATCCCCAGGAATGGGTAAACAGAGACAAAAGTGAAATGGGCAGCTGCCTTCAGGGAGCTTACATTCTATTGGATAAGTCAATACAAGATATAAATAACCCCACTTTCAATAGCCCCTCCCATAGAGACTGGGATGCTGTCAGCCTATCTTTTGAGAGGGAATAGAATCCGGAGGAGAGTGAGGAGTTGCCTTCATTTTATTTATTTTTTTATTTTTTTTGTGGGGCAATGAGGGTTAAGTGACTTGCCCAGGGTCACACAGGTAGTTACATGTCAAGTGTCTGAGGCTGGATTTGAACTCAGGTACTCCTGAATCCAGGGCCGGTGCTTTCATCCACTGTGCCACCTAGCTGCCCCAAGTCGCTTTCATTTTAAAGTTAAATTAACAATATCCAAGTCCTCTTGGTAGGGGCCATTGAAGCTGGGGTTACATGTACAAAATAAATATAAAGTCATTTATGTTGGGGGGGTGGGAGAGGAGAGAACCAATAACTGGGAGAGGGGTGATTAGGCAAGACCTAATCTGTATGGGACGTGGAGCTGGAACCTCACTTTGGAAGAGCTGGATATTACAGGAAGCACAGGTGGAGAGTGAGTGTTTTTCAGGCGTGGGGTATAGCTTGTGTACAGTGTACAGTGATTTAAGATAGAATCTTATGGATGGGGAACAGCAAATTGACACAAGTATAAGGAAAGTAATGAACAGTCACAGCTAGGTGGCGCCATAGTGTGCAGAGCACCAGGCCTAGAGTCAGGAAGACTCCTCTGCCTGAGTTAAAAATCCTGGCTTCGGGGCAGCTAGGTGGCGCAGTGGATAAAGCACTGGCCCTGGATTCAGGAGTACCTGAGTTCAAATCCGGCCTCAGACACTTGACACTTACTAGCTGTGTGACCCTGGGCAAGTCACTTAACCCCCATTTGCCTCAGTTTCTTCATCTGTAAAATGAACTGGATAAGGAGATGGCAAACCACTCCAGTATCTTTGCTAAAATAAAACTCCAAATAGGGTCATGAAGCATTGGACACAAATGAAATAATTGAACAACAACAACAAAATGAAGAGTCAGCCTGGCCAAAAAGGTTGGAGGCAGATTATGAAAGATTTTAAATGCCAAACAGAAGTGTTTTATGTTATCCTAGAGGCAACAGGGAGCCAGTGAAGTCAAGGAGTGTGAAGTGATCAGACTTGGGTTTTAGGAATATCAAAATGGGGGCCGTGTGGAGGATGGATTGCAGAGGGAAAGATACTGGAGTCAGTGAGACCAGTTAGGAGGCAATAGATGGGGTGAGAGGTGATGAGGGGCACTGTGAGGGCAGTAGCCCTGTGAGTGGAGAGAAGGGGACCAACTCAAGAGAAGATGTGGTCATAGGATGCGCAAGATCTGGCAACTGATTGCATATGGGGAGAGAGAAAAAGGGAAGAGTCAAGAATGACTTGGGTGGCATTCAAAAGGGTGGATTCTAGGTTAAAAAATATACACAACAGGAAATCATCTTCCTGACAGGCAAAGAGCTTTGCATAAATGGCTCCTAAAGCCTTTATTTATTTTTTTTAAAGGAAGGCTATGAAAGTGAGTGCTTAGGGAAATTCTCTCTTATTCCCCCCTGCCCACCCCACCCCCTCTCCGAGAGGCACAAGAGAGAAGCCTGTATTTTGGAGCTGAAGGTTGTGAGTCTCACTCCTTCCTTTCTTCTCTTGTGAGGTACCTGACAACTTGTCATGTCTCTGCAGGCAGAGTGTTGTGGATCATCCCATATGGTCCATTAATTCTTCCCTTTCTTCCTCCTGAACAAAGAAGGTGCCATTAAACTGTTGTGGAGGGTGTGAAAATTGTAAAAGATCAGGAAAAAGAACATTTGCTTTAGTTATGCAGGTGGTCAAACGATAACACATCTTTCTTTTACATTATATTTCACTACCATCTGGCAAACCCCTAGCCTAAATGACACATGCTAGATTAGTCAATTCATCACTCCCATTGCAAATGGCAACTCTTAGGAGCAAAGGGTGTTTGTTCTTTGTCAGTGCTGGGTGGCTGGGGGTGGGGGGGGGAGGAAGTATGTAGGAGAAGAGCTTGCTTTTGTGGGCTTTTAAAATCATGGGGAAGAAGAGATTACATATTTCTATATGCTCCTTGTTTACTCTTTTGTTTTGCTTTTTTTTTTTTTAGTGAGGCAATTGGGGTTAAGTGACTTGCCCAGGGTCACACAGCTAGTAAGTGTGTGTTAAGTGTCTGAGGCCGGATTTGAACTCAGGTACTCCTGACTCCAGGGCCGGTGCTCTATCCACTGTGCCACCTAGCTGCCCCTTCCTTGTTTACTCTTAAAGAAGCAGGAAAATCCAAGGGTAGGATCCATGGGGACTAGGGGTTAGTTCTAAAATAAGAACTAGTCACCATTTAGCTCTAGATTTGCAAAGGCCCATAATGCCAGACCGCAAGGTGGAGTGGATGATGGCAGACCATTCTGAAGATGATAAAATGATGCCCCTATCCCCAACCCTAGGCCTAGTTGTCTCTGAAATGACCCCTCCCTTCAAATGGCAAGGTTGGTCAACCTTAGGGCTGCTCTCTGGCAGGAATTCTGGGCAACTCACCTCCAATAAGAGCAGAGGGGAAGGAGGGAATGGGGTTACCCAATGTGGCCACTTTTTTTTCTGGAGGGCCAGTTGTAGAATTCTTTATACCCTTTGAGGATAACTTTTCTCACCAAGACAAGGCTCCAGGGGCATTGGAAATATGAATTCAGAGGAACAAGTCCAAGAAAAGAACACTGGATTTGGAGTTAGAGTTCCTGGGTTGAAAGCCCAGTCGTTCCACTTAGTACCTGGGGAACCTTGATAAGATCTAAAACCTCTTTGGGCCTCAGCTTTCTCATCTGTGAAATGAGAGGGTGGAACCAGGTGAGTTCTAAGGTCCCTTCCAGCTCTAAGTCTATGATCCTGTGAACTCTCCTTACATAGAGGTGTGAAGTGCATTGCTAGCCTGTCAGTGCCTTCAGATCAGTAATGAGGATATCAGGCGTGCTGGAAACAGATCATCATGTTCCATTAGGGTGCCTGATTGACTCCTTTTAAAACAAAACAAAGCTCACTTTGATTTATTTAGCAAACAAAAAGAGGGTTGTTAATAACTGCCTTCAAGAGGAATTGGAATGCAGGGGCAATAACTCCTGGATTCCTGTTAGTGCTTCGGGAAATCAAGAAAAGATCATTAACAGGTTTTGTGCATTGAAAATAGCTTCTTTCTCTGAATTAGGGCTGTAATGACGCTAACCAGCTGCCTCATTTCCCTTTCTTCCAAACCATTCAAGGGCACACTTCCAAGGGGAAAGGGCAGAGGCATCAATCCTACCTGAGTCGGGGAATTTCAAATAATAAAAGATGAAAATTGGCAGGTCCTCCCATCCCCCCAAATGAGGGTTCATTCTTCTCTTGGGGATCTGTTATAATAGGGTGGGGTAGTGTTTTATATGGATTTAAAAGAAAAAAATGGGGCATCATAATAGTGGGAATAACATAGGGGGTGTCAGAGGATATTGGTTTGAATCCTACCTCTTTGTTTACTTCCTGTGCCTCAGTTTTCTTCTTTAGGCATTGAGAGGGTTGGACAAGTCAAAAGTTATTAACCTTTTTATAGTGTAGACTCTTTTGGAAATTTGGTGAAGTCTATGGAACGCTTCTCACAGTGATGTTTCTAAGTAAATAAAACAAAATGCAGAGGATTGAAAAGGAAACTGATGAAAGTGAGGATAGCTAGCATTTAAATATTGCTTTCAGGGTAGTGCAGTGGATAAAGCACTGGCCCTGGATTCAGGAGGACCTGAGTTCAAATCAAGCTTCAGATACTTGACACTTACTGGCTGTGTGACCTTGAGCAAGTCACGTAACCCTTATTGCCCTGCAAAAAAAATATCACTTTCTGTTTAGCAAAGTGTTTTACAAATATTATCTTATTTGATCTTCACAACAACCTTGGGAGGGAGTTGCTATTATTAATCTTATTTTACAGATTGGAAAAATAACAAATGGGGGTTGTGACTTGCCCAGGGTCACATAGCTAGTCAGAGTCTGAGGCAGGATTTGAATTCAGATCTTCTTCATTCCAAGTCCAATGATCTATCCACTGTGTCAGCGACCTGCCAATTATATTGAAACCAATTATGTTGAAATACAGTTATCAAAATATAACCCCCCCCAAGTTTCTGGACCCAGATTTAGGACCCGTGGGTCATTAGATGATCTATGGGTTCCTGTGGAAGTAACTGTACAATTTGGAAGCAGAAAAGATGGATAAATACAGTCCACAGAGGATCCTCAGATCCATTTAGTCATTTTGATTCAAACTCCTTTACCAGCTAGGTGGCACAGTAGATAGAGCATTGAAAAGAAAGGAAAACCCAAATTCAAATCTAGCCTTAGACACTTACTAGGTGTGTGACTGTGGGAAAGTAACTAGGCTTTTCATAGCCTCAATTTTCTCATCTGTAAAATGGGGATAATAATAGAGCCTGCCTTCCTATGTTGTTGTGAGAATAAAATGAGCTACTATGTGTATAAAGTGTTTTGCAAACCTTAAAATGATACACAAATACTAGCTATTATGATTTTACCAGAGAAGTAATAATAAGAGTGGGCAGCTAGGTGGCACAGTGAATAGAGTGCCAGGCTAAAGTCAGGAAAGACTCATCTTCCTGAGTTCAGCCTTGTGCTCAGACACCATATGACCCTGGGCAAGTCACTTAACCCTGTTTGCCTCAGTTTCCTCATCCATAAAATGAGCTGGAGAAGGAAATGGCAAACCACTCCTGCATCTCTGCCAAGAACACCCAAAATGGGGTCAAAAAGGGTCAGACATAACTGAAAAATGACCAAACAACAATAACGAATAATAATAAAAGTAAAATGGATTGACTTTAATGATCTTAAGCTGCTACTTATCAGCTACATGACTATGGACAAGACATTTTTTTTTCCCTGGATCCCAGTTTCCTTTCCTGTAAAATGAAAGAAAGGGTCATATTAGATGATCTCTATGGTCCCTACTGGCTTTAAATCCTATAATCCAATCAATAAATGATATTTATAGGATGCTCTAGAATTGCAAAGCGCTTGACATACATTATCTTATTTGAGCCTCATAACTCTAATGAGATAGGTACTATAGGGATCATTCCCACTTTACAGATGAGTAAGCTGAGGTTGGGAGAGGTCTAGTTACTTGCCCAAGGTCCCCCAAGTGTGAGAAGCATAACAAGGGTGTGGTACCCTAAATGCATTGCTCTTTCCCCAGTACTATTTATGGTCACAGAGCTAGGAAGTATCAGGATTAGCATCTGTTTCCAGGTTTTCCTGACTCCAGGTTTAGCACACAGGACTTTGCCTCTTCTATGATGCCAAGAATTTGGACCAGTCCTTTCCCTTCTTTGTGACTTGGTTTTCAAATATGTAAAATGAAGAGGGCTGAGTGTGTGTGTAGCAGGGTTGGACTAGATGGAAGCTTTTTTTTTTTTTCTAGCTCTGGCATTCTATGAATCTTTCAATGCCGCTTTCTCTACTCTTCTTGGCAAAGGTGCTAGTAACTTACTGGATCTGTTTGGAGGGAAGCATTTTATAAAAATTACAAAATGCTATATAAATGTGAGATTGTCTGGGACAGATGGTGGACAAGCGTTAGGCCCAGAACCGAACAGTAGTAAAAGAGATGATCAAAGAAATGTGAGAGAAGATAGGCTGGACATGTGTGAAGGACTAGGGATGGCAGGTGGATGACCTGAGTGCTCCATCAACACCCTCCCCTAGCAATGTCAGCACCTATTCAGATGTGCTCGTCTCAACTCAGTACCTCACTCCCCAGACTACTATTCCACCTCTGCCCCAGCAGCCCAGCAACATGCTCTAGGTCTGTAGCCTCCTTCTCTGATTGGTGAGTTCATTCTTAGGACCTCCATGTGAGGAAGTACTTACCCAAGGCATGCTCATTTCCTGCTCAGACCCCTAATACCACAGGCTACTTCACCTCCTTTCTAGGTCCCTTTTATGTGTCATCTTCCCCTATTTAGAAGGTAAGCCTCTTGAGGGCAGGGACTATCTCTCTTTTTCCTTGTATTTGTGTTCTCAGTCCTTAGCAAGGTGTCTGGCATATTATAAACTCTTTATTTTTTTATTTTAATTTTTTAATTTTTTTTTTTTGCGGGGCAATGGGGGTTAAGTGACTTGCCCAGGGTCACACAGCTAGTAAGTGTCAAGTGTCTGAGGCCGGATTTGAACTCAGGTACTCCTGAATCCAGGGCTGGTGCTCTATCCACTGCGCCACCTAGCTGCCCCATATTATAAACTCTTAATAAATGCTTCATTTAATCTAATTTAGGGGCAGCTAGGTGGATCAGTGGATAGAGCACTGGGCTTGGAGTCAGGAAGATCTGAGTTCAAATGTGGCCTCAGACACTAGCTGTGCGACCCTGTTTGCCTCAGTTTCTTCATCTGTAAAATGAGCTGGAAAAGGAAATGGCAAACCATTTCAGTATCTTTGCCAAGAAAACCCCAAATGGAGTCATGAAGAGCTGCCTATGACTGAAAAAACCGCTGAGGAGAAAGTAAGGAAAACCTCCAATACATTTAGGAGGGGAACCCCAGGAGCAACATGGAGGACACAGACAAGAGTTGTATAGGATGGATAGACGTGGATGGTTGGGATCAGTACAGCAGGACTAAAGGGACTTGCATGCTTGATCATTGGAAGGAATATCCAAAGGGATGAGGTCACAGATTCAATTGAGTATCTGCGCATGTAAACATTCACCTATGAGGAGCATCATGGCAAAGTGGATAGAGAGCCAGGCTCTGAGCCAGGAAGGCTGGGGTTCACTCAAGCAAACTGGAAATGTAACCCTGGGCAGGATCCCTGGGCAGTTCTCTAAGGTCATAAATTACGGATTTGCTGAAGATTCGCATCGGCAGAGAGAATTTCCTCACCTGGAGCTCCCCTACACCAATGCAATCACATGGCTGGACACACACACACAAATACATACAATGTATATATTATGTGTGTGTGTGTGTGTGTGTGTGTGTGTTTGTGTACGGTTACCAATGTAAATGGTAGATCTGAACCCAAATCTTCCTGATTCTGAAGTCAGGTCTCTAAACACCTTACTACAATACATACAATACACATGCATAAGCACACACACGCATACACACACACACACACACACACACACAGAGTGAAAATCTAGCAGGAGAAATGGAAATGAGAAGTCTATATAGTCCACCAACTTGATAATCGATATTCAAATAACAATTATTTGTGTGTTGAATGTAATGTAGCTTTTGAAAAATGCTGGCTAATATTTATAGGCAAGACCAGCAATTACAAATTAATGAATTATTTTCCCACTTATATTTCAGTTTAAAAATTGCATGCTTATTTATGCAAATATTCATTTTTTTTGTCCCAGCAGGGAGCTTCCTCTACTCTTACCTACTAAGTGGAGGTTAAATAACTTGCCTAGGATCATACAGCTAGGAAAAATAAGAGGCAAGATTTGAATCCAGGTCTTCCTGGCTCTAAGACTATCACTCTATTCATGCTGAGTTAATTAAAAAAAATTTAAATGCTTATATTTTGATCAGAAGTAATAGAACCTAGGAAGCTAGGTAGCACAGTGAATAAAGCACCAAGCCTGGAGTCAGGAGTTCAAATCTGTCCTCAGACACTTACCAGCTGTGTGACCCTGGTCAAGTCACTTAACCCCATTTGCTTCAGTTTCCTCATCTGTAAAATGAGCTGGAGAAGGAAACCATTCCAGCATCTTTGCCAAGAAAACCCTAAATAGGGTCACAAAGGGTTGGACATGACTGAAAATGACAGAACAAATTAGAACATGAAGATGTTGACAAGGTTGGATCCTTCGTGTGAAACATAATATTTATTTAAATTCATACACTTGTGAAATTCCAACACAGTTTAATTTTTTAATGTCTACCTACAATCCATGCACAAATTCCTAGGTAAACAAAGCTAAAACCTCTTTTGAGCTCAATTTCACAACAATCCAAGCTTTCCCTAGCTTCTTTGTCTTGGCTTACATTTTTTCTGTCCTTGAAATGTCCTTTCCCTGACTCTCCTATATGTCCTTTTGGACATGTTTACCAATCCTCTGAGGTCCAGCTCAAATATCATCTTTTCCATGAAGTCTCCTCTGATCCCTCAGACATCTTTCTCTCATCTGGGCTCATAGCACGTTTTACCTCTTTTATGTAATTACCATATTTTAATATGTATTATTATTATTATTTTTGGTGAGGCAGTTGGGGTTGTGACTTGCCTAGGATCACACAGCTACTAAGTGTCAAGTGTCTGAGGCCAGATTTGAACTCAGGTTCTCCTGAATCCAGGGCCAGTGCTCTATCCACTACGCTACCTAGCTGCCCCTTAATATGTATTATTATAACCCTTGCCCCAACTGGCTTTGGAGTGTCATGGACTTGGGTTGAAATTAAGGAAATTATTAATGGTTATTTGTCTATTAGGCATGCTTTACTCCCACCCATTTGGAAAACTGAACTGCAAGTGTTGAAGTTGACTTAAATCTGGGGTTTTAACTGCCTACCATGCTAACAGATTCAGCCAAGGAACAGCACTGAAATAGTAAAATATTTAATTGAGCCACAATTGAATAGTAAAGCAACAGAAAAATCCCAGCTGAATTTTGAAACAAGTAAAATTTCATCCCTGTGTAGTTGGGAACTTTTACACTCTGGCTAAATTTCACAGCTCCAATAAAGAGGACATAGGCAACGTCTTAGCAATTGAATTGTACTTCTGGGCAGGTGTGGATGTGGTCTGACCTAAGTGAAAGTCTCTCTCATCAATAGGCTCCCAGTGACCTATATCTTAAGCATAACTCCCGACTTTGCTTTCCTCAGACACTATTGCTAGCTCCTGCTCCTGGATGCAGTTTGTCAGTTCTTCCACAGCCCAGACATCTTATCTTCATACCCTGTATTGAATTCATTCATAAAAACTATTCCCCTTGTTTATTATTAGGTATCTTCCCATGAGATATCTCATGGTTACAAAACGAACAGTGATCACCATTTTCTATGTCTCAT
Source organism: Dromiciops gliroides (assembly GCF_019393635.1). NCBI lineage: Eukaryota > Metazoa > Chordata > Mammalia > Microbiotheria > Microbiotheriidae > Dromiciops > Dromiciops gliroides. Next base: position 416,277,426 of record NC_057862.1, on the reverse strand, counting down.
CATTCTCCTCTCCCAATTTACTTGACACAATCAAATTTTGCCACAGGCATATATGCCTCATGGGATTTGGAGTATTTTGTTCCCCTAATGAATGTTCATACTCTGGACTTGGAGTCCTGGGAAATGCAGTCCTTTCCCACCCACCTTAGCCCTATCAGTTATATCTGACTTTAAGCATCCTGAAAATCCTAGTGTTTTCCCATCTCACTCATACTTGTTAAATTCTCTTTATTTGTAAATGTGTCTTTTTACTCCTAATAGATTCTCTTGGGAGATCAAAGACGATGTCTTATTATCTTTGTATTTCCCTCCATGCCTAGCACATTGTATTGTACTATGTACAACAAAATTGAAGTAGGCACTTAACAAATGGTTAGTGAATAAATGAATTGAAATATAAACATAAGGATAATTCATGGTTGCCTAGTTGTAATTCTTCCTCCTTAGGACATTATTCTGTTTGGACATTTGATCTGAACTATTTCATGTCTATACACACACACACACACACACACACACATTTGTATTCAGACTCAGACACTTACCATTTATGAGACACTGGGCAAATTACCAAAAATCCCTAAGCCTTAGTTTCTGCATATGTAAAGTAGCTCCTACCTCACGGGGCTATTGAGAAGATCAAATTAAATAATGTGATGTAGAAGGGGTGACCTTGATTTACTAGACTGTGCTCTGGGAATTCCAGAGAGAACTTCTGTTTGATTCCCAATGACTTGGGGCTTGTATGGAAGATGAGTAGTAGTAGTAGTAGTAGTAGTAGTAGTAGTAGTAGGCCTCCACCAGTCGAGGACGACCATGGATCAGCGCGCCTTGAAGAACCACAGGCCACAGTGTGGCTGAGCAATTCGATACGGGAGCTGCAGCTCCTGAGTGACTTCTAACCCGTAACTGCCGCATCCCCTGTTGTATCTACCCCATGAGAAGTAGCTGGAGTGTCCTATTGGTGATTTAAAGTCAAGGGAGGGATAGACTGATTCTTGTCTAGGAACTTCCCCCTGCTGTGAAATATAAAGGTGGAGCTGACTCTACCTTTCTCTTCTGAGACTCTTTTCTAGCTTGCTGCAAGTGCCTGCACCTTGACTGAGATACCAGATCTGGTTCCCTTGATCACCCCTGCTACATGTGTAAAGTGCTTAGCAAACCTTAGAAGTGCAAAATCAGTATCAGCTGTTATCATCATTGTCACCTCAGAGGATGGCTTTGAGGAAGCCATTTTGTCAACTTAAAAGTCCAATAGAAATGTGAGTTATTATTAGGGCCAATAGGAATGTGATAATAAGCTACAAAGGAAAGGCCCCTGTAAAAACTTTAAATCTGAGAAATCCAATCTCGCTAGGAAGAGGGGTGCATTGTCCTTCCATGGCCGTCACTGGGCTCCGACTTCTTTTCTCACTATCCCATAAGATGAGAGATTTTTATTACTCCATAAGGAGATATTTTTATCACTTTGCAGTCCAGCAGTGAGAACTTGGCTTTTCTGATAACTGCTTGCAATCAAGGGGTTGTCTTTCTTAGCCCAGTCTAATAATACATAATCATTGTGGATTTACAGACTAATCAGAGTTTTCTTTTTATGGCTCCAGTTTCTCTTCCTGTTACTATAAAGAAGCTACTTCCAATAAGCCAGGTCCCAGGAAAATCTTTACATACTCAGGTGGACATTCTGTGTATAATCAGTGCTTCAAGAGAAAAGAGGGGCTTAGATTTTTCAGTATTTGCATAATGCCTAAAGTGCTTTCCTTTCCTAGTAGCTTGAGATTTAGAATTCTGCTATAGTGCCCACACTTGGCATAGCTGGCGCTCTTTTCCTGAACACCTCCATTGTCCTGAAGTTTGACCTACAAGAGTTTGTCAGGATTGGTCTAATACATGGATGGAGAAGAGGACCTCATATAATATAATTTCACAAGTGCTGTTAAGATCCTAATGTATCCCTTCCCCAATTATTTTCCTATTTACTACTCTCTCTCTCTCTCTTTTTTTTCCGGGGCTATGGGGGTTAAGTGACTTGCCCAGGGTCACACAGCTAGTAAGTGTCAAGTGTCTGAGGCTGGATTTGAACTCAGGTACTCCTGAATCCAGAGCTGGTGCTTTATCCAATGCACCACCCAGCTGCCCCTTTCCTATTTACTACTAATGCCTGAATCAAATAATAATAATAATAATAATAATAATAATAAATAATGATGATCGTAAGTTCTTCTAATAAAAGACAGGCATCTGGAAGGTAGGGATTGTTTTGTTATTGTGTGTTTGTTTGTTGGAGATGGGTAGGAAGGGAGCATCAGGGACTTGGGTACTTGAAGGGTGAGGGGGAAACATCACTGTATGTGTGTGAGAAAGCAAAGATCTGGGAAACTGAAAGTGTCAAGGACACCTTTGCTTAGAAGAGGCCCTAGCAATAGCGATAATTTCTTCATCATCAATGATGATGATAAACAAATAACTCCATTAATCATTCCAGGATCTAATCTTCACCAGTGTTTACCCAGGTGCTTTCATTTTGGAGAAGCGAACACTGAAGTTAAATGACTAACCTAAAATCATTTAGGCTATCACTCAGGAGAATCAATGACAAAATCAATGAACATGATGAAGGATGACTACAGGGTGCTTAGAGAGAAGCTGGTAGGAATATTTCATCCACAAATGAAGAATAAAATATAATCTTTATCTCCAAGTATGCAACAAGTAGAGTGGAAGACAACCAAATTTCACAAAATTAAATTGTTCCTACATATTCACTATAAATGAGTAAAAAAAGTATGAACTTGAGGATATATATATATTTTTTAGTGAGGCAATTGGGGTTAAGTGACTTGCCCAGGGTCACATAGCTAGCAAATGTTAAGTGTCTGAGGCTGGATTTGAACTCAGGTACTTCTGACTCCAGGGCTGGTGCTCTCTCCACTGTACCACCTAGCTGCCCCTGAACTGGAGGATATTTTTAAAGGAAAGTGCATCTATTTTCATTTTGCAGGGCAATGAGGGCTAAATGACTTGCCCAGGGTCATACAGCTAGTAAGTGGCGAGTGTCTGAGGACAGATTTGAACTCAGGTACTCCTGAATTCAGGGCTGGTGCTCTATCCACTGTGCCACCTAGCTGCCACAGTGCATCTATTTTTACTTTTATATTTTTTATTCCATTTTATTTTATTTTCAGTTACATATTCTCTTCTTCCCCTTTACTGAGAAAAACAGACCATTACAAATACATACATACATACATATATACATACATATACAACAATATAACTTATATTATTGTCAGTAAAAGATCCATTTAATATTTCTGTTCTGCATTTGTTACTGAAGTTTTTATACTCTAATACCTGTTCAACTTTTGTTAAGATGCCTGACACATCTGAGAAATATGTATATTCCTTTGTATTCCATTCTCCAGTGGAATATCATATCTAACTCTTCAAAAATTCTATCCAGAGCCTTACTTCTTCCTTCTTTATTTTATGGTTAGATTTATCTAACTCTGAGAAGGGGAACAAATTAAGATTCCCCACTATTATAGTTTCACAGTTTCTTCTGGTAACTCATTTAACTTTTGCTTTAAGAATTTGGATGCCATACTTACTATTTTGTGCATACATGTTTAATATTAATTCATTGTCTATGGTACATTTTAGTAAAATGTAGTTTTCATTTATTTATTTTGAAATTAGGTCTACTTTTGTTTTTTCTTTGAGATTGTCTTTTTTACTTCAGCTGAAGCAAAATAGATTCTTCCCTAGCTCTTTATTTTAACTCTGTGTATCCTGTTTCAAGTGTATTTTGTTGTTTGTTTCTTTTTTTTTTTTTCTGGTGGGGCAATAAGGGTTAAGTGACTTGCCTAGGGTCACACAACTAGTAAGTGTTAAGTGTCTGCAACTGGATTTGAACTCAGGTCCTCCTGAATCTAGGGCCAGTACTTTATCCACTGCACCATCTAGATGCCCCCTCAAGTGTATTTCTTGTAAGCGACATATTATTGTATCCTGATTTCTAATAGATTCTGGTACCCTCTTATGTTTTATGGTGGTGGTGGTGAAACGTTCACCCCATTCACATTCACAGTTATAATTGCTAACTGTGGATCTCTCTTCATTCTATTCTTTTATACTTTCTCTTTTTTGCTGTTCCCTCTTTGAGTCTGTTTTCCTTCTGACTACTGCCTCCCCTAAACTACCTTCCTTCTTATTTCCCCCTTTTACTTAACCTCTTTTCCCCCTGTTTTTCTCTTGGTAAGATGTATTTCCATATCAACTGTGTGTATGTATATTCTTTACTCCTTTAATGAGTTCAGATATGAGTGAGTTCCAAGTATCGCCCACTTCCCCACCACTGTCCCCTCCATTGTAAACAACTTGTTCACTCCATTTATATGAGATACATGCCCCCAGTCTTGTTCTTCCTCTACACCTTCTGCCCCAGAGTATTCCTCTTCAACACCCTTTCATTCTTCTTTTGACATCATCCAAACATAATAGATTTATACCATGGCCATCTGCCTCATTAGACTCCCTCTAAAATACTTGGTGATGGTAAAGTTCTGAGGCGTTACATGTATCATCTTCCCACATAAGAATATAAACAGTTTAACTTTATATAATCCCCTATGATTTCTCTTTGTTTAATTTTTTAAACTTTTATTTACTCCTGTTTGTATGTCAGATTTTCTACTCTGGTATTTTTCATCAGGAATACTTGGAAGTCCTCTATTTCCTTAAAGTTCTATTTTCCCCATTGTAGGATTATATTCAGTTTTGCTGGGTAGGTTATCCTTGGTCGTATATCTAGAAACTTTGCTTTCTGGAACATCATATTCCTTAATTGTAGTGGATGCTAAATTGTGTGTGATCCTGACTGTGGCTTCTCAATACTTGAATTATTTCTTTCTGGCTGCTTGCAATATTTTTTTCCTTGACTTGAGAGCTCTGGATTTTTGCCATAATATTCCCGGGAGTTTTCATTTTGGAGTTTCTTTCAGGAAGTGGCTGTTGGATTCTTTTTCTATTTTACCCATTGGTTCTAAGATATCTGGAAAGTTTTTTTTAATGAATTTTTTTGGGGGCAGGGCAATGAGGGTTAAGTGACTTGCCCAGGGTCACATTGCTAGTAAGTGTTAAGTGTCTACAACTGGATTTGAACTCAGGTCCTCCTGAATTCAGGGCTGGCGCTTTATCCACTCCACCACCTAGCTGCTCCAATGATTTCTTAAAATATGATTAGGCTCTTTTTTTTTTCTTCATGGCTTTCAGGTAGTCCAGTGATTCTAAAATTACCTCTCATTAATCTATTTTCCAAGTCAGATGTTTTCCTATGATATACTTCTATTTTTTCCAGTTTTTGCCATTTAAACAATCTTTCTTGATGCTCCGTGAAGTTATTAGCTTCCACTTGGCCAATTCTAATTTTCAAGGTCTTATTTCCTTCAGTAAGATTTTTGTACCTCTTTTTCTAAGTTGTTCATTCTATTTTCATATCTTTCTTTAATGGTTCTCAGTTGCTTTTCAAAGTCATATTTCAACCCCCCTTTTAAACTCCTGCTTTAACATTTCTAGGAATTGTTATTATTTCCAAGCTGTGTTTTTCTTTGAAGTTTTTCTTGTGGATGTTTTCACACCATTCTCTTTCTCTGTGTTTGTGTCTTGAGGTTCCCTGTCACCATATTAGCACTTTATGGTTGGGTTCTTCTTTTTTTTTCTTATTCAATCTGCCAACCTGCTTTTTGATTTTGGACTTTATGTTAGTGCTGGGCTCTTCTCACTTCTTGGGTGGGGTGCCTGGCTTGAGCTTCTAAAAGTCCTTTAATCTCTTTCTGCTGCTTTCACAGCTCAGTCTGGGGGTGGGGAGAGGCCTAGAAGCTTTCAGGGTTCCCAAAGAGGTGTGATCCAAGAAGGGGTCTGTTCACTACTCTTCTGATCTGAACTCTGCAAGTTCTTCATCCAGATTTGGTTCTGTTGGTTTGCATGTAGTTGGGAGTTTCACTAGACTGCTGCTGGACTCAGTTACTGTTAGCCCACTGGGAGGTTCTAGAAATTCAGAGGGGCTGAACTTCTGGCTCCTCTTTGTTTTGGACTCCACCCCTGGTTACTTCACTGTAGGCTTATGTGCTAGGCTAAAGACTAGAATGGAGTCACTTCTCCTAGGATCAGAGTTCTGTTTCCAGAACTTTGCTCCTTGCTCAGTACATAGCTAGAACCCATGTACATGACCACCCTTCTCTGCCCTTGATCTGTGGCTTAGAACTGGGTAGTAGGCAATAGAGCTACCACATGGTGGTCATTCTTGTACTCAGGGGTTCTCTGGGGTCTCCTTCTGTCCTGGTGCTTCCTGCCTAGGTGCCCTATTTTGTCCCTCTTTCTTATCCTGGGTGGTAGAATGCTCCATGCACTCCTGGACATCCCCAGGATCTACAGACCTCTGTCAATCTCTGTCATCTTCCTTGGGCTGGAAAAATGACTCAATGTGAATTAAAAAAAATTCCCAATCAGAATTTGCAATTTTTCCCCCTAGATCATTGCAGGGAAGATATCGTCAGTTCCTCAGCTCAAATGCTTCTTTTCACACCACCATCTATACTCTATTCCCCTCTTTTTTACTTTATAGGAACACAAACTGATGACTAAGAATTGCTGAGTTGAGTTTTCTTATCAGCTTTCATGAAAAGAGAATTATACTAATTTATAATGAACATCATTATGCATACCAATGAGAAGTTATAGTGAGAGAATTGGAGAAGTGGCTGGAGACCCGATAGAGACTTGGCCTTAAATCCAGGGAGACCAGCGTTGAAATGCTACCTCTAACACATACTGTCTTATAGACTCTGTCTTATAAACTTTTGGTGATCTAGGCAATTTTTTAAAGTTGCAATGTTAGGTTCAGACCTGCATTGGCAGAGGGAGTTTGCTCATCTGGGAGTTCCTTACACCACTGAAATCCCCAGTCCACCACCTTCCAGTGCAGACCATTCCAGTGTAGAAGCCCTGAAAGTTGGTGTCTTCTCTTAAACAACCCCCTCCCTCTCTTCAATCTTGTTTTCACAATTCCATAATTTGTTAAGCAAAGCCTTAGTTTATGGATAGTACAGAAAGAAACTTTTACCCAAACACTTCCTGATATTTATCACACATTCTGAATTAACTGGACTTCAATGAAGAGAATTTTACTAATTACCTATTGCTGCTTGTAATGTCATAATAAGATAATACCTAAATTATATAAACTTTCATAAAAAACTATCTCTCTTTGCTTCCACTTTTTCACCTCCCATTCACTCCTTCATCCCTTAGAGTGAGGTTATTATCCCTACCACTATTCAACTGAAACAGCTCTTTTCAAGGTCACTAATGATCTCTTTATTGTTAAGTCCAATGGTTTTTCCTCCATTCTCATCCTTCTAGCCTCCCTACAGTGTATGACTCCTTTGATACCTTCTTCATAGTCTCTTCTCCCTGGCTTTTTGTGACGCTATTTTGCCACTCTTGTCTTCCTATCTGTATGAATATTTTTTCTTAGTCCCCTTTTCAGGATCATCATTCATGTCTTTCCTTCTATGTATGGATGTAGTCTAGGCCTCTGTCCTGGTCCCTCTCTACTTCTCCCTTTTCAACCTACTCTTTAGAGAGTCATTACCTCTCACAGATTGAACATCCATTTCAATACAGAGGACTCCAAAGTCTATATATCCAGGCATTATCTTTCTCCTGAGTCCCAGTCTATCACCTCCAAATGCTTCTCTACCTGGATATTCCATGGATATCTAAAACAACACACATGTGGCACCCATGTCCAAAGCTGAACTCATTTTCTTACCTTCTAAATTCACCCACCTTCCAATGGTGAGGGTACCACCATTCTTCTAGTCAATTACAGTTGCAACTTATGAGATATTCCCTGCTTTCTACTCTTACTAACCCTGACCCCCATCTAATCAAGTGCTAAAAGTCTTTTCCACTTTACCTCATCAATATCTTTGACATCTGTCCCTTTCTCTTTATTCACTTTATAGCCCCTCCCATCACCTCTCATCCATACCAATGTTGTTCTTGTTCAGTCCTGTCTGACTCTTCATGACCCTATTTGGGGTTTTCTTGGCAAAGATATTGGAGTGGTTTGTCATTTTCTTTTCCAGGTTATTTTACAGATGAGGAAATTGGGGCAAACAGGGTTAAGTGACTTGACCAGGGTCACACAGATAGTAAGTGTTTGAGGCCAAATTTGAACTTGGGGAAATAAGTCTTCCTGACTCCAGGACTGGCACTCTACCCACTGTACCACCTAGCTGCTCACTTTGCACTGAAAGCCTTCTAATTAGGCTCCTTGTATCCAGACTCTTCTTTCCAACCCATCCTCTATATAGCTTCCAAATCGATATCCTTAAAATATAGTTATGATAAGAGCAGCACCTGTTTTATGTAGGCTGTGTTGACTTCCCTATGAAGATTCTGGCTAGTAACTCAGGGATAAAAAGTGAGTGGCAGTACAAGGAAATTCTTACTGACTTATGATAAGGACTGGTTACTATGTAGGAAATGTATCATTTTTGCCATAGCACTGAAATTCCCGGAGTTGCTCCTACTTATGGTCACCTTTTTATATTGAGAGACTTCTGTCATCATCTACTGCATGGGCCTGATCATTTAGGATTGGGACTTAATCCTTCCTGGGACTTTCCTAGATTCTTCTCTTTCTTCTTCTTCTTCTTCTTTTTTGGTGAGGAAGTTGGGGTTAAGTGACTTGCCCAGGGTCACACAGCTAGTAAGTATCAAGTGTCTGAGGCTGGATTTGAACTCAGGTCCTCCTGAGTCCAAGGCTGGTGCTTTATCCACTGTACCACCTAGCTGCCTCAACTTTCCTAGATTCAATAACTTCCCTAGGAAACTTTTACATTGTTTTTTACCCTATGTTTTTGTTTCTATTTTAGTTTCTTGCTTCCTTCTTTAGTGCTTCGTATATCAGGCTTCTTAAATACCTTAGGTCAAGGAGGTCAACCAGTTAAGTCATTTAAGTTATGGAAGGTCCTTTAGGACCAAGGGGCAGAGTCCAGTATGATCAATATCCCAACCCCTTCCCTCATTCAAGATAGGTTAATGTTTCATTAAAAGGTATTGAGATCATTGTGGAGTTTTGATTAGCTCAAGGGATTAAAGGCTCAGAATGCAGCCACGAGAAGCTACAGGAAATCTATGATACTTGGTTGGTGGATCACAACTCAGAGAAGGGAGCTTTCTTAGCTGAATCAACTCGGGGTGTCCTCAGTGCCTATTTTTGTCCTCCTGCGATGGCTAACTACATCTCTTTTTGTTAATTGTGAATGACATGCAAGGTTCTCATTCTGTTCCAGTATCAAACCTAAATCACCAGGGGAGTGGCCTTAGCCAGGCCCAGCCCAGAACAGATGGTTTAGTGACATTCAACAGATGTATGTACAATATAATCAAAGCATTATCATAGAATAGCTATAAGCAAATCCAAGATACTTATGGAAATCAATTCAATTAATTCTATAACCATTTCTTAAGCATCTACTATATATTTCACTCTGCTAGCCTTTGGTGAGTAGGATAGGGGGTACGAAGAGAAATATGGAAAATAGTCTCAGCCCTTAAGAAGCCCTTAAGAATTTTCTAGGAAAGGAGGTGGTGAGAAAGTGAGAAACAGCATGTATGCAGTGAAGTAAATGCAAAATAATATGAGGAGAAAGAGACATGGTGCTAAGCACAAAGGATATGAAGAAAGACAAAAATATGGTTTCTCTCCTGAAGGAGCTCACATTCTAATGGGAAAGATAACATGTAAAAAGCTGTACATGCAAGGTATATATGGTGTCCATTAGAAGTGATCTTTGAGGGGCAGCTAGGTGGTACAGAGCACCAGCCCTGGAGTCAGGGGGACCTGAGTTCAAATCCGGCCTCAGATAATTAATACTTACTATCTGTGTGACCCTAGGTACTTAACCCCAATTGCCTCACCAAAAAGAAGAAGAAGAAGAAGAAGAAGAAGAAGAAGAAGAAGAAGAAGAAGAAGAAGAAGAAGAAGAAGAAGAAGAAGAAGTGATCTTTGAGAGAAGATAATAGCAATGGAGAGGTGGGGAGGGAGTTGGTGCTGGGAAAGTCATCCTGCAGAAGGTAGGATTTTAATAGAGTAGTGAAGGAAGCTAGGGAAGCCAGGAGGCTGAGGTTAGGGAGAGTATTCCAAGCACGGCAGACAGACAATGAAAAAGCACAGAGTGGGGTCTTGGAGAGTCCCATGCAACGAACAGGAAGGATGGTGGAGCTGGATTATAAAATGAATGGACAGATTGTGAAGGGCTTCCCATGCCAGGGAGAGGATTGTTTTCCTTTGAGTCTGAAGGTAATAGGGTGCTGCTGGAGTTTACCGAATAGGCGGATGGATGTGGTCAGAGCTGTTCTTGAGGAAAATTGCTTTGGCAGTTGAGGGGAGGGTGGATGGGAGTGGGGAAGAGACTTGAAGCAGGGAGAACAATTAGAAGGCTACTGCAATAATCCAAGTATGAGGTGAGCCACCAAAATGGTGGCTATGGGTGGAGAGGAGATGTATGAGAAATATTATAAAGATCTAAACATCAAGACTTGCCAATAAATCGATGGGTAGTAGAGAATGACATCAAGGTCAGGATCCTGGGTGACTGGGTAAATGGAAATGCTCAAGACAATAATAAGGGAAGTTGGGAAGAGGGAAGGGTTGGGGCTGGGGGAGGAAGATAATGAATCATCTTTTGTAAATGTTGAGTTTGAGGTGCCTATAGAACATCCAATTTGAAATGTCCCAGAGACAGTGATACAATATTGGAACTCAGGTGAGCGATTAGGGCTGGATAAATAGATCAGGAAATCATAAACGTAGAGATGATTGAAACCACTGGAGCTCAGGAACTCACCAGGCAAGATAGTATAGACTTGTAGGAGTTCTTAACTCTTTTTTGTGTGATGGACCCCTTTGGAAGTCTGGTGAGGTCCCTTCTCAGTATGATATTTACAAAAACAAAAAAACAAAATACACAGGATGACAAAGGAAACCAATTATATTGAAATACAGTTGTCAAAATATGTTAAGAAAAAACCCAAATTCACACACCCCCAGGTTAAGAATCCCCTGGTCTAAAGGGAAAAGAGAAGAGGGCCAACGACAGATCCTTGGGGACATGTGCTGGATGGAGATCCACCAAAGGAAACTAAGGAGTGGTCAAACAGGTAGGAGACCAAAGAGAAAGCAGTGTCATGAAAAACTAGACAAGAGAATATCTGGTAGAAAAGGGTAGTCAATGGCAACAAAGGATGCAGAGAAGTCATGGAAAATATGTTGAGAAAAGGTCCTTAGATTTGGTAATTAAGAGCTCATTGGTAACTTTGGAGAGAGCAGTTTCAGTTGAATGATGAGGTCAGAAGCCAAAATGCAGAGTTTTAGAAGACAATTGAGAAAAGAGGAAGTGCAGGCACAATTGTAGGCTGCTTTCTTAGGGAGTTTAGCTAAAAAAGACAAGAGAGATAGAAGATGATAGAGGGGGTGGTTGAAGCAACTGAGGTTTTTTTTTTTAAGATAAGGAAGACATTGGTATGTTTGTAGGCAGCAGGGAAGCAACCAGTAGACAGAGAATGAAGATAAGTGAGAAACTGGAGATGATATAGGGGAGAAGATGAGACAGAACAGGATCATTCATGTGTATTGAAAGGTTTGCCTTGGCAAGGAGACATGCCACCTCTTCATGTGAGAAAGGGAAGGATTTTGAGATAAACCTGCAAAGAGAGGTGAGAGCCAGATTTTGGAATCAATCAGTCAGTCAGTCAACAAGCATTTGTTAAGTACCTACTACATGTCAGGTTCTGGAAGGCTTTAAATGATAGGCTGAGAAGTTTGAATTTTATACTAAAGACAGTAGGGAGCCATTGAAACTGATTGAGAAAGGGAGTGACATGGTCAGATCTATCCCTTAGGAATATTTATTTGGCAGCTGTGTGTGGAAGACATACTTACACAACCTTTCCGTTTCCCATCTCCATTCCTTTGCTTTGGCCTCTTGGAACCTCTAGTTGTTTTTACTCCTCTCCTTCCTAAGATTTTTGAGCTCCTTGAGACCAGGAACTAAATGTCTTTTACTTTTCTTTATATCCCCAGCCCTTAACACCAGGTCTGGCACATAGTTACATAATAGGATCTTAATAAATGCTAATTGATTGACTAAAGGTCAGCTCAATCTCCCTCCTTTTTTTAGTACATGCGTATGGATTCCCTAAGTTGTTAGTGCTCCCCGCTCCCATCATTTTGTATTTCTTCTTGCTTCTCTATGGACATAGTTCCTCCAGCAGTAGAATATAAGCTTTGAGGGTAAAGACTGTTTCACTTTTGTATCCTCAGTGCTGGGTGTAGTACTTGGCACATAATAGGCCCTTAATAAATACTTGCTGATTGATGCCGTAGTAATAGCCACATTAAACAGTCCTCTGGCCTCCAGGTCTGTTACTATGCCTTTATAAACCATCACAGTGAAAACCACTGACCCCATACTCATTAGCATGAGGCTAGAGAGAACTTTCTCTTTTTTAGAGTACTTGTTGCCTAGATGGTTGATTGGTTGGTATGCTGACAAAACAGCAGGATAATTGACGAAAATTTCTACTTATGTGTAACAGGGGGACTGGCCTTTATATATAAGGAATCATGGGGATGCACACACATAATGAATACACAACCTTTTAGTGTATTTCACAGATGGAGTGACCAGCATTTGCATCCCTAGATAACTAGGGTAAGCTTTTCAGTCCCAAGAGATGAAAGTCATCTGCCTCCTGGCGCACAGTTCATTGCTAAATGTCACGCACTGGGTTGGCAAATGCTGACAGTTCTAATTTGTTGTGTAAATCATTGACCCTAAACCTTTATCGATCAAATAGCCTTGGGTGTTCATATCAAGTTAAAACACATAAGAGGAATGTGAACATAATCACCATAGTGAGATTTAAAGCTGCCTCCCTTTCAACTGTATAACATAATCGGGTTTAATTTTCTTCCTCTTGACTTTAAGAGAACTATTGAGCTATTTGTAAAATCATTTCCTTCTTTAGTTCTAGCCAGCAGGTTACCTTTGCTCTCCATTCATTTAATGTCTGATTTAGAAATTACGGACTGTATTACCCTGAGCAAGTCACTTAACCTCTCTAAAGCTTCATTTCTTTATCTGGGAAATGGGAATGATAATGATAATAGCACTTTATCTCACAGGGTTACTGTGAGGATTAAATGAGATGATGGTGTAGATAAAGCATTTTGTATACCTTTAAGTGTTATACAAATGCCAGCTCTTAATATAATCTTAGGGTACTAAAAACCTCCTAAAAACTCACTTCCCTTAAAACGAAACTGTTAATATTATGGATAGCTTATTTTTCAGAAACATATATTAAATTAACATGCTAGTTCCAACATTGCCCTGCTTATCTCGGTCCTCTTCTGAGCTTCCTTATCTTCTCTTGTGTATATTTTAAAGTTTTTCCTCTGACATTCTTTTCTTAACCTTTCCTTCCTTCCTTTTCTCCTTCCTTCCCTCTGATGTTTAACTATTTGACAGTGCCAAAGACTTCAGTGGTGAGAACTTTCTTCTCTGGATATTCAGTAGCTATAAGTTTGCTAGAGAGAGCTACTCGGTTGCTTTTCCTGGATGATGGCTATGAAGGAGGATGGGAAGTAGGACTGATGACTGGGGGTATGCAGTTCTTCTTGGGTTTACCGGTCTGAGGATGGCAGTTGGTTATTGGCAGCAGGGATGGCAGGTCCCTTCTACATAGAGTTGTAGATGAATGATGGTTATGTTGGCCATGCTGGGAGTAGAGCTGGTAGCCTGGAGGGCATTGCTATTTCAGGGGCTCTTGGGCTCTGGGTCCTGGGCTATCTCTAGTGGGGTCTGAGAGGAGGTGATGGGGTGGTTGCTGTGATTTGACCCATCTGGCATATGTCAATTCCCATCTCTTCCTCGGGATGCTTGCTATTTCAGCTAGGCTATCTTATAGGCTTGTTGTGAGCATAAAATGAGATGATAGCTATAAAAAATGCATAGCACAGTGTCTGCCACATAGTAGGCCCTATAGCAATGCTTGTTCTCTTCCCTTCCCCCTTCCCTTACAGGCCTGAGTGAGGAGGATTAGATCTTTTTTGTCCTTTGTATTAGTCTCTAAGGAATGTTGCCTGACAGCAATGTCACAACATTCTAGCCATCTCTCCCAGAGATGATTCCTCATGAGCAGAGGCTCAGCCACAAGAGCCAAGCCTACAATGCCCAGAATCTATTCTCTCTCCAGTTGCCATGGCTGCTGCTGCTGCTCTCTTCTACAATAGCTTCATTTGAAAACTTGTACTGCAGTTTTTCTTCCTTCCTTCCTTCCTTCCTTCCTTCCTTCCTTCCTTCCTTGTTTCTTTTTAAAAGTCAGTGCTCCCTTAGGGAATTGAAGTATTTCTAGGGGGAAGAAGAAGGAAGGAGAGGAACCTTTCTATCACTATTCCTTGGCTGATTAATAAGCTGGTTTCAAGACATGGAGCAGAGAAAGCAGGAGACTTACTCGAGGATTTGTTTTGCTTAAGTCATAAAAGTCCAGTGGCAGGACAAAAGTCAAGATGACTGCTGATGACCTGGGACACAGCAGATGAATAATGCAAGCTCTTGATTTCATAGTTAATTCCCAAGAAGTGAAATGACTTTCCATGATGACCTAGGCCAAGGTCCAGCACTAGAGCTCCAGTCATTTCTCTCCACTATGTCATGATTCTTTTTTCAGAATGTTTGTGAATTAAAACTGTGAAGACTGTTTATGATTAGCTTTGTTTCTTCTTCTTCTTCTTCTTCTTCTTCTTCTTCTTCTTCTTCATTGTCATCGAAAACTTGTACTGCAGAAAAAGCTTCTGACTCAGAGCTCGAAAGAGTATCAGCCCTTAACAGAATAGAAATTAGGAAAGAAAAAATCAATCCCTTATTAAGCTCTTATTATATGCCATATAAGTGCTAAGCACTTTAAGAACATTCTACCCCTTAATCCTCATAACAACGACCCTACAAGGTAAGTACTATTATGTTTCTCATTTTACAATTGAGCAACTTGAGGCTAACAGAAGTTAAGTGACTTGCCCAGAGTCACAGAGTTAGTAAGTCTTCTCAACACAAGGGCAATTAAGTGTTGTAGTGTATAGAGTGCAGGGCCTGGAGTAGGACGACCTCAGTTCAAATCTGTGTAACCCAGGGCAAGTCACTTAACCCTATTTATCTCAGTTTCCTCATCTGTAAGATGAACTGGAGAAGGAAATGGCAAACCACTCCAATATCTTTGCCAAGGAAACCCCAAATCAGGCTGTGAAAAGTCAGACCTGACTGAACAACAAACTTCCCAATTCCAGGTCCAGTGCTCTGTCCACTGTCTCACCTAGATGGTCTGTGTTCGAGATGATAATTCCCAGTGTTCACAGTCAGGTTTCAGAACTTTTCAGTCTTTCACAGGTTACAAAGAAAAGCAACCAGTTCCTTTAAGACACAAGCCTTCTTTTGTTCATGAAACAACCCGAAGAATTCTTCCCCACCCCACAGCCTTTGCACTGGGTGTGCATTTCTCTGTGGCCAGGAAGCAGTGACAAAGCATCATTTCTTCTTGGCAGAGAGTAGTACCTGTGTGGCATCCTGGCTTACATTTTCATTGTGTTAGGCTGGATGTGTCTGTTCCCCAAAGCTCCTCCCCAGAGTCACACATATTACTGTCATTTTCCTAGAAGATTCTTAAGTGAGCACCAACTTCCTGGAACAGCTGGATGGAATCCTGTGACAAGGAAGACCATTTTCACTGCACCTTTTCCCTCAGGGAACAGTAGATAAACAGCAGCTGGAGCTCTGTCAGAGCCACCTGGCAGATGCGTAAAGCAGTCCACTTTCCTTGGCGTTGCTGCCAGAGAGGGTACCTTCTCTGCTTCATGGATTGGAGGGGAAATGACTCAGTGACTCCTCTGGCTTCCTTTAAATTCCCACTAAAATCCCTCCTTTTGCAGGAAGCCTTCCTCAACCCCTCTTAATTCCAGTGCCTTCCCTCTACTAATTATTTCCTTTTAATCCCTTCTCTCTATCTCTTTAATCTATCTATCTGCATGTTATCTCCCCCATTAGATTGTAAGATCCTTGAGGGCAGGAACTGTCTTTTACCTCCTTTTGTATCCCCAGTGCTTAGCACAGTGCCTGGAATATAGTAGGTAGCTGATAAATATTTATTGATTGATTATATGTTATATATTATATATATAATATATTATATTATAATTAATTGATTGCTATGCAACCAAACTTTGCCAGGGAGTCAGTATGGAGGGAGAGGAGAAGGGCAAGACCAGTGACACCTGCCTTTCCTATCCAGCTGGTCACTTGCCTTACATTGTCACCAACAGTTGAGTTTTCACTGCTCTGAAATTTAAACCTGCTTGTACACAGCTTGATTTCAGGTAGTAAGTCTCCCCTTCAATACCATCAGGAGAGCTCAGGATGGAGGCTGAAAGTCATCTCCTCAGTAGCTGCAGGATATCTTGCCTGTTGGCACTGATGCCCATCTGTTGTGGTGTCAACAGAGGAGGCACTCTGCCAGGCTGGAGATGGACAGCCAGCATCATGCTATATCTGCTGTCTCCTTAGCTCACAGAGTGTGCCGGGGTCACATTGCTCCCATGTGCATTTGGCAACCGAGGACTGGGCTTTGGATGAGGATACCTCAGCCAGTGCTTGGACCCCTATTCTGCAGTGTGTCAGCAGGGGTGGGAAGTCATCCTCTTCTCTGAAGAGAAAGACTCCAGGACTCCATAAATAGCCATTGGTGCAGAGAAGTTCTATTACTGGGAGAAGAGCTATAGTACCAGTCTCATTTGGCTCTCTCCAGCTGAGCACACACTACCTCTTTAGAAGAAAGAAGACAGGACTCAAGCTCTGGGCTCAGTTTGTCTTACTATGTGAAGGGGAATCTCCTATTCACTCATTACTTTCCTTTCACCTGGCTAAAAGCATGACATAACTTTCTGAATTGGAGGTTGAAACAGGGAAGATTACTTAAAAAAAATTTTTTTTTTCTCCTGTAGAGAGGCCTATGAAAGTCCCTCTTCCTTGGGAAGAGGAAACCAAGGCCTATTGTTTCTATTATTGAGACCCTAGTTAAGAGGAACAATTTGGCTCAGTCTATAAACAACTTCACTACATTTGATGGTGGTGGTGGAAAGGAATAGTAAAATTTAATAAAAACTTTTTTGGGAAGTCAATATTATGCCAAACTCTGTTAAAGCCCTCCTCTAGTGCCTCCTTGTAGCATAGAAGTGACTCTGGGTTTTGCCAGCATAATGCAGACTGGCATGGCCTGCCAAGCAGCAGAGGCTTTACAAATAGACCAGTTGGGACATTGTCATCTAAGGACCAGCTTAGCCAAATACAGGGAGACCTCTTACCAGAAGTCGATATGTGGTTCCCAGGTAAGGACTTTTTTTTTTTTCTGGAGTCATCCATGAGATGGTTTCTAATAAGTCATAAGAGCCTGCAATTTGAATAAAAGAAGATAATACCATACTAAAACTTAGATTTAGAGTTGAAAGAGACCTTCAAACTTATTGTGTCCAACTCCTCATTTTAGATATGAGGAAATTGAGCCCCACCCAGAGGTTGTGACTTTCCCAAGATCAGACAGGTAGAGTGTCGCTGAGCCATAATTTTAGTCCAAATCCCCTGAAGTGCTCCACCTGGTGAGATTAGAACCATTTTGAAGGACGTTATGTCAAGTCAGTGGTTTGACATTTTAGTCAGTTGTGAGCAGAGGAAGTCAGAGCTTCCCTGTTCTCCCCTCCACCTCCAGTTGTCCATTTGGATTTTGATTCTAGAGAATACACTCATCAAGGCATCACTATGCTGTGTAGGTAAATAAATGTGTAAGGGAGACATATGCATGGCCCTTTAAGGAAGGCATTATGTATGGATTTAGAATTATAGAAGTCACAAAATGTTAGAATTAGAAGAGACCAATTGGGAGGTTATTTTATAGACGGGAAAATCAAGGCCCAGCTGCAGTGCCTACCTCACAGGGTTGTCTGGAAGCTAAAATTTGATAATGTATGTAAAGCACTTTACACCCTTTAAAATGCTAATATAAATGTCAATTATCATCATCATTTTTGTTCTCATTATGTTGCCCAGAAGATAATTTTTCTTCAGTCAATACCTCAAGTGTAGGGAGTTTCCTTCCTGAATCCATAGCTCTTATCAATAATGATGTGGCTATCTTAACTCAATGTACTTCCTTACTTCCCCTGCAGTCCAAATTCATTCATTCTAATTTAAATTCATACGACATACCTGATAACAATAATTCTTCTATGATACCACTCTCATCCTTGAATTCTGAAACAATAGAATAATAGCTTTTTATTAGGTATCAAATCCAAACTGTCATCATTGGGACTGAGCAGCATCTGCTCAAGACTTCTGATGGAATTCTTTGGTCAGATTGTGAAACGACTGTCTGAACTGCAACTGAGTTTATAAATGACTACTGAAATGCAGTAATAGGTCCTTGGTCAGGGGTCCTATAGTACTTTGGTGCTATCATCAGAATGTTGTGCTAAAAGGGCCTTGGGTTAGACCTCTTCCTGCAGTTTTTATGCCTTTTAAATCCCATTACCAAATAGCACCACTCTCTAGGTACTATAATAGACAGAATGCCAGACTTGGAATTAGGAAGATCTAAATTCAAATACTGACACATATTTCTTAGGGGTGTGATACTAGTCAAATCACATAACCCTGTCAGTGTTTCAGTCTACTCATCCGCACAATAGAGATAATAATACTCAGAGTTGTTGTGAGAATGAAGTGAGATAATATATGTAAAGGGTTTAAAGTGCTATATAAGCATCAGCTATCGTCACTACATTTTTTGTCATGCTGTGTAATAAAATTAGATTTAAATCTTGTTTAAAACTTAGAAAAAAGAAAATCAAGGCCCAGAAAGGGTAAATAATTCCCCATCCTCTCTCCAAGGTCTCATGGCTAGAATAGATCTCTAACTTGTGAGACCTAGGAGAGGAATTCTGAGAACAGGGCAGTGGGCAGGGGAGATAAATGGTATAATGGGAAATTTGTGAGAATAATATATGAGGGAAAGCTTATCACTAGGCCAGATGGGCAAAATTTCTTGTAGGGAGAAAGCATATTCCCTAATTTAGTGATCCACTAGAAACTTTGACTGAAGCTACTGAGATGCTAGGAGAGGATGAAGCTTAAAATCGACCTATTAGGATAATAGAGCAATTTCAGATGAATATGACTGGCCCTGGTAGAAGCTTGTTATTATTGTTGCTGGTTTTTTTCTTGAAATTATTATCTCTGGTAGAATTAAGCTGATGAACTCTTTTTTTTTTTTGCAGGCAATGGGGGTTAAGTGACTGCCCAGGGTCACACAGCTAGTAGGTGTCAAGTGTCTGAGGTCGGATTTGAACTCAGGTACTCCTGAATCCAGAGCCGGTGCTTAACCACTGTGCCATCTAGCTGCCCCCCCTGATGAACTCTTAAAAAAAACCTAAGTGTTTGTGACATAGTTGTGAGGCTTTCCAGAATCTTATCAGGATGGTGACAGGGAGAGTTGTGACAGGGAGTCAAGGAGCCAGTGCTGGAGACAAGGAGCCACTGACTGTTTATATTATATGACACTCCATATTACAGCAAGCACATGTTCAAATTAACTGACACATGGATAAAAGTGCAAGTCATAAATCACTGTTTTAATTTTCTTTTACAATTTGCCCAACTAGGTACTTGTGAGTTGTTTCACAAAGACTTTCTTAGTTTTATTACTCTGATGCTTAGAGAGATCCATGCTCTTGTCAAGATGGGTACTTCCTTCACAGGGACAGGTCAAAACCCATCCATGCCTTCCCAACCTATGGGATTCTTGCTCATGCTCTTCCATATATACTCCATAGAGGAACTATCCAATATGAGTAGAGCCTTCTTTCAGGTTAAAAATATCCAAATTTAAGAGTTGGTAGGGAATTCATTGTCCTACCCTTCCATTCACCCACTCTCAAACTGGTCATTCTTTAGAAGTTCCTTTTTTTGTTGTTGGGGTCACTGCCATCTTTCTAGGTTCATGAAATTAAAGTCACCATTGTCCCTTCCTTCTCACCCTCCATATCCAATAAGTTGCCAAATTTTGTCAGTTTTCCTTCTATAATATATTATAATATATACTATACTATACTATATTTCATGCCCACCCCCCTTCTCTCCACTCATATAGCCACCACCATATTTCAGGATATAAGCTCATCATCTCTTCACTAGACTACTGCAATAACCTCCTAAATGAACTCCTGGTTTTCCATCTCACCTCACTCCAATTCATTTTCCTCACAACTAGCTAAAAAAAGTCTTACTCTTTTGCCCAAGAATCTTCA
This sequence comes from Dromiciops gliroides, assembly GCF_019393635.1. Lineage (NCBI taxonomy): Eukaryota > Metazoa > Chordata > Mammalia > Microbiotheria > Microbiotheriidae > Dromiciops > Dromiciops gliroides. Next base: position 416,256,941 of record NC_057862.1, on the reverse strand, counting down.
ATAGCTCCCAGTTGTCTCTAAGATAAAGTGCTAACTTCTCAGCTTTGCATTTAAAGCTCTTCACTATTTGTCTCTAACCTACCTTTCCAGGCTTATTGCACATTATTCTCCTTCAGGTGCTCTATGCTCCAGTCATATTAGCTTACTTGTTGTTCCCCAAACTCAACATTCGCATCTCTTACTTCTCTGTCTTTGGACAAGCTGTGTCACATCTTGGCATGCACTCCTTTCTCACTTTTATCTCTTTAAATCCCCTACTTCCTTTAAGGTTGAGCTAATTTATATCTATATATCTATATCTATATCTATATCTATCTGTGTATTATACACACACACATATATATTATGAGCTAATATATATGAACCAATATACATTAACTCACATATTATATATACATATAATATTAGCTCCTATCTATCTATCTATCTATCTATCTACCTATCTATAACTATCTATCTCACTTTCTTCAGGAAACCTCTCCTGATCCCTGTAGTGGTAAGTGTTCTTTTCCTCTTAAAATAATAGTTTACATGATTATCTGTTTGCATTTTGCACCCTATCCCTACTCCTCTGGGCCCCAGTAGGATATGAGGTCCTCGAGGTCTGGGCTTTTTGTTTTATTTTATAGCTGCAGTGCCTAATGTAGTACCTCATGCACAGTAGGTGCATCAAAAATATTTATTATATTGGATTTACAAAACTTTAACAGTTTATACAACAATTTTATCATAACCACCATGTGAAAGTAGGCAGTGTTATTCCCATTTTATATATAAGGAAATTGTGCCTCAGAAATGTTAAATAACTTGCTTAGTCATGGCTAAGTGATAGAATGGGAACTTAAACTCTGATTCTTCTGATTTCTAGTTCGATATTCTCACCTTCCTACGGTTATACAAATACTGACTAGCCAAGCTGTATGGGCACATATCTATGTGTGCTTGCCAATCATTTGTTGATGGTGAACCAGGAGAATTTTGATAATTCTCTGAGCTAGGATCTTTAAAAACCTAGTTAGTTTTTTCTACCTCTACTGAAAGTATGAATAATAATAAAAACCATGGCACATGCACTGTTTGTGGTAAATATAAAACAGCAGAATTCTAACAGAGTGAGATATGTTTATCTGGGATTTTTAATTTAAAAAAATTCCTTTAATCAAATTTAATTTCTTTTGATCCTGCTTCTTTTCTATAGAGAAGGTAATGCCAGGGCTTCCTCTTTCTTTACTTTGAGCACAATCTTTTTTCTAGAATTCTGTTCTTTAACTCTACAATCCTAGGGCTGCCACTGACTGCATGGGGCTATTTTCCTTGGCCTCTCATCTCTAGAGGAGACAACAACTCTAATGTCCAGATTGGGTGGGTGTCCTACCCACTCTCCACAGAGTGTTCCTGTAGCCTATGCTTAGGTCTCCTTTTCTACTCATACAGAATGAATATAAGCAACAAAAAACTCATCTCTTTTCAATTTTCTTTGTTCTCTGTGCAAGGAGAGGTAAAATAAAGATCTTTCTCCTTGGAATTTTAGGAACAGAAGAAGAAATTAGGATTCTGGGAAATGACTTTTAGGGAAAAGTACTGCATCCTTTCTACTTTTATTCTTTTCTGTCCCTGTCTTATGCTGAGCACAGTGTGGTGCTAATGGACTGATGCTTCAATAAGAGGAGACTACTATCTATTCTAAGTGCCTACCATGCTTTCTCTAATGGTACCAAGAACATTACTCTAATGGATGTGATCATTGTAAGGCATCCCTCTGCCCAGCACAGATACATCTGAATTTAAATCCATTAGTTGAAATTTTGTACCTGTTTGAGAGTCCTCTCCTTTCCCTTTCTGTCTCCATTAATCCAGCTGACCTGTGGGTTGGTTTGTTTGTGTATGTGTGTGTTGGTGTGCTTCCTATCAAAACCCTCAAAACCATGAAGCCTTCAGTAGAAGTAGGTAGAATATCTTGAATTATAAGTCACGTTTTCAATGGCATTTTTCAAAACACTTTCTTCACAAAGATCTCGAAGGCAGTCAGTATAGGCATTATTACTTGCATTTCTGCTAATGAGGAAACTGAGGCTGAGATAAAGTGAATGTACTCCAAAGTCACATAGCTAATAGACTTGAACCTGTCATTCTGACTCCAAGTCCAGGCTCTTTTTCCTAGGCCATGCTGTCTTCCTATGCATGACAAATGCTTCCTCTATAAATATAACCTGTCTCATAACACCTCCAGATGGGTCCTATCAAAGGAAGTTAGTTGGCTTCCCATCTCCTGTGTTATGGCATTAACCCTGGTTGGACCTTAGGTAGGGATGCTGATGATTTTCAAGAAAGTTACTATTCTTTGACAAATTTGGGTATCATCAAGCTACAGGATATTTAGGAAATACCATTGAAAATAGGGGAAAAAAGAAAACGTTTATATTACAGCTAGAAATATTTAGGTTAAATATTGAAAAGAACTTTTCAACATTAATGATTTTAAAATATTTAGAACAGATTACTCCAGAAACCTCCTTCCCCCTAGGGATACTTAGGATGCCTTTCACCAAATTTATAAGAATTCCTTTTCTTTGTTCTCTGTCCCACTTCCATTTATGGAGAGGAAAGGGAAGACAAAAAGAAGGGTAAAGCCATATGTAAAGACTGGTTAAATGACCATGGGATATGAAGCAGAGAATTTGGATTTCTGAGCCCTGCTTTTGGCTGGATTATGTCCCTGCTGCAGAACTAAAGCCTCTCTTGGAAGAGCCTCAGAAAAAGCTGCTCAAAAGGCAAGGATCTATTTTCTGGTTTGACTTAGTACAATTGCATTATTGCTTATTTTTTTGTGTATTTGGTCTGAGGATTGATGGGTATATAATCCTTCTGTCAGAGACTCTCTCATGACATAAAGGGCCAGGGTTCACTTTGGTGGATTTTCTTACTCTTTTGGCTTTCACCTATCTCCTAGAGAACTTGTCTGTGCTGAGGTCTATTTCCTACTTGCTGAAATGCATTTCACAACATTACAGAATAAAATTTAATTAACCCCCAGTAGGGAGTTAAAAGTCAAGTAAAAGATGAGCAAGCAAAGAAAGTTGAGAATTATAGAAAGTTTCTTCAACGACAAGGAAGATCAAGGTGCACCCTCAGAAGGGGATAACAACCTCAGGTCCCCTATATCCAAAGCTTCCAAGAAAAAATATGAACTGGTCTCAGGCCATGGAAGCTCTCAAAAGGGACTTTGAAGAGAAAGTAGGAGAGATAGAAGGAAGATTTAGAGAGAAGGAGGAAAGAATGGAAAGAGAAATGAGCAATGCAGGAGAGTCATGAGAAAAAAGTCAACAGTTTGAAAAGTCAAATGGAAAAGGAGATAAAAAAGCCATCTGATGAAAGGAATTGCCTAAGAATTAGAATTGAACAAACCAAGACACAGTAAAGCAAATCCAATTGAATGAAAAATAGAGGGCAATGTGAAATATCTCCTTGGAAAAACAGCTGACCTGGAAAATAAATCCAGGAGAGATAATTTGAAAAGCATTGGACTACCTGAAAACCATGACCAAAATAAGAGCTTAGACATAAAGTTTAATTAAAAGGAGGGTCACACAAATCAGGAATTTTTGATGGACAAATCATTAGGTCCAGAGATGAACATAGATAGATCCTCAAGAGTCACGTCCAATCCCAAGTATGAGGGTAGGGAAGTCCAAGATTGCTGGGAAGAGTGTATGACTAACCCTGCTACAGTCCTCCTCCCCCACCTCCAGCTACTGTCCAAGGGAGAAATCTGCATGGAGATGGGACCCAGGAACCATCTTTGCAGGTGCTTCATCTCCTACCTCCACAGTAGTCACTAAAGCCCAGAAAGAAAAAAAGACTCAGAAAAGAAAGTTCTCACCACCAAAGTCCTTGGCAATGTCAAATGGTTCAATATCAGAAAATGATAGTTTTCTTAGAAATAACTTTAAAGAAGGTTCATTATCATCTTTTTTGTTACTCCCTCAGAACCATTGGGCCTTTCCATGTAACTTAAATCTGAAACCTCTTCCCCCATTAGAAATGTGAGCTCCTTGAAATCAGGTACTCTCTGTATCATCAGTGATTTGCTTATAGTTAGCACTCAAAAATGTTTTTTTTTTCATTTATTCATTGCATGGAAGCTCAACTTCACAAAATCCTTCATGGGCCTATAGAAGGAACCTAGGTACTTTTCTCTTGCCAAATGGGGAGTGTCCAAAGGATTTTCCAAACAAACCACCTCCACTTTTTTCTTCTCTTCTAGTTGTCTCCTCTTCCTGATATTATCCCTCTTTAGTTACTGGTGGCTTTCTTTCCCCCCTCCTTATTCTAAGACCACCAAAAAAGGGGGAAGTTGGGCACAGAGAACGCTAGTAAGATAGAAGAGACTGGTTAGGGCACATCAGTAATTGAGAAAAGGATAGAATGGGGAAGGGAAGAAGGAGTGGTGCTTTTTTTATCTTCAGTTATGATGCCTATATTGAATGACTGTTGACCATTTTCTTCTTATCATAGCCCACCCCAGGGGTTTTTACCTTTTTTTGTTTGTCAAGGACACCTTTGACAGTTTAATGAAGCAAATGGATCCCTCCTCAGAATAATTTTTTTAAACACATAAAATAAAATACACAGAATTACAGAGGAAATTAATCATATTGAAATAGTTATAAAATATTTTTCAAAAGTTCATAGACTTAAGGTTAAGAACTTCTGTCTTAGACAGATATAAAAATGAGGTGGGTCTTTTAGTCAATCTGATTTTTGGAATTAGGAAAATCTGTCTGGAAGTCATTATTTGGACAGAAATGAAACGAAACCCCCCTGCATCAAATTAGTTCTTTGCAAGGCAGAATTTACCCTCTCTGAAAACTGTTGCCCTTAAGAATTTGTCTCTTTAGCGTGCCCCATTGGAGGTAACCTGAGCTGAGCTGAACTGTTCAGTGAGGGAGAGGTGAGAAAGGGTTAAACAACCAACCTAGTTTTATACTGAGTTTATAGAACAGGAAGGGAAAATATGTTTCTTAAAATACAAGAAAATGTGTTTCTTCACATATTAAGCTTCAGATTCATAAAAGATGGCAGTAATAACCACAGCCTAGCTTCAGGAATAATCTAGGATGGGTGGGTAGAAAACTGAATCCTGCTTTCCCAACCATGTGCTTCCAAGGGGCCCTTTCTGAAGACAGACAACAGGGAAGGGAATTGGTTGATGTATTCTTTCTATTTGCAAGACAACACTGAGAAGGCACAATAATTATTAACCTTTGCATTTAAGGAAGACATTTTAACCTTAATTGATATCTTTAGTTTTTACATCACCTTTATTTTTGTCAGTCAGTCAGCAAGTATTTATTAAGCACTTAGGATGTGCTGGGCACTGCGCTAAGTGATGAGAATACAAAGAAAGGCAAAAAACCCAGATCCTGATCTCAAGTAGGTCACAGTTTAATGGGGGAAAGGAATATATCCTTTCCTTTTTTCCTATCTAGAAAGCCAGTATGTGATAAACAATAGAAAAGAGAACAAAAAGTTCATGAAAAGCAACCAACTTATCAACTGAGTTTGACAATATATTCAATGTACCATATCCATAGTCTCCCACCTCTGCAAAAAAGAGAGTTGTATTTTCTCCTCTTTCCTTTGGGGACAAGATTGGTCATTATAATTACAGAGGGTTCAGTTTCATTTCTGAGGGTTTTTTGCTCTTCATTTACATTTTGTCATCATGTATAGTTTTCCTCATTCTGCTTACTTCACTTTGTATCAGTTCATATAACTTGTGTCATGTTTCTCTAAATTCTTCCTATTATTGCTTTTTAGGCACAGTATTTTTATTTTTTACCACATATATGTACCACAATCCATTTAGCATTCCATAAATCAATAACTGGCCTTTAAATTAAAGGGCCATCTTACTTTGCTGTAGTGACAAATGCCAAGACAAAAAAGTGATTTGTAGTCAAATATTAATTAATAGCACTGATAAGCACTCTCAGTACATAAATAGCTTCTGAAGAAGCAAGGTGTATTGAAAACATAGACTCTCCACACTGATAATTATGCCATACCAGATGTCACTGTAATTTCACTCTCTCAACTAGTAAGAAGCCGAGTTGGTGGAAGGTATAATTTCTTCAGACTTGTGGGAATTGAACATTCCTCTCTGGTCTGTGGCTATGTGACAACTAATAAATAGGTTGATCTTTTAAAATGTAAAGGAAGCAATAATACCCACTGTTTAGGATTTTAGTATCATTTTCAAACTTCTTAGTGACAAAAGTTTTTAGGATGTTTCCATATTATGAAACTCTTTTCTCCTGCCCTGGCTACATGCTAGCATCAATGGCAAATTGTTGTTTGTCCTTCATTCTTGAAGAGGACCATGACATCAGGGTGATATTATGACTTGAACTGAATTGGATTTAAGTGAAGGAGGGCTGTGCAAGGTCACCAACGTCATTCCCTCCTCCAGAGCCATCTGGATATCTGGATATATACATATATCAATCAGGATGACTGGAGATGGCTCCAGATGTTTGAGGCAATTAGGGTTAAGTGAGTTGCCCAGGGTCATACAACTGGTAAGTTTCTTTTTTTTTTTTTAGTGAGGCAATTGGGGTTAAGTGACTTGCCCAGGGCCACACAGCTAGTAAGTGTTAAGTGTCTGAGGCTGGATTTGAACTCAGGTACTCGTGAATGCAGGGCCGGTGCTCTATCCACTGCACCATCTAGCTGCCCCACAACTGGTAAGTTTCTGAGGGAAGATTTGAACTCAGGTTCTCTTAACTCCAGAGCCAATGCCTTATCCACTGTACCACCTTGGCAAGTAGTAACAGAGTGAATGAAGGAATCACCTGATCCACCTACCTCACAGCTCCTGTCAGCCAATCAGTTAGGTTCTCCATTACAATGTCAAATTGAAGTAGTGCCCGTTTAGGCCAGTAGATCTAGAGGATATTGGAGTCTTCAGCTAAATTGGTCTGGAGCAGTTTTTGCCTTTTGGACTATCAAGAAAGTGAACTTTAGGGGCAGCTAGGTGGCGCAGTGGATAGAGCACTGGCCCTGGATTCAGGAGGACCTGAGTTCAAATCCAGCCTCAGAGACTTAACACTTACTAGCTGTATGACCCTAGGCAAGTCACTTAACCCTAATTGTTTCACCAAAAAAAAAAAAAAAGTGAACTTTAATTACAAAGGAGGCACAGGGATGCTAACATAGAGAAGGGGAAAAATGGAGAGCCAGACACCTGTCTAGAGTGTGAACATAAGTCTTGCTCATTAGTGAAAGAGTATACATAGAAGATAATACATGGGAATGGCCCATCCTGGTAAACAGAACTCAGGGAGTTTTGCTCTAAAGTTCCACTGAATTCAGTTGGAAAGTGGTGTGTTGGCAACAGTCTGAATTCAAATGGCAAATGTGACGATGCTATCAGTCAGACGCTGGCAGTCAGAGAGTGAATGCTGTACGTCTTTGGGTAAGTTTCTGAGTTTCTATGAGCCTGTTTCTTCATTTGAATAATAGGGATAATGATATTTGTACTATCAACTCCCAGGGCTGTTGTGATGATTGGATGAGATAATGGATATAAAGTGGTTTGCAAATCTTAAAGCACTATATAAAGGTCAGCTTTGTTGATGAATTCTTAGATGCCTAGCTCATAACATGCCACACACACGATATAGTTGTGGGAAGAAACCAAAGTAGAGAAACATAGGCCATTCCTAGAGTCCCAAGGCACCTCTTCCTCATCCTTACACCAACGCCATGGCTTTTTAAGTCTTTGTGAACTAAGAGAGTGACTATGAAGTTACCTACTTACCTCCTAGCAGAAAGGAGAGAAAGAAGCACTGCAGTTTTATGTTGAGGTTGGATAGACTGCCACAGAGGGCTGCAATTAGGAGTGCAGTGACCTTGAACCACATGGACCTTTAGAGGCTCACTCAAGTGTTCAGGGGAAACACACACACACACACACACACACACACACAGCCATTAGTGCATTACAGCACTAGCAGAAATAGCCTTCCATATATATACTCAGAGCTGGTCAACCTGGGGAGTAGAGGAGAAGTTTCTGGGCAGAAAGAATAAGGCAGAGCTTTCGAAAATTCTCCTGAAGAGGCCTCACTTGATCTCTACTGTGGGCTGCTGAGACCAAAGTAGGGGTTAATTCAGAACAGACTGACCTTGCTGGAAGAGCTCAGGTCGGGCCACTGTTCAATCATTCTTCCCAGGAGGATAAGGAGATTTCAGTATAGAGTTCAGGACAACTTTCAGGAGACTCTGGCCTTGTTTTAATTAAACCAAGCTTACTAAACTATTACTGGTCGTTCAGTTGTTTTGTAGTTGTGTCTGACTCTTTGTGACCCCATTTGGGGTTTTCTTGACAAAGACACTGGAGTAGTTTCCCATTTTCTTCTCCAGTGGATCAAGGCAAACAGGAGTTAAGTGATTTACCCAGCATCACACAGCTAGTGAGCATTTGAGGCTAGATTGGAGCTCAGATCTTTCAGATTCCAGGCCCAGTGCTTTATCCACTGAGACACCTCCTCTAAATTAAACTAAAGTCCAGTGGGAGAGCCCTGGGAAACTGGGATGGAGTTGTGGACAGATAATGCCTCACTGAGTTTTTCTTTGTCTTTCCATTTAGACCATTAGCCACCTCCCCCGCCCCTCGCCCCCTGAAATGACATTGAAGGATTGAAGGACATAGAGTATTCTGCTGTGCTGGACCAGTGGATCCAAAGTGAAAATTACATTTCAGTTGTATTAGTTGGGTAATCTGATCAGAGTTCAGGTTCAAATAAAGAGATTCAGGAAGTAATTACATAAGAGACATGGTTATTGAGTGAAATGAGACTCATTTCAGAAATCCACGTAATGGAGAAAAGTATCAAAACTGTACTTCTTTTCCTTAACTATTCAATGACTTACAAGCACCTCATTTAGTCTCAACATTGAACCTGAACTAAGAGAGTGCCAGTGTTAGTCACCTCCAACAGTTCCATACCCGTAAACTCCCCCTTTTACAAAGAAGAGAGGGGAAGAGTCTATTCTTCAGGGCCAAACTTCTTAATCATTTTGCAACATTCACTTTCAATTCTTTGGGGGTTGTTTTTTCTTTCATTTTTTTTCCCGGGAAGGGTAGTGCAACAGCAAAAACAACAATGTGATTTTATTTTTTATTTTTGAAAAAAATTATTTTAATCTGCTAAAATCTGCCTTCTCATTCTTCCATCTCCCAAATGAGATGATGAGAAAAATAAAACCCATTATAAACATGTGGAGTCAATCAAAACAAATGTCCACATTGGCTGTGTCCAAAAAACATGTCTCATTCTGAATCTTTCATCACTCTGTTAGGACATGGATAGCATATTTTATCCTTAGTCCTCTGGAATATCTGGTTAGCCATTATGCTGATAAGAATTCAGCAAATTAGTATCCCATTACATTTATATACTATAACTTGCTCATTCATTCTCCAATTTATGGGTGTCCCTTCACATTCCTACTTCCACCTCAAAAAGAGCTCTAAATATATTTGTACATCTTTAGAGTTTGTTTAATATGTCTTCTCTTTAATTCCCTCTCCTGGGGCAGCTAGGTGGTACAGTAGATAAAGCACTGGCCCTGGATTCAGGAGGACCTGAGTTCAAATCTGGTCTCAGACACTTAATGCTTACTAGTTGTGTGACTCTGGGCAAGTCACTTAACCCTCATTGCCCTGAAAAACAAAACAAAATAAAAACCAAAAAAACCCAAACAAACATAAAGTAATTCCCTCTCCTTCCCCTTCACCCCCTTTCCCTCCTATTTTCCTCTGTGCGTGTGTGTATTCTTCCTTCTTTTGATCACTTTAAAGAGTGAGATTCAAGTGTCAACCACTCCTCCACTCTCTTTTCGTTGTTTATATAGTTGTCTACTTGTGTATCCTGATTATTTGAGATAATTTTCTCTTCTTCTCTCTTTCTATTCTTTTTTTTATGAGGCAATTGGGGTTAAGTGACTTGCCCAGGGTCACACAGCTAGTAAGTGTCAAGTATCTGAAGCCAGATTTGAACTCAGGTCCTCCTGAATCCAGGGCTGGTGCTCTATCCACTGTGCCACCTAGCTGCCCCTTCTTTCTATTCTTTTAAGTTCATCAGGACAAAACAGAAACACGCCCAGGCCTGATCTAACTGGATTCTTCTATGGATCCTGATGAGCATAGGCATTAGAAGAGATATATGTATCATCTTTGCATATGTGACTGTAAACAGTTTTTCCTTGTTTAGTCCTTTATCATTGTTCATTCATTTGGTGGGGGAGGGGGCAGGGCAATAAGGGTTAAGTGACTTGCCCGGGGTCACACAGCTAGTAAGTGTCAAGTGTCTGAGGCTGGATTTGAACTCAGGTCCTCCTGAATCCAGGGCTGGTGTTTTATCCACTGCACCTGTAGCTTCCCCCATGTTCATTCATTTTTACCTTTTTATGCTTCTATTCACTCCTGTATTTGAACTTCAGTTTCTCTGCAGTTCTGATCTTTTCTTTATAAATTCATGGAGATCCCTTTTTCCTCCTATGGGTGAGTTGTTCCATTGCTGGGTAAGTTGTTCTTTGCTAAAAGTCCACATCGTATTCTGGAATATGTATTCCAAGTTCTTCTGGAATATTGTATATCAAGTTCTCTTCTCTTTTACAGTGGTGGCTGCTAAGTCATGTGTCATCCTGACTGTGACTCTTTGGTACTAGAATTCTTTCTTTCTGGCTGCTTGCAATTTTTTTTCTTTGTCTTAAAAGCTTTTGATTTTGGACATAATGTTCCTGGGAACTTTTGTTATGGGGTTTCTTTCAGGCAGTGACTGGCAGATTCTTTTTTTCTCCTCTGGTTCTTTTTTTGGGTGTGAGGCAGTTGGGGTTAAGTGACTTGTCCAGGGTCACACAGCTAGTAAGTGTTAAGTGTCTGAGGCCGGATTTGAACTCAGGTCCTCCTGACTCCAGGGCTAGTGCTCTATCCACTGTGCCACCTAGCTGCACTCCCACCCCAGCTCATTATTTCTTATAACACAGTAGTATTCCATTACAATCATATACCACAACTTGTTTATCCATTCCCCAATTGATGGGCATCCCCTCAGTTTTCAGTTCTTTGCCACCACAAAAAAGAATGGCTATAAAGAATTTAGAACATATAAGTTCTTTTTTCCTAATCATATAGTAATATCCCATTACATTTATGTACTACAATTTGTTTATTTACCAGTTGAAGGGTGTCTACCTTGTTTTCAATTCTTTGCTACCACAAAAGGTGCTGCTATAAATATTTTGGTGTATATGGAAATCACACTGGGTTTAGAAAAGAATGGCAGGATTGGTAGTTGGTTATGGTGGGGAGAGCTATTTGAGAAACAAAGATTACTGACACATCAAAGTCTAAGACATTGCACTAGGAATATGGTGGGAGGTCCTGAGGTGCTGAGTGGTTGACAGCCAATTTCTTTCTTTCCTTCCTTCCTTCCTTCATTTTAGTCATTCTAAATGATCATGAGGTGGTATTTTGAGATTATCTTGATTTGCATTTCTGTTACTATTAGGATATTTGAATATATCTATATGTTTTTATTAACAGTTTATATTTTCTTCTTCGTAAATTATCTGTTCATATTCTTTTACCCTTGTTCCATTGGGGAGTGTGTATATTTTTAGTTTTTTAGCTATGTAGTAATTCCTTTTAGAGTTTTGGATGTCAGACCTTTATTTGATATTTTTACTAACATATTTCCCAATCTGTTTCTCTTTTAGTTCTCATGCTTTCCTTTTAAAAATAATTTATCCAAATTATAAACATAATAACACATAACAAACACAAACAGAATATGGATGGTATGTGTTTTCTGGTCTTCATTTTTGCCTCTTTTTGCAAAATAACCCAGGTGAGGGGAATTTGACTTAATTACGTTAGATAGTGAGGAAGACAGAGAAAAACTCAAGAAGGGATTGTTTTTAAGAAAGTTATAAAATTGACCCTGGATATGCCCCTAAATAAAATGCAAACATATACAAATATGCTTTTGGACTACAAAACAATTTAATTTGCTTTAGGGAAAATATTAATGTAGCTATTGCTTCCTGTTTTGGGGGAAATTAGAAACAAATTCTTATTTCATCTTAAGATTGTCTAGGGAGGAAAGACAGATGGTTGCTGATGCTTAGGACCATAGGATAATAAATCTTAGAGCTAAAGAAACCTCAGAAGCCTGCAGTTGGACCTCCTCATCTGATAGTTGAGGAACTGAAGAAGGTTGTGACTTGCCAAGGTAGTAAGTATTTGAGAGAAGGATTTGAACCTAGGCTCTCTAATTCCGGGGTCCACGTGTTATCCTTCTAGGATCATTGATATCAAGTTTCTAATTTGTTTATATTAAGCTTCAAATAGATTACTCATGGGAATGAAATGTTAAGAAATGTCTGGTGCATTGTGCACATTTGATCCCATGAGGGAAGTGGGCAAAGGTCATGTTGGATATTTAGCTGTTACAAAAGGCCTTAGAACTTTGAAATCATATAAGAGATTTTGGTCAGAAACTCAATCTCTATATTTAAAAATTTACTAAAATGTATTTTTAAAGAATGTAATAGAAATTTTTGGAAATAATATACCACACTTATAGTTTGTAGTTTTCTGGGGATAATTCAAGCATTGCAGTGCATTATTTATTTCAATGGTGAATATTTTACTTTTTTAGTCCCATTTTGTGAGGTCTGTTTTGAAAAAATAATGTGCTGGGATATGAAATGCATAGATTTCAAATTCTTTGTGCCATCATTTAATAATAAATTTTAGACATTTTAATTAATGCCTTTTGTTTTTGTATTACATTAATTTCTGAACATAGCCCTTCCACCTCTTTTACCCAAAGAACACTCCCTTGTAACTAAGATTAAAAAAGGAAAAGCATTTCAGAAAAATTACCCAACAGGTTGACTGTGTTTAACAGAATATGCAACATTTTACACCCATTGTCCCCTACTTCTGCAAGGAGGGGAAGAGGTAGTTTTTCAATTCTTCTCCAAACCAGAGCTTAGTCTTGAAAAATTGTATCAGTCCTTCATGAACAAATTTCATTACTTTCCCCACCCCCTTATCACAAATATATACAGGCATATATTTTAAGCTTTAATAGATTAAAACTGCACTAAGTTTTTTGGAAAAACCCTGTATGCACATCTCTCTCTCTCTCTCTCTCTCTCTCTCTCTCTCTCTCTCTCTCTATATATATATATATATGTATATATATATATATATATGTATATATGCATGCACATAAAAGATAGGTACAAATTTTCAAGAGTTTTTTCACTGCAAAATCAGATACACTTGAAAAATACATTCATCAAAGGATCTTTAAAGTGAGAACCTTAATTTGTCCTCCTCTTAAAGGCTATGATAGTAAAGAATTTTCCTTCAACCTTTGAAAGAAGTTTCAATGTTTTAGAAAAACTATACTTGAGCTTTTTAACAGTGTTATAAGATTATTCCTGCTCGTCCTAAGACCATCATGACAGTTACCTCTTAAGGGAGGCTATAGCTTATAGAATCTCTGCATAGAAGCAATTGTTATAAGATTAGACCTAATGGTTTTGAGGCCATGATGACAGCCTCCTCTTAAGGGAGGCTGTAAACTTATAGAACATACTCATGGAAAAATGCTGACAACACTTTTCAAAGGTTGGTACAGCTGTGTGCCCCACATAATATTTTGTCTACCACCAACTTGTTTTTCTTTGACCCATAATAGCAATTCTGCCCACTCCAGGGAGGTCATCTACAATCATAGTATAAGAACTTCACTTTCAGAAGAGTACTTTGGAGCACCCTCCCCTCCAGCAGAAGCACACCTTCCTGATGGAACACACCCTCCCCTACACTACAAGCACTGACTGTTTACCAGAAGCACACTCTCCCCTCTAGCAAGAGTACCTCTTCCCGCTGGAGTATCCCCTTTCTGCTGAATGGACTATGTTTCTGTTACTCCCAATTCAGTGCTGCCCTCACATGAGTTATAGTCTGTTAATATGTATGTCTGAGTCGTATGCTGGGTCCTCTTTTCCTCTTTCCCCTTTCCTCTCTTTCCTATTTCTTGCAATAAAAATTTGTACCGAACTGACTCCTATTGTCTTACATGTTATTCTCAGCACCTGAACCCAGAGAGGGTTCCCTTAGACAAAAAGTATGTACCCGGACGAGGACAAACTATTGAGAGCCGCACCTGCACTGGGGAAGTATGAGGCTGTGAATCCAGTTGTAGAAAGCAAGGGTCAATAGGGGAGGCCATGCATCCTACAAGGAGGGACTCCTTTATGCTAGAGAACTGTCTCAAAACAAATAGTAATTGCCCCTCTAACACTTGGGTGTCACTGAAGCTATAATTCTAGTGTTTAAAAGTCTTATTGTAATTCATTCTTCTGTGACTTATACACTGTAATTATACATTCTATGTAACAATATGATGATTGCTTAGATTTTATTGTTGTTTAGTTGTTTCAGTTGTGTTTGAATCTTCATGACCCCATTTGGGGTTTTCTTGGCAAAGATACTGGAGAGGTTTGTCATTTCCTCCTACAGCTGATTTTACAGATGAGGAAACTGAGGCAAACAGGGTTCAATGACTTGTCCAGGGTCACACAGTCTGGGGCTGAATTTGAACTCAGGTCTTCCTGACTCCAGGGCTGGTGTTTTATACACTGCACCAACTAGCTGTCTTAGATTTTATTTATAATAAAAATTAGAATTAGAAGTAATTAAAAATTTAGAATTAGAATTTAATAATAAAATAAGAATTACTATTAATAAAAATAATATCTCTAACCCAAATTTTCCATGGAACTATTCTGTTTAAGAGATGACAGGTTATTGTCAAGTTTAGCCAAAGCATCAAGGCGTTCTGAGGGAGAAACAGGAGGGAGCATGTATCAGGAAAGTCAAACCACCACCACTTCCCCTCAGACCACAAAGGAGACAGCCCAGGACCCTAAAATCCAAGAGCTTTAGGAATAGCAATGCTTTCAGCCCTTAGCTATCATCCTGGAAAGCAATTTATGTCTACTGCTCCTGCAGGTGCTGTAGCAACAGCTACTAAAGACCTAAAAGAGAAAGTTCTTGCCACCAAGGTCCCTGGTACTGTCGAGTGGTTCAACATTAGAAGAAATGGATATAATTTTTATCAGTGGAAATGGCATTAAATAAGAGATATCAGTGTCTGCTTTGCTATTGCACCTTAGGGACAATGGAGACATTTAATCTGATTTGCAGCTGAAATTTTCCATGTGTGGAATCTCCTCCATTTGAATATGAGCTCCTTGATAGTAGAGACTGTCTTTTCTAGTCGTATCCCCAGTACTTAGCACAGTGCTTTGTACAATTTAAGTACTTAAAAGCTTCCTCCCTCCCTCCCTTCCCCTTCCCCTAACCAGTCCTTTTCCCTTCTTCTTTTTTTTTTTTTGCAGGCAATGGGGGTTAAGTGACTTGCCCAGGGTCACACAGCTAGTAAGTGTCAAGTGTCTGAGGCCGGATTTGAACTCAGGTACTCCTGAATTCAGGGCTGGTGCTTTAACCACTGCGCCATCTAGCTGCCCCCCCTTCTTCTTTACAAGAAAATATTTTCCTTCAGTAGATTCATGCAAAAGGTGTCAGGTATTTTAGAGTGTGTTAAAGGAATTTTTTTCATTTCAAATTTGGATTTAATTCAGTTGAAGCAAGGATTAAAGACTTGAACCAGAATTGCAAAAGTAAAAATTTTGCAGGTAAATGTCTTTACTTAGAAGTCATTTCCACCATCCTAGTGTGGAGACAAGTGACCTCTCTGTTTCCTGTAAATGTATCTTGTCTTCACTAAAAAACAGGAAGTACCTTGGGGAAAGGGACAGTGCCATCCTTCTTTGAATGGAGGCTAGCACCCAATGATGTGCTATTCTTAGAGTTTGTAAACCACTTTTCTGAACTGCTGAATCCTTGAAAAAAGGTGAGAATGGGGGCAACTAAGTGGCACAGTGGATAGAGCACTGGCCCTGGATTCAGGGAGACCTGAGTTCAAATCCGGCCTCAGACACTTGACATTTACTAGCTGTGTGACCCTGGGCAAGTCACTTAACTGCAATTCCTCACCAAAACAACAACAACAACAACAACAAAGAAAAAGGATAAGCATGGATGCAGACTAAAAACTAGATGAATTCACTAACTTCTGCATTGATATGCAGTCACTTGATTTTAGTGAAAATTTATGGATGCCTCAATAGATCATCCATGCTTTTGCATCCTGTATGACTCTTGTTCGTGTCTTTCCATAAATACAAAAGGACAGTGATTACTATTTTACTGAGACTCAGAGGAGTAAAAGGAGAATAGGTGGAAGGATCCTAGAGTCCATCTAGTCCAACCTCTTTGTTTTACAAATGAAGAAACTGAAGCCCAGCAACGTTACATGATTAACCCAAGGTTATTTAGATAGTAAGCAACAAAGCCCAGGTTGTAGACTTAGGTATTGTGACTGGAGAACCAGTGACAATGGTGACATTGACATCTTGGCCTTCTGATTCAGTCAACTAAACCTTCATTTGAAGTTAAATAATTGCGGACTTCTGGGTGTAATGGGTGAAATGGGATCAATGAGTCTATATGATGCCTTGGGCATTTATTGCAGGAATTAAAGGAGAAACACTTCCACAGATCTGATTAAAAACTCATCATCTTCTTTTGTGACTGCCAGCTGCTCATTGTGATTTCCCTTAATTTAATCAAAGATCTAAGGGTGAATGTTGCAATTCACTAAAGACAGTGCTGCAATCACACAAAGTTCCCTCCTCTCCCCATTTCTAGCACCTCCCCCCTGCACCTCCTTTATGTGGACCTGGAAGTGGCTTGGGCAGCAGAACAATAAGGCTTCTTAATATGACAGAGACGCCTAGTTTAGGAGATGCATCCTGGAGATATTTCTTCCCACTTATTTTATGTTTTTAAAGCTACCTGCCTTCCTTCTCACCCTGCCTTTTCTCCACCCTGCTTTGCAAAGGCTAACACACTACTGACATTCATGCGCCTTCTACTTTGGGTAACTGGGATCATTCAGTCCAGGAAAAGAGGAGGGAAAGAAGGAAAAAGAGGTGGTGACTATGTGGAAGAACCCCGCCCCACGCCCCGCCTTCTCCACATTGGTAGACCCTAGT
Organism: Dromiciops gliroides; assembly: GCF_019393635.1. Lineage (NCBI taxonomy): Eukaryota > Metazoa > Chordata > Mammalia > Microbiotheria > Microbiotheriidae > Dromiciops > Dromiciops gliroides. The sequence continues at coordinate 416,239,730 of NC_057862.1, read as the reverse complement.
CTACATTACCCATTCCCTGCTGTTGTTGAACAGGGCAGGCATGGGTGCCCGCTATTGGATGATTTGCTGCTGGGTTGCCAAGGGCCCAGACTAAGTTCCCCACCTAGATGGCTGGGGAGAAACTCCCTCTTCCTTTTGTACAGTGCAGGAGTACATACATTTCCCAGGCACCTGAAGCTGCTGGACTGTGACAACTGTGCACAACCTACCCTCTCCCCTCAACTCTCCTATATACTTGTAGTCCTTTAACCCCACTCACACCCTGGATCCAGAGGTCCATGGTCATTATGCCCAGAAGCTGATGCTCTGCCATGTTCCTGCTCAGAGTAGACTGAAATACCGAGGGGATTATTCTCGTCAGGACCTTGGACAGCGGGAGAGCAACCAAGTTCCCTGAGCAGGGAGGTAGGGTGCAGGTCTAATGCATGCCACACATGGTACACACTCCTGCCACGGGTACCACATTCTCAGGGGTCTATCTAGGTACCTGAACTCTAGCTCAATGGTGTGTCTTTACACAAGACACATAGTCTAAAACAAGCCAGCAGTTCTACTAATTGTTTTCTGAATGGGTCATTGACAGGAATTTATATAGCTTTAGCAGGCACTCTGAATAAAGAATAGTGTGCAAAATGAATGTTTGCAGCTTTTGATGAATAAAAGCTGGTTTGGGTGTTTCTGTCTGACTTTAACACTGCTAATATTGCTTATGTTTGATGTTTAGGATTTATGGTGGTTACACTATAGACACTTTTAAAAACTCAAAATGTAACATAAACCATTTTGTCATCATACATTTAATAACAGTGGATAGCGTTTACATAGTACTTTGACATGTGAAAAAATACTTTACACACATTATATCTTTTTATCCTAACAACCCTGTGAGCTAGGCCCTGAATGTTTTATCCCCATTTTGTAGAAGAGAAAACTGAAACTCTGAAAGGTTAAGTGATTTGCCCCTGGTCACACACCTAGTAAATATTAGAAGTAGGTTCTGGACTCAGACTTGACCAATTCCAAATTCGATGCTCTTTTCAAGACACCAAACAGACATTTTGAAAAGTCCAGAGCTTTTTGGAGTTAAAAGCTGATATATATATATATATATATATATATATATATATATATATATGTAAAGCTGATACATACTGATAGATGTCAAAGAAGAAACATCTGTGCTTACTTTTAAATCATCTAAAATACTGCCCTAAATATAGAGAGTGAGCAAAAATCTTAGTGCAGCTGCTTAAAACTGCAGTAAGACTTTTGGGACATCCTATATTACTATGGTTTTAATAAGTACTTGCAATGTTACATAAAGGAATGTTAAAAGTACTTGATATTTATGTAGCAGGGTTTTTTTAAATAACTTTGTAATTTAGTGTCATTCCAGGAAATGGTAATGACGCAATATTCTGCTTTATGTCTGAAAGTGACAGTCACAATGTTGTTTGAATATGTTAAGATGAGTGTCAAAATTTTTAAAAGGCTTTTTAAAAAAATTTCTATTACTGGAGGTAAAGGTTATCAAGCATTAAGACAGTATGAGACATTGCATCAGAAAAAAATATATTTTAAGGAAAATACTCATCATGTTTATGTGTTTTAGATAGCAAAAATAGTAAAACCAAATAGTCCAGACTAGAGATTGTGAGGTTTGAGTGATTCATGTAGGCAACTCTTGACCTGAATTAAGTTTGTCTAGAAAAAAACAGTTTAGCAAATATTGAAGCCCTTGTAATATGGCCCCTGTCTGCTGGGTGAGCAGAGGAAGGCTCCAAAAGCATAGAGAAATGGATGGCAAAAATTATCATTTATATATGTCTGCTAACTCTTCCATGACCTAGGAAAACTGTTGTAGCACCCTATCATTGAATGCAAAGGGACACAGAGGTATCCAGAGATGCAGGAAGTCACAGTTCAGATACTTCTTTTAAGTGAAAAATAGAGATGAAACTATCAATTTCATCTCTCAATACCCATAGTATCTCTATTTTTATTTTTTTCATTACATCTTTTTTTTTTGTGAGGCAATGAGGGTTAAGTGACTTGCCCAGGGTGACACAGCTAGTAAGTGTCAAGTGTCTGAGGCTGGATTTGAACTCAGGTCCTCCTGAATCCAGGGCCGGTGCTTTATCCACTGAGCCACCTAGTGGTCCCTCAACATTTGTTTTGGCAACTAATATGTCAGTTTTCTTGACACAACTTAATTTTTGGAGTGCGCTTTTCCCTATTTAGTGTGCTGGGTCAACTCTGTTGACCATAGATAGGGCATTTAATAGGTGCTTACAACATGTCACTATGCTAAAAGCTGGGAATGCAAATACAACTGAGATGTTCTTTCCTCAAAGAGCTTATATTCTAATGGGAAAAGACAAATAAATGGGAGTTGGAAAGAACATGAGTAAAGGGATATAATAGCATCATATGGAGATGTCTGGAAATATTATCATGAAAGATTTCTTATAGAATTTATCATTTCTGTTTGACTATGTTACAAATAAAATCTCTCAGCCCTTCCTTTTTTGGTCCAGAGCTGTGATTTATTATTGGGAATTCTCAGTGTGAAACTCCTCCCACCAATGCAGTTTTGTTTTTGTTTTTGTTTTTTTGCAGGGCAGTGAGGGTTAAGTGACATGCCCAGGGTCCTATAGCTAGTAAAGTGTCAAGTGTCTGAGACTGCATTTGAACTCTGGTCCTCCTGAATCCAAGTCCAGTGCTTTATCCACTGTGCCACCTAGCTGCCCCAAAAATGCAGATTTGCAAGTCATCTCTAACTCAGAATCTGAGACAGTTGTTTGGGGGCATTGAGAGATTAAATGATTTGGACATGGTGTCAGAGACAGGATTTGAACTTAGGTCTTTTTGACTCCAAGGCTGGTCCTCTATCTACTAGATGACATTGACTCTTTTTATCAAACTCTTAAAATGTTTTAAATTCATCTGTTGATCTGGGGAATAGGAACTGGCCCATGTTACTTTTCTCAATTCATTTTCTTCTATTCACTAATTACTTTTGCCTGGCAGTCTAAGAGATGAAAATTAATTTATAATTAATTCTGACACTAGTCTAGTCCTGGCTCAAGTAACACTGATAAGGATGAAATAAGTCTTCTTTCATTCTTTAAAATATTAATTCTGACCTTTCTCCCAATGTATTTTTTAAAAATTCACTTGTCATCTACAGCTCATTGTCTAAATTAGTGGATAAAATAAATGAACACTTCAAGCAAAATAAGCTTGGACTGCTTCCAAGAGTGTGGATAATTATGAGCACCAACTATGTTATAATAATGTCAAGGGAGATAGGTTTGTTTTAAAATAGAGACAAAAAGGATATAATATATTACAACTAACATTCAAAAATTAGGATTTGCATTACAAGCATTATGTCCAAATTCTTGTTTTTTTGAAGCTTTCTGGAGCTTTAGACTATGAGGATGGATTATTTTGTATGTAACAGAAGTTTACTTGATAAATTCTAACATGCCATTGACATATCCCATATCTATCTCTGATTTTTTTGTTAACTGAGTTTGAGACATTTCTTGTTTTTGGAGAGTCTCTTTTGATTTCACCTTCCAATTAATAGGTAACAGAGTTACATACCTAGATATTTCTTTCTTCCCTTCCTGTAAATGGACAGCAATCTCCTTAGTATATCCAAAATAAGGAAGTAAGCAAGCAGTGGTCATTTTTGTCTCAATTTTTACTTTAAAAAGGAAGCGAAATAGCATTAATTTCTAATATTTGCCCTTTTATATTTAAAATATAACAAAAGCTTCATTAGGCTAAAAGCATATTTGTTTTCAGTAGTTAATTTAGAAGATAAATGGTCTTAAACTAGCACTCATATTATTGTTTTAATAAAGCTTCACTATTTCCCTTAAGAAGATTCTAAATTTCATGAATATTTGGGTGAAATGGTTGGAAGCCCTCATCTCCCTAAGCCTCTACACTTTGGATTTCTGTGGCCATACCACATTTCTGGATACAATAGAGTAGTTCTTTCTCATTTTATTTTTCTTAGGGGATTTTCTGAAGACAATCGGCAAAGTCTTCTAAAGAGTTAATGTTGGCTTAATATATATCTGTATGTATATGTTTTTGTGTGTACATGTAGATATATGTATATTTATATACACATTAGTGTATATATACATGCTAACATCCCCCCATCCCAATTCTGTGTATCTAGTTAGCTACTTCCAGATTCTAGGTATTTTATTTGAGAACCGTAGTACATGAGCCCCCAGTGATGTTTTACTTTGACTAGTCAGCAGTAGATCATGCTTAATTCATAAGAAAGGCATCTTAAATGGCAATGTAAATTCATATAATATTGGATTTGGCTAATGTGTTGGTTAATTTTGCCGAACTGGATTTTCCATTCTTTAAAAATTTTTTTTCATAAGAGATGACTCTCTGGAAAAGGGAAGAAAGAGGTAGATATTGGGAATTAAAGGTGATGTGAAACCAAAAATTTCAATAAAAAGAAACAACCACCTTTCTTCCCCCTGAACAAAAGAAAAGAAAAAAGCAATTCAGAAGAGTATACAAGTTTTTTATACTTCCACTTTAAATATAATATAGATTCTGTAAAAACAAACCATATATAACAAGTCCACAGTTTCATATATGATCTTCTTTTTTGTTCTTTGTATATCAAAATGATTGTACTTGTCGAATTCATAGTAAAAAGGAAATATTTTAAAAATACCAATATGAATAAAATATTTATTTCTCCTTCTATAATTCTTGAGTTCATTCCCCCAGGAATACATATGCTCTTAGTGAGAAGTTGTTCAGTCATTTCCATTATTTTTGATTCTTCATGACCCCATTTGAGGTTTTCTTGGCAAAAATACTGGAGTGGTTTGCCATTTCCTTCTCCAGCTCATTTTATAGATGAAGAAACAGAGGCAAATAGGGGTTAAGTGGTTTGTCCAGGGTCATAAAACTAGTAAGAGTTTGAGGCCAGATTTGGACTCAGGGAGATGAGTCTTTCTGACTCCAGGACTGGCACTCTATTCAATGCGCCATCTAGCTGCTCCCTTAGTGGGAAGAGTCGACCTTTATAGGAATAATACATAGTACATCCACATTTGTGGACATGAATGACATTTGTATATAAAAAATGCACATATAGGGAATACATGTGACTAGGGAACATACATGGAGAGGCAACTCATACCCTATACACCATAAACCTGAGGATGTCTTCTATAAATGGCATTGAAGTACTTGGAGCATGTGGTGCTTAATAAGTGCTTTTTGATTGATAGATTGCATTGCTTTGTCAAAACTTGCCTAGTGTGTTTTAGTTGGTCCCCACCAGATGTTGTCTCAGATGCTCCTTACCAGTTTTTGTGTCTTATCTGCTCTCTACCAGATAGATGATGCTCTTGGCTGCTTTCAGCTATATGTTGTTCTTCACTGCTCTCTGCCAGATGATGCTCTCTGCAGGCACTACTCTCCCCCAATCTTGCTAAGAATTATTCTCTACTGCTTTCCACTACACATTGTTATCCATTCCAGCTGGTCATCAAGTCCAGGTATTTTCAGTCGTCTAACACCCTGAAACAAGATTTATCTGAGATGCCATGGTTATAGCTCCTTTTTAAAAATACCAGTCCTTTTAGCCATCTCCATCATTCACTAGGAGAGGAGGGTGTTGTGGTTACTAAGCCTCTCTTCTGCAAAGAAAAGGAGACTAGCTTCCTGCTGTGTCCTAGGTAAAATTTAAGCTGAGATACTAGTTTCAGGGTCACCCGTAATTCGATTTTCCAGCTATTGCAGGTTCTATGATGTGTACTCCTCTCTCCACCAGAAAATACTACAGCTCTTCTCATCTAACACTCATCCGATATCTTTGAAGTTTGTTTCAGTTTTCTCAGTCTGGCTTCTCAGCCAATAGTTTTTGAAGCTTTCTGTCATATTTGCAGCCAAATTCCTCTCAGTTCAGGAAATGACTATTAAGCTTTCTTCTCCTCAGCCAGGTTGCCTCAGGAAATACAGGAACATAGGCTGAGATTAAGTCATCCCTTTGGCTTCTTCTTAGTCTTCTTATGTTAAGTGATTATACTATACTTGGGTCTGCTTTTAACTATGTTTAACTCTTTATAACTCATTGAACTGTACTGTCTTCCCCTGGGTCTTTCAGTTCAACTACTACCTCAGTTATGGTCAAAAACCCATTTAGATTTTCTGTATCTCTAGATAAGGGAAATCTCCCCAGGGATCCATTTTCTCAAGTGGAAAAATAATCATGAGAAGCTGTGATTAGGAAACTTTTAATTTTACTCTAGCAGTCCCTTTGTTTTATGTATGCAAATTGAAACTGCCATATTGGCTAGAAAATTCTAAAAGTCTGTCTTCTGCAATTAACAACTACTGTGCTAGTTATAGAATTCTGAGACACATTGTGACCTTTCCCACTTCCCCCAGCAACAGCTCACTGCCTGATCCTATTTTCCCCCTCCCACAAACACATATTTATAAAATTTGAAAGATAAAATGAGACCAATTCAAAAGAAAAAAAAGGTTTCATTTTGTGGTGGGATCTCTAGTGGCTAGATCTTAAGGATCTTTAGTAAAGAAAGCCAAGAATTATTTGTTTATGTTTTATGCAAGGACCTATCCACTATGTAGCTATTCTTTGAGCATCTGTTTAAGGGTTGAGCTATAAAACAAAAAAGTATCTAATCATTTTTAGAATTTTTTAGAACATTGAAATTGATAGAAAATTCTATCTGGTTATAATAGTTGGCCAACAAAACACATGTTATTATGAGCAAGATTTAAGACATATTATTTGATTCCATTCTTTTATGTATAATAGGGTATCATCTCAACACTGTTCCTGGAATATGAGGGAAACAAGACTTCTTTTTATTCTGTATTAGGGATTACTTTGTCCTTCCATATAGCTGTGCCCTAGTCTGCACTGCAGCTGGACAAAGTTTGCCAGGGACACACTTAAAACAAGACTAAAACCTCTTTAGGCTATGCATGGACTCCGCAGGAGTGCTTCAGGTTATTTTCACAGATAGAACTGCAGTGTCTGTGTCCTATTCATTGATACTTGTTCTGGGTCTGAGTATATATACCTATGGAAGGACGGGGTGTTAACTAGCTAACCTAAGCAGAGTTAATGGAGAAGGATCAAATGAGATAATATATGTAAAGTGCTTTGCAAACTTTAAAGTGCTATATAAATGCTAGATATTATTATTATTATTAAACATGACAATGATAGTAATAATAATGATGGTGGTAATGTCAGGAATTTTCTCTATATGTTGTATAGGAATGCCAAACACATTTATGTGGTCAAAGGATATGAACAGGCCATTTTCAGACAAAAGAATCAAAGCTATCTATAGTCATATGAAAAAATACTGTAAATGCCTATTGATTGGAGAAATGCAAACTAAAACAATTCTAAGGCATCACCTTACACCTATCATATTGGCTAATATAACAGAAAAGGAAAATTATAAACATTGGTGAGAGTGTGGGGAAATTGGGACACTAATGCGCTATTGGTGGAGTTATTAATTGATCCAACTATTCTAGAGAACAATTTGGAACTCTCCCCAGAAGGCAATCAAACTGTGCATACTCTTTGATCCATCAATACCAGTAGTAGGTCTACATCCCAAAGAGATCATAAAAAATGGAAAAGAACCTATTTATAAAAAAAAAACATTTATAGCAGCTCTTTTTGTGGTGGCAAAGAATTGGAAATTGAGGTGATGCCTATCAATTGGGGAATGGCTGAACAGGTTATGGTATATGAATGTAATAGAATACTATTGTGCTATAAGAAATGATGAGCAAGCAGATTTCAGAAAAACCTGGAAAGACTTACATGAATTGATGCAAAGTGAAGTGAGCAGAACCAGGAGAACATCATGCACAGTAACAGCAATATTGTATGATGATCAACTATGATAGACCTAGCTCTTCTCAGCAATACAATGATCCAAAACAATTTCAAAAAGACTCATGATGGAAAATGGTATCCACATACCCAAAGAAAGAATTGATGGAGTCTGAATGCAGATTGAGGTATACTATTTTCACTTTCTTTATCTTTATTGTGTTTTCCCCCTTTTTATCTGTTTCTTCTTTCACGACATGACTAAAATGGAAATATGTTTTATATGATTGCACATATATATATATAGCTTATTTAAAATACATTTTTAGGGAAGGGGGAGGTGATGGAGGGATGAAGAAAATTAGGAACTCAAATTTTAAAAAATGAATGTTAAAAATTGCCTTTACATGTAATTGGAAAAAACAAAACACTGCTTAAGATGTAAAAAAACACATTTATGTTATGGAGGAAGTGAGGGTGGGAGGGAGGATAGGAGTTGGAGAAGAATGATGCTTATTATTTTCATATATATTTTGGGTGAATGAATTTTGTTTTGAAACAACATGAGTACTTAGATAGAGCCTTTCCTTTCCCTCTCCAACAATAGCAACAACAGTAAACATTTCCTGAAAATAGATATGCCAAATCACCTAATAGTGTGGTCGTGATTTTCCACTTTGAAAGTTTACAGATTGTTAACAGAAAGGAGATGTGCTTGACAACTAGGCAGGTGGAAAGATTTAGTGATGGACTTGGAGTTGGAAAAACCAGTATTTAAATCCTGATTCAAATATTCATTGGTCATGTGACTGAGCAAGTCATTGAAACTCATGAACTTCACTTTCTTCATCCATCAAGTGAGGTTAATAATACCACCCCCCCACCTCATGAAGCATTGTCAGGACCAAATAAGAAAATGTATTTCAAGTGCTTTGCAAACCCCAAAACACTATATAATTGTGAGTTATCATTACTGTATGTTACCAACAATATCTGCTGTATTTGACTTGGATTTTGTTGTCAGACCTGTCACTTTATTTTGTTTTAAAAGTAAATGTTTTGGGCAGCTAGGTGGAGCAGTGGATAGAGCACTGACCCTGGATTCAGGAGTACCTGAGTTCAAATCCGGCCTCAGACACTTGACACTTACTAGTTGTGTGACCCTGGGCAAATCACTTAACTCCAATTGCCTCACTAAAAAAACCCCAAAAAACAAACAAAAAAAATGTTTTACTGAGACTTTTTCTTTTATATCTCTTTCATTTCTCAAAGACTCCCTTCGATCCTCATCTCTATATCATACCCACTCTACTAGTAAAAGACAGTTAAAACAAACCAACACCATGGTAAGCCTTATCATTTTTAAGAAATTATGTTTTACCTAGATGTCATAATTCTATTTGTGCTTCATATTAGAAGTCATGATGTACTCGCATTAAGAAAATTGCAGCTCTAGTGAGTATTGATGTACTAAGAGGTATTATTTATGAATGAAGAAAACATGGCTTAAAAATCAGTGAATTCCTATTTCACCAAGGGTTAGACAGACACGAGGTCTAATCCCAGAGGTTTAACCTTTGGATGCTATTAGTGATATGCAGTAAGATTTAAAGCACCAATTCTACTTTTCCTTTTTTTAGGCACAGGTAAGTTTTCTGAATTACTCCAGTTCAGAGTGCTCTACTTCAAGTTTTCCTAAGAGCATTTTATCACAATTTCTCCTTTGCTGCATCATGTTCTACCTGATGACATACATCTCTATGCATACGCCATATCCTCACCACCTTTGCCATTAGAATGTAAAGTCCCCAAGCCAGGGGCTATGTAGTTTTTCATCTTTATATTCCTCCCACCCAACATAGAGTCTTCTTTTTCTTTTTCTTTTTTTTGTGGGGCAATGAGGGTTAAGTGACTTGCCCAGGGTCACACAGCTAGTAAGTGTCAAGTGTCTGAGGCTGGATTTGAACTCAGGTCCTCCTAAGTCCAAGGCCAGTGCTTGTGCCACTGTGCCACCTAGCTGCCCCCCAACATAGAGTCTTACACATTATTGATAAATGTTTGTAGAATTTTAGGTGACAATTAAGTTGTTCTTTGTTTCTTCCATTTGATGCCATGTTATTTACTCTTTAAAGTGGTGACTCTGTGACAGGATACCACTTGTGGTTTAGGAATATGAACATAGAGTTAAAGTTGGAAGGGATTGTAGAGGCCATTGAGTTCAACCCCTTCATTTTACAGATGGTGAAACTGAGGCATTAAGAAGAGAAGTCACTTCCCAAGGGTCACACAATTATTAAATGTCAGAGGTAGGATTGGAGCCTGTGCCTCTCTGATAGAACAATACCATAACCGCTAGGGACTGTACCACATTGCCTCTCTACAAACATGGATTTCAGATGATTCTGGCCAGAAATTTCAGGCTTCTGCCTTAAACTTTTTGTTTTCCCATTGGATTATGAGGCATTCTGCAACTCAGGCACTATAGAGAAGGCCAAAGTTGAAGCCACTTAGTTTTTAAAATTACCTTCAAAATAGATTCCTTATTATTCAGAATGAAATGTCCCAGTCCGGGAAAGAGTGGACTACATGTGCTGTTCCCATATTTTTCTTTTTATTTAGATTGGCAGATTTAGCTGTGAGAAATGCTAGAAAGTGGGCCTATACTTCAACAGAATCACAAAAATGACTTTTTGCCCTGTTGCTTTGCTCATAGCTGATTTTGAAGGCTCATGGAATACTTGGTATGCTTGGATTTTATTGTATAGAGAAGCATGGCCACATTCGGATGAAAGGGAAGTAACTCACCATGTCAAAGTATCATGAATGCACTAGTATGCAAAGAGAACAATCTATTTAAACTCATGTGCATGAACAATACTATTACTAATAATAGGAATAACTCACACATCTAGTTTTAAAGTTTACAAAGTACTCTCTCTCCTCACAACACCCCATGAATATATTAGCGTGTATATTCTTGTCCTTATTTTTGAGGCAAAGCTCACTCACTTTTCCATGATCACTGAGTAGGAAGTCTCTTAGCCAGGACTTGAATGAACCCAGGTCATTGCTATTATATTTAACTACATCTCACTAATTTTTATGTTGGAGCCACTTTAAAATAGCTTCCAGAATCCAATATATAACTATGGCAGTGATCAAGCGCCCCAAGAATAAAAAATTGTTGAGCAAGGACCCTGATATATTAATTTGTACTTATTTATAAGTTATATACACATACCACTGTACTAAAATGATAAGCATTATAAAAGAATGAAATAAATAGAAATGAAAAAGAATGAGATAAAGATGAAATCCTATTTTGAAAACAATATTTTACTTGTTAATGGTACAAACCCCTTTTTACTTTTACTGAAATGTTACTAGTAATAAAGATATTTTAGAGAGAGCAAGGTGATTGAATAGGCTTCATTATTTTTGAAAACTTTGATTTAACTGTGTGCTGCAGAGATTCAGAGGTATGATTTTAGTTTATTTTGATACTTGGTTTTAATGGTTGTCACAGCAGAAAAAGATACCTCATAAATATATGTGGATCAAAATGTAAGAAATGCATCCCTGGCTATGCTTACTCAATTGTGATGCTCGTTTTTTCAATTCTATCCATCAATTATGCAAAGGTGTTTGTTGAAATTTAGCTAGTAAATTTCCATTTCTTTCGATGTGAATCAGTTCTCTTAAACAAATCAGAAAATGTTGCTTTTTATAGTTTTAACAAATGGGTTAAAAACCCATTGAAACTCTTGATTTTGGAGACTTAAAAAATCAGTTAGAATAGTCTGTTTCACAGTTCTTTTTTAACTGTGTAGATATAAGAATTTTTATTGGTGACACAGTTACATAATTTCAATATCTCAGAGAAGAATGAGCAAATATCTAGAAGGAAAGAGTGTTCAAGATGTGAAATATTTTCAAAAGATCAAGAAAGATGAAAATTGAAAAAAGATCATTAAACTTGGCAATTAAGAGATCATTGGTAACTCTGAAGAGAGCAGGTTCAATTGAGTAAGAAATGAAAGATAAAGAATAGATTGATGGGGCGACAAAGTGGCGCAGTGGATAAAGCACCAGCCCTGGATTCAGAAGGATCCAAGTTCAAATCCGGCCTCAGACACTTGACACTTACTAGCTGTGTGACCCTGGGCAAATCACTTAACCCTCATTGCTCTGCCAAAAAAAAAAAAAGAATGGATTGAGAACATGGGAGATTAGAAAGATAGCAATGGGGAACTTCAGAAGAGGGGTACATCTGTGCAACATAATTTGACCTTAATAATTTAGGAATAAGGGCTAAAATTCTAGCTAGTCTGTCTAAAATATCTAATGAGTGGTTGCCAATAAATTATAAGCTTTAGCAAGAGTTAGGCTTTTAAGTATTTATTAAGGAGAATAAGAATTTGGTAAAGAGAGAGAGAAAGGCCTACATTCATCTATGTATTAAAGGGAGAGCACATTTCTAGCTCCGCTCTCCACCAGAGTCCAAAGAAAAGAGAGAGAGACAGAGCGCCCAGCTCCCCCTTCCTCCTCCTACCAGCGAACATCACTTCCTGACACAAAAGAAAAGACACATGGTCCTCCGCCTTCCTTTCATGGTGGAGCTTTTCTACAGTAAGTCTCCAGCAGGTGGCGTCATTCCAATCGTTACAGGAACATGGTTATGTGAAAATTAGCTCAGTCTATAATTTAATACATATTTAGTGGGTGCCTAGAGCGACCACATAGTGCAGGGGAAAGAAGTTAGACTTGAAATTGGAAGACCTGGGTGTGGAACCCAGTTCTAACATATTCTTGCTAAGTCACTTAGCATCTCAGGCTCAGTTTTCTCATCTGCAAAACAGACTCTTCAGCCTCTCCATGTGGGGAATTTGCATCAACTGAGCCCACTGATACATTCTGGGCATGTTCCAGTCTCCATTACAATCCTTTAACCCCATGACAATAGTAGAGGAGGAACTTTATCAGCTTAAAAAGGAGAGATAGAATCTGTTTTACTCTTTTCCTTTGATTCTCTTGGGTAGGAAGTTGTTCTTCCTTTCTAGATTTTCCATGAGGCAGGAGGAAGGAGTAGTAGCATTTCTTCCACCCTGGAAAAAATGGTGAAGCTTGAATTCACAGCACCTAAAGCATATGGCCTTATCAGATCATAGATCTAGACATGGAAGAAGATCAGAGACTCTATTATTTTATAGATGAGGGAACAGGGGTCAAGGGTAGTTAAGTGATTTCCCTGGTTCACATAGGTAGTAAATATCAGAGGTAGGATTTGAACCCAGGTCCTTTGACTCCAGAGCCAATGTTCTTTCTATCATACCATTTTACCTTTTCTACCTTGGTTTCCTTCTCTGAGCCTAGGTGACCTTATAGTGATTTTGAGAATGCACGTCCATCCTTGGAGGCAACCTCACGAATACAGAGGTCCAAAGATTCTGGATCTCTTCATCAGAGATAACTAGTGGCGGGAAGAGTTTTTGCATTGGAGAGATTAACTACCAATAGCAGAAGGAGCTCAACCCTTGGGCTGTTGTGCCAGAATACAGAGGGAACTGTTTGGACTGTGCAGATCCAAGGCGAAATATAAAATTACCCATTTAGTGGTTCTGCAAATTGTACCATGTCTTGATGTGTTAAATATTAACCTCCTGGAAGAGTATATCACTAAGTATTCTTTCTTTCTTTTTTTTTTTTTGTGAGGTAATTGGGGTTAAGTGACTTGCCTAGGGTCACACAGCTAGTAAGTGTTAAGTGTCTGAGGCTGGATTTGAACTCAAGTACTCCTGACTCTAGGGCTGGTGCTCTATCCACTGCGCCACCTAGCTGCCCCAGTATTCTTTCTTGAGACTCTATTGATGCATGTTTATTAATCTTTGTGTTTAGCATTTCTTTAGTGTAGAGGAAATAAATAGCTGTGTATCTTTCTACTTCTCTCTTTTTGGGAGAGCCCAGATTTGAGGTAAACTTCAGCTTTAAGTAATATTCCCAAGGCAATGGGATGGGGATATGAAGAACTAGAGAAAATGATACAAAAAACTCTTTTTGGAGATAAGGATCCTCCTGTTTGGATCTGGTCATCTGTGCTCAGGGAAAGAAATACAATGTGAGAAAGAAGCCCTGAGGTTGAAGCTTAGACTTGTTTAGACTTGCTCTTTCATTTGGAAGCAGGTCATTATGTCTACCAAGGTGGGAGAAAATGTGAGCCCTTCCCAGATCTTTATCTTATGGGAAGCCCAGGGATTGCTATTTGACAGATGGGAGAGTCTGGCAGAGGCAGAAGCCAGATCATAAAAAGATTCTTACATGTTATTCCTTGCTCTATGAAAGCTGAAGCCTAGAAAGGTAAATTGACTTGCCCAGAGTCACACAGGGAGATAGATGAGAGGACATAAATCATATATTTTAGTTCTGGGAGGGACCTTCAGTGAACAGAAGAATTGGGATTTTAATCTAAGTCTTCTGAATCCAAATCCTGCTCTCTTTTTACTGTATCAGTGAGTGAGTGATAAGAAGATGGAAGAGTAGCCCTGCAAAAGATGGTAGCTAGGGGCAGCTAGGTGGTGCAGTGAATAGAGCACTGGCCCTGGAGTCAGGAGGACCTGAGTTCAAATCCAGCCTCATACACTTGACACTTACTAGCTATGTGACCTTGGGCAAGTCACCTAATCCCAATGGCCATACACACACACACACACACACACACACACACACACACACACGACAGTAGCTAGAGAGAACAACAAGGTCAAGCAAAGATCTTTTCCCCCCAAGATAAAGGTGACATCAGTCAGTAAACATTAACTAAGCACCTACTATGTGCCAGGCACTGTGCTAAGTACTAGAGATACAAAGAAACACAAAAAATTAGTCCCTACCCTCAAGAAGTTCCCAACATAATGAGAGAGACAATAAGCAAATGTTTACAAACGGGATAATATACAGGATAAATAGGAAATAATTAACAGAGGGAGGCACTGAGATTAAGAGGGGTTGGAAAAGGCTTCCTGTAGAAGGTGGGAACTTGAAGGAAGCAAGGGAGGTCAGTAGGCAGAGATGAAGTTGGAATCTAAGCAAGAGGGACCTGCAGATTTATAGTGAGGAGAGAAGGAAAATGTTCAGTAGGGGTTGTTAACCTGAGTTTTGTGAACTTGTTTTGTTTTTTTTCATATTTTGAAAACTGTATTTCAGTATAATTGATTTTCTTTGTAATTCTATGTACTTGATTTATGCATTTAAAAAACTTTATTCTGAGAAGTGACCTATAGACTTCACCAGGCTGGCAAAGGGGATCCATGACACTCAAAAAGGTTCAGAAACCCTATGTTAGAGAGAGAGGAACAAAGTCCCTGAAGATGTAGGAGAGGAGGAAGAGATTGAAAATATATGTAGATGTATGAGGACAAATTATAAACAAAACAAGTCATTTTAAAGTCAGTTGTGGGTTCTGATCACATGTATTATATATGTTTTATTTGTATATGCATGTGAAGAAAATTCTTTGTCAAGTTTAAGGTACTATATAAAGGTTATGATGAACAGGATGCTATCAGAAAAACCTGGAAAGACCTACATGAACTGAAGCAGAGTGAAATGTACTATATACAAAAGAACAGTAATAGTGTAAGATGATCTGCAGAGAAGGATGTGGTTATTTTCAGCATTGCAATGATCCAATATAACTCTGAAGGACTTATGAAAATTGCAATCCATCTACATAGAAAGAACTGATAGTATCTAAAAACAGATTGAAGCATAATATAGCTTTTTTTTGATAGTTCCTCAATCTGAAGTTTTGTTTTTGTCTGTTTTCTCTCACAACCTGGCTAATGTGGAGATGTTTTCCATGACTACTCATGTATAACTTATATTGAATTGCTTGAGTTCTTGAGGGTGGGGAATGGGGAGGGAGGGAGGAAGAGAGGTTGAAACACAAAGTTTTAAAAAATTGATGTTGGGGCAGCTAGGTGGCGCAGTGGATAAAGTACCAGCCCTGGATTCAGGAGTACCTGAGTTCAAATCTGGCCTCAGACACTTGATACCAGCTGTGTGACCCTGGGCAAGTCACTTAACCCCATTGTCCTGTAAAAAAAAAATTGATGTCAAAATTTGTTTTTATGTGTAATTTGGAAAATAAAATTCTAAACAGAAAAAAGGAAAAATCCCATTTGTCTTTATGTTAGAGAATCTTTGAAGTTAATTCAGTAAATCTCTTTTACCATTATATTCACTTGATGTCTCTCCATATTGACTAAACAATATGTTTCAGAGCTATAGTTATTTCTGCCTGTCCTTAGAGGCAAGACTAAGATCCAACCTTATTATTGAAGGTATCTATAAAACTATAGGCTTAAAGTAGTTATTGAGCAGT
This sequence comes from Dromiciops gliroides, assembly GCF_019393635.1. Classification (NCBI taxonomy): domain Eukaryota; kingdom Metazoa; phylum Chordata; class Mammalia; order Microbiotheria; family Microbiotheriidae; genus Dromiciops; species Dromiciops gliroides. The sequence goes on along the minus strand of NC_057862.1, from coordinate 416,223,462 downwards.
AAGGTAAATTACAAAAAATATTCTTAAGTGAACTTTCTGCTGCTTATTAGCTCTATAATAATTATATGATTCTTAGAAGTAAACTTTTGAGAGGGAATATTTAGCTCATTGAGGAAGGTAGGTGGTGCAATGGATAGAGTGCTGGGCCTGGAGTGAGGAACACTTATCTTCCTGAGTTTAAATCCAGACTCAGAAACTTACTAACTGCATGACCCTGGGCAAGTCACTTAACCCAGCTTCCTTATCTCTCAAATGAGCTGGAGAAGGAAATGGCAAACCATTTCACTATCTTTGACAAGAAAACCCCAAATGGGGTCACAAAGAGTCAGACAGGATTGAAAAAATGACTGAACAAGAACAAAAAAAAATTAGCTTATTAGGCTGCCATATTATCCTTCTTAAGTATTCCATAGTATTCCCTTGCCTAGAATTCAAGGTCTTCCGTGATCTAGCTATAGCCAACAAAAGCCATAACTAGGGTAGGGAAGTTGGTGCTTTGGCCCCAGTTGTTGGCAAAACTTGCAATTTTTCAACAGTGGAGGAACAATTGAGCTTAGCATCTAGTTAGCAAGAATAATTATAATAGGAAACTACCACATGGCACACGATAGTTTGACCCAAGGAGAGCTCTTCCCTGTCCTGGCTTTACCTATACAATTTCCCCAACACCATGGGTAGTTTTAAAATATTGCAAGCGTCTCTGGCACAGCCTCTCCACATTCAACCAATTGAATTGATGATATGTTTTGTGCCTTTTACCTCGAGCATGTTTTGAGTTGCTTGGCTGAGAAACACAAATTGAAAGTTACAGTTCTACAAACAAGCCTTCCAACTGTATCTATCACTGCCATTACCCTCCTGCTTCTGGCATATTGATTTACTCTCTGCCCCAACTGAAAAGTGTTATGTATACTTGCTGATTGCCCTTAGAGAAGTACTGTACAAACAGTTGATGTTTGGTCAATATTTGTGGAATGGATAAAGTCTTTGGGGAGGCCAAACTTTTTTCGTTCATTAGAATATTATAGGGGCAGCTAGATGGTGCAGTGGATAGAGCACGGGCCCTGGAATCAGGAGGACCTGAGTTCAAATCCGGCCTCAGACACTTAATACTTACTAGCTGTGTGACCCTGGGCAAGTCACTTAACCCCAATTGCCTCACTAAAAAAAAAAAAAAAAAATATATATATATATATATATATATATATATATATATATATATATCATAGGCATTTACTAAATGAGAGAAAAACCCTTGATTTCCTGGATGATTACTTTTTCTTTTCTAAGATTCCTGTGTGTGAGATCAGCCACAGAACAATACTGTGAAATAGATGCTTCAAGAAATATTGTCTCTATTTACAGGTGGTAAAACTCTGGCCCAGGGAAGTTAAATTACTTCCTCATGGTCATACATTTAATAGGAAGAATATAACCCAAAGTATTCTGACTGTAGGTCTAGCACTCTGTCTACTAGGCCAGGGTTTCTTAAACTTTTTCCACTTCCAACCCCTTTTTGCCTGAGAGATTTTTTACACAATCCCATGTATATAGGTACATAAAATAGGTATATATAACCTTTTACTGTTACCAAATTTTTCATGACCCCCCACATTCACTTATGTGGCCCCATATAGGGTTCAAGAAGTTAGGCACGAGGGCACAGTTTCCCCTCTAACTGTCTTTTCCAAATTGTAAAGTGCCTGATACATAGTAAGCATTTAATAATTGCTCATTGATCCAAAGTGATGGCCAAGGAGTAACTTATTTGTTTGACTTTCATAAGCAAATGTCAAGATAATTTTCTCCATAAAACAAATTCTTTATACTTTGTGGTGCTCTGGTAACTTTCCATGTTGTCCTCTCTTCGTGGAAGGCTATCTCTGTTGGTACAAATTCATTTTTGGCCAATTTAGCTCAGCCTCAGAGTTATCCTCGAGTGGTAATTTTAGGTCATATTCCTGAGCTAGATCTCTCATGAAAGCTTTCTACTGCTACACAGGCTAAAATCAAAGTTCATTCTGATATGTAAACGATTATCCATTGAATCATAATAAGAAATATGCATCATTTAATCTTTATTTTTTAGTTAAATTTTCTTTCTTTTCTTTTTTTCCAATCATAATAATCTTTTTTTTCCCCGGTTACATGTAAAGATAGTTTTAAACATGCATTTTTGTAAAATTTTGAGTTCCAAATTTTTTCTCCCTCTTTCCCTTCCTTCCCCTCTCCCAAGACAGCAACCAATCTGATATAGGTTATATATGTTAAACATATCTCCACATTAGTCATGTTCATCATTTAGTCTTAAGGCTATTTAACACAACCAGGTGATCTTCTCTGCTATACTCCTTCTACTTTTCTTCCTTCCAGATTTTATACTTCTTAGTTTGGCCAAGTATAAGGTGCCTCACAGACTAGGGGGTCATACCTTTAGATAGCTATCCTGTTCCACACCTGAAATTGTATTTATTTGAGTATAATTTACAAAGAAGGGTACAAATGCTCATATTTGGAAATTATGTACTCATTGCTTTGAGCACTGAAACACTGCAAAAATTTCATGGGGGGCAGCTAGGTGGTGCAGTGGATAGAGCACCAGCCCTGGATTCAGGAGGACCTGAGTTCAAATCTGAATTCAGACACTTGACACTTACTAGCTGTGTGACCCTGGGCAAGTCACTTAACCCTCATTGCCCCGCCAAAAAAAACCCCCAAAAAACTAAAACAAAAAAAAATTCATGAGTGAAATCTCTAGTAATGCCAAAGAGATTGCTCTAACTCTCCATCCTTTGGACACTTGGAAAACTCATATTGCTTGGATTATGACATGCAGCTGGATGGACAGCCCACTGAGTTAGCACATCAGTATATTTATCTTGAACAACAGCTGCAGATGAACAATGACTTCATCCCAGAATTTAGTAGGAGGGAGAGATTGGGCTAGATCCCATTTGGGAAATTTTACAGTATGCTCATTGAGCCTAACTTACTCATTACTTATTGAGCCCCCAAACAAAAAAAACCCCTCATCTTTTACATCAATATTTTCCCAATGATGCCATATAGCTTAAAACAATGGAACAGTTATATCATGACAGTGAGAGAAAATGTATCCCAATCATACTTCAACACTGGTATATTAAACTACCTAGAAGCCCTCTTGAGCATTGGATGGATCCTACATGAAGAACTTACTGAAGGGCATGCATAAAAATTATGCAAATGTGTAGAAGGATTTCAGTTTGTCCAAATATCAAAATTACTTATTTTATACCCCAGTATACAGTACATTCTTTGATCTCCTCATAAAAAACTGGGTGTCAGGAAAAAGAACTTTTTCCCCCAAAGATCTTTTTGGGTTAAGATGGAAAGGGTAGAGACCTGAACACCATATGTCTTTTGAGTAAACAACAGACACTTCTATTTCTTTTGTTTATTTTTTCCCTCATCTTAGGTGGTTGAACTTTCTGAGAGGGGAGTACCCTGGAGACAGACAGAATCATCAGCAGTCCCATAAACAACCAGAGTCAGTAGCAGTGCTAACCAGAATGAAAGTAGCGGACAACAGAGGAAGGACCTACAGATGGAGATGAGAAGACCAAGGATGGTGGCAGTTTCAGGGTTCATGACCACTTGTTTTTGTTTTGTTTTGTTTTGTTGCTGGGCAATTGGGGTTAAGTGACTTGCCCAGGGTCACACAGCTAGTAAGTGTTAAGTGTCTGAGGTCGGATTTGAACTCAGGTTCTCCTGAATCCAGGGCCAGTGCTCTATCCACTGCGCCACCTAGCTGTTCCTTCATGACCACTTGTGATGAAGAAAAGTACTGGTTACAGCTTTAAAAAAGAACTGGTTCTTGTCACTTAACAGAGAGTTAAAATTAAGGGGAACTTTAGAAAGACTCCACAAAAGGACTTCCTTGGCCATGTATAATCTCTGCACACGTGCCTTTGTACATTAAGTTTGAGCCTCTTCTCCCCAGTGACCTCAGGGACTTAGTGTGTTTAAGGGGAGAGTGTGGTTCCATTTTTGGAGGATAGTCTTATAATAATTGTTCTTGGTATATTTTCTCAGTAAACCTCTTTTCTAAAGGCTAATGGAGTTCTGGATGATTGATATTGGGTGGGAGTTTATGAATGACAGTACTAGAAATCCCAGCTACTCAATATTTTTGCTAGAAGCATGAGAGGAATGAATAGTTTATTACTCCTTTGGGACCCAACTTAACAGTATGAATGTGAGCTGGAGAGACAGCACAAAAGTGGTGTTGAATATATTTTCAAGATTAGTATAAAATGTCTTATGCCACTTATATAAATTGAAGGGAGAGACAGACATTCTGTAAATCACCTAAGCAAATATTTATTAAACATCTAGATTGTGAAGACACTGTACTAGGTATGAGAAATACAAACACAAAACATCACTGACCTTAAGGACTTACAATCTCCTGGGGACATATATAACAGATACATAAGTAAATGTGATCCAAGGGGTTTGAGGAGAGAGAGAAAACCAAGACTGGATAACCAATCATCAGGGACACTCAAGAGAGATGGGAGAAAATATTTTGAAGAGAGATTAGATGGGGTGATCTCTAAGGTCCCCTTCAACTCAGATTCTAATTTATGTAGCCTTTAAATGAATCCAGAGGAGGTAGAAAAGGACACAGAAAAAGTGCAGGCCGATCTATACTACAGCACATGGCTGAGATTGGAAGAAGACTTGAGGGTAAAGAGACATCTAGAGAGGTGGCAAGCAATAAGAAAAGGGAAGTCAAAACCTGGTCATCAGGTGCAGAAGTATCCTTATATAAGCCATGGCTCAGAATTTCCAGCTCTGAACTGATATGATCCAGGTTCTATCTGGGAAGCTATTCCATTAATCATATATCTCCTTTATTGCCTTCACCCCCATCCAGAATTTACTCTGAGAAATCTCAGACTTTAACTTTATTGTAGCTCATCTCTAGGTCTTCACAGATGTGGGTAAAAGGGTCCTTGACCTTTGTATACCACAAGCAAAACAAAAATCTCAATGGAATCAGTGTGTGGCTTTCCTAATATACATGGACAGCTCCACTAGGAATGATGCCATAGACTACCACACCCTTCATCCTGATCTTTTGCCTCTTCTACCTGGGCAGCTAGATGTTGCAGTGCATAGGGCACTGGGCTTGGAGTCAGACTCATCTTCCTGAGTTCAAATGTGGCCTCAGACACTTACAAATGTGGCCTCAGACACTTACAAATCATGTTACCTTGGACAAGTCACTTAACCCTGTTTGCCTCAGTTTTCCCATCTGTAAAATGAGCCGGAGAAAGAAATGGCAAACCAGTCCAGTGCTTTTGCCAAATGAGGTCACAAAGAGTTGGACATAACTGAAAATGACTCAACAACAACAACAATCACTCCTACCTATTGACTTCTGTTTAGGAGTCTTTGGGACTAGACAGCCTGAAGGAGCTAACAAACAGTAAGTTCCTTGGTTGGGAGAGAAGGTAAAGAAAACCCATCATCTACTTACAACTTCAGACCTGAAGAATGCTGTCAGAGATGAACAATATAATATCCAAGTTCATTGTCTAGACTTTCAACAAGGCAAAAGTTTTGCTGAGAAATTTGGTTGTTCAAGGGATATACAAGTTAGCAAATCAATGAAAAATTACTCCAAACTTAGTTGTGGAGAGATTGGGCAATCTCTCTGTTTGCAAAATAACCCCAGAGACAAGTGGATACTCCATAGCCACTTATTGGTTATAGCTGAGTTGGTTGGCCTCCCTGATGAGATGGTCAAGACTGATTGATACTTATCTCAGCCAACTCTAAGCAAAAGAGAGCACTTGCCAGCACTTAGGATAGTGCCTGGCATGTAGTAGACACTTAATTAATACTTATTGATTGATTGGCAATCATACAAAAATTGCTTGACCCAGACAACAGCACAGAAACAGACATCAGAAGTGCAGAAGACTTTGTAACCAAAGCTCAACAACCAGTTCAAATAATATGAGCGGCTTGAACTTTGTTTTTGTTCTTCAATTATTTTTCAGCTATGTCCAAATCTTTGTGATCCTATTTGGAGTTAATACACATAAGTATGAACAATAGAGTTAAATACAAAATTGGGAGACAGTATAAAGGCAGGGAGAAGGGAGATGGAAATTCATGTATGAGGAAAAGAGAGGCCACTTTGGCTGTATCAAAGGGAAGTAAAGTCCAGTGATGTTGGAATGATAGGTTGGGCTGAATTTCAAAGCTAGGCAGAGGAATTTATACTTTATCCTAAAAGTAATAGGAAGCTTTGATGAGGGGACTCACAGAGTCACATCTAGGATTAAGAAAAATTACTTGGGGAGGGGGGGGAGGCAGAGCCAAGATGGCGTAGAGAAGCCAGCATGTTGCTTGAGCTCTCCTTCTGTTCCCTCAAAAAGAACATTAAATCAAGCCTCTGGACAGATTCTGAAACTACAGAACCTGCAAAGAGACAGAGAGACACAGTCTTCCAACCAGAGATAATTTGGAAGACTTCAGGAAGGGTTGGTCTCACTCAGGCAAAAGGGAAGTGCAGCGCACAGCAGTGCAGCGCACAGAGGGTTGGAGCAAGTCAGCAGGAAGCTGTGGGCCACAGCTGAGCAACTGAGGCCCCTGGAACCTTGCAAAAATAGATCTAATTAAAAGAGATAAGGAAGGAAACTATATTTTTCTAAAAGGTACTATAGATAATGAAGTAATATCTATATTAAACATGTATGTGCCAATTGGTATAGTATCTAAATTCTTAGAGAAGTTAAATGAGTTACAAGAGGAAATAGACAGTAATACTATACTACTGGGGGATCTGAATCTTCCCCTCTCAGAATTAGATAAATCTAACCACAAAATAAATAAGAAAGAAGTTAAAGAGGTGAATAGAATACTAGAAAAGTTAGACATGATAGATGTCTGGAGAAAATTGAATGGGGATAGAAAGGAATATACCTTTTTCTCAGCAGTACATGGCACATTTTCAAAAACTGACCATGTATTAGGGCACAAAACATCACAGTCAAATGTAGAAAGGCAGAAATAGTAAATGCATCCTTCTCAGATCATGTTGCAATAAAAATTACATGTAATAAAGAGCCATGGAAAGGTAGACTGAAAATCAATTGGAAACTAAATAATTTCATTCTAAAGAATGAGTGGGTCAAACAACAAATCATAGAAACAATCAATAACTTTATCCAAGAGAATGACGATAATGAGACAACATACCAAAATCTATGGGATGCAGCCAAAGCAGTGCTTAGGGGAAATTTTATAGCTCTAACTGCTTACATGAATAAAAAAGAGAAAGAGGAGATCAATGAATTGGGCATGCAACTTAAAAAGCTAGAAAAAGAACAAATTAGAAATCCCCAACTAAATACTAAATTAGAAATCCTGAAAATTGAAGGAGAAATTAATAAAATTGAAAGCAAGAAAACTATAGAATTAATAAAACTAAGAGCTGGTTTTATGAAAAAAACCAATAAAATAGATAAACCATTGGTTATTTTGATTTAAAAAAAGAAAGAAGAAAACCAAATTATCAGTATCAAAAATGAAAGGGGTGATTTTTACCACCAATGAAGTAGAAATTAAAGCAATAATTAGGAACTATTTTGCCCAACTCTATGCCAATAAATTTGACAATCTAGATGAAATGGATAAATATTTACAAAAATACAACCTGCCCAGGTTAACTGAAGAGGAAATAAAATCCTTAAATAAGCCCATATTAGAAAAAGAAATTGAACAAGCCATTAATGAATTCCCTAAGAAAAAATCCTTAGGGCCAGATGGGTTTACAGGTGAATTCTACCAAACATTTAAAGAACAATTAATTCTAATATTATACAAATTATTTGGAAAATAGGTGAAGGAGTTCTACCAAATTCCTTTTATGACACAAATATGGTGGTGATACCAAAACCAGGCAGAGCAAAAACAGAGAAGGAAAATTATAGACCAATTTCCCTAATGAATATTGATGCTAAAATCTTAAATAAGATATTAGCAAGGAGATTACAGCAAGGATAATACACTATGACCAGGTGGGATTTATACCAGGAATGCGGGGCTGGTTCAACATTAGGAAAACTATTAACATAATCAACCACATCAATAAGAAAACTAACCAAAATCATATGATTATCTCAATAGATACAGAGAAAGATTTTGACAAAATGCAGCACCCATTCCTAATAAAAACACTAGAGAGCTTAGGAATAGGTGGAACTTTCCTTAAAATAATAAGCAGTATTTACCTAAAATCATCAGCAAGCATTATATGTAATGGAGATAAGTTAGAGGCATTCCCAGTAAGATCAGGGGTGAAACAGGGATGTCCATTATCACCTCCATTATTTAATATTGTACTAGAAATGTTAGCTTTATCAATCAGAGAAGAAAAAGGAATTAAAGGAATTAGAATAGGGAAGGGGGAAACAAAACTATCACTCTTTGCAGATGATATGACCGTATACTTAGAGAATCCTAGAGAATCAACTCAAAAATTACTTGAAACAATCAACAACTTTAGCAAAGTAGCAGGATATAAAATAAATCCACATAAATCATCAGCATTTCTATACATGACCAACAAAGTCCAGCAGCAAGAGATAGAAAGAGAAATTCCATTTAAAGTAATGGTAGATAATATAAAATAATTGGGAGTCTACTTGCCAAGACAAACACAGGAACTCTATGAACACAATTACAAAACACTTTTCACACAAATCAAATCAGATCTAAATAATTGGAAAGATATCAATTGCTCATGGATAGGCTGAGCTAATATAATAAAAATGACAATTCTACCTAAATTAATTTATCTATTCAGTGCCATACCAATCAGACTACCTAAAAATTATTTTATAGAGCTAAAAAATAATAACAAAATTCATCTGGAAAAACAAAAAGTCAAGAATATCAAGGGAAATGATGAAAAATGCACAGGAAGGTGGGTTGGCTGCACCAAATCTGAAGCTCTACTATGAAGTGGCAGTCATCAAAACTATGTGGTACTGGCTAAGAAATAGAGTGGAGGATCAATGGAATAGGCTAGGCACAGGAGACACAGTAGTAAATGACATTAGTCATGTACTGTTTGATAAACCCAAAGACTCCAGCTTCTGGGATAGGAATTCAGTATTTGACAAAAACTGCTGGGAAAACTGGAAGATAGTATGGCAGAAATTAGGCATAGACCAACATCTTACACGTTATACTAAAATAAGGTCAAAATGGTTACATGATTTAGACATAAGAGGTGATACCATAGGTAAATTAGGAGAGGAAGGAATAGTCTACCTTTCAGATCTTTGGAAAGGAGAACAGTTTATGACCAGACAAGAGATAGAGAATATTATGAAATGCAAAATGGATGATTTTGATTACATTAAATTTAAAAGTTTTTGTACAAACAGAAGCAATGCATCCAAAATTAGAAGGGATGCAGAAAGCTGGGAAACAATTTTTATGACCAGTACTTCTGATAAAGGCCTTATTTCTAAAATATATAAGGAACTAAATCAAATTTATAAGAATCCAAGTCATTCCCCAATTGAGAAATGGTCAAAGGATATGAATAGGCAGTTTTCTTCTTTTTTATGATAAAAGTATTTTATTTTTTCTAGTTACATCTAAAGATAGTTCTCAACATTTGTTTATACAAGCTTTCCAATTTCAGATTTTCTCCCTCCCTCCCCCTTCCCCTAGACAGCAGGTAATCTGATATAGGTTATATATATATATATATATATATATATATATATATATATATATATATATAACATTAAACTTATTTCTGCATTAGTCATGTTATAAGAGAAGAATCAGAGCAATGAGGAAAAACCTCAAAATAGAAAAACAACAGCACCAGAAACAAAAGAAATAGTATGATTCAATCACTATCTATACTCCACAGTTTTTTTTTCTGGATTTGGAGATCCCCTTCCATCATGAGTCCCCTGGAATTCTCCTGTACCATTTCATTGGTGAGAAGAATCTAGTCCATCACAGTAGATCAACACCCAATGTTGATGATACTGTGTACAATGTTCTTCTGGTTCTGCTCATCTCACTCATCATCAGTTCATGCAAGTCCTTCCAGGTTTCTCTGAATTCCTCCTGCTCATTGTTTCTTACAGCCCAATAGAATTCCATTACATTCATATACCACAACTTGTTCAGCCATCCCCCAATTGATGGGCAACCCCTCCATTTCCAATTTCTTGCAAAAAGAGCAGCTATAAATATTTTTGTACATGTGGCTCCTTTCCCTTTTTTATGATCTCTTTGGGAAAAAGACCCAAAAGTGGTATTGCTGGGTCAAAGGGTATGCACAGCTTTATAGCCCTTTGGGCATAATTCCAAATTGCTCTCCAGAACGGTTGGATCAGTTCACAGATCCACCAACAATGCATTAGTGTTCCAATTTTTCCACAGCTTCTCCAACATTTATTATTTTCCTTTTTTGCATCTCTCTAATCATTAGAGATTTAGAGCATTTTTTCATATGGGAATAGATAGCTTTGGTTTCTTCATCAGAAAACTGCCTGTTCATATCCTTTGACCATTTCTCTTATAAATTTGATTTAGTTCCCTATATATTTTAGAGATGAGGCCTTTATCAGAAGTACTGGCCACAAAAATTGTTTCCCAGCTTTCTGCCTCCCTTCTAATTTTGGATGCATTTAATTTGCATCTCTCTAATCAATAGTGATTTAGAGCAATTTTTCATATGGAAATAGATAGCTTTGATTTCTTCATCAGAAAACTGATCAGAAAAACTTCACTGAGAACTGTGGAATATAGATGCTGATCGAACCATACTATTTCTTTTGTTTTTGGTGCTGTTGTTTTTCTTTTTTGAGGTTTTTTCCTTATTGCTCTGACTCTTCTCTTATAACATGACTAATGCAGAAATGTTTAATGTTATTGTGTGTATATATATATATATATATATATATATATATATAAAACCTATATCAGATTGCCTGCTGTCTAGGGGAGGGGGGAAAATTTGAAGTTTGAAATCTTGTATAAACAACTGTTGAAAACTATCTCTACATGTAACTGGAAAATAATAAAATACTTTTATTTTAAAAAAGAATTATAAAAAAAGAAAAAGAAAATTTACTTGGATAGCACTATGTAGGATAGTCTGATGTGGTGAGAGACTTGAGGAAGACTGACCAATTAGGAAGTTGTTGCAAAAATCTAGGGTAGCTATGTGGGCAGAGAGAATAGATTGGCTGCAAGAAATGCCAAGGTAGAAACACAAGTTATGCAACTATTTGGATATGTGGGGTGAGAGAGTAAAGAGTCCACAGTGATGTTAAGGTTATCTATCTGGCTTTCTCTCCTAGTGGCGCTTCTTTATTCTATTAATTTTTTTTTATTCTGAATTTTAAAAAAACCGAGAGAGAGAAAGAAGAGTGAAGAGAAGAGAGAACATTTACATACACAAAGTAGAAAACAAAAAGTGCATTGTATATGAAACCATGAATCTCTATCCCACACAGCTTACTTTAAAAAAAAACATAAAATAAATAAAACACATTACTTTCAAAACTGTCCTGCCTGTTTGTGCTTCTTTTGATCTGCCTTCTATACTCCTCTCAGCACTTTAAAAAATGTTTTAATTGCATTTCTCTTTTTTCTTTTCTTGTTTTTTTTTTTGACTGATAGCACCATTGCTAGTCACCTCCCTTCCTCCCCCCGCCAATTTTCTCCAATTAAAAACAGGAGGAAAAAGTCCCTTGTAACAAATAAGTCTAGTTAAGAAAAGCAAATTTGGGGCAGCTAGCTGGCACAGTGGATAGAGCACTGGCCCAGGAGTCAGGAGGACCTGAGTTCAAATGTGGCCTGAGATGCTTGACACTCTATGGCCCTGGGCAAATCACTTAATCCCACTTCCCTCACCAAAAGAAAAACAAAAACAAATTTGCATAATGGCGATGTTCAATACTGTATGTTTCCTTCTTCACCTTAATTCTATCACTTCTCTGGAAGAAGATAGGTAACTTGTTTCATTAGGTCTTCTAGAGATATGATTGGTCATTGCTTTTGTTAGTCATTAAGTTTTTCAAAGTTGTTTTTTCTGTATAATGTTGCAGTCCTTGTATAAAGTCCTTATTCTGCTCACTTTACTGAATCAGTTCTTGCTGCCCAGCATTCTCTAACATTGTTTTTCATAATTTCCTACTGTTACAAAAGTATTCCATTATATTTATATTCTACAATTTAGCTATTTCATAATTGATGGGCACAACCTTAATTTCCAATCATTTGATTGTTTTTCTCCTTTAATTTCTTCTTTAGGGTCAGGATCATTTGATTTCTTGGTCATTATTCAGTCTGGTGTAATTTTTTAAAGGCTTTTTGTTTGTTTTTTTGAATTTTTTCTTTTTAAAAACTTTTATTTACTTTGTTCTGAACTTAAGAAATAAAACAAGAACTTTCATAATGTAGTAGAATAGAAAAAAATGATTGTACATGACACTGAAAATCTATTACGTACAACTAGCTATTCCTTTTAAATATATAATAAAATTATCATGCAACTTTCTTTTCCCCCCTTTTATCTTTCCTTTCCTACCTTAGAGATGGCTATCACAAAACAAATATGTATATTTATGAAAAATGATTTTACACATACTCTTATTTATCACTTCTTCCTTTGGGTGCAGATAGTGTCTTTTGTAGTTAATTTGGGTATTTATAATCGTCATGTTTGTTTGCTTTTAATAGTGTAAGCGTAGAAGAGGTTAGCTACCTGCCTCTGTTCAGGCAGTCATCTTGGCAGGATGACTTCCTGACAAGTCTTTCCTCATTCTATTGAATAATGGATCGAGGTAGGAGTTCAGGTTTTATAAGTTCTGCTGCAAATCTCATCATCACATAAAGTTTTCAGGATGTCTTTCCAGAGTTTAAAATATTAGTTGTCATTTGCAAGTAACTTGAGGTGTTTTTTTTAAAGAAATGAGATGACAAATGTAAAATTCTTTGCAAAAGTGCTACATAAGTCAGTCAACAAAGAAGCATTTATTTAGGGCTTACCAAGCATTGAAGCACTGTTCCAAATGCTAGGAATACAAAGACAAAAGTGTAACAGTTGCCTACACTCAAGGTGCTTATATTCTAATGGAAGAAACAACATGTGTACATTTATGCACAGACAAAAAAAGGATACAAAATAGCTTGGGGGAGGAAATGTGTTAGCAGCTGTGCTGGGTGGAAAGCAGGCAAGACTTAATGTAGAAAGTGGGTTTGAGCTGAGTGTTGGAAAAAATCCAGATATTCCAAGAGGTGGAAATGAGAAGAGAAAGCATTTTACTCCTGGGGAACAGAGGACAGAGATACAGACTTAGGGGGAGAAATAATGTGTGTGTGTAAAAACTTGGGAAAGAAAACCTGAAAATCTTTATGTGGTGGTGAGACTTTCAGCAGGATTTATACCTGTAAAAAGGATGGAGAAGGGCAGCTAGGTGGCGCAGTGGATAGGGCACCGGCCCTGGAGTCAGGAGTACCTGAGTTCAAATCTGGCCTCAGACACTTACTAGCTGTGTGACCCTGGGCAAGTCACTTAACCCCAATTGTCTCACTAAAAAAAACCAAAAAACACAAAACAAAACAAAAAGGATGGAGAAGGGTGGAGTATTGACCAGGGGAATTTCATCAATCAATAAACATTTATCAAGCTCCCACCCTAGGTGCTGGAGTACAAAGACAAAAATAGACCAGCTCCCTTCCTCTCCAGGAGCTTATATTCTATCATAGACATAGTGTCCCTATAGTTATATGTGCGTAAATATATGCAAAATACTTTTGGGATGAAGGGCATTCACAGCTTGGGTTGTGATCAGAAAAGTCTGCATGCAGAAGATGGTGTTTGAGCTGAGTCTTGAAGGAAGGTTAAGTATCCCAAGAGGTGGAGGGGAGGAAAGAATTCATCATAAGGGGTGTTTATATTTGATCCTGGAGGTAATAGAGAGATGCTGTAATATACTGAGTAGGGGAGTGGGATGACTAGTTATTTACTTTAGGAAAATCATTTTGGTAGCTGGAGGATAGATCAGAGGGGAGACACTTGAGGCAGAATTAGGATGCTATTGGAATGGTCCAGAGGAGAGGTGATTAGGGCCAGAACTAAGGTGGGGTCAGGATGGATAATGAGAAAAGGTTGGATTTGTAAAGTGTTGTAGAGACAGAAATGGCAAGATTTATTAACTGGTTGCATGAAGTAGGAGAGAATGAGAAGTTAAGAATAATTCTGAGTGGGGGCGGCTAGGTGGCGCAGTGGATAAAGCACCGGCCCTGGATTCAGGAGGACCTGAGTTCAAATCCGGCCCCAGACACTTGACACTTACTAGCTGTGTGACCCTGGGCAAGTCACTTAACCCTCACTGCCCCACAAAAAAAAAAAAAGAATAATTCTGGGTATTGTGAACTGGAGAAACCAGAAGGATTTTGGTGACCTTGATGCAAATGGAGAAGTTCAAGAGAGGCTTATTGAACTTGAATTTCAAGATGAAGTTCGGTAACTAGAGCAAATGTAATTCTGATCAACTTAAAGTAAAAAGCCATATTTGCTTGAGCACTTAATTAGCTTTTAGATTATACATATATTTGGGGATGTAAACTAGAATATAATAGCTGTATTGACCCAAAGACTTGCAAAGCTTTTAATGGCCTTGTGATTTTAGCTTTAACAATTAAATTGAAGTGACCTGAACATGCCATGGGCAGAATAACTTTTTAGTCATTATTGTTTTAGCATAAGAACACAATACTAGTCCCCTCAAAAAAAAATCTCCATATTGATTTTGTCTTTAGTGATTTGACCTGAAGGGAAAGAAGAAAACCTCTTCATTTAGATGAAAAAGCTGTAGATTTAATTACCATTATCTTCAGGAGCTGATTTTTTTCCTGTAACATAAAATTCTATTGACAAAAACTCATTTCAAATATTATTTCTGTTCAGTTTTCTCCTTAGTAAAAGTAAGGCTCTGAAGAAAATCATTTTGGGAGTGGTGGAGTGATAGTTTGTCCAATTTTCAATTGCTCGTGGCCTCTTTTTCCAATTTTTTTTTTCTTAGCAAGACATTTTTGGAAAACCTTTGTCATCGAAATCATCCCTGTGCTAGGGCTCTCCT
Organism: Dromiciops gliroides; assembly: GCF_019393635.1. Lineage (NCBI taxonomy): Eukaryota > Metazoa > Chordata > Mammalia > Microbiotheria > Microbiotheriidae > Dromiciops > Dromiciops gliroides. The sequence continues at coordinate 416,208,277 of NC_057862.1, read as the reverse complement.
TTGCCTTAAAGGCCTATGTGTTGCCTTCCCCTAAAACTCTTTGATTGCCTTTTGTTTTTTTGTTTGTTTGTTTGTTTTTGCAGGGGAATGAGGGTTAAGTGACTTGCCTAGGACCACACAGCTAGTAAGTGTCAAGTGTCTGAGGCTAGATTTGAACTCAGGTCCTCCTGAATCTAGGGCAGGTGCTTTATCCACTGCACCACCTAGCTGCCCCCCTTGATTGCCTTTTATGACCCTCTCCTGAGGCTTTGGAACAAAGCAGCTTTTTTTTTTCATTTACTGAATTTTGTATTGACTGCTTTTTAAAAAATAGCACTTTTATTGCCCATGGGTTCATATCCTGTCTTACCTTTAGGACTCATTCTAACTTTCTGAATAGAGGGAGAGGGAAAATTGATGCCTTGGATTAGAAATGATCTATCTCTCTATAAATGTATATGTATATATATTCATATTCAATATACGTCTAGTGTACTGGATTTGGAGTTTGAGACCTGGGTTTGAATCCCCGCTCTGCTATATATTGCCTATGTGACCTTGTCAAATCACTAAATGTCCCTGAGCCTCAGTTTCCATATCTATAATATGGTTGTGGTGGAGATGGCTGAGATTTTATCTATGGTCTTTTCCAATTCTAAATTTATGATTAAAGTATTTATTAAATTGACATTGGACCATTAATGACTATTCACTTAGTCACTCAACCAGTTCTAAATGTACTTTAATTGTACTATCATCTGATCTACCTCTTCTTTACCACAAAAGTAGAATGAGATACTTTATCAAATACTCTGCTAAAAACTGGATAAACTTTATCCACAAAATTAACCAGTCTGCCAAATAAAAAAAAGGAATTAGGCCTAACCTGGCATAATTTGTTCTTAATGAAGCCATACTGGCTCTTTGTGACTACTGTTTCCTTTTCTAGATGTTTACTAACCTTCCTTTTAATAATATATTATAGAATTTTGCAAGGAATCAAAGTCAAGTTTGTTGGCCTATGTTTTACAGACTCCATTATCTTTCTTCATACTTTGTTTTATAATTTTCAAATATATTTATCAAATAATTTGTGTATTATGATTATATATATTATATATGTGACTATGTATATTAGTCTTATCCTCCATGACCTAGTAAATTATAAGCTTTAGGAGGAAGACTTGATAGTGCCTTATTTAAACTCTGCATCATCTCCTAGCACTGTCCTCTGCACACAGTAGGCACTTGATGAAAGTTTGTTAAATAGGCTGCCGTTTCATGTGAAATGGTATTGTAATTTAAATATAGTATCTTAGATGAGATGGAACACCAAGCTGTTCATCTATTTTAAAAGAGAGTAACTAGGAAAAGCTGATTTAGTTAGCAAAAAGCCAAAGTGGCTTAAATTGTTATAATGGTATTTCTCTTATCCAAGTAAGGTAGATGAGTTCTTTTCATTAAGTAAAACAAAATTAGTTTGTCCACAGGTGCACTTTAATACTAAATCCTGTATGGTTATAATGATAGCACCTGCTTTCCATTTACTTGCAAATCTAATCACATAATTTAAATGAATTCCTCACTTCCTATTTGATTTTGGCCCGAGTTAAGTCATTTACAGACAGCTGGGAAAAAGATATTTTAAAGGTTTTTTTTTATTTTTAAAGAACTGCCTTTCAAACAGAACAGCATGTTAAGATGCAGAGATATTAAGAATTTTAATTTTGACCTGTTTAATTCCGGTAACTTATGACACATCTTCCAGAAATTCACTTGAAGTTAGCATTCAGTGAGATGGAAGTTACCTGGATAGATCAGATAAAATTTACAATTATGGAAAACTGAAGTTGATAGTAGATTTGACAGTTATACCACAGAGACAAACTATATTTGCTTAACTAAGAAAATGAAGGGGTAGATAACAGTAATAAGATCAGACATACTTAGACTTCAAGGATCTATGATTTCTTTGGTTGGGGAATTCCCACTGATCTAGATTGTAACCCCTCTGTGACTTAGCAAGACGTATTTGAGTTTCAATGGCTGAAAAAAATCATCATCCTATAGCTTAAAGCTTCTTAAACTGTGGGTCTTGCCCCTATATAGGGCCTTGTAACTGAATGTGGTGGTCAGGAAAAATTTGGCAACAGTAAAAGGTTATGGATACCTATTTTATATACCGATATACCTGGTGTTACATAACAATTTCTCCGGTGAAAAGGAGTCAAAAGTGGAAAAAGTAGGGCAGCTAGGTGGTGCAGTGGATAGAGCACCAGCCCTGGAGTCAGGAGTACCTGAGTTCAAATCCGGCCTCGGACACTCAACACTTACTAGCTGTGTGACCCTGGGCAAGTCACTTAACCCCAATTGCCTCACTTAAAAAAAAAAAAAAGGGGAAAAATTGTAAGAAGTCTTGCTATAACTAACCAACTGGTGTTGAATGAGGCTGCTTTTTAGGAGGAAGTTACTAGTGCTTTTGCCTTAGGGTAACCAAACTTAAGAAAATTTATCAGCATTTGTATTCCTTTGTTATTGTTTAGTCATTTCAGACTCTTTGTGACCCCTTTTAAGATTTTCTTGGCAAAGATACTGGAGTGGTTTTCCATTTCTTTGTCTAGGTCATTGTACAGATGAGGAATATGAAGCAGAGATAAGTAACTTGCTCAAATTTATAAAAAATACAAGTCATTCTCCTATTGATAAATTGTCAAAGGATATGAACAGGCAATTTTTAGACAAAGAAATCAAAGCTATCTATGATTATATGAAAAAAGGCTAATTAGTCAAAATAGGAATCTGCTGGGTAACAGCATCATTTTCCTGTTCCTGCCCCTCTCTTTTGTGCCTAATCCCTCCTCAGAAACAGCCTCAGTCACCTTGAGTCATAGTGGGCCTCTTTCCTCTTGGCCTGATTAAATGCCACTGGCCCCAGGAACAAAGATTGATAGTTATGGCTGCTTAGGACAACAGATCACCACTGGTCAATCACCCTGCCCACATCAGAAGCTTCTATAGCTTGATATGCTCTATTGATACACTTTTGTAGACCCCATTTCCTTCATGACACAATGAGGTATTGGATTAAGACTTTAGTGGAGGAAAGTAATATACCAAATTAAATCTTTACAGTATATGGAGAAGGAGAGACCCCTAGAATACTGGAGCTGAAAGGGACCTTAGAGGTAAGCAGATGTAGCTCCTTATCTACTTGGTGATTTCCTTTATATCATTCTTTTTGTGTATGTGAGGCAATTGGGGTTAAGTGACTTGCCCAGGATCACACAGCTAATAAGTGTTAAGTGTCTGAGGTCAGATTTGAACTCAGGTTCTCCTGAATTCAGGGCCGGTGCTCTATCCACTGTGCCACCTAACTGCCCCCCTCTTTATCATTCTTAGTAAGTTTTCATCCAGTCCCCTGCTTGAATACCTCCAGTGAAAGGGAACTCATTCCCTCAAAAAAGAGTTCATTCCATTTTGGGACAATTATAGTTGGGAAGTTCTTTCAAGGCTGGCATTGGCTTTCATGTAACTGCTGCTTATTTGTCTTAGTTCTTTCCTCTGGAGCCATACATAATAATTATTGAATAAATGAAGCTAACTAGCTTCAAATTCAAGGAAGTACCTTTTGGGAGAAGTTTTACATAAACCTAAAATGGGGAAAGCTATTAAGACATGAGTACTAAGTTATGATCATCATGGAGTGAAAGTTCCCATGAAGGCAGGGAGAAGATCTCTATAACCTCGAAGAATCAGAATTCTAAGTTTTAGGATGCTATAGATAGTGGGATGTCTTTCAGAACATTAATCTTCAGAAAATGTATTAGGTGTTAGAAGAATGGATGGTTTATTGGATGAGCTTAATTATAATGGGAAAGCTTTGTTCAAAATCTGCCTGGGATCTTCCTCTAAGTTTACATTTTAGAAATTAAATTAATAAGGAACTAACTAAAATGGCAGAGTAGGAAGAAGTAGTGGAACCCAGTTTCACTCCCCCCTCCACTCCCCCTCATCCACAAACACTGTGGGCAGCAGCACTGTCACACTGATTTTGATCCCTGGGGATGGGGCTCTCAGGCTCAGCCCTTGGAATAAAGAAGTGTCCTTGTCATGGTAGCACGGATAATGCTTACCAGAGGAGGTAAGATATGGGTCTCTCTACCTCTGGGTAAGGATCAGAGCCTCAGCTCAGTCATTCCAATCCCCAAGAATGGGAAAACAAACAAACAAAAAAGATAATGTCCTTTTATGTTTCCAGTACATAGACAGAAAAGAGGAGATTAACTCCAAAACTCATACAAACAAAACCTCAAAGATAAGCACAGCTTGCCAATAAGATTAATTAGAATTCCTAGAAGAAATTATTCAAGAGCTAAAAAGAGTTTAAAATGATGTTATAAATGAAATGAGAGTGATAGAATAATTGGAAAGGAAATAAGGGTTATGGAAGAGAGACTTGGAAAGAGAATTAGTGGCTTAGTCCAAGAGGTACAAAACCTCATTCAAGTAACAGACTCTCTGAAAATTAGAATGAGCCAAACAGAAGTTAATGACTCCATGAAATTTAAAATCAAATATTAAAACAAAGTCAAAAGATTGAAAAAATAGGAGAAAACATAAAGTACCATATAGCACAAACAACTAACCTGGAAAATAGATCAAGAAAAGATAATTTAAGAATTATTAGACCAAATTATCCATGACCAAAAAGGGAACCTTAATATCCATATTTCAAGAAATGTTAAAAGAAAACTGCCCAGACCTCTCAGAATCAGAATATAAAGTGAAAATAGAAAGAATCCACTGATCATCTCCAGAAAAACTCCAAAATAAAAACTCCCAGGAATATTATAGCCAAAAGTCAAAGCTTCCAGGTCAAGGATAAGATACTGTACATATCCAGAAAGAAAGAATTCAATGATCAAAAAAAAAAAAACCAGTCAGAATCACACAAAATTTATCAGTGACCACTATAAAGAAGTAGAGAGCATGGAATAAAAAATTCCAGAAAGCAAAAGATATATGCCTACAACTAAGAATAACTTGCCCAGAAAAACTGAGGCATTTTTGGGAAAATGAATATTCAATGAAATTGGTGACTTTTGCATATTACTGATGAAAAGACAAGACCTAAATACAAATTCTGAAATACCAACACAGGAGTCAAGAGAAACATAAAAAGGTAAATATGAGTGAGCAATCAAAAGGGATAGTGTAATGATTAACTATTTATATTTTAATTAGAAAGAGGTGATACAAAAATTTCATCAGAATCATAATGTCATCAGTGGTCATAAAGGGAGATAAATAAAAAAGAGAGCCTGAGAATAGTTTTGCTGTCTTGATGATCTTAAAAGAAGAAAGGAAAGGAAGGGAAAAGGATAACACTAGGGAAAAAAGGGGGGAGGAAAGATGGGGGAACTTACCTCACATAATCAGGGTGCAAAAGCAGATGTCTATACAAAGATGGAAGGAGTATAGGGAATGAGCATCATCCTGACAGGTCAAAGGAAGGTAGAACATACACATAGAGAGAGTTTAGTTTAGAAATACATTCAATCATGGATGGGGGCGGGGTAGTAGGGATCAGGGAGTTGGGAAGAGTGGCAGGAGTAAAGGTAGGTTTAGGAAGGAATTAATAAAAATAAACCGAGGCAGCTAGGTGGCACAGTGGATAGAGCACAGGCCCTGGAGTCAGGAATACCTGAGTTCAAATTCGGCCTCAGACACTTAACATTTACTAGCTGTGTGACCCTGGGCAAGTCACTTAACCCCAATTGCCTCGCTAAAAAAAAAATAAATCTAAGCTTGGTAAGTGGTGGTAGCAGTGGGAAAATTGTGAAGAGGAAAAGAAAAGAAAGTTGAGTTAAAAGTTAAAAGAAAGAAAAGGAATGAATTTTTGATAAACAGGGAGTGAAAGAGGAAAGAAGAGGGAAAAGTATGAGAATAAGATGGGGGGAAATACTCAATTAATAATCATACCTGTGAATGTGAATGGGAGAAACTCACCTACAAAATAAAAGAGGACAGCAGAATAGATTAGGAAACAGAATCCAATAATTTCTTATTTACAAGAAACTCACTTGAAACATAAAGACTCAGAGTTAGAATGAGTGGTTAGAACAAACTCTATTATGTCCAGCTGAACTAACAAAAAAGCAAGGAAATAAATTATGATTTTAAAGATGGCAACAACAAAAATAGACTTCATGAAAAGATATAAACAAGGAAACGATATGTAGTTAAAAGGTACCATGTATAATGAATTAATTTAAGTAGTTAACATATATGTACTATATATGCTATCAAGTTTTTACATCACCTTTATTTCCAAATGTATCTTTCCCCACTCCCTTGCTCAACAGACCAACCCTTATGACAAAGAATTTTTCTTTAAGTGAGGAAAAATAGCAATTAAAAAAGAAATAACTAAGCAATGTATCAATTGTGCCTGACAGCATGTGCATACTCTACACTGAGAGTCCCCACCTCTTCACTGAAGGGAGGGAGGTGAGTTTTCCCAGCTCTTCTTTGTGACCAGGTGTGTCATAATCATCACAAAGAATTCAGTTTCACTTTTGTTGCCAGTCTTTCCATTTCCATTGTTGTATTCATTAGGGAGGATGTTTTTTGGGAATCTTCTTACTTTGCACAAATCTTTTGAATAGAGAGTTTTTGTAGTTCTTGTTTTCTTCCTGCTCTCTATTATCCAAGATTTCATAACCTCCACAAATTCAGGAACCCCGGTACTTCAGCCATGGAGGGTTAGGAAGTGGCCATAATTTTTGTCTGCATATCACTTAATTAAATTTTTTTTTTTAGGGGCAATGAAGGTTAAGTGACTTGCCCAGGGTCACACAGCTAGTAAGTGTCAAATGTCTGAGGCTGAATTTGAACTCAGGTTCTCCTGAATCCAAGGCCAGTGCTTTATCCACTGTGCCACCTAGCCGCCCTCGTCTGCATATCACTTAAATGTGCAGTAAGAAAGAGTTCAAGGCTGAAGTCTATTGATTTCTCTACAAGTAAAATAGAAATATGGCATTTAGTTTATAGAGGTATTAATTTTTTTAGTATTCCTTACTGTTTCAGGGGATGCACCAGGCAGAGAATTTGTCTTCTAATGCTTGACACTGAAGTGACAAACACGAGATCCAGGTATCCTTTTTAGATTTAATTAGGTCTGCACACGATAGGCAGTCTGTCCCTCAGACCTTACTGGATATCTTTCCAGCAGGGTTAGACATACTAGGCCTTGTGCTGTTCTGGTATAACTTTTGTAGAACCTAGGGTCACCCCATGGCAGGTACAGGAGGAGGACTTGTGTCTAGCACATATTAGACATGGCATCAGTCCTAAATATTCCTTCGAAGGATCTCAGAGTTGTAAGGGGCATCATGAACATGAATCTCTTTAATATGCCCAATGAAGAAACTTTACTCTAAGCCTTTACTCTAAGTCCTCTAGTGAGAAGGAACAACCTCTTCCCCCTCCCAGCCAATGCTACTTACTCTACTTTGTGATGGCTCTAATTATTACTGTTTTCTAACACCTGCTTAGGCAGGATTGACTTTCCTTTACTTTTACCTGTAATTTCCCACCTGGACAGTGCCTGATGGCAACAGATAATGCAGAGGCCATAAGTGAGCTGCTGGAATTGTCATAAAAAGATTTGCTGAAAGATTATTCAGTGTATTCAGAATAAGACATCTAAAATGGAGAGACTAGGGGCAGCTAGGTGGCGCAGTGGATAGAGCACCAGCCCTGGATTCAGGAGGACCTGAGTTCAAATCTGGCTTCAGACACTTAACACTTACTAGCTGTGTGACCCTGGGCAAGTCACTTAACCCCAATTGCCCCAGAAAAAAAATAAAAAAATTAAAACAGAGAGACTAGATTGTTCCTTGGTGTTATTCAGGCAGAGGCAGGGCAGAGAGACTTTACAGATGATGAGCACACAGCATGGGATGGGGGTATATCACACTACCAAACAGAGTGGGAGTCTACCCCATCCATGTCTTTCTGGGGCTATGGTCATCTATGGTCATGTTGGAGACCCCAGTGAGGGGTGCCCAGCCAGAGAAGAAGGTGGAGAAAGTGTGGCAAGATGCTAAACAGATATGTTGGGGAAAGGCAAGCTGATGCTGTTGTGGGGAAGACAAACATCTGTCTGTGGGTGAACACCAAGGATATTCCTGAATTTGAATCTTCTGATTGTCTACTTAACAAGGCACTGAGTACTAGAATGCACATGTACTCTCCTTAAAGATCATTTGGGTGTTGCCTGGCAGTATCCAGCTGAAGACTGGGACAGGAGAAAGGGGAGGTTTTTTGGATTTTTATAGAACAACAGAGCAGCCAGGAATTTGGGTACTGCATCTTTTTAGTAATGATTTTATGGATGGGGCAGCATGGTAAAATGGTAAGAGTGCTGGATTTTTGACTGATGACTTAGGTTCAAATTCTGGACTTTGACACTTCCTATTTGTGTGATTCCAAGCAAGTCACTTATCCTCTCTGGGCCTTACTGAGTCATTGATAAAAATATTCAACATTACAGGGCCCAGATTCCCTAGAGTAATTTGGACTAATGGATTACCTTGAAGGTGCTTTCCTGCTCTTAATCTACAATCCTATATACTCCAATCTATGTTTTCTTTAAACTCATGTGAAGTTGGGAGGGTGATAGAAATCTTAATAGGTTGGTGGCAAGTGTGAACCAATTGTGATAAATTTATTAAATAATGGATGATAATGACTTTTACATTTTAATCTCTTGTTTTTTGTTCTTCGTTCTCAAAAAGGACCAATGACATGACAAGGGTGATGTCTTAAACTCTAGATTGAGCCAAGAAGAACACAGGCATGTACTGACAAAGAGCTGGGAAGGCTTTCTGGTATACCCACAGGTGCAGTGATTTAAGCTTTGCCCCAGCCCATAAAAGATTGGTCTGTTTTCTCAAGCTCAGATCCACCACCTGGTGGCTACTGCAGAGACTGCAGTCTCTGGAGCTTTTTCCAGACCATACCTCTGAGAAGCACCAGGGTATTGCTGTTAATCTACATGTCTTTTCTTCTCTGGTGCCCATAGGAAGTACAAGTATATCATTAAAGTCTTAAACTAACTGTGCCATCAGTAGCAGACATCTTACATGTATATAAGCTGTTCCTTATATACATACCTCTCTCTGTGTGTCTCTGTCTCTCTCTCTTTGTCTTTCTCTGTCTCTGTGTGTGTCTCTGTGTGTCTCTGTCTCTCCTCTCCTCTCCTCTCCTCTCCTCTCCTCTCCTCTCCTCTCCTCTCCTCTCCTCTCCTCTCCTCTCCTCTCCTCTCCTCTCCTCTCCTCTCCTCTTCCCTCCTCTCTCTCTCTCCAACCTGCTTCTTTAGAACTTCTATCCATCACTCCTACTTTTGTTCTACGAAGACAGACTTCAAATACAACTTTTCTGTGTCTGCGTTCCTAAAGGAGTGGGACTTAGTAGCCTCTAAGGTTCAGTAGCCTTTGATAGTCTCATTGGCTCTTATAGATTTAATTACCATCTCAATGCAGATGATTCCTAGATGTGTACATCTAGCCCTAACCTCTCTCCTCAGCTCTAATCTTGCATCGCAAATTGCCTACTGGACATTTTGAACTAGATCTTAAACTCAACATGTCTAAAATTCAACTCATTAGTCTTTGCCCCACTTCCTACTTGTTCTTTTTTCAAACTTCTTATTTCTGTTGAACGGACAACCATCCTTCCAGTAAATCAGGTTTGTACCTCAGCATCATTCCTGACTCCTTACTCTCATTCACCGCATATATCCAAGCAGTTGCCAAATTTCATACTTTTAATTCCTATAATATCTATCACGTGTTTCCTTCCCTCTACTCACATAACCACCACTCCAATTCAGGCCCTTATTACTTGCAACCTCAACTATTGAAACAACCTCCCACTTGGTCTTTCTGCCCCAAGTTTCTCCCCATTCTAATTCATCCTCTTCACTGTCACCAAAGTTATTTTCCTAATGCACAGATCTGACCATGTTACTTTACCCCCCCCCCCCAAATATCAATAAACCCCAGTGGTTTCCTGTTAATTCTAGGATGAAATGTTAACTCCTCTGTTGGCATTCAAAGCTCTTCACAACTTGGCTCCCTCTCTCCTACCTTTTCAGTCTTTTTACACATTACCCTCTTCCAAGCTCCTTGCGATTCTGTCATACTTACTATTTTTGTATGTGATGCTCTTCCCATGTCTGTTTTTGTACCGGCTATTCTCTATGCCCAGAATGCAACTCCTGGTTTCCATCAAGATTCACCTCAAGTCTCACTTTCTACATGAAGTGTTCCTTGATTCCCTCTCCACCCCCCATTTGCTAGTGTATCTTTATTACCTTATGTTCATTTTGTATGTGTTATGCTTAAACTTATACACATACATGTTGTCTTTAGCATTAGAATATGAGCTTTTTGAAGGCAAGAATTGTTTCACTTTTGTCTTTGTTTTTTCTAGCACTTAGCCCAGTGTCTGTCACGTATTAGGATCTTCATTAATGCTATTTGGTGATTGATTGGGTGAGTGGTTTATCATAAGGGGGATTCAATATGGAAGGAGCATTTGAAATAACTGTGGTGGAAAGCCAGAGGCGTCAAAAAGATATCTTAAAAAATGTAAGTAAACCTTATCTGTAGAATTTAACTGATCTACCAGGATCTACCCTGTTGACAAAGGAAATGGGCTTAGTTAGGTATTACCTGTTCTTGATGAAACCATGTTGGCTTTTTGTGATGATCCTTTTCAAGCTGTTTTCTTTAAGAATGTTGTTGTTGGGGACAGCTAGGTGGCGCAGTGGATAAAGCACTGGCCTTGGATTCAGGAGGACCTGAGTTCAAATCTGGCCTCAGACACTTGACACTAGCTGTGTGACCCTGGGCAAGTCACTTAACTCTCATTGCCCCACAAAAACACAAAAACAAAAAACAAAAGAATGTTGTTGTTCAGTCATTTTAGTCTTGTCCAACTCTATGACCCCATTTGGGCTTTTCTTGGCGAAGATACTAGAGTGGTTTGCCATTTCCTTCTCCAGCTCATTTTATATATGAGGAAACTGAGGCAAATAGGGTTATTAAGTGACTTGCCCAGGGTCACACAGCTAGTAAGTGTCTGAAGCCAGATTTGAACTTAGGTCTTCCTGACTCCAGGCCTGGCACTCTGTCCACTGAGCCACCTGACTGCCCATAACCTCAGCTCTCTTTTTTATTCCTCATAAGAATTTTTTTCTTTTTGTCTTAGGAATTTCATTTTTGATAGCTTCTTATTCTTCCCAGATTGGCTTCTGAAGTATTTTATTATGTAGTATGCACTCAAACTTTGTCTCAACACTTCAGAATCTGCTCTTCCACAATCTTTGGTATGTGTCAAACTATGTCAACATTCTCGATTCTATCAAAAATTCTAAGATGGAGTGCTTACTTTTCTCCCAAGATCCACATCATTTCCACTCCAACAACTGGTTCCTCATTGTCAATGAGAATTACATCCAGAGTAGAAGTTTCCCTTGTTAGTACCCACACCCTTTGAAGGATGAAACTATCATGAAAACAAGTCAGGCAATAATTAGTTGCTCTGTTTTGGGTATCAAGAGTGAATTCCTGGGAGCGGCTAGGTGGTGCAGTGGATAAAGCACTGGCCCTGGATTCAGGAGTACCTGAGTTCAAATCCGGCCTCAGACACTTGACACTTGCTAGCTGTATGACCCTGGGCAAATCACTTAACCACCATTGCCCTGCAAAAAAAAAAAAAAAAAAAGAGTGAATTCCATTAGATGTCTGGATAATCAAGGTCCCCCCCCACTATTTCTGTATCATGCCTCTGTACCAGGCTTGTAAACCATCTCCTGAAGCCCTCATCTATTTTTTTCTGTTCATCTGCCTTTTAATATACCCTGATGATTATGTTGCTTCCATTTTTTTCTTTTAATCTTTACCTAAATGATCTCCACCATGCTTCCCTGATGTGTGTATTTCTTTGCATGATAATATATTTTGAATATATGGTGTTACTTCCCCTATTTTCCCTGTCTTTCCTTCTATCTTTCCAGTTTCTTTTGAATGAGATCTAGCCTTTTAAAGCTATATGCCAGTCTTAGGTTTCATCCCAACAAATCTTGATAGTACTTTAACCTTCTTGTGCTAGGAACTCTTGTCCAATCAATCAATAAACATTTATTAAGTATTAATGTGTGCTAGGCCTTGTGCTAAGCACTGGGCACACAAAAAGAGTAAAAAAAAAAAACCAGTCTATGACCTCAAGGAGTTTAAAATGTGATGGAGGGAAGACAATACAAGACAAAAATATACAGAGCAAATTATATACAGGATAAATAGGAATAATTAACAGAGGGATGGCACTAGAATTAAGAAGGGTTGGGGAAGGCTTCCTGTAGAAGATAGGATTTTAGTTGGGACTTGAAGGATGCCAAGGAGGTCAGTAGTCTTGAGCTGAGGAGGGAGAGCGTTCCAGGCATGGGGGACAGAGAAAATGTTAAAAGTGGAGAGAGCATCTTGTTCGTAGAACAGCCAGGAGGCCTGTGTCACCAGATTGAAGAAGAGTACATGAGTACATGAGTAAGGTGTGAGAAGATTGGAATTGTGGTGGTGACTAGGTTAGGAGGGGCTTTGTTACCCACATTCTGTACATTTTTGTATACACATCTGGGCTTGCGGTTTATATTACCCTCTCCTTTCTTGGATCTTGTCTCATGAATTTGTGGCCTTCTCTACCGTTCTTCTGATATTGTAGGAAGGAGTACTATATAGGACATCAAGCTTGGTGGCCAGACACAGACAATTTATTTTCCTTTATCCTCCTTTCTTTTCAGTTTAAGTTACTTTTTTTTTTTATTTCCAAGGCTTTATTGAACAGGGTTACAAGACTGTTTTAGAAAATGCTGGTTCCAATTCCTTTCAATCCCCTGGCATGAGATGTATTCAGGGATAGACACATACACACAGACATACACACATATTCATACTCTGATGAAGACACACACTTGCACACGCATACCACAGCTACTAAGAGTGGTGGGTCCAGTTAATATCCATTTTTTAAATCTTATTCATAGACCCAGTCATGGGCACAAGACTTATAGTCAACCAATTCTTCAGGTTTAAACCACAGGCTGATCTCCTTCTCAGCACTTTTTACAGAATCACTGCCATGAATGATGTTCCTGCCAACTTGAATGCAGAAGTCCCCACGAATGGTTCCTGGCTTAGAATCAGCTGGGTTAGTCTCCCCCAGCATCACTCTGCCTGTCTTCACCACATTCAAGCCCTCCCAGACCATGGCTACAGCAGGTCCTGAGTTCATGTATTTCACAAGCCCAGGGAAAAATGGCCTGTCCTTCAGGTCAACATAATGCTGTTTCAGATATTCCTCTGAGGCCCTAAGGAACTTCATGCCCACAAGGCAGAATCCCTTCTGCTCGAAACGTTTGATTATTTCCCCGACCAGGCCCCGCTGGACGCCGTCGGGCTTGATGGCAATGAAGGTGTGCTTGGTGTTGGCCATGGTCCAGGGAAGCTTAGGCTGGAGCAGGAGAAGCAGGCAGCTGTGGGTGCGGCGGAGGTGGCAACTGGACCCGAAGAGTCTGCACTTCACTCTGAAGCCGAGAGCAGAGAAACCAGTTTAAGTTACTTTTGATTCTATTTGCTAGACTCCAACTAAATACATTCTTGCCAGTACTTGTTAGACATACTCCATCCCTGGCCAGGGGTCCATCATTCCTAATTTTTTAAACATTCCCGGAATAAAAAAACACCAGGGTAGCTTGTATTTTAGGGGTGTGATAATGATGAATATCACTTCAATGAATACTTATATGTTTCTCTAGTATATTTCTATTTCTTTCTTGGTTCTCAGGAACGCAGTAGTATTTGTCATCTATAGAACTCATGTGATAGACAAAACTGACAAAGACGCCAGTAGCAATGGCTTCTTGTCATTAACTTATTGTGGTCCTGCTTACATGCAACTAGTGACAATAATTTGTACAACCCTTTCGTTGATGGTGATAAAAGAGTCCCTGATGTTTTCTTCCAGAAGACAAACAGAAGTGTCTGTTGTTAGATGTGTATTGAAGAAGTCAGGCATAAGATCATAGATTTAGAATTGGAAAGGTCCTTAGAGGCCACTGAGTTCGAATTTTATCATTTTATAACTAATAATAGTTATTATAATAATAATAGCTAACATTTGCAAAGCACTTTAAGGTTTGCAAAGTACTTGACAAATATTATTTCATTTGATCCTCACAACAACCCTGGGAGAGAGATTCTATTATTATACTCAATTTACAGAAGAGAAAATTAAATAGAGATTAAGTGACTTGCCTGGGGTTACACAGCTAATAACTATCTGAATAAGAATTCGAACTTGGGTCCTCTTGACTCTATCCATTGTACCACCTGACTGCAGATATAAGTCAGTTGGTGAAGCTATGTATTCATATATAGGGGCTGTGAATTCAGACCCTGTATCCTTCGCTGAGGAGCCTAAAGTTTTGTTAGTTGACTAATGTGTGCTTTGAAATTCAAATGAAGAATGGACAAGAGTGACATCTGCTGGTCACTAGAAGACTTCAAAGAGAAAGCCCATTGACTCACTCCACTGACACAGGGCTGGTTTGGCTTCTGCCAAGTGAAGGTACAAGGGCCTTTTACAAAGCTGTCACTGCATCTCTTATTCTAAGAATTGTGTCCAACCACCATGAGCTTCCTTCCTCTGTATCCTTCTTTCCTTCCTTCCTTCCCTCCCTCCTTCCTTTCTCCCTCTCCCCTTCTTCCCTCTCTCTCTCTCTCTCTCCCCCCCCTTTGTTTCTTCCTCTCTCTCCCTTCCTCCCTCCTTCCCCCTCTCCCTCCCTCCTAAAGTAAAAAGTGGGAAAAACCCCCAAATCCCCAAACTGAAGGAACTGGAGTGTGATTTAATGGCAAGAGCCCTGGCTTATAAATTAGGAGACCTAGGTTCTAGTCACAGCTATGCCTTTTACTAACTAGCTTGTGACTTTCGGCAATTTCCTTCCTTTCCATGGGTCTCAGTTTTCTCTCTTGCACAGTGGGAAGATTGAATTAGATGATCTCAAAGGTCCCTTCCAGCTCTAGAGTCTGTGATGCTGTGATATTGCTTGAAGGTCATTGGAAGTCAATTGTTTGGGGAAGAAATCTACTGTATTTTATAAATTGTATTTCTGAGGGATGAATCATTCTAATCACATCCGTTTAGTGGGAAGAGTAGGTAAGCAGTCACTTAATGACCACTTAAGATAACAGTGCCTTCAAATCAACTGTGATTATTACTAATATAATTCACCATTGTATTCTGAATAAGAATCACTGAATTGAGCAATACACTGAACCAATATGTAGTTATATACCTGTGATTTCTTCTGGCTACATGATCTAATTAGTGTAGGAATCTTCTAGTACGTTTACTCCCAGCACTGATTAACCTCTTAGAGAATTGCCTGGGGATACCTAGAGGTACAAATGTCTTACCCACAATCACTCACCTGTATAACAGGCAGACTTTGAACTCAGGTATTCTTGACTTCAGCTCATTCATTCTCTCTCTCTCTCTTTATTTAAATTGAAAAACATTTTTTTTGAGTTCATTCTCTAAGCATTTTGCGACATTGCTTCTCATAGGTCTGCACCAAAATATAGGTAAAAGAAGAGAATATTCATTTTAGTATATATATGTATATGGATATATGTGGTACAGTGGTGAGAGCACCAGCCCTGAAGTCAGGAGGACCTGAGTTCAAATTCAGTCTCTGACACTTATCAACTGTGCAATCCTGAGCAAGTCACTTAACCCCCCACTGCTGTGTGTGTGTGTGTGTAGTATATATACATGACCATTTTTCTTATGAAAAAATCTCATCTTTTATGCAGAGAAGAGGCTTCAGATTTTTCCCAGGACAGTTGCTGGCTTAAAACAAGAGGTTTGCCATCAGGTCAGGAGAGGGAGTAGCATCTCGTGGTTCTGGTGACTAACAAGAAAAGAAGGATGAGAAAATACTTTCCCCTCCCTGGGCTCATTTTTCTTATATGTAAAACAATGGAGAAGGACTAGATGACCCCTAAGGGTCCTTCCGGCTCTGACATTGTCTATGACCTCCTGTTTGCCAGGGAACTGGCCGCCATTATTACCCAGCCCTCACATCTCAGAAGACACCCCCTCTGACCGGGGTGAGGACCATTTGAAAACGAGATGGTTCTGAATGAGCGTTCTATTCATAACCAAGCTCCGTCTTTTGAAAGCACCACTAAGCTATCCCAAAGAAAACGTAATCCTTTAATCCTCATTAAATCTCTATCTATGGTATACAAAGAAAACAGCGAAAGTCCCACCACTAATAGTACAAAAAGGAGTCTTTGATTCAGTTTGCTAGGATTGGGAAGGCGAGCGCTGTACAGCTGAGAGATGTCCCAACAGGTGCGGAGCTACGTGTTTACTTCAGTCAGTCCAAACCCTGGGTACTTGTAATTCTGTACTGGGTGTTAGAGATAATTAGCATGAAATTAAATTTCTTTTAAAAAAATTCTTCAGAAAAGGAGAGTGCAAAATACCTCCACGTGGCTACTTTGCATTTCATAGGAATTTACTTAGGAAAGTGAGTGGATGGATTACACCTGCAACTCTGAGGCTCTCCGGTCTTTTTAACTGTGGGTCGAGACCCCATAGGGGGGTTGAGCAACTGAATGTGGGCGTTGAGAAAAATTTGACAGTGGTAAAAGGTTATGTATACCTACCTATTTTTTATTTTATTTATTTAATTAATTAAATTTTTTTAGGGAGGCAATTGGGGTTAAGTGACTTGCCCAGGGTCACACAGCTAGTAAGTGTTAAGTGTCTGAAGCCAGATTTGAACTCAGGTACTCCTGACTCCAGGGCCGGTGCTCTATCCGCTGCGCCACCTAGCTGCCCCTATACCTACCTATTTTATATACCTATTTACTTGGGGTGGTGTAAAAATTTCTTGGGGGCAGGGGGAAAGGGTAGAGGTTGGAAAAGGTTTAAGAAGCCGTGGTGTAGGGGCAGCTAGGTGGCGCAGTGGATAGAGCACCAGCCCTGGATTCAGGAGGACCTGAGTTCAAATCCAGCCTCAGACACTTAACACTTTCTACCTGTGTGATTCCGGAAGTCACTTAACCCCAATTGCCTCACTTAAAAAAAAAAAAAGAAGAAGAAGAAGAAGAAGCCCTGGTGTAGTAGATAGAGTGCTAAGCTTGAGGTCCAAATTCTTCCTTGGGCACTTAACTCATCAGGTTCTCTGGGCCTCAGTTTCCTCATCTGTAAAATTGGGGGCGTGGACTTGAAGAATGCTAAGTAAGGTCCCTTTCAGCTCTAAATCTATGATCCTCTCATTTCCCAGAGCCCTTTCGGGGTGCAGATTCAACCCTTTGAAAAAGAGATATTTGTAAGTTAGTCACATCAGCTTGTTGCTAATAGGAATGGGCGAGTGGGTTAACAGCAAAACTATTTGGTCAGTTTTCATATTTATCAGGCTGTTTGAGGCAAACTATAGGCCTGTTGGCATTTGCACCATTTGCAGGGTTTTGGTGTATTATTGACCCCTAACCCATGGAGCAGTATCCCAGGAGCTTCCCATAGCATAGAAAATGAGACTAATGTGGGTTTTGGGGACCTTCTTTAGTCTTGAAGGCACCAGGGGTGATGTCTGATTCAGCTCTACCCTGCCCTGCCCTTTACAGGACTCTTGGGGATCTGGAACTTTTCAGGAAAGGGATCTTGGTGACCCCCATAAGAATAAGGATCAGAAACCTTTGAGTGGTGGTTCCAAAGCAGGTCTTCCTTCTGGATCATGGATTCCACTAGCCCTAGAACTGGCTACTGGGTTCAGGATTTCATGGCAATTCACTTATAAAGCATCCTCATAGTCAGTGCTTGACTGGGTAAATGTTGTTAACATTCAAATAATCTCTTGGAGCTTTTCAAAGGTTATTAGAAACCCTTCTTCCTTTAGGGAGAAGACCAATCATTAATTCTTCTTGACTCCAGGCCTGGCATTCTATCCACTGAGTCACCTAGCTGCCTAAATTACATCTTCCCTGGCATCACATTCATTTATTTATTTATTTTTACAATGGGCTTTTGCATCAATTCTCTGATTACAGTCTCTCGGCAGCTTGGTGAAATTGGCAGGACAAGTGCGATTAGCTTCATTTTACTGATGTTATTCCTGAAAAGCAGAGAGATTAAGTCACTTACTGAAGATCACACAACAGATTAGTGAACTGGAGCAAGAACGAGGCACCTCCTTCTTCTCCCCCATTCTCCTGATTCTGGGTTTTTCACTTCACCATGCTCACACTGGGACAGCTTTATGATCCATGTTTTTATGAACATAGCAATGGCCAAAATGTATATAGACGATGGCAGGATTATTAAGTGGCTCATTACTGGCTCTTAGGTTCCTTCATGGGAGTTTGCTATGGGCAATAGAATCTTGCTCCAAAGGCAAATCTTGGATATTTTTCTTTCCTTAGCTCACCAGTTGATTGGCAGATTGGCAGATTGGCAGAACTGACTGAAAGGTGCAGGGAATACAAGTCTCTGCTGGGTTTATTGTTGACTGATTTACAAAAGAGCCTTTCACTGAATCTCTTGAACAAAAAGGCTGCTTTGGAGGCTTCACTTGAATAAAGCATGCCCCATACCTATGTTAAGTTCCTAGAATTACTGACAAATGTCACCTGAGAGAATCAGTGGTAGAAGGTGGATAGAGGGCTGACCTTGGAAGAGGGGAGATGGTGGGTTCAAGCCTTCCCTCTGACATAGCTTAACTAACTCGACCCCAGGAAAGGCCCTTAAATCTCTTGAGTCCATAGGCAACCTATGAAGACAGTAAGTTACAGAGAAAAATGGTGATTTATAGCCATGCTCATGACATCATAGATCCAGACCCTCACAAAAATGGAAAGATGTAACCATTCATATGATTTGTTACAAGTCTCTGATTATCTGCATTGAGAGGAATCAGAGTGTTCAGGATATGAGTAAGGCTGTCCTATGAAGAGGCTAAATGGAAGGAGGATTCCTTATGGATGATGAGTCAAAGCAACCAGCATTTACTCAGTGTTTACTATGTACCAGGCAATGTGTTAAGCTCTAGGGGATACAAAGAAACAGGTCCTGATCTTAAGAAATTTGTTGTTGTTCTTCAGTGGTGTCTGACTCTTCATGACCCCATTTGGGGTTTTCTTGGCAGATACTGGAATAATTTGCCATTTCCTTCTTCAGCTCATTTTACAGAGGAGGAAACTGAGGCAAACAGGGTTAAGTGACTTGCCCAGGGTCTCAGCTAGTAAGTATCTGAGGCCATATTTTTCAGGATGATGAATCTTCCTAACTGCAAGCCCGACATTCTATCCTCTGTGCCACCTAGCTGCCCATGATCTCAAAAAGCTTACATTCTAGGGGCAGCCAGGTGGCGCAGTGGATAAAGCACCAGCTCTGGATTCAGGAGGACCTGAATTCAAATCTAGCCTAAGACACTTGACACTTCCTAGCTGTGTGACCTTGGGCGAGTCACTTAACCCTCATTGCTCTGCCCAAAAACAAACAAAAAACCACCTTACATTCTAATGGGGTCCTTCAGATGCTCCTGTTTGCAGGTGACATTGTACTAATTACACCAAGTGCTAAAACACTCCAGAGACTGTTCGGGGAGATCTGTGGTCACCCAAAAGAAATCAGCCTATCTACACAGGAAAAACTCTAACATATAAAGTTTATTATTCAGGCTATATGGTGTGCAGCTGGATGGGCAGCCCGCTGAGTTAGTCCATCAGTATATTTATCTTGGAGAGGAACTGAAGATAAATAGCAGCAGAGCCCAGAACTGATTAGGTGCAAGAGAGCAGGATGGATTGCATTTGAGAAGTTGCGTAGCTTCAGTGCAACATCTCGTACAGTTTCAATGATATAAGGCTGCACATCGTGGAGCACTACAATCTCCAAAGAATCAAAATTTCAAATGGTCCAAAAGGCGATGAAGAGGAACACACTGTGTGGAAGGAGACTGTAGCATATTAACAATGATGACTTGTGTGCGAGAAGTAGAAAAAAAGACATTAACCATGGAACATATCATTGGAAGGAGGGGTGTTGGTCATTTGGGGGAGTATCAGGGATAAGTGACGGACAACCCACTGCTGCATTGGCACCCATGGAGGATCAATGTCAAGAAACACTTTCTAACAATTAGAGGAGCCAAAAGAGGAAAGTGCTTTCTCAGGGCATAGTAGGTCCCCCATCCTTGAGGAAGTCTGCAGGCAGAGCCTAGATGACCACTTTGGGGATCTATTTTTGGCCATGGGCTGGACCAGATGGTCTCTGAGATCCCTCCCGACTCTAAAATTTTATGATTTTATGATTTGTGGAAGGGCATGGACAAGAATCACACAGGATTAGGGTCACAATTTGGACAATTGCAAGGGGAAGAACTGATGTGGATGAGAACATGGAACCACAGAAACATAGGTCACTGGGCTAAGAGATTAGACTTGTCAGCATGAGGTGGCTTTTGAACATTTGCATAGATAAGAATCAATAAGAAGCAGACAAGTAATTAGCTTGTCAGGTTACCTAGTAATATCCAAGGGGTATGAAAAATTAATATGAGTATAATTATCTTATAATATGGCACCAGGGGCCAGGACCTTGGATATTGTCATCCAGTGGAAGTATGTTATTAATAACAAATAGCAAGAAGAACTAATAGACATCCCTGTAGGCTGCCCATTAAGCTGAGTCCATTAGTCAAGGTTTGACCTAAAGCAACTTTGTGCAGTGAGTCTGAAGATGAAGTCTCAGAGCTTTGTGAGGGAGGCAGGTCCTCACCAAGGCCCTGGTTAACAGGATCCGAACTGACATGACATAACGGTTGTCCCAGTCCCAGTGATGTTTTCTAAGTCCTTGTAGAGGGCTACTCTGAGCTCTGGAAATCCTAGGCTTGAATCTCGACCTCCAATGATGTTGAATCAAACAGAATTAATAATCATAGCTGACATTTATAGGACTCTCTAAAGTTTGCAAAGCACATAAGACAGATGATCACGTTTGAGCCTCTGGATGATGGTCTGAGGCAAGAGCTACAGGTGTGATTATTCTGCTTTACAGATAAGAAAGGTGAGGCTTACATGACTTGCCTGGGCTCCCACAGCTACTAAACATCAGAATCAGAATTTGAATGCAGGTCTTTCTGACTGCAAGTTCAATCCTCTATCCACAACACCCTGCTGCCTCTCAGGGACATAATTAAGATGGTAACACTTGGAGCTCATCAAAACCAATGCCATCTTATGCATGAGAAAATTGGACCAGAAAAGTTAAGAAACTTGCTCAAGGTTACAGAAGTAGTAATTAGCAGTGCTGGGATTTGACCATGGGTCTTTTGATTACAGATCCAGTGGTTTTTCCAATATACTTGCTTAATGGAAGAGAACTGTAAGAAAATTGGTAGTAAATCTTGGAGGAAAAGGACATCGGGGGTTTTAGAACATGATCCATGTTAAGAGTCTGGAACTGTGTGCCTAATGGTTGTTGAGTGACTCTAGTCAATTGGCAGAAATGAATGGATAACTAAGGGGTGTGGTCATTTATAATAGAACATAATTCAATTTTCTGCATAATTAAGTGCCTAATTGTGTATCTAAATTTAGCTGAAGTACTTGAAATTGTATGGAATTTTGATTGTCTGCAATGCTTTTTTCTTTTCTAATATGTCAAATTTCTGAGAAATGCATTTACTTCAAATTCTTGTGGATTCATCATTACCTTTTAATTACATGCTTATGACATTTAAAAATTGCTACAAACAACTGACTGAAAGTCAACAAAAATAAGCAATGGAAATATATGGAAAGAGACAATGATATGTTTTGCAGTTAGGAAGACAAGGCTCCCAGAAATAGGTTCAGTATCGTTTTAGCAATAAGGGATCTCAAAAGAATTCTATACTCTTAAATTTTAATTAAGATGAACAGCTTTTTCGCGCTTCATTTTTATTAAATCAGAGCTCCCTATCTTTCCTCTTCCCCAGAAAAAAATTTTCTAATTCCCAAGGAATCTTAACCCAGTGAATTTCTTCCTTCTTTCAACATCCAACAAATAATTGAGAGCCAACAATATGCAAGGCATGAGGGAAGGGACTATGAGGAATACAATTGAGCACCGACTATGTGCAAGGTCTTGTTCTAGTCACTAAGAGAGATAAAAAGATTGAGGAAATGCAGCCCTTGCTTTCAAGGAGCTTATGGTTTAGTAAGTAGGGAGGGTAGGATAAGACAAGCATACACAAACATGGTTCCGTAAAGAGAAATCCCTTGAGTTTGCGTCCTAGACTCTGCTACTTAGTAATTTAGTGACCTTAGACAAGTTACTGAACTGCTCTGGATTTCATTTTTTAAAAAATTTTATTCGCAGGGCAATGAGGGTTAAGTGACTTGCCCAGGGTCACACAGCTAGTGTCAAGTGTCTGAGGCTGGATTTGAACTCAGGTACTCCTGAATCCAGGGCCGGTGCTTTATCCACTGTACCACTTAGCTGCCCACCCGATTTCATTTTTCTCATCTGTAAAATGAAGGAATTGGACTAATAACCTCTAATCTCCCCTTTCAGCTCTAAATCTAAGACCCTATGACATGTAGTACAGGGTAGGCTGTAGCAGGTGCTCTAGGGATTCAGAGATCCCCTGCCTTCAAGGGGACTCTAATTAATTTAGGTATCCCACCCTTTATTCTAGATGAAAGTATTCACTCCCGCCCCAAACTTTGCTGGATCTAGAACACTTAAGATCTCTTCTTTACCTCGATCCCACTCAATCCTATGAAACACTAGGTGTCGCTGTTTCACCCAGGTCACCATAAAAGAATAAAAGTTAAACGTTAGGCGCGCGCGCGTGTGTGTCAGTGTCTCTGTGTGTGTATGGAAAGAACGCCCAATGTTTTTAGGAGTTTAGTTATAGAACAGATGGAGGGTTCATCTTATGCCCCCAGTTAGAGAGATTCTGAAGCAATGAACTGGAGTTGGGGATCCCAGTCTGGGGACCGGGGTGGCCGGGTATGATGGGGGGAGGGGAGAGAAGGGGGAAAAAGTCCAGTATCCCTCTGCACCTTCATGTCTTGAACCAATGGATACAAATATACCCCAGAAATTTACGAGGATTAAGAGAAATGTATTTTAAAAGGCAATTTATGAGATTAAGTCAGCAA
Organism: Dromiciops gliroides; assembly: GCF_019393635.1. Classification (NCBI taxonomy): domain Eukaryota; kingdom Metazoa; phylum Chordata; class Mammalia; order Microbiotheria; family Microbiotheriidae; genus Dromiciops; species Dromiciops gliroides. Next base: position 416,185,010 of record NC_057862.1, on the reverse strand, counting down.
AACGTAGTTTTTAGCAGGATGAATGAATGATCTCAGATCCAGGCGCTGAAATAGGGCGGGAGGGCCGAGGGGAGAAGAGCTGCTGGCTCCTGCAAGTTCCCCGCAAAGCATCTGATTTTTCATTGTCCCAGCAGCCCCCATTAGCGGTCTCATTTGTGCCTCACTGCTCACCCATTCCGTTTTCTCTTCTCCCCGTGGGCCTGAAGGGCAGAAACTTACATTCCAAAACTGCTCTCATCTGCTGCCCTGTCACTGGTGGAGACCCTCCGCTCTTTCCTCTTTGGAGGGGTTGTCTCTCATTTTCAGGAGGCTCTTCCAAGCATTACTTTCCTCACCCATTTCCAAATCCCTATTTCCTTGCCTGGGGAGGTGAGCAAAACCTCAAGATCCCAGCAATCTCTGTGATCCTGTTCCTTCCAAAGTAGTTGTTATACTTGTATCATAATTGTCTGTGTATCTACATTATATATTCACCTCCCTTTCCCGCTGGGCCCACCCAGCAACGCACACCGGACCTCTGCCCTTTTCTGTTTACTTCCTAGGACTTAGCATGTTACCTTGAAATCTCTAGAAAAAGATCTATGATGTATTTCTTCTGAGTAAGGAACTCTGCCTGTGTCTAGTACAGTAGTACAGTAGTGCCTAGGAAGTTGTTTGAGAAACACAGAGATTAGTTGACTTGTTCATCACACAGTAAGTATCAAAGGTAGGATTTGAATCTAGGTCTTCCTGATTCTTACCCTAGGATTCTGTCCACTCTAATTAGCTGCCTCAATGTGTTGTTCAGATTAGGTGCTTACTAGATGTTTGTCGAGTTGAATTATTGAATTAAATTGAGTCTAATTCTTCAGATGTGAACCTTCTCTCATTTCAATATATGATACTCATCAAGTTTGGAAAATACCTGAGAGCAGAAATGTACCATTTGTTTGCTAGAAGTCAGTTAATAAGCATTTATTAAGCACCTACTATATGCTAGTACTAGGGATACAAAGAAAGGCAAGAAGTATGATTTGTGAGGAAAATAACACAAAGGAGATAATTTAGAGTTATTCTCTCTTCCAGATTACTTTCTGAACAAATGTACAAAAATCTTTAAAATGTGGTTTTTAGTCCATTATTATACTTTGAGAGGCATCCTGCCCATAGAGAGCTGGTCTTTTGACAACAAAATGCCTGAGTTCAAGTCTCATCTCTGATATGGACTAGTTGTGTGGCTCTGGGCAAGCCACAACCTCTCAGGGTTCCAGGAAAGTTTTGAAGATTATAAATTGCAGAGCAATTGTTGGCATTGGCAAAGGGAGTTTCTTTACCAAGAGTTCCCTATTTAATGAAGTCACAATCTGGTCCCCCAAAATCATTAGTTTCTATGTCCCCCTCCTCCCCACAGTGATGGAATTTTTGGTGATGAGCACTGGACTAGGTTGGTCCTCACACAAAGATGCAGTCCTACTGCGCTTGTTCTTAGAACCTGTTCAACTTAGCAGGTCTGGCTGGACCTTATACTTTGTTGGCATATCCTTGGAGAAGCCAGCACTGCCTCTACATTAGAATGAGGCTTCTGAGGACTTTAATGTCCTCACACATTTAAAGTTCTCTCATCAGAATGGAGTGATAGCTGTTACCCATGGACAGATATAGGGACTGGACAGGGGATTTCATAATATAGGGAACTCTACCCATAGAGCTTGGTACCATTTCTGATTTTTAGACTTAAATGCCCAGAGCACTGGGAAGCTAAATGACTTGCCCAAAGTCACCCAACCAGTAACTGTTACCTAACCACACTAAATTTTCTGATTTATTTTCCCTTTTATGTCCACCAGTGGAAGAATCTAGCTTAGAGGTGGAATATTATGGTTGATAGAGGGCTTATTGTGTCCTGGATGACTTGGTTCAAGTCCTACCAATGACACATACTGCCTGTGTGACCCCAGGCAATTCAGTAATGTCTCAGTGCTTTAGGCAAGTCTCTTAACAATATGTTACATTAGGGGCAGCTAGGTGGCACAGTGGCTAGAGCACCAGCCCTGGAGTCAGGAGGACCTGAGTTCAAATCCAGCCTGAGACACTTAACACTTACTAGCTGTGTGACCCTAGGCAAGTCACTTAACCCCAGTTGCCTCACAAAAAAAGAATATGTTCCATTTTATTCCATAAGTTAAAAATAAAATAATTTTTAAAAAAAAGAGTATGATATAGAGAAGGTGCTGATTGATCTGCCCTGGTAGAGGGAGTTCCCTACACCAATTAAATTGCTGGTCCCATCATGTCCTATCTGAAGAATTCTCCTCTGCTGGAGTGAAGGTGTAGTGAAAGAATTTTAACTTATGAAGAGGGCATATTTTTAGGTTGTTAAAAATCCCTACAAAGGAAGCCTTATGTACATCTACATGGCATTAGAACCTTCCTACCACTTCCCCCTCAACTTCCTAAATGCTAAATCCATTTTAAAACAAGGAACACTGAGAGATTTTTTTTTCCCTTATAGGTAACATTTTGAAACTGGCTGCTGCCTCCATTTCTTTTCCTTCTTGGCATTGCTGCATTTTTATCCAAATTTCTGACAGAGTCTGTAATCTTTCACCAAAACAAATCATTCTCCTACTAACTAATCCTAGTGGCCTGTTTAGCATCCATCAGTTCAGGGGAGAGGTCAGCCTGACCCAGAGTGTGGACTATGAGGAAATTATATAGCCAATTATAATGTTAACTTAAAATGTAGTGAAGCAGAGAATTGGGTTAATGGAATTAGAAAACCGTGGTTTAGAAGTTGTGCAAGAGAAAGATGAAGTCATATACTTAAATAGTTATGATAGTTCTTAAAAAAATAGAACAAGAATTTTTATGAGTGTAGGGTCGAATAATCATTTTGTGATTAAAAATAAAAAGACTACAAGTACAGTTCACATATCTTAGCAGTAAAAAGGGAATCTGAATAACAAGCCCTTTCCTTTAGGTAATAAACCTTTTAAAATCCTAAATAACGATTTTTGAGAATTCCAGGAGCACATGTATCAGCAGTTCCTAAGGACCTCACTATAATCCATTCTGATGCCATGCCACTCAGTGCTTTAATCTCATTTCTTCCATTTAGGTTTGAGTTGCAATCATAGATGAGAATGATTGTTCTCCAGACTCTCAGCAATCAGTCTCTAGCAAAGAGGATGTCCCTGAGACAGTTTCTATGACAACCTCCATTCTTCCAAAGACGTGCTTTCTGAGTTTTCATCAAAATAAAGAAAATGGTTTTGTGTCACTAACCAAATTGGCCAGTGTGATGTTATTTGTCACAGTATAGAAGTTGTATTCATAGTCATGCTAATCAAAGCGTGGATCTTTTGAAGTAGTCCAAAATGAGTCCTATTGGACATATATCCCTGATTTGCTTCCCAGGGCTTCTGGGCATCATGTGTTTGTTATGCAAGTAACTTACCCCTAGGGGGTGATGTTTCATCTGTGCTATGTGGTTGACCTGTGCAATTTCTTTTCTGGTGCCAGGATCTCTAGAGAACCTGGAAATTAGAATCACTTTTCTAAAGAAAATTATAATTTTCTTTAAAAAAAAATCAAAATCTCAATCGACAAAAGTATAGCAATATCACATGTATATGCAGGTACATACATATATGTATATGTATGAGTATATAGATACACACACACACACATATTCTATTTCTGCTTGAAGAGACGCAACACAAGGTAACAGAGAAAATCCTAGACTTAAGGTTGGGAACAACTACTTTTAAGTCCTAAATGTGATCCTTATTTGCTGTGGGACTATGGGCAATCCACTTAACTTTTGAGGCAACTGCCCAAGATTTAGCTCCTAAATTGGGTTGCAATCTGCTTTGGTAGAAGGAACTCCCATAGGGATGGTGGGGAAATATGGTATATACATTGATAGGAAGTACAGCATTTCGTAAGAAATACCACTTAGGACCATTATAACAAACATAAATTTAGAGCAGGGGCCACTAAATGTCTATAGATTCTCTCTGAATGAAACTTGAGATATTCTCTCATAACCATCATACAGATTAAGATAAATTTGCCATGTTGATTTGGGGGATTTGTGTGGGAATCTCCTTTGCCTAGGAAGTCTATCCCTGCTCCTGCCTTATACTACAGAGCACCAAAGCTGGCTGTATCAAGAATCAGAGCATTTCCTTCAATCAACTAGCTCATTTACTCTTCAGTGTCAAGGAGATTAATTCTATCTCCGTCAATTACAACCTCTTAACAGCCAAGTCAACATGTTTAAGAATTTCTATGGCTAAAAAATTCATGACCCTAACTACTGCCGACCTGGTAAGGAATTTCTTTTTAATTTTTTTTGGTGGGGCAATGAGGGTTAAGTGACTTGCCCAGGGTCACACAGCTAGTGTCAGTGTCTGAGGCCAGATTTGAACTCAAGTCCTCCTGAATCTAGGGCCTGTTCTTTATCTACTGAGCCACCTAGCTGCCCCCTGGTAAGGAATTTCTACAGATGTAGCAATAGCTATACCATCCACCACCCTCCTATACGGGAAGCCTTTCCAGTTTGGTATAGGATCTGCCAAATCTTGAGTTGCATTGGCATAGCCTGAGTGCTTGGCTCAGTGCTTTCTTGCTAAATGCTTGTTTGATTTTTTTTAAGCTTTAGTGAGAGAAGTTATCAGTTTACTTAAATAGGCTATATCTGTCCTCTATTATAGTAGTTGTTGACAGAACCAGAGGTGGTTCTCTGCCTCTAGTACAAGATTCAAATTGAAATTAAGCTTGTGAGCCAAAATGTATCAGGTTTTTCTTGTTTCTTATTCCCCCACGACTTATCTTTTCCAGTGAAAGAGGATCTTGGGGAAGGACCTGGAAATATGGGCTGAATTTTGGGTTATGATGCTATGGCCCACTCCGTCTCTGCTTTCCCCCTTCTCTCAATGTGAGCGCGGATTTAGAGCTAAAAGAGACCATCTAATCCAACTACCCTTTCATTTTACAAATGAGGGAACTGAGTTTAAGTGGCTAGCTCAAGGTCAAATGTGAAGTTAGAGGAAAAGGCAGGATTTGAACCCTACTACCCCGATTCCTAGCTAATTTTTTTTTCCATGTATTAAGCTACCTCCATTCTTGTTAAGGCTATTTAAACCATTGCTTTTTCCAGAGAAATTGGAAGTTTGTCAATGAACTCTGATTCTGCTGATGTTGTCTGAATATTAGTCAGTAGACTGGCCTAATTGAATTTCTGCTGATAGAAAAGAAACCTTCTTACCTCTTTCTCATAACCAGAAACTGTATGAATGTATAAGCATATTTTAACCAGTTCAATAATAGAATTTTCTCTCTGGACACATAAGGCCTGGTCTCACCATGCTGTTGAAAAGCCTGTTATAGAATTCCCTGGAAATTATTTTTCAAAGGGTGGTTAGGTAAGAAACTCATGAGATTAATTTGATGAAGCATAATATAGCCTTGAAACTTCTTTTTTCTTGCAGTCAAATGGCATACACTTAAAGGGAGACTCATTTTTATGACTGTGAACTCTTAAATTTTACTTTATGTCCCCAAAGAGTATTTGAAAAATACTTTTCCCCACCTGGGCAGCCTGTTAGAGCCTAGTTAACTGCTCCTTATAGAGTCCATATGCTGAGAATCAGGGTAAACACAATATGGAGAAAATAGTATTACATCTGAAGAATATGCTTGCTTCAGCCCTGCTTAGCATTTCATTGCTGTGATATATTCCAGTAATTTGCAGGACTATGGTGTGCATGTCTAAATCCTGAAATACTCATCCTTCTAAAATATAATTCACATTAGAAAGTGAATAATGTGAAAATGTAGAGATTCAATCATTTAACAAGAGTTTATTAAGAAGTACCTACTCTGTAAAGAGAACTATATTAGGGATTGGCTTTAAATAAGACACAATCCTTGACCTCCTAGAGCTTACAATCCTTTTCTGTTGTTTCTCTGTTAAACATCAACTAATGCACCCTAGGCTGTCCTTCTTGTTTGAATAAAACCTCTAACTGCTAAATTAAGATAAATGGAGATGGCAAATTATCTGAGAATAACAAACTATATGACTTTTTAATGTTGCATGTGTTAGCAAAGACGAATTTAGCAATACACTTAGGAGGAATCGTAAAATTTAATATTAGCCAAGTTTTGCTGTGGAGAAGAGATAAGAAAAGTCCAGGTCCTCCCTTCTTTGCAGAACAGTGTGTGTGGAACACTGAATATACCGGCAGCCTTGGTTGATCTGTTGTTTAGCTGTGTGTGTGTGTGTGTGTGTGTGTGTGTGTGTGTGTTTGTCACTTTCTTATTTATACTTTGTTAAGACTGATGCATCACTGGGTAGGGAAGGAGGAAGGATATCTTTGGAAATGAAAGGGATTTTTAAAACAAAATTTATCAAAAGAGGAAACCTTTAAAAAATCAAATATTAAAAGATCATGGTTCACAGAGCCACCCTTTTAGTGTAAGGAGTTTGGAACCTCAGTACATGTACATCAGGACTTGAAGGACCTATGGCTTCCTGGGTGTGTATCCTCTCTGCCAGGTAAGATTACAGCTCCTCCATCAAAACTTCAATAGATGGTTTCTTTAAATTGCTGTGACCAAAGGTTTCGCTCACCTAAGCCCCTTGGGACTTCTCTAGGTTAGTCTTCAAGGGCTTATGCCATATTAGCATCCTTTCCAGCTTGGTAGGATGTATAAGTGCCTGGGTTCTGCTCACAAAAATGTGGACAGTCCTGGGTCTCTCCTGTGCCATGATGAAACAGTGGAACATGACTTTAGGGGGCATTCAAATATCTCAATTTTTATTCATATTGAAAATCTAGATCCAATAAGATTTTTTCCTGCTCCAGAGCAAAAGCAGCATGGCATTCTGGGTAGAGAACCAGCCTCTGAGTCAGAATGACCCAAGTTTAGGTCTTTTAAAAAAAAATTAAAGTGTAGGTCTTGACCTTAATGCAGAGTGTGACCCTGGGTAGGCCCCTTATTAACTTTTTAGTGTCCCAGGCAATAGTCTAAGACTCTATGTTACATAAGGTTACTATCCTCATTGGGAAGGGAGTTTCCTTTCTGGAGAACTTAATACAATGATGAAATCACAATTTTTTTAACCCTCTAATTATTGCTGGTTAATTAATCATAATCTGCATTCTCAAAAGTTGTCAGAAGAATATAAACTCCTACAGGCCATACCAAGCTATATAGGCTTTGAATATACACCTGGTGGGTTCAAGAACCAACTCAGGGGAGTGGGAGAGGCCCATGGCCAGACTTGTTAGGACAATGGAAACTTTAGCTATTACTGCTCTCAATGACCATATGTTAAGTCAAAGAGGGGCTGCAATCTGTGTAAGTGAAGAGAGTATTAACGTCATATCAAAGAAATGACTGATCCTTAAAATATTGATCATTAATGGAACCCTGAATAGGCCACAATAATAGCCCTCACAGGTCCTCTAAGCAACAGTATGCACAGTCGTCATCCTAACTGCTTCCTTTCTGAGGCAATGACATGCTTTTCCTCCATAGAAAACCATTCAGCTTCTCCCAATTACACCTATTTAACAGCATATGATAAAGGACGTAGATTCAGTTAACTGACCCAGTCTGTCAAAGTGAGTCACCTTCTATGCATGATATTAAAAATATATCATGGTATTACATTTTTAATTTGATATGTATTATGAAGTGCCAAGTTAAAGATTTTATGCATCACATTTAATAAAGTGATAGTTAATAGAGTCCATTTATCCTGGACTTTATAAATTTAACAATGGAAGGGTAGCATTGCATAAGACTCTATGTCAGCCAGAAACCATTGGGACTGGAAGAGACATTAGGGATCATCTAGCACATCCCCCTTATTTTATAGGCAAGGAAATTAAGGCTCATACAGGTGAGGGGATTTTGTCCAAGGTCACACAAGGAATTAAGACCTGAACCAAGGCCCAAACCTAAGCCTTTTGACTCTGAACCCAATGTTCTTTTCAATACACGAAAGTGCCTTTGGCCCTGATTTAAGGTGGATCATGGAAGGTGGAGGCCAAATTTATTCCTCTTATTGATATGCAATATGATACAGTAGAAATATTGGATTGAGAGTTGATACTTGTAATTTAATGGCTGTGTGACCTGGGATAAACTATTTAACCCAATTGGATCATCATTCAGTTTAATTCAAAAACATTTTTTTTCAAACATCTATTATATGGAGTATCCCAAAAGTCTTATTGATATTTAAAGTTTTATAGCTTCAGAAATATAAAGGTCACAAATTTAGAGAAAATGTCATTTGAAAACATATAAATTTGTTTTGTACTTGTTTAGATTTGAGAATTATGAAAAATAAATTTCTCACTTTAATTTTAACAAGACAGGAGCACACGGTCATTGTGCATTTTGTGTATGACAATTTCTGGATCTCACTTTCTCAGATAAGTGGATCAGAAGAGGAGGTCCTCTTACTTGGTCACTTTAGACGCTGGTGTATTTCCATTACTTTTTTTTGTGAGGTCACATCAAAACTTGTGTGTGTAATAAAACCTTGTTCTTTAGATTATTTTAACATTAGGATTACAAATGTAATCCTAGTCACTGAGCAGCCCCTGATCAAAATTTTTAACAAATTCAAACATCAACTGGAGCAGTGTATAGCATAAGATAGTGATTAGGTTGAATTTTAATAAGAAACATATCGATATTTTAAATTTGGAAATAATTAAGCCTAAAAATTTTTAGAAGTTTCTTTTTATAAATTTATGAACTTAGCATCTATACTTCTGAAGTTATGAAAGCTTAAAATGGCACTAAGACTTTTGGAACACAGTATATATTCAATGTACTATGTTAGTTGTTGGTGATACAAAGATAAACAGTTTTTGCCCTCAAGGAATTTACATTCTACTGGGAGATATAACATATAAACAGAGAAGCTAAATACAAAAAGATAAGTCGAGGTGGGAAAGAAGAATCACAACAAGGGGGAGCAGGAAAGTCTTCCTATAGGAGGGAGCACTTAAACTGAGCCTTGAAGGATTCTAAGAAATGGAGGTGAGGAGGGAGGCAGTGTATTCCAGGCCTCGGACCAGTCTATGTAATGACACAGAGGAAGGAGATGTAATACCAGGATCTAAGAACAGGAAATGGGACAGTTTGACTGGGATCATACTGGATGAAGGGGAGTAACATGAATCAATCGATCTCCAGAAGCATTTATCAAGTGCTTAATGTGTCCCAAGCCCTTCGCTAAATTCTAGGGACCCCAAGAAAAAAGTGACAGTGCCCATCCTTAAAGAGCTTACATTCGAATTCAGGGAAACAACATGTATGTAGGTAAAGACAAAAGACATATAAAGTAGATACAAGGGAACCTTAGGCTCCTTAGCCTGGAGACCAGGAGATGTCTCCGACAGAGGTGGAGTTTGAGCTGAGTCTTGAAAGATTCGCTGGTTAGCGAATCCAAGAGCTGGAGGGGAGGAGAGAACATTCCAGATATGTTCTAGGGACTGCTATTGTGAAGGTAAGGGGAGAGGGAGAAGGAGAGAGAGAGACAGAGAGGCAGAAAGAAGAAAGGGAAGAAGGAAGAGGAGAAAGGTGAGAGAGACAGAGCTACAGAGGCATAGAGAAAGACACAGAGAGAGCAAGAAGAAGAGAAGAAAGGGAAGAGGGGAGAGGAGAAAGAGGGGAGAAAGAGAGAAGGGGTGGTGCAGTGTTGAGGTGAAGAGGGAGTCTGTGAGCCACCCACTCAACTTGAAAAAGGAGGGAAAATGTCCTGTGGGTAGATCAGAGCCATCAGGATCTGGATTGAGTGATAAATTTGGATAGAGGACCTCAAAAAAGAGGTTACTGAGTTATGGGTGATAGTGGAAGAGTTCAGAAGTAATACTGGGGAAGCTAGGAGTATCCCGACTCCCCATAGAAATTAGTGAGTCAGAAAGTCTAATAAAAAGTACAACTAATACTGGAGAGGATGAACAGGGATGTAGAGTAATCTGGGGCAGTCAGGTTTCAGTAAATGCTAGAAATATAGAAGGAGCACAAATTGAAGGCCTCTAAAATGGAAGGAATTTTGTTAATTATGGAGTGGAAATTTCAGAAGACCAGTGTAAGGGGAGGATAGATCTAGACTGAGACAATGAGGATATAGAGGTGGATGAGAATTGCAAAGCAGAAAGCAGGGGTTGGATATAAGGGTCTTCTTATTTTGTAGTTGGGGCTTCATTATCTGGAATAGAAAAAATAGTAGGGGATGAAAGTTTGCTAACCTTTGGGGATGTGTTCAGGTAGAATATCTGTAAATGTAAGTAGCTCTTCTAATGAAGGTAGGTGATTAAACATTTGGAAGTCTTGGCATTCTGTGTGGAAGCAGCAGCCTGGTGGTGGTGGTTGTGTGTCAGTGTGAATGTGTATGTGTGTGTGTGTGTGAGATTTTAGAAGTAAGCACAAACTCTGGGGTGCCCAGAAACCTAACCCTTTGGGAAGTACAAGCAGTGGCTGGTTAGGTAAACTAGTAAGCTGGGTCTCAAGAAAAAGTGCAAATAGGGCACGGCCATGTTTTGTCTTGTGGTATCCAGAAATTCATCTTCCCCCAAAGCTCAGATGGGCCTGACAGGGTTGTTCTCTGGTCTGGAAGCCTGGCCTTATGGCAAGCACGAGCAGGGCCTGGTTGAGTCCTTGGTTCCCTTATTTAAACTAGAATTGAAAGAGCCCTTCTGACTCTGACATTCTATGACTCCAAGTCATTAAGAATGTAATTCCAGGGGCAGCTAGGTGGCGCACAGGAGGACCTGAGTTCAAATCCGGCCTCAGGCACTTGACACTTACTAGCTGTGTGACCCTGGGCAAGTCACTTGACTCTTCTTGCCCCCCCCCTTTAAAAAAAATGTAATTCCAGAGGTCAACAGTCTCCATTTATCAAATATTGTGAAAAAAGTTGAGGCTATAATCATTGGAAAGGTACTACTTGTTTTCCATGTCATCTCTATCATAAGTATTTTCACTTGGCCTTCCTCTCTTCCAGTCCTTGGTCCTGGGTTATGGTGAATGTTCTTTTCTTCTTACAAAGGGACTTGATTCCATTGAACATATTGAAATGTTCTATTCTTGCTTGAGCCAGGATTTTAGCTTAGCCTTGCATTAAGCCATTTCCCCAGCTGGTTGTCTGGTTTATGAGTGTCTCAACTACTCTTCTGAGTTCACTATAATAGCTATAGATAAAGGGGAGGAACCAAAATTAGGCATAGCCTGTAAGACAAATGTGAATAATGAATCATCACATTTTTCCTAAATTTGATAACCATAAGATCCCCCCAAGCATTTGTGGGTGTTATTTGGTCATCTTTGAATTTTAATGTTCATTAATTCAGGAATAATTATGGGTTTTGATTTTCATTCCCATAAACCTGCCACATATTTCTGGAGCTTGGAGTTCATTCAAATGATGACTCATCTTCTTGGTAGAAGGAGTATTGGTTCTATTTTGTCTTTGTGTCCTCACATCCTAGCACAGTGCCTGGGACAGAGTAGATGCTTAGTAAATGCTTACTGATTGACTAATACATCTTTTCCCTATCCCCTTTATTGCTAGTGTCTTCTCTCTGTTTTTTTTTAATTTCCAATTTGTCCTGTATATATATATCTTTTTTATACATAATTTGCATATTATTTCCCTCATTAGACTGAGATCCTTAAGAACAAGGGATTGTTTTTTGCCTAGGGCCTGGCACATAGTAGGCCCTTCATGGATGCTTATTGACTGACTGAATAATAAATGCTTATTGAATAGAACAGTGGAGAATGAGGAGACTTGGATCCAGCCCTGGCTTTGGTTGGATGGATAGCCATGGCTTTTATCAATCCTTAAATTAAAGGCCTGTGTCTGACAACTTTCTACTTCAAAGGAATAATGTGAGGGTCTATGTAGGGGAAAGCCAGCTATAAGGTTTAGGAGGAGAAAGACTTGGCTAGAAGTACCTCTAACAGTGACAGGAAGAAAATGAAAATAGGAAATTCAAGGACAATAGGAAATAAATTTTGACAAGGAGAAAAATCAAATGGCTAAATGGAATAGCATCTAGCGAATGCTCAGAACCTTTAACTCTGTCCCTTGTTTTTTTCTCCTCATTGCACATTATACATGCTTAGACATGTGCCTAGTGAGATTATTTATTCATAGATTGGGAGGAAAAGAGAGAAAAGTTTATCAAAAATTAAGGCTCAAAGACTTCTTGACAAGGTGGTTATCAGAACAGGGGGCAGGCTGTCCAGCTTCTGTTATACCCATGCTAGCAAAGCCTGGAAGTACAAACTAGACTGAAGAATGATCGAGAAATTCAATAACAAATGCCTGAAGGGATGTGGAAAAATAGAGATATTAGTGCATTGTTGGTGTAGTTGTAAATGGTTCCAAATATTCTGAAGAGCAATTTGGAACTATGTCCAAAGGGTTATAAAACTGTACATACTTTTTTACCCAACAATAGCACTGAGGTCTTTAGCCCAAAGAGATGAAAGAAAAGGGAAAAGGACCTATATGTACAAAAATATTTATAGTAGCTCTTTTTGTGGTGGCAAAGAATTGGAAATTGAGGGAATGCCCATGAAATGGTGAATAGTTGAAAGAGTTGTGGTAGATAATTGTGATGGAGTACTATTGTGCTCTAAGAAATGATGAGCAGGATGTTCAGAAAAAACTAGGAAGACCTATATGAATTGATGCGAAATGAAGTGAGTAGAACTAGGAAATAATTATACACAGTAACATTAATGTTGTAATGATGATCAACTGTAAAAGACTTAACTACTCTTATCAATACAATGATCCAAGACAATTCCAAAGGACTCATGTTTAAATATGCTATCTATTTCTAGAAAGAGAATTGACAAGCTCTGAGTACAAATTGAGGTATAAATTTTTTCACTTTGTTTTTCTTGCTTTTTTTTTTTACAACATGGCTAATATGGAAATGTTTTGCATGATTTCACATGTGTAATTGATATCATATTGCTTACCTTCTTGATGGTTGGAGGAGGGGCCAGAGGGATGGAGAAAATTTGGAACTCAAAATGGAAAAAAAGGAACTTTAAATAAATAAGCAATTCATTTAAAAAGAGAGAGAGATCCAGTGAAAAAACTATAGTAAGTGACTTCTTTCAATTCAAGACTGCCCCGAAAATCAGCCAGAAGAACAGAAGCAATAGGGAATCTGAGTTGCCCCCCCCATCTCCAAGCCCCCCTACCCCTTTTCCCCAAAGCAAAGCAGTAGCTAGTATAGATTAGACTTATAGACAGACCAGGGATATGTGTAGCTTACAAGGCTCTGTATCTGAGGTCAGGATGAATTTGGGGCTCCCCTAAGAAAGCTCCAAGGTGTTCAGAAAGCCTCAGGGTAGGGACCTTGGAAGGTAGAGGGAGTAAGAGCAGGCAGTGTTCAGACCCAGATAACTCAAAGTCTACAAGTCTCAAATAAATTAAATGCCTGTAGGTCCTGGTTAGCTCACACATATTCTGATTTCCACTAAACTTGCTACAGATTTTGATGGATATGAAATAGTTTCTGAGGGAGAGTCTTTTGAGCAATAGAATGGAAACTTTGTTCTTAAAAAGGGTAAAAGTAGATTTCTATTATCAAATGATTCCTTCTAGCATTGTTTACATGATAAAATGATTTTACCCCATAGAGCCATAACTCTAATTATGAACTCTTTGCAAAAACAAGTAGTGTAAGTATAAAGTCTCTAAGTCAGTTAACTGGCTAAAGATACAATTTCTAATTGCCAGCAGCAACCGTCTGTTAAGAATTCTGTGAGTGCCTGCTACATGCTAAACACTGAACTTGGTGCTATGGAGATGCCAAAGAAATAGAAGAGGTTGTAGTCACTGTCCTCCAAGAGCTTACAAAGTAGGCGGGAAGACGAGACATCCACACATGCAAAAATAGAGAAGTATACAAAATGCTATTTGATGATGGCTAAATGTACTTCCAGATATCAGCAAGGGGAGATACGAGTGTGTGCTACAGAAGCCAAGGAAAACTTTTTGAAGAAAGTAGGACTTGAGGTGAGGACTTGAAGGTCCTTAAAGGATGAACAGAATTTGGGTAGCAAGACACAAGAAGGGAATACTAGGAAAAAGGAAAAGCATGAAGCAAGGCAAGGAAGAGCTCATTAGGGTGGTGCATCCCACGTATACAGTACTGTTATCATCCTCTACTTTTCTGAAGTACCTGACACCCTCTTTTCCTGGATACTTTTTCCTGTATGGGCTTTCATAATATTGCTCTTTCCTGCTTCTCCCCCTACCTGTCTGAGCATTCCTTCTTGGTCTCCTTTTCATCATCCTTATCCATTCTATACCCCATAATGGTGGGTGTACCACAAGATCTGTTTTGGGCCCTTTTCTCTTTTCTCTTTATTCTCTCTCTGTCTCTCTCTGTCTTTCTGTCTCCCTGTCTCTGTCTGTCTCTCCCTTGAGGTTTAATTATTTATAATTGTTTAAATTATTTATTATATATTATTATACATGATATACAATCATTTATAACTATGATATTTATAACTGTGATATTATGAATTATTATTTATTATTTATAAATTTGATAATAAAATTATTTATTATATATTTTATTGTATATTATATCATATATTATTTTTTTTTTTAGTGAGGCAATTGGTGTTAAGTGACTTGCCCAGGGTCACACAGCTAGTAAGTGTTAAGTGTCTGAGGCTGGATTTGAACTCAGGTACTCCTGACTCCAGGGCCGGTGCTCTATCCACTGCGCCACCTAGCTGCCCCATATATTATTTAAATTATTTATTAATAATTTAATTATCAACCCTACATAGATGACTCCCAGATCCATATAACCAAACAATAGTCCTGAGCTACTTCAGTCATTTCCAATTATTGGACATTTCAGACTAGATGTCCCATAGGTATCTCAGATTCCATATGTTCAAAACAGAATTTATCTTTTATCAGAAACCTACCCTTCCATCACCATCCTTCCCCACATTCACAACTTCAATGTCATCCTTGCTTCTTCATTTTCACTTACCCAACATATGTGAATTACCAATATTTTAATTTCTATCTCCATAATATCTCTCGTATACATCCCCTTCTCACACTCACACCACCCTAGTTCAGACCTTCATAGTGTGGACTGTTATAACAGTCTCCTAATTTTCTCCCTGATTCAAGTCACTCCTCACTCTGAGCCATTCTTTTACCTAGCTGCCAAATTGATATTTTTAAACTGCAAGGTTTGACCATGTGATTCTATTACTTATAAACTCCAGTGGCACCCTATTACCTCTAGGATCAATATAAACATCTCTGTTTGGAATTTAAAACTCTTTGCAACCTAGCTTCATCCTAACTCTCCAACCTCATTACACATTACTCCCCTCTACTCATTCTATTCATTCTATGGTTCAGTCATTCTGACTTCTTGTCATGCTTCACACATGCCACTCCATCTCCCATCTCTCTGCCTTTATGCTAGCTGTCACTTGTTCCTGAAATACTTTTCCTTCCTTCTCTCCAGCTCTTCCTTCAAGACTCAGCTTAAGTACCACTTTCTTCATTAGGCTTCTCCAGATTGTCAGCTACTAGTGAACTGTCTGCTAGGCTTACCATGTATCTACTTTGTATAGATCTCTATACATATACATATACATATTACATATTACATATACATATACACATACACATATAAACACAAACACATCCACAAACATGTAATATACATACACATACCCCTATTTCAGATACTTTCCCCTTTCCTCTCCTTCCCTCCCTGCCCCATTTTTAAGCTTCCTTCTGTGTTTTCCCCCATTATATCATGAGATATAATGGATGAGACCAAGCAAAGCTGATCACTCTATCCAAAAGCTCAATAGAAAAGTGGAGCCTAGGGGGCAGCTAGGTGGCGCAGTGAATAGAGCACTGGCCCTGGAGTCAGGAGGACCTGACATCAAATCCGGCCTCAGACACTTAACCCTTACTAGCTGTGTGACCCTGGGCAAGCCACTTAACCCCAATTGCTTCACAAAAAAAAAAAAAAGAAAGAAAAGTGGAGCCTAGCCCTGGCATAATACCCCAGTTAATGAACTAAAGCTAGGGAGATAAATAAATCAAAGAAAACACTAACCATTGTAAAGACTTATTGCAAATCTTGAAGTCCCTAAAAAAGAGAGTGAACTCCATATCAACTGTAAGCCAAGAAAAAAATTAGTATCCACAAGTACAGCAGGAATATCTAAATAAATGAAGCAAGAGATAAGAAATAAAATTTCCTCTTGAGGAAAGGATTAGAAAAAGAATAGATAGCATAGAAAAGAAAGTGGTAAACCTTAACTGAAAAATGGAAGCCCTGAAAACAAGAATGAACCAGATATAAATACATGGCCCTATTAGAGGTCAAGAAATAATAGAAAATAAAAATATTGAAAAAAAGAGAAAACTTAAGATATTTAATATAAAAAGCAGTTGACCTGGTAAAGAGGTCAAGGAGAGATCATTTAAGAGTCTCTGGATTCCCTAAAAACCATGATTAAAAAAAAACAACCCTGGACCCCATATTTCAAGAAATTATAAATAAAACCTGCCCACATCTATAAGAACTGTAAGGAATTAATTGTGATTTGGGGTTTCCATGACCCCATCTTTGCTTCATCATGGTCAGACTGAAAAGATGTAACCTTGAAAAGCCCAAGAAAAGATGGGTGTGTACTTGAAGATATAATAGAACAAACAAAAGGAACTCTGATCAGATTTGTCATGTATATTAAGTGGGACTGAATAACACAAAGAACATTTGATTGAGTCAAAGCATCCAACAAAGCACCTAAGCCCCTCCTAGGAGTTTCCCCACACCCATATGGGCCTGGCCAAATGATAATGGGGACAGACCAGGGGGTATGTTGAACCAATTGGAGACTCAGCATGGCTGAGAACCTCCCTTTTGGTGGGAGAGGCAGGAAGGAAAAAGGGAGAACTCTGGGAGGGACAGGGAATAGAAAATTGGGGGAGGAGAGAGGAGCTGGTGTTGGTTGACCTTCGGACTGAACCAGGAGATACTGCACAGCTGATTCTCCTTAGAACTACAGATTCCAGGTGGTGGTTAGTTTGTGTTGTTGAAGCAAGGCTGGCTCTTTAGGCCAGGTGAGCTGGAAGCAAGTTTAGGGTTTGAGTCAGTTTTTGTTCAAGCCAAGCTGTTCTGAGTAGCTGAGGAAGCAGAGTTTGTTGGAGGTACTTGGGAGCCTTTTTACCCTAGAGATTTAGATTGTAACCATCTGAGAAGTGAATTGTATCTTTCCCTTTCTCTATCCCCTTTCTCTTTGTCCCTGGCTCTATTAACTTCACTTGTGTTGTAAATTTGTTCCCATTATTAAAACCTGATTTGTTTGTGGAAAAGAGGCTGTTAATCTCCTTTATTATCAGTCTGAGTGAAATAACTAAAAAAAAGGCAGTTTGGAAGAGAGGAAACTCTGGACCTAGAGGTCTCCCATTATTTTCTGAACCCCAATATTATGGCGAGCTGCCCAATTAACTCTCCCCATACTAAATTTGGCACATACAAAGGACTAAGTAAATATAAAAGAATCCACCACTTAACTTCTGAAAGGAACCCTAAAATTAAAAGTCCCAGGAATGTCATAGTCAAAATCTGGATATCCTACATCAAAGAAAAAATATTGGAAACATCCAGAAAGAAGCTATTTCAGCACCAAGGAACTCAGTATCACACAAAACTTGGTACTTCTACTGTAAAAGAGAAGAAATCTTAGAATATAATAATTACAAGACAAAAGACATATGTTGACAACCAAGAATAACTTACTCTGTAAATCTGAGTACAGTGAGAAGGGGTAGGAGGAGGAATGGAATAGAAGACTTTCATGCATATCTAATGAAAAGAACAGAGAGTTGTAGGAATTTTGTAATATAAACACAGGAGTCTAGAGAAATCTAGAAAAATGTATTTATTTGATTAACTGAAAGGATATTGTACTAACATTCTAATAGGGTAAGAAGAAATGTCTTTTCAGAACTTTAATGATTTAAATGGGTCTTGAGGGAGTTAAATATGAAGAATACAAGTCTTGGGTATGTATTGGTACTTTTCTGGGTGTCTTAAGAGGGGAAAAGGGGAAGTTAAAAAAGGAGGAATGCACTGGTATAGAAATGAGGAAGTCAGAGGGAAAAATGGGACTTCAATGAAAAAAGAGGACTTTCAGGCATTTGTGAAAGGAGGAAGAAGGTATTCAATTTGCTATTCCACATAACTGGGTGCATCAGCAGATGATTATATGCACATAGAGAAAAGAGTGGAGGGAGTAGACATCAGATGGACCATATTCTTCTTTGAAATGAACAAAAGTTGGTTGAAATATACACAAACAGGTGCAGCTAGGTGGTGCAGTGGATAGAACACTGGCCCTGGAGTCAGGAGTACCTGAGTTCAAATCTGGCCTCAGACACTTAACACTTACCAGCTGTGTGACCCTGGGCAAGTCACAACCCCAATTGCCTCACTAAAAAAAGAAAAAGAAATATACACATACACATAGTTTGATGTAAAAATACATCAAACACAATAGGGAAACAAGTGATTTGGGAGTGGGATTAAAAGAGAGGGACTAGGTACAAGCAAAACAAACTTCCTTGATCCTGAAGGGAGGAATCAAAAGGAGGGGTGGGGTTGGAGGTAGCCAAGAATTAAAATCTAAGGAGATGTCTTAGATCATCCCTTAGAAGTTGGAGAATGACTAAGCAAATCGTGGTATATGAACATAATAGAATGTTATTACACTATAAAAAATAATGAAAGAGATGGTTTCAGAGAATCCTGAGTAGGATGAAACGATGTAGAGTGAAGCAAGCCAAACTAGGAAACAACTTATTCAAGGACAGCAATGCCATAAAGAAGAGCAACTTCAAAAGACTTAATAAATATGATCAACATGATGACCATCCTTTTCTCCAGAGGATCTATCATGAAGCATATGACCCATCTCCTGATACAGAGATGATATGGTCTGAAGATGCATAAAGAGACATAAATTTTGGGACAATTTTGGTTTGGTTTGACTATGCTTATTTGCTAAAAGGAGCTTTTCCCTTTCTTTTTCTGAGTTTTTAATTGGGAGGAGAATGATGGGAATGTGATGCCAAAAAAGGAGGGCCATTGAAACATTTTTAAATGCCCAGAAGAGGACAGAAAGAAGTTTTGAGGGAAGCATAGAAAAGCAGGATAATTTTTGAAGGCAATTTACAGAATTTAAAAGTAAGTGTTAAGAAAAAGAGATTAATGGCTTCATATAGAATCTTTTTTTTTAGTTCAATTAGTATATGGAAAAGCTCTTTTTTGATGCTTAAGTTCAGAATAGATGAATGGTTGGATGGATAGATGATAGGTAGATAAATGGATGGATGGATGGATGGATGGTTGGGTGGACAGATAGGTGATAGATATACAGACAGATGGATGTATGGATGGAGAGATAGATAAATATGTGGATAGATAAAAAAAAATGATAGATAGAATGATCCATATACTTTCAAAAGTGAGTAGTAGTATAACAAGAGCAAATACCTGGGTTTTAATTCAAGCTCTGTCTAGTTTAGTAGTTGAGTCATGTTGGGTAAGTCATTCAACCTCTCTGATTCACACTTTCCTTTTCCATACCTCCTTTTCAGAGTTGTTCTAAGGAAAGTGTCATAGCAATGTGGGCTGTTTTTGTTACTATTACCAAGACCACATGAAAATAACTCTATTTAGAATGCCTATTGCCCAGGCTCTGACATGCAGCTGGATAGACGGCCCATCTGTTTTGAACAGACACTGCAGATGGACAATGAACTGGGGCCAGAGTTGAGTAGGAAGAAGAGAGAGAGAGAGCAGGCTTGAATGTACCTTGAAAATGTTTGCAGTGATTCCAAGTTACTTCCTGATCCAAAAGTCCATCTTTTCTTAAAAAGACATTACTCTGCCAGGAGTGCTTCATGCCTACAAGTAAGCCAAGTCTCTGAATCATAAAAATTGCAGGTGACATAATAGGCATAAACATTGTGGGCTATAATACATCCATAATAATGACTTGTTTGCTAGAACTGGGGTAGAAAGCTAGATTTTTATGAGAGGCAACATGGTACAATGGAAAAGTCATTGGATTTGAAGCCCAAGGACCTGACCTCAAATTTGACATCTACCACTTACCATCTATATGAAAATGGCAAGTCATCTCATCTCTCCAGGCCTCAGGTTCTTCATCTGTAAGATGAGAAAACTGGACTAGATGATTTCTTGGGTGCCTTCCAGCTCTTGATCTTATAATCCTATGACATTATCAAGGACATGGATGACTAAAGAAGAGGGAAGTCTGGCCAAGTAAGTGAGATGGACACTATGGTTAATAGATGGACAATATGAACTTTGCACCAGTATTCATGAAATAATTTATATTATTTCACATATATTCACACATATTATTTCACATATTATCACATATAGTAAGTGCTTAATAAAGGCTTCTTAAGTTACTGACTACATGTGAAATATTGTGCTAAGCACTGGAAATATAAGCAAAAAAACAAAGTCCCTGCCCACAAAAAGCTTCCATTCTAATTGGGAAGATAAGACACCAAAGGAAGCTGAAAAGGGAACAAAGGGGAGAAGGTACCCACTGAAGCGGTATGATGGAGAAATCTAGAGGAGTGCAGCTTGGTGAAATGAAGAAATAGTTGGCCTGGGCATTCTCCTTACATGGAGTTTTTGGAAGGAGCTAGCCAATTACAGAGGAGCCCCAGAGGCAGAGCATACTTCTGAGGTGTGAGTTCCAGGGTTGAAGTGATCTTCTAGGATGAAGGGGTTTCTGGGGCATGCTGAAGTCCAGAGTACTGAAGACTGGTGGGAAATGAAGTATACTGATTAGTTGTTCTATGTGAAACTTATGGAAAGACACAGATGAGAATCATACAGAATAAGAGGGTTAATCCATGGATGGGTTTTGGTTTGTACCAATGGAGAATATCTTTGCATTAATGCAATCAAGAATCCATCAAAGGAACATTCTTAATTAAAATTGTATGTCTAATGTTCTGAGTTCCTTAGAGAAAAGGTGTCATTATAAATATTTTTAAAAGGATAATAAATACCCCTCATGTTTTTAAGGAGAATAATTAAAAGGAGGAAGACAGTAATGGATTGTTACATTACAGATAAAGGAAAACAATGTGACATAAGAAGGAATGTCCATCCTGCTACTTAGTATAAAATCTTAATTTCAAAACTTGAGGAATCTTGCAGCATTATTTTACATTTTGGAAAGATAATACAAACTTATCTGGAAATATTACAAGCATGCAAATTTTGCTAAAATGGCTTTAAACTTTTGTGAAGTGTTAAAAATCTAATGAGATCTGCAGTTCATAAATGTGGTTTAATAAGACTGAATTTTAATTCCTGGAAATGTGCTTTGTTTCCCTGGAAGTCAATTTGTGTGTTTTGATTTTATCTCATGACTTTGGTTAAGTAACAAAATCAAAGCAAAACTTCATAGATAACACATATTTACAAAGCAACATCCTGAATTAAACATGTATAACACATTTTTACATATGGAGATAGTCTCAGAAAAGTACAGAAATCTATTTTTCCAAGTTCATCTGCTCACTTAGTTTTTTTATGTGGTAGGATCATGGTTTAGTGGGAAAAGCACTGGGGTGACTCCTGATTTAACAATTACCTCTGAGAAAACTAGAAAGCAATATAGCAGAAAATAGGTTTAGGGAAATATTTAATACCTAGTGCCACAATAAACTTGAAATGAATTTGTGACTTAAACATAAAAGGTCATATCATTAAAGATTTAGAGGAGAATGGAAGGA
Source organism: Dromiciops gliroides (assembly GCF_019393635.1). Lineage (NCBI taxonomy): Eukaryota > Metazoa > Chordata > Mammalia > Microbiotheria > Microbiotheriidae > Dromiciops > Dromiciops gliroides. Next base: position 416,163,115 of record NC_057862.1, on the reverse strand, counting down.
AGTACCTTTCTTTCTTTCATTTCTTTGTTTTTTTGGGGGGGACAAATAGGGTTAAGTCACACAGCTAGTAATTGTCAAGTGTCTGAGGTTGGATTTGAACTCAGGTCCTCCTGAATCCAGGGCTGGTGCCTTATCCACTGTGCCACCTAGCTGCCCCCTGGAGGTACCTTTCATAACTGTGGTTGGGGAAGAATTGTTAATCAAACAAAAAGTAGATGAGATTGTTAAAAATAAGAAAAGATATTTTTCAACTGCACTGAATTAAAAATTTTTTGCACAAACAAAACCAATGCAGCTAGAATAATGGAAGGGAAACATGAATTGGGAAAATGATCTTTCCATCAAATACTCAAATGGATTTGTGATTTTATTGATTCAGGAGTTTCCTCTGGTAGGACTCTTGTTCATGTCTTCCCCAAAGTTGACTGCAATGGGTCCACTTACTTAATGCAATAGACCTTCTGTATTTTCCTTCCAATATCATGAGAGTACCAGTTGATCACTTTGGTTTTCCCTTTGTCATCCCTTGCTCTTGTTATATTAACAGCCCACATATTCTCCCCTTCATACAATTATTTGATGGCATCCTTTCCTCCTGCTCTTCTTTAGAGTTCTTGATTGGTTATATGGTATGGCCTGTTCATATCTATCATATGACTCTCTGTTGTATTCTGTGTGATACCCATCTTTAATAATTCCTTGGCAGCAATGGTTTTCTGTCTTGATGCCATATAACAACACTGGTAAAATGTTAGTATTGGAAAGATGGACTTCTTTGCTTTTATGGAAAACTTAGTCAGTAAAAGAGTTTATAATTTCTCCAAAGCAATCCAATTCAGTCTCCTCCTCTTTAACTCTGGGCCCAGCTTGTTGTCAATCTGTACTGTCTTTCCCAAATAAACACACTATTGGAAAGCTCTATAGCAAGGTTTTAAAACTAGGGTCCATTGCTTTTTTAAAACATTTTGATAATTGTGTTTCAATATAATCAATTTGCAATCCTATGTATTTTATTTTATGCACTTAAAAATATTATTATGAGACAAGGTCCATAGTCTTCATCAAAATGCCAATGGGGCTCATGGTACAGAAAGTTAAGAATCCCACCTTAAAAGAGTGTTTTTCCAAATGTGTATTGAAGTCTAGGCATTAGGCATTCTTCATCCATTTGGTCTTTCCTGTGTGGATGGACAGGCCAAACTTCCTTGACTGATTTTAGATCTCTTCTAGGAGATTCTTCAGGAACTTGATGCAATCAGCATAATATCATTCAGAAATTTGAGTATCTGGAACAATTTTTCTTTGAAAATAATTGGTATCCAAGATATAGGTGGAATTAACACAAATATAAAAGACCAAGAATCTTTTTCCAGTTGACAATCAAAGGATAAAAATAATTGAAAGGCGTTAATAATCATACAAAAAGTTTCTTAAAATCACTGATAATAATAGAAATGCAAATTAAAACATTTTTAGGGTTTTACTTCATACCCAGAAAATTGTCAAAGATGACAAAAGGCAGAAATAGCTATTGGTGGAGGGGATATGGGAAGACAGGCACTTTAATACATTGTAGGTGGTGCTATGAATTGGTATAACTATTCTGGATATCAGTTTGGAATTATCAGTCCATCAATTAGCTAGCATTTATTAAGTGCCTACTTTGCTGGGGAATTCACACACATTGACAAAGAAAGTGAAAAAATACCCTGCTCTCAAGGAGCTCACACTATAATGGGAGAAACTACTGCAAGCAACCATATATGAACAAGACATATATAGGATAAATTGGGGGCAATCTCAAAGGGAAAACACTAAGATTAAGGAGGACTGGGAAAGACTTCTTACAAAAGGTGCAACTTAATCTGAAACTTTAGTTATGTAAAAAAATTTACTAAACCCTTTGGCCCAAAGACAGTCCACTTTTGGGTATATACTCCTAGTGAAGTAACAGAGAAGTATTTTGAATACTTACATATTACTGAAATAAATATTATATACTTAATATATTATTTTAAAATGTACATATATTTATATGTATTATATGTAAATATATTAATATATTATGTTTTGTACACATATGTAATATACATATATATTATATATATATATCTCAAAATATTCAAAGCAACACTTTTGTGGTAGTAAAAACTAGAAACTGGAAAGTGGTCAAATAAATGTGGTTTGTGAATATAATGGAATATTATTGTTTATTAATAAATTACAAATGTGAGGAATTCAGAGAAACATGGGATCATAAAGCCATAGATTTAGAGCTGAAAGGGACCTGTGAAGCCATTTAGTGTACCGCAGTATACTCTAGAACACTCCAGTGTTCAGCAGTATGGAAGCTGAGGGACAGGGCATGAATGACTTGCCTAGGGTCATATAATTAATAAGTGTTTTGAAAGGGAATTTGAACCCATGTTTTCCGTATTCCAGCACTCTATACATCACATCACACTACCTCTAGATGAGATTGACATGAGAAGTAAGCATGATGGGGGGGGGGTTGGAAAAGGGATATACACACACACATACATACATACATACATACACACATATACATAGATATACAAATAGATATATACATAGTAATTAGCTTCACTCCTCCAGAGTCATCAGAGTCCAGTGGCAAGACATAGGTCAGGGCAACCGGCTGTGGCTCTGGACACACACATATGATAACTTCACTAAGGTTAATGAAAAGAACATGAAAATAAAGCCCAATGTGCTGTATTTGTAATGACTGTTTTTGGTAGAGGAGAAGAAATGAGGAAAAACACCACTTTTCTTTCTTTGGGGTGATAGGGTACCATAGATTCAGGCACTGCCACATATGATTACTGTTGTCAATTGGTTTTGCTTAACTGTTTTTCTTGATTACAAAGGAAGGTTCACTGGGTGGGTGGAAAAGACTAAATAAAAAATAAAAGGTATTAATTAAGCCTTTTTTTTCAAAACAAAAAGGAAAAAATAGAAAAAAATAGAAATCCTAGATTTAAAATCTAATGATTGAGTCAAACCAGCTCTGTCACCCACTATGTGTCCTTGGTTAAATCACTTAACACTGCCGACTCACAGTTTCCTTCACTGTAAAATGAGGGGATTAAATTATACTTAAGGCCTCTGCCTTTTTGTTTAGATCTGAATCTGATTTCTTCAGTTTAGATTTCACCCAGTGAGGAATCTCCCTCTGACAATACAGATTAATAATTTTCTGCAATGTATAGTCTCAAAGAATTGCTTGGGAATCCTAATAAGTTAAATCATTTGCCCAGGGTCACACAGCTTGTATATGTCAGAGACAGGACTTGAACCCAGTTAATTCTTGATTCTGTAGTTCTCTATCCATTCGTTACTCCATTCTTCCTCTCTACGAAAATATACCTGAGAATTTAGGCTGGTTTTACATAATCAAGTAATAGTTATTATTTAGTACAAAACTCAGCCACTCCATATTGTTTGTTTATATCAAGCCTACTTCTAAGGATGTAAAAGTTGAGGCAGAATAGAAACTGGACCCATTGACAGCTAAATAAAAAGTAAAGGTAACAGCATGAACAACATTTTTTCTTTTAAAAAAATTTCATTGTTATTGATAATTTTTGTTTTTATTTTAAATTTAAATACATGTATTTATCTTATGTATATATTTAATGTCTCTCCCATTATTCCCTATAATTGAACAACAACAATGAACTTTGAAAAACAAAACACTCATAAATGTGTAGGCTAGCAAATTCCCACATTGGCCATGGTTGAATTTTATGTATATCTCTGCATTTTAATTTCACCATCTCTCTGGCAGGAAGAGAAACAACATTGTTTAAATACTCAAATTTGGTAGAATTGGTTATCAAGTTGTCATAAAGTAGTATCCACTAGTTTTTGGTTTAATTTTTCCCCCACAAAACTATTATTTAATATAATGTATATACATTCATAGTTTTCTGTCCTCCATCATTTTTACCTCAGCACAACATTTTTTCAATAACAATAATAATATCATTCATATAGAACTTCAAGGTTGGTCAAGTGTTTTACTTAACCTCAACAGTGTCAGAAATGCAGAGAATGTAACACAACTCATTCTTTTTGATGTTGGGTGAAGAATTTAATATCATAAATGGGGAGAAGGAAGCATAAATTTCCTTGTTCATATTGCAGGATCAGTTCAACTTTTCTCTTATTTAATTAAGATGCTTGTGGAGGCAGCTAGGTGGCACAGTTGATAAAGTACTGGCCTTGGATTCAGGAGGACCTGAGTTCAAATCCAGCCTCAGACACTTGACACTTACTAGCTGTGTGACCTTGGGCAAGTCACTTAACCCTCACTGCCCCACAAAAAAAAAGTTAAAAAAAAATGAAGATGCTTGTGGGCATAGAATGTAATAAAAATATTATAACTACAGTAGTGATGACAATCCTGGACTTTTTTCTCTCAGTCTTCTAAACATCCTGGCATCTGTTCCAATAAGACAACATACCTGTGTATTCTCATAGGTGGCAAAATAGGCCTCAGCTGAAGTTCTCACTTCATCTTAGGAGAAGGAACCCTGGGTTCTCAAAGACTATTCCAGGGGTTCATAAATTCTGGCAGGTCTTATCAAGTGGAAAAGTCTTCAAGTATAGGACTATATTGATTGATCATTTATTGAGAAACAGTCTTTGGGCAAAGCCAAGATGGCAGAGGAGAGGCCTGAGCCTCCCCAAGACCCCTCCAAATACCTTCAAATGATGCCTAAGACAATTCCTAGAGCAGCAGAACTCAGAAAAAGACAGGGTGAAATAATTTTCCGGCCAAAGGAAAGGTCTGTTGTACTGGGGTGACATTCAAGTGCAGCCCAGTGCAGGCCCCACCAGCTAGGTCCTACCAGCATAGACCCAGCCCTACCCCCAGTAAAATAGCAGCAGGCCTTGGGAGCCACTGAATCAGCAGAAGCAGCAACTGTTTGTGAAACTCAACTCACAGACAGTAAGGGACTGGAACAATTGGCCAGAAGGAGATTACAGGAATTTCTTTGCTAGCATTGAGACAGGACTCTGTTGCTTTGCTCATACTCTCATCCAGGTCACAGTCTTGGGTGGTGGTTCCGGGCCACGGAGCTTGTGACCCCAGGGGAGGGGGATTCTGTTCATAGTTCCAGAGTAGAAAAGCATGCCTGTGGTTGCTTGCCGACCAGAGCACATACCTCTCCTTAAATCATACCACCTTGGATGAACTAAAAACTTAGAAATTCCTAGAATTATCTCTGAAAACAGTCTTTCTCAGTTTGGAGAGGCTTTTCCCTAGAAAATTCACTGTCTGGGAGTGAATTATTATCATAATCACCATCACCATCACAATCATCACTATACTACTAATATCTTATTATTATTAATATAATACCTAGTATTTAGGTAGACTTCAAGTTTTGTAAAATGCTTTACAAATATCTTATTTTTTATCACAACAACCTTGGGAGGTAGGTGCTATTATTACCCTCATTTTACAAATGAAGAAAACTGAGGCACTTAGAGGTTAAGAGACTTTTCAGAGTCACATAGATAGTCATTGTCTATGGCCAAATTTGAACTCAGGTCTTCTTGATTCCAAGTACAACATCCTATCCACTGTACCGACCAACTGCTTATATTACTCAGGAACAAAGACTAGCTTTCAAAGTTCATGGAGTGGTGCTCTGCATCAGTGCAAGAGACCATCCATAACTAAAATCATGGGTCCTGGAAGTAACAAAGAAGTAAAAATGGATTTAGTTATGGGTTGTGTTGAAAACTTTTCCTGACACTAGTCTAGAGCATTCCTAATGTCGAAGCCAATGTCCTCTACTGTTTTCACCTAAATCAATTCATTTATTCAAATGATATCTTTACCCCCTTAGCTCCTAGCCCAGTTGTTAGCAACTATAAAGGGTACAAAGATGAATGAAAGCTAATTCCTGTCCTGTGTGAATTTGCTTATGAAGGATGAAGGTAAATAATCATGATACAAGGCTTAGTATATGCCAAAAGAGTGGTGCAGAATGCTAAGGGAGATTGGCTCTGGAAGGAGATGGAATCTGTGGTCCAATCTCTTTCAGACCTGCTGTGAGAGTTCTGCTTCAGCTACTGAGGAAGTGGGTGGGTTCTGGAATTAGAAGATGTTTGATCTAGAGCTAGAAAGGCATAAGAAGTCATTTAATCTAAACTCTTCATTTTATAGATGAGGCTGCTGGTACCTTGCCCAAGCTTACACAGTAAATGGCAGAGGGAGGATTTAGACCAGGGCCTTCTGACTCCAAATACAAAATTATTTCCACTATAAAGTGTTGTTTCTCAGTTTGGTGGGGTCATCTGTCAATTTGGATCTGCTTCAAGGAATGATCTCTAATCAAGCAGGTTGTACTTAGCCCCTAACCCTACTTTATCTTGGTACCACATCTTATTTGATGATCTTCCAAACTTAAACCCCTAAGGCAATTCCAGACCTGATTTTTCATTATTATTAATAATAATAACAACAGCAGCAACAACATGAAATTACAAGGTATTATTAACATTTATTAATTGCCATATTTGTTTGTATATTTGTTATCAATTACTATCAACATTGCATCAGTTATACAGTTTATTATTAATTATATTATTTAAATTGTTTATTTAATTATATCAAATAAGATTGGGTTTTTAATTATATTGCATTGCTATGTTAATTAATCACCATAAATATGAATACTTATTATTCTTTTATTATTATTCTTTTAATTAGACTTCGAGTCTGATTGACTGGTGTTACATTAAAAAATAGCATTAGTGACTCCATTTTGCCTTTATCAACCATTTGTGAAGCTAAGTTTCAACTGCTTGTAAAACACCTGATTTGGGAGAAGTCACCAGATTTAAGAAATGTCATAAAACCTCTCTCCCTCTCACCTCAGAGTCTCTCAATCCCCTCAACCAATCAGAAACCAGATATCTTAATCCCAATAGTTTTGTTTTTCACTCCCTCCAAATTGTATATTAATTGTGCAGAAACCAATGATCAGTGTCCTTGGCTACTGAGAGCCTTAGACCTGGTTTGTTTCTGCAGCCACAAGCATTGCTAAATAAAGCATTGTCTAGATGTGACTACTTGATTCCTTTATTCCATAGTAATACTGGGATCGGTTGCATCTCTGATGGTAATGTAGCATACATACCTAGTACCTTGCTATACCTCTGGGGGCTCAGTAATTCCTTCACAGTTACAGTGTTTTCTCAGGGTTCTACCTAATAGTATATATGTGGATATTCAAGTGGTTCTTTAAAAAGTACTAGAATGGTTTGTTTTTGTTTTTTGTTTTTTGCAGGGCAGTGGGGGTTAAGTGACTTGCCCAGGGTCACACAGCTAGTAAGTGTCAAGTGTCTGAGGTCATATTTGAACTCAGGTCCTCCTGAATCCAGGGCTGGTGTTTTAATCCACTGCACCACCTAGCTGCCCCTAGAATATTTATTTTTAATAAAACAATAGATCCCAGAACTTTGCAGGGACTCCTAATTAAGAACTATAATTTTCCCAAAATGTTTAGATTAACTACCTACACAGGGAAAATCAAGTGGATGAAAAATGCCTATTGTTCAAACTACTATGTACATCTGGATGAACAACGCACAGAACTTGTCTATCAGTACCTATATTTCCTACAGACAATGCAAATGAACACTGAACTACAGCTAAGTGGAATCATAGCAGTTAGACAGTTGGACGTGGAATCGGAAAGACCTGAGTTCAAATCTAGCATGAGACCCTGACTAGTTGTATAACCCTGGGCAGGTCACTTCACTACTATCTACCTCAGTTTCTTTATCTGAAAAAATGGTGATAATAATAGCACTTACCTCCCAAGGTTGTTGTGAAGATAAAATGCAAAAATATTTGTAAAGTGCTTTGCAAACTTTGAAGCACTATGAATATGCTAGTGATGATTATTATTAATTGGATTCAGAGTTGAATAGGAGAGTGGGTTGAATTTTCTTTGGGAAATAACAATAATAATAATATAATAAGTTTCTCTTTGAGAGATTCCAAGGTCTTCCCTGAAATTAAGGACTAATAACTGTTTTTGGTGATGTTATATGGCTATGATTCATGGAGTATAGCTTCTAAAAAATGGAAGTGGAGGGTCCCCCTCTCAAAGGGCCACAGAAAGGCACAATTTATGCATGAGGAGTAGAGGAATCATACAGGAGAAGTGGCAAGAATGAGTGATAACCAATAGACAACTTGCATCCTCTATTGGTAGCCACACAATGTCAAAAGAACATGAAGAAGTGGGTGAGCACACTATGGTGAATTGATGAAGGCTATGGGTGAGAGTAGCACAGGATGGGAAGATGTGGATGAGTTGTATCTTTGAAGGAAATACCTACATTGATGAGAGCAGGAATCCATTGGAGTATTATCTGATTCTTTTAAAGATCTTCAGGAAAGGAATTTGCATAAAGGACTCTAATCTCAAATGAATTAGGTTGATACTCAAATATTTATTCTATAATGAGAAAAGGAAGCTTACTGTAATTTAATTTTAATTGATTTCTTTTCAATTAACAAGCATTTCTTTTCTCCTCCTTGCTCCTTCCCACTGGAAAGGAAGATAAAGAAAATCCTTATAATAAGCATAGTCAAACAAAACACATGGTCATCTTAGCCATGTTAATGTTATTTAGTATTTGTGTTATTTTCTCGGGGCCAGGACTATCAAGAACATGTTTCTGTAATGAAGAACCACAGAGGCAGTGAGGCACCCAGTCAAAAGAATTCTGTACTTAGAACCATGAAGAACTGGGTTCAAATCCCACCTCTGATAATTATTACTTGTTTGACCATGGGCAAGTCTGAGCCTTGGTTTTTTCATTTGTAAAATGAGAACTCATAAGATCGATCATACATTTAGAGTGGGAAGAGAACTCACGCAAATAAGTCCAACTTCCTCATTTTGCAGATGAAAGTCATGAGGCATAGAGAGGTTAAATGACATTCTCAGGGTTTTACAATTATTAAGTGTCAGAGGTCTTTTTGACTTCAAGCCCAGTTTTCTCTACATTGCATCATCTTGATGCCTAGGGAGGTTAGACTAGATGGCCTCTAAGGTCCCTTCTCGTTTTAAATTTATAAGTACATGAATCTGCAAATAAGCCTCTGGGAAAACGTGTACTGAGGTGAAAATAAGTGAAGGGGGGGGCAGCTAGGTGGTGCAGTGGATAGAGAACCGGCCCTGGATTCAGGAGGACCTGAGTTCAAATCCTACCTCAGACACATGACACTTACTAGCTGTGTGACCCTGGGCAAGTCACTTAACCCTCATTGCCCTGCCCCCCCCCCAAAAAAAAAGAAAGAAAAGAAAAGAAGTGAAGGGATTAATGGAAAAGTGAAATATTGATACAAAGAGATTGCCTTACCAGCATTTAACAGACACTCAATACAGGAAACACAGAATAAAAACTTTGAATAAGAATGAATTCTCTGGACATCATCTGGCATCAATTATTTCCAGCTTCAAAGTGTAAGTGTCCCCTCCCCTATGAATTCAGTGGTCAGAAGGATCTGAGCAGAATGGCATTAACTCTGCTTTCCCTCTCTACCTCAGATCTTAATTCCTTCCTTACTCTAGTATGTAAATATCTGAATAAATGTAAAATAAAATTTTGCTGTTTAATGCTCTCAGTTTAAATATATATGTATAGATAGGTAATAGATAATGGACAGTTGGATGGATAGATAGATAGCTTTCTTTTTTTATAAGTCTTTTAAGAGACGACTGAGCATCTCATTGATGAGTGAACAACATAATAGTCAGTGGAATAAAAGTTCCATATGTAAGGGCTAAAATTCTAGCTATACTGTCTAAAATCTCTAATGAGTGGTCACCAATAAATTATAAGCTTTAGCAAGGGTTAGACTTTTAAGCATTTATTAAGGAGAATAAGAGTTTGGTAAAGAGAGAGAGAAAGGCCTAGATTCATCTATCTATTAAAGGAAGAGAGCATTCCTAGCTCAGCTCTCCGCCAGAGTCCACAAGAAAGAGTCAGAGAGCCAGCTTCCCCCTTCTTCCTCCCACAAGCAAACATCACTTCCTGACACCAAAGAAAAGACGCATGGTCCTGCCCTCAGAGGCCCTCTCCTCATGTTGGAGCTTTCCTACAGTAAGTCTCCAGCAGGTGGCATCATTCCAATCATTACACAGAGAATTGTCACCTTGGATTCTCAGAGAGTCACAGATAGAAGCAGTGCATCTCCCCTCCTTAAAGGTGTTCAAGCAGAAGATGGCTGGTCACTTGTTGAGTATGTTGAAGTGGAGATTCTTTTTCAGATATAGATTGGGCTAGATGCTTAGTGAAGTCCTTTCAGACTGAAATTCTGTGGTTTAGTGATCAGAATCTGTCACATAAATATTGCCATATCGGACCATACTGGCAATCATCCCAAATTTGAAAACATCTACTCCAAATGGATCATCACAATCATGTCCTTTTCAGAGTGTGAAGAAGCTTACCTGGTATCTAAGACTTCTCAATTTTGGTTTTCCAATCTTTAAAAAAAATGGGGCAGCTATGTGGCACAGAGGATAAAGCACTGGCCCTGGATTCAGGAGGACCTGAGTTGAAATCTGGCCTCAGACACTTGACACTTACTAGCTGTGTGACCCTAGGCAAGTCACTTAACCCTCATTGCCCAGCAAAAACAAAACAAAACCAAAAAATAATAAAATTTTTACATAAAGACTGGTACAGCTGGGTCATATTGAAGGTAGGCTGGGTTCATGTATTTTCAATGTCATATACTCAATGAGATAGCTAAAAGTTTTTTACATTTTTATAGCCAAAAAAGAAATGTTTAAAATGACTTTTCATTTGGATCCTGATCACTTCTTTTTCTACTTGAAACTTGAGTGTTAATTTGCTGCATAACAAATTTACTTCACTTCTTCCATAGCATTAAAAGTAGTATAGCAGGGGCAGCTAGGTGGCGCAGTGGATAGAGCACCAGCCCTGGAGTCAGGAGTACCTGAGTTCAAATCCAGCCTCAGACACTTAACACTTACTAGCTGTGTGACCCTGGGCAAGTCACTTAACCCCAATTGCCTCACTAAAAAAAAAAAAAAAAAAGTAGTATAGCAAAGCTTTGCCTCATTGAATTAATTACTTTGGAGAGGTCAGTTTTCTGGATTATTTGATAAGGTATTGCTCGAAGTACTAGTGTTTTTTTTTTTTTAATGTGCCATTCATAATAGAAATCTCCCTAACATTTCATTCCCTTAAACAGAGGCTTCTGAATGGCATTTAATCTTTTATTGACTCAGTCATCATTACAAACATCCATTATTGCACTGTGTGTTGTTCTACAGCAAATCATTCAGGGTCTATTGAAGTGTTCATCACTACACTAAATGACTCCATACTGCTATCATCTTTAGTTCTTGTTTCTGAGTTTTTCAGGTTCTCTTTCTCCTTCTTACGGTCACTTAAGATACCAACTTCTTTGCCTCTGATAATTTGCTATTTGTAATATGTTCTTGGACTTGGAAACTAGATAAACAGACCAATCAGAACTATGTGTAAATTAAGAGAAGTAGAACTTCCTGGGAGCCTCTCATGAATAAAACCCATTCGTTACCTTTACTGCCAAGATCATTGACTTGAGCAGCCCAAGGTCTTTTTGCTTAACTGGTTCTCTGCTACATTCCAAATTGACAGGTTCACAGGCTAGTTGACTTCTAGATGAGTCAGGGATGCTTACTGTAGTACTTTTTAGGCCCAAGACAAACTGTTTTGTAAGGAATACATCCTAAACTGTCAGGTGAACCAATGATGTATAAAAATATAGCACCTTGAGAGTAGGGGTCTGGAATATAGTAAGCACTTTATAAAATGCTTGGTTGATTGATTGAGACAAAGTCAAGCAAATATATATGTGTGTGTGTGTGTATGTGTGTAATATATGTATTTATATTATGCATGTATATATACACATAAATGTTGTTGTTGTTTTTTAGTGAGGCAATTGGGGTTAAGTGACTTGCCCAGGGTCACACAGCTAGTAAGTGTTAAGTGTCTGAGGTCGGATTTGAACTCAGGTCCTCCTGACTCCAAGGCCAGTGCTTTATCCACTGCGCCACCTCGCTGCCCCCATAAATGTTGTTTTTAATGATGTATCTTTTTAATCAGGAAAAATACATCTTCTCACTTTCCCATCCCAACTCCTTCTCTCCATCCCCACCACTGAGAACAAAAGAAACACAGAATCTCTGTTACAAACATGTATAGTTAAGCAAAACAACTTCCCCATTGGCCATGTCCCCCAAAAATATGTCTTACTCTGCACTCTAAGTCCTTCATCTTTCTGTCAGGAGGTGGGCAGCATGTTTTATCAGTAGTTCTCTGGAATCATATTGGTCATTGCACCCATCAGAGTTCTCAATTATTTCAAAGTTGTTTGCCTTTCCCATATTGTTGTTAATGTAGAAATTGCTCTCCTGGTTCTTTTCACTTCACTCTACATCAGTTCATACAGGTCTTCCCAGGTTTCTCTGAAACCACCTCCATAATTTCTTACAACACAATAATATTTCATCACATTTATATATTATCACTTGTTCAGCCATTCTCCAATTTATGGATACCATCTCAGATTCCAATTCTTTGCTGCTTCAAAAACAGCTATAAATATTTTTGTATGTCCTTAGAGTGTTTTGTTTAGGATTTATTCTTTAATTTACCCTCCATCTAATTCATCCTTCCTCGTCTTTTTTTCCTTCCTATTTTTCCTGATAAGTGAAATGTATTTCTTGATATTTAAAAATTTTTTCTCAATTACATGCAAAATCAACTTTTAACATGTATTTTTAAACAAGTTTTAGTTCCAAATTCTCTCCCTCTCTTCTTCCACTCCCTCCTCCTTGGGAAGACAAGCAATTTGCTATGGATTATACATGCAAACAAATATATATAGACAGTTGTCTTTCTGTTTTTATTTCTGATACAGTTGGCATTAGTTGATTTCATGAAATCCATGGTATTGCATCCACTTTCTGACAACCACTTTCCCCCATCAATTAAAACTGATTTTTTGAAACTATAGTTTGCTTTCTAAAAATTTATAATGTTTGACAATTTCTAAAAGGTCATCTGTTCCACATGCTTTACAAAGTCATTTGGTATAATTACTATTGCTGCTTGCTCTCCGAGAGATGTTTTTGTCTCCAATTAAGATCTCTAAATCTAGAAATGATCTAAGAAGTCAGCATTCTTGGGTCAAAGGTAAAGATCCAACAGACTGACCTGAGATCCCTGGAGGACGACGTCTTATGGAGAGAATGTGGGGATAATTTAGAACCTCCATAATATTGTTAGTGTCAATACTAAAAAGTCACAAGAAGAGGTCATGTGTTATAGTGGAGTCATGAAGACCTGGGTACATGCCCCACCTGTGACACATACTGGTCATATGACCCTGGACAAATCATTTAACTTGTCAGTACACCAGGCACCTCTCCAAGACTCTAAGTTGTAACAAATGTGTTAACTTTCATTGTTAGAGGAAATTCCTCTCTAGGAGTTCCCTATGTGGATACAACCCAAAGTCTTGCCAAATAATGGTGATGATGATGATAATAACAAAAATAACAACTCACATGTGTATAGAACTTCAAGTTTAGCAAAGTGCAGGCCATCACAATTTTGGAAAGGGAGTAAATATGGATATTATTATCTTCACTTTACAAAATAGGAAACTGAGACTCTGACACTACACTATACAAGTCCAGGCTGATACACAAGTATGGACAGGTAAAAATATTTTTCCAGTCTTGGTTCTGATTTTATGGAAGTGGGGATTCTTAGAAACAGATTCAGTTTTTGATGCATTCTTTTTTTGAAACTCAAGATTTTATTCTAGTTGATCATCAAGGCTTCTAGGTTTTGTGCAATGTTTCAGGGTCTCAGACAGAAAACAGAAAAGGTTTGTAATATAGGGGGTCCCAAAGGTTTTAGTGCAGTTTTAAACTATTAAAGCTTAAAAGCTGCACTAAGACTTTTGGGACACCCTCTATACGCGATGACACAATTAGCTGTAGTTCTAGTTGCTCTTTGACGAAGTAAGTTAATAGAAGCTTGTGAGTAATGAAATATGATTTTAAAATTTTCTAATAAGTCATTGCAGCAGATTCTTTCACATATAAGTTCAGCTCCAGGAAAATGAGGCCAATTTCAAGGATACTTCCTTTATTTTAGATTTTCTTGTAGGAAGAATGTTGCCTGAAAGAAGCTTTCTTCATACTATGGTCCATAAGGACATCTGTGGTTTCAGTGAGACAAAACACTGGACTTATAGTTTGGAGAGATCTGGGTTCAAATTCTACCTCCCACACTTACAAACTGTTCATGGGTCATAAAATCACCAAGCCTTAGTTTCTTCATCTATGAAATGGGGATAACATCTATAGTATTTACCTCACACAGAATTATTGACAGGATCAAATTTAATCATGTAGTAAAACATGAGCAGGTAGGTGGCACAGTGAATAGAATGTCAAGCCTGGAGTCAGTAAGACCCATTTTCCTGAGTTCAAATCCGGCATCAGACACTTACTAGTTGTGTGACCTTGAGCAAGTCACTCGATCCTGTTCCTTGTCTATAAAATAAGCTAGAGAAGGAAATTGCAAACCATTGCAGCATCTTTGCCAAGAAAACTCCATGAAGAATCAGACACAACTGAAATGACTGGACAACAAAAACAACGATAAAAGATAACACATTTGACAAACCTTAAAACACTGTATATGAACATCAACTTATGTCATTAACAGGAGGAGCAGTGTTGTGGGGCCAGAACCAGGAGTCAGGAAGACTATGACAAATTGTCCTCATGGTAGCCCATGCAACAGGAGGAATAACATCCATTTTGGTAAGTTTAACAGTGGAAGAGAATAGACCAGGAATGCAGTGTTTGAAAATACTGGCAATTAGTCTTAATGCAAAGCAGCTGTGATAGCCATTTGTGACGTTGGATCCTGATAGCTATAGACAAAACCACAGTTTAAGCTCCTTGAGGGTAGAGACCTTTTTCTTTTGTCCTGCTACATGGCCTAGCACTGACTAAGCAGAACAGATGCCCTCCACAAATACTGATTGAATGGAATGGAATTAACTCAGCTACAAAATGGATGCCCCTCTCTCTGGGTTTTGTGGTGTTGGTGCAATTAACTCTCATTTGGGATCAGTGATCCAAAAATCCTGACAAAAGGTAGTTTGAGGATTGGGTAAGGCCCTGTTGAGAATTTTTCATCCTACTTATATTTTTTAACAAATGGTATATAAACTCATTAACTCATCTTTCAGCCTTTCACACTTGAGCCAAAATGTAATTATGGATTTGATTTTGCGCACATTTGGGGCCAGCCATATGCAGTGATCACAAGTGCATTAAATGAAAGGTGAATGCTATTATAGCTCTTAAAAATGGAGCTTAATAAGTTTTGTAATTATGGGGCAAATCTATGCAAATTGCAATTTTTATTAGGTAATTTCGTATCTTCATTTAGGCTCTAATCATCTATTAGGCTTGTGGCAGGCTGCTCAGGGCTTCTATTGAGAAAGTTCTTTGGCGTCTTTTCTATTTTGTTCCTTTTGAAGAATGAACTGTATTTCTCAGTAAAATGGTCACAAAAATCTGTTCTTGCTTTTTCCTCCTAAGCATATTACAAATGGGAAACTGCGTTTGTCATTAATTTTCAGCTAAAATATTCAATACAGCCAATGCAAATTTTATTCATGTAAAGACTAGGAATGAAAGAAAATATACATCCATGCAAAAATTTCTCTTAAACCAGAGTTTTTATCATTTAATGTACTCCTTGCTTGACTCATAATATTGGACCTGAACAAATGAACTTTTCATTTTTGAAGACTTGCTTGGTTGGAGTTTTGGCCCTACAAGCAAAAGGTGCTGTTGGCATCTAAGAATGTATAGCTCATATTTTTGGTGACTGTGATGAGGTAATTCTAGGAGTTGAACATATTGTCATGAACAGCTTAGGGCTAGGTTCAGTATGGTGTTAGGCCAGATTTACAACATAAGGCCTCCTGGATCTCTTCCATCCCTCTCTTACTCCCCCCCCCCAAGGTCCATGAATAGATGACTTAACTATTCAAATTCACCCCTTCTCATTTATCACAATCTACTCAAAGCAGTTATTTAATGAACAAGAATAAGAAAAAATCCTCCATACCCCAAAGGTCACAGAATCCTATAGATTCCCATGCTTCCAGTAGGAGAGGGACCTCTCCTTAGGCAATTTATGCTCTCAGTTGCTTTTCTGATAGAACATTTCACCCATTGATTCAGACTCCAAGCAACCCACTGTGCCTTATGTGACCTCCCTTTACCTTGCAAGTTGTCCATCTCTTCTGTCGAGCTGTTGCTTCTATCAGTCAATAAAGTCAGTTAATAAATATTTGTTATGTGCCAGACACTGTGCTAAGCACTACAGATACAAATACGAATAAAAATAAAGACAGTCCCTGCCCTCAAGGGGGCATACAATCTAATCTTCTATCTGCTGGGACTCTCTATGCTACTATTATTGCTCTTTTGTGAGACATCCCTGGCTCTGGATCATAAGTCATAGATCATAGATTTGAGAGCCATAAGGGACCTTAGAAATCACAAGTCCAATGAAAACATGCCTTATGCCAACTGGCATGCTTTCAGCTCTTTTGTCAGTCCCATGGCCAGCAGAGGGGAAAAACAAAACAAAGTAAACAAACAAACCAAAAAACCCTCTGAAAATCAGTCTTTCACCCACTCCCCCTCAGTTGGAACTGCTCCAAGCTTACTAGAGATTTAGGTGGGTGTGAGTAAATTCCTTTCAATTGCCATTCTCAGTAGCTAGTGCTGGGGTCATGTAAACACCCCTACAGATTTCCTTAACAACACTGGGAGGCCAGGATGGAGCTGATGACATTTTTCTTACGTTTCCTTCTTATAGATTCATGAAATGATATGCAGGCAATTGTTGAATATTCAACTTGCATGTTTTCCCATGATTTGAAAGTTGTGTAGTACCTAGCAGGGAAATACCACCACCACCACCACCGACAACACCAACAACATTTTAGCCTTACTCCCCCTTTTTAGATGAGGGGAAGGGAACTTCTTGTATAAAATATAAAATGTTGGCCAAGTTAGTTGTATTTTTTTGCATGCTTAATTCACAGAGATGGTTATTTGAAAAGGGTCTCATCTGTGTCTCATCATAGAGATTGACTGAAGATTTTGTATTCAGAAAATGCATAGAATACCTAAAAAATCAGGCTTATTATATTTACTAAAGTGATCTGATTTGGTGGAAGAATCTAGTTATTCTGGACTAGATTAATTAGAATTTGAGATCATAAAAATAGTACCTTGCTTTGTATATAGATGTTTTCCTAAAATGTCAGCATTTTGGCAATATGGAAAATGTACTACTGCACCTTTCTTCAGTCCTATGCCAAACATTACATCCCTGCACAGGTGGGAATCAAAGCTTCCTTGACACCTGGCATCCCCCATGGATGGAACCTATACTTCTATAGAGTTACTTGTTCCTTAGACTAATAAGCTCATTTATTTCTGCCTGATAACAAATCAAGAAGATGGGTTAGCTCTTTGTCCTGAATATACTGCAGCTAGAATGAGGCTGCAATATTGCTGACTATACCAATGACCGATGTGTTATTCTGGTGGGTAAGTAAACACAGAGACTCACCTACCTTGCTATTCTGAAGCAGCACCCCAGCATTTTTCAAACTTTCTTATCATAGAATCATAGCTTTAGAGTTAGCAGAAAACTTTTGGTCCAAATATGCCCTCTTCATTTTATAGATGAGGAAACTGAGGCCTTGGGAAGGTAAATGACTTGCCTAAGGTCACACAAGTAGGAAGTATTAGAAGCTGGATTGCCAGGTCTTCTGACTTTAAAGTCAGTACTCTTTCCATTGTACCAGATGATGGTAACAATGGCCTTATTCCTCACCTTGGCTAACTAGGAAATTAAACAAAAGATGGAAGGAGTGGGTATGAGAACTTTTGTTCTTCAGCCTGTGCTCTTATAAGTGTAACCTGGGCTTCTTTAGGCATGCCCAGTTCTCCTAAGGTGAAGGAACCCTCGAAGGGCCTTTGGAGCATGTCCAGATTGCCTAACATGGAGTCGTCTCCTATCCTATGGTAGGAAAAGGGATGCAACAGGCTCCATGTTAAGAGAATTGGGCATTCCCAGAAAAGTCATGGTTATACACTGAAGCCCAGTTATATAAGTAGGGGGGAGAGCAGAGATCTGGTTCATTCCTTCCTTTCAACCATCTAGGTAAGTCCATGTAGTCATAGAATGTAATCACAGATAACAAAATGTTAATGTCTTGACAAGATGCTGACACCCAATGATCCCTTTATGAAGTGTGAACAACGTTTGCTGATGGAATGTAAAGGAGCCTGCCACTGGATAAGCAAAATTTTGATAAAATTTAAAACCCCTAGTGAATCCCCAGAGGCAGTCAGAAGTTTGTTGTTGTCGTTGTTGCACAGTCCCATGGTTGTCCCTTTAAATTTTATTTTAATAAGCTTGTTTCACATAGATAAGACCTGACACCATAGAATCATAGGTTCTAGATAAAGCAATCAATACTTCTATGATACTTTGAAGTATTATTCAATACTTGCGGAAAGGCTGGAAAGAAAGGGTAGCAAATTTTTAAGCCAAACCACTAAGTTGGGTTCTAAGCACTACAAAATTTAGCATTTGATTCTTGCCTTTTAAAATAACTTCCAACTGATGCATACCTATAAATATTACTGGAAATTTAGTTTCAGCTTTGAATATATTTATCCCTATAAAGTCTCATCTTGTCTTATTTAGCCCAATGTTCTAACCTGTTAAAATCTTTTTGTATCCTGATTCTGGCACCCAGCGTGTTAGCTATCTCTTCAGGTAATCAAAAGCTGGCACCTGGAAGTGAACATGGCACTGTAGAGGTGGTCTGACTAAGGCAGAGTACAATGGGTTGATTGCTTCTCAAGTCCTGGATACTTTATCTTTCTTGATGCAGTTTAAGACTGCAGCAAAGGGGCAGCTAGGTGGCGCAGTGGATAGAGCACTGGCTCTGGAGTCAGGAGTACCTGAGTTCAAATCCGGCCTCAGACACTTAACACTTACTAGCTGTGTGACCCTGAGCAAGTCACTTAACCCCAATTGCCTCATTTAAAAAAAAAAAAAGACTGCAGCAAAAAAGAAATTAAATTAAAAAGGTAAAGTAATTGGTTGACTCATGTTGAGCTTGCAGTACACCAAAACCCTTAGATTTAAAAAAACCCCTAAATTGTATTTTTTCAAATAACAAAAAATTTTTTTGCTCTCTCCTACCTCCTCCATCCCCATCTGAAAAGGGGTGGAACTTTGTAATACATATGCATAGTCAAATGAAACAAATACCTACATTGGTCATGTCCAAAAAATATGTGGCACCCTGAGTCCAACATCTCTCTGCCAGGACTCTGTCACCTCTGTCAAGGATAGAATGCTTTGCCATTAATACTTGGAGAATCATGCTTCCTTCTAGATCTTTTTATCAGACTAATTGTTGTCAGGGAGCAGGGTCAAGACAGCAGGGTCAGTATTTTTGCCTACTTCTCTTAATATAACTCCTCAACAACAACCTAGAAAACACATTAGACAATTCTGATCAGGAAAGCCAAAAAAGGGCACAGTGATTCTTTTTTTTCCAGCCCAGGGCAGCTTAGGAAGACAGACAGCGAGGCTGGTCATGAACACAGCAAAGTGTCAGTGGTGATAGCAGTGGACCCAGAGCATTCTAGCACCCAGAGATAGAAATAGATCAAGCATATAGCACCAGGTCAAGAAGTCCTGGGGCAGAAAGAGTTCCCAGAGGACCACTGAACTAGCGCTGGGAGCAAGATCAGGTACCATTTGGCAGCTCAGTCACCCATTGCTTAGTTCCAGGACACAAATCCATGGTGACTGTCACCAAGTGCAGATCCTTACTTGAGCACTCAGTATGAATAGAATTCCAGACACTTAGCTCTATGTCTCTGAGTCCAGGAGCAGAGCAGTGATTCAGTTTTAATCTTTAGTCCCACACAAAACCAGGCCAGAAGATGAAAACCAAAATGGAGTCAGCAGTGCAGTTGCTCTGAACATGTAGAACCTCCCAATAGGCTAATAATGACTGAGTTCAGCCGTAGTCTACAGAAACTCAACCACACACAAGTCAATAGACCCAAACCTGGGTCAGGAACTTGCAGAGCCCAGATCAGGAGAGCCATGAAGAGACCACCCTGGATCATACCACTTTGGAAGGACCAAAACCTTGCAGGCCCCCAGACTGAGCTATGAAAGCAACAGAAGATTGGGCCAGAAATCTTCTCCAGAAGTGAGCAGAGCCCAACACTCACATAAGGTCCAAAATCAAGAAGGAGCAAACAGACTAACTGCTGTCTAACCAGATGTGAAACGAGTCATTTTAGAAAGAACAATAGTGTCCACAGGAGGGCAACTAGGCTAGTGAAGTTGTTGTATTGTTTCAATTGTGTCTGACTCTCTGTGACCCCATTTGGGGTTTTCTTGGCAGAAATACTGGAGTGGTTTGACATTTCCATTTCCAGCTCATTTTACAGATAGATGATGGACTGATTTGGCCAGGGTCACAAAGCTAGTGTGTGAAACCAAATTGGAACTCAGGAATACGAGTCTTCCTGGCTGTAAGCCTGGGGCTCTATCCACTCACTGTACTGCCTAGGATAGTGAAGGGTGCCCAGTAAATAGCATATGAGGATCATTTGAAAGCATTGGGAATGTCTACCTTGGAGAAGACTTGAGTGGGAGGAGGAGAAAGAGTTGGCATGAGAACATGACAATTCTCTTAAAATATTTGAAAAGCTAGGTAGTCCAGCAGATAGAGTGCTGGGCCTGGAGTCAGGAAGACTTATCATCTTCAAGAGTTCAATTCTGGCCTCAGACACTGATGAGCTGTGTGACCCTGAACAAGTAACTTAACCCTGCTTGTCTCAATTTCTCATCTGTAAAATGAGCCAGAGAAGGAAATGGCAAACCACTTCAGTATCTTTGCCAAGAATACTCCGAACAGGATCATGAAGAGTCAGCCATGATTGAAAAATGACAGCAGCAACAACAACATGTGGAAGAGGCATTAGATTTGTTCTATTTGACCCCAAGGGAGAGAACTCAAAGCCACGGGTAGAAACTGCAAAGAGGTAAATTTAGGTTTGATTGTAAGGAAAGACAAATGAGAATTATCAATAAAGGCAATGAATGGGCTGCTGTGGGAGGTACTGGCTTTTCCCTCATTGGAAGTCTTTAGGTAGTAGTTGTATGACCACATGTTGAGTATAATGTATAGAGGACTCTTTTTCAGAGATAAATTGGACCACATGACTGCCACTGAGGTCCTCTCCAACTTAGATTTTTGTGGCTAATACCTTAAATGTTTCAGTTTATGCTCACATGGCAATCTTGAGTTTATCCACAAGAGCTGTGCAAAAGAGTGTTCTAGTTAATTGGATAGTCTGTTTAGCAGAGAGTGGCCCAATTGACCACATGTGGACTACCAGTTTTCTGAGAATTAGAATAGAACAAAATGTCCTTCCTACTAACAGTACAATGTGAATAATTTCATCTTTCTTTGACTCAGGTGGCACAGATTTTATCTGAGCTTAGAGCCATCACTATGAATATCATTCACTGAGTAGATTTGTCAAAAGAAAAATTCTGTTTGTTTGAATTTCAGATAACCAGGAAGGAGTTCACTGTATTATTGATTCCTTAGTACATTCATGTTAACGCTGCTGTTTTTTAGTCCTTTCAGATCATTTATTCTCTAATGCATGGTGAGAATCTAGAGAAACATATGATCATCAATTTAGAGCTGGAGCTAATCCATTCTTCCCTGCACCACCCACCTTTTGCAGATGAAGGAGTGGAAGTCCAGAAAAGAATTTACTTAGAACAGGTGAGTAAAAATGGGTAGAAGTGGGGATAGAAAGTGAGTCCACTGACTACTGATCGATCGCTTATCCTATTTCCAAATACACAGCCTCCATGTTTGGCAGGAAGAATCATCACAGTGGATTTTTCTGCCTAGAGCAGACTTAGTTATATAGGGGTGGGGGGCAAGGGTTGGTGGGAGCTGCACAAAAGACTGTTTACTCTTGTGTTGAGGAAAAAGGAATATCCAGTCTTGAAGAGGGTTTGGTTCACACTCCTGGCTTCTAAAGCCCCAGAAAATGGTGGAGAGGGGGAGTATAGGGAGTGGTACATACCCCAGAAATAGTATTTCATAGTGATAGGATTCTCTGGGTTGTGAATGCGGATTGGGCGACCGAGTGGGCTGGTTGTGGAACATCATGTGAAATGTCAGAAAATGATGAAATAGAAAAGATTAGGCAATTTCTACTGGGAGGAAGTGCACTCCCTTGAATGTTGGTGTATTGGGATAAAACCTGGCTGGTCTTCTCTAGTTATGACTGCAATCATAATATCATAGATTTAGTCAGAAGGGAACTTAGAGCTCATGTGCCCCAACCTTCTCATTTTGTTGAGAAAGAAACACACACACCTAAGGTCAGGTGACTTGCCCAAAATCAAGTAAGTGACAGACCCAGGATTCATAGGTGAGTCCTTGGACCAGGCATTTATTAAGCACCTCTAACGTGTCAGGCACTGTGCTAGATGCTCTGGATATAAATACAAAGAATAAAACAATCCCTACCATCGGTACATATGTAAGTATAAGAAGTATACAAATAAGGTTATGCAGAATAAATATGCAACCAGTAGGCATTGCTATGAGGTAACTCTGTCTCTTTGTCTTTGTCTCTATCTCTTTATCCATCTCTCTCCACCCACCATTGTGCCACTTTTGACCTGCTTACTTGGCCTTCTCCCAATCTGGTGTGTTTAATAATAGTTCTTTCAGGGAAGGGAGAAAACACTGGTAGTGGGTCCAGAACCACAATTTCTAGAATTCACACAATACCTCTTTTGTTCATGGAACAAACAAGGACTACGCAACCCTCAGAGTCTATCCTCATTGTGTTTCTCCTGGGTCTGGGAAGTAACAAAGGCTTTGTTATTTCTTCTCTGGAGAGGCAGTGTCTGGGGAGGTGCCCAGGTTATAGTCATAACCAGAACAAATATAAACAGATATAAGGCACTTAAATACAAAGTATTTAGGGAGAGAGGACATTTGTAGTTGCGAGTGCAAAGGGGAGGGCCATCAGAAAAGTCTGAGTGTGCATGGACAAGCTTGAGCTGAAGGAAAAGAGGAATTCTTTGAGGCAGAGATGAAGAGGAATTGACATTGAGTCCATCTCTTGATCCAATGTTGTTTTTGTTGTCATTTTTCATGTCTGACTCTCCATGACCCCATTTGAAGGTTGGGGGTTTTTGTTTGTTTTGTTTTGTTTTTTAGCAGAGATTTAGGAGTGTTTTGCTATTTCCTTCTCCAGTTCATTTTACAGATGAGGAATGGATGCAAAAGGGTTAAGTGACTTGCCCAGGGTTACACAGCTAGTAAGTGTCCAAGGCTAGATTTGAACTCAGACCTGGCACTCTATCTACCGTGCCACCTAGTAACTGCCCCCCTCTCTATCCACAACTCTTTATAAAAAACAACAACAACAAAACACAACCAAAACTATTGTCTTTAAGAAGGTTTTTCCACTTTGAATATCTATTCTATTTTATTTCTGAGTTTGTTTGTAATGAAGAGATATTGAAAACACAGATTTGATTGGCTCCCTCAAATGAAACAAAACCTTTCAAATGCTTCTTTTACCAGGTAAAATTTTGAAGTGAAGCAGTCTGGCTTGATTAAGAGAAACATATCTGTTTTCTCGACATTCAACAAACTTATTACAGTCTTTCTAAAGAATTAAGTCTATCAATCAGTGACTACGAGAATAAATGAGAAAGAAACTCATGATTGAAGAAAGAAGATGGGACTTTTTCAGTTGCTGGTATTGCATTCAAACCTGGAGTTCCACTTGAGCTTTTGTGACTTCAGAACCAAAAAGTTACAGCTTTAAACTGCACCATTGACGTATTAGGCATCAATTATTCACATGTTATCTGTTTAAACAAATTGAATGTGACATTCATTTGATATCCAAGTGTTTTTGAGAAATGTTGGTGTATAAATGGTCCACCACCCTAAGGGTTTATTTCTGTATTGCCTCCATATTTGTCTTCATTTAATGCACAGTGAGACAATTTAAGGAATTGCAGCTGACAGAAGAAGCACAGCAGAGTATTTTAATCTCTTGTTTCTTGTCTCTCTAGACACAGCCTGTGTGTGCATATTTATCAGTGGCATGAATGATAACAAGCTTGTCTCCCACCAGAGTGTTTATGGAATTAATGTGTATAGAGACCAGGACTGGGCTCCACTCTCGTCAGTCCGTGCTAACTACCAAGATGCTGGCTTGCATACAGTAGGTGTTTAATAGAAACATTTGATGAATGGAAGGAAGGTAGAGTCTTGGAGTGCTCTGCAGTCTTAAATAAAGTACTAATGAGGGATAGCAAATACATTCAGACACACTTGAGAGGCAACATGGCAGAGGGAAAAGAGAAATGGCCTTAGAATCCAGAAGTCCTGGGTTCCAGTTCTTTCTCTGCTACATAGTGACCATGTGATCTTTGGCAGTTCCCAGACAACTCTTTAGGATTATAAATTTCAGGGAGGGTGCTGACCTGCATTGCTAGAGAAAGTTCCTCACCAGAGGCTTCCTAAACTGAAGAAATCACAGGTACAATTGCAAAAAGAGATGTACTTTGTCGATAGAAGGGGGATAGCTTTATGTCTGTAGCTGAAAGCTAATGTCTGACCTTGTAAAGCCTGAAAAATTCTTGGTATTAGAGCAGAGAAGCATTAACCAAATAGCTCTATTTTATTAGGCAAGAGCATTAGGAGTGCAATCATACTTGAGTACCAATCTCTTCATAAAATCAAAAATTGTGCAGTGAAGAATGCAAAATATTGATTTTTTAGGGAAAAAAAGACAAGATAATGAGGATTCACTCCTTCAGAATTTAATCGTCTCTGAGTTTGTGCCAGTTATCTGGTTAATTGTTCCTTATTTGGAACTACAGGTTCCTATGAAGAAATGGGATAAATGAGAAGCAGTGGGGTGTAATATAGAGATGTCTGACCTTGGACATAGAAAGACCTGGATTCAAGTTATGGCTCTGACAACAGACTGGCTATGTGACCATGAGCATGGCACTTAACCCTCAATGCCCCACAAAAAAAAACCCCAAACAAACCAAAACCAAAGCAAAAACAAAAAAAACCCCAAAAAACAAACAAATAAACAACCCCCCCTCCCAACTGTTTAAGCAGTGGATAAAGCACCAGTCCTGGATTCAGGAGGACCCGAGTTCAAATCCTGCCTCAAACACTTGATACTTACTGGCTGTGTAACCCTGGGCAAGTCACTCAACCCTCATTACCCTACCCAAAAAAGAAAGAAAAAAAAAGAACAACTGTTTAAAATGAAAATTTACTAGTAAATTGCTAATTTTGATTATTGGAGGAAATTTCTACATTATTGGAAGAGTTTATAGAGTGATGAAATCATAGGTCTGGCTTCTGTTGTCACTCTCCCTTCTTTTCCTCCCCTCAAAGGAAGCAAACAAGAGAATAAGGAAGGGAAGAACCAGCCATAGTATGCAAGAAGAAATCATCCAGGAAATGTATGTTCTAAAAGAGAAGTAAGCTGGTAATGTAATGAGTGCCTGGAATAAGACGAACAGTCCAAATGCTGCCTCGATATCCTATTCATCTGCTGTTTAATGGAGCTGGAGGAAGTCACAGTTGTGCTCAGTCCAATATAAATGAATGCCACCTAATTTCAGCTGGGCCTTCACTGCAGCAGGGCAATCCTTTCTACTCTTACTTGTTTCTCTCTCACACTCTCCCATGAGGCTGTTCCAAACCTTTTCTTTTCAAGCTTCCCATACCATCTCTCCCCTAAACCTCTCGTCTGAGGACTGTTCTTACTTTATTAAAAAGATAGATTCTAGGGGCAGCTAGGTGGCGCAGTGGTTAGAGCACTGGCCCATGGAGTCAGGAGTACCTGAGTTCAAATCTGGCTTCAGACACTTAACGCTTACTAGCTGTGTGACCCTGGGCAAGTCACTTAACCCCAATTGCCTCACCAAAAAAAAAAAAAGAAAAGAAAAGAAAAGAAAAAAAAGATAGATTCCATAGGCTGTAAGTTGCCTTATTTTCCCAGTCTAGATCTCAAAGCACCTTGGCATCATAACCCATTCTTTTCTTGAGTCTCTGATGATGAGGTATCCTTTCTCTCCAAGGCTAATCCTTCTACTTGTACCCTTGAACCATCTCCTGTGCCTGCAACCATTTTCCTCCTCACACATAATATTCTAGTTTCCATACCCATGTCCTTACTCTGTGCTTGGCATGAACCCTTGCCTTACTGCCGCTTCTTAGAATCTCTAGTTCCTTTATAACTCAGCTCAGGTGAGTCCTTTTCTGATTTTCTCCAACTGCTAGTACCTACTCCCAAATTACCTTTATTTACTTTGTGTGTGTATGTATGCATATATGTATATACACACAAACATGTATGTGTGTGTGTGTATATATATACACATATACATATACATATATACATATACATATATATATATTATATCCCCTGATACTAGTAATCTCTTAATAGAATGAAACCTATTTCATGTTTGTCTTTGGTTTCCCAGCTACAGCCTGACACAAGTAGGTTCTTAATACCTTCTTGTTGATTAATTGATTGTTTATGAAAAATTCCTGATAAGGCATGAATGACTCTTTGTTCAAGGGTAAAGAAAGTAGGAGTGGTAATGTTATAGTCAGTCACAAGACTTCCCAGGTTTACTTTGGTGAAGGGAACCATATATTTTCATGGTCTTCCCTTCCCCTAATACTTTCCTGTTTTATAACTAATGTAGCCTACTCAGAGGCAGGTATAGAACCAGCTCTCTTCTTCTCTTTTTAAAGTGTTAAATAGCTTCAAGGTTTTTCTAATTCCCCTACAATCACCTAGTCCAGGGTGTTGGGTGTTTTTTTTTTAAATCACATCATAGTTGCATGCCTATAAAAGCCTCCGTATTAATCTACCTGCCTCTAGTCTCATCCCACTCCAACCAATTCTACACATAAAACGCCAGAATGCCTGAAATCTCACTTTTATCGTTACTTTCGCACTCCAGAACCTATAATCACTCTTTTTTGTTCATTGGACAGAGTCCAGATTTTAATCCTAGTCCTTCATTATCTGACCCCATTTTACTTATCAATCTTATCACCTCCTCCTCTAAGACATATATGCCATGGGCGGATGGTAGCTCAGTAGATAGAGCACCGGCCCTGGAGTCAGGAGGACCTGAGTTCAAATCCAACCTTAGATATTTGACACTTACTAGCTGTGTGACCCTGGGGAAGTCACTTTACCCTCGTTGCCCCACCAAAAAAAAAATGTTGTTGTAGAAGCCCAGGAGGAGGAAAGAGAGCAGGGAAGGGTAGAGAGATTTATGCTAGTCCTCCATCTAATGCTTTCCACCATAATTAATTGTTCTTTCTAAACAGGTGCTAAGCCTTTAAAAAAGTTTATACTACCAAAGGATTTTAAGTGCTTTCAGTTTCCTCTAAATTCAGCACCCTATAGCAAAATTCTGACCATCCCACCCCAACTTAAGCCAAGCAGTCTCTTTAGCACATCAAGCAAATTCCTGCCTTGGGCTTTTTGCTGATGTGGTTTTATCCACCTGAAATATCCTTTTCACTTGATCTTATCCATCTTGTTTTCAAGTTTAATTCTAGCCCCACCACGGCCATGGGGTTTCCCCAACAGCTCCACCCAGCATTTATCTGTCTCCTTCCTAAATGCCCATAGAAATTGTTTTATGTGTCTTTTACTTTTGTGCTTTAGGCCCTTCATTGGAACAAATACTTTATGTCTTGCATTGTTCTTCCTTTTATATCTCAGTAGGATATCAGGGAGAGAGCACTGAACTTGATGTAAAGAATGCAGGGTTCATATCCCAGCTCCACAAATTATTTTGTATGAGAATGGATGACCATTTCTTGGGGATAATTTTAATTTAGGGCTGGATTCTATAGATGGGAGGGAGTACTTCCCTGGTCCTAAAATTCTGTGATTTTGTGACCATGGGCAAGTTAATTTGATCTCTATAAGCCTCAGTTTTCTCACTTGTATAAACTATACACTTCTTGAGAGTGAGTTCTTTGTGAATTCCAGATCATATAAATGGAAATTACTATTGTATCAATCTTGTTTCCATTCAAGTATTGCATAATGGGAGAACAGAAAATGATTTTAGCTTGCATCTCTCATTTGCCTGGTTTGCCTCCAGAGACAAACTAGAGGGAAGAGAGATGGAAGATGGTGATGTCAGACTCGGGACTGGAATGGTTAATTTGAATTGGTAGAAATGGCAACTAGCATAACAGTTAATGTTATTCTCCCTTCTGCTGAAGTCTGGGCCATACTGATCTTCCTAACCTTTAAATACTGACTCTCCAACGAGCATAAGGCTTCAACAACAGATAGACTTTCAAGCTGTGGAGGAAAGTAACCTGCACCTGTGAGAGCAAAAGGAGCCTTTCACATTCCAAGCTCCCACACCTATTATGAATTTAGACTGTGTTTCCTCGTTTCCCACACTGCAGCTGGGGGGCTAAGAAGTTTCTAACCAAATGCTGAGTCCGACAGTGCCATGACTCAAGTCTTATCTAGGGAGCCTGTGGTTGAAGAAAAATAGATGCCAACTCAAAAGGATCTTTTCCTGCCTTGGAGGTTGAAACTGGGGCCTGAGTGAAATTTAGGATCTGCGGTTGCTTTGTATTTTACTACCCTTTCATCTAATTCAATTAAAGTACTTACTAAAATAATATTCTCTTGTGCAGAGGCTTTTTGATTGACACCTCCCTGTAAAGGGAGGAAAGGGGCACAGCATTAAGAGGGAGAATGAGATGAGACTGGATGAATCATACTTCCAGATAGGCAGATAAAAGTTGGGAAAGTAATAGTGGGAAATAGAATCCTTGAGTAATCGTCATATCTCCTGGGTCTTGAATTGATGAAGGTGACCAGGCACTGATATCAATGACTACTCCATACATATTTCCATTGAGGGCTTTAATAGCAAACACAATGTTATGCTGAATTCAAATCCAGTTTCAGACACTTTCTAGCTGTGTGACCCTGGGCAAGTCACTTAATACTTTTTGCCTTAGTTACCTCATCTATACAATGAGCTGGAGAAAGAAATGGCAAACCCCTCTAGTATCTTTGCCAGGAAAATCCCAAACGAGGTAACAAAAAGTTGGGCATGACTAAAATGACTGAATAACAACCACAATCATAACACAATGCTGTCTCCCAGCATTCAACATGGTGCTAGACAAAATAGTAGTTTTTCAATAAATACTTGTCGAACTGAATTTTTTAAAAAGGCAGAGGATGGAATATTGTGCTAAGCACATAGGAGACACCGAAAAACCATGTCTAGGTTGTTTCATGGTGAGTCCACTTGAAAGGAGCCTGACTACTAGACCACAGTTCTTTCTTAGCTGAGATCGGAGAAGCTTAGTTCAGGACTGCCTCAAGCCCTCCAAAATGCTAGTAAAAGAGCTGCCTAGCATGTCACAGTGATTGCGACTTGTATCTTGCTTATTGAAAAACCCTAATGCTGGAGATTTGCTGCTGTGGGTCTGGTAAGGTCATTCGTTAGCTCTTGTCAGAACACAAATTGGAGTGGACTTCTTTTCAATGACAGGAATGAAAGAGCTGGAAACTTGGAGCCATTTCATTTTGAATTCATTTGTACATCTCACGCTCAGGTGTCACAGTAGAAGAATTTATAAGAAAAGATGAGCGTGAGGAAAGCAGACATGACAAGTTTAAAAAGTTCCTGGCAGAAATACTCTCTGCTGATCCTGACCATCTTGCTCCCTTCTGGAAGATGAATGTTGAAGGGGGGCAGATGGATTTTAGATTTTTCAGTTCACAGCGGCTTGCCTCATTATAGACCAGAGAAATTACACAGTGAGATAACTAGTGTGCACATAGAAACCAGCCTTGCAGATTAGCCTCACCTAAATACAATATGGAAGTATATATAAAAATCCTTGGCCCTGACATAAGCATTGTCTGTCATGCATTCTCATCCATTTCAGAAATTAACCTCTGTGTGCCTTGGTTCCCTCATCTACAAAATGTTGATAATATTAGCAGTTACCTCCAAGAGCTGTTGTGAGGATCAAACAAGGTAACATATGTAAAGTGTTTTGCAAACCTTAAAGTGCTATATAAATATGATTATGACATTTTAAGTTGCCCCACTAATTAGTTTGAAGTCTGAAATGGGGTGTTAAAAACCCTTTCTATTAAAAAAAGTTTCCATTTTTCCTACTTATTTATTTACAAAAATTAGAAGGAGGCATGTGTTTTAATAATGATCAGGGCATTGAATCATTCCTAGGAGACCTAGCTCCTAATTTTAATTCAATATTGGCTTGGAACTAGCCAGATAAACTTCCTGCTCTTTGCTTCATTGCTTCACACCTCTAATGTCAGGTATTAAAATACTGACAGCACTTCCTTTATCAAGAGCTTTCAAATCTTTTGCATTCTTGGAAGGTGCTAGATAAGTGTGAAATTCTGCAACCACAGGGTTTTTAGTACTCATTGATTTCCATACACGGGTGTTCCATAGGAACTGGAAAGATCTATATACCCTGTACTTTTAAACAGGTGTCTTAGAGAGCTTTCTTCTGGCTAGTGGGTTGATGTGCAAGTGTGCTGGAAGCATGTGTGGCTATACTGAGGTACATGTTACATGCCAGTCCATGGAGCAATCCAGAGAGATGATACTGAAAAAATAGTTGTGTGAATGCTTTACTGCTCGGTTTGAAGTTCCTAGGAGAAGATGACAATTGACTTAGATATAAAATGCTTTTGTTCAAGCTTTTTTCTATGCCTTGAATGGCCTTTCTCCCTTTCTTTGCTTGCCAAATTCTTTTGGTTTTCAGTCATTTTTCTGTCACATCTGATTCTTCATGACCCCATCTGGGATTTTCTTGTCAAAGATACTGGAGTGGTTTGCCATTTCCTTCTCCAACTCATTTTACAAAGGAGGTAAATAGGGTTAAGTGACTTGCCCAGGGTCAATCAAGTAGCTAGTAAATGTTTAAGGTCAGGTTTAAATTCATGAAGATGAGTTTTCCTGATACCAAGTGCAGTGCTCTATCCACTGTGCACCTAGATGCCTGCCAAATTCCTATCCATCCCTTATAACCTTCAAACCTTATAGCCAGTCAAATGCTACCTCTTCTGTGAAAGCCTCTCTGATCTCCCCTCTTCCCATTCCTCATGTTTTCCCTTAGACTTCACATAATATTTGTTGTACCTTTCTAATATCCTTACCATATAATATTGTGCATTATAGTTACCTGTATTGGTGTTTTAGCTCCCTGCAAGACTATAAGCTTTTTAAAATTTATTTATTTGTGGGGCAATGAGGGTTAAGTGACTTGCCTAGGGTCACACAGCTAGAGGTGTTAAGTGTCTGAGGCCAGATTTGAACCCAGGTCCTCCTGAATCCAGGGCCAGTGCTTTATCCACTGGGTCACCTAGTTGCCCCCACACTATAAACTTTTTCAAGGCAAGGATTATATTATATTAACTTCAAATCTACCCCATTGCCTAGCACACAATAATAATAATAATAATAATAATAATAACATTACAACATGGAATAGCTCTATACATAGTAATAATAATAACGCAACATAGAATAGCTCTATACATCATATTTATAATGGTAGTTGACATTTATTTAATGCTTTATTATGTTTTAAAAAGTAAAGTTAATTTTATTCTGGGTACATAGGTCTTAAAATGAAGGAAAGTCATTGATCAAGTACTTATTCTTGTTTTCTCTAACATTTAGCAATGAAAGTTCTCTCTAAATGAGTGCTTTTGTGGTAACCCAGAACATACACCCACACCCACATTTAATGCCAGTGGAAGTCCCAGGGTGGGAGGAGGAGAAAGGGGGTGTTATGATTAGTTTATTATGTTACTTGCTTTAGATAGCTTCCTAGATTTGTTTTTATATAGGAAAGGTTTCAGTCAATAAACATTTACAATAAACTCTTCTTTGATGTGTCAGTGATATTTCACCAGTTTTCTTTGAGACAATGTTTCCTTTTATCTCTACTCTCACATCTAAGCTTGGAGATCATTGAGAGTTATGATTGACTGATGAGGTGAAAGAAGGAAAAAAAGTAATAGAAAGAAGAGTCTGATTCACCCCATGGATGGTCTTGCCAATTTTTTTGGACTATTCTCATGACCTTGGCTTGGC
Organism: Dromiciops gliroides; assembly: GCF_019393635.1. NCBI lineage: Eukaryota > Metazoa > Chordata > Mammalia > Microbiotheria > Microbiotheriidae > Dromiciops > Dromiciops gliroides. The sequence goes on along the minus strand of NC_057862.1, from coordinate 416,130,628 downwards.
ACTGAGAAATACTCCCAGTGTCCAAGAGTTTTCTACTCCACAGAGATAGCTGGAGTTTAGATAAAGTGCTTGCTTCTTGACTCAGACAATGAAAGAACAAAGAACAAAGGTACCATTTGGTTGGTTTATGGTCTAAATTTCTCAATGAATAATTCTATGGAATCTAAAACATGCCCTTTATATTGGTACAGTAAGAAAGTTAACATCATCTCAGGACTATTGTTCAGTATTTTGTATATTGGGATGTCCTGCTGCTATGAGATGGAATAGAAGGCAACTGTGGAGGGCTAGAACAGTTTTTAGAACAAAAGTACTTTACAAACATGACTGCAGAGGCACTTGGAAACCTTTGTTGTGTTTTTCTCTTTGGCAGAAAGTGCTTTCAGTTGCCTCTTTCTTACCATATAACCTCACAGTTTACTATTTTTCTATTTAAAAAAAAAAGATGGATGTATACGTTATAAGTTTGTACCAACTTTGCCAGTTTTTAAATTTGTATTTTTTGCTATTTAAAGTTGTTTTCATTTATGCAGACATCATGTAGTAATTGTGTATATTGCCCTTTGACTTCTGCTTTATTCACTCTGAATCACCATATATAGGTCTTCATATTTCTTTGAATTCTTCACATTCATCATCCCTTAGAGTGCAATAATATTCCATTACATTCATATACTATGATTTGTTCACTTCTTCCTTGATCATTGAGCACAGTTTGTTGCCAATTTTTTTGCTGCTAGGAATAGTGCAGTTTTGAATATTTTTATAGAGATAGGTCTTTTCTTGCCAACAACATCGTTAGGGTATAAGCCCAATAGCAGGACTGTCTACAAAGTCAACAGGAAAGAGCCATTTGACAACTGTTCTTGCATCATTCCAAACTTTTCCAAAATGATCAGAGCAATTCATAACTCTAACAGCAATGAATTAGTGTCTTTTAAAAAAATTATTTACCAGTATTGATTTTCTGCATCTTTTACTCTTTGCCAATTTGATGAGTGCGATTTGATGCCTCAGAATTTTAAAATTTGCATTTCTATGATTATTAATTTCAAGATTTTTGTAGATAGTTGTTGATGCTTTGTGGGGTTTTTTACTACTTATTTGGGAATGAATCTTAAACTTAAAGATTTATGTTGTTAGATTTTGATCAGAGATGTTTCATGCAAAGCTTCTTCTTGTAAGTTGATATCTTTTCTTCTTATATTACCTACTTTTTTTTTCTATTTGTGCAAAATTTTAAAAAAATTTAACAGAATCAAAGTAGTCTATTTTTTCTTTCCTCCTGGCTCTGCTCTTCATTTTCCAGGCTTTTCCAACTTGTCATCACTTGTTTCCCCCACTTTCCATTTCCCTTTTGTGTATTGTCCTTACCTATTAGAATATGCTTTGAGGTTAGGGACTGGTTCTTTCCTTCTTTCCTTTCTCTTTCTTTCCTTCTTTCTTCCTTTCTTCCTTTCTTTCTTTCTCTTTCTTCCTTCCTTTCTTTCTTTCTCTTTCTTTCTTTCTTTCTTTCTTTCTTTCTTTCTTTCTTTCTTTCTTTCTTTCTTTCTTTCTTTCTTTCTTTCTTCCCAATGTATTACATATAGTCAACACAAATTCTCTCTCATCTACTGTATATCACATTGTGAATTAATCTCTTCATCATAGTTATGAGACAAATGAGCTTTCATTTTCTTCTAACTTTTGATAATTATATCACTATATATTTACTCATCTGTAATTTGTTGTTCTGTTTGTAATTTGCAGGCTGTTCTAAACCTATATTTCAACAAATGGCTATCCATTTTCTCATTGATTTTACTGAATAAAGTGTAGTTTCACCACTAATTGTTTGTTCTTGTGTTTATTGAAGATCAGATATATGAACACATTTCTACCTCTCTTATTTTCCTTTTCTGACTCTGCTTATGACCTGGACATAGCCACTATACTTCAGCTGCCTCACCACCTGTTCCTCACTCTAGAACATCTGTCCACCATGCTGGCCCCCTTCAACCACTGGGGAGTTTCTCTTGAGTCCTCCATTTTGGGAAGTAGCCCAGGTGGGGCAACTTCATCCTTCCTCCTTCTCTGCTTCTTATTCTCCAGTCTTCAACTCTAAACTACTGAGCAGGTACTCCCTACTCACTGCTTTTCAGCTTCCCTTTTGGGTGTTGTCTTTCTCCATCAGAGTGTAAGCTCCTTGAATGCAGACATAGTCTTGCTTTTTCTTTGTATTTGTATCCCCAACACTTAGCTTCCTTGATTTCTGTGAAAAACTATTTTGTACTTGTATTTATACAAATCCTGGGTTACTTGGTAGGCTAAACCCCAACTATGCAATATGTTTTACTGTTGTTTTAAGTGATATTGATCTTTGTATCTCCGTCCCTATTTTTTGTTAGCAATATACAAAAATACCAATGGCTTTTATGAATTGATTTTGTATCATGGTGCTTTGCTAAAGCAATTAGTTGTCAATTACCTTGATTCTCTAGGTTTCTTAAAGTAAATCATCAATTAAAAAAATTCCATGGGATAAAGAACTCCATGTGAAGAGGTTTTAAAAGGTCCCTCTATCAATGGATATTGGCAATTATTCTCTATCTTCTATGCTTAGAGAGTGGCCTGGGATAGTGGGAGGTTAGATGACTTGTGCAAGGTTACTCAGCCAGTATAGGTCAGAAGTAGAACTTGAATCCAAGTATTTCTGATTCTGACGTTGACTCTATCTGTTACATCATGTTATTTTTCATAGCATCCTCAAATTAGAGACATGAATATGGACAACCTTGCCTCATATCTAATTTTATTGGGATAGCTGCTAGTATTTCCACAGTACAAATATAATTGGCTCTGAGTTTTAGGTAAATATTTTTATTATCCTAAGGAAAAGTATATCCATTTATAAATTAGTATAACATTTTAAAGACTTTCCCTATGCCTATTAATATAATGATATAGATTTTCTTATTTTGTTTTGAGATGATTTATTCTTGGGCTGCCATGAGTAGTCATTAATGGGTTCTAATTTGCATCATTAGAATTAGTTCCACACATTAATAAGATCACAAATACATTAAAATATCAAAGGATGATTTATTATCTAATATTTTCCTAATGTTACACTATCCTTGAATTCATGGCATAAACACAAATTGGTCATAATTAACAATTTTACATATTGTTGTATTCTATTTGTCAATATTTTGTTTAATATTTTTGCATCTATATATATTAATAAAAATGGTATTCTCTTTTTTTGCTTTATCCTTCCCTGTTTTGGGAATTAGGACCATGCTTGTCACAAAAAAGAGTTTGGAAATATATCCTCTATTTTTATTTTTGAAAAGTTTATACAGCATAGGAATTTTTAGTTCTTTAAATGTTTGATAGCACTTATTTGTTTTTTCATAAAAGTTCATTTGTTGCTTACTCAATTTCTCTTTCTGAGAATGGACTATTAAAGTTAGCTATTTTCTGTTTTGTTAATCTTGGTACATTATATTTTTATAAATGTAGCAAGGGACACTAGTTAATGAGGGTCTAGTCTTTCCAGCATGCAAAATCTGTTCTGTCTGGTGTCAATCCCACAGGGAAGCTTGGAAAGCCTGCTTTTTTGGTATGCATGATATAGGGCCTGTCAGAGGATATGTAGGTATTACTTGACTATTCCTTGCCTAGCACCAAGGAAGCAAGTAAAAGAGCAATGCTCATGCCTCCTCAGATCCCCAGAGGATTAGTTTGGAATGGAAATATAGATAATGTATTAATGCATTCTAGCTGATTTGCCATGGACAGAACATTTTCAAATGAGATAAGGAGGGCATATAATAGAAGGACTGGCCAATGAGTATCTATCTTTGAGTGTGTGCAATCTTTTTCATCTGATACCAACTCATATAAACCCATATGCTCAGGGATCCTGCTTTTGGGAATGTATAATGAAGAACTCTGCCCTAAATTTCAGAGCATGTGCAGGTATTTTGTGACTGTTTTTTGTCAGTTTACTGAGTGGTGAAGAAAAGCATTTCAATCAGCTGTTGAACTGGGGAATGCTGAGAATGCATACAAAAAGGCACAAATAGGCCAAACCTGAGAGAAATATTGGGTCCTTCTCTGCTCAGAGCCATTGTACACTGCATGACCAGCAGAAAGGAAAGAGAAAGGTGCATGATTTGGCCATTTAGTGTCTTTCATCTTCACATTCAGTTCTGGCTCAGCAGCCAATTAAAAGGCTTTTCTTCACCACTCAGAAAACAGACAAGAAGCAATCACAGAAGAACTGTACTTTGCAGAGACCTCCATTACCCAGGCCCAGAAGCAGACTTCTCAGGTATCCACTGGCATCAGGCAGAGAAAATTGTACAAGCTTTAAGGACAGTGCCTCTTGACCCACCCACTCATAATTATGTATTTTCTACTTCATTTAAGTTTTCAATATCTTTTGTTATATCAATTTAGTATATGGTAATAGTTTCTAATAATTTTCATTTCCAATTATTGTGGTATCCTTTTCATTTTTTTACTTTATTGATTTTTTTTCTTCTCTTTTTCTTGGATCAAGTCATCTCCTGGTTTATCAATTTGTTTAATCTTCAAAAACAACAATTTTTGTTTTCTTTATCTTAAATTATATTTGTCTTGCCTTTAACTTTCAGAATACCTTTTGTGTTTGTTTAGAAATTATTTAGTGGGGTTTTAAAAAAATTCTTGTTTGATTGGTTAGGCCTTTCTTTTTTTTCCTTTGTGGTTCTGTTAGTTTTTCTTTGAGGTTCTTCCCTTAATTTTTGGTTGTTCTTCGATTTTGCAAAATTGTTGCTATTCTGAAGTGGTACAAGGGAGATGGGATTAGTAATGACCACTCACTCTACTATCTTATCTCAAATTCTTTTAAATGGCTTTTAATATGTTGCTTTACATATTCTATGTACAATGTACAATGTTCTACTGGAGCTTTACATAGTCTAGGCAAAAAGAAAGGCTGATTGGGTAAGCAAAACTTTGTTTAAAGTTTTGTTACCAAAAAAAAAAGTTTTATTACAGTGAAAAACCCCACGGGATTTGGAATCAGAAGATCTGTATTCTAATCTTGCCTCTCACATGTACTCTCTGGTCTGACATCAATTCAGTTCTGTGGGACTCAGTTTCCTTGTCTGAAAAATCAAGGAGTAGACTAGATACTTCCTAAAACTCCTTTTCAACTCTAAATTGTCATATTTGAAATGAGAGTCCCTTCTTAAGAGAATGCCTTGCTCCTTATGTCTTTGAGGGATATTGGGGAAAATGTGCATTATAACCTATGCTAATGAGCTGAATTATTTACACAATGGAAAATACATACTATCAAATTTCCATAAATAAGTATAACATGATTTCAGTGCCATCTCTGAAATATGTAGTTCTACTTTGAATTTTATAGCTTTTTCTGAGGGTCTCACTAGTTGTTTGGCAGTGACATTGTCTCACTATGACATATTATTGACCTTGCATCTTAACTTGAAAGGACATAGCAAATACAAGTAGGCTAATGATTTGGGCTGAATTGGCTTCACCTAAGACCTTTGATAATATTGTCATTCAGTTAAGCTGCAAAAAAAAAAATCTAAGCATAAGCAGTAGTAATAAATTGAATTCTATAAAATAGCATTGCTATAAATTGAACTTTTTAAAAAAGCCACATCATTTGATTTTCCTGGCTATTTTTAGGCTGAGTTGTTTATGAAACCAAGCTGTTAATGACCAATTTTATTTAATTAAAATTTTATGAGAGGCTTCTGACCATTTATTTTAGTCTAAGAATAGAACTGAGGGAAAGTCTAGAATTATCTCATTAGGAACTTCCCATTTGTTCATTAAATTATATTATCTCCCAGATCCAATCAGCATTAAAAGTGAACCATTCTCAAATTGATGTTGATGAATGTGGGAGAACAGACTATAGCAGAGGAGGTAACCACACTAGTTAATTCACCATCAAAGACACCCCAAAAGGAAAGAACATTGGGAATATGTCATTTGTCTCTGTAACCATTAGCTTCAGTGCAGAATGCCACTGTTCAGGAAGAGATAAAATTCACAAAAATCATAGAGTCTCAGATTTGGAAGCAACTTTGAAGGCCATCTGGTCCAATCTGGGGTTCAATCCAAACACTTAAATGATTTCATTCAAAATATCTGAACAAAATCCCCTTCAACAGTGTATATTGAAAGTCCTGTCTTTGCTTTTAGACCTTTAGGGAAGGCAAACCCACACCTCCTGAAGCAGCCCATTCTACTCTTGAGAAATATTGGGACTTGAATTCCCTCTCCCCTCATTTACGTCAACAGTGGAATTTGCATCTGTACTAAATAAGCAGTGTGGCATAAAGTCATATGAACATCGCCTTAAAGGACTAAGGGTAGGAAGGAAGGGAGGGAGGGAGGGAGGGAGAAAGAAAGGAAGGAGGAAGGGAGGAAGGGAGGAAGGAGGGAGGGAAGGAGGAAGCAAGGAAAGAAGGGAAGGAGGAAGGAGGGAGGGAATAAAGAAGGAAGGAAGGAAGGAAAGGAAGAAGGAGGAAGGGAGAAGGAGAGGGAGGGAGAAAGGAAGAAGGGAGGGAAGGAAGAAAAGAAGGAAGAAAGGAAAGAAGGAAGGAAAGAGGAAGGAGGAAAGGAAGAAGGAGGGAGAGAGGGAGGAAGGAAGGAAGAAGGAAAGGAGGAGGGAGGGAGAAAGAGATGGAGGGAGAAAGGAAGGAAGGAGGAGGGAGAGAGGGAGGAGGGAAGGAAGGAAGGAAAGAAAGAAGAAAGGAAAGAAGGAAGGGAGGAAGGAAGGGAAGGGAAGGGAAGGGAAGGGAAGGGAAGGGAAGGGAAGGGAAGGGAAGGGAAGGGAAGGGAAGGGAAGGGAAGGGAAGGGAAGGGAAGGGAAGGGAAGGGAAGGGAAGGGAAGGGAAGGGAAGGGAAGGGAAGGGAAGGGAAGGGAAGGGAAGGGAAGGGAAGGGAAGGGAAGGGAAGGGAAGGGAAGGGAAGGGAAGGGAAGGGAAGGGAAGGGAAGGGAAGGGAAGGGAAGGGAAGGGAAGGGAAGGAGGAAGAAGGAAAGGAGGAGAGAGGGAGAAAGGAAGGAAGGAGGGAGGGAAGGAGGGAAGGAGGGAAGGAAGGAGGGAGGGAAGGAGGGAAGGAGGGAAGGAAGGAAGGAGGGAAGGAAGGAAGGAAGGAAGGAAGGAAGGAAGGAAGGAAGGAAGGAAGGAAGGAAGGAAGGAAGGAAGGAAGGAAGGAAGGAAGGAAGGAAGGAAGGAAGGAAGGAAGGAAGGAAGGAAGGAAGGATGGTTTTATTAAGGCTATGTGCAAGAAGCATACTTTCGAATGGGAGAAGATAATACACAATAGGGAACTAAAAAGCATGAGGGAAGAAGGGGAAGAGAAAGTTCCTGGAACAAGAACATCGTTTTGAAGTTTGGAAGCCAGAAAGAGGGTTGGGAGGGGAATGGAAGCCGGCCTGGCCCTCTCCATAAAATTGAGTCAGTGAGAGAGGGGGATTGGCCTTCCGGAGGGAAGATCTCTGTTGAAAAGGCCACAGGGGTGGTTGGATGTTCCAGGGTCAGGTGGCCCCAAATACTATGTGAAATCCCCGGAAGCAGAAACAGGGCTAGGAGGAAAAAAACAGGACTGAAGGGATTCCTATCTAACTTCAAGTACTTAAAAGGCTGTCCCGTGGAAGGGATTAGATTTGTTCTTTTGGGCAGCTAAGAAACAGGAAGAGGGGGTAGAACTTCCAAGGAGGCAAATTTAGATTTGGTGGAAGAAGAACTTCTTTATCATTAGAACTGCTCCAAAATGGCATAAGCTGCCTTGGGAGGTTGGGGGTTTCTCTCACCTAAAGTTTTCATGAAAGCTCTGAATAACCACCTGCTGGATATATTGACAATGATGGGAAGGGGTGTACTGGTAGATTTTTAACATGTGGCTCTCCCCCCTCCAAATGTATGCACAACACACTTTCATGTTTAATCAGCATTATTAACAGTTTCCCACTACTTTCTTTCTAGACAATCAATAAAAAAATAAATCAAGTCGTGATTCATAGTATTTTATGATTTCTGAGGGAGTAGATGCTCACACTGAAAATTTAACAATCAGCTCCCGTGAGTCAGTACAGGTTGGCTCTGTGCGTCCCTGGTTATGAGCATATTTTGAACATACGCTTTCTTAGATGTCTTCTAAGGTCTCTTCAAATTCTGAAATTCTGTGATTATGTCATTCTGAAGAAAAATTGTGAGAAGCAATTTCATAATTCAGTTTCTTTGGAATCTCCTAATAACATTCCTGTGGGATTCCATGTGTTCTGCCATAGATAATGAATTTAGTAATAAGTGAAAAGCATAAACAGGAAACAGAAGTCAGATTATCACAACTATGAGTCTTCTTTTGATTGGTTGGTTTAGATTCTAGCTTTATTTTATTAGTCCTGAAGAAAACCTTTGCAGTATTCATTTTTTTTTTCAAAAAGGTGTTAGCTTAAATATTTTTCCCTTCATTGTCTCAGATTTGCTCTTTCAAATGTCACTGTTCTACCTCATTTCATGGACCTGACTGCCAGCGACAAAGCCTAGTTTCCATGGAGATGGCCATGCCTGGTTTCCTCCTCTCAGGCCTTGCCTTGAGAGCCTTCTCTCACTGGATTTTATTACTTAGGTTCCAGATGGGCTCCCACTCTACAGTGGTCTTTTATCAGCCCCAGTGCCAGGGGCGTGGAGGACGTCACGGCCATTGGCAAATTGACTCCAGAATTCATTACATGTTGATCTCTCAGTTATTTTCAACTGAGTTGGCAGGATTTAGATTTTTATAGCATTTTTATGCTGTTAAATATTACTGACCCATGAGTAATGTGATCTTCGTCTCATGGAAGATGAAACCAAGAATGTAAGTGGGTTGTCTAACTTATTGTTGCATTCAGTGGCGGAGGCAATTGCTTTTGTTAGTGTTTATCAATGATTTGGACTAAAGGCTCTCTATGAACAAAAATTCCTTTGAGCTCTGAAAATGAGTTCATCATTTATTTTATCCTCATGTGCTTTTCAAAATGAAAGTTCTTATGTTTGTGCATCAGACTGATTGAATTTGGATGCCAAGCTGAGATAATTGTTAAATAAAACCCCTTGACTTCAGCAAAACAAAACAAAAAAAAAAAGAAAAAAAATTGGTGTTTTGTTCTTTTAAAAATTTATTGATATATTTTGTTTTGACACAACAGTCACTTCCCAACAAATAGCCATACAACATCCACTTACAACAGTGTTATCCCTAAAGAACCAAGTATTTTATCCACTTGCTAACAGAAAAGTAGGGATGTCTCCTTTAATTTAGACATTATGGTGCTGACATTGTAATTGACCAAAGTTTCATTTTCTCTCAATGTTGACTTTACTGATATTGTTATAATCTTTAGGTTATATCCTGTTTTATTGGCTCTGCTTCCTTTACTCTGTGACACTTCATACCTATCTTCATATATTAATCTAAACTATTTATATTCATACTTCTTTATAATGCAGTAGCATTCCAGAATCTACACACATGTAGCATAATTTGTTTAGAGAGAGTCAGAATGGCATAGGGGATAGAGAGATGTAGATCTTCAGAGGATAATCTGATTTCAAGTCCGACTTCTGATAGATACAGGCTGAGCAAGTCATTTAGCTGCAGGTAGCTTTTTAAGATGATAAGTTGCAGAACAATTGCTGATCTGCATCAGTAGATGGAGGTTTCCTTACCTAGTAGCCCCTAATACCAGTGAAATAACTGGATCAAAAAATGTATTTCCCGATTGTTGGGCATATGTTTCATTTCCATTTTTTGGTTGATGCACAAAAAAATGCTCCTATGAACTTTTTTTTTTTACATTTGAATCTTTTATTGCTGCTAGTAGTCCTAATAGTGTAATCTCTGGATAAAAAGGTATGATAATTTTTTTTTTCAGGGCAATGAGGGTTAAGTGACTTGCCCAGGGTCACACAGTTAGTGTCAAGTGTTTGAGGCCAAATTTGAACTCAGGTCCTATTGAATCCAGGGCTGGTGCTTTATCCACTGTGCCACCTAGCTGCCCCCAAAAGGTATGATATTTTTATAACTTTTCTCACAGTTCTGTTTTTTAATGGAAGATAAAAAAAATGGAAGATCGATCAATCAATAAACAAACACTTATTACGTATTTACCATTGCTAGGTGCTTTGTTAGATGTTAGGGATGATGATGAAGATGATGGTGATGATGATGATAGCAGCTAACATTTCTTTAGCACTTAGTTATGTGCCAGACACTTTACAATTATTATTTCATTTGATACTCACAACAACCCTGAAAGTTAGGTGCTATTATTATCCCCATTTTACAGATATAGAAATGGAGGCAAACAGAGTTTAAGTGACTTGCTCAGGATCACATAGCTAGTAAATCTGTGAGGCCAGATTTGAACTTTAGGCATAATTCCAAATTGTTCTTCAGAATGGTTGGATCAGTTCACAACTCTATTAACAATGTGTCAGTGTCCCGATTTTTCTACATTCACTGCAACATTGGTCATTTTCCTTTTCTGTCATATTAACCAATCTGACATGTGTGAGGTGGCACCTCAAAGTTGTTTTAATGTGCGTTTCTCTAATCAATAGTGATTTAGAACATTTTTTCATATAACTATAGATAGCTTTAATTTTTTTCTTCTGAAAACTGCTTGTTCAGATCCTTTGACCATTTATCATTTGGAGATTATAAATTTGACTCAGTTTTCAACATATTTGATAAAAGAAGGCCTTGTTAGATAAACTTGTCATAAATTTTTTGCAAGTTTTTTGCTTTCCTTCTAATCTTGGCTGCCTTGGTTTTGTTTGTGCAAAAATATTTAAATTTATTGTAATTGAAATTATCCTTTTTACATTTTACATTCTATACTGCTTTCTATCTCTTCCATTATCTATAGATCTGACAGGTAAAATATTCCATGCTCCCATAATTTGCTTGTGATATCACCCTTTATGTCTAAATCATGTGCCCATTTTCACCTTATCTTGGTATATACAGTGTGAGATATTGGTTTAAACCTGGTTTCTGACAAACTACTTTCCAGTTTTCCTAGCAAATAGTGAGTTCTTGTCTCAAAAGCTTTTGTATTTGGGTTTGTCAAATACTAGATTACTATGGTAATGTACTACTGTGTATTGGCTTACCTAATTTATTCTACTGATCCACCACTTAATTTTTTGGCCAGTACCAGATTATTTTGATGATTACCACTTTGTAATACAGTTTGAAATCTAGTACTGCTAAGCTACCTTCCTTCACATTTGTTTTCATTGATTCCTTTGATATTCTTGATATTTTGTTCTTCCAGATGAATTTTGTTATGATTTTTTCTAGTTCTATAAAATAATTTTTGGTAGGTTGACTATGTGGCACTGAATAAGTGAATTAATTTAGGTAGAATTGTCATTTTTATTATATTAGCTTGGCCCATCCATGAGCAATTAATACTTCTGCTATTCTTTAGATCTGACTTTATTTGTGCAAAAAGTGTTTTGTAATTGTGTTCCTATTTTATTTGTCTTGGCAGGTGGGACTCCACATATTTTATCTTGTCTACAGTTATTTTAAATGGAATTAATCTTTCTATCTCTTGCTTCTGTACTTTGTAATATATAGAAATGCTGATGATTTATGTGGGTTTATTTTATATCCTGAACATTTTCTAAAGTTGTTAATAAATTAACCTAGTTTTTTAGTTGATTTTCTAGGAGTCTCCAAAAATACCATCATATCATTTGTGAAGAATGATAATTTTGTTTCCTCATTGTCTATTCTAATTCCTTTGATTTTTTCTTCTATTATTGTTATAGCTAACATTTCTAATACAGTATTGAATAATATTGGTAATAATGGGTATCCTTGTTTTACCCTGATCTTATTGGGAAGGCTTTTAACTTATCCCTATTACAGATAATGCTTGCTGATGGCTTTAGATAGATAATACTTATCATTTTAAGGAAAATTCCATTTATTCCTATGCTTCCTATTATCTTTAATAGGGCTGAGTGTTGGGTTTCATCAAAAGCTTTTCCTGAATCTATTGAGAAAATCATATGATCTTTTTGTTGTTTTTATTCTTGATATAGTCAATTATGCTAATAGTTTTCCTAATATTGAACCAGCCCTGCTTTCCTCATATAAATCTCCCCTGGTCTATGGTATTTGTGATATGTTGTTGTACCCTCCTTGCTAGTATTTTATTTAAAATTTTTGCATCAATATTCATTAGGGAAATTGTCCCATAGTTTTCTTTCTCTATTTTTACTCTCTGTGGTTTAGGTATCAAAAAAATATTTGTGTCATAAAAGCAATTTGGTAGGACTCTTTTTTATACTTATTTTTCAAATAGTTTATATAATGATGGAATTAATTGTTCCATAAATATTTGTTAGAATTCATTTGTAAATCCATTTGCTCCTTGGGATTTTTTTCTTAGGAAGCTCATTAATGGCTTGTTCAGTTTCTTTTTCTAAGATAGGGTTATTTAAGTATTCTATTTCTTCTTCTGTTAATCTGTGCAATTTTTATTTTTGTAATATTCATCCACTTCACTCAGATTGTCAGTTTTACTGGCATGTAATTTGGTAAAAATAACTCCTGATAGTTATTTAATTTCATCTTCATTGTTAGCACATTCACCCATTTCATTTTGATACTGGTAATTTGATGTCTTCTTTTTTCAAATCAAATTAACCAATGGTTTATCTATTTTACTGTTGTTTTTATTTCTTTTTCTCTTTTTAAAAATAAACATTCATTTTTTATTCATTCCTCTTTTACAGTTTTGAATTCTCTCCCTCCCTTCCATTACTCCCCCACCCACTGAGAAAGCAAGCAATATGATATGAATTATACATGTGAAATCATGCAAAACATTTTCCATATTAGTCATGTTGCAATTAACGAGCAGATTTCTTTTCCCTCCCATCTCCTCCCAATTCATCATTGGAAGGAAAAATGAAGAAAAAAAACCACACCAAACCCAGCATTCTCAAAATTGTGTTACATGTCCAAAAATATGTCTCTTTCTGCATTTCGCTTCTCTGACCTCTCTTTCAGGAGGTGGTTACCATGGTTCCCTGGAATCCTGTTTGGTGATAGCATTAGTTGGGGTTATTAAGGCTTTCATAGTTATTTGCCTTTACACTGTTGAAACTATTGTTCTCCTGGTTCTACTTCCTTCATGTTGCATCAGTTCATGCAAATCTTCCCAGGTTTCACTGAAACTTTTCTTTTTGTCAATTCTTATAACACAATAGTATTCTACTGCAGTCATATGTCATAATTTCTTCAACCAAAGAAAGGGGGAAAGGACCTAGATGTACAAAAATATTTATAGCAGTTCTTTTTGTCATAGCAAAGAACTGGAACCTTTGTTCCTTCAACAAACCTTTTTGCCAGACTGCCTAATAACAGATGCATTTGGGACTTATTTTTGGCCAACAAACGATCAGAAAATATTTGTTATCCACATTCTTTGTCTGTCCCTACATGAATTCCAATGGAGATACTAATGAACAATAAAATAGCCAGGAGAATGGAGATGTGATGGTCTTAGATTATCAGTCTCGAGTTACTTTAGAGTTTTCTGAATATGTTCAATTGACCCTCACTTATGTTAAAAAAAAAAAAAATCTGGGCAGCTAGGTGGCACAGTGGATAAAGCACCGGCCCTGAATTCAGGAGTTCCTGAGTTCAAACCTGGCCTCAGACACTTGACACTTACTAGCTGTGTAACCCTGGGCAAGTCACTTAACCCCCATTGCCCGCAAAAAAAAATTAAATAAATAAAATAAAAATAAAAATAAAATAAAATAAAAAAATCTGATGGTGCCATTTCTCTGTGGGATGTCCTTTTTCCTTTGGGCCACTCTAGCATTGTATTTATTTCTAAGATTGAGGTAGAGTTGGACAGAAAAATGCTCAAATGGCAAATTATTGTCCATAGATGATTACTTCTACTTTGAGATAGCAGGATTAACTCCATAAGAATTTTGGGGGTGAGTAGAAATTTTTCCTTACTTTGGATGAATGCCTTGTTTACTTCATTTTTAATAGACTGTGATCAAACTAATTGTTATAATTATTTGTGTTGAGTGATTTCATTGATGTAAAGAACTCACAAAGAAGAAATCCCTTCTACCTAAACTGATCAGTAACTACTCTGCAATTTATAGTCTTAAAGAGATATCTAATGCATTGAGAGGTTAAGAGACTTGCCCAGGGTTGCACAGTCAGGAGGTGACACTTGAACCCAGGTTGTCCTGATTCTCAGGCTATTTCTCTATCTACTAAGCCAAGGGTTCTTAAACTTTTTACACTCATGACCCCTCTTCACCTGAGAAATTTTTTCACAGCCCCACGTATCTAGGCATATAACAAAGCTTCTTTTGTTGTTGTTGTTGTCATTGTGGTTGGTTTTTGTTTTTTGTTTTTGGGTGAGGCAATCTGGGTTAAGTGACTTGCCCAGAGTCACACAGCTATTAAGTGTCAAGTGTCTGAGGCTGGATTTGAACTCAGGTCCTCCTGACTCCAGAGCTAGTACTCTATCCACTGTGCCACCTAGCTGCTCCTATAACAAAGCTTCTTAAGCTTTTACTGTTGCCAAATATTTTGTGGCCCCCATATTCAGTTATGTGATCCCATGTGGGGTGGCAACCACAGTTTAAGATGTTGGGCACTAAGTCATGCTGACTGAAAAAAATGTGTTAAGAGTCATAATATGGAGTTTCTGATAAGGCAATCAATGTATTCTCAGAATTGTCTGATACAAGTCAGGCAAGGTGGCAAACACCAACTGGAAAGGCTGAAGCTGATGATCTCTTGAACTCAAGAGTTCTGAGCTATAGTGGGTTGAGCCAATCAGGTGTCTAGTCTATGTTCAGCTTTAATATGGCAAGCCCCCAGGGAAAGAGGGGGCCACCAGGCTACCTATGGGAGGGATAAACTGTGCCAGGATGGTAACTAGAAATGGTCAAAGCTCCCATGCCAAGCTGAGTGGGGCTCTTGAGTACTCCCTACACTTCTAGCCTGGGTGAGATAGGAAGACTCTATCTGTAAAAAAAAAAAAAAAATCTGATCTAGATGTGCAAAGTTGTTTTTTTGTATCTCTCTCTAGATCTGTGCGTGCATGAGGACAAGCCAAATGTATAATCATGCACTCTATTATAGAAATGTTACTCTCCACTAATGAGGCACTAGTATGAGTTATTTAAGAAATAATCAATGAGAGCTGTAATTCATAAATGAACAATCCAATCTGAGGGGGGAAAAACCAAAACTAATCACCAAGGACATCAGCCTGAGGTGGTTATTACACTGTCATTTTAGTTGGATTATTTACCACTTAATTATAACTCCCATTGTTTAACTTTTCTTTTTGCTTTAATAACTAACTATACATTATTTTTATTGAAAAGCAGAATTGGGAACAATGTCTGACCATGATTTTGAGGGCCATTTTATTCATGACTCCTCCTTCTTGATCTTTTAAAAATAATAAGACTTTAGTGACAGAAAATCTAAAACCAAGATAAACAATTTTAAATGTTTAATTTTTTTGAGAGTGGCAGCATGGATAGTAGATAAAAAGGCTGGACTTGGAGTCTAAAGAACCTGGGTTGAGGCCTGCATCTCAAACATATTATCAGTGCTGTTATCATGGGCAAGTTACTTAATCTCTTGGTGCCCCCAGGCACCTCTCTAAGGCTAAAACTGCCAGTCTATGTATGAAGTTTCCCATACAAAGGAAATCACAGGTCTAAGGGGAAAAAAATGCATTCCTGATTTTGGAAACCTTAATATCATATTTTGAGAGGATGAAATAACAAAGGGAGTTTTCCAGGAATGATTTTATAACAGGCAGATTTCTATTTTTGTTAACTATAGTCAGTTAGCCGATAGGTACTATGCAAAGTGTTGGCGATACAGAAAAAGGCAAAAACAGGGGCTATACCTGGGAGAGTTTAAGCAAGTTCATGTTTTTAACAGATGAATGGCCTAGTTTTTCTGCATATGGTTTCAGGCTTTGAAAATCAATTGGGAAGTTAAAAACTTTGATACTTTGACAAGGTAAGTAAAGAAAGTCCATTCTTTCTAATTATGTGGCAGCACAGGTTTCTACCTCTATTCATCACACATCCCAATAAGTAATTGTTTTAATATATTAATAATTTTTTACATGATATAGTGGTTGACTCAATCCAGCATTAACTCAGAAACTGCAAAAAGACATGTATCTCTTCCATTTCTTCTGCCATCCCAGTTACAATACAGATATTTTTGGCACTACCTGTTCAATTTCATCACATTCACTCAGAAACAGAGCTGTAACAACAAGAAATTCTGACAAGCAGCATGAAGCATGCCCTGGTGTCGTTTTTTTTAAGACAAATTCAATTTAGGGAGAAAAAGACCTATATTCTAGCTCTCTAGGCAGAGTCTGCAAAACTAGAGGCTAACTTGGGGGAAGGGAGGTTGCAGAACTGGGCCAAGAATCAGCTTTTTTGGGGGAAAAGCTTTCTATTTGATAGCTTTCTATTTTTGCTTATTATTCTCGCTTCCTAAGGATAAAGCTTAGTGGAGTTTTTTTCTATGCCCTTGGTGGAATGCAGTTAACATGAACATCCTATAAATTTTTGTCGTCTGGGATTTTTCCCAGTAATGCTGTCTTAATTACAACTCTTCTCCGAGAGTGTCACAAATAAAATTCAACAAAGGTAGACTGAGTTACATTTTCTCAGAGCAATATAACATTTTGTTAAAAGGCATGGACCTGGCAATAGAATGGGTCAATGGTTGCCTCAGTTTTTTTTGTTTTGATTTGTTTTGTTTTGCGGGGCAATGAGGGTTAAGTGACTTGCCCAGGGTCACACAGCTAGTAAGTATCAAGTGTCTGAGGCTGAATTTGAACTCAGGTCCTCCTGAATCCAAGGACAGTGCTCTATCTACTACACCACCTACTTGCCCCCAAATAGCTTTTTTTTTTCCAGGGCAATGAGGGTTAAGTGACTTGCTCAGGGTCACACAGCTAGTAAGTGTCAAGTGTCTGAGGCCAGATTTGAATTCAGGTCCTCCTGAATCCAGGGCCTGTGTTTTATCCACTGAACCACCTAGCTGCCCCCAATAGCTGCCTCAATTTAAGCCAAAGACTCCAAGATCAAGATGCAGCCCTTTTCCATAAGCATAGGACAAAGAACAGAACAGGGTAGGTAGGGAAATTATACTAGTTACAGAATTGGCAACATCATGGAGATTAAGACATCATGACTGGCTACATTATCTAAAGTATGGGGGAACAATATGATTGGTTGGAAGTTGGGAATGAGGGACTAAAAATAACCCCTTCCCTCCCTCCTGTGAATAAGAAAAATTTGTTGTTTGAGTCCATCTGCAAGATTAGAGATAGTGGACCAGACTTCTTTGGCAAGTAAACCAGACATCCTTGAAGGATCCTTAAAGATACTAGACCAGATTCCTTGGTATCCACCCACATGCCCAAAGGATAGCAGATTTTCTTTAGGCAAGAATAAAACAGTGATTAGCAGGAGAACTAGATTTCTAAATTTAACATTAGAGATCAGCTGAATTTTTTAACTAAGTTCAGAGACAAAGAGCCATGACTTAGGCAGGTATAGGACAAAATCAATTAACTATAAATAGGATCAATTAAAAGTGATACATAATTAATTTAATATTCTTAGGAGGAAAGAGGCGAACCTCTCAAATCTCATTGTGGCATCAGGCACACAGATGTGCAGACATTTGATGAAGAAAAGTTACATCATTTTAGAAGCTCAGAAATTCAGGATTTTCACATGCCTTCAGAATAGTGAACTAAACTTATTTTGTTAAAAAAATTCTTGACCACTCAATCTGTCCTGTTCTCTAATTCCTGATTTTGGTTTATGTGAAACATTTTGAAGTAAGAGTAATTGTAAATTTCATACCAAAATAGCCATTGCTCGTTTTTTAAAAAGAGTTAATTTGAGGCTAAATCATTCATCATTTTGTAAATAAAACAGTCAATTGATTAGACTGTATTTGGGAATAATAGTTTCATAGAAATGTTAGAGATGAAAGGGATCTTCAAAATCATCTACTCCACCTCTCCCATTTTAAAGATAGGGAAACTGAGACACATTATCTGAATAATCCAGAAAAAAAATTCTAATAAATTTTGACATGACTGACTTTTAATTCCCTTTTTTTCTTTTGGCAGGGCAATGGGGGTTAAGTGACTTGCCCAGGGTCACACAGCTAGTAAGTGTCAAGTGTCTGAGGCTGGATTTGAACTCAGGTCCTCCTGAATCCAGGGCTGGTGCTTTATCCACTGCTCCACCTAGCTGCCCCCATGACTGACTTTTAATGGAACTATATGTCTTTGGAAGCAGATTGACTGGGGAAGAAAAATATTGCTAAAATTTTGGTTAGGCTTGTTTTGTTTAAATTCCCATTTAAAAAGCAAAAGAAGAAAGCATGGTATAGTAGAAGAAAAAGTTAGTCCATGGAGTCCAGTAGATTCATCCATCAACCAGAAACTGTACCCTTGGAGGAATCAGTCTGGCAACCAAGCATCCTGCCCATCACTATCACTGATGTCATATTCTTCTGTAAACTTCATGAAGACTATCCAGAGGGAGAAAGGATATTGAAGCCCTAAGGTTCCAGAGTTGTGAGTTGCCTTGGCTGCATTTGTTCCCTACACACTTGCCTCACTACCAATGTATTTTAAGTTCATGCCTTTATTGAATCTATGTATATTTGTGCGAGAGTGCACCCCAGGATTTTTTTGATAACCACACCTTCCTCTTGTCCTTGCTATGCCATTTGAGTAAATGTCTTTTCCAAGATCAAATTGATCTAAGCTACTTGCTAATTATTAATGAGAAGCACACCAATGGGGGCTCACGAGCTACAGTATTAGGTGTAGTGATACAAGATTACCCTTAAAATTCAGATAGCGGTCACTCTGAGGACCTTATCTGTTATTAGGGGAAAGTGTGGCTCTGATGGGGGTGGGATAGGAGGAAGATGTACTTATATCTTTCTTTCTTTCTTTCTTTCTTTCTTTCTTTCTTTCTTTCTTTCTTTCTTTCTTTCTTTCTTTCTTTCTGGTGGGGCAATGAGGGTTAAGTGACTTGCCCAGGGTCACACAGCTAGTAAGTGTCAAGTGTTTGAGGCCAAATTTGAACTCGGGTCCTCCTGAATCCAGGGCTGGTGCTTTATCTATCCACTGCGGCACCTAGCTTCCCCCTACTTATATATTTCTTAAAAAACAAACCTTATTTCTTAATCTAAAATCATCCTGTTCAGTAAGCCTTCCTATGAATGCTTTACAAAATATAGGAAAGATAGAACATTTTTGTTAAAGGTTTTTGGTTATTTTATGATGAGAATATAAACTCCTTAAAAGCAAGATTTTATTTTATTGTTTATCCTCAGCACTCCCTTATAGACAATAGGTACTTACTAAATGCTGGTTGAATGAAAAAAAGGAATGAATATGAGAGATATACCTGAAAATTTCTTCCAATTCTGATTTAAGTTAAAGGAAAATTATGAATCTGAACCTCATACAATTCAACATTAGTGGAATGGCTGGGAGGAAGGAAGCTTTTTTCTCTTTTGTAATACTTGCTTTTTTATCTATAGGTTAGGTAATAAGGCTTCAGACAAAGTGAGGGTCTCAGGCACCATGGTGGTGCTGGGGGGAAATGGATGCAATTCTGAATATTCATATTATGTTTAGAAAGATGAGTACTTTCTGGCTTTTTGTCTTCAAGGTCTATCATTTTGCAGTGCCAAAGGAGCCTGTCGACACCTCCCCTGGCTGTTCTCTGACTGACTGTAGCTGTGAAAGTTTGAGCCCATCACTCTGTGGGGACTCATGGAAGATTTCCTAGAAAATGAAGTTCATTTGGCTGTCACTGAGGCAAATGTGCAAAAAGTAGCCATGTCTCTTCAGTCCCAGTGTAGCTTTTGGCTAAGACTTTAGTGACTATACTGCTAAGATCTCACCATCAGTGCAAGACATAGGAGGGGCATGTTGTAATGGAAAGGACCCTGTATCTGTACCCAGAGACCTTGAATTAGAATGTTGGTTCTGCTTTTTATTTGTTTTACTTTGGGCAAATTACCTGCCCTCTTTGGACCTGTTACTTCATCAATAAAATGAGAGGATTCTCTGAGTATTTCAGTCTGGGACACATGACTATTAACTCCATGTAACAGGGAGAAGAAAGATGACTCAGGATCAAAAAGGTTTCAGTTCACTAAGTTTATCTGGCATGTTGAAAATTACTCTTAGGCACTTCTTTCTTCTCAGGTGATTTTTAAAGGAAGAAGAGCTATGAACTCCTGGGGAGAGGAAGAGGCAGTGGAAATGTAGCCTTGATTGCCTAATCTTCCTGTCCTCTGCCACGTGTTCCTGAACACATGGTGCCTATTTCTGTTGTGATTATTTTTTCCTGATCCTAGATGAATGAATATATTAAGATAAGATGACCAGGTTACTTTCCTGGTAGTCTTCGAAAAATGAGAAGAACTTTCAGAGGTCCCCTTAGCAACAAGAGTCAGAAACAGCAGTAGCTGAGTCAGAGCGATATCATCCCAAAGGAGTGGCCTGATTGACCCAGCATAGTAGTGGATTTACCTGCATGCCAAGACACCGTAACCTGAAAGGACTTAAAAGCCGGGTAAAGGAGTGACTTGTCCATTGGTTACACCACACATCGAAGTAAACTTGGTAAGGTCTGAAAAGAGAGAAAAGGCCTCCCAGGACCAGAAGGTACCCCTTGTAAACTTGAGCCCATTCCCAGGGACTCATGATGTACAAAGGGGAGAATATGTCCTTAGTTTTGAGGGAATATTTTTTAACTTCTATCTTTGCTACAAATTCTCAGCAACCACCCTGTAAATTGTAAAAGCTAATTGATATTAATAGGCTAATTGACATTGGGAGAGCACACTGGATTAGTACTCATGAATGATAATATTTGCAATGCATCAAGATCACCCCTAGACCTCTAAAGGGAGAAGTAATGATTTACCCTGTGGGGAATTCAACCTGCCAATGCAAGTAGAAAGTTGGGAAAGAGAACTCAGAAAGAGTGCTACATGGATATGTAAAAACTCTCTCCTGTTTATAAGAATCCAAATGTCCTTCCTATTGATCCCTTCCCTGATAGCCTTCGGCTAGTACTGCAAAGGGAAAAATCTCTCTCCCTTTAAGGGGATCAAAGGCATGTTCCCACATGTCTGACCACAGATGGCAAGCAATCACAGAAAGATTTAGGTGGTCACTAAATTTTTGATTTAGCAACATATGGACAGATATAGAAATTCAAAGCAGGGTGGTCTAGTCAGAAAGTAAAATATATATGGATGTATTGGCTGATTTTGGAAAATAGCCAGGAAGAATGGATCCCTATCACTCCCTTGGTCTCTGCTCTTCCAAATTAAGCAAGAAGGAGGGTGAAGCCAGTAACAACTATCTCATGCTTCAGCTAGGAGTAAAGTGGAGCTTTAAATCAATTCCCTTTCACGGGCACTGAGAAGCAGCACAGCTCCCAGGCAGCACTGGTTGTGAAATCCTGAAAAGCAGCTGGCCTTTCCCCTTCCTTGGCACCCAATTAGCTGGAGTGGGTTAATGCTAGGGTAGTGACTATTCAAGCAATTGAGGTGGCTACATCAGCAGAAGTGGACAGACTTCTGTAATCAAAAGAGTAGCCAGTAGAGGGTGTTCTGAGAAAGAGGTTCCTGCATGTTTTTTGATTGGACTGAGCTATGAAATATGAACTAATTAACAGCTTTGAAAAAACTGTGTTCCAATAAGGCTTAAGTATTAGCCTCTCAACTGATTGTACTAGAATTGATAAACTACTGGATTCTATCCGGATCATTTTATCAACCTTTATTATTTAGTTTCCCTTTTCTGTGTGGGAATAAACAACCTATTCTAGACCTGAGTCATGTTTGTGTGTGTGTATGTGTGTATAATTTTTTTACATATATCAAACATAAATATAATCTATACATGCACACATATATGACATATATAATGTAAATTTTCTACATTGTTACATTTGATATACCTAGATATATGCTAATACATATAACAGTATTTTAAATCTTTAAATAACTGTTTTACAAATAACATATACATATCAATTTATATAAATATACATGACAGATTTGTTTAAACATAATTACTATATGAATAAGACCTAAATAACTCATATATGCCTAACATATTTGTGTGTGTATAAATACATATATACTTCCTGAACCCTTCCCAGCACATCCCTCCCGACCCTTAAATTTTTTTCAGATTAAACATTTTTATTTGTATTTTTTTATTCTAATAACTATCCCTCCTTCCCTCCCTCCCTCCTCTCCTCCCTCCCCGAGGCAGCAAATAATTCGATATAGGTTATACATATATGATCATGCACATCAACATATTTGTCACTTAATGAAAGAATGTGAAAAATAGCATGCTTCAATCTGTTCCATCAATATCAGTTCTTTCTTTGGAGGTGGATAGTATATTTCATCGATATTCTTTTGGTATTCTTTTGAATTAATGTATTGTTGAGAATAGTCATCATTCACAGTTCTTCATCTAACAATATTGTTCTCTCTGTGTACAGTGTTCTCTTGGTTCTGCTCACTTCCCAATACATCATTTCAAACATGTCTTAACAGGCTTTTTTGAAGTCATCTTGTTTGTCAAGTTTGTACAATGGGTATCTTTTGGTAACTTCATCCCTTGCTGGAGAGAACACTTAGACTTTGAACCCAGTTCTATAAGTAGTAACTGTCATGGGGTGCAGAGCACCCCGGAATTTCTCTGGGGCACACCGAGGAATCTTGTCCTTGAGAGACTAAACCAGAGGACAGATATGCCTAGAGAGATAAGTGGAACCAAATCGGACTGAGCTAGCTTCGACCTCCACCCTTCATTCTGGTCTCCCTTTACCCTTGGGGAGATAAGTTTGGGTGTGGCTTCGGCCTTTGTGTCATGAAGAGTGATCCATAGCCACCCCTCACCCAATTCCTCCAGTCACTGCCAGTGGGGGATGGTCCTCCCTCACTAAAGGAACTTTCCACAGGCAGATGGTCCACCCCCATCAGTCCTCTATAAAAGTACCTTCCAGTCTCCTGCTCTAGGAGATTAGTACCTCTGAGCCACATGCTTTGTGCCTATCTCCCCATGAGAAGTCCAAGGATTTCTTTCATGGTTTTCCTTCCCTCCCCCCTTCCCTTCCCTTGCCCCTAAATAAACTACCACCTTATTCTAACTACTTTTGTGTGCAAGAGGGAGTAATTCTTTGAAGAGGAATTCCTAAGAACCCTAACCCCTAACAAACCCCGTACCCCATTTCCCCGTTTACATTTTGGCACCTGAACATCTAAAGGAACACTGGAATTTCCTCTTTCCTCTTAGCACACAAAACTGGGGGGTGGGAACCTTCCTTCTGGGTTTCCTTTCTCCCTCTCCCGCCTGACTCAACCTCCCATTCAAGTCACAGAGAGATAGAGAGAGGATCAGCTTTCGCAGGTGACCGTGGAGGGCAGCCTGAGTCTCCCTCCCTCACCAAAAGCTCAAACAGATGTCTGGACCAGGCTTGGCACACAAAACCTGGAGGTAGGGCCCTACCTTCTGGGTTTCTCTTCTCCCTCTCCCACCGGACTCAAACTCCCATTTGAGTCACAGAGAGGTAGAGATGGTCAGCGTCTGCACAACAGATGTCCAAACCACGCTTGGATCCTCAGACTACATGCTTCTGGGTAAGAACTCTTATGCTTATGTGTCTACCCCTTGGTGCTCTGCTCTTGGTTCAGACCATTCTCCTTAGACAGTAGATATGGGACAGAAAGAGAGCGTTCCAAAAAATTCACCTCTGGGGTGCATCCTAAGAGATTGGATTAAACTAGAACTTAAAAATCTGAGAAAGAGATGCATGATACATTTTTGCAACAGTTTATGGCCAGGGGCAGCTAGGTGGCGCAGTGGATGGAGCACCGGCCCTGGAGTCAGGAGGACCCGAGTTCAAATCCGGCCTCAGACACTTAACACTTACTAGCTGTGTGACCCTGGGCAAGTCACTTAACCCCAATCGCCTCACTAAAAAAAAAAAAAAAAAAAAAGAACAGTTTATGGCCACATTATCCACCAGGAAGTGAAGGAAACTGGCCTGTACATGACACCCTTAATTATAATACCATTTTGCAATTGGACAAGTTTTGCAAGCGTGAAGGGAGATGGACAGAGATTCCATACATATCAGCTTTTATGACTTTAAGCCGGAAGTCAAAGGGAAGGGTGAAGTCCCCTTGCCGGTTGAGAATCACCGCAAGTCCAAGCAATTAGCTAACCCTTCGGGCACCTTCTCTGAGACCTCAGCCCCTCCTGCTCCTCAAACTCATTCCCTACCTGTTTCTTGTTTCACTCCTTCTTCCCCGCCTGCTTCCGTACCTATGGGTCAACCACTGTCATATCACTCTATGACTGAGACCTCCCTTTGCCCACTGGCTGATCTCAGAACCAATTCCCTGTGCCACACAGGGAGTGGATGTCAGTATCCTTCTATCCTGCTCTACCCCATTTACAATCTTGGGAAACTCCAATACGTTCCCATTTCTCCTGTTTTTTCCATTCAGCAGCCGACCCCATCTGCTTTACCTAATCTGCAGTTGCCTATGGCCGGCTCCTTTTCCCCTCCCCGACCTACTCCACAGCTAAAGGCTGTCACCCCTCCCCCACTGGGCCCTCCGCCCAATCCTCTGTCTCAGCCTCCACCTGAGTTATCTCCCCAATTGGCTTCACCCAGGTCTTTACCAGTGTCTCCCACTGCTTCCCTGCTTCCATTAAGGGAATTTCCCATTGGGAAGGGTACAACATTAAGGCATGTTCCTTTTTCCATAAGCAGGTTATCTCAGATTAAAGAGAAATTGGGGAGTTACTCAGAGAACCCCCAAAAGTTCATAGATGGTTTTAAGCCTGTGACACTGGAGTTTGACCTTTCCTAGACTGATCTGCAAATTATTCTTGCCAGCTGTTGTACCCCTGATGAGAAAAAACAGATTTGGGACCTGGTGGTACAAGTTGGGGATGAACACTTGCAGGTTGGAAATTGGGTTGGGGTCCCTGGATTTACAGCTGTCCCAGTTGTAGAACCAAGATGGAACTATGATAACAGGGAAGACAGGGCTCATAGAAATCACATGGTCACCTGCCTGGTTGAGGGAATGAGAAGGGGGGTCAAGAAACAAGTCAATTATGGAAAGGTGAGGGAGATAACGCAGGAGTCTGACGAAAATCCTGCTGTATTCATGAGATGCTTAGTGGACTCTCTGAAGAAATATACCAACCTAGACCCCCAAAAAGATGTAGGAATAACTGTCCTCAATATTCATTTTATTCATTTTATCAGTCAGTCTGCTCCTGACATTAGGAGAGAACTCCAGAAGTTAGACTGGGGTCCCTAGATCCCATCCTCACAACTCCTTGATATTTCTTTTAAGATTTTTAATAACAAGGACCTTGCAGTAGCCAAAGAGAGAGAAAAGATGGCTTGTGCCCACTCCATAGACCAAGCTTCTATAATAGCAGCAGCCATCACCATATCTACTACCAGCAGAACTCTGGGTGGCTGAGATTCTGGCAGCTGCAGTAAACTGGGACACAGAAGTGGGGGACGCTGCATGAAGGTGAGGCCAGCTCTCCTACCCTTTTGTCCCCAGGGCAGCACCCAAGAGATCGGTTTGGCAAAAATCCAGCACTCAGCAGCTTTCTCTCCTGGTCAGTACCTTGTCAGGCCCATGGTCAAGCTGGACATAGGAGGCAAGCCTAGGAATGGTTTTGGGGCGACCTCTGTCTTACTCTCTGGTTCAGGTCCTAGCCTGCCATCAAGGTACAAAGTGGGGATGGGATAAAAGGACCCTTAATGCAGACAGACACTGCCCCTCACAAATTACTTAACTCCAGTAAAGCAGGCCACACCCAGTCCTGCATTCAGCCTTTCCAGCTTCCACTGGAAAAAAACCCAAAACAGTCACACTTTAATCCTGATCTGATAAAGTCCCTTTTCGTTTTTTGCTCTGGTCAGTTTTAATTTTTTTGTTTAAGTCTGTTATCTAGGCTCAAGGATTCATGACACTGTGCCTACATGTTGCCTCTGGACTCTCTGGGCCCCTCACAGCTCCGTGCATTCCAGGCCTTCTCCACTTCTTTTTCCTCCCCCTCCCTTGCACCGTGATTTCTTCGACCCCTGGTCAGCATGAAGCAGTTTCAGAAGAATCTTCGTCCCCTTTCCTTATACATAGAGAAATGGGGAAATGTCTTGGGGTGCAGAGCACCCCAGAATTTCTCTGGGGCACACCAAGGAATCTTATCCTTGAGAGACTAAACCAGAGGACAGATAACGCCTAGAGAGATAAGCTGAACCAAATCGGACTAAGCTAGCTTCAACCTCCACCCTTCATTCTGGTCTCCCTTTACCCCTGGGGAGATAAATTTGGGTGTGGCTGCGGCCTTTGTGTCATGAAGAGTGATCCATAGCCACCCCTCACCCAATTCCTCCAGTCACTGCCAGTGGGGGATGTCCTCCCTCACTAAAGGAACTTTCCACAGGCAGATGGTCCACCCCCATCAGGCCTCTATAAAAGTACCTTCCAGTCTCCTGCTTGAGGAGATTGGTACCTCTGAGCCACGTGCTTTGTGCCTATGAGAAGTCCAAGGATTTCTTTCATGGTTTCCCTCCCCCCCACTTCCCTTCCCTTGCCCCTAAATAAACTACCACCTTATTCTAACTACTTTTGTGTGCAAGAGGGTGTAATTCTTTTAAGAGGAATTCCTAAGAACCCTAACCCCTAACAAACCCCATACCCCATTTACCCCTTTACATAACTCTATAAGTAGCAATTTGGGATGCAAGTGAAAAACCAATGAAAGTGTTTCTAATCTACTGAGAAGTTGGGCTTCCTCTAAAAAGTCAAGCAAATTGTGATGGCAAATAAAGGAAAGAGATTAGTTCAGGTCATCAGCCACTGTGGCCTCAGCTGAGTGATGCCTAATTAGACACTGTTAGTCTGTGTTGGAGAACTCTTCTTCAATAGCAGTGTGTTGTTTAAAAATCTAAATGTGGGTTATGTTATGGGCCCATAGCACCCCAGAAGTTCTCTGGGGCACATCAAAGAACCTTCTCCTTGAGAAACTAAACCAGAGGACAGACACACCTAGAATGATAAGTGGAACCAGTTCAGACTGAGATAACTTCAGGACCTCCACCCTTCATTCTAGTCTCCCTCAACCTTGGGGAGATAAATTTAGGTGTGGCTGCTTCCTTTGTATCCTGAGGAGATGGCTTGAGATCTGCAGCCACCGCTCACCCAATTCCTCCAACCACCACCAGTAGGGGATGGTCCTCCCTCACTATAGGAACTTTCCACAGTCAGATGGCCAGGGGGCCATCAGCAGGAACAGCTAAGTTGCTTCATCCAAGAAGGCCCGAGCTCCTACCTCCCATTCTGTTCTCAAAGCAGGCCTGGGAGGTAGCTGTACAGAATGAAGGGTGGAGGTCTCAAAGCTAGCTCAGTCCGATCTGGTTCCACTTATCTCTCTAGGGGTATCTGTCCTCTGGTTTAGTTTCTCAAGGAGAAGGTTCTTTGATGTGCCCCAGAGAACTTCTGGGGTGCTATGGGCCCATAATAGTTCTAATCTGTCCCCCTCAGTTTTGGGGGGAAACTGGCTAAAATCACTGATAAATTCACCAAGAGTTTAGGCTTTTAAAGGTTTATTAAAAAATATAAGGTAGTGAAGAGAAAGATTGAGAACAGATTCCTTATAGCATAGAAATCCTAGCTTTCCTAACAGCCCACGTGAAGTCTTGCCACCAAGCCATAGTCTTGAACCAAAAGACCAAGCTCTAGTCTGCCAGCCTCCCACTTCCTACTTCCTGTCCTCCTCCCCCAAAATGGGAGGTTCTTCAAGTTGATTGGCTGAGAGAAGTCTCCTGTTGATGTCTCAGTCCATAGCCTCTGAGAACACAGTCTCCTCAGGGTTGCCCACATGTGATCTCAATTTAATTAACCTTAACTAGGTTCAACTTCTGAGATCAACACCCTGCTCAGGGACGACCAGGTAGATTTAATCATCACAAATAGGTACTTAGTCTCTCAGTCTCAACCAATTCAATCAATTCCAAATCAAACTTCAGGTGGGGGCTCCTGGATGTCTGCCAAGTCCTATTATTTTATCACAAGAGACAATGAAGAATTGCAATCCAAGGTTATGAAGAGATTGCAGATTGAACACCTCCTTTGTCTCCATAGTGGAAATGGTAGGAGAACTCTAGGCAACTTTTGAGGAATACTGTAAGAAATGGGTAGTTGTCTCCTCTCAATGTGGATATAACAGTCAATCATACTCCCCCTGACCTGTTTGTAGGACAAAGGTCTCAGATCCCCTCCTCCCCCTCAGGTTAGCAAGGTCACATGGTTCAAGGAGCCCTGGTCTCAATAAGGTCCGTTCCAGAGTTGTGTCCATATAAGGAAGTATACTGAGTTTTGCTCATACACTCCTGAGTTTTGCTCATACAAGGAAGAGGGGTGGGAATACTGCATTCTGATTAGCTAGCTTTTGCACTTAGATTGTAACCCCACCAGTGATGAAAAGGGGAGGGTCCATTTGCATTAGGGACTAGGGTATAAAACAGGGCCTGTGAGCCCCCTTTCTGGGCACCCACTAGCTGCACACTAGGGTGCCTCCTCATGAGAAGAAAATAAAGCCTTTGTCACTTCACTGCTGAGTTCCTGAGAATTATTGAGAAGAGGATGGATTTTTCCCTCACAGATACAAAGAAATGATCATTGATCCAAGGAGTCTGCTTCTTGTTTGTTTGTTTGTTTGTTTTGCAGGGCAATGGGGGTTAAGTGACTTGCCCAGGGTCACACAGCTAGTAAGTGTCAAGTGTCTGAGGCTGGATTTGAACTCAGGTACTCCTGAATCCAGGGCCGGTGCTTTATCCACTGTGCCACCTAGCCGCCCCTCAGGAGTCTGCTTCTTAATATTTATTTACTTTCTTCATTTGAACCATTAGTTTCCATTTCTACCAAGCTCTGGTAGATTGGCAATTATCTACTGGACTTGACCTTGGGCAAGTCCTTCTTTGGACCCTAGTTTCCTCATCTCTAAAATGTGGAGGGTTAGAGTAGATGACCTACCTTTAAGGGAATTTTCAGTTCTAGAACTTATGAGCCTAAGAAAAGAGATTGGTCTTTGAGAGGTCATGCTTTATACATGATAAATACTCAACAAATGTACTTTGTACTGAAAAGAGTATGAATTGAACTAATGACACATATGTGTTGCTTTATTTCACAACACATGACACTTTGTTGTATTTCTGTCCTTGTTCATGGAACTGGAGCAATGAATTTGTTACTACCAAATCTTACTGTGGAAAAAGACTATAAATTCACACCTCGTGCCATTCTTTATTGTTAATGGCTGTTCTCAACCTAGGAAGTAGCAATTAGGATGATACTAAAAGTTTTAGCTAAATATTAATATTTATGACAAGTAACTAAATAGATTGCATTTTATGTGATGTAGGGTAACTGGCATTCAGTAAAATATGACTATCGCAAGGACTACAAATAGCTTCTTCTTCCTGTCATCTGAATAGGTGCTACTCTCCCGCCTCCTCCCTGGCATCTTCTGGGTAACTGAATAATACAGCCCAGATGCTCTGAGAGAAGATAAAGAATGGAGGGATAATGGAAGAAAGAATGAGGGTCTAGAAAAGAACCAGAGAAGTGAGGGTTCCCTAAAGCAGTAGTGCCAGACTCAAATAGAAATGGGACCACTAAAGTATACATAGGGTTCCTTATGGGTCATTGATTGACAGAAAACTGTTATCTATATTTCATTGTATTTTATTAAATATTTTCCAATTACATTTTAATTTGGTTCAGGCTGTGCTTGGTATTGTTCCGGGCCACATGTTTGACATCTCTTACCTAAAGTTTACCTGGGCTTTTTTGTATCAGAAGTTGTTGTTCAGCTGTGTCTGACTCTCTGTGACCCCATTTGGGGTTTTCTTTACAAAGATACTGGTGTGGTTTGCCATTTCCTTCTCCAGTTCATTTGACAGATGAAGGAAACTGAAACAAAGAAGGTTAAGTGACTTGCCCAGGGTCACACAGCTAGTAAGAGTCTGAGGCTGTATTTGAACTCACAGAGATGAATCTTCCTTGACTCTAGGTCTGGTGCTCTATCTGCTTCACCACCTAGCCAAAATCAGAGACTCCTGACAAAGGGAAGCACTGTTTAAAGAGACAGACACCTCCCCAAGCCAGAGTACAGTATGGTACAATGGGACTTAGATTCAAATCTCAGTTCCACTTGTGTGACCCTGAACAAATTGCTTAACCTGTTTTGATCTTTAGTTCCTCCATTTATAAAAGGAAGGGGTTGATAGAAATGAACTAAGTTTTCTTTTTATTCCAAATCCTGTGATGATTACAGCTTAGGTTGCAAAAAAACCAGAGGATCCAGCACCAACTCCTGGGGCAGGAAAGGACCTCAGATATCAAATGCAGCCCCTCTCTAAGCAGAACTCAGCAGTGATAGGTAAGCCACTCTTCCCTGATCCAGCCTTTTCCTCTGTGGACCAGCTCTAAGTGTTAGGAAGTTTTCCCTTGCCTCAAGGTTAAATCTGCCTCTCTAGACCTTCCATCAGTTATTGTATGTTTTGTTTTTTGGAACAGAGCAGAAAAAAGTACAATCCCTCTTCTCTGTAGCAGCCCTTCAAATACTTGATGGTCCTTATTGTGCTTTTCCTAAATCTTCTGTAAGTATTCTGGTTCCTTCAACCACTCCTTAAACACGGTATAGTCTCTAGTTCCTTCACCATCCTGGTTTTTCTCTTGTCCACCAAATATGTTCACTAGCATGCATAAGGAAGGAAATAACCATCTGTCCGTCCATGTCCATCCATTTGTTCATTTATTGATTTATTTTGGTGGGACAATGAGGGTCAAATGACTTGCCCAGAGTCATTGAGCTAGTAAGTATCAAGTGTTTGAGGCTGGATTTGAATTCAGGTCCTCCTGAATCCAGGGCCAGTGCTTTATCCACTGTGCCACCTAGCTGTCCCCAATAACCATTTATTAAATGCCTACTCTTGCTAAGAACTTGACAGATGTTTTCAGTTAATCCTCACAAACAACCTTGGGATGTAGAAACTATTGTTATCTCCATTTTACAGATAAGGAAACTGAGGTAGACAGAGGTTAAGTGCCTCCTCAATGTGACACAGCTACTAAGTATATGAGGCCAGGTTTAAACTCAGGTCTTCTTGATCCCAGGCCCAGAGCTTTATCTACTGTACCACCCAGTCCCATAAGAGTCATGGCTTTTTTTTTCATGCTCTTCTTTGTTCTGTCTGCTACTCAGCTTTACAAATAATAGCATAACATTTATGGTTTACAAGCATTTCCCCGATTCATTATTCCATTTAATCATCACAACAACCCTGTAAGATAGGTGCTATTATCATCCCATTTTAGAGGAACCTGAGGAATTAAGTAACTCAAGATCACAAAGCTATTAAGTGTCTGAAATAGGATTTGAACCCAGGTCTTCACAAGTCCAAGACCAGTGCTTTCACTAACAGGACACTGCTTCTTATCCCTTTCTAACCCTGACCTCTCAGGCATAAAGATAATAAAATGAAAAATATCTGCATTTGTTTTTTACTTACTTATAGTGGCTGACCTGGGTTAGTAGCTGCTTTAAAAACAAAGGACCCTCTGTTCTGGAGAAGTCCTTGCCTGTATCCAGTTCACACCAAAAGGTGACAGAGCAAGAGAGAAGTTGTTTATTAGAGCCTTGATGCTTCCATTTTCAACTGCTACTGACCCTAGGCCTGTGCTAATTTGCATGGCTGCAGTATTACCTTACAGTCTGTTAAAAATTCTGCCAATTGGCAGCCAAGGAAGCAGGAAACAATCACAGGTAACAATTCCGGTGAGAATAACTCTGGTGCTGTGAGCAGCTGTCGTTCCCCCCTAGACACATGCCATATGAGGACTCCTGTAACTATTGACCAAAGTGTCTCCTGTAGTTGGCATGCAGTGCTTGCCCCCATCATGTGTGTGTGTGTGGGTCTTCAGGAATGACAGCTGTTTCAAGTCACTTTGGCAGAAAGAGCTTTCAGAACCAAAGCCCTCACAGACTTTGCCTCAGGTTGTATGAAATGTGTCAGGCTTAATAACTATGGTGCCTCTGGAGCCTCTGGTGATAGGGCACCTGTGTCAGTGCTAAGTATCTGACAAAAGAGAGCAGGCAGCTCTTCAAAAAACCTACAGCAACAAACCCCTGTCACTCACAGTGTATTTGTGGAGACTTCTGGGTAAAGCATGAACACAGGTAAACTGTAGCATAGGAGAAACTATTCTCAACTCCCCTCCCCACCCCCAACATAAGGAATAAAACAGGTGGCATTCCCCCCACCAGGAACAAGTCTTCATTTGGAGCTATCTAGTAAAAAGATTCTGAAATGTGAATTCCTCTTTGGAAATCAATCAATCAACAATTGTTATTGAGCTATGGAGATGAATTCCCTGATGTGGTTGCATGCATTCATATCTATACTATTTGAAGTTATAATTATATAAAATATAGCAACTGATCCCAACTCAAAGGAAATATACAATGTGAATTTGAATAATGCAACCACTCCAGGAGATTTTTTTATTGCACTAATTGGTACTTAGTAGTAGTAGACAGAATGCTGGACCTGCAGTCTAAAGAGATTAGGTGTAGGGCAGTTATTAAGCCAATCATTATTTAGCAGAATGTTTCCAAGTAGATTTTGCTAAATAGATTCTTACAAACCAAACCAAAACTAAAGAAAAAACTCCAAACCACATGTAGTTTATGAACCTTTCTTTTGAGGTAGGGGAGAGGCTTAAAATCTACAAATTGAAGTATTCGATTTGATTTGATACAGCACCTGGTGCATAGGAATACTTAATGAATGTTTGTTGAGATGTGACCAACAAAATAGAGGTCTGGACATTTTTTCCAATCCTCCTAAACTTTCAAAATTCCCTAATATAAGAAGTATGCAAAAGAAGTGAACAAATCCCAGCTGTCTCCATAAGTTAAGATACCCAAGAACTCTAACAGGGTTAATAGCCTGATGCATTAACAGCAGAGAAGGCTAATCCCTAATCCCCAATATATTTACTCAGCATTCCCTCTCCCACCATCCCCCATGCTCTGGCATACCTGTACAACCCCGACTTGTGCTCTGAGATACACTCAGCAATTTCCTTGTTGCTCCTGTAGCTTCTGTCAGCAAAACCTGGCCCTGCCCAACCATTCTGTGGAAACAAGCAGCAGAGCTCTATTCCTTCTTTCTTCCTATGGTGAGGAAATAGAAGTATAGGAAAGTGGAAGTATGCTCTGCCTGGGGCAGCAGCATCTTTGCTGCAGCAGTGTTCATCCAGAGAATTAAGAATAAGAGGAACTAGGGCAGAATGCTAGTGTGAGGAGTTCGACATGGGGAGGGGAATGGTGGTGCAGGGAGGATCCATCAGGCCTAAAGGAAAAGTGACTGGTACCCAGCTGGAGCCAGTTCTGATCCCTCAGAAGTAACCTGGGGCAAAATGGGGCAGTAAAAAGTGAATTCCTCATCATGGAAGGAGGCTGAGACAACTTGCAGGTCCAGCCCTAAGGGATTTGCCATCAAAAGGGAAGGAGTCAGAAAGTGAGTGATAAAGACTGAAATTACCAAAGATCTCAGGAGGAAGAAAACTCAGTTAAAAACATAGAACAGAAGCAGGTAATCAATCAATAAACATTTATGAATCACTTTCTGTTCCAGGCACTGTGCTAAGCTCTGGGCATAATCAATAAATAATAGCTAAATCAATAGGGAAGATATTAGTAACAGAGGGGAAGATAACCTCCAGAACATTTAAATGAATCCAAACATCTCTGAATAAACATTGAAAGACAAAGGATAATGAATCAACACCTGCTGAGGCAAAGGAGCCTGCATATTCCCAAGAGAGCATGCAACTGCAGCAAGATGTTCCTGAATGGCTCAAGAGCAAAATAAAATCATGAAAGTAGAATTTATGTCCTGCCCAGTAGAAATAATTGGCAGAATAGAAAAACTTGAATCTATGATGGCAAGTCCAAAGAAATAAGAGAGACTGAGAATGCAAATACATTCTCAGAAAAGAACAACATGGAAAAAGAGAATTAAAAAGCGACAATGTTATAAGAATGCAAGATCTCTATATAAGCAAAACATGTTTATTTTAAAGACAGGTGTAGAGCTACCCAAAGGCTGATAGGTCTCCCAAAAGAATGTAAAACTGAATATGATAATTTAAGAAATAGTGTAAGAAAACCTTTCAGGACTTCTGAATACATAAAAGAAGGTGCTAATCAAAAGAATACAGTTTTTCTTTGGAAAAAAGTGGGGACTCTTTTTGCTGCAAACTGACAAAAAAACAAATTCAGCAAGCAACAAGGAGAAAAACCTTCAAATATAAGGGAAATTAATTTTGAATAGCATAAGACTAACCTCTACCCACAAGAAACTTCATGGGGGGAGTGAAATAATGTGTTCTGAAGAGAAAAGAAGATTGAGATGCACCTCAAAGTGATATATACACTGCAAACCTATTCTTACTCATTAATGGAAAAAAGGACAGATGTTCAATAAGAGGCATTTGAAGCATTGCTACCAAAAACAAAACAAAACCCAAACTCCGAAACCACATTTGACTGTTTCTGTGAACACCCAGACAACAGAAGTGCAAGAAGGGCAAACAAAAACAACAATTAAGGAAAGCATGAATAATAAACAAAGTTACCCCAGAAAGGAAAAAATAGAAACAGAAAGAGAACCATATTAACAACAACAAAATAATAACAGAGGGATCATTAAGAAATTTCTTTCTAAAAGTACACAGAGATACAAATAAAAGAACCAATAGAAGTGATGGTAGCAGCACAGCCTGAAACACAATAGACTAAAATTCAAAAAACACCACCAACAGATGAATCAGCGATTTTTGTGGGGCTAAATTGCAGGATCGGAAGGTGCATAAAAGGGGAGAAAACAAATACAGAAGGGAATAAATGATGCACAATAATCTAGTCAATGTTAATAATGAAGGGAACTACAGAAGTCTTTCTGAATGAAGAGGGTCTGCAGAAAAATGGGTGAATCAGCAAAATGAGGAATTGAAAAAAAAAAAAAGGTTAAAACAAAGGAAAGTTTCCATATAGTGGTGTGAGGTAGTCCCACTGAAGAACACTCCTATGGGGGAAGGAAGATATTTTGTAATGGAAGATAGGGGCTTCATTGATGTTGTTGTTCAATTGTGTCTGACTCTGTGACTTTACAAAGGGCTTATTCTGCAAGGATTTAATACTTAGAAAGATCACTACCTTTGAGGGAGTGTTATGGACAGCATCTTGCCTCAGAAAGAGAATCAGAGCTACTGAGGGTAATTGATATACAGAAGGGTAAGAGCACATGGACATAGAGAGCAGATTTCATGGCAAATGAATAACAGCATTAGTGTAAGATGATCTTCTGGGAAGCACGTGGTTATCTTCAGCAAGGTAATGATCCAATATTACTCTGAAGAACTTATGAAAATTGCAGTCCATCTACAGAGAAAGAACCTGAAAATAGACTGAAACAAATTTTTTTTTTGGACAATTCCTTAATCTGAAGTTTTGTTTTTATCTGTTTTCTCTCACAACCTAGATAATGTAGAATTGTCTTCCATGACTACTCATGTATAATTTATGTTGAATTGTTTGAGTTCTTGGGGTGGGAGTGGGAGGGGAAGAAGGAAGAGAAATTGGAACACAAAGTTTTTTTAAAAATTGATGTCAAAATTTGCTTTTACATGTAATTTGGAAAATAAAAGTCTAAAGTAAAAGAGAAAAAGAAATTATAGACAAAACTAAAAGCTAGTTCCTCAAAAAGACTAAGAAAATTGATAAATCCTTATTCAACCTGATTAAAAAGAATAGAGCAGAATATAAAATTAACAGTATTTTATTTTTTCCAATTACATATAAAGACAGTTTTTAACATTAATTTTTGTAAGACTTTGCGTTATAGGGCCTTTGATTTTTCTAGGTGGCACAATGGATAGAATGTTGGACTTGGAATCAGAGAGACCTCAGTTCAAATCTGGCCTCAAACAGTTACTAACTACTTGACCCAGTCTAATTCAGTTAATATCTGTCAGCCTCAGTTTCCTCATCTATAACATGAAGATTGTTATGAGGATCAAATGAGATAATATTTGTAGAGTGCTTAGTACAGTACCTGGCACATGGCAAGTGATTACTTAGTAAATGTTTCCTTCCTTCCTATATTTGCATAGAGATAAAGAGGGATCTGGGATTTCCCTGGTAAAGAGAACTCTCTGGTAAGGAAATTACTTATGCAACTAATGCAGGTTTACGCCTTCTCTGCAAGTTATAATTTTCAGGAATTTCCTAGAGCACTAAATGTTTAAGTGATTTGCCCATGATCATACAACATATAATATGTGCCAGAAGTGACATTTAAACCCACATATTTCTAGCTTTAAGGCCAGTTCTCTATTCCTTCATTCTGCCTCTTTGACTTTTTGTTACCACTCATTTGATGGGCATTCATGCCATCTGCTATTGCCTGAAGTTTTACATAAGGAGCCTGCATACACCAGAGAATCTGCAAGTGGTTTCCTCCATTTATTGAGTACGGAATGGGCCACTAAGTCTCTTTTTTTTCCTCAAGGCTACGTAATTTTAATTATTTTCTCAAAAAGTCTTGTACTCAGTTGATCAGTCAATAATTCAGAAGGTAGAAAGTTCTTTTTGCATCTCTGGCCCCAGAGGGCTTTATGTTGAAACTTTCAACTTAAGGGGAATCAAGCTGGATATGTTTTCAGGTAATATATTCAGGTGTGTCGTGAGACTGCTTTTTATACTGGTTTCATTAGTACCACCTGCCCCCCACAAATATTTGCCTGATTTATTATGAAAGATGATAAAGAAGTTGGGAAGGCTGGAAAAATAACACAATGTCAAATGCATCTATTAATACAGGATTGAATACATGTTAAGGATTAGGACATACAATTTGAAAAATTATAACACCTGAGATGCCTAGATATTTTTGTGATTTTTATATCCCCTAGCCCAACCCCAAAATTAGAGTGGAGCTCTTTCTTTTCTTTTCTTTTGCTCTTCTGAAACATTTATTTTATTTTTAATTTATAGACTAAAACAAGCATTTCCATAACAGTATAATAAAAAAGATGATTGCACATGAAACTGTGAATCTATTATGTACAATTTGCTATTCCCTTTAAATATAATAAAGGTATCATGTAAATTTCTTTTTTTTTCTCCCCAAGTAAATATAAAGAAAGTTCTTGATGTGGGCTAGAATTTGGGGTCAAATTGATTGTGAGTTGTCCCAAAAGAATTACAAGACTCTGACTCAGTTTCCTGAGTTTTATTGCAATACTGTGGGTTACCAAAGGGAGAGAACCAGAATATTGGAAAGGTATCTCTCGAATAGTGAAAGAAAAGACAGTTATATTTATAGTATAGATAAATTGATTATCAATCTCATTATAATAATCTCCACCTTGGGGAGATACAAGGGAGGGCTTATCCTAATTTGGAGTTCCTGGTTATCCTAAGCCAACCCCCGAGGCAGGGACCTTTTTCAGTGGAGGTGTGTTTTGGGGGTTTACACGTCATAAGGTGAATCTAGGGACAAATTTGGCCTTTTCCATTGAGGAAAGAACATCATGGAAAAAGCACAGTTGCTGGAGTCAGATGATTTAGGTTCAAATTCTGTTTCTGATGCTTAATAATGCCTATCTGATTTTGGGCAAATCACACAAGTTCCTACAACCTGAATTTCCTTATCTGTATAATGTGGGTGCCAGAGAAGATAGTTTCTGGGGTCCTTTCTGTCTCTACTTCTATAAGTTATGATCTTTAGTAGTGTGGGATGGCTTGGAATGGTGTGAGAAGGGAATATACTGTGTGTGCTGGGAGATAGAGGCAGAGTAGCAGGAGACAGTGAGGTCCCTGTGCACATTAGAATAGAAGGTTGACAGGGTAAATAAGTTTAGATAGGAATGGAGGACCTTGGACTTGACTTGTTGGGCAAAAAGGAACCAATGTAGGTTATTAAGTAAGGTAGTTCAGGGGCAGGAGAAATGTTCTAGGACTAGGCTGGCAGAAATATGTAGGTTGGGTGGAAAGCAGGAAGCCCACCCAGGACTAGTTCTATAGTCTTGGTGTGGGGTAAGTATTTTGGTAGCTGTGGTATTAGAGAGGAAGAATTAGGTAAAAGGGATTTTTTCAAGGGAAGAGCAACACAATGTGGTGACTCACCAAATATAGAACATGAAAGAAAAAGATTCACAAATGACTCACTCCTATGAGGAAGTTAAGCCTCCTGAGGGCAGACACTCTGTTATGCTTTGTCCTTATCTACTAGAGCACCCAACCATATGTATAGGAGGCATTCAAGAGTTGTTTTTTGAAAGAATGAGTTGTATCATTATGAGCAATCTTTCTCCTCTATACTTAACCTCCTTGGGGTATATGCCAAATATTAGTGGTAGCAATAGTTGTTGTTTGCCCTTTCTTCTTGAAGAAGACCAATGACATCATTAGGGTGTTGCCCTGACTTTGCAAGTGAATTAGATTTAAGTCAAGTAGAGCTTCACAGTTGTTATCCTCACTCTCTCCTCCAGAATCATCTGAGTCCAATGGCAAGACAAAAGTCAAGACTGGTGATGGCCCAGGATGAAGTGGGTGACCTTGACCTTTTTAAACTAAGGTCTTTCCCAGTTCTCACTTTGAGGCAACTTTCAATGTACAGCTGGGTCA
Source organism: Dromiciops gliroides (assembly GCF_019393635.1). Taxonomy (NCBI): domain Eukaryota; kingdom Metazoa; phylum Chordata; class Mammalia; order Microbiotheria; family Microbiotheriidae; genus Dromiciops; species Dromiciops gliroides. The sequence goes on along the minus strand of NC_057862.1, from coordinate 416,091,633 downwards.
AATGGTATGAACAACAGTTCCTTTGAGACCAGGAATAAATTCTTAGAAAAAAGTAATAGAAACTTTCCAGAGATGACTCAGTATTCCTGATCTCCTCTGAATAGAAACCTGACAGTTTTTGACAGCAGAGTGAGTAAATGTTCTGATGGGCTTCTCAAGTATTCATTTGTATTGTTCTTAATATGTCAGATGTTTCTTGAAATAGCTTGATGCTCCCTGACTATAATCTTATATGATGACTCCCCCAACAAAGGAAACATCTTATAATTTCATGGATTAAGAAGGGAATGCAGAATAAATTTTATGGCTGCTATTTTGTTAAAAGTTTACATGTGAACAACTCTAGTTATACTATATAATAAATAGAAAAACTGTGACTTGGTAGGGACCATAGGATCACAGCCATGAAATCGATTATAAAGCTGAAGCTGGAAAGGACCTCAGAGGCAATCTAACCCAACCTCTGCATTTTACAATTGAGTAAACTGAGGCTCAGGGAATGTCAGTGCCTTGCTCAAGGTAATGCGGGTAATAATAACAAGAGATTTGAAGTGAGATCATTTGACTCCAAAGGTGAGAATAAGTCCTAGGGGTTGCTCTAGGCACATAGCACTTAGCAGTTTGCCCAGGCTTGTACAACCAGTGTATGTCAGAAGCAGGAAGTGAACCCAAGTCTTCTTGACTCCAAGCCCAGCATTCAATCCACCACCATACTACATTGCCTTGTTCAAATGTCTATTGATGATGATGGTGATGGTAATGATGACAAATGGTGCAGGAGATAGAGAACTAAATTCAGTCAGGAAGACCAAGGTTCAAGTTATATTTTCCTTTGACACATAACTGACTGTGTAATTATGGGAAAGTCATGTGGCATTTCTTTTTTCTTTCTTTCTTTTTTTTTGTGGGGCAATGAGGGTTAAGTGACTTGCCCAGGGTCACACAGCTAGTAAGTGTCAAGTGTCTGAGATCAGATTTGAACTCAGGTCCTTCCGAATCCAGGGCTGGTGCTTTATCCATTGTACCACCTAGCTGCCCCTAGTCATGTGTTATTTCAATTACTGGGAGACTAGGCTGGGTTTTCTAAAACATTACTAAATTATATATTAATGGCTATTGTACCAGTTTGGACAGTAAGCATTTATTATTAATTAATATCACATATTATTAAAGTGTTGACCACATGTCTCCCTGACTTCCCCACTATTCACAGGCTTACAGACCTAAACAATTACATACCCAGCATATTGAGCAAGGAGCACATGTAGAGTAAAAGAGAATCCAGGGAAGAAAAGAGAGCAAGCCCCTCCTGGCCCAGTCTTCTTATCCTCTTTTTGGTAGAGGTGGCTCACCATACATTGATCTAAGCTAACTGGTTAGCATCATTCAGCTCCACTAATGACATGACTTGGGGGGTGGTCTAGAGATCAAATTCTAGCCATCTAGGTGTGCTACTTCCCCCAGCTAATCAGAAGAATCAATCTGCATTCTTTTCTGTAAAGCTGAAGACTCATCCCAGGCTGGTTTCTGATGTGAGAGGGAGAGAGCAGCTAAAACTAATGTCGGGGTTTCTCCTTGAAATCCAATATTAATAATTATTTTCTCAGTCAGCCTCTCAATGTCCCCAGGTCACTCTCTAGGAATACAAGTAGAAAAGTAGTTGCCAACATGTCTTGGTAGAGGGAATTTCTTCACCACGGGTCGCCTGTACCAACAAAAAAGTCACAGGTCCCGACCAAATGTGGAATTTGATTTGAGAAAGAGAGAGAGAGAGAGAGAGAGAGAGAGAGAGAGAGAGAGAGAGAGAGAGAGAGAGAGAGAGAGAGAGAGAGAGTGGAAGGAAGGAAGGAGGGAGGGAAGAAGAAAATAGAGGGAGAGCATTACAGGCATGGAGTGGGCAGATACAGTGTCCTGTGTCAGGAACAGCAAGGAGGCCTTCATAGCTAAACGCAGAGTACATGGAATGGAGTAAAATGTAATAAAATTGGACAGATTGGAAACGGACAGGCTGTGAAGGGCTTTAAATTCTTAAACTGTATTTTATGTTTGATTTTGGAGGTAAAAAGGGATCCACTGGAGTTTATTGAATAATAGACATGGCTCCGTTTAGTATTTTTGTCCTTAGTATTCTTTTTGTATTTTTGTTAGGGTCATGAGACATGACTTTAGTCAGCAGTCTTCTGTTCTAGCGTGCTTTGTTACACCCCAGTGTTTGAGAAATTTAACATTGGGCTTTTTTTTTGTTTTCTGTTTAACCCACTGCTTCATTACCATTACAATACAGAAAAATACTTTAATGCCATCTTGACAAACAAGGATAAAGTTGTTATTTTAAAGCAGTTGGTCAGCACTGCAAACACTCACAAATGTGAGGGTTTAATTCTCCAGGATCCAAATTCCATGGAGTGGAGCACTCTACCAGCCTGTAACTGATCTCATAGAAGGCATCCAGAAATAATTAGTGATGACCAATGCAGATACTTGGTGGGGGGGGACGGTTCACAGAAAGTATTTGAAAAGTGAAAATCAATCAGATTCTCCCACTCATATTACTACATCCAGGGGCAATTGCCCTCTGATTAAGTGACTGTCACCCTTAGGGAAGAAAGAAACACGTCACCACCATAAGTCATCACTTATGAATCTTAAAGGTTATCCTTTGTAGACAGTAGAGATTTCTGGTGGCTGGAAATGGGATAGGGCACTCCATAGGTCTATGCCTCCAGTTAGGTCTCCACCAGCTAAGGAATCAGCCAGAGATTCCAAATCAGCTTGGGGAGAGGAGGAGAGAAAGAAGGGAAGGAAAGTGGCATCTTGCAAAAGGGGTACTGGTTGAAGAGTCTAGGATTTCAGGAGTGTTGCAGAAGCAGCGATTACTTTCTACTAGCTATTTGGGTAGCACAGATGCCAGTGATCTTAGATCATCTACTACATGTCAGGGAAAAAAGTACCAGCACCATTGTTATTCTTAGGCATTAGCACCTTTGGGTGTCAGATATGCTAATGAGTGGAGGATGTGAGGGAGGTGCAGAGGTGGGGATAGAGAAGCAGCTCACCTCAACACACTCCAGCATCAAAGCTGGCTTACAAGCTTTTCCTTTTTATTTATAAAAAAAAAGCCATCTCTGGCAGGCAGTGATTGGCTGAATAGGGTGCTAAGCATAGGATCAGAAAGGCTCATCCTTCTTATCTCTACTTAGGATGCATAAAATCTGTTCTGTATAGGAACTAGGGTGCTCCAGAAAAAGAAAAAAACCTTCACTTGAGCTAAGCTGAGCATTATCACAATTTTGGAAACAGGGAGAGATCTTCCTTATAGTTTAGCAACGTAAGGGAAAATGTTGTAATTGCAATGAATTGCATAGGTAAACAGCAAAGGATTCTAAGGAGTTTTCTCTCTAAACTAGCTTTTCCATTGCTCAGGAGAATAGCCTTGGTACACTCTCTCAGTCAGAGACATTCTTTTGGTGATAGGACAATAGTTTTGCTTTCAGGAATCATAGCTTTCCTTTAATACCTCTCTAGCAAGCAATGCCAACTCATTAATGAGGATAGCATTCATAGTTTTAAAAATCCTAAATAACAGACATATATTATGAATAGGGGTACAGAACTATAAAACCCCAACATCATGAAATGCATTTTAGCTGTTAGGTTTGTTTGTTTTTTGTGGATCAATGGGGGTAGTGACTTGCCCAGGGTCACACAGCTAGTAAGTGTCAAGTGTCTGAGGTCAAATTTGAACTCAGGTCCTCTTGAATCCAGGGTCGGTGCTTTATCCACTGCGCCACCTAGCTGCCCCAGCTGTTAGTTTTATTGATATTACCACAATAACTATGAAAACCCTACCTGATGACTTTGGACACCTAGGCTGGCAAAGAACTCTAGGATAAAAAAAAAAATATAGGAAAATAAGAGAATGTACCTCTCACCATTGGGGAGAGGAAACTGAGGCAAATAGGGTTAAATGACTTGCCCAGGTCACATGCTAGTAAGTGTCTGAGGCCAGATTTGAACTCATGAAGATGAGTCTTCCTGACTCCAGGCCCAGAAGTCTATCTATCTCCTACACCACCAAGCTATTTTCGGCCTCAAAGAATGTGAACAAGTAGTAACAGGAATTGTAAAAAGTCATTTGGAAGATGTGTCCAAATAAATAACATAATTTGAGAAATACAATTTAAAATAACTCTTAGGGTGCACCTCAAATCCCAGCAAATTGACAAAGTTGAAAAACATCATGGGCCACCATTTCATTCAGTTCCCAGGTCACATTCACTTCACTTTTAGCTCCCTTTCTCTCTACTCAGATTTCTTGACCTCTCCAACAGCCTTTCCCTCCCACTAGTACCCTTCCTTCCTTCCTTCCGTGACCCCAGCTTTCCAGCTTTTTTTTGTGTGTGTGAGGCAATTGGGGTTAACTGACTTGCCCAGGGTCACACAGCTAGTAAGTGTTAAGTGTCTGAGGCCGGATTTGAACTCAGGTCCTCCTGAATCCAGGGCTGGTGCACTATCCACTTTGCCACCTAGCTGCCCCTCCAGCTTTCTTTTATGAGTTGTCTTGTTGTTCTTACCTCTTCAGTGTATCCCTGCCACCCTGATATTTCAGAGACCTTATTGTAGGGAATTGTTTTATTTTACAGAGGTGAACAGGAGCTAGGAATAAAATTCAAGTTTTCTGAAGTTATTGGAATCTGGCATTATTTCAGTACAAATTATTATTTAGGCAGTTCCTTCTCATGGCAGAGTTGACTTTTATTTCTGCAATGTGAGAGGAACTTGCCTCTATCCTTCACAAGCTTTCTCTCAGACTACCAGTTTGTCCACCATTCCAATATGGGGCAGTCAGACATTAGTGAGGAAGGCAGTAGATAGCAGCTGTCTGTGAAGGAAGAGCGTTTGGATGGGGTGAACTGGAAAAAGGGACAACAGTCACCTGGGGAGAGACATCAGGTAAAGCTGACTTGGAAGAAGGAAAGAGTAGCTTGCAGGAGCAGAGGTGCATGAGCAGGGGTGTGGACTCAGAAGGAGATAGTAGCCACATGGTATGGAAGGAACTGGAGCAAAGCAGTCCAGGGGTCATGAATGAAGGAGTAGATGTGAGGAGCCAGCAACAGAGGTACAACAGATGGGAAAAGCCCAGAACAAAAGAAAACAAAAAACCCCAGGCAGATGCCTATGAGTCAGGCCAATGTATGGTAATTCCAGATTATCCAGATTATTGCAGATAATTCCACAGGAGAGGCTTCAGTGACTGGCATTTGGCTCTGAGGAGCCAGTGCTCTCTGCCCTTCCCTGCTAAAAGTACAGGGAAAAGAACCTCGTGATGCAGATAGAGTCAGATCCTCCTAAGCTTTACTATTACTACTTCGAAGTATGAATGGACTGGAGCCTTCTGTGGCTCCCTTTAGGGATAGAAAAGGGGAAAGATTAAAGAAAAATTTGAGCCCCAGTCCCCCAGAGGTGTTGGAGATGGCAAAAAGTTTATGCAGAATTGCAAAGGATGTACATTACCTGATCCAGTTGTTTGCTATTTACTTTCCTGTTCTGGCTTAATTTTTTTTTTGGTGAGGCAATTGGGGTTAAGTGACTTGCCCAGGGTCACACAGCTAGTAAGTGTCAAGTGTCTGAGGCCAGATTTGAACTCAGGTCCTCCTGACTCCAGGGCTGGTGTTCTATCCACTGCACCACCTAGCTGCCCCAATAAGATACTTTTTAAAGATTCGTATGTCTCCTGTATGACTTGACATAGAGATTACTAATGAGGGCTCAAGTTGAGGTTCTGGACGGTTGATAACCCAAGTAGCATACAGATCCTGAGAAGCAGCAAGGGGGTCCAAGAGTTCACAGGATCAAAAACTAAGAGCTAGAAGGACAATCCTTTAATTTCTTATAGATGAGGAAACTGAGGCCTTCAAAGGTGAAGTGATTTGTCCAAGATCACATTGGTACTAAACAGCAGAGCAAGGATTTTAACTCATGCTGGAATTTCAAGGTCACCCTTGCTGTTATTTACTGGGATGTTGACTATACAATCTGCATATGGTCCTTACTTGTGCCTTGATCCTCCCAGGTGCTATGGTGGCAACATTTGGTCCTATTTGGGGCAATGGTTTCCCTTTTTCCTCAGTTGCTCATTACTGCTTTAGAAAAATGATTCTGGGAGAAACTCAATTCAAGAAGTGCCCTCTTCTTCTGTGTTCCCATCATTCTATATTGTCTGCATCATATATTAACTCATTGCCCAACTCTTCACCCCATTTTTTTCTCTACCCTTTAATTAGGGAGCTACACTGCAAGTACTTGTTTCTTGACTTACATCCTATTAGAAGGCGAGAGAAGCCTCCAAGGAAAGAAATTCAGTGGATGTATTACAGCCAGGCAGTGCAATGTGTTATATTTAGAATCTAAAAGATGAAATTAAGCTGAATTCAGATATGTTCTTGCAACCTGGGAATCCTATCTCTGCTACAGGATGAGCCAAAAGTCACGAATATTTAATAACTCCTTTATTTTTTTGTTTTTAATTTATAATACCATAGCATCATATACAGCATATGTAGGAAATTAATTTATATTACATGTGAAAAAATCGAATCTTGAACATGGCAAAAAAATAGAGAAAAATACTTTTCAAAAAGTTATCAAAACATCAGACCCCTCCATGACTTTCGGCTCACCTTGTATGTATTAGCTATGCAACAATGGGGAAAGCCACTAGTGCTTCTTAAGCACTAGATTATAAATTACTGGGAGTGGAGGTAGGGGGTGGAGGACAAAGTCTGATGATACAGACCAAAACAACAACAACAACAACAACAACAACACAAAACCTTCACTAAACATCTTTTCCAATGCCCCCTTGTGGCATGAAGGCTTGATGAGTTTGGAAAGGCGGCATTGTGTAGGTAGCAGCATCAAAATTGGCCCGAGGGCCATATTCAATAGGCAAAACTCTTGAGAATGGCCTCAACCAGGTTAGTTTAACAAAATAAAAAAAAATACTATATAGCATAGATTATTATAATTTGTAGTTTTCTAAGTCCAGCCACAGCTGCAGGAATGTTTTTTCTATTTGAGTTTGATGCCACTGAACTGTAGCAGATAGAGTGCTGAATCTGGAGTCAGGAAGACCTTGATTTAAATCCTACCTCAGACACTTTCTGGTTATATGACTCTTAGTAAGTCACTTAACTTTTCTGGGGCTATTTTCTAACCTGTAGAAATGAAAAAATTGGACTCAATGGGACCAGAAAAGGTAAACGACTTGCCCAGTCATATGACTAGTGTCAGTGTTCTAAAGTTAGCATTCTAAGACCCTGGATTCTTTTTTTGTTTTTGTTTTTGTTTTTTTTTTGGCAGGGCAATGGGGGTTAAGTGATTTGCCCAGGGTCACACAGCTAGTGTCAAGTATCTGAGGCCGGATTTGAATTCAGGTCCTCCTGAATCCAGGGCTGGCGCTCTATCCACTGCGCCACCTAGCCGCCCCCAAGACCCTGGATTCTTAAAGATTATGGCAGCAGAATTCAAGCCCTGGTAACTCTTATCAAGCTGAAAAGACTTTGTGCACAGGTTACTCGTAGCTTGATTCTGTACCTGTCATTCCTGTCTAACTATATTTGAAGACTGGCAGTAGGATGAGTCATTTCCCAAGTATGGGAAGTCTCCAAGAGCAGGCTGTCTCAAAGACAACCAAACCTGCCGAAGCACAGAGCGACGAAGACTGGAGTTGGTGTGAAGAGTACTTCATACCGACAAAATGACAGAGGCTCGAAGTATTAATGATAAGAGAACAGACTTTATTACCGCTATTTAAACTGAACAACTCCCACCACAGTTGACAAAACAAAGTGGTGGCTTTCACTTTATTCTCAATAATCAGATTGTCCTGGGAAACTGGCCCTCCTTCAAGGAAAGCCAATACAGTCATGAGTCCTAGCCCTAGTCCCACTGGGTATAAGCCCACTCCAGAGGGATATCTGGCAGGATTCCATGAATGTGAAGGCAGGGATTTGGAATGAGGGACATCCACACAACATGAGGGAAACAAAGGCCTGAAATAAACTCAGTGGATTATGGATGTCCTGCCTTGAGTACTGGAATACCTTTTCTTAGAGAGCCTGAATAGACTTTTTTTTAGTAGAGACTGGGGTATTTACTAATCATCTGCAGCCAGTGTAGGTCAAAACAATCCATTATGGCATGAGCAATAGAAAAGGGGCCACATTCCATCGTTAATATCTAGTCTTTTTAGACACCTTTCATTCCTGTCTCAACCTGAGCTCAACTTCCAAGGTCTCTCACTTGCTAAGGTCTTAATTGAGGGTATAGATAGAACATTGATGCAGGGAAGCAGTTCTCAAAGTTTTTGGTGTCAGAAACCCTTTACACTCTTAGTTATTATTGAGGACTCCAAAATATTTTGCTTGTTTGGGTTATATCTATTGATATTTACTATGTTCATAAAAATCTTTAAGTGCCAGGCACTGTGCTAACAAGGGGCTTACAGTCTAATGGGGGAGACAACATGCAAACAAATAAATACAATGCAAGCTATGTATGGGATAAATGGGAAATCATTGAGAGAGGGAAGGCCCTAGAATTAATAGGGGTTGGGCAAGGCTTCCTGTAGAAGATGGGGTTAGAAATGAAAACAGGTGATGATGATGACGACAACAATTATGATAGTGTTGGCCTCATGGGCCTGCTGAGAGAGGACTACCAGAGATCCCCAGACCATACTTTGAGTGAAGGCAAATTTAAGGGTATTGAAGATCAACTCTTCATCTTTGTCAGCAAAATTATTGATCACCCAGTGTCATATACCTTGCAAAATGGGGTGAAATGATGTGATGACTAAACATGGAGCATAGGGAAAACAGATGAATTACAGAATCACTTCCACAGTTTATGATAAACACCAAGGAATACTTCATGATGCTAAAAAAACCCCTTCATGTTCCTTGTCCACCTAAATGCACATGCTGTTAGATCATAAAAGAATCCTTTGTACTAAATGAATAAAAGCTGTCCCCCAAACAGTATAAAACCATAGGATATTAGGGCTCCTGATCACAATTTTCTCTATTTATATTACACTATTTATCCTCAATGATCCCAGAATACTTTCTTATTCATAAATAGTGACTGTGATGTGAGGTCAGGTGTTGTGAAAAATGATTAAGAGCAATGAATGCTAACTGAACATAACTTATGTAAATAATCTTAATAGCAATAATAAGGCAGAGATAATTGTTTGCAGGTGTCATTTCCCTGGGAAAAAAAAAAAACACATCCACCTTTTCTTCTGATAGAAAATGCTAATAATGCCATTTAATTTATGTGCCTTAATTAGCACACTGCTGTTCTAATTACTGTGCTAGCCCAGAAATCATGATTCTTTACTTTTTCCCCTGTCTCAGGCAGACACACATGTACTCAGCTGTCTCTCATTTCTTTCTGAATCTATAGGTGCATCTCAGCAGGGTTCAGTCCTTGCCCAGGATGGTGAGGCCTGGTACCATCTCCTGAAACACTGCAATCACATATGATATGCTTTCTCCCCCAGTACAAATACATATTAGAGGAGGCCAAGGAAAAGGCCTTGCTTATAATTTGTGGTGATTCTGTTAATCCAGATTTATATGGTTGGTAAAAACCATTATATAATAATAGCTAATATATATAGATAGATAGATAGATAGATAGATAGATAGATAGCACCTACTATGTGCTATGCTGTTTTACAATTATTATCTCATTTGATCCTCACAACTCTGGGGGTAGGAGAGAGATGTTAGATGCTATTATTATCCCCATTATACAAATGAGAAAACTGAGTCTGAGATTAAGTGACTTGCCTAGGGTGATGACGGTAGTGTCTAAGGTTGGATTTGAACTCAAATCTTTCTGACTTCTGGTCTAGTAATCTATCTACCACACTACCTAGCTGCCACAAATACATCTTACAAAACCCTATGTATGAAAGTTCCTGAACTTGGTAACCCATGGAATCTGAGAATTAAAAAGAACCTTAGTCGGGGGCAGCTAGTTGGCACAGTGGATAGAGCACTGGCCCTGGAGTCAGGAGTACCTGAGTTCAAATCCGGCCTCAGACACTTAACACTTACTAGCTGTGTGACCCTAGGCAAGTCACTTAACCCCAATTGCCTCACTAAAAAAAAAAAAAAAAAGAACCTTAGTCAAGCTTATGTTCAATGTATGAATCTCCTCCTCCTCCTCTTCCTCCACTTCTGATGGCTATGCACCCTCTGCTTAAACACTTCTTGAGACAGAAAGCTTATTACTTCAAATGACAACCTATTCTATCAATTAGACAGCTCTGAATGTCACTATCGATTCAAATATATATATATATATATATATAGTATGTTAAGGTTTAAAAGCTATTTCCCTCACGATTCCCATGAGGTAAATAACCAAAACAAAAAAGGCTAACATTTGCATATTGCTTTGTTTCACAAAATGCTTTACATACACCATCTCATTTTATCCTCAAAATGTTGTTGGTGTTAATATCATCTCCATCATCACCATTTAGAGATGACAAGGCAAAGACTCAGGGTTATACAACTAGTAAGTGTCTGAGGTGGGATATGAACCCAGGTCTTCCTAAGTCCAAATCCAGTACTACACCATGCTAAGTCACACAAGACTATTTTACACATGAGGAAAGTGAGGTTCATGAAGGCTAAGTGATAGCTCATGCTCACAAAACTAATGAGTTGCAGAGCAACGCAGGTCTTCTAATTCCAAACTGAGTGCTCCTGAATATATACCATGATGTCTCTTAGAACATTTTCCTTCATGTTGAGCCAAAATCTGTCTTGCTGTACTAAATCCCCTTATATATTATTTGTCTAGGGGATTTGTTTTTTGATTCAAGCTGAACTTTTGATTGCTCTTCACTATGGTGATGATGGAGATGATATTAACATGTTTTATTATTGTATTATGTTAAACTGCAGTTATGCAAAACATCTTCACATTAGTCAAGTTGTGAAAGAAAATAGACAAAATAACTTTAGAAAGAGGTGCTTTTCCCTTTCTTCCAGTGCTTTCCTATTGCCCCATAACTTTATTTTAAAGATGTCATCATGGGTCAGCTAGGTGACACAGTAGACAAAATACCAGCCCTGGACTCAGGAGGCCCTGAGCCCAAATCCAGCCCCAGACATAAGCCACCCCACCCTGACTGCCTCACAAAAAGCAAGGATAAACAAAAACTAAATGCTTTACAAATATCATCCTTTCATATTCAATTCACACCTGTACCCTCTAAGTATATTCCTTTCAGCTGCCCTAAAACTGAGAAAGTGCTTATGAGTTAGAAGTATTATCTTCCCATGTAAGAATGTAAACAGTTCAATCTTTAATATCCTTCATGATTTCTTTTTCCCGTTTAACTTTTTATGCTTCTCTAGGGTCTTGTATTTGAAAGTCAAATTTTCTATTCAGTTCAGGTCTTTTCATCACAAATGCCTGAAAGTTCTCTTTTTCATTGAATTCCCATTTTACCTCCTGAAAGATTATACTCAGTTTTGCTGGGTAGGTGATTCTTGGCTGTCGTCCCAGTTCCTTTTCCCTCTGGTCCTTTAATGTAGATGCTGCTAGATCTTGTGTTATCCCAACTGTGGCTACACAGTACTTGAATTGTTTCTTTCTGGCTGCTTGCAATATTTTCTCCTTGACATGGGAGCTCTGGAATTTGTCTATAATATTCCTGGGAGTTTTCCTTTTGGGATTTATTTCAGGAGGTGATTGGTGGATTCTTTCAATTTCTATTTTACCTTCTGCTTCTAGAATATCAGGGCAATTTTTCCCTGGCAATTTCTTGGAAGATGATGTCTAAACTCATATCTTGATCATGTTTTTCAGGTAGTCTGATGATTTTCAAATTATCTCTCCTGGATCTATTTTCCAGGTCAGCTATTTTTCCAAGGGGATATTACATATTGCCCTATATATTTTTTTATTCATTTGGATTTGCTTCATTGTGTCCTGGTTTCTCATAAAGTCCCCAGCTTCTACTTGTTCAGTCCTAATTCTTTTTTTTTTGGTGATGCAATTGGGGTTAAGTGACTTGCCCAGGGTCACACAGCTAGTAAGTGTTAAGTGTCTGAGGCTGGATTTGAACTCAGGTCCTCCTGACTCCAGGGCCAGTGTTCTATCCACTGCACCAATTAGCTGCCCTCAGTCCTAATTCTTAGGCAATTCTTTTCTTCAGAGAGCTTTTGTATCTCCTTTTCCATTTAGCTTTTTAAGCTGTTGACTTTTTTCTCATGACTTTCCTGCATTGCTCCCATTTCTTTTTCCATTTTTTCCTCTACCTCTCTAAACCTTCCCTCTATCTCTCTTACTTTCTCTTCAAAGTCCCTTTTGAGTGCTTCCATGGCCTGAGACCAATTCATATTTTTCTTGGAAGCTTTGGATGCATTTTCCCTAGAGCCTTATTCTTCCCCTTAGCAACCTGAAGTGGGAGTTTGGCATTATCCATTTTCTCTCTCTGAGCAAGAAGCCAGAAGAACCCAATGCAACTGTAGAACACAGAGAAACTGAAGAAAGTCTGAAGGGCCAAAGAGTGCAGAGTTCTTCCCATTCCAACCAACTCCAACCCACCCCTTATGAAGGGTAGGGAATTGATCTCCACCAATGAGGAGAGAGTCCCATACCAAAGGGATTTGGGCCTTAGGTTATAATCCTCCCCTAGACAAAAATTCATTGCAGTCCCTTGCAAAGGTCAGCTGGGGCAAGTCCCAAACCTGCAACTATGCAGTATAATTACAAGCATCAACACTTTAAGATAACAAGGGTGATTTCCCTGGCATCCCAGGTAATCATCCTTCAGCATTACTGAAAGTAAAATAAATCAAATGCACAGCGCCTGCAAATCTAGAGTATATGCAACAGACACGGTACTCTACAGAGCATCATCTGAGAGGATACCACATGATAAGCTTGCCTAACTACATACAGGACATAACACACACACATTTTGATGTTCATACATATCCACAGCATACAGTAATCAATCAAAAGCAATCAGTATGGCTATTTAACAAGGCAAAGCTATCTATAATAATCATACTATCAGTAGGCCTATATAAAAAATACAACTTAACCATAGGCAGCAGTGTAAACACAAAACAATTAACAGACACTGCTATAGCATAAACATAAAAGAGCCAAATAATCATAGCAGCAAAACAAAAAACATACACTTGAACATGTAATAATTCACATGTACAGCAATAAACATGGAATTACAAGCAAGATCTTTTTACATGGGTAGTATCTAATGTCACTGTTTCTTCAAATTTACCTATAACATAATTTAATCTAGGGACTTGTCTAATGTTGTCACTGTCTGATCTCTCAGCTTCTATGCCAGTTAGTAGTGGATATGGGCAGGCCACCAGGGTCACTATAGACTGACATGTTGATACATAGGCTGGCAGCCATGCCAAGTTGGCTAACAATGTGTCCTTGCTCTGTGGGTTGAATCTGTACTCATTCTCTGGGGCTATTTTGTAAACAGACAAGTTGTCTAGTCTTTCAATAACTATATGGATTGGCTTTCCAAATTAGTTAATCTGTGAATCCCTTGAATTACAAGGTTTCACAACAGAACTTCGTCTTCACGCTGCACTCTGCCATTGTGACATTGTGTATGCACATGCACACATACACACATAGTATAAATGGAAACTGATCTCAGAGGAAAGGCACTAGCAGCTGGGGGCACATGGGTGGGGAGCAGATTTGAACTGAGACCTAAAGGAAGCCAAAGAAGCTAGAAGAGAGGCAGGGGGGAGGAGGGAGAACATTCCAGCCATGGGGGACAGTCAGTGCTGATGCCTGGAGTGAACAGATGCAGCAGCCAGGTTGTGTGGTGAATAGAGCAGAGGGTCTGGAGTCAGGAAGCTAGAGCTCAAATACAACCTCAGACACTAAGCCTGGGCAACCCTGGGCAAATTATGGACACTCTGCCTCAGTTTCCTCCACTGTAAACTAAGGATAACAGCACTTAACTTGCAGTGTTGTTGGGAGAATCAAATGAGATAACATTTTCATTAGCACAGTTTGTTTTTCTCCCCCAACCCCAACCATATGAGGAACAGGAAATAGACCAATGGAGCTATAGCCTATGTGCATGGAGGGGTCAAGTATAAGAGGACTGGAAGCACAGTCATGGTGTGAAAAGCTCTAAAGGTCAAACAGAGCACTCTACAATTGATCCTGGAGGTCACAGGGAGCCATTAGAGCTTAGTGAATAGTGAGGTGACATTTTGGGAAGACCATTTTGGTGGCTGCATAGATGAAGTGGGAAGACACTTAAGGCAGGAGACCAATTAGAAGGCTATTACAATAGTTCAGGAGGGAGGTGATGAGGGCCCCACTAGGGAGAATGGTAAGAAGGGGGTGTATATGAGACATATGAAGGTAAAAATGAGATATGACAACCGATTAACTATGTGGGTTGTGAATAAGAAATAGAGGATGACTACCAATGTTGTAAGCCTGGGTGACTGAAAGGCTGGGAGTACCCTCAACTGTGAAAAGAAAATTGGGAAGAAGGGGGAAAGGTTTGGGGGGAAAAGATGAGTTCCACTTTGAACATATTGAGTTTGAGCTGTTTATAGGACAACTGCTTTGAGATGTTAAAAAGACGGTGATATGGTACTAGAATTTAGGAGAGATTAGGGCTGCCTACTGTAGATCTAGGAATCATCTGCACACAAATGATTATTGAACCCATGAGAGCTGATCATATCAATATCAATAAGCAATATAGTTTAAAGAGAAAAGAGAAGCAGACCTAGGACAGAATCTTGAAAGGTTCATGGTACTGAGCATTACCTGGATGAAAATCTAGTAGAGACTGAGAAGGTATAATTTTCAAAGGGACAGAAAAGAACCAAGAGCAGTGTCACAAAACCCTAGAGAGGAGAGAGTATCAGGAAGAGGGTGACTGACATGTTAAAGGCTGCAAACGGCAAGAAGAACAAGAGAGAAAAGACCATTAGATTTGGTAATTCAGGGGGCAGCTAGGTGGTGCAATGGATAAAGCACCGGCCCTGGATTCAGGAGGACCTGAGTTCAAATCAGACCTCAGACACCTGACACTTACTAGCTGTGTGACCGTGGGCAAGTCACTTAACCCTCACTGCCCCACCAAAAAAAAAAAAAAAAGATTTGGTAATTCAGAGATCATTGCTAACTTTGGAGAGAACGATTTCAGTTGAATGATGAGACTGGAAGCCAGATTGGAGGTTTGGATGAGAGACAGAAGTGGAGGCACCACTATAGATTGCTTTATCAAGGAGTTTTGATTACTTTGAGGAGTAATATAAACTATAGCCAGCAAAGATGGTCAGATAAAGTGGTTTTTTTTTTAAAAACTGAAAAAACATGGGTATGTTTGTAGGCAGGAGGGAAGGAATCAGTAAATAGGGAGAGAGTGAAGATTAGTGATACAGCATATGATAGTGGAATACTGCAGGTAGACGTCTGCCTTGGCAACCCGGGCAACCTCTACATGTGAGACAAGAGTGAAGGAGAAGATAGTGTGGGAAGATGACTGAGTGATGAGGTCAGAAGAGGAGCTCTGGCTCTCTTCAATTGTGTGTGTGTGTGTGTGTGTGTGTGTGTGTGTGTGTGTAATAAGGTCACAGTCTCAGCTGAAGGGGAATGGAGCAACATGGGAAACTTGAGGAAGCATCAAACTGCGAGGTCTTGGTTGAGATCATGCAAGATAAATTTATAGGGGATTCAATCAACATGGTTTTGTCATTTTCTCCAGTTCCATTCAGGAATCATGTTCATGATTAGGACTGAAGGGGGTAGTTTGCAGGAATAATCCAAGGTTGAGATTTGGCAAGGTATGTTCTGAAATAAGACAAAGAAACAAAGGCTTCTGATTGAAGAATTTGAGTTGATGAACACAGAACTGGAACACTTGTGAGTGATAACAAGATCAAAAGTATGATCTTTTTGTGTGGCTGAAGTAGAGTGGAAGAGTGGGTCATAAGAATTAAATCCACTGAAAAACTGAAAATTTAGGGTATTTGAGAGAGTTAATCAATTTGTATATTGATGTCCCCTAGGTATGAGAAGCTGGGTTTGGGGGTTAGAAAGTCTCTGAATCAGGTACTGAATTCACTGGAGAAGGAAGAATATCCTGGAGATAGAGAGGTAACAGCCATTAGCATCTGGATTGGTGATGTGTGGATAGAGTGAATTTCATAGCAGGGGAGGTTACTGAATGATGTAGAGTTTGGATGTGGTAATGCGGAGAAAAGAGTATTCAGTCTCTCCCACCATAACTAGTCAGAGATGGAATGGAATAATCTGTGTTAAAATGCAACCCCTACTGGAAAGGGTAACCAGGGATGTGGTGTTGTCAGAAGTGAGCAAAGTTTCAATGATTTCCAGAAGATGGCAAGAGTAAGAAAAAGTTTAAACAAGTTTGTTAATTACTGATAAGGTGTTCCAAAGAGCACAGGGGGAAGGGGGGCACAGGTCAGCAGTGGAACATTATTGGGCTACGGATGAGAGCAAATGAGTAGGTAGTTGGGAATGGGGAACTTGGGATTCTATGTTGGCAGCTGAGATTTCAGAATCACTGGGATGGTAGAGTATGAAGAATTAGGAAGATACTGAGACATCCTTTGAAAGGAGGCAAGTGATTTAGACCAATGGAGTCAAATAGAAATTGGGGCCACTAAACTGCAAATAAGGTTCCCTGTGGGCCACACTCTATATTTTTGTTAATGATTTCCAGCTCCATTTTCATCTGGCTTGAGCTGTATTCCAGGGCGTTCCCACCACCAGTCAGAGGACTGTGTGTTTGACACCTCTGATTCAGATTCTTTAAGGTCTTTCATGAGGTCCAATCTCATAGAAAGTTGTCATCTGTGCTGATAAAGGGCAGGTGTATGGGGAGTGGGAAGTAGAGTCATGGAGACAGATGGCTGAAATCCAGGGGCTGATGCCAGTTTTAAACCCTATGATCTCTTTTCTTCAACATAGTCTTGAGTCCTGTAACTAGTTAGCTTGCCCTCTTTAGATAGGCTAGTTAATGTTCTACCTGAGCTGAGGCACCCAAACTGGACAAAATACTCCATATGTAGTCTGACTAGGGCAGAGAAACCTTGTTCTGGACAATATAGTTCAAATAATGTAGGCTAGGATTATATGGGCTTATTAGTTGGCACAGAATTGATTATGCTATTGTTAAGTTGCAAAAACTGGATTCCTCCTCATAGACGTGAACTCCTTAATGGCAGGTATTGTCATTTTTAGCTGGGTAATGTCATAAAACCAAATAGCTACAAACCTAAGATTCAACCCCAGCTAGTAGGCAGCTGTCTAGCCAAGGTATTGATTGGCTAGAATAGGAACAAAAATCAAAAAACTGACCAATGAACTAAAGATCCTCCCTTTTCTGTCCTTAGTGATCAGCCCTCTCTAGCATAGTTAAGATTCTTTAGGCCTTGGCCTTGAGGGAAATAAGAATCATTTCTCTTGCATGATTTAAAAGACCTTTATTTTAATATACAATCTTCACATGGTTCAGTATAACAAATTATAAAACAGTTTTCTGTAAGATCTCACCCATAGGATGTTAAATCAGAAAGCCAATTATCACAGGAAAGTTTGACAGGCTCCCCTCTCCCCAAAAAGCCTCTCTCTATGACCTGATAAGTACTAACCACCCAGGCCTAAAGGCTCTACTGAAAATTAATATCGTGGGGTGTGTTTGTCAGAACTGATGATGTGGGCATATCAAAACTTCATTCTATTAATTATAAGGTTGTGACTAACCCAAAAATGGAATTTAACTGTAGTTTTTTGTGTCTGACATTAAGTCCCTAAGAGACTTGGTACAATTTTGTTTCCTTTAGAAAAAAGGAAAATTAAAATAAAGCCCAAATTTGATGGCTTTTGAATTGTTTAGACCAATAATATGAATAAGCACATCATCCTGATCATATCTAATTTTATATGATTACCATTCTACTCCTGGTCAAAAGACCTTAAATATGCTCCAGTACTTTACAGAAAAGGGCAATGAAAAATTATGGTGAGTATGAATTACTTAGGCTTTTTTGGCTACTAACTTTGGAGTAGTAAGAGCCATTTTCTGATGCACCAAGACCTGTTCACTCAAAGGTTTTGAGGCTCTCTCTAAGTACTCATTGCTTCTTACATGATGCCTGTTTAAGGTGAAGGTTAGGAAGGCCAGACTCATGGATCTACAACAGCTGGCTCCAGGGTGGTGGCCAAGCTAGCAATACAAACCTCAAGTCATGAGTTTCCTTGTTCTTCCCTCTAGCCTGAGCTCCTTTCCTGTACATGCCATGGAGAGATTATAAAAAGGGCTTTGACTCTAGCTCTGAAAACGTCCAGGTGATATCTGGGAGATCTGTCTTTTAGGAAATTAAAAAATTCTACTGTACACGGTCACAGTGTCTTGGAAATAAGAATGTGTGGGCTCTGTCTGGCACATTTTTTTTTTCTTCTGGCACTTTATATTTTCCATGAAAATATTTGATCAACATGGAATGATTTGGCAACACTGTTACTGTTATATAAACTTCATAAAAAAGCATCTCGTGCCATCTATGTGACAATGAATAGCAGCAAAATGTCCGGATGATTCCTCAGGGTGGTAAATCTACAACCAGATTCTCAAAAGGAACAGACAAATACTTGTGGGACTCTAGGTTTTGTTGAAATATTTGAAAAGAGAGCTGATGATTTAAAAATTGAACCTCACAGTCTAACATAGTACCTTACATGTGCTTGATTTTCAATTATTGTAAGGCACTCAATGAAGAACTTACTGACCCATGCTGTCAGCTACAACAGGCATGCATCATTACTGGCTTAATTAAAGTTTTAATACTGATTAAAATGTTTTATTATTGTATTATGTTAAACTGCAGTGGACTCCAACCTCATTAAGGGACAGAGGAAAGAAATGATTCAGGAGCTTTGGATGCACAATTTAATAGCCCAGCTACTGTCAAGTGTTGATTTAAATAAGTTTTGATAAAAGCTCACTATCCTTCTGTGTTCAACATGAAAGTGCAGAAAGATTCTGAATGCTGCTTAATGAGTATTTGCTGAATATAAAATTATTTGAACATGTGACATCTCCATCTCAATCCCTTTGGTAATGTACCTTAGAACAACTACAAGGGGAAGGCATTTAAATCATTTGGCATTGGTGCATAGAGCAGTGGTGAAAGTTCATCTCATTAGCCATCTTGATTTAATTAAATGTACAATATGTTTTTAGCAGCATCGTTTTTTATATTTTTTGTTAGAAATTAACTATAACAGTAATCATCAGAAATTTCTTGAGCAGGGGCAGCTAGGTGGCGCAGTGGATAGAGCACTGGCCCTGGAGTCAGGAGTACCTGAGTTCAAATCCAGCCTCAGACACTTAACACTTATTAGCTGTGTGACCCTGGGCAAGTCACTTAACCCCAATTGCCTCACTAAAAAAAGAAAAAAAAAGAAAAAGAAATTTCTTGAGCAGGTATACATAGTACTAGGGCTGCTTATAAGTAGTTCCACATTGGGGTAGACTTAGAGGCACTTAATTACCTTTCAGAAAGGAAAAAAAATAAAGATAGAAGGTACCTCATTAAGGTTGGAGCTGACATAAGTCACACTTGGTATGAAAATGCAGTTTGCCTAAAAATACCATAATACTGACATAGTTAAGACAACATTTAAAAAGTAGATAGATACTAAGCTGTAAAAATACAAAAGCTAAAACCAGAACACAGGTTACCAAAGTTAGTCAACCTGGCAATTTTAAAACAAGTACAAAATGAAACAAAAAATATTAATGGAAGGAAAAAAATTAAAATACTATAAATGTGCTTTAAAACAAAAACACCAAATAGTAACAAAACAAATTCTAGTTGAATATCCTATTATGAAACAAAATGATCTTCCTACACACACTTTTCTGCCATTCTAAGAACCCAAGATACTTAATTGTAATATTCTTCTGTGCCTACCACTTTAAAATTTTGTTTTTAATAAAAGGTATTATGTTTTACTGAAGTGCTTGCTCAAACACATGTCAATGAAAAAGTATCAAATAAATACACAGAGCCATCATAATTTTTGAATGCTAACCGCATGAAATGTCTGTAAAGTTTACGGAAAAAACAGGACAATAGTAAACTTTGTTTTTAACTGCCACACCATTATTAGTGTATGTAATACTTCAATAGCATGTAATAATTAAATTGAAAGGATATTATCCATTAATTCTGTTACAAAGTCACTTGATTCAGTTGGATAAAATTTAAAGTAAGCTTAAAAATGTTTCCAATCCTAAGCAGACTCAGTATTCCTACCTTATTGGAAACAGCTCAAACAACAAAGTTCCAGGTCACTGTCAGAAACTCGTTTACACGCAACACAATGAACACCAGTGGGAAAAGTTAGACAAAAAGAAAAAGACAATTCATGTAAATACCTTCAAAAATATCAACACTCATGTAAACTTCTAGAGTACTTATTAACCTCACAGCGTTAAACTACAGGTGAAATTCATTGACCATGAACCCTTGCTTGTTGCTGCAGAATGGGGCAACTCAAAATGGTGTGGAAAGCAGCCTGAGTCTGCTGAGGCTCAAAACTGACTCACGACACAGGAATTTCATCACGTTGGGCTCCAACAGAATGAAATTTCACCTGGATTGGAATAAAGAATTAGCAAAAGTTGTGTTACTTGTTCCTAGACAGCTTGTAAACATGGAATGTTTTGTTCTGAAATACTCTGGTGAAGTGTGCAGAGTATGAAGGCAAGTTTCTTTTGATTTCTTCACAGAAGCGAGGGTGCTTGGCAGGCTTTAAATCAGGATCATTCTCTCCTGGGCCATCCATTACCTAAGACCAAGATGAAACTCATATAAACATGGAAAGTACGCATAGTCACGAGTGGATTCAGGTGTGGTTAGGAATTATGTATGAGGTACAACTAAATTGAAAATTTTGTAATACTAATTTTAGAGCTGGAAAGCCATTAGAGATCATCTACTCCTTCCTCATTTTACATGTTGGGAAATTGAGGCCTACACCTGCCAAAAGGACTTGCCAAGGTCACACCATCTGTGTTAGAGGAATGTAACAGCTCTAATCAGCTACCTCTTCGTCCGGTTCTTTCACTTATACCACATTGTCTTTTCAAAGAAAATAAAGAAGATTCTTCCCATTAGCCCCAACAAATACATAAAGATGGCCGTGACATATGCTATTCAGAAAGAAAAGCTTCCATTTAAAAAAAGTGAATATTGATACAGTAGTGTGATCTGGGTTTTTGGGTCATGGCTCACTAAGAGATGTTGCCTCTGAGTAAAAGTATGAATCAAACCTATTTCTTCCTTCGAGCCTCAATCATGTCATTCAGCGAATATTTATTTAGTGCTTTTTGTGCACGAGTCATAAGACTGTGTCTTTTGTAAGTAACTCCCATGATCTACTGCCCCTCTCAAACAGAAGAACATACTACAAAGAAAGTGAGCTGGGCAATTGTTCTCATCTCTTATGCAACTCAAATTTCTAACAGGTAAAGTCTTTCTCCCGATCTTTCCAGGGCCTAGCAGAGCACCAGGCACCCTTTCTTCAGAGATGGCCAGGGACTGTCACTTGGCTGCTTCACAGCTATAGACCAGAAAGTCATTTTTCCAGATGTGGGGCACTGCTCACAAGAACTGCACACACCTTAATAGAGGGCTTCAATTGCTATTCCTTGGAAAACAAGTCAGTATGCATGTCCTAGTAACCAGTGATTCCTAGTGCCTTCCTCATATGCAGGCACAATTCATGTTTTATTAATATGCTGCTTTAATGTAATAATTAAAAACTAGCCATGAAACCCTGCTTAGTTGTGACTGTTTGCCCTCTCAGCTGATACTCTGCAAAAAGAACGACTACTGTGCTTACGTGTCCATTAGCTATGTCAAGCAAGTCTCGCAGACGGCAACCTCTGCTGTGCCTTCTTTCATAGCAAATGCTGTCTTCCAAGATGACGTAGTCTGTGCCAAAGGACCTCAGGAGGGAATAAACTTCCTCGGGAGATCTCTTTGCATATATTTGATAAACCTTTCAAAATGCAAAGAAAATTATATAAGAACATACAATCACCAAATTGATAGGGGAAAAGCTATGCTTTTTTGTTTTGTTTTTGTTTTGCAGGGCAAAGAGGGTTAAGTGACTTGCCCAGGGTCACACAGCTAGTAAATGTCAAGTGTCTGAGGCCAGATTTGAACTCAGGTCCTCCTGAATCCAGGGCCGGTGCTCTATCCACTGCGACACCTAGATGCCCTTCATGCTTGTTTTAATAGAATCATGCTGAAGAAAAAGAAAGAGGGAATCCCTGGTGATATACTGTAACATACAACTACTTGAAAATATACACTCAAAAGTTTCAATTAAATGCAATCCAACATCTATTAAACACAATGTGCCAGGCACTGACAGATGAATGAGCCACAAAAACAAATCAGTTCCTGCCTTCAAAGAACTTACATTCTAGTAGGAAGGAAACCACACATACACGAATAAATGCAAAGTGATTTCAGGGACCAGGAAGCACTGACAACCGGGAGAATCAAGAAAGGTTTCTTAGAGGAGGTGGCACAGAAGCTGAACCTTTTTAAACGGAACAAGGGGCTCCAGAAGCAGAGGTAAAGAGGGAGGATAGTCCAAGAATGGAGGTCACTGTGCAAACTGTACAAAGGCATGAACATGGATGCTGGAAGCCTGAGTACAGAACAATAGCTTTGGAACCAGCTCATCCTCAAATCATCATTTTTACAATGAAATCTTCAAAGTGACCAAACCACCCTAACTCCAATCCCTTGGGTTCATGTGACCATAATATTGCTGCCATATAAACTTTTAAGGCCTCCATTTTCCTTGTTAACAGCCAATATTTACATGGTGCTTAAAGGTTTGCAAAGAGCTGAATCTAGTCAAGCGAGCCAGGTAGTCTGCACATCCGTTTGACAGTCAAAGTTGAGCAGCTCACCCCACCTCTCCTCCTTCACTCCTA
Organism: Dromiciops gliroides; assembly: GCF_019393635.1. Classification (NCBI taxonomy): domain Eukaryota; kingdom Metazoa; phylum Chordata; class Mammalia; order Microbiotheria; family Microbiotheriidae; genus Dromiciops; species Dromiciops gliroides. The sequence goes on along the minus strand of NC_057862.1, from coordinate 416,068,526 downwards.
TTCCTGAGGAAGCGGTGGCCTCTCTCCCTCTCTCCCTCTTTCCCTCTTTCTCTCTGATGAGGCCTGTATCCTTGACTTAGTCCTTCTGCATACCTGAGCAGGCTGGTAAACCAGTAACTCTTCTCTTATGCATCTTCAAACTTTACACATTTAGTGTTTTTCCCCATTAACTAAAACCCATACATATCTACTCCATCCTCATAAGACCCTCCCTTTACCCTTCTGTCTTCTCAGGCTCTTGTATCATCCTGTAGCTCCCTTTCACTGTCTCCACTTGCTCTCTCTCTCTACAGCTGACTTCTCTACCACCTGGTTGAAATTATTCTCTCTAAGGTTAACAATAGACTCAACTTGGCCTTTTCTCAGCCTTATTCTCCCTGACCTCTGCAGCCTCTGATACTGCTAAACACCTCTGCCTCTTGGATACTCTTTCCTCCCCCGGCTTTCAGTGACCCTGCTCTCTCTCAGTTCTTCCCTGTCTTGGATGATCACTCACTCATCCTCAGTCTCTTTTGATGGATCATTATTCATCTCCTGTGCCCTCAGCATCGGTGTTCCGAGGGCTCTGTCCTAGGCCCTTTCTTCTCTGTTCATACAGTATCTCAGAAATCTCATCAGTTCCTATAGCTTTAAGTATTATTTACATGACAACTCCTGAATCTCTATAGATCAAGTCTTAAGCTCTCTCCTGAATTCTAGTTCCACAGTCCCATCTGCAAGCTGGATATTTCCTTCCAGATGTGCCATGGACATCTCAAACACAAGTCCAAAATAGAATTATCTTCTCCCCTAAACTACCTCTTTTCCACACTTTCCTAATTCTTTTTTTTTTTTTTTGCAGGGCAATGAGGGTTAAGTGACTTGCCCAGGGTCACACAGCTAGTAAGTGTCAAGTGTCTGAGACTGGATTTGAACTCAGGTCCTTCTGAATCCAGGGCCAGTGCTCTATCCACTGCGCCACCTAGCTGTCCCCTCTCATTCTACTAGCATACCACCATCCACTCAGTTTTGTACACCCAGAGTGGGGACTCCTCCCTCTTTCTCATACTCCATTTGTAATTAGTTACCAAGTCATTTCAATTCTACCTCCACACCTTTCATATCTATCCTCTTCTCTCTACTCACAGAACCACCACCCTAATTAAGGCCCTTGCCACCTCACCTGAACTACAATAAAAACATTCTAGTTGCTCTGCCTTTCTCCAGTCACTTCCTAGCTGCCAAAATAATCTTAAAGTACAGGCTTGACCACATCACATATTATGCTCTCAAACACTTTCAGTGACTCCTAATTGACTATAAAATTAAATATAAACTTTCTTCGGGCGGGGGGGGGGGGGACGGGGGGGACGACACGCGCAGGGCAATGAGGGTTAAGTGACTTGCCCAGGTTCACACAGCTACTAAGTGTCAAGTGTCTGAGGCTGGATTTGAACCCAGGTCCTCCTGAACCCAGGGCTGGTGCTTTATCCACTGTGCCACCCAGCTGCCTCCAAAATATAAACTCTTAAGTCTAGTATCTAAGGCCCTCCTCCACAGTCTGGTCCTACCCATTTTTCCTCACTTTATTTAATACTATTTCCAATCATCAATTCTTTGTTCCACTCAAACTGATCTAACTTCTTGTTCTGGAACCGATATTCCATCTCTTGCCTAGGTACATTGGCACATGGACTCAGTACTGAATTATCTGTCTTCATTTTCACCTCTTAGAATCCTTATATTCCTTTGAAGCCACCACCTTCTCAGTGAAGTCTTACTTGATTTCCCTCCTTCCCCCTTTTCAATATTCCTTGTTTCATATTTATGCTACATTTGCATAAATGTTGTATCCTTCCAATAGAATGTAAATTCTTTGGGGGCAGACTTTTTTGTTTATCTTTTTGTATCCGTAGGATAGCACTTTGTAAATAAATGGTGACTGATCAATGTTTGCCAAAATAAATTAAATACAAAAAATTTAAAGGGTGAATTATCTGGATTGCAGCTGTTCTAATTCTCAACTCCTCTGAACTCCAAATTATAGACAACTTGCATAAAAATACATTTATCACCAAACATAAAAGAAACTAGAAAAGCCAACATAGGGTCCGAGAGGGCACTGACCTCTTTTGTTCTCTCTCTCAGTCCCTTATCTTCGTAGTGTGGGTGATTGGTTAAGGTCCTCCCTGTGCACAGTTTGACTCCGGCTAACAACTGCATGCTTCCAGCAAATACAGCCTTCCGAGGAGTGTTTGACCTAACAAGGTTTCCAAATTTTGAGAAAATCTTAAGGGTTTTTTATTAATACAAGAAAAGACAAATAAAAAAATTCTTTCACCATTCTTTTGAACTCATTCAACCATGTTAACACATTAGGAATCAGGAAAAACAAATAAGACAAGATATATTCACACTACATTGGTTTCTGGTTTGAAGTTCAATAGATCACCAGAATAAACTACCAAGAAGTACCAGTTATAACAAACTTATAGGAACATGTTCTGAGCTGCAAGAAATCTTCTAGTCCCATCCTCTCATTTTACAGATGAAGAAACTGAGGCCAAAGGCTAAATGGCCTGACCATATCGATAACAGCAGAGATGACTTCCAAACCTAGGACTTCTGGCTCCAAATTCAGAGGTCATTCCAGGTTTTACCAAGTTATGTAGCATAACAAATGGCTTTTATAACACAGACAGCTTCTGGGTCTGGCACATCACCTTTAAAGTACAAACTTTTCTTTGCTGTCAGGACCAGTCAAAGGGAATTCAGGAGAGATTTACTGTTCCTTTGAATTGGGCTTAAGTGAAAGGCCACCTAGAGTAGCACAGAATATGATCTGTCGTTAAGGGCAAGTCTGAGCCCTATAACAACAGCTTGACATCAAGAACAGATTTCCAGGGCTTTCACTCCATTAAAAGGACAGAATGGTCACAAAGAGTTTGCTTGAGTGAGTCTTTAATGACAGAATCTATAAAAATCATGGAAAAAAATAACCAACCCAGCAGCAGAGATGGTACTACCATTATCAACTCTCTAAAAAAGGACATCTCTTATTTGTCTTACTTTCTCTTTCTATCTATCTATGGAAGGTTGTTATGCTATTAGCGTGCTAGAGATACAACAATTTTTTTAAAAAGTACAGTCCCTGACCTCAAAGAGCTTAGATTCTAATGGTGGACAGGAAGAGGTAAATGTCTATACATCTGATGTAAATTATTTTTATGAAAAAAAAATTGGTTTATTTGATTTAAAAAAAGAGAAAAGAAAACCAAATCAATAGTATTAAAAATGAGAAGGGTGAATATGAAGATGAAATAAAAGCAATTTTAAGGAGTTATTCTGCCCATTTATAGGCCAACAAATTTAACAATTTAAGTGAAACAAGAAAATTTACAAAAATACAAATTGCCTAAGTTAACAGAAGAGGAAATAGAATATCTAAGTAGATCTATTTTAGAAAAAGAAATTGAACAGCTTCCTAAGAAAAAAGCACCAGGACTAGACAGATTTATAAGTGAATTCTATCAAACATTTAAAGATCAACTAATTCCAATATTAAATAAATTATCTGGAATAATAAGTCTAGCAAACTTCTTTTATGAAACAAATAAGATACTGATACCTAAACCAGGAAGAGTAAAAACAGAGAAAGAAAATTATAGACCAGTTTCACTAATGAATATGGATGAAAAAACCCTAAATAAAATACTAGCTAAAAGATTACAACAATGTATTATTAAGATCATACATTATGACCAGGTGGGATTTATACCAGGAATGCAGGGATGGTTTAACATAAGGAACACTATTAACATAACTGATTATATCAATAATAAAAGTTTTTTTAAATCATATAATTATACCGATAGATGCAGCAAAAGAGTTTGATAACGCACAACACTCATTTCTATTAAAAACATTTGTGGAGGCAGGTAGGTGGCACAGTGGATAAAGCACCGGCCCTGGATTCAGGAGGACCTGAGTTCAAATCTGACCTCAGACACTTGACACTTACTAGCTGTGTGACCTTGGGCATGTCACTTAACCTTCATTGCCCTGCCCCCGCCAAAACCAAACCACTTTTAAGTATAGGTATTTTTCCTTAAATTGATAAAAAGCATTTACCAAAAATCATCAGCAAGCATTATTTATAATAGGGATAAGCTAGAACCCTTCCCACTAAGATTAGGTGTGAAACAAGGATGTCCACAGTGAGCAATATTATTCAATATTGTTTTGGAAATCCAAACAATAATAGTAAAAGAAGAAAAATAAATAGAAAGAATCAGAATAGGGAATGAGGTTATAAAACTATCTTTTTTTGCAGACAATATGATGATATACTTGGAAAATCCTAAAGACTCAACTAAAAAGTTAGTTGAGGGGGGTGGCTAGGTGGCGCAGTGGATAAAGCACCGGCCCTGGATTCAGGAGTACCTGAGTTCAAATCCGGCCTCAGACACTTGACTTACTAGCTGTATGACCCTGGGAAAGTCACTTAACCCCCATTGCCCAGCCAAAAAAAAAAAAAAAGTTAGTTGAAATAATAATTTTAGCAAAGTAACAGGATATAAAGTAAATCCACATAAATCATCAGCATTCCTATATATCCACAAGTAAAAGCCTGCAAGAAGAGATAGTAAGTTACCCCATTTAAAATCACGAGACAGTATAAAATACCTGGGCATACACTTGCCAAAACAAACCCAGGAACTATATAAACAAAGTTATAAAAAACTTTTTATAAAAATAAAATCAGATTTAAATAATTGGAGAAATATTAATTGTTCATGGGTAGACAGGATCAATGTACTCAAAATGACAATTTTACCTAATTTATATGTTCAATGACATTCCAATTAAATGACCAAAAATTATTTTACAGAATTAGGAAAAATAATAACAAAATGCATTTGGAAGAACAAAAAATCAAGAATATCAAAGTAACTAAAGAAAAATGTAAAGGGAGGAGATTTAGTAGTACCAGATCTTAAACTATATTATAAGATAATAATTATCAAAATTATTTGATACTGGTTAAGAAATAGAAAGGTAGATCAATGGTACATAGTATACATTCAATTTACAGTGGCAAATTAATATAGTAACTTTGTATTTGACAAGTGTAAAGACAAGTTTCAGGGATAAGAATTCATTATTTAATAAAAACTAGAAAGCAGTCTGGCAGAAATTGGGCATAGATCAATATTTTACACCATTTACCAAGATAAGGTCAAAATGGATACATGATTTAGATATAAATAGAGATATTACAAGAAAATCTAAAGAACATGGAACATATTAGTTATCAGATTTATGAATAGTTGACCAATTTATGAATAAACAAGAGACAGAGGACAGAATGAGGTGAAAAATGGATAATTTAAATTACATTAAATTACGACTTTTTGTATAAATAAAACAAATGTAGCCAAGATCAGAAGCAAAACAGAAAATGGGGGTGGGGGGATTTATACAGCTTCTCAGATAAAGGTCTCATATCTCTGTTAAGGGCTAAAATTCTAGCTAAACTGTCTAAAATATCTAATGAGTGGTCGCCAATAAATTATAAGCTTTAGCAAGAGTTAGACTTTTAAGCATTTATTAAGGAGAATAAGAGTTTGGTAAAGAGAGAAGAAAAGGCCTAGATTCCTATCTATTAAAGGGAGAGCTCATTTCTAGCTCCCCTCTCCACCAGCGTCCTCAGGAAAGAGCGTGAGCCTGAGTGCCAGTCTCTTCCTTCCTCCTCCCACTAGCCCGCATCACTTCCTGACGCCAAAGAAAAGACTCCTGGTCTTACCCTCAAAGACCTTCACTTCATGGGCGGAACTCTTCTACAGTAAGTCTCCAGCAGGTGGCGTCATTCCAATCGTTACATCTCAAATACATAAAGAACTTTGTCAAATCTATTAAGAATATGAGTCATTCCCAAATTGATAAATGGTCAAAAGATGGGAAAAGGCAGTTTTCTGATAAAGAAATCAAAACAATTTATAGTCATATAAAAATACTCTAAATCTTTATTGATTAATGAAATGCAAATTAAAACAACCCTGAGATATCATTTTACACCTATCAGATTGGCTAAAATGATTGAAGAGGAAAGTGAAGAGGGAATGCGGAAAAACTGGGACTTTTATTCATGGTTGGTGGAACTGTGAACTGATATAACAATTTTGGATAGCAATCTGAAATTATGCCCAAAGAGTTATCAAATTGCCTATACCCTTTGATGCAGCAATACCACTAACAGGTCTATTTCCAAAGATGATATGGGAAACAGGAAAAGAACCTATATGCGCTAAAATATTTATAGCAGCTCTCTTTGTGGTGGCAAAGAACTAGAAATTATGGAGATGCCCATCAGTTGGGGAATGTATGAACAAGTTGTGATATATAATTGTGACGGAATACTACTGTGCTGTAAGAAATTATGAGCTCATTAATTTTAGAAAAATATGGATGTCCCCCCCACCAAAAAAAAAAGAAGAAAAACATGGATAGACTTGCATGAAATAATGAAGAGTGAAATTAGCAGAACCAAGAGAATGTGATATATAGTAAGTGCAATATTGGGGTTTTTTGTGTGTGTGTGAGGCAATTGGGGTTAAGTGACTTGCCCAGGGTCACACAGCTAGTTAAGTGTCAAGGGTCTGAGGTCAGATTTGAACTCAGGTCCTCCTGAATTCAGGGCTGGTGCTCTATCCACTGTGCCACCTAGCTGCCCTGCAATATTGTTTTAAGAACAACTTTGGGGGGCAGCTAGGTGGTGTAGTGGATAAAGCACCAACCCTGGACTCAGGAGGACCTGAGGTCAAATCTGACCTCAGACACTTGACACTTACTAGCTGTGTGTCCCTGGGCAAGTCACTTAACCCTCACTGCCCTCCAAAGAAGAAATACTCAAATTAACTACAAAGGACATAAGAAGGAAGACACTTTCTGTATCCAGAAAAAGAATTGATAAATAGGAAAATAGGAGTATTTATAGAATAATTTTACACACACACACACACACACTCACACACTCACACACACACACACACACACACTCACACTCACACACACACACACCCCCCCTAATGGTAGCCATCTCTAGGGCAGAGTGGGGGTAGGCAAGGAAAAAAGGGGAAAAAAGGGTTACATGTTAACTATTATATATTAAAAGGAATAGCAAATACTAAATTCAAGTTACGGACAAATTGTTTTCTGGTATCAGCTACATTAGAATAAATTTGAGTTTTCAAAACATGCATTATAGGTAGATTTGAGTTGAATCTTAAATCCAGGGAAGCTAGGGGACAGAAGTGAGGCGGGAGAGTGAAGGTAAGAGCTAACCAGGGTGAATCCTGTTGAGTCTGGATGATTTCATTGGTGGCAACAAATTTTTCTTTCCCTAGAAGTGACAGATCTGGGGAGCTCTGCAGAAATATCAAACTACTTGATCACCTTACAAAACTGCAGTGAAACTATTGCTCTGCAGTTAAAATAGAATTTGCATTAACCACTTCAGTTAAATCAGGCTCCCAGCACCATAAAGAAGCAGGCAGCCACGCTTAATCAAGCACAGTACTCTAGATGTGAAGGAAGCTCTTATGATCCCTGCCCTCATGCAATCCTTTCAAAGGGATATTTAACTATAGACATCTAGCTTCCTCTCCTCTTCTGCACTGGGAAGTGGGGAGAAACAAAAGCATTAAAACTTTGTCGTCCATAAAGACAAAACCTGAGCCAAAGCTCATCGCAGACTAGAAAAAACAAATCCATGAAGTATGCTGCTATTGGTTTCCCTTACTTAGTGTGCTAATTGTTTAGGGAGGAGGGAGGTTAGGAACAAGGTGGGTAATGAAGGCCCAGTCACGGGCATGAGCACTGGGACTTGGCCTGCTCAGATAAGGATTGGGGAGCTTGCTCCTGGAAGTGTCCAATAATGTAGAATGAGGGGCCTGACTTTCCACCTCAAGAGTATTCACCAGTATTCTATGTCTGTTTTCTGGCAGAAGAAAAGCCCTTTGACCTGGGAGTTCTGGAATCAAGGAAGATGAAGATGTTCTGCATTACTGCACAAGTATGACATACTGAATTGCTTGATCACATAGGGAGGGTTGAGAAGGGAGGGAGGAAGAAAAATTTAGAACACTGAATTAGCTCAGGGACCTTGATTTCATTGGGGTGGGCTCATGGAGGGAATAGCTTTCCTACCCAATTGAGAGGAGTAATCTATTTAACGCTGCAGGAAAGTAGGAGGGGAAGAGGATAAGGAAGGAAGGGTGAAAAAAAGAGAGTGCAAAAAAAAATAAGAAAAAAAAGAATCATTTCTTAATTTCCTTTGAAGTTACCTGCTGGGGAATGGATCTTGGTCTTATATATTTATGTTAATTCTCCATATATATTAAACATCAGATCTTGACAAGTTATTTTATCAAAAGCTCTCCCCTTATTTCAATGGTTTCCCATCTTATTTTCTATGCATTGATATTATTTGCATAAAAGTTTCAATTTCCATGTAATTTAAATTATCTATTTTATTTTTCTTTATGACTTCTTTCTTTCGTTTTTAAAAGAATTTTCCTACAGGTCATAGCTTTTGTAAAGTGAGCTCATTATCTCTCTCCTTTTTCCTGGTCTGACCTGATATCTGCAGTTTTTATTGTGTCCTGTTAAAAAAGAAGAAAAGCCCCTTTGGTCAGTTGCTGAGCCAGAACTGGGAGTGCAAACAAAAGGCCACAAAATGGAGAAATTCACTCCTTTTCCTTCCTGCTGGTCAAGAGGAATAAGGAAGGCACCTGAACTCTGAGTAGCCAATTGAGTGGTGCCCTTTTCCCACCCTCCGTCAGGCGAGGCAGTGAGCACATTTCTTCCTAGGCAAGCCTGGGTGTGAGATACAACAATCTTGCTTGTGTCTCCTTTCTCTTGGTACAGGACCTTGTGAAACTTCAGCACATCAGAGAAGCAGAGGTCCATTCACAGTCTATGCAGGTGTTTACTCTTAGCCAGGCTTCACAGACGTCTGGAGTGATTTGCTTGGTCCAACCCACTAGCAGATCACCAAATAGCCAACACACTATCTTGCAGTATGGGACTGACTTGTCAAGAGGCTTTACCACATTCAGAAGTGAACTTGGACTTAATTCTTCTCAACAATACAATGATCCAAGATAATTCCAAAGGACTCATGATGGAAAATGCTCTCCATATCCAGAAAAAAGAACTGTGGAATCTAGATGTAGATTGAATCATACTATTTCTACCTTTTTGTTTTTCTTTTTTGAGGTTTTTCCCTTTTGTTTTGATTCTTCTTTCACAACATGACTGATGTAGAAATATGTTTAATGTGATTGTACATATGTAACATATCAGATTGCTTGCTGGCTTGGGGAGGGGGAAGGGAAGGGAGGAAAGGAGAAAAATTTGGAACTAGAAATTTTATAAAAACATATGTTGAAAACTCTCTCTTCATGTAACTAGAAAATAATAAAATACTTTTATGATAAAAAAGAAGTGAACTTGGTAGGGTGAATGCTCTGTAAGAACTGCTTTAAGCCTATGCCTCCTTTCCTCAGAGTTTGAGGTCGTATGGGGTGGAGTGTGACCCCAGTTTGGAGAAAGGGGTGTACTTCTATTTTTGCTATATCTTCTTAGTAAATATCTCTGTAAAAGTGAACTATGTTAAGTGGTCATGAAGTACTTCGAGGATAAAGCAAATGTCAAAATTGAAATCAGAGTGTTAATTACTGAGTCAAAAAAAAGAAGAAATATCAGTAAAAGATTCAATAATACAGCAGGTATCCGTACTGAAACATATAACTGCAAAAGTCACCTTAAAAGGAACTGGAATTAAAACAATCTTAAAAACTAACTAATTGGCTTGGGGAGCACACATTAGTCTGAGAGTTCAAGCTGACAGCATTAAATAAAACCCTATTGCTCCTCACAGGTGCCCATAGAGGCCTGAGAGATGAAAACACCTGAACTGCTACTGCAAGTGAGGGATGGGAGACAAAGTCCAAAGTTTTACTCTAAGTGAGGCCTCACATGGCATAAAAACGACAGAACCCTTTCTAGTTGTGAGGACCCACTAGAGAGATTCATCACCTGGGACTTTATTTTTTGGATCCCTAATTTGGAGAATCCGTTAGAGATAAATTAACCATTTTTTCTTTGTTGTTTTAGCCTATAATTGTAGTCAATTTATTCTGGTGTATTTCCTTTAAAAGTCAGACCAGTTCCTTTTAAGATGACTTGCAGTTAAATATTAAGTACCAATATCTGCTGTATTCTTGGATCTTTTATGAATAATGATAACAAGGATAATTTGAGACATGGATTTTCCAAACCTAAAATGTTCATGTCTTGCTGAAAAATATTTATATTTTTTCTTTGGCTTTTAAACAGTACTGGACAGCTAGCCCAATTATGAAATCTACAGAAACCCAGAGAAATCAACCCACAGAGTAATTTCTTTGGAGAGCCTCCCACTTACTTGTTCAAGGCTTACTTGATCTCATTTTTCTCAAACTGAGCCTGCTTGTCTTTTTGTTGGGCCAATCTGGAATTCCATTTGGATTGTTCTAGAAGCAACTTAGATAAGTTGGAGAATTTGGTGTGCCTTATGTAGAAAGGGGACACCTAGAGAGTTTGGGCCTCCTGATGAATTTTCCGTGTGTGTTCCAGGTATCTCTGGAGAAGTTGCCTCTCTGAGCTCTGGGGAAGAAGATGAGCAGCGGTTTGTCTTTCCCTCACACCAGGTGGCTTGTGAGTGCATGAACTTCTAGGCAATGGTCTGGAATGGGACCATGTCCTGTTTGCAACTTCTAACAGGGTCTTATGAGATTTCAAAAGGTTGGGGAACAGAGGTCCAGTGATGGGAATCTATATCAGGGAATAGCCCAGACAAGAGGAATGACCTACCTGACCAAATCTATCAATGAATCAACCCAGACACTATGATCTGCAGTAAGGGAATAACATCCTGTGGCTATGCCACACTTGGAAAAGAACTTGGAGCCAATGCTTTGTAGCTAGATACAAATGCTTTAGGTTTGAGACCACTCTTCCCCCAAAAGGTGGCAGACAGGCAAGTGTGCCCCAAGTTCAAAGGAATATCTTCATACTTCTTGCTGTATCTTTTTAGTAAATATTTCTCTGTAAAAGCTAATTTATGCTAATTGGTTATCAGCAATATGATAGGTGAAAGCCAATGGTCAAATAGATTATTGCAGCACTAATGCCTGGGTCAATGATATAAAAGATACTGAATATAATCAAAATATACTGAGGAGCACAGTGGAATGGGAGCTCAAACTGATATTAGAGAAAATCTCACTGCCCTAAGAACTCTGAGCAGGAGATGTAGCCATATGCCTTCTGGGGACCTGACTTACCAGTGCAAAGGTGAGATGAGATAAAGCCACAGAATCTACATATGGATTTCATTTACTTAAGAAGGCTTATTTTGAGATGGCTTCTTCCTTTGTAATAACCATCAATAAGTGCATTTATAATTCACATATTTTGAGATACACTCCTGAATTACATATAGTTCATAAGCATGTTTGAATTTCAAGTTATATATTCCAAACCAGAAAGCCTGACTCAGCAAAGCTCCTGTATCTAAATGCTGTACTGAGTCGGAATACCTTTACGTAAACAAAAAAATGGCATTAAAAGTAGTGCAGGGGTGGCTAGGTGGCACAGTGGATAAAGCACCAGCCCTGGATTCAGGAGTACCTGAGTTCAAATCCGGCCTCAGACACTTGACTTACTAGCTGTGTGACCCTGGGCAAGTCACTTAACCTCCATTGCCCAGCCCCCCCCCCCCAAAAAAAGTAGTGCAAGCAAAATCAATAAATATTTGTTGAATGTTTACTGTGTACAAAGCACTACACTAAGTTGAAAGGGACACAAAGAAATGTAAGTCATCTTATGTATCCTCAATTTACAATTTAACTGAGAGATGAGAAAATTTTAAATAAAGTTAAATAATTAAAAGCAAGATAAAATCATACGATGAATTGACAGCTATGTAGTACAGATTAAAGAAGTGTAGATGAAAACAGCCATTATTGCAGAGGTTCCTAGAATTTAGAACTGGAAGAGGCCTATGAACAACGGTCTTAAAATTGGAGTCAGTGAACCTAGATGGGGAAAAAAACACACCACCACATTTGCCCTAACTAGTAACTGAAGTTTAGTGTTTCCTTCCATCATAAAAGCAGGTAACAAAGCATTGTTCTGAGAAGGGGTCCATAGGCTTCAGCAGACTGCCAAAGGGACACAAAAATGTTAAGAAACCCTGCTTTAGAGATTATTTAGTCCAATAAAGATGGAACAAAAACCCAGCAAGGGTTTTAGTGATTGGTACTGCACTGTGGGGGAAAGGAGGACAGTCCATTAGGATCACAGATCTGGAGGTGGAAGGTCTCCCAACTAGCCCAGCCCCACCATTTATTTATTTATTTATTTTTTAGTGAGGCAATTGGGGTTAAGTGACTTGCCCAGGGTCACACAACTAATAAGTGTTCAGTGTCTGAAGCCAGATTTGAACTCAGGTACTCTGGACTCCAGTCCACTGCACCACCTAGCTGCCCCCCCACCCCCACCCCCTCATTTTAAAGATGAACAAACTAGAGTCCAGGGAGATGGCATGGCCAAGGTCACACACACAGTAAGTGTCAGAGGTGGGATTTGAACACCGGTCTTCTGATTCTTAGAACCAGGACTTATTAAAGCTTACCAGGTTAATAATTCACATCCTTAAGAATACAATATCTAACTTTATGCTGTCTTCCCTTTCTACTATTTTCTACCTGTTCAGGCAGATGCTCTAATATCTTATACAAGAAGCATAGTTTATGTTTATTTTAGAGTTCACAAAGTAAATGTGAGATTTGAAATCAGACCTCCTGAACCCAAATTTAGAGCTCTTTTCACATGTCATACTGCTTATTTTGTATATGTTGTGAACAATAGCCATAACTGGAAAGGCAGCATCATAGATAACTTGTTTCTGGCGCATCACTGCTACAAACATTGTACTTTGTAACCACAGCTATATATAAATTTGAGTTATTACACCATATTCATTTTTATTAAGTATCCTGACAACAAAAATCTGGTAAAATTCAAGAGCTCTAACTTCCTCAAGGTTAATTATTAATATTGCTACTTTATAAACCACTAAACTCTGATGACTACAGAGGTTGTGTGTGTCTGACATTGTTTTTCTTGTTTTATTAACAATTGTATTTGAAATCTCAGAACTCTGCCCTTCCCTGGACTACCCTGCCCCCTTACCCTCCCCGCCTCAATCCGGTCCCTGATGGTTGGCCTGTCACAAGTCTTTCCTCTCCAGTCAATCGTCCCTTCAGCTAAGTGATCTTCCTAAAGTACAAATTTTAACATGTCACTCCCCCATTAGCCCCCCAACTCCAGGTTCAAATATAATATAAAAATATTAGTCCTCCATAAACAAGTCCCACCTAAAATCCCATCTTCTACATATAGAAAGCCTTTTCTAATCCCTCTTAATGCTAGTGCCTTCTTTGTTGTTTATTTTTACTTGATCCTGTATATAGCTTGTTTTTTACAAAGTGACACGTCGACTGTCTCTCCCATTAGATGGTGAACTCCTTGAGAGCACAAATTTTCACCTTCATCCCCAGTGCTTGGCACAGCGCCTGGTACAGAGTAGACCCTTAATAAAGGTTTATTGACTGACTGATTTTCTTTAAGCATTTCAGTCTATTCTTAATGAAAACAAACCCACAGCCATAGGATGTTCTGAGATACAATTATCAAAGGAACAAATGGTTCTTAGAACTTAACTTTAAATTAGTTGTATGACAGGTGGAGCTCTGTCTGGGCATTTCTCTTTCATGAATATTTCCACCTGATACAGTCTCTTAACGGTTGTGGTCTGTATCTAAAACAGCTAATGTGCTTGAAACCACTGAATGACACTTCTCTATTATAGAAAAACGAAGCAATTTTTACAAATGTCTGAACAAATGATGTATAAAATGAAAGGATAATTTGTTTTTATAGCTTTCTGCCAAGCTCCATAGCAGGCTGCCCAACCTGCAAACAATTTATTCTGTAAGAAATGTCACTAAATAATGACAAGGACTCACAGGTCAAACTGATTTACATTATATAATTTAAATGTCATTCCAAAAAGACCTGATGGCATTTTGAACAAATAATCTCATTTATTTTTGAAGCTCTAAGCCTCAACAAGTTAATTACTGTTGAACTAATGGGTAAACTGAGCATTATAATATAACGTATGAACATTTGCTTTATCTACACTTCAAGAATTTATAGAATTATGCAAATACAGAATGATTCATTAAAAATAAAAGAGGTTTAAAGTCATTTAAGGTCTAAACTTAACCTGCTTCATATTTAAAACATGTAGTAATTCATTCTGCTCGTTAAACCACTTAAGAAAACTTAGTGAATTTGTTTTTAAACTCAATGAAAAATTGTTGCATTTGTTAAGTTTCATTAAAGAAAAGGAAGTACTGGTAAACAAATTTCACCACAGCCTCCGTGTTACAAGATCCAACTCTCAAGGTCCCTTTTTGTTAACTACAGAGTATCAGAAGAAATTTTCAGAAGAGAAAATGGATCCATAAACCAGGAAAAGAAATGATGTGATGTTGACAAGGGGTTAGAGACTATTGAGTTTTATGGCAGATGTCCTTAATAAAAGGAAACTTACTTTTATTTACACATAAAAGGAAAACTCTTTAAAAAAAACAAATAAGTACACCTTGTACTTTTGTTGAAATTGATATCCAGAAGGAAATCACAGGTTCTGGTTAGTTTAGTCTTGGCATAGAGAAGGTCTTATGAATGAATGAAAAAAACCACGTATTAAGACTTTACTATGGGGGCAGCTAGGTGGTGCAGTGGATAAAGCACCGGCCCTGAATTCAGGAGAACCTGAGTTCAAATCCGGCCTCAGACACTTGACACTTAACTAGCTGTGTGACCCTGGGCAAGTCACTTAACCCTCATTGCCCTGCAAAAAAAAAAAAAAAAGACTTCACTATGTCTCAAATACTGTGCTAAGCAATGTAGTTAGAAACACAAAAGGAAAACTAGTCTCTCCCCTCAAGGGCCTCTACAATCCTCTCTTTCTTGATGACCTCATCAACTCCAGTGAGTTTAACAATCATCTCTATGCTGACTCCTAGATCTATAGATGATAGATAGATAGATAGATAGATAGATAGATAGATAGATAGATAGATAGATAGATAGATAGATAGATAGATAGATAGATAGATAGATAGATAGATAGATGGATGGATGGATGGATGGATGGATGGATGGATGGATGGATGGATGGATGGATGGATGGATGGATGGATGGATGGATGGATGGATGGATGGATAGATAGTCTCTTTCCTGAGGTTCAATCCCACCATCACCAATTCCTACCGTCCATTTCAAACTGGATGTCCTAGGGACATTTCAAACTCAATATTTCCAAAACAAACTCATTATCTTTCCCTCTTAGTCTCACTTCCTGACATCTCTCCTTTTCAGTTCATCCTCCACACAGCTGCCCAAGTTATTTTCCTTAAATTCAGATATGACTGAGGCAGCTAGGTGGTGCAGTAGATAAAGCACCGGCCCTGGATTCAGGAGGACTTGAGTTCAAATCCAGCTTCAGACACTTGACACTTACTAGGTGTGTGACCCTGGGAAAGTCACTTAACCATCATTGCTCCACCAAAAAAAAAAAATCAGATATGACTATGTCACTTTAGGGTTCCTTATTGCCTCAAGGATCAAATATAAACTTCGCTGTCTAACTTTCAATGCCCTACACAACCTAGTCCTGATGTATCTTTTTAGCCTCAATGGATACTCCTCTCCTTCCTGCATGCTGTTATCCAGTTCAACTGGCCTTCCCTCTGTTCCTCATACATGGCATTCCATCTCTTACCTTTGTGTCTTTGCAATGGCTGTCTCCCATACCTGGGATACTCTCTCCTGTCCCCTCTCCCTCACAGAATCTATTCCTTCCAGATGGAGATCAAGCACCATAGTCCACAGGAAACTTTTCATGATCCCCTCCACTACTAGTATCTTCCCTCTCAAACTACTATTTAACCAAACTACTGTTCTCACTGCAGTTATTCTTTATATACTCATATATGCATTTGTCATTTCCCTGGTTAGACTATATGCTTTTTTGGGGGGGGGGCAGGGCAGTGAGGGTTAAGTGACTTGCCCAGGGTCACACAGCTAGTAAGTGTCAAGTGTTTGAGGCCAGATTTGAACTCAGATCCTCCTGAATGCAGGGCCTGTGCTTTATCCACTGCACCACATAGCTGCCCCCAGACTCTTTGATGGCAGGGATTGTTTCACTCTTTGTACTTGTGTACAGGGTCCAGCATATAGTATGCGCTTCATATTTGTTGATTAATGCATTTATTCATTCAATAAGTTCCTCATGCATAATCACTAAGGAAAACTTCAGACAGGGAAGAATTTTGCACATAAAGCTTTCAGAATGTTTCAAACATTCAATTTACTTGGTAAGGTCTCTTTAATGGAAATAGGAGTCAATTACAAAGTATTGGCTCTTAAAAAGCTCACTATTATTAGTCCATAGGAACTCCACCTCTGCCCCCCCCAACTGTGACCCAAATTTCTGACCTAAGAAAGAGATCAGCTTCGTTTTTACCACCTTAATGATGAGCTTAATGCCAAGAATAAGGCTGACACATGTGACTTAATAGTTTGCAAATGTCAGTTTGTCCCTGATCCTAAGAGCTAAGAAATGTTCCATCAGAGAGGAAACATGGTTAAGGAGAGAAAATTTAAGAATCATGGGACTCCCTGAAAAAAAAAATCTAAAAAAACAAATCTTGACACTATGTTTCAAGAAATCATAATAAAAACTGCCCTTACTATTAGAACTAGAAAGTAAAGGAAAGGCAGAAAAAAAATTCACTGATCACCTCCTAAAAGGAACCTTGAAAAGAAGTCTCAGGAATGACATTGCCAAATTCTGTGTTCAGACATTAAGGAAAAATACTGCAGTTGTCTAGAAAGAAGCAGTTCAAGGAACCAGTAAATATTACAGAAGACCTAGAAGCAGCTACTCTAAATAAGAGGAAATATTAGAATATTCTAAAAGGCAATATTCAATATAAAATATTTGATATTCTAAAAGGCAAAATGGATAAGCTTACAACCTGGAATAACTTAGCCTATAAAACTGCGCATTGTCCTATATGGGGAAAAGAAAAGAGAACCTCATTCCCCTCCAGAGTACACTGCAGATCTCCAAGGCCCAGCTATTCATCCTGGAGCCTCACTCCAGCACTAGAATTTACACACTGAGGTACCCTCTGCCCTCGTGGTTCCTCCTTCTGACTGGATGGCTCCTCCCAAATTCTCCTCCTTCCCCATTCTGTCTCACTCCCCCCTCCCCAATTTAAGGAGGGCATGCAGGCTTATATCCCATTTCTTCCCAGGCTGTACTCTGAATTTCTCTCCCATGCCTTCTACTTTTAATCTTTCTTTTATATATTGTCTTCCCCCATTATAAAATCAGCTCCTTGAAGACAAGGACTATATTTCTTTCCACTTCTGTATGTATTCTGAATACTTAGTAAGTGCTTAATATATGCTTATTGACTAACTGAGTTATTTTCAAGTATTTTTGAGTAAAAGACTAGAGCTGAGTAAGAACTCTGAAATGCAAACATAAAGATCCAGAGAAACCTAGAATGGCTAACAATCTATTAAGGGCAGAAAAAGCAAATGCCCCTTCAGAACCATAAGGTCTCCAAAGGCTTTTGAGGGAGCTAAATAAGAAAAACAGAGGTCCTAGGGGAGTGAGGAGTGATTTCCTGTTCTGAAAACTTTTAAGAGAGGAAAGAGAAAGGTAGTCAATCAAAAAACATTTACTGAGTGCCTACTATGTGCCACTAATTACATAATACTTATTTGTGTGTGTGCTGATCTCCCTAATATACTGTAAGATTCAGGGGGAGGAAGAGACTCATTTATATCTGTGTCCCCCGGTTCCTAGCACAATATCTTAATAACTGATTACTGAAACAGAATTTAAACAATAATTATAGACAACTCAAGTCAGCAAAAATGTATTAAAAGTCTCTTGTATGCGAGGTACTGTGATAGATGCTGTGGCAGATGCAAATACATGGTCCCCAATCTCAGAGTTTACAGTCAATCAATCAACTCTAGTACAAGCATGCAGATACACAAAAAGTATAATGCAAAACCGAATAAAAACTATTAGAGAGGTACAAAGTGCTATTAAGGGTCATGGAAGAAAAGTTCAGGGGTTCAAGAAATCTTTAGACCCATTACATGTTTTCTAAAACTTTTCATACTTGACAACACAGAAATACTGTTGCTAAGGAAACAAAGTATACAAACTAGCAGTGCCGCAGGCCATTTTTTTTTTTTTTTTCAGTTTTGAAAGCAAAAGAAGTCTTGCTATGGGCAGATTTTAAAAAGAAAAGTAAAGCTCAAATCCAGTTTGATCCAGATTCTGGACCAGTGCTGATTGATTCAAGCAAACACTGTATGTTTAAGTAGACCCTGTTTTGGTCACATTCGTCATCACTTAAGCTTCTTTTACAAACATGCCTGGCAGCTATTTTTCTTCCGGAGTGTAATTTAGATTTGGGGAATCTTAAAAGAACATTGTCAAAGGGACCGGATCACAATGGGGTAGTTGCAAGTGAAGTCATACTTGTATTCTGCCACACTTATCCAAAAACACTCTAAAGCCGCCCAGAGCACTGTCTAATAATGGGAACTTTAAGAGAAGAGGAACCCCAGTCACAAAAATCAACACTGATGAAGTACAAACCTGAGTGATCTTGCCCTTTTCACAGACGGATTATATTTTGAAAATTTCTGAATCTCTTCTAGGGGGGAAAGTATGAAAACAAAGGCTGCTGCAAGCAAGTACTTCTGAGCTGAGGTTGCCTGAGACAATCTGGGGCCCTGCCAGGATAAATTTTTAATGACTAAATAATTAATTCCTGAAAATGGGAGTTTTTAATGCAAATCCTGACAGCCTTTAAGTCTTCAGACCTACCAGGTGGTGGTGGTTGTATAGCATTAATCTTTAGCAGCATAATTTTAAGAACAGAAAATACCCATCCCACCTTCAGATGCATGTGTCATAAATTTCCAGTTGCCTATAGTTAATGCAAAAGTAATTAGCTTTTCTTTATATGAATAATACTCTTTCCCCATACACAATAAATACTGCAGGAAAAATTTACTCTGTAATTGTCTGCCATGATTTAAAATGAAATAAATAAATAAATAAAGACAAAGAACAGTTTAGCATTCTCAGCACTAGGAACATGTGAAAAATTATTCTCATTGCATCCAGTCAAATCCAGTCCAACATTGGGACCAAAGCCACATGTATATTTTATATATAAATCTATATAAAACTCCATCTATTGCACTCAAGAGACCTAAGCTATCAAACATTTACCATCTCTTAATACACAAGTGGTGCTAAATGGTACTGGTTAGTAAACATTAGTCATGAGAAAGTGTCAATATGGCTACTAAAATCCTAAGTGATGGAGACAACATGGCCAATGCTTTCAGAATATGTCACATAAGATTTGCAACATCTATTTACTTGTGAATAATTACACTGCTGCTTTTAGGTTATAAAGTAGGGAAATGTAGTATTATAGGGTATAAGAATGCTGCTCTGGGTAGAAAGTTTATTTTTGCTGGAAGGAGGCATGTTTCATCAACATAGCTTCGAAACACATGAACTTCATTTAGATGTGGAATATCAAATCCAGTAATAAACTGGAGCAAAAAATAAAAACAATATAATGCTATAGTACAACACTCCAACTTTCGAGACAAAGGTCCTTTATTCTTTTTTTAAAAACAAGGAAGGTTAAGAGTGAATGATATGACCAAATCATATGAAATCTGGCTCAGAATGGTTGACTATTGAATTCTGTGCACAAGATCAAAATTTTATCATTCATAAGCCAAGAACATATTCATGCATCTACATTGTCAGAAAACTAGAATGGTAGTAAGAACTGAAGAAAATAATGGTCATGGCATATCTGATAGAGATTTTAAAAATGCAAGGCAGCTGCATGATGCAGCAGGTCTAATAGCAAATGGGAAGAGAAATGGATTAGCATCAATCACATAGTTTTGGTTCTGTCACTTGTATAGCATTTATACTCTTTGTTTCTCTATGAAATGAACGTCTTCCCATTTGGGGTTATTCTTGGAGGGAATAATGAAAGAATTAATTTTTAAATATAAACATCTCAACAAAACAATACATCTTAGCATTCCTCACAAGTGAAAACAAAGAAATTCAGGTGACTATGAAAAGCATTGTACAAAAATTAAAAACTTAAAATAACTCTTACTTAATCCAGTTCATCAGCTCCACTGTGTCTGGGTCATAGAATTCTCTCAACTCTGATAGCTCCGCCATCATTCCTGGCCAAAACTAAAATGAAAAATAAAATTTACCTCCCACAACTATTATGAATATTAAATGCACAAAACTATGCTTTTCAGGAAGCTCAATTCTTATCAGCAAAGTGAATATGTGTATGTATAACACATATGTACACACACATAATACATGCGTACATGTATATTAAAATGTGTGAAGTCAAACTTATCTTGGAGCAGATTAAAAGAAAGTTCTTCTGAGGAGCAGATTTAAAAAAGTTTCCAGAATTTGGGGACGGAGGAAGGATAGAGTATACCTAATTAAGTGTAGAAAACATCAAAACTCTCACTATATGTATAATTTTTTGCTATTATGCATTATGTACAATAATTTAAATACTACTAATATACTTTAACATCTTTAGAAAACAATGACAACTATTATTATTGTATCACCACTGATACTGACTGTACAAGATTCTAAAAAAATTGGGAAAAAAGAATAAACAAATACTATTAGACAATCAGTCCTAAAGCTCTAACTTGAGATATTAGATTTCAATTCTTTAATCAATTCTAGATTATTCAAGGTCTGAAATAGTCAATTAACTGATTAGCCATATTCTTTGTCTTGTTTGCCACAAAAACATTTCTCGGCTTATTATTACTACTCATTCATCCCTCATCAAGTGAGGAAAAAGGGGAAGCCAAAGGGGATGAAATTCAGGTCAGTTGTTAGCATTTCTGATTATTCATTTCTTGAGAAAGCAAGTTAAAACTTCTGCCTACAATGAAGCTTTTGTATAATTTATAATTTCAATTATTTATAGTCCCAATTTCCATGGCAATTTTTCTTTCTTGGTAGGTGACACAATTAAAACAATTTTTCTGACCAGTTCACTGTCTTCATTTTATTTTTCAAAAGTTCTCAGTGATGCCTTTTGTTTTTAGTCACTTCCTGATATGTCCCCCTGCCACTGAAGCCTCTTTTGTGACAGAGAAAAAGTTAAGCAAAACCAACTGACATAGAGTCCACTTTAGACCGTGTATTTCACATTTTCTACCCATAGTCTCCCACCTCTCTGAGACGAGAAAGATAATGTTAAAAACATAGAATGTCAATTAAAAACCTTAGACTATTATAACTTGAAGCATGTGAAAGATCTCCAGCTGCTTGCCTCCCCCTACCCCTCCACCAATTCACATCTTCCATGGACACTAAATAAACTTGTTTCCATCTGTATAAAAATGTAACTAATTTCTTGAACCACTGCCTTTTAGAAGAAGTAATGCTCACTTCCTCTGGACCCGAGGTTTGCAGCACTTTTCTTTTAATTTTTTCATTGTGGTTGGTTTAGTAACTTTAAAATTAAAATGTAGTTTTAAATAAAGTTTGGACTTATTTGTAAAAAAAAAAAAACAAACAAAACCAAAAACAATAGAATGTGCTATGATTGGGTATATCATTCTTGCACAGGGGCCATGCTGTTCTCTCTATCACTCCAATTTTGGTATATGTGCTGCTGGAAGCAAGAACCATATTGCATTTTTCTACATCTTAAAAACTCTTTGCCACCTGCCACTGAGATCCAAGGATTTAATATGTGTAAGAACCTGATATTACCATATTGGTTTGAATATAGGCTACTCTCTTCACACAGGATCTTTTAAAAAGACATAATAGCAAGGCATTATAGCAAATTAAAAGGAACCTAAGAAAGTGAAGACATTTAGAGTGGTAAACAAATAAGGTGCTAGGTTTTTTGAGGTAAAGGGTGGGGGGAGGTCACTCTACTACCTTTTTCTTTCCCTCTCTTTCTCCTCCCCTGAGTTTCAAACTTGGAAACTCCACCTACTCCTGGGATCCACCACACCTACTCCTCCTTCCTTCCCCCACTAACTTTTCTGCTCTGCGACAGTTCTACTTTTCTAATGTCTTTGTAGCTGTGAGTAGCATCTATCTACGAATGGGAAGAGCACCTTGGATAAGCAGTGGGACAGTGTACAAACCCTTTGAGAAGTCAGTTTTCAGTGATGCCTAGCTACCCCCATACCTCCACCTTCAATTCCAAAGAATCCTCTGTTGCCCTGGGGAGAGGAGAGGGAAAGAGAGCTTAAGAGTTTCACAGTGAAATCCCTATCTCTAAAGGCAGGGATGCAAGAAGTCACTAGCAGCATGTAAGTGGGAGGGCTCTGCTTTCTTTATCTTGTAGCACTAGCAGTAGGGATGGCTGGCAGGGAAACTGTTGTTATTGCAGAAGCCAGGAAAATTTAAGCTGTGCCTATGATAGTAACAGCAGGATTATGAGCCACATTCAAGTTTCATATGAACCAGACTTGGGGAAAGATGTGTAGCCTACATTAAGACCAATGCAGTATAATTACTTTAGCCATTTCAAGCTTTGTTGAGTAAAGTGACTTCTTCCTGAGCACCTCCTCTTTGTTAAGAAAACTGAAGGGCATTATAGAAGAAATTAATCAAATCATGGAACACTCCATCCAGATGAAACCACTTTAAAGTCCAAAAACTAATGAAAAAAGAAAAGCAGTTTGAAAGGACATGAAGCAATTACAATCTAAACTAAACTAAGTGAAAGGCAAGTATAGTACCTTACTTACTACTTTTCAAGTTTCTTGCAAAATTGTTAGCCACTGCAGGGGACAATTTGTGCAGTTTAGAAATCTCTTGGATCAGGTCATTCAATAATTTAAATGTCACTATTATGGTGACGTAGCTGGCCAGACAAAAGACTTATTTTTTCTGATATTTAAGAAACTGAAGTAGAATTAATGTTGTTCTAGGAATTAATTCACTAGAGTTTGAGGATTTTGGACTATTAGTAAAGTAAAAGGTAGATGATTAAAAAATAACTCACTCTCTTTTGGGGCTTTTGAAGAAAATAATTATTTTTTGCTAAATTCAAACGAACAAAAAATATGAACACAACTTTATATCCTAAGATGTTGCTTCAGGTAAATTCAACATTGAATATTTTTAAATCCAACTATAAATATCCAATTCCATGTAATTTCTTTTTTTTTAATTTTATTTTTCCCATGTAATTTCTGCTCTATTTTGATCTACCAAAATGATTTTGGAACTAAAACACCAGTTTTCATGTTTTCTGCAAATTACAGTCAAGAGTCAAACATTTCTTTGACGACTGACTAGTCTAACTTTATGAAAAATAAAGCAAAAATAGGGTTAAGTCAAAATCACAAATTATAGGCTACACCTAAATGGGCTAATGTCAGCAAACAAAGAAAACCAGACTTACCTTATAGCAAAGATAGATGAGTATTAATACTGGTACTGAATACCTCATCATTTTCATCTACATGGAAAAAGCATTAATTAGTTTACAAGCATTTTTAGCACTTTTTCTTTCAGGTGGTAACTTGTAGACATTTATCTTCCATAAAATGGAAAAACAACTTAACACAATCCATTATTGACAATCAGGAGAACTAATGACATCTAAGTGTCCAATTTAAAGTATGCGTTAGTCAAGGTATTTGTAGCTTCTATCATATTGCCACCTAGTGAATTTATAGGAAAGAACAAATGAAAGCTCTATTTGCAGACATATAACACCCAAACCTTTATTTAAAGCATTCCTTACTATAAAATTCTAAACTGCCTGCTCTTTTATTTTCATATTTAAATAGTTTGATATTTGATAACCTTTGAAAAAGTGGAATTTTAAAATATGGTATGAAGGAAATAGGTAAGATATGTAACAATGAATAAAAGCATAACACTGACCCTCTTTGGTGTGTAGAGATGGACCAATTTTAAAAGTAACTCCCATATGTCACTGCTGCATAAGCCAAATGATGCAAACACACACATATGTGATGTCCAAAGATACTTCATCCTGTAAGGTTAGAAACATACACTTTATCTGAATGACTAGCTGAATTTAAATAATTTCTGAAAATTAGGCACTTATAGAAAATATGAACCTGACAGCTTTCTTATGCTCTCAAATAATTGTCAAAAGGTAAACTATAGAAACAATGAGATACTTTTCTGTCCTAAGCTTCATGAATTACTATAAAAGTCATAAATGAGTGATTTCTTTCAAGACAAAATTGTTATAGAGCTATCTATATCTTCTACTGGGAGAGGAAGAGTGGGGGAAATCATGAGTATTGTTATTATTGGGGTAAGGATCAGTTTCTAAATACATAGCTAAAATTACAACAAAAACTGGAAAAGTGGGAAAAAATAAAGGCATGCAAATACCTCATAGTGCTAAAAGCCAAACATCCAAACAAAACAGAATGCATCAAGTTGTAGGCTGTTCCAGGCTTCAGTGCAATTGTGCATTTCCCCATTTTATACATGGACTGAACATTAGTAGAATCACTGAATAAAATAACACAGATAGACACAATCAGAACTAGAGAACTGATTTTAGTTTAGTAAAATATTTTTGTAAGACTTGTATCCATACATATTTAGAAATGTATTAAATTCCCTGGAACCAAATTCACCAGGCAGGTCTAATAAACCTGAGTTTCTGTTTAATTTGATAAAAAGACTACTTATACTATAAATAAACTAACAACTAGTGTTGTGGCAAATACACACTTGATTTCCATTTTAGATGTTAATTTCAAAATGTATATATCATTTTGCAAACGTACAGAATCTCTAGGAAATTCTGATGCAAGAGAAGAGAGCAAAAGTGAGATTATGTCAAATATTTTGGGAATTTTCACTTAGAAAAAAAGAAACATCTTTAAATTTGGAGAGTAATTCATGTCCTTTAAGGAATAAATAGGGGCAGCTAGGTGATGCAGTGGATAAAGCACCAGCCCTGGATTCAGGAGGACCCGAGTTCAAATCTGGTCTCAGACACTTGACACTTAATAGATGTGTGACCCTGGGCAAGTCACTTAACCCTCATTGCCCCACAGGAAAAATTTTTTAAAAATAAAAATAAATAAATAGAATAATACTGAGGGAGGAAGATTTTTTTTAAATTATGAGACATTACTTTAAGATGTAAATGGGTATACTTTGAAGTCACAATTTTTTCAAATGCAGTAAAAATTTTTGTAAATACAACCCTGGAGGTAGCACTGGTACAGTGGGAAGAACCCTGGCTTAACCTGAGTAAGAGGAATTGGGTTCAAATCCTAGACTCCCTAAGGGGAAGTCCCTTAACCTCTGTTAGCCTCTGTTTTCTCATCTGTCAAATGAGGAGGTTGAACTAGATGGCTGTTAAGGTCCCTTCCAGTCCTAAATCTACAATCCTGTAACCCTACTCCCTTAAGTCTTCATATACTCTACAAGTCTTCAGATAATAGTTTTTATAGTACCATAAGAATAAAGCATGATTGAGGAATAGCTAACCAAATTGTGGTACACGAATGTTATGGAATAAGACTGTGACATGTGTGAAGAATACTGAGAAGTGTGGAAAGGCTATAAGAACTGATGCAGAATGAAGTAAGCAGAACCAAGAAAACAATATACACACACAGTCTACAACAATGTAAATGGAAAGAAATTTACAACAAAAAATCAAAAGTAGATTTAACAAAATTATAAAGATCAAGCAGGACTAGAATAAAGAAATACGAGAATACACCCCCAACCTATCCCTTCATGGATATGGAAGCCCCAAAGGTGTTACTGCACATGTTTTCAGACTTTTCCAATGTATTGATCAGTTGTGCTGGTGTTTTTAGTTTTCTGGTACAGGGAGGAAGAGAAATACTTAGGATAACTAGGGTGATATAAAAACCAGAAAATATAAATAAAAACTTGAAAGAATAAAGCATGATGTTTTCTATTTGTCTCTGTAACTACAAACATTGTGTATATGTGACAAAGTGAAATTTATAGGTAGCACCAAAAGTTAATGATACAATTTGTAAGCTCTTGGCAGGTAGCACTTTGAGATAACTTAGTTAACACATAGTTTTTTAAAAATCAGATTAATATAGCACATTTCATTTGACAAAGTTCTTACTTGGTAGATTATAGATATTTTAAAATGACATTGATGTTCACAGTCAGTTTCCAAACTGGAAGAATTCCCACAGTATGTGGAGCATGATGGGTACTTTTATTTAATAACTCTGAGCCTGCTCTCTACTACCTTAAGTAACTAAAAAAAATGCCAATTTTTCAACCTTGTATTTAAAGGCCCTCCACAAAATAGCTCCAAGCAATCCTTCCAAACTACTTCTCCCTCTCAGATACTCTCTATTCTGACTAAGATGGCCTATGAATAGAGTTCCCCAAAGTCAGCATTTCTGGTGTCAGTGCTTGGACTCTTTTTTCACTTCCACCTCTTTGAATTCTTAATTTTCTTCAAGCTCAGGTGCCATGAATGCCTATTGTAATTTTTCCTTTACACCCCTAATTATTAGTGTATTCTCATTTACCAAATTATGCTGTATTTATGTGAAAGTCTACAGGTTGTATTCTCATAGAGTGAAAACTCCTTGAGATCAAGGATTATGGTGCTTTTTTCTTATAAATATAATTTATGTATAATTATAGAATATAATTCTTAGTGCCTTGCATATAGTGGAAGCTAAATAAATGTTTGCTGAATTTCCAAATTCAATTAAGCAGTGATTAACATGTTGATAGTGTCTGAGGTATACCAAATAATACTGAATCACAAAGCACAGAACAATTTTGTCTACTTTCAAGAAGCTAAATCAAACCTTACATTAAGAACAAAAAAGAACACTGCTGAGAGATACTAAAATTGTGCATGGTTAGAGAAATACTTTGTCAGTTCAATCTTATTTCATTCTTAATAATCATAAACTGCTACTATAAAACAACTAGTCTTTGGTTATTTTAATGCCTTTTACTCAATACAGCACTCTGGTGACTATGAATCACAGTTCACTAGTACTTAATTGACACAGTAACTATATATAAAAAGGTATTTCCTTTGGAACATAATTATGTTTTCACCAATTATAATAGTTCCATTTTCTAACAATTAATTCTCTTTCATCTCATGATGGACTATAAAAGCAAAACAAATTTTATTAAATGATCCATTCCATCCTATTCAAATCGATAAGTACTTATTAAGTACTTACTAAGTACCAGAAATTGTGCTAGGCACAGAGGATACAAAAATAAATACAAGACTGCTATCAATGAAGCTTAAAATCTAAAAGGGAAGAAAGGCATAATCAAAACAATTACAGAATGAGGGTGAATGTGGTAAATGCAAATGAGAGGTCCAGGTAAAATGTTATGAGAAATTTGGGGAGGAATATGTCAAAAAAACTTAGAACTCTACTTTTTCCCTTTGATAGCTTGATGAACATTCTAAGAAAAAAAGTCTGGCAATTACTACTTAATCTTTTGCTAGATTATTAAAAATTGTTGTCTTTTTCAGGTTCGAGTCCCAAAATAAGGCACTAAAAAAAATGAATGACAACCAACTCTTGATTTTCTATGGAAAAGTTGCAGTTAATTTTAAGAAGAAGGTGGCAAGGCAATGGACACTGATAATACGCAAAATAAGAAATCCCAAATTTACAATAATTTATAGCTAAGACAGAAAATTCACCCCGCGCCCCAGGAGCTAAATAAACACTAAGTCTACATATACATTCTACATCTGATTTTTGTTTGTTTTCATGTCAGCTAAGTCTCAAAAATAAAGATGCAAACATAATGTAAGAAGAAAAATGTGATATTTCTAAACCAGATAGTACCTGAGGTTCCGAAGAGCAACAACAACAGCCACTATCACCATAATGGAAAGAACAAACATGTATGCATAAAAGAGTAAAGTATGTGACAGTCTTTCAAGTGTATTAAAGGGTAGGAGACCAAAAGCTTCTTCACATAGGTACAGATTTGCATCAAAATCCCTAAAGAACAAATGGAAAGTAGACTATTAAATTCAATGCAAGATAAATATTTTTATTCTTCAGGCCATGAGGTGGCATCCAATAATAACAGGCATTTATTTTCACCAAATTTTAAACTTTGCTGATATAATTTTTAAAAGAGAGAATATAATTTTAATCCTACCTTGTTGCTCCAAACCCAAATTTTGCCTTCAGAAATTTAAATATGTGTTCATCTGACTTTAGATTAAGAAATTGCTATTGGAAAAACAAAAATTGCTATTAGTACTTTGGGCATCATTTCTTGATATTTACCTATAAGAAGCATGAATAATAAAGATTCTTAACATATTAATTAGAATTTAAAAATAATCTGAGACTTTATGCTTTAGTTGAATGAGGCATCTGAATGTTGATGAGTTTTTACATACAAAAATGTCCAAAAGTCAATAATGTGATCTGAAAATTTGAAAACTTTCAATAAACACTATCAATATCATACAAATTCTTGGTCTAGGACTCACTTGTTAGTAGCTATAACTGTCAAGTCATACAAGGAAAGATAATTCAAGCCATGCCATCTAAATTCTAAGGAAATGAGTAATTCGTACATCATTACAGAATGGCATGAACAAACTGTACCTGGAATTGGGAACAACTCCATCTGAAAGACAGGGGACTCTGTCTTTGTAGATGAAAAAGACTTCTATAAGCCCAAATTTTAAATTTGATTGTACTTAACTACTTATTGGGAGTCTTCAACCTGTGTCTAGAAAGCTTAATCACTCAGAAGTTGACAATGTGAGATCAAAGAAAAGGAATGAAATACAGCAGGATAGAAGGCGTGATTAACTTTAGGAATTCTAGAAATGGAACTGCAATATTATAGACTTGTGTTTAAAGTATACCAACAATATCTAATGTTGATCTTATTTAACAAATCACTTTATGTTACTTTTGAGGTATTTTTAAAAGAATCTTTCTTCAAGTACTTGTGAAAGTAAAAGTGATTGTGCCAACCTACCTTAATAAAGCTATTGAGAAAAATGGTCAAACATAGCACCAGGGCTAAGTGGAACAAAAGTTTCCAGAGCCTATTAAGGAAGCTTCCAGTTTTCAGATTTTTCTAGAAATTAAAAGGATTGAACTTTAATTATTTTATAGATACTTAAAATGATATTACTTGACTTCCAGAAAGATTTGTTGGTGGATTCACTTGACCTCCCTTACCTCCTCTCCCCTCTGATTAGAGGGTGATTAGAGTTTGGTACCCACCAAACTCCTCTCAGAGCTTTTCTTTATGGAGCAGAAGCTGGACTCTCAGCTCACTTCACTTTGCATCTACTGCCCTGCCTGGTTTCATCTTCATGGAACAAGATGCCCCTGTACCAGGAACCCTTATATCCCTTCCTGATTCCCCATCCCCATCCTCACTGTTTTTCTGCCTTGTTTTGTGTATTATCTCCCCTTTATATCATAAGCTCTTTGAAAGCAGTGACTGCCTTTCCTTCTATTTCTTGTACCTCCAGTGCTTAGTCAAGTCGTATGGCCTTAATAAATGTTTACTGGATTGGATTATTTGATGCAGAGGTAAAATGAACCAAAAAAAAATTTCAATCAAGCTACGCTATTAGAATGTCTTTAACTGTCTACTTAGAAAATGCCTCATTTTTACACCTTTTCTCCAGTTTTTAATCTTCAACAGCACTGGCCAAGTGCTATAACATTGAGTATAAAAATCTACCTATAATATGCTGTGGAAATAATGCCCTTTAGTACTGAGGAGAGCTGCTTTTGTATCCTCAAATAAGATTATAAAGTGATTAATACTACACATTATCATACATGTCACAATTGATAAAGTATAAGGAATAGCAAATATGATTAAAGCTGATTATTGTTTTTTAATAATTAGCCAATGTAACATAAGGTCATTTTCTGGGAATCTGAATATTTTATCTGTAGTAGATGCCATAACCCAGAAAGCATGGTTAAAAAAAAACAGAATTTTTTTTCCTTCCCAAAATACAAAATTAATCTTTATTTAGGTAGTGTGTAACAAAGGCAAAAGACTTTACTTTAGCATACAGAAAAACAAGGATCTATCCAATTAAGTCAAAACTTAACATAATTAGTCAATAATTCCTATTAATTTTTGAGACAAAAGGATTATTTGCTCATCTTGAGAAGTCTGAAATTCTTTTTAAAAAATCTCCAACTTATCTGTGTCACCCTGGGCAAGTCACTTAACCCAAATTGCCTCACTTAAAAAAAAATCTCCAACTGCCCAAATTAATTTAAATTCACTAAAAAATATGTAAAACAAAAATTACTTTAAAGAATAAGCATATGTCCCATACAGCTCCATTTTGGAGGTAGAGTAATGGAGAAAGATGAGTATCATAACATCAAATGATAGGGTTATACAATTCCAAAAAGGCTCTAAATTCCTATTTTTCATAAAAGAATAGAGTTGCCCTAAAAGTCAATCAATAATATATTTATATTGTGGAGACAATGTAAATATATTTTTTTAATTTCCTCACCTTTAAATCAATACTTTTTACAAAAACTCTCTAATGTAACATAATCAAAATCATCCATTTTGCATTTCATAATATTCTCTATCTCTTATTTGGTCATAAACTATTCTCCTTTCCAAAGGAGATCTGAGAGGTAGGTGATAGAAATGAGGCCTTTTATCAGAAGTACTGGCTATAAAAATTGTTTCCCAGTTTTCTGTCTCCCTTCTAACTTTGGATGCATTGCTTCTGTTGTACAAAACCTTTTAAATTTAATGTAATCAAAATCATCCATTTTGCATTTCATAATATTCTCTATCTCTTGTTTGGTCATAAACTATTCTCCTTTCCAAAGATCTGAGAGGTAAACTATTCCTTCCTCTCCTAATTTACCTATGGTATCACCTTTTATGTCTAAATCATGTACCTATTTTGACCTTATTTTAGTATAAGGTATAAGATGTTGGTCTGCCTAATTTCTGCCATACTATCTTCCAGTTTTCCCAGCAGTTTTTGTCAAATACTGAGTTCCTATCCCAGAAGCTGGAGTCTTTGGGTTTATCAAACAGTACATTACTAAAGTCATTTACTACTGTGTCTCCTGTGCCTAGCCTATTCCACCGATCCTCCACTCTATTTCTTAGCCAGTACCAAATAGTTTTGATGACTGCTACTTTATAGTAGAGCTTCAGATTTGGTACAGCTAACCCATCTTCCTGTATATTTTTTTTCATTATTTCCCTGGATATTCTTGACCGTTTGTTTTTCCAGATGAATTTTGTTATTATTTTTTCTAGCTCTATAAAATAATTTTTAGGTAGTTTGATTTCACCTGAGAGAAAGACAGGAGGCAGCAAGTGCCAGGGAAGTAAGACCACTTCCACCCTTCACCCTCTTTACCACCATATCCCCTCAGATCCTGATGAATAGACAGCTGAGGACCCTAAACACAAGAGCCTAGGGAATAGCAGGGTGATTGCCTGTTGACACCCCTAAACCACCAGACCTTTTTCCTACCCATCTCTTGAAGTCATCCTGAGGAAGAAATGATTGTGGAGAAGGGATGAAACTCCCTCACCAGTCAGTCAGTCACACATTTATTAAATAATTCCTATGTGCCAGGCACTATGGATAAAAAGACATGTAAAAAGACAGTCTGCTCTAAAGAAGCTAACAGTCTAATGGGAAAGATAACATGCCACCAACCACATATAAACCAGAGATACACAAGATAAATTGGAGATAATCAACAAAGGGAAGGCACTAGGATTAAGGGGGTTAAGAAGGTTTTCCTGAACAAAGTGGAATTTTAACTGAGACTTGAAGGAAATCAGGGAAGTCAGGAGGCAGAGAGTTCTAAGCATGGGGGAAAGCCAGAAAAAAATGCTTGGAGAAGGGAGATGGAGTATCTAGCACAAGGAACAGTAAGAAGGCCAATGCCACTGGATCACAGAATATGTGGGCGAGTGTAAGGAATACGAGCACAGGAAATGTAAGAAGGGGCTAGTCATGGAGGGCTTGACAAGCAAAATGAAGACTTTATATTTGATTGTGGAGGCTGTAGGGAGTCACTGGAATTGAGAGGAGTAAGATGTTCAAATGCACACTTTAGGAAGGTCAGTTTGGCAGCTGAGTGGAGGATAGGCAGGAGTGAGAGGAGACTTGACGCAGGCACACTCACCACTGGGTTATTATCATGATCCAGATTTGACATGATGGGGACCAGAGTGTTTGCAGTGCCAGAGGAGAGAAGGAAAAGCATGCATGTAACAGATGTGAGGAAGGTAAAAACCGGCATGTCCTGACAACTTATTAGATACAAGAAGTAAGAGAAAGTGAGGCGTTGAAAAAGGCACCTAGGTTGTGAGCCTGAGTGACCTGGAGTATTGTGCAGTAGCCTTAACAGTAACAGGAACGTTTGGCAAGGGAGGGGGGAAAGTTGAGTTCATTTTTTAATATGCTGGGTTTAAGATGTCTATAGGATAGACAGTTTGAAATATCCAATAGGTGGTTGGAGAAACAAGACTGGAGGTCACATGGGGTTAGAATTGAATAAGTATAGCTGAGAATGAGCAGCACAGAGATAACTGAATAGATGCTGATGAAATCATCTGATGAAACAGTCTATAGAGAGAGGAGAGGCATGCTCAGGAAAAAGCCCTGTGGGACACCCATAATTAATGGTTATGTCCTGGATGAAGATCCTTGGCAACATCAGAAACAGAAAATTAGGATATGATTTTTATCAATGAACATGACATTAACAAAGAGGCATTAACATCTGCTCAGCCACTATGCATCTGTCTGTCTGACTTGCAGCTGAAACTTTCCCCAAGGGTTTTATTCCCCATTAGAATGAGAACTCCTTGAGAGCAGGGACTTACTTTTTTCTATCTATATTCCCGGTATTTGGTACAATGCTTTGCACACAGTAAGCACTTAATAAATGTTTTTTTAATTAATTCAAAAGATATATTTACAATAAAAACAAAAAGATGCATACCTGGAATTTTCTTGCTATTAACACAGAGAGATTAAAACTTATAAGCAAAGATCCAAGGATCATGGAATTAAAGAACTGAAGGACACAGACCAAGAGTAAACTTGTCAACTGTATAAGATAAAGCCATGTAACCTGCCAAGTCAAAAAAAAAAAAAAAGGTAATAATCAGCTAGATAAGAGCTCACCTTGTGAAGGGATTATAAAATCATGTAGAAGGCATTTAAAAATAATCTAAACAAAAGATAGGCATTTAATTTTTTAACAACAAACAACCTATTACAGAATCTCAAGGGTTAAAAGTAATCTCAAAAGTTATCTATCCCAATGCTTTATTTGAATGAGAAATCCCCAGTATAAAATCCTTGGTCAATTAAGTCTTTCTTTGATTAAAGACTTTTGCTAATGAGGAATTCACTAGCTCTTAAGATAAACCATTCCATTTTTGTATGGTTATATTTGACTGGAAATTCTTCCTTACATTTAACCTGAAATATGCTTTTATATAACTTCTACCTAATTAGTTCTTTTTCTACCCTCTGGAATTACAAATCTAATACCTCTTACTCATGAATGCTCTTCAGATGTATGAAGTTATATGATATTTACTCCCTAAGTCTTCTATTTTCCAAGATAAATATTCCCATTTCTTTCACTTCATCTGGGCCAGGAGACTTTAATATCATTTAAAATAGCTATTTGCTTAAGTTCCATCTATTATGGGCTATGTCTGACTTGATCTAAAACACCATATTCACCTGCATTTCATCAGAATGGAAACATGCCTACATAAGAAATTTTAGTGAGGTTTGCAATAGTACTGAAAGGTACATAGCATTGAATTTTATCCCAAACCCAATTCAGGTGAATACGATTTGTCTTTATAATAATGAATTGTACACATTCTCAACACAGTACTGCCTTTTCTTTTAAAGGATTGCAAAGGACTGAATATTACTTTTAACTATGAGACTAGGATTTTTTTTTTAAATGCATACCAATCCTTATTAATACAAATGAGTGTTACCTGCCAAAATAGACCATTGGTAGCAAAGAACTGGAAATTGAGGGAATGCCCATAAATTGGGAAATTGCTGAACAAGTTGTGGTATATGAATGTAATGGAATACTATTGTGATATAGGAAATGATAAGTAGATGGATTTCAGAAAAACCTGGAAAGACTTACACGAATTGATGTTGAGTGAAATGAGCAGAACCAAGAGAACATTGTACACAGTATCAACATTTTGTGATGATCAACTCTGGTCTTTTTGGCTCTTTCCAGCAATGCAATGATCTAAGACAGTGCCAGAGGACTTATGGTGGAAAATGCTCTCCACATTCAGAAGAACTGTGGAGTGTGAATGCAAACCAAAGCATACTATTTTCACTTTCATTGTTGCTTTTTTGTTATTGTTCTTGTTCTTTCTTGCATTTTTTCTTTTCTTTTGTTCTGATTAATGTGGAAATGTTTAACATGATTCTAATGTATAACCTATATCAAATTGCTTACTGGCTTCAGGAGCAGAAAGGGAGAAGAGTGTGAGAAAATAATGGGTTTGGGGACACACAGAGGGTCCTGCTGGAGGTGACAGTATTGAGATTGATTGAACTGACTTTGCTGATTAACTCACTTAAAGCTGACTTGATTGAAACCACACCTACCTGAGAGCCTGGCCCTCAGGGGGTGTGTTCTCTGAACTCTGACCTTAGGCACATTTTGCTCATGGACCACCGTCAAATCCAGTGAACCAATGTATTTGGGTGATGCCAGCCAATTAGCTTGAAGCAGTGTGTAAGGACCACCTCTTGTTGGGACCTGTAGGAAGCTTCTGGTCACACAGGGAGAGAGACTTCTTTTTTTTGTGGCCTAAGACTCATAGGTGAAGGCTTTTTCCTCTCTTCTTCCCCAGATCCTAGTGAGGCTTTCCTAACTTTCACAGAAATGTGCTCTATCTTTACTAAAACCTAATATGCTTTAATAAATGCTTAATGCCCCCAAACTGGTGCTAAAGCTTCTAATTTATAAATAGCAATATATTAGAAACCCCAGCTAATTTTCCCCAAATTTGGGACAAAAATAAGGCAACCACATATAGTTTTGTTTTGTTTGTTTGTTTTTTTGGGGGCAATGAGGGTTAAGTGACTTGCCCAGGGTCACACAGCCAGTAAGTGTCAATGTTCTGAGGCTGGATTTGAACTCAGGTACTCCTGACTCCAAGGGCGCTGCTCTATCCACTTCGCCACCTAGCTGCCCCTGTAGCATACATTTTTAAAAAGTTTGAGTGCCAAATCTTCTCCCTTCCTCCACACCGCCATTCTTCTCTGAGACAAGCAAGCATGTCTACATGTGTAGCCATGCAAAACATATTTCACATTAGCCATGTTGCAAAAGAAAACACAGACAAAAAATACAAGAAAAATAAAATTTTAAAAAAAGTATGCTTCTATTTGCATTCAGACTCCATCAATTCTTTCTCTGGAGGGGGATGGCATTTTTCATCATAAGTCCTCCAGAATCGTCTAGGATCATTGTATTTCTGAGACTAGCTAAGTCATTCACAATTCATTATCAAACAATATTGCTATTACTGTATACAATGTTCTACTGCTCACTTCACTTTGGATAAGTTCATACAAGTCTTTACAGATTTTTCTGAAACTGTCTTGTCATTTCTTATAGCACAATAGTATTCCACCAAAATTATCTACCAAAACTTGTTGTCATACTCCATTTGATGGACATCCCTTCAATTTCTAATTCTTTGCCACCACTAAACAAGTGGAATACAAACCTAGTATTGGCATTGCTGGGTCAAAGGTTTGCACAGTTTTATAAACTCTTTGGCATATTTCCAAATTGCTCTCCAGAATGGTTGCATCAGTTCACAACTCCAATACTGCATTAATACCCCAATTTTACCATATCACCTCCAACATTTGTCATTTGCATTTTCTGTCATATTAGCCAATCTGATAGATGTGTATGCCTCAGAGTTGTTTTAATTTGCATTTCTCTAATCAACAATTATTTAGAGTATTTTTTCATATGACCATAGATAGCATTGATTTCTTCTTCAGAAAACTGTTCATATTCTTTGACCTTCTGTCAATTGGGGAATGACTTGTACTCTTATGGATTTGCCTCCATTCTCCACATATTTGAGAAATGAGGTCTTTAGCAGAGAAACTTGCTATAAAATTTTTTTTCAAATTTTCTGTTTTCCTTCTAATCTTCACTGCATTGCATTTGCTTATGAAAAAACCTTTTAATTTAATGTAATCAAAATTATCCATTTTATGTCCTGTAATGCTCTCTGTCATTTTGTCATAAATTTTTCCCTCATCCATAGATCTGACAGGTAAAATATTCCATACTCCCCTAATTTGCTTATGATATAATCCTTATGTCTAAATCATATATCCATTTTGACCTCATCTTGGTATATGGTCATGTAATGATTGGAATGATGCCACCTGCTGAAGACTTACTATAGCAAAGCGGCGCCATGAGGTGAAGGCCTCTGAGGGCAAGCCATGTGGTCAAGGTCCTTAGCGTCAGGAAGTGATGTTTGCTCGTGGGTACTGTCTATCAAGGCTACCAGCCAATCAACTTGAGGAGCCTCCCATTTTCTGGGAGGAGGACACGAAGTAAGAAGTGGACACTGGTGGAGGGGTTCTGCCTCTTTTTAGTTCCTGACCTCGCCATGGTGGGTCGGATGATAGGGTCTCTTAGAAATAGTTAGATTTTTACCTTTCTCTTTGATCCTAATGCTCTTTAATAAATACTTAAACACTTAAATACTCTTGCTAAAGTTTATAATTTATTGGCGACCACTCAGATTTTAGATAGTTTAGCTAAAATTTTAGCCCCTTACAGTCAAGATGTTGATCTATACCTTGTTTCCGCTAAAGTGTTTTCTAGTTTTCCCAGAAATTTTTGTTAAATAGTGAGTTCTTATTCCAAAAGCTTGGATTTTTGGGTTTGTCAAACTCTAAATTATTATGGTCACTTACTACTGTGTATTACATATCTACCCTATTCCACTGATCCACCACTCTATTTCTTAACCTGTAGTAGATTGTTTTGATGATTACCACTTTTTTTTTTGGCAACAAACATTCATTTTATTTTCCAGTTACATGTAAGGGTAGTTTCAACATTCATTTTCATAAGATTTAGAGTTCCAAATTTTTCTCCCTCCCTCCCTCTCCTCCCCCCTCCACAAGATCACAACCAGGTTATATATGTACAATCTACAAGTGTTCTTTTTATCAGTTCTTTCTATAGGGGTGCACAGTAAGCTTCCTCATTAGTTCCTTGGGATTGTCTTGGATCATTGAACTGCTGAGAGTAGTTAAGTCATTCACAATTGCTCATTGAACAATACTGCTGTCACTACGCACAATGTCCTCTCAGCTCTGCTCACTTCACTCTATACATCGATGTTCATTAGTCTTTCAAGGCTTTTTGGGGATCATCCTGTTTGTCATTTCCTGTAGCACAAGACCATTCCACTAAAATCATATAGCACAGCTTTTTCCATCATTCCTCAATTGATGGACATTCCCTTGATTCTCAATTCTTAGCCTCTACCAAGAGTTGCTATAAATATCTTTTGTACAATTTTTACCCCTTTTCTCTTTTTCATGATTACTATTGTTAACTGTTTCCCTTCCATCCTATTCCCTTCCCCATGATATTTATTCTATTATCCATCTTCTTTCATCCTATCATTCTTCAAAAGGGATTTGCTTCTGTCTGTCCCCTCCCCCACTCTGCCCTTCCTTCTTTTGCCCCTCTCTCTTTATCCCCTTCCCCTCCTGTTTTCCTGCAGGGTTAGAGAGATTACTCCACCCAATTGAGTGTGTATATTATCTCTAATTGAGCCAATTCTGAGGAATGTTAGGCTCATTTACTGCCCAGATTAAATAGATTACTCCACCCAGTTGGTGTGTCTGTTAGTCCCTCCTTGAGGCAGCTCTGATGAGTTTAAGGTCTTTGAGCCTTTTCTGATGAGTGTAAAATTCATTTACTGCCCTGTTCCTCTCCCATCTCTTCCCATACTCCATAAGCCTTTTCCTGTTTCTTTCATGTAGGATTTCACCTCTGCCCTTCCCCTCCCCCAGTGAATTCCCTTCACCCCTTAATTTAACCCTAGACACAGTGGACAAAGCATCACCCCTGGACCCAGGGGAATCCCAGCCAAAACCCGGCCTCAGACACAAGATAGTTGCCCACTGGATGACCCCAGGTATGTCCCCCAGCTCCAATTTTTTTTATGGTTCTCTAGGGTCTTGTATTTGAAAGTCAAATTTGCCATTCAGTTCAGGTCTTTTCATCACAAATATCTGAAAGTCTTCTTTTTCATTAAAGTCCCATTTTTTCCACTGAAAGATAATGCTGAGTTTGGCTGGGTAGGTGATTCTTGGTTGTAATCCCATTTCCTTTGCCCTTTGGAATATCATATTCCATGCCCTCCAGTCCTTTAATGTAGAAGCTGCTGGATCTTATGCTATCCTGACTGGGGTTCTACAGTACTTGAATTCTTTCTTTTTGGCAGCTTGCAATATTTTCTCCTTGACCTGAGAGCTCTGGAATTTGGCTATAATATTCCTAGGAGTTTTCCTTTTGGGATCTCTTTCAGGAGGTGATCCGTGGATTCTTTCAATTTCTATTTTAGCTTCTTCTTTTAGAATTTCAGGGCAATTTCCCCATAGAATATCTTGGAAGATGGTGTCTAAGCTCTTTCCTTGATCATGGTTTACAGTTAGACCAATAATTTTCAAATTATCTCTCCTGGACCTATTTTCCAGGTTGGCAGTTTTTCCCAGAAGATATTTCACATTGCCCTCTATTTTTTAATTCATTTAGATTTGTTTTATTGTGTCTTGGTTTCTCATAAAGTCATTGGCTTCCATTTGTTCAATCCTAATTCTTAGGCAATTATTTTCATCAGAGAGCTTTTGTACCTCCTTTTCCATTTGGCCAATTTGACTTTTCAAGCTATTGACTTTTTTCTTATGTCTTTCCTGCATCACCCTCATTTCTCTTTCCATTTTTTCCTCTACCTCTCTAACTTTATCTTCAAAGTCCTTTTTGAGCACCTCTATGGCCTGAGACCAATTCATATTTTTCTTGGAAGCTTTAGATATAGGGGCCCTGATGTTGACATCTTCCTCTGAGGGTGCCCCTTGGTCCTTCCTTGTTACTGAAGAAACTTTCTATGATCCTCACCTTTCTCTGTCTGCTTATCTTGCCTTTCTTTTACTTGACTTTTAGCTCCTTAAAGTGGGGCACTGTTTCCAGGCTGCAGTTTCCCAAGCTTAAGAAGTTCCAGGTGGTATGATTTAAGGAGAATCAGGTTCTTCACTAGCCCAGCCTGTTCCCTGGTCCTTAGATGACCCCAGATCAACTTGCTAATCAACCAGCTTTGTGTGTTGTGGTTGTTAGCTCCAACGAGCCTGTGCCCCTCCCCTACCTGGGCCACTGCTACTCGAGCCTACCTCCTGGTTCTCAGCAGGGGTGTAAAATCCAAGTTCTGCCTTAGCACCAGCACAGACCCCTGTAGTCTCCCCCCTGCCCAGGGCTCAGCCCACTCACCAGACTGTGAGCTTAGTTCCAGACAACACTGATGCTTCAGCTGATTCAGAGGCTCTGGGGGTCTCCTTCTCTGGTGAGGCCTTCCTGAGACTGGATTTGTGTCAGGGTGACTGTGGGGTTGGGCTCCGACTCCTGTATTAGCACAGCAGCTCCCTCCTTCTGACCTTCCAAGCCATTCTTGGTTAGAAGATGATTTCAGCACATTTTTCTGTGAGTTTTGCTGCTCCGGGCATTTTCCTATGGTGTTATTTGGATGTTTTTTGGAGGGATTGTGTCATGAGTTCAGGAGCTCACTGACTTTCCTCCACCATCTTGGCTCCGCCCCGGAAGTCCCTGTCCTACAGTCTTAAAAGTCTGATTACCACTTTTTAATACAGTTTGAGATCCGATACTGTTAGACAACCTTATTTCACATTTGTTTCATTGATTTCCCTTACTATTCTTGACCTTTTGTTTGTGCTGATGAATTGTTACTATTTTTGCTAGCTTTATAAAATACATTTTTGGTAGTTTGGTTTGGTACTGAATAAGTAGATTAATGTAGGTAGAACTTTCATATATATAGATGTGTATATATGTGTATATGTATGTACGTATGTATTGGCTCAGCCTACTCATGAGGAATTATTTCTCCAAATCTGGTTTATTTGTGAGAAATGATTTGTAATTGTGTTAATATAGTTCCAGGGCTTGCCTTGGCAAATATACTCCTAAGTGTTTTATATTGTATACAGTTGTATTAAATTAAATTTCTCTATTTCTTCCTGGTGGATTTTGTTGGTCATATATGGAAATGCTGATTATTTATGTGGGTTTATTTTATAACCTGCAACTCTGCTGAAGTTGTTAATTATTTCAACTAGTTTTTTAGTTGATTCTCTAAGTCAATCATCTGTAAAGAATGACAGTTTTGTTCCTTCATTGCCTGTTCTAATTCCTTTAATTTCTTTTTCTTCTCTACCTGCTGTAGCTAGCATTTGTATAGTGGTAATAATGGACATCTTTGCTTTTACTCCTGATCTTTTGGGAAGGTTTCTGGCATATCCCCATTATGGATAATGCTTGCTGATGACTTTGGATAGGTACTAATTATCATTTTAAGGAAAACTCCATTTGTTCCTATGCTTTCCAGTTTTTCAACAGCAATGAAATGAATGTTGTATTTTGTAAAAAGCAATTTTTCTACATCTACTGAGATAATTGTGTGATTTTTCTTGCATTTTGGTATTGATATGATCAATTATGCTGATAGTTTTCCTAATATTGAACCAGCCCTGTATTCCTGGTATAAATCCCACCTTGTCATAGTGTAAGATCTTTGTGATATATTGCTATAATCCTTGCTAATATCTTATTTAAAATTATTTACACTAATATTCATTAGGGAAATTGGTCAATAGTTTTCTTTCTCTGTTTTGGCTCTTCCTGTATCAGTACCGTATTTGTGTCATAAAAGGAATTTGGTAAGATTTCTTCTTTGCCCATTTTTCTAAACAGTTTATATAATATGGGAATTAGTGGATCTTGGGTTTTTTTTGGTTTTGTTTTGGTTTTTTTGTGGGGCAATGGGGGTTAAGTGACTTGCCCAGGGTCACACAGCTAGTAAGTGTCAAGTGTCTGAGGCCAGATTTGAACTCAGGTACTCCTGAATCCAGGGCCAGTGCTCCATCCACTGTGCCACCTAGCCGCCCTCATTAGTGGATCTTTAAATGTTCATTGAGAGGCAGTAAGGTGGCACAATGGATAAAGCACCAGTCCTGGATTCAGGAGTACCTGAGTTCAAATCTAGCCTCACATACTAGCTGCGTGACCCTAGACAAGTCACTTAACCCCAATTTCTTCCTTAAAAAAACGTTTTGTTTTAATTCAGTTCTGAATCCATTTGGTCCTAGAGATTTTTTTTTCTTATGGAGCTCATTTATGGATTGTCCAATTTTTTTTCTCATAATGGGTTAAATATTCTCTTATCTCTTCTTTTAATCTGGGCAATTTATATTTTTATAAATATTTATCCACTTTACTGAGATTGTTATATTTATAGATTCCTATTTGCCCTAATAATGATAAAGTTCTTATATGTTACTAGTATCATCTTCCCATGTAGTAATATAAACATTTTAAGTTTATTGATTCCCTTATGATTTATCTTTCCTGTTTACCTTTTTATCCTTCTCTTGAGTCTTATATCTGAAAGTTAAATTTTTTATTTGGCTCTTGTCAAGAATGCTTGAAAGTCCTCTATTTCATTGAATGTCCATTTCCCCCTAAAGGATTATACACAGTTTGCTAGGTAGGTGATTCTTGATTGTAATCCTAGCTCCTTTGCTCTCTAAAATATCATATTCCAAGCCTTCTGATCCTGTAAAGCAGAAGCTACTAAATCTTGTGTTATCCTGACTATGAATCCATGATATTTGAATTGTTTCTTTCTGGATGTTTAGAATATTTTCTCTTTAACCTGGGAGCTCTCAAATTTGGCTATAAAATTTCTGGGAGTTTTCATTTTGGGATTTCTTTAAGGACATGATTGGTGAATTGTCTGAGTTTCTATTTTGTCCTTTGGTTCTAGGCTATCAGGAAAATTTCTTGAAATATGGTATCTGGGCTTGCTCTTTTGTTTTTATCATGGTTTATAGGTAGTCCAATAATTCTTAAACTCTCTCCTCATTCTAATTTCAAGATAATTTCAATTAATTAATTAATTAATTTTTTGTGAGGCAATTGGGGTTAAGTGACTTGCCCAGGGTCACACAGCTAGTAAGTGTTAAGTGTCTGAGGCCGGATTTGAACTCAGGTCCTCCTGAATCCAGGGCTGGTGCTCAATCCACTATGCCACCTAGCTGCCCCTCAAGATAATTTTTAAATGAGATATTTCACATTAGATCCTCAATCTAATTTTTCCAATGTGATATTTCACATTTTCCTCTATTTTTTTTCATTCTTTTAAATTTGTTTTATTGTTTTGTGATGTCTCATGGAGTCATTAGCTTCCACTTGCCCAATTCTAATTTTTAATGAATTATTTTCTTCAGTGAGCTTTTGTACCTCATTTTCCATTAGGCCAATTTTGTTTTTTAAACTGTTATTTTTCTTCAGTATTTTTTGTGTGTCCTTTACCAAGCTGTTGACTCTCTTTTCATGATTTTCTTGCATCACTTTCATTTCTTTTCCCAGTTTTTCCTCTACTTCTCTTATTTGATGTTTCAAATCCCTTTGAGCCATTACAGGAATTCTTTTGGGGCCTTTGACAAATTCACATTTTTCTTTGAAACTTTGCAAATAGCTGTTTTACTCTACTGTCTTCTGGGTTTTTATCCTGATCTTCCTGTGAGCATAACTTTCTATGATCAGGTTCTTCTTTTGTTGTTTGTTCATTTTTTCCAGCCTATTTTTTTACTTACAATTTTATGTTAAAGTTGGGCACTGCTCCTAGGGTGGAGGAGACACTGTGTCAAGCTTCAGGCTATTTTCAGAGCTAGCTTTGGAGGTTGCCTTCTGTAGGTTTTTGGTTCTTCCAAGGTATGATCTAAGGAGAGGGTGTGGCCACTGCTCTCCTGGTCTGTGAGTGACCAAAATCACTCTTCCCTGCCCTGAAACTTTGATCAGAACCCCTGCAGCCACCAGCACTAGTAGCTAGTATTCTTCTTAGCTCTGGAACTGCAACCCTGACCTGTGAGTCAGCAATACAACGGTTATGCACTCAGTGCCAACAAAGAGTTCCCTGTAATCTTCTTCTGACCAGCTGTCTCACCCCCTTACTATCTATGAGTTGAAAGCTCCCAAAACTGCTGCTCCTGCTGAATTGCCTTTGAGTACTGTTGCTGGTGCCCTAGTGCATGCAGTATGTGCCGGACTCCAAATGCTACAACCCTACTAAAACAGACCTTTCTAGCCAACCTTCTAAGT
The DNA here is from genome assembly GCF_019393635.1 of Dromiciops gliroides. NCBI lineage: Eukaryota > Metazoa > Chordata > Mammalia > Microbiotheria > Microbiotheriidae > Dromiciops > Dromiciops gliroides. The sequence continues at coordinate 416,024,692 of NC_057862.1, read as the reverse complement.
TGTCCTGGGCTGAAAAAGTATTTCATGTTGACCTTCAGAATTCTATTTGAGGCATAATTTTAAAGTTGTTTGGAGAGGAATTGGAGAGAATTCAAGTGAGTCCCTGCCTCTACTCTGCCATCTTGACTCTATCTCCCATGAAACCTTTCTTCTGAATACTTGACAGTACCTAGTGTATTTTGCCTTGGTTGTTAATCATCTTTTAATATATTCATTTTGTCCCCTCAAACACTGCTCAAGGGCCTTGAAGGCAGATATTACATCTTATATTTATACTACTCAGGGCAGCTAGGTGGTGCAATGGATAAAACATTGGCCCTGGATTCAGGAGGATCTGAGTTCAAATCTCGCCTCAGACACTTGACACTTACTAGCTGTGTGACCCTGGGCAAGTCACTTAACCCCCATTGCCCCACAAAAATAAACAAACTAACAAACAAACATTTATACTACTCTATATCTCACACTAAGGACACAGTGCTTTGTACATGGTATGTCTTAAACATATTTTGGTAATCTTATTTTTTCTGAAATAGTACTCTAATTTGATGGCCACGTTTAACTTTTAATCAATAAATGTGTTGAATGCCTGTTTATTAAACTTAAATTTTTTTTTTTTAGTGAGGCAATTGGGGTTAAGTGACTTGCCCAGGGTCACACAGCTAGTAAGTGTTAAGTGTTTGAGGCCAGATTTGAACCCAGGTACTCCTGACTCCAGGGCCGATGCTCTATCCACTGCACCACCTAGCTGCTCCTAAACTTAAATTTTTTAAACATTTATTCACCTGTTGATGCCAAAAGTAATGCTTAAATAAAAAATTTCTTCTATGGTAAAACTATGAATTAAAAATTATTTTTATTCATTGATTTCCCTTCTTAGAATTCCAGCTATAACAAGACTTTTATTCATCTTTGTATCCTTAACAAGTACCTAGCAGAGTACTATACAAAGTGAGACTTCAGTAAACACTAGCTAAATTGAAGTTAAAATTAATGAGCTTAGGGGGCAGCTAGATGGTGCAATGGATAGAGCACCAGCCCTGGAGTCAGAAGTACCTGAGTTCAAATCCGGCCTTAGACACTTAACACTTACTTGCTGTGTGACCCTGGGCAAGTCACTTAACCCCAATTGCCTCACTAAAAAAAAAAAAAAATTAATAAGCTTATATCCTGGGTAATTATTCACTGTATTATAACTCACATTTATAAAGCACTTTGAGGTTTACAAAGAGCTTTCCCCATAACTTTGTGGGGTAGATAGCATGAAATATTATCATCTTTTAATAGATAAGGAAATAAATGTGGAAAGTTTGTAACTTGCCCAAGGTCACATAGTAAGTGGTAGAGCTGGGACTCAAGTATTCTTTTCACTCTATCATCTCAAAGTCTAGAAGTGAGATCCTATGGTAACAATATTGGCTCAAAGACAGATTAAAGGCTTTTAGGACCTTCAATGTCTCATCTTGGGCAACTGTATTTTTTTTAAACACACTAAGATCCCCAAAACAAAGTACAAAGTATTGTTAAGATGGTTCCCTCCTACTTTAAAATTTGATATTGTCTTCAAAAAGGACTAAAAATTGACCTAAATATATTTACAACAAGAATAATTACACTTCCTAACTCAAAATATTCAGAATGAAGATAAAACGAGGGTCAAAATAGATTCTGTGAAATATTATTTGCATCCTATGAATAGTTAAAGGTTTTGACTGATTTAAATTGTAATCAGTAAACACTGAAGTAGCTAGTCTCATTCTTAGATACTGAATATTGAATAAATAAATAAAACCTTCAATGAACATTTAGTAAGAAAAATGCAAGGTTTACCTTTGTTGTAGGAAGCATGTTCAGACAGTCCAGTATGAATAAAACTAATGCTTGCATCAGCATCATAAATTGATTAAATTGCCATGTTAGACTAAAGAGAAAAGTAGATATGAACACTGCAAGAAGAGTCAGCCTCTAGAAAAAGAAAATTTTTAATATTATTTACATGTCTCCTGTGACAAAAGCTTTTTTTTTATATAGGTTTCTTAAGGAAACAGTCAATGTCTCTCTAAGCTAATTCAAAGAAATTTATTCAAATTTTATTATAAATATATAAATGAAGAAATTTGAATATCATTCAAAATTTATTAGCTATAAACTATTACTATGAAAACTTCCACTCAATTTCCTAATATGGCACTCCACATTGAAAAACTTTCACACAGTATGTCTACTGAGCAAAATCCGAAGAACAATGAATGGATTGACCTTTTGAGATTTTGTTTTGTTTTGTTTTGGTTTTTAGTGAGGCAATTGGGATTAAGTGACTTGCCTAGGGTCACACAGCTAGTAAGTGTTAAGTGTCTGAGGCCAGATTTGAACTCAGTTACTCCTGACTCCAGGGCCGGTGCTCTATCCACTGCCCCACCTAGCTGCCCCTCTTTTGAGGTTTTTACACAAAATTTGTGGGTTTATCATCACTGCTCAAGAATAGATTATGCACACTATGGTTCTAAAAATTGAATATAAAATCATTTTATTCCCACTAGAGGGAATAAAAAGAGCTCGAATGAGGAAGACCTAAACTAATTCAAATTAAACAGAAAGACTGGAATGAGAATAATTTGTTTGCATTAGGGGCCTCTGTTCATTTGTCAGCTATTCTGATAATATTGCTTAAACAGAACTGGATAACCTTTAACAAAAAGGATACAAAGAACTTACTTCACAAAGAGGCTGTAAATGTGGTCTAAGCAAATATGTAATCGCTGCTATCTGAACTGCGAAGAATGGCAGCGCCCAGTTCTCTCTCAAAGGAATGGTGAACTCTACTCTTGTGGTATCTATTCTGCACCAAACAGAAATTTCAAAAAACATCAGTAAAAAAGGCGCATTTTCTTAAAGCTTTTGCTAAAGTTAAGAAATTACCAGCAGGTACCCTCTGATTCAAATGGCTACAAATAGATTAGCCAGAGTTGCCTCTACATTTATTTCATTTTGTCTTTCTTTAATGTACCAAACATTAAAGTACTTCTACTTAAATGGATTATGACTTAATTGCTTTGGATATGTTTTCCACTGATGTAGATTGTAACCCAGTCATGTCCCTCATCTTGACTGACTTTGGTCCAATAAATCCCCCAATAAGGGTCTACCAATGATTTGGAGGCCTTCTCTAGTCGAGGGGTTCTTAATTTGGGGTCCACAATCCCTGGATAGATTTCAGGTGACCAGTGAACTTAGATGGTAAAAAAAAATTTACTTCTTTATTTTCACTAACCCTCGGTTTTCTATGTAATCCTATGTATTTTGTAAAAACATTATTCTAAGAAGGGGTCTGCAGGCTTACCAGACTAATTAAAGGTCCAGAACACGTAATAGATTAAAAATCCCTTCTCAAGGTCTTTTAACATTTTGTGGGGAGAAGTGAGGCATGTGACTTACTTATCTGTTATTCCTTGCATTCATTATGCAACTGTTTTTTTTTTTTTCTGATCAGGTTTCCCATATAGTTAGTATCTTTTATAACATCTCTTACACATAAGTCATCAATGATAATATACTCCAGTCTATTTGTGCTCACCATGTATGCATTTCTCTATTTTGGGTCATTCACCATTTTCATTCTTTGGAAATCATGGTACTCCCTAACTTTTAGCCACATAGCATCACCAGAATAAAACTATTATTGAAAAGATGGGCTTGTGCATCATATAGCAATTTGGGATTACTGAAAGGACCACATAATTCCTCATAAATAGATAATTATTTGTAAATTTAGCTCATTGTTTATCTTTAGTGCTTATGTAAGATATGTATATGGAGAGTTTTACTCCATAGACTGTCCATCAAACTCATACTTCAATCCATACAATAAGAATTCTTTCCCCACTTAGCTTTCCCTGTGCACATTCTTAGGCCAATCTCTTTTTTGGGTTTTTTTTTTTGTAATTTTTTTGGTTTTTGGTTTTTGGGTTTTTTGCGGGGCAATGAGGGTTAAGTGACTTGCCCAGAGTCACACAGCTAGTAAGTGTCAAGTGTCTGAGGCCGGATTTGAACTCAGGTACTCCTGAATCCAGGGCCAGTGCCTTATCCACTGCACCACCTAGCCGCCCCCAGGCCAATCTCTTTTGAGTCGTCTGACTTAGGAGACCATGTAGCATTCTGAGACAATTATCAACACAATGTCAATAGCAATCAGGAGCATCTGGAGCATCTAATCATCTATATGGAATCCCTGTTCCATTTGGACTCCTCTACAACAGTGCTTCCCTTTGGTAAGCATTCATCATTCTCTTTTATCCCCTGTTTGACAATGAAAATCAGAAGATCCCTGAACAGGTTGTCTCTGTAGTTGCATCTATCAAGAAATCTCCCATAAGTTATCATGAGTAAAATTTAAATAGCTACTCTTCATAGAAACTATATCAGCCATTAAATAATTTTGTTCAGTTAAAAAACATTATTCCTTCTATAGCTCGAGCTATTATAAGAGCACTACTCCATTCATATTAAATTATGTTGTTTTACATCTAGCAATATATTTCAATTCACTTGAAAAACAGTTAAATATATAGAAATTTGCAAACAGATACTATTTTGTAAGACTAGTTTTCAAAGTTTAATCTCCCTATAATTATGTTGCCTCTACATGGTGAATTATACTTTAAAAATTATTTCAATTCAATTGAACAAAAATGCTTATTAAGTGTATACTGTATGCTATCTCATTTAAGCCTCAAAAGAACCCCATAAGGTAGGAAAGGCTGGTACTATTACACTCACTTCACAGATGAACAAACTAAAGCACAGAGAAGCCTAAGATCACATGGGAAGTTAATGGCAAATCTGAGATTAAAATTTGCCTCTTCTCAATCCTAATCAATCGACAATCATTTTTGAGTACTTCCTATGTGCCATACATCCTGCTGGGGATGTAAAGATAAAAATTAAATAACTCCCACCCTCAAGGAGTTTACAACTACTGGGAGAAACAAGTACATATAAGCATATACAAAATAAATGTAATTTGGGGAGAGGGTACTTGCAGCTGGTGCCTCAGGCTTCGTGCTGAAGGTAGTATTTGAGCTGAGTTTTGAAGAAAAGAAAGGATTCTAAGAGGCAGGGGTGAGAAGGGATTGAATTTCAGGAATGGAGCACAGCCTGATCAAAATCACAGATATGGGAGAAGGACACTGTAGGTGAGGAATAATTCTTGCTTGAATGACATTCTGGCTAGGCCACAGAATATGGGAGGGGGAATAATGTATAATCAGAACAGAAAGAGGTTGTTGGGGGTAAGGCTGTGACAGGCCAAACAGTTTTCTATTTGATCCTAGAAACAGGGAACTACTGAAGTTTACTGAGTATGGAAGTGAGATGGTCAGGCTTTCCTAGCTAGGAGATTTCCTAGAATCATTTACTAGATTTAACAAAATAGCAGATTTACTAGAATCACTTTTCTAGCTGTATGGAGGACTTACAGAAGAGAGAGACAAAGCAGGGAGACCAATTAGGAAGCTACTATAGTAATCCAGGCAGGAAGTGATGAAGACATAAAATAAGGTGGCAGCCAACTTGTATTCAAATTGGATTTATTTTTCTTTTAGTAAATCAGAAAATAAATATTCTGAAGGGAGAATAAAACTCTCATCAGAAAAATATAGAATAAGCCATTATTTGTTGGACACAAAATAACAAACTTTTCTCTATAAATAACAGATGACAATTATATAGGACTTAAGATTTATAAAATGGTTTTCAAGTTTAAAACTCACAATTCTCAGGTAGAAACTACAGGTATTAGTATCTTCATTTTAGAAATCAAGAAATTGAGATTCAAAACTTGCCTATAGGATCACAGAGTTAGTAAATATTAGAGATAGGATTTGAATCCAAGTCTTCATTACTTCAAGTCTAACATTTTGTCCACCATATTGTTCTGTTCAGTATCTTTATTCCTTCCAGTCAAGAAAGGAAATATCTATATATATCCACATATATGTATATATAGAAATATCAATCCAACTCACCTATTTATAACATACCAGAAAGCTGCTAACAGCCCTGACAACCATGTTCCACTAAGAAGCCAGCTGGTTACATAAAGCGCTGTGACATACATTGCTTGAAGTCCAAATAAAGTGTAGATATAAAAATAAACAGGCTCTAAATATGTCTGTAAGACGGAAGAATAGCATAATAAGTTTTTGGAAACTCTCAATTACTCTTGTCATAAATTTATTTAAAAAATAGTAAATAGGAGATTTTTAGGTCAGGAGCCCAACACTAACTCCAAAGAGTACTGAGCCTACTTGTCTCCTTTGCATCCAAAAAAGTACTAGCAATGCTTCCTCCTACTGGCACGGGACAAAGAACAGACCAACAAAGCCCTCTGCATTATTCTGTAATGTAACTTAGCCCAATTTTTCCTCATTTTCCTGAGAATAGCAGGTCACTATTGTTTAAAAAAAAACATTGTCCCTACTCTTTATGAGTTGAGGCTCCTGAGTCCTGACACTGACAAAAATGGGAGTTGTCTTCCCTTAGAAGTAAATAAGAGATTATGCTAACTTTTAAAGTTAATATCCTTTATACTACACATTTATATTATTACATGTTTTATATATTTGTGTGAATGTGAAAATGCATTAACATATTAATAAAAAACAAAGACCATGATGCAAGTGAAAAAAAATTGTGTTTTAAAAGCTAACTTGTAGATCTCTGATGCAGATTTGAAGAACTAAAATAGGAGCTGCAATTCAAAACCATAAATTGTCACTTTATGTGATATTAATTAAATGACACAAAAGCAACCCAAAGTGTACCTGTATAGGTAGAACTCTATATAAAATGCTGAGAAAAACCTCCTGGTAAATATTCATTCGTTCAAGGATGTTAATTGTCCTCATTGACTCAGTTTTATTATCATATATCAATCCATGGAAACCTACAGTTAATATTTAAAAATTGGAAAAAAATAAATAAAATTTTCAATTGTAATCATTCTTAAAAATACGATAGATTTAAATGACATGATTTTCCAGAATTCTATCAAGACTTCAAAACTCTCTGTTATTAAGTCATTTATTTACTTTCTCCAACACAAAACACACTTCTCAAAATTACAAAGTAGAAACAGAGTGGTATAATAGAAAGAACACTGGATTACGAATAAGATCTGGGTTCTAGTAACCGTTCTTCTGTTTACTGGATGTGTGAGCTGGCAATGTAGATTAATGTTACTTAATTTTTCTAAGTCTTTAGTTTTCTCATCTATTTAAAAAAATCATACAAGGCCAGTCTACCTCATAAGGTTGCTACAAAGATTAAATGAGATGATCTCTGTGAAAGTGTTTTAAAATTGTCAAGTTCTATGCAAATAAAAAGTACTTATTAGTATGATATTTGTCACTGAAGCCTCTGAAAAAATAGAACAAGTTCATGCAACTATATTTGGGGAGATTTATACAACGGTGTGGTAAATAGGGCCAGGAGGTTACACAATGAAGATTGTTTCTTTTCCACACAAGTATAGTATAATTAATGTGAAAAAGAATAGGTAGATAGGAATGACTACAAGGCTTTCCTTTGCCATACACAGTGGCTTATGCTTCAATGGAGCTAGAATCTCATTAATATGGGTGCAGTACTTCCGTCCATGCAGATGCCAATCCACCCCTGCCACCTCATCTTTTGTAATTCTTATCCACACAATTTCTCCCCAAAAGGCCCTCTTTGTTTATAAAACTCCTTCCTGATCTCTTGGCTCTTAGAATCCTTGGTTTCATGAATGAGGGTTTTCCTGATCATAGCCCCTTCTCCACGTCAGGTTAGTGCCCTCCCAAATTCCCATAGACATACATACACCCATAACATTACCCGCTCTGGTAGAATTTAAGTTCCTTAACAGGAGCAACTATTTCCTTTTTATCACTGTACCCCCTGCATCCAGCACAATGCCAGGTACACAGGAAGCACTTAACAAGAGCCTGCTGACTGCTTGATAGGACCTGGTCTCTTTGAGCTCCATATCTACAGCTCCATAAGCACATTTTACCCTACATTGTTTTTCACTGTTTTGTGAAATGGCATTGCTCACAGACCATGCCATCACACACTCTGTGATGTGGCACCAACTAGTTAGAGGGATTTCATCTTTAACCACCATGTCTTTCTATTTGGCAAGTGCTTGCTGGCTGAGAGTTTCTGGGCTCTTTTCTCTGGTCTCTTCCTAATAGCAGCTCTTAGATTTCCATTAAATTTCTGTGTGCGTGCGTGCGTGCGTGCGTGTGTGTGTGTGTGTGTGTTTTGGGGGGGTTTGGTGAGGCAATTGGGGTTAAGTGACTTGCCCAGGGTCACACAGCTACTAAGTGTCAAGTGTCTGAGGCTGGATTTAAACTCAGGACCTCCTGAATCCAGGGATGGTGCTCTATCCACTGTGCCACCTCACTGCCCCTCTATTAAATTTCTCTAAGAAAGCCGAGTAATCAGGATCAATGTCTTTATATATTTCCCATTTACCAGAGTCAGTAATAACTAGAATGGCAGATGTGGATTCAAGAAGTCACAGTTCTCAGACATAGTAGACTTATTCTCATAAAAAAAACTACTTAATATCCCAGGGCCTTATTTTCCTAATCTATAAAATAAGAAAGCATTTCCACTGTCTAGCTCCCAAGACTGTGGTGAGCAAAGTGCTTCTGCAGACCTTGAAGCATTAGATAAATGTGAGTAATTATTTTTATTCTTTGCTCTAATTTGTTGATTTAACCAAATTTCTAAATTTTCCAATAAGACAAACTTATTCTGCAATCTCTCTTATATCAGTAACTTGTTGCTTCTTATCTACTTAAGAGAGTTAATTTCTTTTCTTTCTTCTTTCCTTCTTCCGTCCCTCCCTCCCTCCTTAACATAGACAAAAAATGTAACACTCTTTACTCCTAAGGAGCTTACATTCTCATTTATGTCGAGGAAATAGTAATATAGTTCAGGACTCTGGTAGTATATATAATTTAAGTCAAATTCAAATTCAATAAACATTTATTAGATATTTTTAAACTGTTGGTGGCAAGAAAAAGATCTCATATTTAATCATGTCAACAATTAAGTTTATATATGAGCTAAGAAAAAAAAGTCTTAGTACCCTCTGCCCCTTTTTCTGCTGTCACTGCAAAAGATGACCCCCCCCCACACACACACACACACAGACCCCACCCAAGGGCTAGTTTAAAAAATGATGTTTCATCGCTTGCCATGTCCATGACTTTAAAACTAATGGGGGAAGGGAGTGTATTCTCATTCCTAGGTGTCTTGGATTTATCTGCTTATCAGTGACTAGTGTTGGTAGTGAGGAAAATGGGCCCCTTCTCTACAGAGATTGCCAAGCTAAAAGTAGGGCTGATTGGCTGGGGAAAACACTGCTATTCTCAGCAGTTTGGGTTTCAGGAGCCTTTGCTATATTCATTGGAGTCTGAGGGATATTGATAGTTGGGCAGATATCAGCAGCTTGTCTTGCCTGGCACATACCACCTCTTGTCTCTCTTTAAGAGATGGCCCCTTTCACCTTTATGTAGGCTAGCTTCTCTCTTCTTAACTAGGAGCTTCTATGAATTTCTGGTACTTGGACAGCAAGTGCTATCTACTGCTATATTCATACCTAAAGCCTCATAGAGCATCTATATTACTCTGAACAAATATGTAAGTACACAGTGGGGGAAAACCTTTTGGTTGACTTCTGATAGATATAAAAGTATGATTTGTGCATGGGCAACAGAGGGAATAAAGGAGATAGTAGAAGGGTGATTAAAGGAGGTAAGAGGAAGGCAGGCAGGCAGGAGGATGGACGGAAGGAAGGAAGGGAAGGAGAGAGGGAGGGAGGGAGGAAGGAAGGAAGATATATAATTAAAGAATATACATTTCTAGGCACAGATAAGTTTACTAAACTGACTACATATGACCAACTATTCTATGGTCCATAGAGACTTTCAGTATTTATCTTAGTATTTTCTAAGTACAGCAAAATAATGAAATATACTATTATAACTTCTATTTTATATTGTGACTTCTATTTTTTCTCTACTTTTCCAATACTACTTGCTTTTAAACTGAATATTTCTTCATTTCCCTTGACCATAATGCTCTTTAAGCAGACTTGTAGTAGAACTAAGTAGCAGGACAGGCAAGCTAGCCTACATAAAGGTGAAAGGGGCCATCTCTTAAAGAGAGACAAGAGGTGGTATGTGCCAGGCAAGACAAGCTGCTGATATCTGCCCAACTATCAATATCCCTCAGACTCCAATGAATATAGCAAAGGCTCCTGAAACCCAAACTGCTGAGAATAGCAGTGTTTTCCCCAGCCAATCAGCCCTACTTTTAACTTGGCAATCTCTGTAGAGAAGGGGCCCATTTTTCTCACTACCAACACTAGTCACTGATAAGCAGATAAATCCAAGACACCTAGGAATGAGAATACACTCCCTTCCCCCACTCCCAACCTATCATCCCAAGAAGAAAGCCTGACAAAGATGAAACCTGGCATTGCTTCTGCAGGTATTAAAGTCCTATCCTTGGCCTTGCATTTCCACTATCCCCCCCATCCCCTCCAGCAATCACAGCTACTGAAGACCAAGAAAAGAAAGTTATTAACAATAAAGACCTTAGTACTGTTAAATGGTTCAAAATCAGAAGCATGATTTTATCAATGGAAGCAACGTTTAAAAAGATGTTCCCTAAGGACCATGGGACATTTTTCCATTGGACTTAAACCTCCTATAAGTGTCATCTCCCCCATTAAAATGTATGTTCCTTAACAGTAGGTGCTGTCTCTACTTTTCAATTTATATATTTATTGCTATGTACATAAAAGGCATTTAATGCTTTTTAATTCAACCATTCATTCAAAGTCCAGAAAATTCAAATAGAATAGTTGTGCATGTATGTGTGTGGGTGAGGCCAGCCAAATGCCTAATACAATGAAATTTTAAAAGCAGTGTTTAAATGGTAACATAAAAACTTCTTCCATGGCCAAGGCATTCGTACTGAATGGCAATAAGGCAATGAGATATAGGCAGTAAGCAATGACATAGAGGGTATACATGTACAATTACTCTACTGAGTTATTGAAAGATGAGCATGGAAAAGCTATATAAATAGTGTTTTGTTTTGTTTCTGAGGGTTTTGGGGGTGGGGGGGTATCTAGACCTGTGATTTCATCAGTGTAGGAAAATGTCAAATGAGAAAATTTCTTCTATTATTACTGATCAGCCACTGCTTTGCAATTTATTGTCTTAGATAATTGACCAGGTCACTGAAAATTAATGGACCTTTTCAACATCACACAACCAGTACATCTCAGAGGATGGACTTGAAGACACTCCTTCTGTGGTCCTGACCCATACCTGGCTCTCCAACCCCTACATCATTCTGTCTGTGAATCTGGGACAGTCTTTAAAATGACTTCCATCTCAAATAATAACCATAATTACATTTTTAAGAGTACAATTTTGATTAAATATTATCTTCAAATGAGTTGTACTTAAAGTAACCCCACAGACCAATAGGTAACAATTTCTACTAATTTAATTACCTTTTGAGATGGTTGGAGCCTGTAGCATTTGTTTATAATAAGAGTAATATAATCCACATTCTGTTCTGAATGATATTTCTCGTTCAACTTCCTGAAAAAAAGGTTAGATCTGTTATTTTCTGTGACTTTATTACTTTTCAGTGACTACTGTCAAAGGAGCAATGAAGCGGGGGAAACTGGTGAAAACTGAATCCCAGAATATCAGTCAACTACTTTACATTTGAGTTTCCAAAGGATTAAAAAAAAAAGTTTGACCTAATTACAGAAATAGAAATCAAATTTAAATTTTAAAAAACTTACCTATTCTCACATGATATTAGAATCATGAAAACAACAGATAGCCTAAAAAGAAACTTTTTAAAAGTAATATTTCATGCTAACAACACAAATGAGCAATTTTCTTTCCACTAGAAACATAAGGTATTGTTAGTGAAGGAAGCACTTTTACATATGAATCTTTTTTTTTCTTTTTTTTTTGGGGGGGGGGTGAGGCAATTGGGGTTAAGTGACTTGCCCAGGGTCACACAGCTAGTAAGTGTCAAATGTCTGAATCCAGATTTGAACTCAGGTCCTCCTGACTCCAGGGCTGGTGCTCTATCCACTGCGCCACCTAGCTGCCCCTACATATGAATCTTACTTTGACAAGTGTCACCTTAGTGGAAAATATTAATAGAAGAAAATGAATAAAAAGAATGTTAAACTACACTTAAATAATATATTCTATCCCAGAAGAATTGAAAATTTTAAATAATCTCGTTATAGTCACATTTGGTTATGTAACACTGTACAATACTGAATTTAACTGATAAAAACAATATAAAAATGTCAGGGCTGGTGATGGTTTGCAAAAGAGTGGTATACCCAAAAGAATATTGGATTTGGAATCAAAGAACCCAAGTTTAAATCTCAGCTGGGCCAAACTTTGTGACCTTGGGAAAATCACATTCTCTCTGGGTCTCAATTTCCTCACTGGGTGAAGAAGGGGATTGGTTTAGATTAAATGAAGCATCCTTTGTAACTCAGAAAATCTTTGATTTTATAAATTTTCTGGGAGATATAGATATATAGACAGATAATTAAAAATAGATTATGATTCATATCAATACTGAATCTTTCATTTGAACTTAATTTCAAACATATTTTGTAAAACAAAAACAAAACACAATCCATAAACAATTGAAAAACCCACTTCATGATAATTATAATGTACATATCTATATAATGTAAAGCTTTAAAAAAATGCTTTCCCCACCACAAACTGGTGAGGTAAACAGCTTATGTATTAATATTCTTAATTTACAGATGAGGATGGTAAGGTTTAGAAGCTTAGATAACTTGCTCATGGTTAAACAAATGGAATAGAATGACACAAGGACTTAAATCAGAGTCTAGAACTCTCCATCACACCATACCACCTCTCAAGGCAGGGAAAGAAAAGAAAGAAAGAAAAGATGTGACTCATTGTGACACGACCCTTTTTAATACCCCCTCAAAGCATAAAAACAGAGGGGGACCTAATTAGCAAAAATGCATTCAAACATGATTAATTTGTAATCTTGGCACCAGCTGTATAGAACCAAATGCTATACTTTATTAGACAGACACTTGCAAGTTTTACATCTGCTTCATGCTAAGAGAACATCTGCTTTATTCATTCAAATGCCTTTCCAGTTTTACAGCAATTTATACTTTGCCTGGTACACCACGCCAACAAAAACCTGTACCAGTAGAGGTTACCATCGAAAGACTACAAAGTGAACAGTTACTACACATTTTAATTTGCATTTTTCCACAGGGAATGTAATGTTTTTGAAAAAATGAAAATTCTTCTTCTGAAGACAATAGCAGAAAGGAATGGGAAAATCAAAAAGTAGAAGGAAGAAATTAGAGAGAAAAAAGACAATTTAACAAGGTTTGTACAGCAATGCAACAACAAAACTAAAAGGGAAAATAGGATTAAATAAGACTTTACTATTAATGATCTATTTTCCCTACTGACATCAGAGAAGTCAATTAGCAGAAATGCAAGCCTTTTTAGAATGGCTACTTCTGTTTGTTGTTCTTAAAATTACAAACTTCATATCAGAGCTTTCTGCTTCAACAGAGAATTTCATGGAAGAAATTTGTTCCCTGAAAGCCTAAGGAAGGTACAAAGAGCAATGGCTCAGGAGTCAGTGGACCTGTATTTGGATCTCACTTCTGACACTCCATGTGTCAATGGCAAGTCATTAACAGCCCCGGATGGGCCTTACTTTCTTCATCTGTAAAATGGGATAGCTGGACTTGATGGATTCTGAGGTCTCTTCCAGCACTAGCATTATGATCCCTTTTCCAATTCTCTCTTTGCTCCTCTCCTTTCTTCTTTTTCCTCCATTTCTTAAAATCCACTTTAGAATTAGATTAGCAAATAACCCCAGTCATACATGTAGCAATTTCATTCACACAACTGTTGAGAAAAGCTCCTAGAAGGGAATGTCACCAGCAAACATTCAATGCACATCCGTTGTTTCTTGGCTGGTTAAATGAATGGCCATCTGTTAGAATGGAATAATTTCCATTCTAAAGTTGACTAGACCTTTGGCATAGAACATAAACTAATGAAATTTTATAAGAAATGTGACAATACTTTTGAATAATTCTTTTTCAACAGGAAGGACTGAAGTAACCAGCAGTCCTATTCCTGTAGTTTCTGTCATAAATTATTCTTATTCAAATCACATTTATTAACAAACTATCTGTTTGCTTTTTCATTTTCAGGCTTGCTCAATGGGGAAAAAATGCATAATCTGTAAGTCTGAATAGATAAGGGAATCAGAGATAAAAATGGTAGCATGGAAGAGCTACACATAGGAAATAAATGATATTTTAACTAAGCCTGATACATAGCTATATCACTACCCATAAGAGCCTGTATCTAGCTGAGAATGCATTTACTCTAAATCATCAACCTCATATATTTCTTGAGCACCTACTATGTACAAGGCATTGTATTAGGTATTGATTTTACAAAGGGTCATGAAACAGTCCCTTCCTTGGGGTCTAGCCAATCTAATTGTGAAGGAAGAATGTTTACAAGGTAGCATGGGAAAAGTGATAATTGCCAGAAAAACGTGGAAAAGATTGAACTTAGTCACAATGTATGGTTATAACTTGATAGCCAAATAGCTTTGTTATGTAAATGATCATGATATATATTGAAATGGGAAACAATAAATCACCCTAGAAAATTTAGTTCTCTCTCAATTTCCTAGTTGATAAATTAGAACTAAAAGGACTATGCATCCCTTCTAAGAAATAGCTTAAATAGATCAGCGAAATATGGTATGTAACTCAACTACTCTGTATTTTTTTCACTCTTCCTACATTTTTTCAGTTGGAGAGAAATATTGGCTCTCAGAGTTATAAATGACATAACTACATTACTTAAACTGTCTACATAACATATACCAACAATTGTTTCCTTTTATGTTTCTTTCTGATATTTTTAGAAGCTTAAAATATATGCATATATATTATATAGTATCACATTTTAATTAGATAATTTCTCTACCTCCAAAATGTACTTTATTAATGTGATAATCCAGCTATACATGACAGTTTTTCCTTGACAATTTAAAATCAACATTTTCTCCTTCTTTCATGTTCCTCTGCTTCAATCACAATTTTTCAACTACCAGTACCTAGAAATGAACATTTTTAAATATTCCAGATACACTGAACAACCTACTAGCTTGCTGTCTGTTTTATGCACAAATTTTTCACCATCTGGATAATTACAGCTTAACCAAAATGAACAAAAAATATTTCAGGCGAGAAACTGATTCAAGTAATTTTGGGAAAAATAAACTACCTATCAGAATCAAAAATTGTAAAAAAGAAAAGCACAGAATTTGCACTTCTTATAATACTGCAAAAATTCTGAGAAATATACAAATGAGTAAAAAAGTCTGGGTAATTTACGTATTTATGGTTATTATATTAATTGTGTTCTATTTCTAATGTAGTTCTCACTTAAAAAAAGACAAAATTTTGATAACAGCACTTTTATAGTAACAAAAAAGTGGAGCTATTAACTGGAGAATGGCTAAACAAAATGTGGTATATGAATGTATGGAAAATTTGTGCTACAAGAAGCCTAAGATGTTTTACATAAACTGATTTAGAATAAAGTGTTCAGTACAAGAAGCACAATTTATACTAGGATAATAGTAATGTAAAAGAAAACTCTGAAAAACTTAAGTCTATCGATGAAATGACTAATCAACAACACCAGAAGCCTTAATGATGGAAGCATACTCTTCCCTCTCAGCAGAGAGGTCATGAATGAAAAAGCAGCAGGATAACACAGGCAATGAGTGCCTCTGTTTGGATGATATCTATCTATTACAAGAGAAGGCATTAATTTGGCAGACAGAAGGAAAGAAGCAATTTTGGGGGTCGTGGGTAAGTTGTGATAGTGATACAAAAAATAAGAAAACAAAGAAAAGCATATCAGTAAAACATTTAAAAATACACAGAAGAGAGAAGACAAGTTCAGAAAGGACACAGACAAGCAGGGCAGTATCAGTAGTACCAAGTTAAATTTAATACCTACTTAAAAAACAAGCCATTCATAGTAGAAATTCCTAATTTCATATAAAATTCTCTTTTTTCTGTTCATTGTATTATGGAAATGTTTGTGTTTGTCTATGTTTAAGTTTATATTTTAAAAAGAAAATTTAAAAATAATGCGATTAACATAGTCCATCCCTCTTTGCAGGGTCAGAGAATGTTGGGCATAGAACTAAATATATATATCAGACTTGGTTGATGTGTTGTTTAGTTTTGCTGAATTGTTTTTGCCCTTCTTTTTTATTATCTGTTATTAGAGATGGCTTTTGGGGAGAGGGAGAATAGATATTTTGGGAAATATAGGTGAAATGAAAACAAAAGATAGCAACAATTTGGGGGGGGGGGGGTGAGGCAACTGGGGTTAAGTGACTTGCCCAGGGTCACACAGCTAGTAAGTGTCAAATGTCTGAGGCCTATTTTGAACTCAGGTCCTCCTGAATCCAGGGCCGGTGCTCTATTCACTGCGCCACCTAGCTGCCCCAGCAATATAATTTTAAAAGAAATGAATTCAACTTTCACAACAATAAAAGAACCCCACTGGAAGACCAGCAACAAGCAGAAAACTGGAGAAGAGCCCCTTTCATCAGGGAAACTCAAATAGGGAGAAGCTGCTTCCAAAAGAAGGTTCACAGAAGGTAAGTAAGCTTTGCTTCAAGAAGAGAATTACTTGAGGCTGTTCCAGATTGAGGAAACCAGCTTTTCTGAAACCCAACAAAGAAGACCAAAAGCATTTTAGGATGTTACAGTTTTTTGCACAGGAAAGAAATAAGCAATTTTTAAGGAATTGTCAATGGAGCCTTGTTAAAGGCAGAGAATATACTGTTAGAGGCCAACATAAAGTTGACAAATTTTTTTTTTGTTTTTTAAATGACAAATACTCACATCCATAAGTGGGGGGAAAAATCCATGAGAAATGTCCTGAAACTCTACATTTCTCCTCACATTACACAAGAGGCAAAGATTTTTCTCATTTAAAAGTAAAAGTATTGTCTAGGGGTAGCTAGGTGGCACAGTGGATAGAGCACTGGCCCTGGATTCAGGAGAACCTGAGTTCAAATCCAGCCTCAGACACTTGACACTTACTAGCTGTGTGACCCTGGGCAAGTCACTTAACCCTCATTGCCCTGCCCCAAAAAACATATTGTCTAGAGCTTTTTTTGTGGGGAGCAAAAAGATGAAAGGGATGGAGAGGCCACTGAAGGAGACAATAATAATCAAGTAACAGAGATCAAGGTAGAGTTGTTCATTTCTTATTTTGTTTCTGTTTTCTTGGTCAAGAAGGACCTTTGGACTACAAAGGAAAGAACATGAATGATCAACTAATGAGGATTTGATGTCTAAGATAAGTAAAGAGATAGGAGACAGAAAGCCTGCATATGGTTGATCTTGTTGAATCTAAGCCATGGTAATCTACATATTCTGGTACCAAAACCAAAAAGAATACAACAGGTTCAAGTGAACAAAACCCTCTCTTAATTCTAGTGCTTTCCCTCTGTTAATTATTTCCCACTTATCCTATATATAACTTGTTTGTAAAAATAAATTATTTTTTGCATATTGTTTCCTCCATGAGATTCTCAGTTGCTAGAGGGCAGGAACTTTTTTTTGCCCTTTTTTGTATCCTCTGTGCTTAGCACAATGTCTGGCATATAATAATCACTTAAATAAATGTTGATTGATTAATTGATAATCTCCAAGAGAAGCAACTAAAATTAAGGAAGATCAGGAATTACCTAAAGAGGGCTATGCAATTATTCCAGTGATTTTGCATTTTGAGGAATTACTGAACATGAATTCCTTTTTAGTCTAGATTATTCTTTTTAAAATATCTTTAATAATAATATATTTTTGTTCTTTGAAGGTGTATTTGAATTTTGGAAACAGCCAAAAGTCATTCCGAGGCAAGTCTAGTACAGAAGAAAGACAATGAAGTTGATTAACACCATTCTAGAGTTTAAAATTAGATGTGCCTTTCTTTAAGATAATCAGACTGAGTTATGTGACCCATATCTTTTGCTAACAATGTAGTACCCCCAAAGTGTCTACTTTGCAAGGAACAGTCATTTGGGATGCATCAACTCTGGCATGATTATTAACATCCCAGTTTCATTGATTCATAGTATTCTTGCATAAAGCACTGGGATCTAAATGGCAAAACAGAATGCCTTTGTCCATGAAAGTAGTTTTTCTTTTGATATAAATCAAGAAGCAGATAAATGAGTTACAAGGCCAATATACCTAAAAACTGAATAACCCAAAGTTGAAAAAAGGACATCTACTCAAATATAGTAATTGCTGTTTGAAAGCAAGCATTTCCCCCCTTTATGATTGTCTTTGGACAATTTTGAAAGAGCTGGAAAACTGCTCTGCTTAAATATTGGGTTTAAATATTGTAACACAATAAATATAATACAACAAATATTTAAGTACCTAATGTGTATACAATTCTGTGCTAATTGCTAAAGATATTACAAAAGTTATATAAGATATAAACAGATAGAAAGTTTAAGTTATGGTTCCTCTCAACTAAAAAAGCTTATAAACCACTGGTAGATAAGACAACCAAGCACAAATAATTTCAATATACAACACTGAATTTAAAAATGCATCAGAGGGGGCAGCTAGGTGGTGCAGTGGATAAAGCACCGGCCCTGAATTCAGGAGGACCTGAGTTTAAATCTGACCTCAGACACTTAACACTTACTAGCTGTGTGACCCTGGGCAAGTCAGTTAACCCTCATTGCCCTGCTCCCTCCCCCCCCCCAAAAAAGCATCAGAGTTACAAAACTAAGTGCTATTTAAGATCCAAGGGGGTATGTCATTACAATTGAGGGAGTGAGAGAAGTGTTCAATGGAGTACACAGATAGCATTTAAGTTAGTTTTGATGAATAGGTAGGAATTTAACTTTTCGGCGCACAGGTAAAAGCCTAAACAAATGCATGGAGAATGGAATTCCTGAGCATGTTCAGTGGACAGAGAGCTATCCAATTTGAAAGGACTATGAAATATATATAGAGGGAAGAAACTGAGATAAGCCTGGAAAGGTGGGAAAGGAACAGAAAGTAGAGGGTCTTGGACGTCAAAACGAGTTTGAAGTTCATTCAGTAGGCAATAGGTAACGTCTTAATATCTGAGAAGTGTGTCAAGGCTACATCTATGCAAATGGTCAAAAAAACCCATGCATCTAAGCAAGTGGGACATTACATTAAGAAGAATTATAGAGGGCAGCTAGGTGGCGCAGTGGATAAAGCACCAGCCCGGGATTCAGGAGGACCTGAGTTCAAATCCAGCCTCAGACACTTGACACTTACTAGCTGTGTGACCCTGGGCAAGTCACTTAACCCTCACTGCCCCCGCTCCAAAAAAAGAAGAAGAATTATCGAGGAGATAGAAGCAAAAATAATAGCAGCTAAGAAGACAGTAGAAAGTGTAAAGGTATAGGAATCAGGTATAGATTTTTTTTTCAACTTTAGCAATGGAAGAAGAGGAAAAAATTAGACAGTAGCTGGAAGGGCTAAAGGTGTCAAAGCGAAGGGTGTTTTAGGACTGAAGATGTCCAAGTATATTTATAGGTAGATAAGAAAGAGTCACTGGTAAAGGAGAGGTTGAATATAAGATTAAGGATCAAAGCTACAATATGAAGGGCTGGCTTAAGTAAGTAGAGAGGATATATCTTCATTAATTGATGAGGAAGAGGACAGAAAGGGCATTGATGCTGAAAGGCCTTCAGGAAAGAAAGAGAGGAGCTTCATATAACTTCAATATTGTCAAGACCATAGGAGACTAGGTCATACATTGTAAGTATGGGGAGGGGAAAGTAGAAAAGTTTTGAGTGGTCACTATGTAGAAGATAATAAATTAATAAAAATGGATATAAAGCAAAAATGGTCATAACTTATATGTAAATCACTTTGATTTCATGACCTCTATAATTAACACTAAGCAAGCCTAGAAGAGAAAAAGAAATTGGATTGTTGAAGTTACCCAATGGTGAGCATTTAAAGGTCAGAAATGGCAGGAAGTCAAAACAAAATGAAAAATCAGTTCTCAAAAGAATTGCAAACTATTCACAATCATATGAAAGAATGCTTCACATCAATAATAAGAATAATGCATATCAAAACAACCTTGATATTTTATGTCCCCAGCAAATTGGCAAACGAGAAAAAAGACAAGAACAGTCAATGTTGGAGCTGTTGTAGAAAGGAAGGTACAAACTAATGCACTCATGGTAGAACTGGGAATTGGACAAACTATCCTGGAAAACAATTTGGAATTATGCAACTAAAGTAACTAAAATATCCACCTCTGACTCAGTGATTCCACAGCTAGGAATATACCTCAAGGAGGTAACTGATAAAGAGAAAGGCCTTGTACATCTCAAAATGTGCAAAGCAGCACTTTTCTGTGGTAGTAAAGAACTAGAAACAAAGCAGATGACGGTCAACTGGGGAATGGTTAAACAAACTGTGGTATATGAATGTAACTGAATGACAAATATGATAAATACAAAAAAGAATCAAAAGATTTAATGAATTGATGCAAAATGAAGTAAGCAGAGCTCAGAAAACAACATACACACTGATTACAACAATGTAATTGTAAAGAACCACTGCACAACAATAAAAAATGAAAGCTGCAAAATTACAAAAAACAAGCATGGCTTTCAAAGAAAAAAAATGTAAGAAAATGACTCCTCTGACTCCTTTGCAAAAGAGGGTCACCAAGTATAAAATATTATATATTGTCAGTTTTTTTCAATGCATTGACTGGCTTTGCTGATTTAAAAAAAAACTATTATGTAAGATGGACCTCTGAAAGGATAAAGGAAGAAATATAGAAGGAAATTTAAGCAATGTAAAAACAAAGGATATCAATAAAATGTATTTCAAAAAAGAAATGGCAAGAAGTAGGGGGCAAGGGATTTTAGGGTTGTAGCTAGTGAAATCATTAAAGTTGTAAACTATGGAGGAAAGCAAAGTTGGAGTTGAGGAGACAGATTAAAATAGGGATGGGTCAAGGGAGAGAGGGAGCGGACGACAGGAGATTGTAGAAGGAAAGTGAAATTTCAATGGATTTTACCTTGGAGGTTGTAGTAAAATTTTAAGAGAGTTATGAGGGGTATGGTGGGGTCATGCTGAAGTACAGTAGAAGTGAGGCAGAAAAAGTGAATGTTGGAAGTGAGGTAGTATAGGAATTTTGTGGTCAGTTCCTCAAGAACAATGACAGGGAATAAGGTAGTACAGAAGACTATAATGCCAAAAACTGAAGTCATTGAAAAAATTAAGACAATGATATAAAGGTGCACCAACCATGATGGGGAGAGGGTGGTATGATCAAAGACCTCAAAAAAGTAAAAGCCATTGAGGAATATAATATGAACAGGAAGTAGGAGTGCTGGAAAAGGTCTCAATGGATATGATATCTCCTATGGGGAAAACAATGTTTCTGGTAAAAATGAAAACAGAGTTGATTGATCAAGTATTATGGGGAATTTATTAACATAAACTCTGATGTTCTGAAGGACATGGTGGAATGGCAAGGCAAGGGGTGAACTGGATTTGAGTGGAATAAGGGTGATTAGAATAAAGATGAGGGTTTTGGATAAGATAGTATGGGCATGCTATTTGCACTTAAAGTGGTGAGACTTGAATCTGAAAGCCAGTACAATAAGAGATAATTTGTTGTAGCAAAATCAGAAGAAGTGGGTTTAAATTCCAGCTGTCACTTACAAACTGTTATATAGTCATTTTCAGTTGTGTCCAACATTTTGTCACCCCATTTGGGGGGTTTTCTTGGCAAAAATAGTAGAGTGGTTTACCATTTCCTTCCCAAGCTCATTTTATAGATGAGGAACTGAGGTAAACAAGGCTAAGTGACTTGCCCAGGGTCACACAGCTAATATCCAAGGCCAAATTTGAATTCAGGGAGATAAGTGTTCCTGACTCCAGATCTGGCACTCTATCCACTGTGCTATCTAGCTGCCTTGGGCAATTCACTTAAGCTCTCTTAGTCTCAGTTTTCTCATCTATAATATGATAGGATTGGACTAGATGGTCTCTGAAGTCCCTTTTTGCTCCAAATCTAAAAACAATGACGCATAAGTACTATACTAACAGGGGATTTGCAGTAAATTCTTCCCCAGACTTAGAAACAAAATTTACAACTTTTATATTTTTGGAGCATGCGTCCTTAGGGGATAATGTGGTTGCCTTCCAGGTTTGCTGTAACACCTCAATGGAGTAAATAAGACTTCAATTCTCTATACTCTAGACCTCCAGAATGTGGGTGGGACAAAGAGCTACTAAACAAGATATAGTATATACAAGGTCTTTCTCCTAGGTGTCCTATGGCTTCTTGATTGAGAGAAGAGCAGAGCCTCAGGTTTTGTATGCTCTACAGGCTGCTAAATTACAGGCAGGGTGGAACAAAAACCTGCTAAACAGATTCTAACTTCCTTTAATTGTTTCCTTCATTTGTACCTCCTTAATGGAGGGAAGCAAGCACCTAGATCTCAGTGCCTTCCTTATCCACCACCTTTACCAGAACCCAAATGATCTAATGGCTTTACTTCCTAGCTGGAATCATGGTAGACGGGTAATTTTAATGAAAGGCATACAAGACGAATACCAAGATTTTCAGGTACCCACCTAAAGAAACCAACTAAGCCACACTTGATAGGTAACACATCAATCAGGAACCCTATAGAGCCAAACTATATGTATAATCTATGGAGCTGAAGGCTGTTCTGGCAAATTCAAACTCTAGCACCGAAAAGACAAATCAGAAGCAGAAACTAATCTCTTGGTGACGTCTCAGTTTCATGGATTTATTAAGAATAAATGCCTTACAAGAACCATGCTGTAGACATTCAGAATTTTTCAATTTTTCTTATCCTTTTTTGAGAAAACAATTGTTCGATAATTAATTGGAACCTCTTACCTTAATGTTAGAAAACCATAAATCATTTTCATGTAAAGTAGCAAGGTAGACAGAAGTAAGAAATCCAATGCAAAGGCCAATAGTTCCACCAACGGTTAATGACAGAATTTTCCATAATCCTCTCCCACTGTACACTTTTTTTACAAAGAAAAAAAAAATCAGTTAAAAATTCAGTGATTTTACTACTGAGCACAGTGGTATATGTCAGGCTTTTGAAGTCTTTTCATAACAACGTGATTGAGGTTTATATTACATTTTAAAAACTTATAAATAATGTTATGGCTACACAGAATAATCAATCTTATTACCCAATGAAGAACATTAGGGTTACATTAAAAAAGAGGTATATATTCATTATTTATGTGAATGCATTAGAATCCAAATCACAGAACTTTAGAGTTGGAAGAGATTAGTAGCTAGGCATCCAGCGCAATCTATACATGAAAGTAATCCCCACTATATGTCCAACAAGTGGTTGTTCAGCTTCTGTATGGAGATTTTCAAGGAATGGGACCCCACCACTTTGGGAGACACTCCATTCCACTTTTGGAAACTCTAATTGATAAGGAAGTTTTCCCCAAGAGCAAGCCTACTTAAGCGAATTTGCAACTTGTATCCATTATTCCTAGTTCAACAAGACACCTCCTCCACAATGTCCATTAAAAAAATTGGGCAGATTTCATTCTGGTAAGTGATGAAAGAAAAGGCAATTGCATTATTTGGCAAAAATGTTGTATACAGTCTCTTTCTTCAGAATATAAGACTGGCAGATATGTAACCAACACAATCATGGGGGTGTTAGATTGCCTGCCAATCTTGGTAAAAACATGAGAGCTAAATTAAAATCTAATTTTAAAGTACTGCTTTAAATTTTTTTTCATAATATTTATTATACTGAATACAGAATGAATTTTAGATTTTTTGCTGTTTTTCAGTCAAGTCCAACTCTCCATGACCCCATCTGTGTTCTTCTTGGCAAAGATAATAGAGTAGTTGGCCATTTCCTTCACCTCATTTTACAGATAAGAAAACTGAGGAAAACATGGGTAAATGGCAAACAGCTATTAAGTGTGTGAGGCCAGATTAGAACTCAGATGAGTCTTCCTGACTCTAGGCCTCGCACACTATCCACCTAGGTGACTGAATTTTAGATCACAAAGTCTTTATCTTTTAAATACCCAACTATATCTTTTCCTCCAAACAAAATGACAATTCACTAAGTTTGGGTAAATTTCTACACTGAGAGTGAACACTGATCAAATCCACACAGATAATGATTTCATGTTTCAAACTGTAGATTACTCCCTTGTGATGGAGATAGCAGGAGTCACGGGTTAAAAATGATTGACAAAAAATAAAAGAGAATGACTTTATTTGTTCAGTATGGGACACAGTGGTTAAGGTTAAAGGAATCAAGAACCCTGAAGTTCTATTCACTGCACATTTAATGCCTGATTTTGAGGAACTTCTTTGTACTTCTGTTACCTCAGTTATAGGAACTGTAAATATTACTGACCTTCTGAGTATGTTAGATTTAATGTTCAACACAAAGATTTTTAACTACAAAACATTAGAGAAGTCAATAAAAGCATTATCTTAAAGGGTTTTAAATGAACAAAACATGTCTTCAAACACAATTTAAATCTCATTTAGATTTTAATGTCACAATTCAATGAATGAAGTGGTTTGTTTACCCAACCATGTGCATGGATAAGTGGAATATCACATTGTATAAGTTGTCTACTGATGAATGTTTCTGTCTTTTGAGTCTTTTTTAAGAAAGACTCCAGACAATACTCTTAACAATTGTATGCTCAGGGTACAATTAAAGACTTACATTTTAATATTCAGTAACACCAAATGCTGCATTTGTTGAAATTACCTACCAGTTAACAATTGTCTTTCCAGTTCATCCTCTTCCTCCTGTGAAGGATTATCCTCATAAACTTCTGCAACTTTTATTTCTTTCCTTTGCCTGATAGTTGTCATGATGTAAGACTTTCATGCATTTTTCTTCAAACCAATCCCTACACAAATAATACAGTAACAAATGATCCAATCCACATAAGCAAAGTCACTGTTGAACAATATACCTATAACCTTAAATAATTTTAAAAACTGTATCTGATAAACAACTTTGAAAGACTTAAGAACTCTGATCAATGCAATTACCAATTGTAATTCCAGGGGACCAATGATGATATATGCTGTTCATATACTGTCAGAGAGGCAATGGACTCAAGATTCAGAAAAATACATATATTTTTGGACGTGGCCAATGTAGGAATGTATTTTGTTTCACGATGTTTGTTTGTATAAAGGTTTTGTTTTGCTTTATTTTCAAGTGGAGAGATGGGCAGAAGGGAGAAAAAAAATGCTTGTTAAATGAAAAAATATAAAAATGTTTCAGAAACAAATTTGGCCCTAAATTAAGTCAAAGTAGGTAGCCACTTAACACTGATGTAAGTTGAGTGTGCCTTGAATTACAGCATGTCAAAGCTATCTCTTTCAACAGCCTATATCATAATGACATTTTCCTTCCAATTGTCCTCAAATGTCTACCACTAAAGTTGTGAGGGGAGGAGATGGGAAGGAAAGAAGTTGGCAGTGCACTAGAGAAGAAATTTACTTCCTTCACAATTTTTCCCAACACCAATCCTAGGCAAAACTCACAAAATGTCAAGAACTGAGAAGGACCCCACAAGTCATCTAGTCCAATCCATATTTTGGTAAGAATTCCTTCTAAAAACTGGGAAAGAATTTTTGAAACAAATATCTCTGATAAAGGCTTCATTTCTCAAATGTATAGAGAACTGAGTCAAATTTATAAAAATACAAGTCATTCCCCAATTCAATTGATAAATTTGAGGATATGAACAGGCAGTTTTCAGACACAGAAATCAAAGCTATCTATACTCATATAAAAAATGCTCTGGATCATTATTGATCAGAGAAATGCAAATTAAAACAACTCTGAGGTAGCACCTCACACCTATCCGAGTGGCAAATATAACAAAAATGGAAAATATTGGATGTTGGAGGGGATGTGAGAAAGCTACTGGAACTATGCCCAAAAGGCTATAGAACTGTGCATACCCTTTGATCCAGCAATACCACTGCTAGGTTTATATCCTAAAGACAGCTCCAAAAAGAGAAAAAGACCCATTTGTACAAAAATATTTATAGCAGCTCATTTTGTGGTGGCTAAGAATTGGAAATCAAAGGAATGTCCATCAATTAGGGAATGGCTAAACAAACTGTGGTATATGATGATGATAGAATATTATAGTGCTATAAGAAATGACAAGCAGGATGACTTCAGAAAGGCTTGGAGCAGAATCAAGAGAACATTGTTACACAGAGACACTAACATTGTTTGATGAAGAACTTTGAATGGCTTAACTATTCTCAACAATACAATGATCCAAGACAATCCCAAAGGACTATTGATGAAACATACTATCTATCCACCTCCAAAGAAAGAAATGATATTGATAGAACAGACTGAAGCATGCTATTTTTCACTTTCTTTCATTTTTTTCTTTTAATCGAGTTTTCTTATACAAAATGACAAATATGGTCATGTTTTACATAATCATACACATGTAACCCATATATGATTGTTTGCTGACTCGGGGAGGGGGGAGGGCAGGGAAAGGAGGGATAAAAATCGAAACCCAAAACTATAAATAAAAATGTTTATTATTTTTAAAAAACCAACTCCTTCTAAACATACCAGGCAAACTGTCATTTAGCCCTTGCCCAATACCACAGATGAAGGAGAACCCATTGCTTGGAGGTACCCCTTTCCACTTTGGGACAGCTCTCATAGTTAGGAAGTTTTCCATTACTGCAAGCTAAAATTTGTGTTAGCAACTTCTACCCAGTGATAGCCTTTCTCCAAATGTTCTCCCCTTTCCCCAACTAAACATTTCTAGTTCCTTCAATTCATTCTCAAATTGTATGACCTCTCAAAGTCCTAGTTGCCTTCTTCTGAACATTTTAGGTCAGCAGTTTCCTTCCTAAAATATGGAAACCAGAACTGAACACAAACTCAAGATTTGCCCTGGGGGGCGGCTAGATAGCACAGTGGATAAAGCACCGGCCCTGGATTCAGGAGTACCTGAGTTCAAATCCGGCCTCAGACACTTGATACTAGCTGTGTGACCCCGGGCAAGTCACTTAACCCCCATTGCCCCACAAAAAAAAAAAAAAAAAGATTTGCCCTGATGCCTTCCTTTCTCAGCTTAGCTTACATTTATACTGTATATATCTTCCACGGACCTAGTTATTTACAAGCTGTCTGCCTCATTAGAATGTAAGGTCCTTACAGGCAGAAGGGCTTTTCTTTGTATTCCCAGTACTTAGCAGAACCTTGTCAGGTAAGCACTTAATAAATGCCGGTTGACTTTCATTTCCCTAGACCAGTCACAAAGCCTCTCATTATGCATTAGCTTTATTGACTGTTATTTTATACTGCTGACTCAAATTGAGTTTTATAGTTCACTAAACTGCCCAGATCTTTGTGAGAATCGCTATCTAGCCACACCTTGCTCATTTTAAACTTGTAAAGTTGATTTATAGACCCAATTTAAGGTGCTACACTTCTCCCTAGATTCAATCCACTATTCTAACCTTTCATGATCTTTCTGAATCCTATGTCATTCGATGATTTAGCTATCCCTCCCAGCTCTGTGTATGCTAAACATTTAATAGGCATTATATCTATGCCTTTATCCAAGTCATTAATTTTTTTTTTAAAGTTACCTTCACTGGGCCAAGCACTCCACTGGATGCCCTCTTTTAAGACAACTTAAACCCATTAGTGACTTTTTGAGTCTAGTCACTTGACCAGCTCGTTTCACCTGAGTATACTTAGATAGTTTTTCAGTTGAGTCCTATTCTTCCTGAACCCATTTGGGGTTTTCTTGGCAAAGATACTGAAGCAGTTTGCCATTTCCTTCTCCAGCTCATTTTACAGATGAGCAAACTGAGGGAAACAGCGTTAAGGGTCAGACAGCTAGTGTCTGATGCCAGATTTGAACTCACGAAGATGAGTCTTCCTGACTCCAAGTCCAGTACTCCATTCAGCTATCTGCCCTGCCTATTTTCTATCTTGTCCAGAAAAACATGAAACATTGTCAAATGCTTTACTAAACTCTTAGGTAAACCACATCTATAGCATATGCCCCCCAGTCTACCAGTCTAGTAACCACGTCAAAAAAAAAAAAATAGTCTAACAGGATCTGTTCTTGAAGTCAAGCAAGTTCTTGAGAGCTTGTGCTTCTCTTTCTAAGTGTTCACTAACTATCCTTTTTACTCCTTTAATAATATGTTGGAATTTTTCCAAGAGTCAGTCAAGCTTATTGACTCATAGTTTTCTAAATGTATTCTCTAGTCTTCTTTGAAAAACAATATCCCTTCTCCAATTCTGTAGTTTTTCTCTTATTCTACATGATTTTTCAAAAAATCAAAAGCAGTGACTCATCAATCACATTTTTTAGTTCTTTCAATAACCTGAGGATGCAGTTCATCTGAAACTAGTGACCTGAATTCATTAAAAGCTAGGTGCTTCTTTACTATTTCCCTACTTATCTTGACCATCAATTCCCTATTGGTCATATTTGTTCTGGACCTTTTTGGTGAAGAAATTATTCTTCTTGGCAGAGAAAACAGAAGTAAAGTAAGAGTTTAACTCCTATTTTTATTCTTCATTGTTAGTTCTCAACATCCTACCTACCCTGGGGAGCAGAACTAGCTTTTATTCTTCTCTTTTCCCCAAGATAGCTTACAAAAAGTCCAAAACACCTTTTTTAAGCCTTAGCTCTACTCATTCCTCTCAGTTCATTCTGAGATTTAGGACTCCTAACAATAATCTTATAGGATTGTGCTCCAGTTTTGTATTTAGTTTTTATTGCTTGCCCTTGCTTTCATTTTCTATAGATTTATTTTAAAATTCTAAGCTAGTAGATGAATTCCCTGTTCATTTACATTTTTTTCTTTGAACAACTTCTCTTTTCCTCTTCAATGGAATTGTTTTTCTTTGTGCCTTCGGAATTTCATTCTTGAAAGTTTCTCATGCCTCCAGGGCTGACTTCTCTTGTAGAATTTTAGTACATGGGATCCTACCTATCCTTCCTTTGAACCCTTTGAAATTTCTTCTTGCAAAATATAAGATACTTGTCAGACTATTCACATCTTTCATCTTCTACTATTTCACAAATCCCACAATGGAATGAATGGTCACTTCCTCTCAAAGTTCCCATCATTCTCACACTAGCAAACAGTTCTTCATTACTGCTAACTTTCAGAACACAATTACCCCTTATTATCTCTTTCACTTTTGGGGGGATGAAATTACCATTAAGGCAAATAAAGAAAAAATTAATTACTCTCTTTTGGCAGAGAGTTTCAGCAGAAATCCAGATCATTGAAACCCCCCATCATTACTATGTAAGACTTCAGTCTATCTCCTAAGCTCAGAATATATTTTCTCTTTCTGCTTAGTTTGTCTGTGGAGCACTCTAATAACATTATTTCTTTTTCTGATTCCATCCAAATGTTGTCCACCATGTTTCTCCCCATTCTATTTCTTAATTTTCTCACATCAGCATATCTTAATATGCAATCGTACTTTTGCCACTACTTTCTTTGACCCTTTACTAAATGTAGCAATTTGCAAGAAAATGGCTTTAAGTGAGCCTTCTAAAGTGCTAGTTTTTCTAAAAGTTAAATCCATAGTAATTTGAATATCAGTATCCCCAGAATGACACATATCTAAGACAGATAAGAACTGCTTAAAAAATGTCTTCTCAACTAGACTATACATTTATTGAGGACAAATTGTTTTTATTATATTTGTGTTTCCTGTAGCACCAAGCATAACGTTGAGCACAAAGAAAACATTTGACAAAATATATTTTGAATAATATTGAAGAACTATAACATTTTATCTGATATTGGTATTTAACAGAACTTCAGATTTGGAAGGGACTTCAAAGGTCATCTGAGGTTAAATAAATTCTTTCTACAACATACTTAGGGAATTATCATCCAGCCTTTCTTTTCCTGAAGATATCTATTACACCTCACAATATGGCCCATTCTACTTTTGAATAACTTTATTAGAAGTTTTTTTTTTTTTAACTTCATTAAGCCTAAATTTGCCTCTGCAACTTTCACCCAATACACCTAGATCTGCCTTCTGGGCCAAATACAACAATCTTCCCTCTTCCATGTGAGAGGCCTTCAAAGATTTGAAAACAGCTATTGCGGGTCCCCAGTAAGTATTCTCTTCTCCAAGTTAAATATTCTAAACTTTTTCACCTAATGGTCATATGACCTGGTCCTTCACCACCAACCTGGTTGCCTTCTTCTAGATACTCTCAGGCTTATCAACGGTCATCCTAAAATGTGACATCCAGAATGGAACACACTATTCTCTATGTGGTCAGACTAAGTCATAATAATACAGTACAGCAGTACTATCACTTCCTTAATTCTGGGCACTCAGCTTCTCAAAATGCAACCTATGCTTTCTTAGGTGTCATATCATACTGTTGACTCACAATGAATTTTCAATCCACAAAAAATCTAAGATCTTTTCCACATTGTTTTCTTGCCATGCCTTTCTTATCCTGTACTTATGAATATGTTTAGAATCCAAGAACAAGACTACATTTATCTCTACTAAATTTAACCATTAAATATAATTGCATTCTATTAGAAAACTGTACTAAAAGATTACAGGCCTTGAAAGGCATCATATACATCTACTCTTCAAACCTTTACTAAAATAATAGATGTTGAAGAAGCTGTGGAAAAAGTCGGAACACTAATGCATTGTTGGTGGAGTTGTGAACTGATCTAACCGTTTTGGAGAGCAATTTGGAACTATTCCCAAAAGTCTATAAAACTGTGCATACCCTAGGACCCAGCAATACCACTACTAGGTCTGTATCCCAAAGATCATAAAAAAGGGGAAAGGACCCACATGTACAAAATATTTATAGCAGCCCTCTTCATGGTGGCAAAGAATTGGAAATCGAGGGCATGCCCATTAACTGGGGAATGGCTGAACAGGTTGTGGTATATGAATGTGATGGAATACTATTGTGCTATAAGAAATGATGAGCAGGCAGATTTCAGAAAAACCTGGAAAGACTTAAGTGGACTGATGCTGAGTGAAGTGAGCAGAATCAGGAAAACATTGTACACAGTAACAGCAACATTGTGTGATGATCAACTGTGAGAGACTTAGCTCTTCTCAGCAATACAATGATAGAAGACAATTCCAAAGGACTCATGAGATGGAAAATGCTCTCCACATCCAGAAAAAGAGAACTGTGGAATTTGAATGCAGATTGAACCATACTGTTTCTACTTTTTTTTTCTTTTGGGGGTTTTTCCCTTTTTTTTCTGATTCTTCTTTCACAACATCACTAATGCAGAAATATGTTTAATGTGATTGTACATATATGACCTATATCAGATTGCTTTCTGTCTTGGAGAGGGGTGAGGGAAGGGAAGGAGGGAGAAAAATTTGGAACTGGAAATCTTTTAAGAACAAATGTTGAAAAGTCCAGCAGCAAGAGATAGAAAGAGAAATTCCATTTAAAGTAACAGTAGACAATATAAAATACTTGGGAGTCTACTTGCCAAGACAAACCCAGAACTCTATGAACACAATTACAAAACTCTTTTTACACAAATCAAATCAGATCTAAATAATTGGAAAAATGTCAATTGCTCATGGATAGGCTGAGCTAATATAATAAAAATGACAATTCTACCTAAATTAATTTACCTATTCAGTGCCATACCAATCAGACTACCTAAAAATTATTTTATAGAGCTAGAAAAAATAATAACAAAATTCATCTGGAAAAACAAAAGGTCAAAAATATCAAGGGAAATAATGAAAAAAATGCACAGGAAGGTGGGCTAGCTGTACCAAATCCGAAGTTTTACTATAAAGCAACAGTCATCAAAACTATCTGGTACTGGCTAAGAAATAGAGTGAGGATCAGTGGAATAGGTTAGGCACAGGAGACACGGTAGTAAATGACTTTAGTAATGTACCGTTTGATAAACCCAAAGACTCCGGCTTCTGGGATAGGAATTCAGTATTTGACAAAAACTGCTGGGAAAACTGGAAGACAGTATGGCAGAAACTAGTCATAGACCAACATTTTACACCTTATACTAAAGTAAGGTCAAAATGGGTACATGATTTAGACATAAAAGGTGATACCGTAGGTAAATTAGGAGAGGAAGGAATAGTTTACCTCTAAGATCTTTGGAAAGGAGAATAGTTTATGACCAAACAAGAGATAGAGTATATTATAAAATGCAAAATGGATGATTTTGATTACATTAAATTTAAAAGGTTTTGTACAAACAGAAGCAATGCATCCAAAGTTAGAAGGGAGACAGAAAACTGGGAAACAATTTTTATAGCCAGTACTTCTGATAAAGGCCTCATTTCTAAAATATATTGGGAACTAAATCAAATTGATAAGAATCCAAGTCATCCCCCAATTGAGAAATGGTCAAAGGATAAGAACAGGCAGTTTTCTGATGAAGAAATGAAAACTATCTATTGTCATATGAAAAAATGCTCTAAATCACTATTGATTAGAGAAATGCAAATTAAAACAACTCTGAGGTACCACCTGACACCTATCAGATTGGGTAATATGACAAAAAAGGGAAATAATAAATGTTGGAGAAGCTGTGGAAAATTGGAACACTAATGCATTGTTGGTGGATCTGTGAACTGATCCAACCATTCTGGAGAGCAGTTTGGAACTATGCCCAAAGGGCAACAAAACTTTGCATACCCTTTGTCCCAGCAATACCATTATTAGGCCTTTTTCCCAAAGAGATCATAAAAAAAGGGAAAAGGACCCACATGTACAAAAATATTTATAGTTGCTCTTTTTGTGGTGGCAAGGAATTGGAAATTGAGGGGCTGCCCATCAACTGGGGAATGGTTGAACAAGTTGTGGTATATGAATGTAATGGAATATTATTGTGCTGTAAGAAACGATGAGCAGGTGGATTTCAGAGAAACCTGGGAGGACTTGCATGAACTGATGATGAGTGAGATGAGCAGAAACTAGGAGAACATTGTACACAGTATCAACAACATTGTGTGTTGATCAACTGTGATAGACTTGATTCTTCTCAGCAATACAATGGTCCAAGATAGTTCCAAAGGACTCATGATGGAAAATGCTCTCCAAATCCAGAAAAAAAAAAAAAAAGAACTGTTGAATCTGGATGCAGATCGAACCATACTACTTCTTTTGTTTTTGTTGTTGTTTTTCTTTTCTGAGGTTTTTCCTTTTTTGCTCTGATTCTTCTCTCATTACATGACTAATGCAGAAATATGTTTACTGTGATTGTATATATATAACCTATACCAGATTACTTGCTGTCTTGGGGAGGGGGGAAGGAAGGGAGGGATGGAGAAAAACTTGAAACTAGAAATCTTATAAAAACAAATGTTGAAAAGTATCTCTAAATATAACTGGAAAATAATAAAATATTTATATGGGGAAAAAAAAGAACAAATGTTGAGGGGGCAGCTATGTGGCATAGTGGAAGAAGCACTGGCCCTGGATTCAGGAAGACCTGAGTTCAAATCCAGCCTCAGACACTTGACACTTACTAGCTGTGTGACCCTGGGCAAGTCACTTAATTCTCACTGCCCCACAAAACAAACAAAAAAAGAACAAATACTGAAAACTTTCTTTACATGTAACTGCAAAATCCTACAATACTTTTAAGATGAAAAAACAACACCTCTTTACCATCTAAGTTCTATCTACACAACTATGTAGAAACTGCTCTTTTTAAAAGTCACTAATGATCTCCTATTGCTAAATCCAAAGGCCATTTCTTCAGTTCTCATTCTCCTAGATAGCTATGTCTCACAGGACTTGTATTCGAGTTACGTGCACTGTTAGATTATGCTCTCCCTGGGATCAGGGGCTAGATGCCATGTTTCAATTTTGTACAAGCAGTGCCTAGTACTGTTCATGGGAGGCACTTAATAATAACAAAAATTACTATTATTAGCATGTACATATGTAAAATACATTCATTTGAATTAAAGAGTGATGGTCAAAGGTAGCACTATCATAGAAGTCCTGCTCCCTGCTTGTGAGTTCAAGTCATCAGGTGTACTGATTGGAAAAGCAGAATAGATCCTAAATTCTCTATGACAGTTACCTTGAAATACCCTGTTCCACTGCACTAAATAGCTACTTAATACTTTAGAATAGGAAACAGCTAGGGGGTGCAGTGGCCCTGGATTTGGGAGGACCTGAGTTCAAATCCTACCTCAGACACTTGACACTAACTGTGTGACCCTGGGCAAGTCACTTAACCCTCATTGCCCCTCAATAAAACAACAACAAAAAAAAACGACAAACACTTTAAAATAATGGAATAATGAGTTGAATTTTTATCCATAATTTAATAAGAATATCCTAGTAATAGGGTGAAAAGGTGAACTTAGCCCACAACATTAGTGAACATCCTACAAAGTTAAGTACTTTGTATAAATGTACTTATGACTAGGGTCAAATATTACACATGTTAATTTTGCAAGTAAGTAACTAGTCTTACATGAAAATTACCATCCAATAAAATATTTATTCTAGGAAAAGAATTGAACTTTAAATAAACAAACATTAACAATACATAAAATATTAAAGAACAGAATAATACAATCATCAGATAAACTCCATATAAGACAGAACTCTGTCAAATAAAAAGGAATAAAATTAAGGGGAGGCAAAATAACAGCAGTCATTCTTGAGGATTTAAAAAAGCTATCCATTTGAATGTAACATCATATTAGCAAGTTTGGTTTTATTCCCTCTATTTACTTTATTTGATTAAGCACCCAGTGCACCTACATGTGGGGTGTCCCAAAAGTCTTGGTGCAGTTCTTAGCTTTAATAACTGCTGAACACGACTGCGCTAAGACTTTTGGAACCCATGTATTATTTATATTTGTACAATTCCCTTAGACTTCAGATTATACACAAGTGTGTACAAATTCTTCAATAGCATAGCATTTAAAATCACAAACATCAAATCCATGCTATCCTAAGGCTCCCCCTCCGCGCTTCCTTCCAACCAGCCCTGGTTGTAGAATAATAATTTTTCTTCTGCAAAATAAATGAGTGCTCTAGGGTACTAGCTTTTTTTTTTTAAACTGGGTACCACTAAATATCACTATACAAAAACAATACTTTATATACTTTACATGTTTATTTCCTCTATATCATAAATATCTACGATGCTGGCATGTGAGAGTTGTGTCCGAAGACACTCGCTACTCTGAGGCAACAATCTCAAGCCCAAATTCTCCGCCCCCCCCCCGGCCCGCCCCACATATATATACATATACACTATATAAGACACCTGCTACTCTGAGGCAACAAGCTGAAGCCCAAATCCTGACAACACCCCGCCCCCAACACACACACACACACACACACACACACACACACACAAAATAAGATGCCAGCTATACTCTGGGGCAACGGATCCCAAACCCAAATCCTGACAACACTACCCCGCCCCCAGCACAACCACTACCATTCCAACACACTATATGACACCTGCTACTCTGGGGCAACAATCCCAAGGCCAAATCTTAACACACACACACACACACACACACACACATACTATAAGATGCTTACTATACTCTGGGGCACAAGCTCAAGCCCAAACCCTGACAACAACACCCCTCCCACCCCATCTCCAGCAAAACGCTACCACTAAAAGCTAGTTTTGTATCATTAGCAGTCAAATGGTCATCCCAAGGCCCACTCCCACCACCCCGGGCTGTTTGCACAAGGAGGGGAGCCCCTCGGGCCAATGGAGGGGAGGAGGGTCAACGGCGCGCGGCCGGGCTGCAGGAACAAACAAAACACACAGACACGAGATGTGCGTGGCTTCCTGACCCTCTCCGCCCTTCCCCCCCCCCCCGACAGCACACACCACAACACAACACACCCATCCCGGACACGCATGTCACCTTTCGGCCGTCGGTGGGAAGCGACAATCCTGGGCAGCGGCGGGAGTTGGCGACAGGTCTTCTCGGACTTGGCGGGTCCTCTCTCCGGGCTTGGCGGTGCCAGGGGGCGGGGAGCGAAGGGGCAGGCGAGGGAAACACACACACAAGACTGCACAGACCCGGCAAGACGCCTGCAAAGAAGCGGCGCCGGGGGAGAGAGGCGGCTACTCACACTTCCACACTCACCCTCGCACACCCTCCTCACGCCCCTCACACCCCGCACCCCACTACGCCTCCGATTCCCTCCGCCACGGCAGATGGCTCAGAGTCACCAAGAAGGGAAGGGGCGGAGGAGCCGGGAGGAGGAACCGGAGGAGGAAGGGGAGGGGGAAGGGGAGAGAATAAGGCAGCGGCGAAGCTATGTGCAACACGGTGGAGAACAGGGGGCTGGGGGGGGGAGGTAAGCATGGGAGGGAGGGCGCGAGGAGAGCGAGAGAAAAGGAGGGCGGCAACGACTGGAGAAGCGACCAATTACCGGGAAAGCAGGAGGGGGCGGTGCTTCTGTAGCAGCTCTGGCAGCGGTGATAGGGCTGCAGAGCTGTCACTCGTCACCCGGACTCCGCCTCCTACTCGCGCAGCCCCAGTCGCGAGCCGCGGCGCTGGGGCCTGGGAGGAAGCTGCTGTCCCTTTTCCTCCCCAGTCCTGGACTGTCCTTCTGCTTTCCTGGGGTCTCGGCAGTCGCCGCTGCCTCCTCCTGCAAGCCAGGGCCCTGGAGCGGGAGCGGCGGTGTCACGAGAGGCCGCGGGTGGGAAGCGGGTTTGACGCCACTGCGGACTTGACCGGGTGGCGGCCCCCCGGGAGCGGGAGCCCCTCCACACCCACCCCCACCCTCTACTCCTTTCTGGGGCGGAAGAAAATCGGCCCAAGTTTTCCTAGGTGCTTCCAGGCTATCCTCTGGAGCCACCTCTTATCCCTGGCCTTTCCTGATCCCTGCCTGGGGCGGCACTTCACCCCCACCCCCAAAGTACTTTGTATTTACTTTGGGTAGACCTACCTGGTTACCTGTACACTACAAATTGTATGTGAATTCCTTGCTGGGGGGGGGGGGGGGGGTGTCTGCTTCTTTGTTTTGCTTAATGAAAGCCGGTCTGTGAAGTTGTGCTGAGTGGCATGTCTTGGGTCAGAAAATCTAAAATTTCATTCAATCAACATTTATCAAACTCTAACAGACCCGAGGACATGCACTGGATTTCAAGTGAAGGCTTTCTTTGTCCAGTTTTCCTGTGGGCTTTTATATCTCGTATTCTCTAATGTCCATGGGAAGGTAAGGGAAAGTAGGGGTACCAGGGCCTCTACCTCCTCTAGTCCATCCTTAAAACACAATTGCCAAAGTATCTAACACGAACAGTTCTGACAGTGTCACTCTCCTACTCAAAAACAGGCAGGTCCTGTTCACTATGGCCTACCAGATAAAATACAAATTCATTAGTCTGGTATTCCAGGCTCCATGACTTGATCCCAAACTACCTTTCTAGCCTTATTTCAGATTATTCTTTTCACTTACAGGCCTTCCAGTCATACTCTACTCAGTACTATTCCTCAACGTGGATTCAGGATCTGGGTCCATATCCAATCTCTACCTGTATAAGGTCTACTCCTGTGACCTTATACAAGTCATGATCTTAGGCTCACACCTTAGGCCTCAGTTTCCTCATCTGTAAAAAGAAGAGGTTGAACTAGATGGCCACTGAGGTTCCTTTCAGTTCTAGACATATAATCCTATTAATGGTTCTCTTCACCTGTCTTGGCTCAGGATCTCTCCTATAACTGGAATACACAATTTCATATCACCTAGGTGGTAGAGTATGAGAAACACTAGATTCAGGATTAGAGGATGAGTTAAAATTCTTTCTCTGTCACTTGTTACCTATGTGACCTTGGGAAAGGTCATTTCTCTTTCTAAGGCTTCAGTTTCCTAGGCTGTAAAATAAAGGAATTGCTTCTAAAATGATACAAGGCCCTTTCCAGCTCTAAAATCCTATGATCCTGGGAAATCCTCATATTTGAGGCCTAGTTCAAATGCCTTCTCCTATATCATTTATGTGAAGATAAAATTTTCTGTCTTTAAGTGTACAAACTATTGAGCACTCTTTCCATCTTATGCCTAGCATAGCACCTATTGAATCCCATGGATTTGTTGGCATTGTCTCTGTAAATCGAAATTGTCTAATTTATCTCTGTAGCTCCTCTCCCCCAAGCACAATGCCTTTTACATAATAGGGGCTCAATAAATGTTTTTTGTATGAATGAATGAGCATTCTGTGGAAGTCAGAGCATACTTATAATTTGTTCCAGCAAATGTGAAATAAAAATAGGCCTCTGATGTGAATTGGAAAAAATAAAGTGCAATAAATCATAACTGGAAACTCATGAGTACTTGTTTCTTAACTTTTTATTTCTCAAATTGAAACCATACAAACTGATATAATTTTCATTATTTTCAGTAATATGAATTTTAAATGCTTATTTAAATAAAAAAAATTGGGGGGCAGCTAGGTGGCACAGTGGATAAAGCACCAGCCCTGGATTCAGGAGGACCTGAGTTCAAATCCGACCTCAGACACTTGACACTAGCTGTGTGACCCTGGGCAAGTCACTTAAACCCCATTGCCTTGCCCCCCCCCCAAAATTTTTTAAGGGATATATTAAGAAAAAATAAATACTTAATAAAGGATCAAAGTGTCTCAAACTAAAGGTAGAAACAATGCTAAATATGAAAAAAATACAAGTAAATTTCTGAAGGACCTTCATGCCTTGAGAAAACTGAATGGAGTATATTTAGATTGCTGTGAATATTTAAAGTTCATAAATAATCCGCTACTTAAATCTCAGATTTCTCATTCAATAAATCTCAATTCACATGTCATTTGTGGAGTAGGGATAGTTTCCATCTTTCTGATAGCAAAGGTAAAGGTAGAAAAACTAAAAATCAGGCATAACTCCAAAAAATACAGCAATTTTAAGTACGTTCTGAGTACAAAGAATCCAGAATAAACCACTGAAGACAGCATTTTTTCTAGTACTTTAAATAATGATGTTCATTATGACAAGTTTTCAGGAAAAGGTTAAAATCAGAGTAAAGAGGAAAGGAAGTGCATAATATATCAGAAATATTTTCATGGGGGCAGCTAGGTGGCACAGTGGATAAAGCAGAGATCCTGGATTCAGGAGGACCTGAGTTCAAATTCGACCTCTGACACTTGACACTAGCTGTGTGACCTTGGGCAAGTCACTTAGCCCTCACTGCCCCACAAAAAAAAGGAAAGATATTTTCATCTAAAATAGCTTAGTTCAGTATAACCATTTAATAAATGCTGGTTGAGTGACTACGTGTTGACTGACTTTACAATTAGGCTCCATTTTATCTTTCCAGACTTATTGCACATTATTCTCTTAAATAAATTCTATGTCTCAACCAAACTAGGCTACTTGCTGCTTCAAGGACATATTCCATCTTCCTGCCTTTTCTCCAAGGGTCCCCCTGCCCAAAGAGCACCTTTTAGAAGCCATGATTTCCTTTAAAGGTCAACCAAAACACAACTTTCTAGTGGGAGCCTATCTTCACCACTCCTCAATTTTAGCTCCCATTCCCCACTTTGTATACATTTTGTACTTAACATTCTATCGATATATGTTTTTTATCCTAGTGGAATATAAATTTATTGAGGGCAGGGACTTTTATTTTTATCAGTTTCTCCAGGACACACAGTGACAATAACTATTTGTGGAATGAAGGAATGAACAGAGGTGAATCATATGACATTAGATTGAAAAGTTGGGAAAGTATGGCTAAGAGAAGAGGTGAGGATCTTAAAGAAAGGCATTACTAGTGTTTAGTCTAATTCTTATTCCATCCTTTCCCCAACACTTTAATGAACCTCATTGGTGCATTTCATTTTCATAATCCAATTGTGATATGAAAATTTTGTGGTATTTTAGTATAGGAGCACAATTACCCCAGTATGACTAAATACTTTGTTTACTAGGATGACTGATCTCAGACCTTTGACCCATCCAGCTGCCATCCCATCTTTCTTCTCCCCTTCATTACCAAACTTCAAGAAAAGGCTGCTGATACCCAGTGCCTCTAGTTTTTCATCCCCCAACATGTTCTCAATGCTATGCAATCTGATTTCTGTCTCATCTATATTTTTACCAGCAAATATGATGCCATCTTTTATCCACTGTTATCTTCCTTTGCCCCTAGCATGCTACAATGAATAGAATGCAGTATTTGGGGGGCAGCTAGGTGGCACAGTGGACAGAGCACCAGCCCTGGTTCAAGAGGACCTGAGTTCAAATCTGGCCTCAGACACTTGACACTTGCTAGCTGTGTGACCCTGGGCAAGTCACTTAACCCCAACTGCCTCACACACACAAAAAATAAGAATGGAGGATTTAGAGTCAGTAAGATCTGGATACAAATCCTACCTCTGATACTTTATAGCTGTGAGACCATGGCTAAATTCCTTAACTTCTCTTGAGTTTCAGTTTCCTAATCTATAAAATAGGGGTGATATTTATAGTCCCTATTCCCCAGGGTTGTTAATGAAGCTCAAAGTAAAGTGTTTAAAGTGCTTTACAAGTTTTAAATCACTACATGAGCAGCAGTTAATATTATCTTGTTGATGTAGGTACTGCCTCCAGTAATAGAGATTTCAACCCAACCCTGCCTCTTATCCTGCGACACAAACCCATATCTTATGAGTCCAGAATCAGTCCCGGATTTAGCCATGCCCTTCTGTCTCTGTCTTTTCCCCTGCATCAGCCAGGGATCCACCCACCCACCCTCTTCAGCCTCTATATTTGACCCAGGGCCCCCTCCAATGCTCTGGGAGCCATCCCCTACCAGACCAACCTCTCAGTGCCACCTCCTTCTTCCTGACCAGACACTTCCAGACCATAACTACTCCTGCCTGCTGTGAGTCAGGTCTCTCAATGCATCAAAGGATACAATATCACCTCCTGCCATGAGGTTGGTCTCAAGAGAGAAACTGTTAGTCAAATCAAACCTTTCTACAGCCACTGATAATCTGTCTGGCCCACATTCCTCCACAGTTTCCATATTCCCGTCACCTCAAACTCTTCCCCATCCCAGTGATTCTGAAATCCTGGTTGCCTATTTGCCCATCTCCCTGAACCCACCTCAAAGAAGTTCTACTACTGATCTGCCTGCCCCTTGCACTGAACTCTTTGGATGCCTGCTCCATAATTAACAAACTGGTTTTCAAATATGACCCCATGGATAGAGAATGAAACCTGGAATTCGGAAGACCAGAATTATAATCTGGTGTCAGGCATTTATTAGCTATGTGACTCTGGACAAGGCATCTAATCTTTGTCTGCCTCAGTTTCCTCATCTGTAAAATGGAGGTGAGGATAATAATGGCACTTACGACCAAGGGTTCTTATGAGGATATAATGAGATAACATCCATAAAATATTATTATCATTATTGCTATTATTAATACTCTTGAACATTTTTTCTTCAATCTTCTGGCACTTAATGAGACCTGGCTCCATCCTAATAACATTGCATCCCTGCCACCTTTTCCCTACCAGTTGCACTTTCACTCATACCCCCCAACTCACTTTATGATGGGGGAAATGGAGTACACTTTGCTCCCTATCGCCACTTCTAGATTCTCCCTCTACCACCATCACTCATCAATCTCTCCTCCTCTGAGGTCCATCTATTAAATTTTATCACCAAATCCAAATCTTGGTGCTTGTTATCTATTAGCCCCCAGGACATTTTTCTTGATTCCTCGATGAGTTCAGTGATTATCTCCCATACCTAGAATACTCTGCCTCTTCATTTTTGTCTCTTGGCTTCCCTGACTTCTTTAACTCAAATTTCTTCTCAAGGCTTCTCCAACCCTAGAGCTTTTAGTCTGAGATTATCTTCCATTTCCATCACCTATATCTTGATTATACATAGTTGTCTGTGTATTGTCTCACCTGTTAGAATGTAAACTCCTTTAGGACAGGGACCATACTTTGTGTGTGTGTGTGTATGTGTGTGTGTGTGTGTGTGTGTGTGTGTGTGTGTGTGTGTGTGTGTGAGACACTCCACTTCTACCTAGGCTTGGGGAGATTTTTCTAACAGTCCTGTGA
Organism: Dromiciops gliroides; assembly: GCF_019393635.1. Classification (NCBI taxonomy): domain Eukaryota; kingdom Metazoa; phylum Chordata; class Mammalia; order Microbiotheria; family Microbiotheriidae; genus Dromiciops; species Dromiciops gliroides. The sequence goes on along the minus strand of NC_057862.1, from coordinate 415,982,338 downwards.
ATCTGTGTGCTGAATATTCAGAAGGAGATGTGACTTCTGCTTCCCTGAGAGTGCTTGGTATTGAAGATATTGTGTGCTTCTATGAGGGTTGGACACCAAAGGAGGAATTTGAGAGAAAGGTGGGTAAAGAGAAGCAAACATGAACATTTGAATGGCAGACTAGAAATCTCCCTAGAGCCAAAGACCTGGGGAATCCAGTCCCTACTATGTACCTGATTTTTTGTACCTGCAACCCCTGAGCCTACTAAGAATATGCTTTTCATAGTCATGAAAAAAATGCTATAAATCACTATTGATTAGAGAAATGCAAATTAAAACAACTCAGAGCTACACCTTGACACACCTGTCAGATTGGCCAATCTGACAAAAAAGGAAAATGACAAATATTGGCAAGGATATGGGAAAATTGAGACACTGAAGCATTGTTGATGGAGTTGTGAACTGATCCAAGCATTCTGGAAAATAACTTGGAACTATGCCCAAAGGACTATAAAACCATACACATCCTTTGACCAAGCAATACCCCTACTAGGTCAGAATCTCAAAGAGACAGAAAACAAAAAGGAAAAGGACCTTTTATGGCCAAAAATACTTATAGCAGCTCTTTTAGTGGCAAAGAATGGGAAATTGAGGGAATGTCCATCAATTGGGGAATGGCTAACAAGTTGTATATGATTGTGATGAAATACTATTGTGCTATAAGAAGTGATGAACAGGATCATTCAGGAAAACCTGGAAAGCCATAAACTGATGTAAAGTAAAATGAGAGGAACCAAGAGAAAATTGTACACATTAACAGCAATATTGTATGATGATGTATTGTGAATAACTTAGCTATTCTCAGCCATACAATGATCCAGGACAATGACAATGAAAGGTACTGTTTATTTCTGGAGAAAGAATTGGTGGATCCTGAATGCAGATCGAAGATATTTTTTCTTTACTTTCTTTATTTTTAGGGTTTTTTTTTTCCACAAAATGACTTACATGGAAGTGTATTTTTCATGAGTACATATATATAACCATGTCAAATTGCTTGCCTTCTTGATAAGGTGGAAAAGGGAAAGAGGGAGAGAATTTGAAACTCAATTTTTAAAAATAGAATATTAAAATTGTTTTTCATGTAATAGAGGAAAATATTAAATTTCTGAAAATAAAAAGAATATTAAAAACTGATTAATGTCTAATAAAACATTTGAACATTTTTAAAAATGGGCTTCTCTAGCTGAGATTCTTTTATCTCTTCTTAGAAAAACTGAGATTTTTTTATCTTAATCCTGTCAAAGAGCTCATTTATCTTTTCTAATCTGAATAACTTCCCTGATTTCTGTTTAATGATTACTGTGCTTTGATAAAGAAATTTACTAGCTCTTTTGTGTAACTAGCATTTGGTGGGAAGGAGCTAGTATTAAGTGTCACCTAACTCTTGAGTGATTAGCGAAAGTGACTTTTATTTGGAACCCCTTAGAATCATATCCCAACTCAGACAACAAACATTTATTAAACCCTTACTATGTGCTAGTCATTATGCTACATGTTGGAATGTGGCTAATATAAATACAATTGGCATAAGTATAACATGGATTGCTATTAGATCTAGGATCTACCCATGGTGAAGGGCAAGAGGAAGGCTATGCCAATACTGCCAGTAGTCTAGCAGCAAATATGTCAACTAGGGGTAAGTTATTAAGGGCTTAATAAATATTCATTGACTGATTTGGCCTTTCCCATAAGTCTTCCATAGAGGGTTTACCCAGCAAACTGAGTAGATCTCTAAATTTCTCTAGATCTCATAATGTTGTTTGGCTCATAAGGGGTTGTTCACTGGTCTTCTTTATTTACTATACCTCCTTTTCTAATCATATATCTCTCTGATGATATCCTTTATACATTTTTCCAGAATTCTTTTTTTAAGCAATATGTTGCAACCTATTCTCATGCACCATAACACTTCTCCATTGCCTGTTTGGTGAAGGTAACGTTAATTCTTCAGAATATTGTATATATAATGTATTATTTCATGTAATGTATATTGTATATATAATGTATTATTTCATGACTTATGACCATAAAGCAACACCAGAAAAATACTGATGTCAAGAGGATGGGCCCTTGTTTCAGAGAGAAGTTTGGGTATCAATAAAAGCATGGCACAATATACCAAATGCTTGATCTCCTCTTACTAAATTCTTCACCTAGTTTATTATCCAATCAACTGCATACCATAGACTAAACAATAGTCTTTATCCACTTGCCTTTTTAAACCATTTATACAGTTAGACTGAGCTCTTTTGACTAATTGTAGGTTTCATTTATAGACTTTACAATGTTCCTGGGCTTGGTAGCATCAGCACAATATTATTTGCAACAGAAATACCTGGAAGACCTGGCCATCTATAGAGAATCCTTTTTTTCCTTCGAACTCTGTGTTGGCCACCCTCTATAACATTGGCAAATACCCTGTTTTATTCAGTACATCAAGAACTGTGTGATAGTACAGTCTAAATATGGTGGCTCCACTTTCTTGGATGGAGAAAATAGTTATAGAAAATTTGACAGATTTCTTCAGTTTTCCAGTTGTTTCTTATTCTCCTTCCAAATTCAACAGTAAAATATTTAAATGTCATCTTTGTTTCTAATTCTTTCCCACCCCTTCACTTATTAGCCATTCTCATCTCTTTGCCTCTTTTTACCTGTACCTTTCTGTTCTATTTCCAATAAGATCTCTTCAATATATTTTTGAATGTATGTTTGAATGACTGATAAGACAGTGAATCAAAATGGGTCTTATCATAACATGATATCAAGAGCCAACTGTGCTGATTCATGAATCTTGGAACCTTCACATAGTCCAAGACCCTATGTCTGCTAGCCATTTGTCTAGCAAGTCTCTGGTTAGCCTCTTTTTTTTTTTTTTTTTGGAGAGGGAAATTGGGGTTAAGTGACTTGCCCAGGGTCACACAGCTAGTGTCAAGTATCTGAGGCCAGATTTGAACTCAGGTCCTCCTGAATCCAGGGCCAGTGCTCTATCCACTCTACCACCTAACTGCCTCTGGTTAGCCCTCTTAATCTGGTTCTTCTTAACTAATTTGTTTTTATTCCCTGCAGAATTGATCCATATGCAACAGGTGTTAGGCAAATCTGGAAGGAGCAGATTTGCCCAGTTAACAGATGTTAATGGGTATTGCCTGGCTCAGGATTTTTAGATTTATCTGTGGGAAGAGATGTAGGAATTTCAGCCAGAAATGTCAGCATTACTAACTACATTGAATCCAGACATTTATTGTGGCTATTATTACTAATCTAGTGCTGAACAGTATTAGCATTTATTAATACTTATAAAATGATTTTGCTAAAATATTCCTGTTTCTACTAATAAGTAGTGATGAGATAGCAAAAAGGATTAATTATGACACAGGGAGCTCTTTACAATGGTTTCATGGTTTTGAATAAGGTTCACGTCTGAAAGCTATTATCACTGGAACTACCTAGATAGCTGTTGGGTGACTTCTGTAAATTGAATTAGTAATCCTGGCACAGGAGAAGGGATAAGCAATCCAACTTTCAGAGGTTATCAGTATTCCTTGGTGACCTTTCTGAATTCACAAAAGAGATCAGGAATATAGGTGGATATACCTTTTTCTACTTATTGGGGTGGGGGGAACTTACTCATTTACGTAAGGGTTGAAACAATGGCTGGCATCTTCATTCAACAAACTATTACACAAACTACCACATGCAGAATGCCTCTGTGCTTTTCTCCCCTCTGTGGAAGAGGCTATTAGTCTATTTCTAGGATAGTCATGAACTTGTGTAATGGAAGAGCCTTCAAGAGACAATAGAACACATATCGCCAATTGTTTACTGGTTCTGGTGTCCTAATCAGATGGCGAATGGCACTGGAACTAGGGGCACTTTTTAAAAAAAATCTAAAACACATGTATAGTGTAGGCAAGTTTAAGTTGATTTGAGGCTGCCTTTTCTGTTTTGTTTTTTCTTTCTTGAGTATAGGGAACTGAACAGTGACCCTAAGAAGGACATTTCTGTCTGTGAAGGTAACTTGTGTGCCAGATATCCTAGATCCCCCAACTGGAGCTGATGGGCAACATTAGGAATGTTCTACAAAGCCAGTGCTTCTTGGAGAATTTGATTGAAGGAAGAACATGAGCATAGAGGGAATTGTTTGGACTGGGTAGAGCCAACGTTGTTGTTTGTACTTCATCCTGTAGAGGACCATGACATCAGGGTGATGTCATGACTTGCACTGAATTGGGTTTAAATGAGGAAGGGCTAGGTGGCACAGTGGATAAAGTACCAGCCCTGGATTCAGGAGATCCTGAGTTCAAATCTGGCCTCAGACACTTGACACTTACTAGCTGTGTGACCCTGGGCAAGCCACTTAACCCCCATTGCCCCACAAAAAAAAAATTAGGAAGGGCTGTGCAAGGTCACCAACTTCACTCTCTCCTCTAGAGCCATCTGGGTCTAGTGGCAAGATATATATCAGTAGAACCAGAGATGGTCCTGGATGTTTGTTTTTTTTAAGGCAATTGGAGTTAGGTGACTTGCCCAGGGTCACTCAGCTAGTAAGTGTCTGAAGTGAAATTTTAATTTAGGTTCTCCTGGCTCCAGGGCCAGTGCTCTATCTACCTTGCCACCTAGAGCCAAGGTGAAATGTGAAATGCTAATTCAGTCCTATGGACTGATATTTAAGTCCTTGCCTTCCAGCAGAGTATAATAGTTATGTTGCTGCTTCTTATATGTTTTTCTTTCAATGTGTAGTATAAGTCTTTTGTGCTTAGAATTTCTTTTATGTGTGGAGGAAATAAATACCTGATTTACAATGTATTTTGAGTGCATTTGTTCTCTGCTTTTGAGGAAACTTTTAGAAAGGATGTAAACCAAAGGTAATCTTCCCCAGGGCTCTTGGGATTGATGTTCATCCTTCCTTCCTGAAGAGGATCAATGACATCAGGAAGGTGATCTCTTGACTTGCAAGTAAATTGGATTTAAGTGAAGCAGGGCTGTGCAATGTCATCTCTCCTCCCGGGTCATTTGAGTTCAGTGGCAAGACATAGGTCAGAATGACTGAAGATGACCTCAAATGCAATGAGAAACCTTGGCCTTTTTAAGTTAAGGTCTTTCCCAGGTCTCAGTTTGTCTGAGGTAACACCCATTCACTGATTTAATGTTAGGTAAGAAATGAGGCAAAAGATGGTCTAGTTTTCTTATTAAAAAAAAACAAAAAAAAACCAATTTGGCAGGGGAAGACCCTCAGGGTTTCTGGCCAGAATAGAAACGATTGTTATTCACACTTGTTCTGAGTCATCAAAACCCAAACAATCACTTCTCTTAGGCCTCCATTTCTTCATCTGTAAAATGAGGGTATTGAACTAAATGGACCAGCCTTGGGTAAGAGGGGGCACTTAAACTGATCTTGAAGAGAGGAGATAGGGGGTCCTAGATGGGGAAAGTAAGGAGAGAATTCCAGGTATGGTGGACAGCACTGAAATGGGATAGAAGCAGGAGAAAATACTAGTGTGGACAGAGTGGAAGGGACTTTAGAGTTCATATAGTTCGGTACCTTAATTTTGCAGTTGAGAAAAGTTTTAATGAGGTGAAGAGTATGCAGTGTTTACAGGAGAACAAATAGGTCAATCTGACTAGAATGTGGGGTATAGGAGTATAGATAAATAAATAATAGAACATTTATTAAGCACTTACTTTTGTGTCAGGCACTGTGCTGAGCACTAAGAATGCAAATACAAGAAGAAAAAATGACCCCTGCCCCTCAAGGAGCTTATATTTTATTTTATTTTTATTTTTTTGTTTGGTTTTTGTTTGATTTTGTTTTTGTGGAGCAATGAGGGTTAAGTGACTTGCCCAGGGTCACACAGCTAGTAAGTGTCAGATGTCTGAGGCTGGATTTGAACTCAGGTCCTCCTGAATCCAGGGCTGGTGCTTTATCCACAGCACCACCTAGCTGCCCCCAGAGCTTATATTTTATATTTTAAGGAGGGAAAGCAACACATAAGAAGGAGCTGGAGGAAAGTAAGGATACACACAGAGAGGTAAGATGGAAAAATCCAGAGACTCAGGAGCAGAAGGAGCAGAGCTAAGTGACTGATGGCAATTAAAAATGTCTGTTATTCAGCTGTCTGTCATATCCTGCTTAGTATTGATGATCTTTTTATTTATATTTATCATGTCTCTCCAAAAAAATTACTAGACAAGTCACTTTACCTCTCTTGTGCCTCACTTTCCTCACGTGTTAAATGAGGAGATTGGGAATTGATGATTTCTCAATTTCCTTCCAGCTCTATATCCATGATCTTATGTACACTGATTACCATATGTGCATCATCCCCTGCAGCAACTAGCAAAAAACCTTTAAAAGAAAGTGTTAATAATTGGCAAATGGCAAAGTGGATGGAGTTCTGGGCCTGGAGTGAGGAAGATCTGAGTTCAAAGTTGACCTCAGATGCTAGTTTTGTGACCTTGAGCAAGTCACTTAACCCTGTTTGCCTCAGTTCCTCATCTGTAAAATGAGCTGGGGAAGGAAATGTCAGGAAAACACAAAAAAAGGGTCGCAACAAGTCACAAAGAGGCAGATAAGACTAAAAAATTACTAAACAATAACAATATATCAGTGTATGAGTGGGTTAAAACAATCACCTTCACAAGTATAAAATAGGAGAGGTATGTCTAAGCAGTGATTCATCTGAAAAAGATCTGGGAGTTTTAGTGAACTACAAACTTAATTTGAATAAAAAGTGTGATTGAAAAAGTTTAATGCAATTAAAATTAATATTCAGACAGATGTAATATCTAGGAACAGAAAGTGAAAGTTCTGCTGTACTCTGCCCTGGTCAGATCAAATCTAGAGTATTGTATTTGTTTCTGAAGACCCCTTTTTAAAAAAGGAAATTGATAAGCTGGAGAGTATTTGGAGGAGGAAACTAGAATGATGAAGGGCCTAGAAATCAAGCCATATGAAGATCAGTTGAAGGAATTGCAGATGTTTTGCCTCAAGAAGAAAAGACTTTGGGGGAAAATAACTGTTTACAAATATTTGAATGGCTGTCAGGAAGAAGAGAGATTATACTTGTTCTACTTGGTTCCAGAGGGAAGAATTGTAAAGAGGATTAATGTAAAGAAAACAATTAGAGATAACCCTAAGTGGAAAGAGTTGCTTTAAGAAATAGTGGATCCCTACTTACTGAATTCAAATGGCTGGCCATTTGTCAGATGTTTTGGAGAAGAGATTCTTGTGTGTGACCTAATATCCCTCCTGACTCTGAAATTATGTGATTCTATGATCATATTTAGTGCTCTGGGGTATACACACATGGAAAATTAAATGTAAGGGTCACAGTAATTAGGTATCAAAACTCTTTCCTTTGACATGTATCAATTTTTCTATTTACAAATGTAGAGTTTACAAATAGTCTAGGGTGGAAGAAATGATCATAGAATCAGAAAAGAGACTAGTCATAGGAACATAAAATCATATTTATAGATAGGAAGGACCTTAGAGGTCATCTAGTTCATCCTAATTATCCACAAAGGAAGAAATTGAGGCTTACGAGGTTTAGTCTCCATTTCTATTTGATGGAAAAGAGGGAGTGGAATCAAGATGGAGGAACAGCAGGAAGAAGCCAGAGCCCAGCTACCCCAATACAGTTCCTACACAAATATCTAGAAAAAGCATCAGACTAAGTTCTGATTAAGAAATGTAAGAATAGTCAGAGAAGGAGTCTTACCAAATTCCTTTTATAACAATATGGTGCTGATACCTAAACCAGGAAGAGCAAAAACAAAAAAGAAAACTAAAAACCAATTCCCTAATGAATATTGATGCAAAACTTAAAATAAAAATACTAGCAAAGAGATGACAGCAGTATATGACAAAGATCGTACACTATGATCAGGTGGAGATTTATACCAGGAATGCAGGGCTGGTTCAATATTAGGAAAACTATTAGCATTATTGACTATGTCAATAATAAAAACAACAAAAATCATATGATTATCTCAATAGATGCAGAAAAGGGGGGAAGCTAGGTGGCACAGTGAACAAAGCACTGGCCCTGGATTCAGGAGGACCTGAGTTCAAATATGACCTCAGACATTTGACATTTACTAGCCATATGACCCTGGGCAAGTCACTTAATCTTCATTGCCCCACCAAAAAATAAAATAAAATAGATGTAGACCAAAAAAGAAAATGACAAATGTTGGAGGATATGTGGGAAAATTCAACACTCAAGCAATGTTGGTGGAGTTATGAACTGATCCAACCATTCTGGACAGCAATTTAGAACTATGTCCTAAAGCCTATAAAACTATGCATATGCTTTGACCCAGTAATACCACTACTACCTCTGAATCACAAAGAAAATTTTTTTAAAGGAAAAGGACCTATATGTACAAAATATTTAGAACAGCTCTTTTAGTAGTGATACAGAATTAGAAATTGAGGAGATGCCCATCAACTGGAGAACAGCTGAACAAATTGTGGTATATGACCGTAATGGAATACTACCTTGCTATAAGAAATGATAGATGAGCAAAATGGCGAAGGAAAAGCAATAACTTTCTGGACCTCTCCACACGACCCCTCCAAATAGCTCCAAATAATGCCATAAGACAATTCCTGGAACAGCAGGACACACAAAAGGACAGGGTGAGATCATTTTCCAGCCAAAGATGGCTTAGAAGATCAGCAGGAAAGGTCTGTTGTACTGGGGTGAGAGTGGAGCTCAGACCCTGGCCATGCTGACACAGATTAAGTCCCAGGCCATACCACACCAGAGGGGGCCTCTGAATTGGCTGCAGCAGGAGCTACTTCTAGAATTCAGCTCAAGGGACAGTGAAGGGGTTGAGCAGTTCGCCAGGGGGAGATTGCAGGGGTCTCTGTTGGCACTGAGGCAGGACTCTGTTATTTTGCTCATGCTCAGAACTAGGAAGCAGTCTTGAGTGGCAGCTCAGGTGGGGAAGGGGTGTAGGCACACTAAGCTTTCAACCACTGTGAAACAGAAATCTGTTCCTGGTTAAAGAGCAAGCAAACCTGTGCTTACTATCCAGGGTGAACTGTAGAGGGAACCCTCACCAAGGGATTAAATAGGAGTGGTTGTGGACCTTAGACTGTATACTGAGTGAGGAAAAAGTTCAGTGGCAATACCAGTTGTGTGGTCCAGGAACAGAGCATGGACTCAGCTCAAGCCTCCAGGAATGTCTGAAGCCTGCAATGAAATAATGAGAGCAGAAATTCTAGAGCAAAAGAGAACATGTAGTTTTGACTCTGAAAGTGTAGAGCTTTGCATCTGGTTGATGGTGGCTAAATCCAGCACCAGTCTACTGAAACTCCAACCAGGGATAAGGACATAGACATATTGCTCAGACCTATACCTTGGTCAGGAACTTGAAGAGCTTAGATTAGGGAAGAAGTTAGTAGACTTTGACCTGGATGGCACCACTCTGAGAGCATTGAAAGCTTGCAGTTCCTCACCCCATGCTGTTTCTAAGGTACTAGAATAACACAGCACTCACTACTCCAAGATAGCAGCAGAAGGACCTAAGGGGATAAAATCTCAGTTCAGACATTCCTACTGGAAATGTGCAGAGCCTGTTCTTAACAAAGTCCAAAGTCAGGAAGAAGACTGGAAGAATAAACAAACAAACAAACAAAAGAATCCCAACACAAAGAGCTCTTGGGGTGACATGGAAGCTCAAGATACAAACTCAGAAGAAAATAATTCCAAAGTATTTACAAGTAAAACCTCAAAGAAATACACAGCTTTGTATAAGTCCAACCAGAATTCATGGAATAAATGAAGCAAGAATTTTTAAAAAGAGCTAAAAATGATAAAACTAATAATTAAAAAATTAATTTATAGCCTGGTAATAATTTATTAAAATTATGATTTTTAAAAAGTAATTAACATTGATTAAAATGATAAAAACTACGTAAGAGTGGTAGAGGAAAAATAGGGGGAAAGTGAGACCTATGGAAGAAGAACATGGAAACAGAATTAACAAGTTGGAACAAGAAATGCAAAATCTTTACCTCCCTGAAAATGAATATTGACCAGATAGAAGTTAAAAACTACATGAAACAGCAAGATGTATTAAAACAAAGTCAAGTCAAAAGACTAAAAAAATAGAAGGAAATGTAAGGTATCTTAAAGCAAAAACAACTGGTCTGGGAAAATGGACCAAGAGATAATTTAAGAATCATTGAGGGACAGCTAGGTGGCCCAGTGGATAGAGCACCCAGCCCTGGATTTAGGAGGACCTGGGTTTAAGTCCCACCTCAGACACTTGACACTTACTAGCTGTGTGACCCTGGGCAAGTCACTTAACCCTCATTGCCCTAAAAATAAAAAAAATAAAACATCATTGAACTACCCTCCAGCTAGGTAGTACAATGAATAGAATGCTGAGTTCAAATCTGGCCACAGAAACTGACTTAGTTGTATAACCCTGGGCAAATCATGACCTCTGTATCAGTTTCTCCATCTGTAAAATGAGGATGATAATAATAATAGCATTTCTCTCCCAGAATTATTATGATGACAAAATGAGATAATAATTGTAGCACAGATTGTCCTATATCTCTTTTGCCCTTTGTAGCTAAATTCCTTAGAAAGACTGTCTATAGAGGAAAAACGTATTTATACAAAAATATTTATTGCAACTCTTTTTGTGGTGGCTAAGAATTGGAAATCAAAGGAATGCCCATCAATTGGGGAATGGCTAAACAAGTTGTGGCATATGATTGTAATGGAATATTATTGTGCTATAAGAAATGACAAAAAGGACAATTTCAGAAAGGCCTGGAAAGACTTATATTAACTGATATATAGTGAAGTGAGCAGAACCAAGAGAATGTTGTGCACAGTAAAAGCAATATTGTTTGATGAAGAACTTAACTATTCTCAGCAATACAACAATTGAACAGACTGAAGCATGCTATTTTTCACTTTCTTTCATTTTTTCTTTCATTCAAGTTTTCTTATACAAAATGACTAATATGGTAATGTTTTACATAATTGCATATGTATAACCTATATCTGATTGTTTACCACCTCAGGGAGGGAGGAGGAGAGGAAGGGAAGAAGGGATAAAATTTGGAACTCAAAACTTTAAATCAAAATATTTATTTTGATTTTTACAAAAACAATAACAAAAAGACTGTCTGTAAGAGATATCTCCTTCTACTTTCTTCTTCACCTTATAATCTAGTTTCTGATCTTATCATTCCACCAAAACTATTCTCTCCAAAGTTACTAATGATCTCTTTGTTGTCCAATCCAGTGGTCTTTTCTCAATCCTCACTCTCCTTGACTTCTCTGAAGCCTTTGATATTGTTGATCCCCAACTCCTCCTTTAGACTCTCTTCTTGTTAGGTTTTCAAAACATCACTCTCCCAAGCTTCTCCTCTTACCTATCTGACCACTCCATCTCTGTCTCCCTTACTGGATCCTCTTCCAAATCACATTTTCTAACCAAAGGTGTCACTCAAGATTCAGTCCTGGGCCCTCTTTTCTTCATCCTCTGTACTACTTCATTTGCTGATCTCATCAATATCCATGAATTTAATTACTATCTTTATGCTGAAGATTCTCAAATCCACCTATCCTGCCCCAAACTCACTTCGAATTTCCAATCTTGCATCTCCAACTGCCTTTCAGATATCTTGAACTGGAAGTTCAGTAGATATCTTATACTCAATATGTCCAAAACTGAACTCATTATCTCATCCCATAAACCCTTCCTTCCTCCTACCTTCCTTATTATTGTAGAGGACAACACCATTTTCCTAGTCCCTTAGGCTCACAATGTAGGAATCATCCTGAACTCCTCATCACTCACTTTCCATATCCAAGCTGTTTGCCAAGGCCTGTCAACTTTGCAAATTCTCTCAAATATGACCCTCTTCTCTCCTCTGATACTGCCAACACTCTGGTGCAGGCTCTCATCATCTCATGCCTGGACTATTGTAATCACTGGTTGGTGGGTCTGTCTGTCTCAAGTCTCTCTCCACTCTAATACATCCTACATTCAGCCACTAATGTGATTTTTCTAAATCACATGTGGCTCCCTATTACCTCCAGAATCCAATAAAAAGCCTTTGTTTAGCATTCAAAGGGTTACATAATCTAACCCTTTCCTACCTTTCTAGTCTTTTACCCCTCCACACACACTCTGATCTAGTGACACTGGCCTCCTGGCTGTTTCACAAACAAGATACTCCATCCATCGGCTCTGGATGTTTTCTTTGGCTATTTCCAATACTTGGAATTCTTTCCCTTCTCTACTCTGACTACTGACCTCCCTGGCTTCCTTTAATTTGTGACTAAAATCACACTTCTTATGGAAGTCTTCCAAAGCCCCTCTTAATTCTAGCACCATTCTTCTATTAATTATTTCCTGTTTATCCTGTATATAACTTGCTTTATATTTATTTATTTGTATGTTGTCTTTCTCATTAGATTGTAAGCTCCTTCAGGTCAGGCATTGTCTTTTGCCTCTTTTTTTTTTTGTGGGGCAATGGGGTTAACCCATTGACTTGCCCAGGGTCACACAGCTAGTAAGTGTCAAGTGTTTGAGGCTGGATTTGAACTCAGGTACTCCTGAATCCAGGGCCGGTGCTCTATCCACTGCGCCATCTAGCTGCCCCCTTTTGCCTCTTTTTTAACCCCAGTGGTTAACACAGTGCCTAGCACATAGTAGACACTTAATAAATGTTTATTGATTGATTAAAACATGGTAAGCACTATATAAATACTAATTATTATTATTACTTGAAAGCATGACCAAAAAAGAGCCTACATATCATATTTCTTTTTTTTATAAATAGCATTTTTATTTTTTCTACTTAAATGTAAAGATAGTTATCAACATTCATTTTTTATCAGATTTTTAATTCCAAATTTTTATTCCTCCCTCCCATGCCTCTCCACAAAACAGCAAGGAATCTGATATAGGTTATACATGTGCATTCACCTACATATTATACTTCAAGAAATCATAAAAGAAAATTTCCCAGATCTCTTAGAACCAGAAGGCAAAGTAGAAATAAAAAGAATCTGCCAGTTGCCTCCTAAAAGAAACTCTAAAAATGAAAAACCTAGGAATGTTGTAGCCAAAATTTGTAGTTACCAAGTCAAATGGAAAGTACTGTAAGCAACTAGAAAGACAGAATTCCAGTATGGAGGAATCAGATTTAAAATCACATATGATCTAGCAGCTACCACTATCAAGTGTTAATGGAGAGACCTAAGCAAAAGATTGAGGCCTTACAGCAAAGGATCATTTACTCAGCAAAAATTGAGTATAATCCTACAGGTGGTAAAATGAATTTATAATGATGTATGGGACTTCTAAGTATTTCTGATGAAAGGACTAACACTACATAGAAACTGTGAAATATAAGCATAAAAAGGTGAACATGAGTAAACAATAATAAAGGACTAAACAAAGATAAACAGCTCACATTCTAATATGGGGAGATGATACATACATGTATCCCCTCAGAACCCTATCATCATCAGGAGTCATAGAGGGAGTTTAATTAGACAGAGGACCTGGAAATTGATCTATTATGTTTTGATGATATTAAAGGAAGAATGATAAGAAAGGGGACTAGGAATATACTGGAAGATGAGGGTAGAAGGGAGAGGAAAGCCTGGAAAAATTATCTCACATAATTGGGGTGCAGAAGTAGAAGACTATATAACAAGGAAGAGGGAGTGGGGAGGAGTGAGAGATAATCACTTCTAAACTGATCAAAGGAGGGAAGAATACATACATGCATACATGCATGTATGCATGCATACACATATACATACATGCATACACGCATACATACACACAGAGGTGGGTACAGAAATACATTTCATCAATAAATAATCAAGAGAGAAAGGAGTTAAGGAAGGGGTAGATGAAAGTGGAGATTAGTCAGAAGCAAAGTAAATTCTTAAAGAGGGGACAGGAAACAAAGAGAAGGGAACATCAAAGAGAATGGGATGGCCAGAAACACACAATTAATCCTCATAACTGTGAATATGAATGGGATGATCTCACCTATAAAATAGAAGAAGAGAGCAACATAGATTAGAAACAAGAATCTAACAATCTGCTGTTTGAAAGAAACAAGCTTGAACCAGAAAGATGCAAACAGAAATAAAATAAAGAGCTGGAGCAGAATCCATTATGCTTCAGCCAAAGTGGAAAAGACAGGGACAGCTCGCAATCATGATTTTAGACAAAAGAAAAGCAAAAATAGACCTAATTTTAAAGATCAAGAGGAAAACTGATTTTTTCTGAAACGTATAATAGACAATGAATTAATGTAAATTCTAAACATATAGGGACCAGATGGCATAGCATCTAAATTCTAAAAGCAAAAATTAAATGAGTTATAGGGAGAACTAAATAATAAAACTATAATAGTGAAGGACTTCAATCTACTCATCTGAGACCTAAATAAATCTAAACAAAAAATTATGAATGACCTGAATAGAATTTTAGAAACGTTAGATGTGATGGACCTGTGGAGAACATTGTAAGGGAATGTGCTAGGCACATTCACAAAATTTAGCCTAGTATTTAGGCAAAAAGCTTCACAAATTCAGAAAAACAAATATTAAATGTCTTTTATTTGGTGCTAGAGAAAGTGACCAAGTGGGAAGTCAAAGACTTCACCCCTGGGGAGAAGGCAGATTTGAAACATCCTCCTCCCAGAATAGAAGGAAGGCAAAAGCTTTTTTTTTTTTTTTTGGTAGGGCTATGAGAGTTAAGTGACTTGCCCAAGGTCACACAGCTAGTAAGTGTCAAGTGTCTGAGGCCAAATTTGAACTCAGGTCCTCCTGAATCCAAGGCCAGTGCTTTATCCACTGTGCCACCTAGCTGTCCCGAGCAAAAGCTTTTATAGAGGATAGATGGGGTGTCCACCTGAAAATGGAAAGTTCCTTTTTGGAGTAGGGAAAACTTGTATGTCTGTCAGATTCCTGAGAGTCAGGGTTTTTTTTTATTTTTTAATTTTTTATTTGTTTTTTTTTTGGAATGATGATCCTGACCTCTGTGGTTATCTTTATCTCCTAGCTCAGGTCAGGTGGTAGCCACACCTAAATGACTTTCCTGCTATAGAATTTTATCTCCTCTTACTTCTTAGGTGTGTCTGTCTTGATATCTACTTGGTCAATCTAAACTTTAAAAGCCCCTTGATTCTTCTATATGTCTGTCCTGTTATTTGGTCATCTTTGGTTTTGCTTCTCACAGGAGAAACTTCTGATTTATCCTAAGCCCATGACAATCAGTAAGAGAGAAAAAAGGGCAGATCAACAAATTGGGCATTTAAATAAATTTTTTAAATCCAACAAATTAAAGTCCTTCAATTAAATACCAAAATAGAAATCCTAAAAATCAAAGGAGAGGTTAATAAAATTGAAACTGGGAGTCTCTCTGTCAATACATATGCAAGAACTAAATGATTACAATTAACGATATGAACACAAAGAAAGATCTAAATAATTGAAGAAATACTAACTGCTCATAGGTAGGCTGAACCAAAATAATAAAAATTACTTTACTGGCCTAAATTAAGTTTTTTATTAATTGACATACCAATTGAACTATCAAATGATTTCTTTTAGAACTAGAAAAAACAATAACAAAATTCATCTGGAGAAACAAAAGGCCAACAATATCAAGGGAATAATTGGAAAACAAAGAGGGAAGGAAGGGGGCCTAGCAATGCCAGATTTCAAACTCCATGAAAAAGCCATAATCATCAAAACAATTTGGTATTGGGTAAGAAATAGAGTGATTTAACAGTGGAATGAATTATTTACACAATAGACAAAAGCAAAATAGTACAATAGCCTAGGGTTGGATAAACCCAAAGATCCCAGGTATTTGGACAAGAATTTATTATTTGACAAAAACTATTGGACACCTGGAAAATAAGCCAGCAGAAATTAAATATAAAACAATGGCTCATACTGTATACCAAAAAATTCAAATGGGTACCTGGTTTAGACAACGAAGGTGTAACGATTGGAATGACGCCACCTCCTGGAGATTTACTGTAGGATTTTGAACAATCTATAATGGGAAGCTATAGGAGAAGTTACCTGATTACAATTTATAAGAATAAGAGATATTCCCCAATTGTTGTTAAAGGATGTGAATAAGCAGTTTTCAGAGAAATAAATCTAAGCTATCAATAACCACATAAAAAGTGCTCTGAATAGCTAATAATTAAAGAAATTAAAATTAAAACAACTTTACGGTACCACCTCATACCCATCAGATTGGTAGACAAGAAAGGAAAATGACAAATGCTAGAAGAGCTGTGGGAAGACACACACATACATTAACTGCTGGTGAACTGTGAACTTGTCCAGTCATTCTGAAAAGCAATTTGGAAATGGTCACCAAAGCAAATTAAATGGTATGTATCTTTTGACTCAGAAATATCACTACTAGGTCTATACCCCAAAAAGATCAAAACTATAGCAACTCAGCTTTTTTTTGTGGGTCAAAGAACTAGAGAATAAGAAGGTGCCCATCAATTGGGGAATGGCTAAACAAGTTATGGTATATGAATGAAATGGAATAATATCATGCTTTAAGAAAAAGAAGAAAAAAAATTTCAGAGGCCTGAGAAGATTTGTATGAACTGATGCAGAATGAAGAGAAACAGTATAACAAATTATACTATGACATCAATATAGTAAAAACTCTGAAAGGCTTAATTAACACAATGGCCCACCATATTTCTAGAGGACTCATGATGAAATATGCTACTCACCTCCTAATAGAGAGGTGATGGACTTAGAGTTTCAATTGCAAAATATTTTTTTTGGATATGGCCAATGTGGTTGTTTTGTGTTTAATTATGTTTTAACTGGTTTTTGTTAAGGGTTAAAATTCTAGCTAAACTGTCTAAAATATCTAATGAGTGGTCGCCAATAAATTATAAGCTTTAGCAAGAGTTAGACTTTTAAGCATTTATTAAGGAGAATAAGAATTTGGTAAAGAGAGAGAAAAAGGCCTAGATTCCTATCTATTAAAGGGAGAGCACATTTCTAGCTCCCTTCTCCGCCAGAGTCCAGAGGAAAGAGCCCCAGACTGAGCGCCAGTCTCTTCCTTCCTCCTCCCACTAGTCCGCGTCACTTCCTGACTCCTGGTCTTGCCCTCAAAGACCTTCCCTTCATGGGCAGAACTCTTCTACAGTAAGTATACAGCAGGTGGCGTTATTCCAATCGTTACAGTCCCCCCTGTTGTTCCTCAAGAAACAAAATGTTTCCTTGACGGAACAGTAAAAAGAATATAATAACTATTGCTAACTAATAATATGTGAACAACAATATAGAAAAGGAAGAGAGGAAAGTTTTGTCCAGAGGGGTGATTTTTTGTCCTCATGAACCGACGCTTTGACATTGGTCTTGCAAAGGGAGGGCCTCTGCAGAGAATACATATTACAGATGGTGTATATTATAACAGAAAGAGAAAAAAACAACAAAAACAACAAATCAAAACTGTTCATTTAAAGTCTCTGAAAGTCTTTTCTCAGATGTCCTCTAGGTGTAGTCATGGAATGGAAGTCTTTTCAGGGGTTGATGTGTGGATGCTGGTAATCAGCCAGGAAAATTTCCTACAAAATTGAGCTTAACACAACTTTAAAATAGCTTTGTCAATAATCAAATCAAACAATGAAAGTTCTCAAAAACATGTCTAAGGGAATTCAGAATCTTAGTTGTTACACATGAAACATATAATAAAACAAAAATTGAACCATTCTTTAAAATTATAATATTACTATAGTCCCCCCTTATGGAGAGTAATTGAGAAGACAATTGCTGTGATATTAATTTTTAAAAATAATTTTTGTCTTTGTTTCATCACTTTTTGCATCATCTGCCTAATTATCCTCATGCCATTATGAGAAATTTTAAAATCTTATATAATTGGTAACAGATGTCAAGGCCAAATTCAACAGTGTATTTATCATGACACCTGAGATAATTATGGGGGTTACCATAAAAGAACAGAGAAATGATGGGATATGAGCATTCCCACACTTGAGCAATATGTACTGCCCATACAGTATGCCAGGCTTAAAATAGGTGGATGGAATATATGTCCATGCCACCGAACATATTGGAAGAAACTGAGTCAGACTTAATCAGATGCATGGGACTGAGATGTCCATGGCATCAGGCATATAGGAGGGAGCATGGAAGCCAGGTGTAGAAGTGAGATGGGTGGGATGAATACTTCCAGCCATCTGTACAATATTGTGGGGAAAAATAAAATAAAATATTAAACCAAGAGAATCCAACCTCAACATTTGTCAAAAGCCGTTCCCTCGGCCATACCTTGACTTCATGCATGTCTCCCCTCATGTGACAGTTCAGTGTCTGCTCTTGCATGTATTCCTCTTGTGATTGGATGGCATCTTGGCCAACTGGCATCTGATAACTCAGAATAAAGGCAATTAATGTCTTAAATGATAAGTTCCCATAATCCAAGTCTCATATGGATTTAAAAATTGAGGATAATAAATGATTGCAAAAAATGTGAATACATCTTGACTCAGAACACAATATATAATTATGCAACAATTTCAAATAATACCCCTTTTTTGTACTTAGTATACAATTACCTTTGTGAAAAATCAGAACATATTTAAATACAAGTTAAAGCACAACAGAATCTCAAAGAAAACTTTTTTTTTGAAAAAAGAAAACTTTTACAAATGTTCCCCTCTTTTTTTTTTTTTTTTGGGAATATGCTTATCAAAAATAATACTTCTAGAATCAATTTACACTTGCCATGGCAACCAATTTGCCAGGGAAATGCTTTAAAGAGTTTGATCAAATAATCAGTTGAGAAAAAATAACAAAAACAAACAACTCAGAACATGGGAGCACAATACTCCTAGAATTAACATTGTATTATGAAATCAAAACCATGTTTCAAAATTAGATAGATGAATGAATAGAAGAAAATACACGTGGAATAATAAAAGACAATGAAATTCAAACTAGGGAAATCTAAATGAATATGAACTTAATATTAATAAGAGTATTACAAAATATAAACTTGATCGCATGACTATAAAAAGCTTTTACAAATATTCTCCTTGTTTTAGAAACTAAGTATAAGACCCAATCTCAAAAGCATTAAAATCTCTATGAAAATAAACCTATACCATTAATTCCAAAATGTATATGTAATAGCATAGAAATCCTATGTAACCTCTGAACTGACATTAATAATCTGAGTGAATTCAGAACACTCTTGATTCCGATATCTAAAATCCCCAATACTCATATCAATACCTTGCTGCTTACTTCTACATTTCTGTAAAATATATACCCTTCCATGGCAAAAGCAGAGTCTTGAACTATGTTGATGATTGTCATTCTTATTCAGCTTAAGTTTTTCTTCTTTAACCCCTCTATATTGTCTGTCGGGCTTTTCACCATACAAATGCTTTATAAGATTACTAATTAAAGACAAAAGCAGGTTAGCAAAATTATGAACAAAAGGAGTATATCTGGAATTTAAAGGGCTTTCTAAGGTTGTCTCAGAAGCACAGCCAGGCTGGGGAAGGGCTGAGCCTGAAGCTGCAAATGTAGTTAGAGAAAGTTGAGCATGCGCATCAGATCTCTGGACTTCCCAGGCAGGGGAAGCTATGGGCTTGGCCATAGGAGGAGTAGAGGGTGGGGTCTGGAGAGGAGGGGAGGGACCAGAGCAATTTGAATCAGACTTGATTTTGAACTCAGGCCTGGATTCCTCTTCCCCCACTTTGCCTCCAGGTGCTAGGGGATTAAAAGCTTCTAGAGGGTGGGTCATTGCCTCCAGGCATGCAAAATTAGAGCAACAATTAGTGTTGGAACTGGGAAAAGCAGCAGGAATCTCTTCAGGTTTCTCTGAAAAAGCATGGTTGGGAGAGGGAGAGATATTTCCTTGTGTGAGTAAGTTGCTGGCTCTTTTAACAAAAATAAAAAGAAAAATAGAAAATCCACAAAAACAAAGCATTAACATGATCTTATCTCCCATTTGTCTGGTTAAACAGACCAAAATCAAAAATAGGATAATTAGGGAGTTTAAAAGGTCCATTCGAAAAAATTCAAAGGAAAAACACAGCCAGTACACCAGTACTTAGCAGTTAAAGGGAGAGGGAGGGGAAATTTCTTACCCAACCAGCAGATCAGAAGAAGACTGAGGGTTAGCTTTCCTCTTCGTGGTCAGCCATCTGTTAAGGGTTAAAATTCTAGCTAAACTGTCTAAAATATCTAATGAGTGGTCGCCAATAAATTATAAGCTTTAGCAAGAGTTAGACTTTTAAGCATTTATTAAGGAGAATAAGAATTTGGTAAAGAGAGAGAAAAAGGCCTAGATTCCTATCTATTAAAGGGAGAGCACATTTCTAGCTCCCTTCTCCGCCAGAGTCCAGAGGAAAGAGCCCCAGACTGAGCGCCAGTCTCTTCCTTCCTCCTCCCACTAGTCCGCGTCACTTCCTGACTCCTGGTCTTGCCCTCAAAGACCTTCCCTTCATGGGCAGAACTCTTCTACAGTAAGTATACAGCAGGTGGCGTTATTCCAATCGTTACATTTTGTTTTTCTTGCTTTATTAATGGGAAGGTAGTAAGGAGAGAATGAAGACCTGAAAATAAAATAAAATTGAATTAAAAAAAAGAAATCTCTATTTAATGGAAGGATTTGGTGATTTTTTCCCCCCACTGGAAATGGAATTCCTTGAATGAGGATTCTCCACCTCAGAGCTCTCTTTCTCAAGGGTATTTAGAGATGCAATTAGTGAATGTTTGTTAAGTGTTTGAGAAAATCAGCTGAAAGGTGCTATGTAAATGCAAATTATTTGTGTAGGCACTGACTTAGAGTCTTCTTGAATTTTGAAAAACAAATGCAAATCCTCTTGGCATTAAGACATATAAGTGATAAGTCTAGGATTAGCTCCTAAAGACTATATAATTCAGATCTTACATTACACAGTGATTTTTGTAATTTTTTTTGGTAATATGCAAAATCTAGCTAGTTGTCTTATAGTTATAAAACCATTTATTACCTTTCACTTGAGCTATTCCTGTTAGAGGAAGATTTTAAAAAATTAATGCAAGCAGTGTTTTAATTTTCATCTTTCCCTTTCTGCCATTTTCCACAAAAAGACAAGGCCTGGAACTAGGTTTTTGCAATCTTATCCCCAACTTAAAGGGAAGGAGGCAAAACTAAAACACTGGCATGAAGGAGCAAAAGCACATTTTAGTGAGATATTATGACTTTGTGTGATGTTATCATAGTTGAAATAGAGTCTGTGTGAATTGTGTTTCTCTTCAACTATTCTGTTTGGGGCCTGTATATTCCATTCTGGTCCCTGCAAAATTTTAAGATTTTTTATAGTAGCAAAACATTTGTGAAATTTTACTGTTGTAAAAGTCATAAACTAATTTTTCTATGATGGTTTGTTTTTTATTTATTTCCTACCAAGGTACATTTTAGAAAATGAAGAGGATATTAAGATATTAAACTTTGTAAAGTCAGTCCCAATTACAGGCTATATTCTTAGAAATGGTGATGTAAGTCAATTAAATAGTCAGTTCTGCTCTAACTGGACATATGCAAAATTGAGCAATGGAAACCATAGGGCTTATGGGAAAAATAGGGTTAGGGATGCAAAACTCAATGACACATTAAAAAATAGTTACCTAATAAAAATGGTATCACAATTTCATTTATGTTAAATGGTTATGTGATAAAATTATGGAACTTGGCAGATGCCCAGGAGCCCCCACCTGAAGTTTGATTTGGAATTGATTGAATTGGGTGAGACTGAGAGACTAGGTATCTACTTGTGATGATTAAATCGGGACCACACCTGGCCAGCCCTGAGTAGGGTGTTGTTCTCAGAAGTTGAACCTAGTTAAGGTTGATTAAATTGAGATCACACATGGCCAACCCTGAGGAGAGTGTGTTCTCAAAGGCAATGGACTGAGATATCAACAGGAGACCTCTCTCAACCAATCAACTTGAAGAACCTCCCATTTCAGGGAGGAGGACAGGAAGTAGGAAGGGAGGGGGCTGGTGATCTGGAGGACTGGAGTTTGCTCTTTTATTTTTGGTTGGAGACATCAGCTTGGTGGCAGGACTTCACGTGGGCTGTTAGAAAAGCTAGTATTTCCATGCTATAAGGAATCTGTTCTCAATCTTTCTCTCCACTATCTTATATCTTTTAATAAACCCTTAAAAGCCTAAATTCTTGGTGAATTTATCAGTGATTTCAGCCAGTTTCCCCCCAAAACTGGGGGGAACAGATTAAAACCCACATTTAGATTTTTAAACAACACAGTTAAGAAATACATAAGTAAGGGGGCAGCTAGATGGAGCAGTGGTTAAAGCGCTGGCCCTGGATTCAGGAGTACCTGAGTTCAAATCCAGCCTCAGACACTTAACACTTACTAGCTGTGTGACCCTGGGCAAGTCATTTAACCCCCATTGTCCTGCAAAAAACAAAACAAAACAAAAGAAGAAATACATAAGCACTAGAATGAATAGTGGGAGTCTTAGGCAGTCTGTGGCCTTGGGTGCTGTTTGACCTGCAACTTGATTCCCATAGATTGGGGTGGCAAAATCTGAACAAGCTGGGCAAATGGAAACACTGAGCTTTAGGGGGCAGAATAGGGGACCAGCCTTCCTCCACCTTTAGCTCCCATTGCTCCAGAAGATATACAAAAATTATGGTAATTTATCTTGCCAAAGACCTGAAGTTTTCTTGAGGAATTGGGTATCAGAAAAAAATTCAACTTTCAAGTTATTGTGAATTGGTACAGTTTTCTGCATTCTTGCTGTTTCTCAAAAAGAAATTGGCAGAGACAAATTCAAAATTTGAGTTATGTTCAAAATATTCCCCAATATAATCAACTGAATTGGACCAAATTTGAGTTTTACACTTGTTAGAGCACAACTGACTGTATTTCAGTTCAATTTGGTAAATACTGTGTATGAAGCACAAAGATAGAGAGAAAAATCTGATTTTTCCCTTATAAACAATATTATCATAGAGAAGTTAAATTCTTCTCTAAAGGTCATAAGTTGTATAGCTCCTCAAATTATAATAGAAATGATCACAAACACTGTATTTTTTTCAACTCTACTTGCAATCATGCCATAGCAAGGGGTTGAAATCACATATAAATCAAGTAAGTAAGATAATATAGTTGTATCCCCTGGCCTAGGCCCAGCTCCCTATGCCTCAGATTTTGAACTTCCACAGAATGGGTCTAAATCTTTGGGACTTATTTAAAGGGGCCATATTCATTCTCTGTCTCTGTCTCTCTCTCTCTCTCTCTCCCCCACCCCCTCATTTTTTATTAAAACTTTAGGACAATCTCAATAAATCTCATTTGGAGTTCTCTTGGGAAAGATAATGGAATAGTTTGCTCTTTTCTCATTTTACAGATGAGGAAACTGAGTAAAATGATTTTTCCAGGGTCACACAGCTGGTAAACATCTGAGGCCAGATTTGAACTCAGGAAGATGAATCTTCCTGTCTTCAGGTCAAGCGCTCTATTTACTGTACCACCTAGCTGCCAGGTAGCTTCCCTAAATGTGGTATAAAAGCAAGGAGATGTGATTTCCCAACTCAACCCTGCCATTCCCCAGCTCAGTTGATGTAGTCATAGAATGTAATCACACACCTGAGGTTTTAATATGTTTAATGTGCTAACAAGGTATAATACCCAGTGATCTATTTATGAGGTCCAAACACCTGTCTGATTGAATTAAGAAGGGAACAATGCTACTGACTGAGTAAACAAATTATCTACACCCCCTGGGGCTTTTAAATAAATAGCTAAACCCTGTTAGTAGCCAGTGAACATTCAGTAAGCCCCTTTATGTAAAAAGAAAGGTTAAAAAATAATGCCTTCTCTCAGTGAGTTCATAGTTTAAGGGGGGAAAACATGAAAACAACTACAAACAAAATATATGCAGGATAAATTGGATATAGGGAAGGTAGTAGCATTAAGGGGGGAGGGGTGGGAAAGACTTCATAAAAGGTGGGATTTTAGCTAAAACTTGAAGGAAATTAGAGAAGCCAAGAGGCATAGATAAGGAGGGAGAACATTCTAGGCATAGCTGTTTGTCCTTCATTTCTCAAAGAGGACCTTGACATTAGGTTAATGTCATGATTTGTACTGAACTGGAAGTCACTAATTTCACTCGACCCCTACAGCCATCTGGGTCCAGTGGCAAAATATATATCAGAATGACTGTAGATGACCCCAGATATTTAAGGCAATTGGGGTTAAGTGACTTGCCCAGGGTCACACTGAGATTTGAACTCATCTCTTGACTCCAGAGCCAGTGCTTTATCCACTGCACCACCTAGCTCCCTTGAGGCATAGTGGACAGCCTGTGAAAAGGCATGGAATAGGGAGATGGGCTGTGTTGTTTAAGGAATAGCAAGGAAACCAGTGTCATTGGATCACAGTATGGAGGTGAGAGTGGGAGTAGTGGTGGAAGTACAAGGTGTAAGACTGGAAAAGTAGGAGGGAGCAGGTTATGAAGGACTTTTAATGCCAAACAGAAGATTTATATTTGCTCCTAGATCTAATAGAGAACCATTGAAATATATTGAATTCAGAGTTGTGTGTGATAGAAGCTAGAATGGAGTGGGGAGAGACTTGTGCCAAAGAGTCCCAACCGCTGGCTACTGCAATAATAGTACAGGTGTGAAGTAATGAGTTCCTGTGTCAGGCTGGGTCAGTGTCAAAGGAGAGAAGGAGGAGTATGTGAGAGAAACTGCAACGGTAAAATGGATAGGACTTGGCAATAGATTAGATGTTGGGTGTGAGAGAGAGTGAGAAGTTGAGGATGACACCTAGGTTGTGACTCTGAGTGACTAGAAGGATAATGGTGCCCTTAGGATTTTTTGTTTTTGTTTTGGTAGGGAAAGTAGCAGATATCATCAGCATAGAGAAAATTGAACTCATAGGAACTGATAAGATCACCAAGTGAGATTATACACAGGAAAAAAAGATTATTGCCCAGAACAATCCCTTGGGAGACACAATTAGTGGGCATGGTTTGGATGAAGAACTATTGAAGGAGGCAAAGAAGGAGCAATCAGACAAATAGGAAGAGATTCAGGAGAGATCAATGTCATCAAACCTATAGAAAAGAACAATATCCAGCAAGAGGGGGCAATTGGTAGCATCAAAGGCAGTAGATCAAACAAGAAGGCTGAGGATTGAGAAAAGGCCATTAGATTTAGCAATTAGGAGAATTGTGGAGAGGGTATTTTCAGTTGTCTTCATTATAAAGAGTTAGAAACAAGAGAGAGGAGTTTAGCCAGGAAAGTGGAGAGAAGTAGAACATTAACTAGTGGGGATAGTTGGATTAAATGAGGGTTTCTTAAGGAAGGTGGAGACATGAGTATGTTTGTAGGTAGCATGGAATGCTACAAATGACTATCGAAAGAGTGGGAAAAAGTACCAACATAATTTGCTGGAGGAGATGGGAGGGGATATTATAAAGAATGCATGCTGAAGGATGATGCATATTGGCAAAGAGAAGGGTCACCTTTTCATGTAAGATAGGGAGGAAGGAGGAAAGGGGAAAGGATGGTTGAGTAATGTGAGAAGAGTAGAGGGAGTTCTTAGAGAATGAGTTATAATGGGCTTTAAATGCCAAACAAAGGGTGTTTATACTTTATCTTTGACTTAGAGGGTTCACTGGGGGCCATCTACAGTTGTCCTGATATATCTCTTGCCACTGGACCCAGAGGGCTCTGGAGGAGAGAGTGAGGTTGGTGACTTTGCACAGCCTTCCCTCACTTAAATCCAATTCACTATAAGTCGTGGCATCACCTCCCGATGTCATGGTCTTCTTCTTCTTTTTTTTTGTAATAAATATTTTTATTTATAGTTTTGGGTTCCAATTTTTATGTCATGGTCCTCTTGAAGAATGAAGGGAAAACAAGAGGGATCATTAAGGGAGCTCCTGTTCAGTTTGATGAGTCCCTCAATCAACATGATGAAATTACATGGAGTGAGCTTTTGTTGAAAGGGTATATCCCGGGGCAGCTAGGTGGCGCAGTGGATAAAGCACCGGCCCTGGACTCAGGAGGACCTGAGTTCAAATCCGGCCTCTAACACTTAACACTTACTAGCTGTGTGGCCCTGGGCAAGTCACTTAACCCCAATTGCCTCACTAAAAAAAAAAAAAAGAAAAAGAAAGGGTATCTCCCACTGAATTACATATATGTCCTAGATCCTGGCTGAGAGGACAAAGATGTAACACATGATGCATGTGCCAAATTGATTTACCATTACATATGATGACTAGTTCAACAGATAAATTAAATCAGACCCAAACTAATCAATGCATACAAACACTATTTATTGACAAAGTCCATTATTTAACAATAAAATCATCAATCCCTTTTGAAAAATTAAATTTTACTTTATTTTCAAAGATCAGCTTTCTCTCCCTCCCATTTCTGTCCTGTCCCTCTCCCTCCCCTATTAAGAAAGCAAGAAAAACAGATGGCAGAGGAAAGGTAGTAACCTCTCAGAGCTCCCCACACTATCACTCCCAAAATCCTCCAAATAATGCCATAAGACAATTCCTGGAGCAACAGAACCCACAAAAGGACAGGGTAATATCATTTTCCAGCCAAAGACATTTTAGAAGGTTTGCAGGAAAGGTCTGCTGTGCCAGAGTGGAGCTCAGCCCCTCAGCCACACCAACACAGATCCAGCCCAAGGCAGGCCACACCAGAGAAAGAAGACCTCTTGAGTTGCTGAATCAGCTGAAGCTGCGGCTACTTCTGAAACAGCTCAAGGTCTGGTGAAGGGGTAGAGTGGCTGGCTGGGGGTAAGATTATAGGAGTCACTGCTGATGCTGAGGTGGAACTGAGTTGTCTTGCCATTCTGGGAATCAGGAAGCAGTCTTGAGTGGTGGTGGCAGCCCAGGTGGGGGAAGGATGAAGGCACACCTGAATGGTAGCAACCATAGTGAAATAGAATTCTGTTTCCAGGTTAAAGAGTAAGCAAGCCTGGGGCTATTTACATACCAGAGCACAGGCCAGGGGAGTAAAGAACCTGCCTCTCCTTAAATTGATCCACCTGGAACCCCCTGAAGCTTGGAACAGTATGTCCTGGAGGCAGGGCCCCACTTTAAGAAGGAATTAAAAGTCAAGATAGATACTAGCAAAATGATCATACGGAAAAAGATGCTGACCCTAGAAAGTTTCTTTGGTGACAAGGAAGATCAAAATATACCCTCACAAGAAGATAACAAAGTCAAAGCTCCTACATCCAAAGTTTCCAAGAAAAATATGAATTGGTCTGAACTTTCTCAGTATTAGGGCAGCTGAAAGGAATAAATTTGGACAGAGGGCACAGATGGAAATTGATTTTGAAGGGATGAAATCTATAAAGCATTTATTGTTTATTATTTTTTTTGTGGGGCAGTCAGGGTTGGGGGGCATGTCCAGGATCACACAGTTGGGGAGTGTCTCATGTCTTAGGCTGGATTAGGGCTCAGGTCCTCCTGGGTCCAGGGTGGGTGCTTTGTCCACTGTGTCACCTAGCTGCCCCACGATGACATCTTTAAAATAAAATTAAGGGGTGAGATGATCGCACTGGGAGAAAGAGAAAGGGAGAGGTGGAATGGGGCAAAGTATTTCACATAAAAGAAGCAAGAAAGAGGGGCAGCTAGGTGGCACAGTAGATAGAGAACCGGTCCTGGAGTCAGGAGGACCTGAGTTCAAATCTGACTTCAGACGCTTGACACTTACTAGCTGTGTGACCTTGGGCAAGTCACTTAACCTTCATTGCCCAACCAAAAAAAAAAAAAGAAGCAAGAAAAAGCTTATGGAGTGGAGGGGAAGAAGGGCAAGGAGTGGGGGAGTGAATGATTCTCACTCTCATCAGAATTGACTCAAAGAGGGAATAACACACACACTCAAGTGGGTATAGTAATATATCTTACCTTGCAGGGAAGTGGGAGGGGAAGGGGATAAAGGGGGAGGGCAGATTGAGGGAGGGGCAGTCAGAAGCAAAACACTTTTGAGGAGGGAAAGGGTAAAAGAAGATAGAAAATAGAGTAAATATGGTGAGCAAATAGAATGGAGGGAGTTAGCAATAGTAACTGGGGAAAAATTTGGAGCAGAGTCAAGAGCAATGTAAGACCGTGATGATGATAATGGTACTTACTTTGCTGGGCTATTGTGAAGAAAATTCTTGGTCAGGTATAAGGTACTATATAAATGTTAGCTATTATTGTTGCAATAATCAACCTCATGGGTGCTTTGTGAGGAAATCTCCCTTCAAAGTACTATATAAATGTAGTTTACTATTAAAAAAAATATATATGCGGGGGCGGCTAGGTGGCACAGTGGATAAAGCACCAGCCCTGGATTCAGGAGGACCTGAGTTCAAATCTGACTTCAGACACTTGACACTTACCAGCTGTGTGACCCTGGGCAAGTCATTTAACCCCCATTGCCCCCGCAAAAAAAAAAAAAAAAAAGAAAGAAAGAAAGATGAGCAGGATGCTTTCAGAAAAATCTGCAAAGACTTACCTGAGCTGATGCAAACTTAAATGTACTGTATACAAAATAACAGCAATATTGTAAGATGATCTGCTGCAAATGAGTCATTTCCAGCAATGCAATGATCCAAGACAACTCTGAAGGACTTATGAAAAATGCAATCTATCTACAGAGAAAGAACTGATGATACCTGAATACAGATGGAAGTATATTTTGTTGTTGTTGTTAGTTCCCTTTTCTAAAGTTTTTTTTCTGCTATGTTTTACACAACTGTACATGCATAACTTATATTGAATTGCTTGAGTTCTTAAGGGGGGAATAGGGAGAAATGATGAGAATTTGGAACATAAAGTTTTAAAAATAGATGTTACAATTGGTTTTTTATGTAAGGTGGGGGGAAATTCTAAACAAACAAACAAACAAGAAAAACAAAACTTGTTACAAGCATATATAGTGAAGCAAAACAAAATTTTTCATTGAGCATATCTAAAAAAATTGTCTCAATCTGCACTCTGAATCTATTATTTCTAAGGCAGGAGGTGAGTAACATGTTTCGTCATAAATCTTTAGGATTTGTGGTTGGTCATCATGTTGATCAGAATCCCCAAGTTTCCTCCTTCTTCTTTCCCTTCCTTCCTCGCTCCTTTCTTCCCTTCCTTCCTTTTTTTCCTTCCTTCTTTTCTTTCTTCCTTCTCTTCCTTTTCTTTCTCTTCTTTCTTTCCTTTCCTTCTCTCTTTTTTAATATTTTGTTTTAATCAGCCAAGATCTCCCTTCTCACCTGTCTGCCTTAATGCCTTCCCCTGTATCCCATGCAGTGAGAACACAACAAACCCCAAACCTATTACAAACATATAGTTGGTCAAAATCATTTTCCATATTAGTCGTCTTTAAAAATATTTATCTAATTCTGCATTCTGAGTACTTCACCTCTCTATCTGGACACAAGTAATATGTTTTATCATTAGTTCTCTAGAATCCTAGTTGGTCTTTTACACTGATAGATTTCTGGCACATTTAAGTACTCCATATATTATAAGTACTATAAACAAAAAAGTATTTCATTACTTTTATGTACTATAACTTCTTAATCCATTCCCCAATTTATGGGCACCTTGATGATATTCCTATTCTCTGCTCCCTCTAAAAGTTATAAATATTTTTCCTACATTCTTAGAATTTGTTTTGGTTAGGAATATTCCCTTCCTTAAACTATTAATTCCCCTCCCCACCTGACACACACTTCTCCCCTTTCCCTCTTGCTTCATTGTTGAGTGAATTATATCTCTGTACCCAACTGTGTGTATATTCTTTTTCCTTTTGACCAGTTCATATGACAGTGAGATTCAAGTGTCAACTGCTTCCCTTTCCTCACTCCCTCCTCCTTGTTTGTCTAGATGTTTATCTGTGCAACTTGATTAAATGAGATAATTTTCCCTAACTTCCCTTTCATTCACTCCCCTGCCTTCCCTTTCTTTCCATTCTTAAGGTCATCAGGACATAACAGAACCACTCACAGGCCTTGTCTAATTGGATTCCTTCTATGAACCATGATGATGATAATCAGAGAGTTCAGAGGGGACTCATGTATCATCTCTCCATATTTGAATGTAAGCAGTTTATCTTTGTTTAGTCCTTCATTCATGTTTTTTGTTCTATGTTTCTTTTAACTCCTGTGTTTGCATTTCAAAGTTTCTATGAAGCTCCAGTCTTTTCATCAGGAATACTTGGAAGTCCTCTATTTCATTAAAGATCAATCCCCTGTCCACACAATTATACTCAGTTTTTTTAGGTGACCAATTCTTGGCTATAAGCTCATATTCTTTGCCTTCTGGAATATTATATTCCAAGTATTCCAATCCTTTATAGTGGAGGTTTCTAAAACATGTGTGATCCTCACTATTACTCCTTGGTATTTGAATTCTTTATTTCTGGCTGCTTGCAGTCAGCATCTTTTCTTTGACCTAGCAGCTCTGGATTTTGGCTATGAAGTTCCTGAGACTTTTCACTTGGGGTTTATTTCAGGAGGTTACCAATAGATACTTTCTATGTCCACTTTGCCTTCTGGTTATAATAAATCTAGGCAGTTTTCTTTTACTATTTCTTAAAATAGATAAATGGGCTCTTTTGGAATTGTGGGTTATGGTATTCAGATAGTGCAAAGATTCTTAAATTTTAAAAAATTTTTATCTTTGTTTTTACATGTTAGTTGTTTGTGCTATGACACATTTTTTTTCAGTCTGATTTTGTTTTTAATATCTCTTGTTACCTCAAGATGTCATTGGCTTCTGATTTTCAGGGAGTGTGTTGCATGGGCATGGTATTGTACCTCTTATTCCAAGCTAATCCCCTTTCCAATACTTTCTTCAATAACTGATGAAATTCTTATAGGATGCTCCAGAAACTACAGAAAATGTAATATGGTGCAACTCATAAATAAATCTTTCATAAGTGTGATAAGTATGGTTTGTCCCACAACTGAAATTTCTTGGTAAAATGTCCATCGCTCTCCAACTCTATTCTAGAAAGTTGGCACCAGAAAAAATCAGAGGGAAAAGAAGCAGCTTAAAATTTGAAACTTCGTTTTGTTGTTTTTTTCAGGAGCATACTCAGTTTTTTTTTTCTCCATAGACTTGAAATAGAATTTTCCAACACCTTTTTAGTTGGAAATGTTGCTTCAAATAAAGAATGAGGGTGCTGACATAAATAAAGAAAGCAAGATGTGGATTGACAAAGTTATTTTCAGAAAAATACAGCTACATCATTTTGGAAATGTGTATAACTAAAATTAATAAAAATGACAAGTAGAAAAGAATCATTAAAATCAAGAGCAAGAGGATTGTAGGTGTAATATTCAGTGTAACAACAGGGAGTATTTAAATAGCTTATATCAGATGCTAAAGAAAAAATATCTTTAGTGTTTTATTTTAAGAGGCTAATCAACCAGTTCACAATTGTTACTGCTTATTCAAGATATTTAAGATAGTCGAGTAACTGGTAAACTTTATTAATCACATATTTGACTTAATTACTAGTCAATAGATTAAGCTATGATACCGAAGTAGGATAACTATCTTAGTGTTATTTTCTTTTTATAATAAAGAAGAAATCTCAGAATTAGTACAATAAAACATCTGGTCTGAGATCATCAATTGATTAAAATTATTTCCTGAATTACTGTGCCAAATATATCCCATCTACTGTACATTTTTTTTGAAGAATAAATGTGATACATTTTTGCTTAATTTGTTAGGTAAAAGGAATCTAACTTTTGAAAGCTATGACATATAGCCTTATTTGAATTAGGTTAACATGAATTTATATTTTTTATTTCACAGGAAAGGGTCCACTAAATGTAAAGGGAGGACTATTTAAGCCAGATGATTCAGAACTAAACTGTGGATTAGAATCATAGGATAGTTAGTCAAGGGCAAGTCAACAGCATTTGGGCTAGCTAAGTGTCACAGTAGATAGGTCACTGGCCCTGAAGTTGGGAGGACTTTAGTTAAAATCTCACTTCAGACTAGCTGTGTGACCCTGGGCAAGTCACTTAACCCCAATTGCCACTGGACCCAGAAGGCTCTGGAAAAGAGAGTGAGGTTGGTGATCTTGCACAGTCCTCCCTCACTTAAATCCAATTTACTGCCAGTCCTAACATCACCCTCATGATCCTCTTGGAGAATGAAGGACAAACAACAAAAGGCATTTACCATGTGCCAGGCACTTTGCCAAGCATAAAGGATAAAAAGAAAGGAAACCTCAAAGAGCTCATTCTAATAGGCTAAGAGGACCCTAAATCTGCCAAATTGATATTCTTTTTAAAAAACAATATTAATTAATTTAGTATATTTTCTCCCAATTACATGTAAAAACAATTTTAACATTCATTTTAAAAACTTTGAGCTACAGATTCTTTCCCTTCCGCTCTCCTCCCCACATTGAGAAGGCAAGCAATTGATATAGGTTATACATGTGTAGACATGCAGAACATTTTTATATGTCATGTTGTAAAAGAAGACATAGTGTTAAGGGCTAAAATTCTAGCTAAACTGTCTAAAATATCTAATGAGTGGTCACCAATAAATTATAAGCTTTAGCAAGAGTTAGACTTTTAAGCATTTATTAAGGAGAATAAGAATTTGGTAAAGAGAGAGAGAAAGGCCTAGATTTCTATCTATTAAAGGGAGAGCGAATTTCTAGCTCCACTCTCCACCAGCGTCCTCAGGAAAGAGAGCCAGAGTCAGCCCCAGTCTCTTCCTTCCTCCTCCCACTAGCCCGCGTCACTTCCTGACTCCTGGTCTTGCCCTCAAAGACCTTCCCTTCATGGGCAGAACTCTTCTACAGTAAGTATCCAGCAGGTGGCGTTATTCCAATCGTTACAATAGACAAATAAAACTCAAGAAAAATAAAGTTAAAAACAAGTATACTTCAATCTGTACTCAGACACCATCAGTTCTTTCTCTGGAGATGGATCTAATTTTTCTTTCTTTCCTTTTTTTTTTTTTTTTGGCAGAGCAATGAGGGTTAAATGACTTGCCCAAGGTCACACAACTAGTAAGTGTCAAGTGTCTGAGGCCAGATTTGAACTCAGGTCCTCCTGAATCCAGGGCCGGTGCTTTATCCACTGCACCACCTAGCTGCCCTCATGGATCTCATTTTTCATAAGTCCTTCAGAAGCCTTTTATCATTGGATTGATGAGAATAGCTAAGTCAGTCATAGCTGATCATCTTACAATATTGGTGTTACTTTGCACATAGTACGTTTCACTTTGCATCAGTTCATGTAAGTTTCCAGGTTTTTCTGAGAACATCCTGCTCATCATTTCTTATAGCACAATAGTGTTCCATCATAATCACATATGACAAAAATTGATATTCTTAAAGTACAGGCATGGGGAAGCTAGGTGGCGCAGTGGATAGAGCACTGGCCCTGGAGTCAGGAGGACCTGAGTTCAAATCTGGCCTCAGACACTTAACACTTACTAGCTGTGTGCCCCTGGGCAAGTCACAATCCCAATTGCCTTACCAAAAAAAAAAAAAAAAAAGTACAGGCATGACCACTCTGCTTTCTTGATCAAAACCTTTTAAAACCCTCCTCTTCAAGGTTACCTTTCATCAGTTGTTTTTTTTAAATGTGTTTTCCATATACCTTTATATGCACATATTCTCTCCTTGGCCAGAATGTAAATTCAAGATTCGATTTTGCTTTTGTTTCTGTATCTCCAACCCCTTGGATAATGACTGGTTCATAGTAGATACTTAATAAATAAATTCTATGTGGTTAATGGGGTCCCA
This sequence comes from Dromiciops gliroides, assembly GCF_019393635.1. NCBI lineage: Eukaryota > Metazoa > Chordata > Mammalia > Microbiotheria > Microbiotheriidae > Dromiciops > Dromiciops gliroides. The sequence goes on along the minus strand of NC_057862.1, from coordinate 415,948,449 downwards.
TTTTCTCTGGGTCAAAATACGATTAATTTAGCCCTCCACATTCTGCTTCAGCCTACCCTTTTTAAACTAATTTCACATTATTCCTATTCACTCATTCTATGTTCCAGACAAACTGGTCTCCTGGTTGTTGCATGAACTCAGTATTCTATCTCCTATTTCTATGAGTTCACACAGGCTGCTGTCACACACTCCACATCACCTCCATCTCTTACCTTCCTTCAAACCTGAGCTTAGGTATGACCACCCACCGGAAGCCTTTTCCTGATCCCTTTTGTTGTTAGTGTTCTCTCCTTCCTCAAACTATCTTATATCGCTGTTTATATGTTGGACACCCAAAAGAATTTAAGCTTCTTGAAGGCAAGAGCTTTTTTTTCTTTTTCGTATTTGTATCCTCACCATCTGGTATAATACCATAGAGACAGTAAGTGCTTAATGCATATTGAGTTGAATTAAGAGGTCCATAGATCACTCCGTGACAGCAAATTTGGTTGGCAAACAATGTTTGAGGAACAACCCGAGCATCTTACACTCTGATTTTTAAAGGCAAACAAAATCAAACCACTTTTATCATATCAAGTGGTCCCAATCTTATGATGGTAAAACTTTCCTAAGTTTTTTTTTCAGGGCAAAAATAAATGATCTCTTTGTAATGATCATTCTATTACCAAAATAGAAAGGAAATGTGCAAGAATTTCAGCTCTCTAAATGTAATGAGGAACTCTATTCAGAAGCCAGTCTGGAGGCAAGCAGGAGACTACATATTCTATCTTTTCCTCCCAATCGGCTTTACAATTACCTTCATTCTGTTACTTACACAAAGTCCTAAGTATTCCCCACATTTAAAGGTCCTCTCCTTAAATCCTATCTTGTTTTATATCATGGTGAAAACATTAGTTAGCAATTATAACACTTTGAAGAACATTTAATGCCATTCATTTTTTACTCTATATTAAAGACTATAGAGGCAGATCTTTTCCCTTAGGATACAAGAATAGGGTAAACTTGGCATCTTGTAGAAGAAATATTAGTCCTTGAAGACGTTTTTTTTCATTTTAATTATTTTTTGGATTGTGCTTTGGGCAGAGACTAAAAACAGAGGTCAATGGATTGGGTGTAAGAGAACTATAATCTGGGTCTGGACAATATTTGCTTTCAGAGGTAGCAAAGCAGAAGAAAAAGGAATACAGTTTGATCCCAACATGGAATTAAAACCATAAGACAATGCTGAGATTTGGTTTTTGAAAAATAAGTGAGATCATTGGGTGTCTTTTGAAGGGAGTTTTGAAAAAGGTTACGAATCCTATGAATGCGTGCTTAGTTTTAGTCATATTAACCTCTATTAGGTAGAAACTGTGCAAGACAGATACAGTAAAGTGTTTTTTACAAATCATTAATATGTAGTCTTGGGATTCTTTTAAAAACTCCACCAACAGTGCTTTAGTGTCCCAATTTTCCCACATCCCCTCCAACATTTGTCATTTTCCTTTTCTGTAATATTAGCCAATCTGATCGGTGTGAGGTGGTATCTCAGAGTTGTTTTAATTTGCATTTCTCTAATATAGAGCATTTTTCCATATTACTATAGCTTTGATTACTTCCTCTGAAAACTTCCTGTTCATATCTTTTGATTATCCAACAATAAGGGGAATGTCTCTTATTTTTATAAATTTGACTTAATTCTTTATATATTTGAGAAATGAGGTCCTTATCAGAGAAACTTGCTATAAACTTTTATTCATACTTATGATTACTGTGTATTTCCTTCCCTATTTGGCCTCTCTCTCTCTGTGTCTCTCTCTCTGTCTCTCTCTCTCTCAATCTCTCTCTCCTCCCCCTCCTTTCACCATGTCCATCCTCAAATATATTTTGCTTCTGACCATCACCTCCCCCAATCCACCTCCCTTCTCTCAGTCTCTTATCACCACCTCCTCTCAATCCACCCTTCCTTCTTTTCTCCCCTTCCCCTCCTACTTCCCTGTAGGGTAAGATAGATTCCCATACCCAACTGAGTATGTATGTTGTTACTCTGTCTGAGCCAATTCTGATAAGAATAAGATTCAAGTGTTGTCTGCCACCACCCATCCATCTTTCACCTCTATTGTAAAGGCTCTTCTGTGTCTCTTTCTCACTCCTTAATTTTATTTTTGTAGATATCCTCCCATCATTGTTAACTCACACCTGTGCCCCCTGTCTATGTAAACTGGTAATAGTTGTTATCTTTCCCTTGAGACCAGTCAGGGAAAGTAGTGTTTATCTTGGTCCCAAATATATTGCTCCAGTAGTCCTTCAATATTTGAGGTGTAGTAGATAAATATAATTATAGCCCAATGCCCCTCTTGGAGGTAAGTGGAGGAAGGAAGGACCAAGCACCAAACCAGGGCTCTCCTCTTGCTCTCCACAAAAGTTTAAATCAAAATCTCCCTTGGAAAGAGGTGGGCCAAGAACAGATTTATGACACATGAGTTATATTTATATATTAGCCTACACCACGTATTTTACATATATCTTTATGATTGCTGAGAAATGATCAGAAGGCCAGTTTGGTCAGATCTTATAGTGCAAGGAGAGTTACATAATAAAGCTAGACAGGTAGGTTGGGGCCGGGTTATAAAGTGCTATAAATGCTAAACAGGAATTTATCTTTGATCTGAGGGTAAATAGGGAGTCACTGGAGTTTATTGAGTTAAGGAAATGAGGGGCAGCTAGGTGGCACAGTGGATAAAGTGCCAGCCCTGGATTCAGGAGAACCTGAGTTCAAATCCAGCCTCAGACACTTGACACTACCTGTGTGACCCTGGGCAAGTCACTTAACCCTCACTGCCCCATACACACAAAAAAAAGCCATTGCCCGAGTTAAGGCAATGGAATTGATTAGACCTATGCTTTAGGAAAATAACTTTGGCAAGTTTCTGGAGGATGGATTCAAGTGAGGAGAGACTTGAGTGAAAGGGTACCAAACTAGGAGGTCATTTGAATAATATAGGTTAGAGGTGATGAAGGCCTGAACTAGATTGTGATGATCTGGAGAGGATGGGTGCCAGAGATTTTGTGAATATAGAAAATACAAATTGACAACTGCTTGGGTATTGAGGTGAAGGAGAATAAGGAATCAAGGATGACACAAAGGTTGGGAATCTGGGTGACTGGAAGGATGGCAGTACCTTTGATAGAAATAAGGAAGTGGAAGATGAGAAGGTTGGGGTAGAAACATAAAGTAACATCTCTAATGAAAATCATAACTGATCTGTGCTTGCTAATCCTGTGTGACTGTTTTCTATCCAAAATGGAAAAAAAGGCTGTGGTTTATTTTCACTCATCACTGCCCAGGAATGCAAAGTCCGTTTTCTGAAGGGCATTCCTCTTCCCCTACACTCACAACCACAAGGTGGTCTGGAGAACAAAGGGAGGATATTCTGAAGCTGGGGTATGGTTGCAACTGCTTGTATGTAGCTACTTCTGTGGGTGTTGATCTCAGGTTATGACTGCCTGGAGGGACTTTAGCTTGACTCAGAAAGGTTTGGAGATAGCTCAGAAGTAGGGGAGTTGAGTAATAATTAGTGATGGATGGATGTGCTTATGTTGGAGAAAAAGTCCATTATTAGTTACTGTATGTGGACTCTTCCCACTTTGGAGATCCCTAGGATAGAGCATTAATTAGGGATGGTTGCAAGAACTGTGTTCTTGCAACAGATGTGAATAAATCATGTGTAATGAACTAGGTCAACATAGCTGTGTGACTTCCACTCTGTTCAGAAGCTTGTAGTCATGGAGAAGGCAGATGGTGACAGTAATCCAGTTAGATTTGGGCAAGGGATATTGAGTTGAATAAAGTCTTAACACAACTGATTTGTCATAGGGTTGAGATTGGGAAAGGAGAAAATTGACGTCAAAGCAGGAGTGTGTCTGCCTAGGGCCATGGTTCTCAAAGTATGGTCTAGGGACTCCTGAGGTACCTGACACTTTCAGGGTATCTGGGAAGTCAAAACTATTTTCACTATAATAGAGAGATTTTAATTTCAAATATAGTGAATAATAATAGAATAGAATCTGTATTTAAAAAGCTCTATGGGAGATCAATAATTTTTTTTAAGAGTAAATGAGGGGGGCAGCTAGGTGACGCAGTGGATAGACTACCGACCCTGGATTCAGGAGGACCTGAGTTCAAATCTGGCCTCAGACACTTGACACTTACTAGCTGTGTGACCCTGAGCAAGTCAAGTCACTTAACCCCAGTTGCCTAACCAAAAAAAAAAAAAAAAAAAAGAGGAAATGAGGTCCTGACATCAAAAAGTTTGATAAATCCTAGGCTCAGGCAGTACTGAGGGATATAACTAGAGGTCATGGTAAGGATAAAGTTTTGGGATTGAGGCATCAGATGTTTGAATGCTAGGTTCTGACTGGATAAAGATATTTCTGAGTTCTTAATCATGGAAGTGGAACACTTATGACAGTGATAGCAAGGGTTTAATCTTTTCTTGTGTATGGTTGAGGTACAGGAACTGAGTTTGGGTAACTAGGAAACTAAAATGTTTGAGGAAACATAACCCTAGGGCAAAGTTAGTTTACTATATGGAGAATGACCTGAGCTCTAATAGGTAACTGCCACCAGGTACTGGATTGTGACCTATTTGGACTGTAAACTTTAAATGAGAAGTTACTAAATGATGTTTGTATTGGGAAAGTCTAAGTGTAAAGAATACTATTTATAAGGCAACAGGTATGAAAGCTTTTGCAAAGTTAAAAAGAACTATAGAAATGAAGGTACCATATAGGAAGTCAAGTTGTTTTTTTTTTTTTGTGAGGCAATTGGGGTTAAGTGACTTGCCCAGGGTCACACAGCTAGTAAGTGTTAAGTGTCTGAGGCCGGATTTGAACTCAGGTACTCCTGACTCCAGGGCCGGTGCTCTATCCACTCTGCCACCTAGCTGCCCCCAGTCAAGTATTTTTTGAAGAAAAATTCTAAAATTATTTGCCTTGAAAAGCTCATATGCTTTTTGTCAGGTGAGTTCATTTTTCTGTTTAATAGAATTTAATGTAGTTAAACTTAATGAACACTGATGACTCTCTGGCCATTTAACCTTTGGAAGGTGTTTCACAATTGTGTAAATATTGGTCCCAAATTAACATTTCCAAGGGAAGATTAATTCAATAAAGACAATATTTTTAACAAAAAGTTTATTACCAAAATACAATATTAAAGTCAATACAAGACAAACTGTAAAGCAAAATAAATTATTCTAACATCATACAGTATTTCAGAAGGTAGTTAAGGAAGCATTGTTGAATTTGCTTCATTGTTCTGTTCCATCATGAACACAATCCTAGAATTTTAGGCTTTAAGGCATGCAGCTTAATGTGCTGGATAATTTTATAAAATGCAGATCATCCTATTTTAATAAGATACAGTGTTAAAGTTAACTGTAGTCTTTGCATGTCAGTTTTCTAAAGATTGTAATGCTTTGGCTATAAAAGCAGTGCCATAGTGTTATACAATGCTTATTTCTTAAAAAAATACATATATCCATGTCCATGAATATTAAACCCAAATTTCTATTAAATATATTTTACATAACATTACTTTGAGCACCTGCTGTACATTTTTAAGGATTAATGATTAAATAAGTGCTTGTGAAAATTGAAAAAAAATCTATGAATCTTCAGACAGGAGTTTGCTCTTACTTGTCAATCCAAGTACATTGTAGGATGAAACATAAACATAGGGACCCACTACTTTGCTTCACTAGTACAGACAACTCTTAAGTGGTTTTGGAATGATTTTTTTTTCTATCTCAAACAGGATTAATGTATTTAGAACAAAGGTTACAGTGAGTGTCACTAAATTAAATTGGCTGGCCAGAGAACTGAAAATGTAAGGCTCAAGTATAGTGTAGTATTAGTAATTTTCTGGTTGTTGATGCGCTGACACAAAAAGGACTCTGGACCATCAGAGAAATAATATAACACTATTGTTTATATTATTATTACATGTTTCACCCAAGAAATGTCTTTAAAAAATTGCTTTCAGGATCAATTATGGAAATCTTACACGTGTAAAGCGTTCTTAAATTTTATATGAAGAAAGATCTTGTACTAATGAAATCACTAATCTCTTCCTTTCTTAGAAAGGGGTTTCCTACTTATTCATTATTTTGATGTTTAATTATGTTGAAATTAGTCGTGACATTTGAATATTTAGAATACTTTTTCATTTTTAAAGTATTCTATTATTTGGGTTGACACAGTATTAACCTCAGGCATATCACAAAATAATGGGAAAGTAAAACTGCGGAATCAAATCATGGGCCTTGATTGATGACTATTTTTGTGGCCTTCACTTTCTATTACCTGTGACAATTTTGAAATTCATGATCCCATGTGAAAAATGTAAGGAACAATCAATAGAATTGGTTTGAGGGCACCAAAAATAGGCAAATTAAAAAAATATATATATATACACACAAACACACATATTTTTTCATAGATGGGGAAGGAGGGATTACCAGGGCATTTCCCTCCAAAATAATTATATAAAATGGGAACCATGAAAATGTATTTCTATGCCGCATATTTAACACAGGAATTCCTTAAGGTTGTCCATTTTCAGCAATCCTACTTTCTACACCTGAAAAAAACCAAGTTTCATATCCTCTAATTTTAAAGAAATGACTGGAAATGAAAATGTGGCCCACAATATCAGTGCTGACAATGGTACCATTGAAAATATTTAACTCTGATTCAAAATTTATTATGCTGCGTTTTGATTCTGAAAGATGAGAATATGAAAATGCAAAATTCTTTTGTTACTCCATTGGGTTCAGTGATATAATTAGTAAATACAAATGGTTTAAAAAAAAAATCTCATAAGTGTACTTAAATTCAATAAAAGGGTAAAAGGCAATTCTAATTAATGAGCTCTATGACATTGCTGCAAAATCTTAATTTTATTTAACACGCTAATGCATGTGGAACCTAAGTCATTGTCAAATTATAATGTAAGAAACACGAATTAGGTTGTGCTATAACTTAAAGTATTCCATAAGGATATCTTAAAATTTTAGTTCCATTCTATAGATTTTGGAGCTTATTCTGCTACCTCAAGTAAGAAGTGTATAGACAACACCCCTGACAAACTCTACGTTGCCCAACATCACAGTCTTTGATCAGGAGGATATTAGAAAGGAAATGCAGAAATAGCACCGTGAACATGGTGCACTGGGTGTACACCAGCCTTTCAGATCGGGAGTTACAGCTTATTTCTGTAACAGAAATTACACATAAATACGTGATAATAAATACAAAAGAAAAATCGCTCTTACTATTACTCTTTGAAATACATTACAATAAAGTGTCTTACACAAAACTTGTAACTTGTGAAAAACCAGAAGGGAGAATTGCACCTATGTGATAGCAGGTTTTGAGGCAACTGCCTTTAAAAAAAAATCTGCTCTTCATTATTCCCTCACAGAACTTTCTAGATTTTTCTTAGGTAAGATATATTCTTGAAGACTATTAAACCCTGTTTGTTACTTAAACTTTTATAGGTGATCTGAATTTTTCAGGATATAGCACTTATGCTTATTATCCTACTTTTGCAGGTGAATATTAAAACATCAGGTTCATAAACTTTACAGATAAAAAATATCCCCACAACACAAATCTTCATTTTAAGTGCCATCAGATTTCTCATTCTTTCTGAAATGATTTAAAGAGAAACCATTTATCAAGGAAAAACTATCACATACTTTCTCACTCAATTAAAGATGGTGACAAACTATCAGAAAAATGGTTTTGCGATCAACAAATGAATTTCTTCATATTTAAAGTTTTAGTAAGCCTTTATCTGGTGGCATGCTTGCTTTTACTTGGGAGATGGGGTTGAATGTCTTCATTTACTTAGAAAACTACAGTGCACTAGGTATCACTCAAACAGCTTTTTAGTGGCAACATGAGGCCTGTATTTTTATAGTTACCATTTCCATGAAACTGGATTTCTAATTTTTTTGGATGATTTCCTGATTATTTCTCCCATATCCCCCTTAAAAATGATCCCATACATATAAATGAAAAGATATTTTTAAAATGTCTACTTGCAAACCATACTTGAATACAGAGGTGGCTGGTCTGTGTTTGTAAAAATAGGGTCAAATCCTATTTATGCCAAGCTTGACTGGATGACTATTTCCTTTAAGTTCAGTATGGGATTCCAAATTCATACTTCAAAGATAGTCAATAAGACTCTCTGAAAACTCTCTTGTCCCAAAGTCCACTTGTCATCCTTTCTTTCCCTTCTGATCCTGTCCTCCTCAGTAACACTGAACAGACCTAGTTTTCTTAGGTTAATTCTGCTCTATCCCAAGAGTTGTTATGCCAACAGTTGGAAAGAAGGACAAATAACCTTTACCTAAAATAAAGGAGATAGTTTTACTATAATGGTTCCTGAAAACACTTTATATTAACTCCTTTGTTCAGGTTTAGAATAGGCATCTGGAAATGCAAATATTTGGCACAAGATGGAGGAACACAGGGTGGATACAAACTTCTTTGTTTCTTTCCCATTTGCTCCCCATAACTAGGAGTATTTATTCTTTGTTAAGTACTGTGCATTTTGAGTTCCTTCTCTTACTGCAATAGGGATTTAGTTCACCAAAGTCACATTTGCCATTTACACAAATATCACACAAGTAATTTCCTCTTTATCTAGTACCTCAGTTGACATTAATGAAGGTAGAGCTGCTGCTAGGAAAATTATTCCAACTAATTTGTGCTTGGAGTTGAGTTGTGGTCCTTATTTAGAATGATGTTTATAATTTCACCCTCATGCTCTTTCATATGATCTAAGAGGTTTTCCTTGCTAGCAGATTCAAAACCACAAATACAGCAACAGAAGAGCAAAACACAGTATTCCATATTGGGAGGGGCTTGTTTGGGGTTCTTTTCTGAAGTTTGTGAGGTATTATTCTTTGTTGGGCTAAGTTTTTTATTTTCATTGGGACCTGTAACTTCACTGGAAGCCTGGTTAACTGTTTCTGAAAATGACAACAAATTCTCTGAAATTCCCACAACAGAATTAGCTTTCTCATCAGTGCTGTCTGATAAAATCTTTCCAGGGGACTGTCCTTGAACCCTAAAAAACAAAAGCAAGAAATACACAAAATTTAAAGTTTAAAATAATTGGTTGGGAATGAATCTTTTGATTCAAACATATGAGATGAATGAGAGGAGGAGGGAAGGGTGGTTAAGGATCACGTACCTGCCACTTTGGGAAATTGCATCATTGATAGCCTTATTTACTTGTTCGTAGTTATAATTTTGGTCACTTGCATGTTTCCACATATGGGATTTCAGAGAAGGAGGATGGCTACATACATATCCACACAGAGAACATCTGAAAGATAAGTTGAGGAAAAATCAAAATGCTTTTTCAGTGCAATTTAGAGAAATAATACAGAACTTAGAGTACCTCTTAGAGTCAGACTTAGGTATAACTTTGAAGAATAAAGCTAACAATTTCCTATTACTCTAGCGGAACATAACTAGGTTTAACATTTCTAAAAAGTTACCTATTCACAATCTTGACTGAGTCATTAATAAGACGAAAACATCCCTTTGCCCCTAAACAAAGGAAGGAAATACTCCTCAGACTGGCTTTCAGTTATATTTAAAATAGCCAAATACAACTAAAACAGCAGCTTGGCCCATAGAAGTTTTGAGAATTTTTATTTTATAAAATTTGGCATTTTAATTTAACAATCTAAACCTCTAAAGTAGCAGTTCCCAACTCTAAAGTAGCAGTTCTTTATACTCTTAAAAATTATGAAGCACTCCGAAGAGCTTTTGTTTATAAGGTTATAGCTACATCTATTGCATTACAAAATAAAGCTGATAAAAATGTTAAAATGTTCATTTAGAACAACAAATCCATTACATGTTAACACAAAAATTAAAAATAACTACTGAAAAACTTCAGTGAGAAGAGTGACACTGTTTTATAAATTTATGCAAATCCCTTTAATGTATGGCTTAATTGAAGAAAGCAGGAGTCTTTTATCTGCTTCTGCATCAATTTTTGTTGAAGTATGTGAAGAAAATCCAGCATGGATTTCCAGCATGTAGCTGGAAAAGAGAGGAGTATTTAAAGTTAGTAAATAATGTCTCAGTATTATGAAAATGATTTTAAACTTGTGGACTCCCTGAAACAGTCTTGGTGATCCCCCATGATCTCAAGAACTGTTGTAAAGCCTTTTTTTTTTAAAAATCATCTATTCTCTCTTTTGTTGTTGCACAAATCAATAAACCTCCAATTTACAGCTAAATATTTGAGAAAGCTACTTTAATAATACATTTCTGTTCAGTACTTAACAGACAAATCTGTTTACTAATTGGTACTCATCCCTAAGTAAAACAGCACAAACTGTCAGTGACACTGATGCAGAGAGAAATGTATACAAAACAAGAAAATGAGTCAGGGACAGAACTTGTTTGCTTTTCAGTATTTACTACTGCATGTTAAAATAAAAAATAAGATGGCATGGGGGACAGATAGGTAGCTCAGTGGATAAAGCACCAGCCCTGGATTCAGGAGGACCTCAGTTCAAATCTGGCTGCAGACACTTGACACTTACTAGGTATGTGACCTTGGGCAAGTCACTTAACCCTCAGTCCCCCCCCCCCCCAAAAGATGGCATGGTTCTATATAGGTGGTTTCTACAATAACATCCAGTAGTAGATACATTTTTCTGGAAAGTTTATGTGAACTATAGTTCTAGGTTCAAAGCTAAATGCTTGTAGTATCAGTGAAAGAAAATTTCATAGTTTGTTTTTTTTTTCTAAAAGACTTACCTTAAGTTCTCATAAGCCTTAATAATAAAGTAAAATGCGTAAAACTAATATTCTGAATTCTTGGCCACCAAAATTATCTTTGGCTCATGAACCTGTAATCATCTTTTATTTCTGTTAGTTGCAGACCATTTTACTTTTAGATACAGTAATCTACAGAGAGACATCATAGTCAATAAATCTGCAGGCCACTATGTTGTTGCATAAAGTGCATTTCATTGCATTATGGTAGGATCACAGTAGTATATACTGCTCAAATAAGATAAAAGGTACATTGTAAAATGCCCCTTTACCACCAAAAACTATTTTGTAATTATTAGGTGAAGGAACTCTTTCTGAAATTTTTACTTTAAGTTCAGAATTAAAATTAAAATTATTTCTTTATTCATTGCTTCATACAACTGTTATTTATTAAATGCCTATTCCAGATAAACTTCTATCTAAGAGCATACAGAAAGCAGGCTTGAGAGAAGAGTTAGCCGGCATGCCCCTAGAGGCCAACTGGTGACGGCAGCAGGACATCATTAATAAAAGGATGAATAACAGGACGAATCACCAGATACTGACAGTCTTCTGTTCCTATCTGAGAAATTCCATTCCATGGAGAACTGTTCCTATAGAAGCTGGACAGCAGAGCACTGTAGTGGAGTTAGGAGGCCTAGGTCTTAGCACCATGGACTAGCTCTATGGTAATGTGGTATAAACATCCCTATCTAGAAACTGGGATTCTAGCTTCATTTCTCTTAATAATTCTCTGTCATTTCAGGCACATCACAATCTCTCTCTGGGCCTCAGTTTCCTTCTAAGTAAATTGAGGGTGTTGGGCTATTGATTATCTATCTCTAAAGTTACTTCCAATCTTTGACATTCTGTGACCATGGGTTATATTCTTAGAGGAATTACATGTTAAGAAACCTTCTATTTTTCAAAACAAAATGTTAGAGTTATAAGAGGTATAAAATTAGTATGTAATGTAAATGTATTTAAGAAATATTCTTTATGTGCATTCAATAATGTCCATTCATTTACAAAACCTTTCTTTAGAGTGTAACAGAAGTTTGTGTGTGTACATACACACATACATACAAATACCCCAACATGCCCACTGAACTATTAAAATGGAGCAAAGGGTTTATCCTAAAAAGGACAAACCACTCTTTTAATTTTTTTTTTTGGGGGGAGGGCAATGAGGGTTAAGTGACTTGCCCAGGGTCACACAGCTAGTTAAAGGTCAAGTGTCTGACGCCATATTTGAACTCAGGTCCTCCTGAATCTAGGACTGTGTCACCTAGCTGCCCCCTAAACCACTCTTCTGGAAGGTGACAAATCAGTAAGGGGTATAGGTAGGTGTGGAGAAAATGGTGGATACACCCAGGAGTGTATCCACAACAGACTCATGAGTTGCCTTTTGGAGAAAGAAGCCAACTTTTTAACTTTGTATTGCTTTAGGTCTTATGTACTAATAAAGGAGGTCACATTTTAGAAACCACAACATATTTTTTTTTTAAGTGAGGTAATTGGGGTTAAGTGACTTGCCCAGGGTCACACAGCTAGTAAGTAAGTGTCTGAGGCCAGATTTGAACTCAGGTCCTCCTGACTCCAGGGCCGGTGCTCTAGCCACTACGCCACCTAGCTGCCCCCCACAACATATTTTTAAAAGGAAAAGTTTAAGGTACTCATTTAAAATACTTCATCACTCATAATACTCTCTCCCAATATTCATTTATTTAACTACCTTGAAGCTGTTACAGTGGAAAAAGTACTGGATTTCTACTCAGAGAACTTGAGTTCAAATCATTTAACCTCTGAGGGTCTATTACCTCCAGTGTAAAATAAGAAGGTTGGACAAGGTGATCACACAAAAGTCCCTTTCTATCTTTAAATCCGTGAGCCTTTGAAATCTAACAATACCCACATTTTAGGAATTACCCTATAAGCTGAGAAATCTATTGAGACACTACCACATTTGTATTATTAACATAACATTTAAAAAATACAACTATAATTAAAGGCTTTTTTTTTGCTTGGGAAGTGAGAATCCTAGCTATAAAACTAAAAGTTTTGTACTGTGTATAGCATGCCTAATTCCTTATAAGATGCAAATAGTATAAAGTGGGGAAAAAAATTAAATACCAACATAAGCCTTAAAAGCCGATCTTAATTTTTTTTCTATTTAAATTTGGTCATCAATCTTATTTTAAAGCTGATATACTAAGCTTAATCCTTATGCCCAGAGAACTTAATTTCCTTAGTTCTCTAGCTCCTGTATTCTCAAATTCAGTATGAACTTGTTTACTCTCTAACCAGATTATAAATTCCTTGGAGGCAGGCTGTATCATTTTTTATCCTTCTACCTCTTCTAGCATCCAGCACCACCAACCAGGCCTTCACATAGTAAGCCCTTAAATGCTTCTTGGATTCAACATCCACTCTATGGACTTTATTGTTCCCGCCACATAAGGTCCTACAACAACCGGGGCACTCTTGGATTGTACCTTTTACAGGAGTTATACTGGCAGTTCACAGATCTCATCATCACTCTGTGCCACATAGACTTGTGAATACAAAACCAGGATCAGATAAGGAGAGATCATATATGTAGTAAGTGCTTCCTATGGGCCAGACACTGCACTAATTGCGAGGGATACAAATTTGAAGAAAATGAAACACAGTCCCTACCTCCAAGAAGCTTATCAGGGTTTGAGTTTAAGTGAAATAAGTAGACAAATTCTAACCAAAATGATTATCTACAAGATCAATAAATTGTGTTCCAGGTCCATACTTTTTACTTAAAAGTTTTACATTAGTCAGATGAGACCACTTATCACTTTAAAGAATTCTGAAAGCTAAAATTTACTTTAAATGAATTTGTTCTCAAAGATATTCTGATTCTAAGCAATTCAAAGGGAGATAACTGGGGGATAGGAAGTTGACCTAGCATCTATTACTCTCCCATGTAAACAACCTGTGAAGATAAAGGCTTTTATATCCTCACATTCCACTCACCCTCCTCACTAGGAAATGACTTATCTTTATGGATAGGGATACTTTTTATAATAAACTTCCTTTAATACACAGAAGTTCCTTACTTCCTTTAAGTGTAGTAGAAACAGAGATAAATATTATTGGAACTGTTCTATAAAACTCCTAGTATCATACCTTTTAGAGAAAAAGGCAATTTTGAAGGTATGCTGCACCTTTAAGATACCAAGATACGAAGGCACACTACACCTAAAGTCCAATCATAGATACAAACTGATAAAGTTAATAATTTACCAATATGGCTTTTAATTTTTAGATAAAACGTGATAACTTGTAGATACTTTGCTTTAAAGTGAAAAGTTTACATGTAAATCTGTCTTAAATCCATTCACTATTCCCTCTTTTACCCTTTGGGGCAAGTTACCTTTAGTCAAAGTATCAAACTGAATACAAACCTAACAGGAGAGAGAAGGTATGGAGAATGAAAGGAAGACAATGGGGACTTCTAGAACAAGCAAGTCTATGTCTGTCAGGTTATTTCCTACTTTCACTTTAAGTAACAACAGGCTTTAGCAATCTCAATTTCTCTGTAAAGTCACTGTGAATAGGGATTGTTTCATTCTTTGTACTAATATCTGCAGAGCATCATACAGTCTGGCACAGAGCAGGTGCTAAATAAATATTGTCCTGATTGATTTGTCCTTAATGTCTGCCTGCTTCTTCACAAAACCTCCACTAAGATACCACTTGAAAGAGCACTGCCAGGATTTTTACCATTATGCACTTATTCCACTAGTAATTCAGTGTGGTGCTTCTGAGGTTGAAGCCTCATATGGCTTTGTTCTGATAAAGATCACTTATTTCACTGAAAAAAAAAGAACCACGTAAGCAATCTTAACTGCTTAAAAGCTGGATTCCTGATGTGTCCTAATTTTTATTCTAAGATTTATGTGTTGATGTCGGACTGCATCAACTAAAAATCAACAAATAGATGAAAAAGCACAAAGTTAGTTTTAGTAAACAACAAACAGGTAGCCAGATAGGTCCGGGACCCAGGGGAAAAGGCTAGTTCCGATGCTACCACACCCTGGGCTGGCATTACTGTTCAGTAAGTCCAAAAGTTCTGTATCAGTCTGAGACTTCCAAAGTCACCTTTGAGACTACAATTCAAAATCCTGACATCAGTTAAAGGCTAAAGAGGAAGTCATGTCGCAATCCTTTAAAACTTTTGCTATTTTGGAAACTGATAAAACTATCCTGTGAGCTGTGTCTAGTCTTGAGCTCCGCAAATGAAGAATGTATAGAGGGGGCAGTGCTAAGAGGAAACTCACATAGTAAAAGGCTGGGAAAAGAAGATCCATGTGAAGAGTTTGAAAAAAACTGATATTACTTAGTATGAAGATAAGGAAGCTAAAAAAGTATAATTGTAAAGCTTATTCAAGGTTATAACACTGAAGACTAACTTTTAAAAGTTATATTTGGGAACTTTATGATATTAACTGATTAAAGAATGGAAGGGAATGACACAGGATATTGGAGAAGGCTACTTTTTGAAGGCTGTGATGTTCTGTTGACCTTGCTTGAAAGGAAGATATAATAAGAAACAGAAGAATTTCTTTCAGTCCTATTATAATTCCAAGAATTAAAAAAATATATATATGTCTGAAAAAAGCATTTTCCTTTGGTAGATTGCTCAAGGAAGCATTTATGCTGCCCATGGAAATGAAAAATTGCATGCAATCTACAGAACATTAAAAGATCCAACACCGTACTAAGAGAAGGGATACAAAGACAAAAATCAAACAATCTCTGCTCTCGGGGAGTTTATGTTCTGCAAGTGGAGATGCCACTACTTTTGAAACTAATTCACATATTCAAAAGGGATTCTGTGACCTGAAAGAACATCTTCAAAATATCTCAATACTCTTAATGATTATTCAATTGCATAGTAACTACAATTAAATTTGCTTGGGCGAATCAAACAAATCTTTAAAACAAAATATATTAAAAAACTAAATAAAGGCAACTGAAGACATGACAATATATCAAGAGCTTTTAGGATTACATATTCTTAGAAGTAATTTCTCCACACTCATAGGATGTATATTCTTGGAAAGTGGCACAAATATAGAACCTGTGAGTATAGATAGTAAGAATTTACAAAACCAAAACCAAAACCAGGGTTAAAGAAATATATACTACATACAACCCTGTACTGAAAGAAAAGAGATTTCAATGAGACCCTTGTTGCTCTTGTTATCATGGCTCTGTCACATCTGGATATACTGGAGGGCCTTTAAATCATTCTCTATCAAATTCCAGCACCTTTGCTATTAAACAATACATAATTAAAAAAAAAACCCTCTAAACTTCAAGGCTTTATAAAGCAACAAATTATGATCTCTAAAGTTTCAGCTTTTTGGAACTAATAAAGTGCCTTTATATGTGATATTACAAATTGGATGACTTTGCTTACACTAAATGACTTGCTTTAATTAGGTATACAGTCTATTCTTTCAAAAGGAGGTCAAAGGTTTTCTGATTTAGGCATATTTTCTATATTGACTAGAATTTGGGTGATTAGGGTGAATTAGAATAAGTGAAATAATTATTCCCTCAAATGAAAATTGCTGATAAATTTTATGTAAATTACAATATACAAGAGCCCAACAAATGAGGTAAATTATAATTAAATCACACAAAATATATATAGCTTTAAGATCCAAGCTTAAAGTTTATATTCCCCAAGTAAGACTACTAAACATCTTTGGGAGTCTCCTTTTGGTTATTAATTTTCCCAAATGGATTTGAGATCTTTAATGAAAAGGTGAAAAAAGTCAGAAGAAGGAGGCTAAAGATGAAAGTATAGAACCCTGCAGTGTGGTGTGCACTTGTGAATTTCTGCTTATTCTCACAACTGATTCTTTCTTTACTGTTATCACATAAAATATGTCATATGCACTAAAACTCTAGGATTATTCACACTTACCTGTACGGCTTATCAGAGCTATGGATTCGCCTGTGATTCCGGACACCAACATAAGTTGTACTTGTGTAATCACACACATCACATTTATATAATCTCTGGATTGAAGATCTATTACCTAGATGGAGTATTTCAGACATTTATAACCATTTCTTTGAAAAAAACAAGTTACAACATTTCATTTCTACTATGACGGTATAAATGGATTTTCCCCTCTTCTCCCTCTGTACTTACTATCTTGCTTGGTAATCTCATAATCTTCCATGGGCTCAATCATCACCTCTACGCGGATGATTCCCAGATTGCAGCCCTAATCTCTCCCTGAGCTCCAGTCTCCTAACAACAATTGCCTTTTGGATATCTTGAACTGGATGTCCCACAAGCATTGCAAAGTCAATATAATTATCTTTCCCCTCAAATCCTTTCTTCCTAATTTTCCTGTTAATGTCATGTGAAACACCATCTTTGCCAGTCATTCGAACTTGAAACCTTGATGTCATCTTTGATTCCTCACCTACCCCACACAATCAATCCATTGTTAAGTCTTGTAGTTTTTTCCTTCACTACATCTCTTATACATGCTGTCTTCTGTTCACTAACACTGCTGCCTCTTTAGCACCAGGCCTCATTACCTCAAGCCTGGACTACTGAATTGCTTTCCAATTGGTCCTCCTCCTCCACACCGTTCTCCACTCAGCTGCCAATATGATTTTCCTAAAGTGGGAGTCTGACCATGTCACTCCCCTCAACCTTCATTCAACAGGCTCTAGTGATTCCACATTTAGCATTTAAAATCCTTTACAACCTGGCTCCTTTCTACCCTTCCAGCCTTCCTGCACATCACCCAATTTCTTGCTTTCCATGAGCCAGCTACATTGGCCTGCTTGAAGCTTCTTGAGCACATCACCCAATCTTGTTTCCCTGTCTTTGCAGGGACTGCCCAGAACTAGCTTTCACTGATGACTCCTGTTTCTCAGGTTTCCTTCAAGATTTAGATCAAATTTAGCCTTCTGCAGGAAATCTTTCTTGATCTTCACCACTGCCAATGCTTTCTCTCTTAAACTGCCTCCCATCTGCCCATCACATATCTTGAATGTCCATAGTTACTTGCATGTTGTCTCCCCCCATAGACTGTGAGCTCCTTGATGACAGGGACCAGGCTTTTGCCTTTCTGTATATATGTAGCCCTTTGTAGTGCCTGGCATCTAATAAATATTTGTTGACTGACTGAACTGAGTCTGTGATTTCAACAGTGTAGGAAACCCTTGGTGTGGTTCCATCAATATAGATAAGCAGCTTGTCTCTGATATAGTCTTATATGCCTGGTAGTGTTGAGAGATGAAAGGACTTATCAACAGTCACATAACTTGCCCATTATGTCCTGCTATCCTTTACGAATATATTAAATGAAAATTCATACCTTTAGCTCTATACTCTTTCTTAGCTTCAATTTTAGAATGAATATTCAAACAAATTCCAAAGTCAGGTTACCTATCCTCTTGTACTAAAAACAACCAGTGAACAAAGGCTGAAATATAATTCTCTGAACCTCAGAAATGTTAGACAGATTTCTCTATGCCTATGTGCTTAACTCAAGCTGTCATAATGATCATGGGGCACTTTCTAAAATTTTACAGAGGAAACTCAAAGTAAGAGCCTGAAGGAAACGACTGGCTTACATAGGCAGGATAAAACCCAAGACTTGTAGTTTCATGAAATGTGGCTACAAAGGATTTGTGACAAACTCTATGTAAAAGGCTTAAAAGACCTCTTTAGTGAAATTATGTACATGGGTGTAAGCCCGGTGGATTTCCTTTGTACAGAACATATTTTCCTAATTTAATACAAAGGGGGGGGGGGGGGGCGGCAGCTAGGTGGTGCAGTGGTTAGAGCACCGACCCTGGAGTCAGGAGGACCTGAGTTCAAATCCGGCCTCAGACACTTGACACTTACTAGCTGTGTGACCCTGGGCAAGTCACTTGACCCTCATTGCCCCACAAAAAAATTTAAAAAAAAGCGATCAAGTCTAATTTAATACAAGGTCTTATTCTATATACTTATTAATTAATGGATTAAAGGAACTTTATAAACTGTACAATTTAGTTATGAACTTTATAAATAGAATTGATTACATGGGTTAAAAAAAATCACATTTAATGAAAATGTACAGCCCTGTGAAATTCAGTAAACAGGTCAAGAAAAAATGTGTCATGAATAAAACTCATACACTAAAGCAGATAGCTTAGTGCCTAGCTACTTAAAATCAGGTTTAGCCAATGGCAGTAAAAGTTCTTTACCAAAAGAAAGCATGCCAGGGCCCAACTGAATAACTTGGTCTCATTTTAGTTCCCTACACATAGGATAAAGCTTTCCCAACACAATTAGCATTTCTGTTGGCAACTACAATGTAGAGAACAGCCTATACAGAGGACTGAGTGTTTTGATTCCAGAACCAATCTGAGTCCTGAAGCACAGTGGCAAAGCAGAGAAAGGTACGTTACTGTGCAACATTTTAAAGAGAAAAGGCTTAGGGAAAAGACTACTGCATGACTTATAAAAATAAAATAACACAAAAGAAAACCCACGCTGAAATTTCAAAGGAACAAATACAAGTTAAAATTAAGCTTTCAAAATCTGAAGTTTTCTTTTACTAATAATTACTACCAAGCTGAGCAGAATGTCCTGATAAAATCCTGTAACATTAATATATACACTAATCATAATTATACTCTATCTAGATGTGCTATTAATTGGTAGGTTACAAACTTGGACATGGTTAAGAACGGCACTGTTCTAAACACAGTCAAGGGGAAAAAATGTGACTGATGATTTTCCTACATAAAATGCTGCCGAGTTATAACAATAAAATGACACCCCAGAAGGAAAAAAAAGCCACCATAGCAAAGAATAAGAAATCCCACGCCATTCAAATAATTATTTCCAATGAAAATAACTGAGCGAAACCCTGTCATTTTCTGGTTCCTCTGCCACACGGTCTTCACTTTCAGAATGAGGGCATGGGGGCAGTTAGGTGGTGCAGTGGATAAAGCACCGGCCCCGGAGGACCTGAGTTCAAATTTGACCTAAGAAGCTTGACACTAGCTGTGTGACCCTGGGCAAGTCACTTAACTCTCATTGCCCTGCAAAAACCAAAAAGAATGAGGGCATGATGTATATTTGTACTGGCTGGGTAATATCCAGCATGCATGGATAGGGCCTGGACCTGGGATTTTATTAATATTGGGGAACTGCCACGTGAGAAAACTCCTTCTACTAATCTAGGTTGATACCTTCTCAGCAAATCAACTTAAGAGTTATAGAAGTGCCTAGAGCATTAATTAGTTAAATGCTTGCCCAGTAGTAGTAGTATACCCAGACTAGTTTTAGAAAAATAATCTCTGCCCAGTATTTGTTCTTTGAACAAAAAGATGTTACATTTGCAAAAAAAAAAAAAAGCTGTTTCCTTTACTTATATGGTTACTTTAGGATTATTTAAACACATAAATACAGGCAACATTTGCTATCTGCAGCCCTCTGTGCTTTTTTCGGCAGAAGGCTATCAATTATATTTTTATCTTGTCATATTAGGCAGCAAGAAGTTCATGTACAGAGAAATGTACATATTTTTTCCTCCCTAAATTTCATTAAAATGTGACAAAAATTCACGGACAACTTAATTACCAACACACACACACACACACACACACACACACACACACACACACGAGAATGTCTGTCAACTCAGTAACTACAAAACAAGCAAGTTTTAAAAAAAAGCAAACTGAATTAGCTGAGTAGGAAAATGGAGAGTGCAGTGAAATATAAAACTACTGTTAGGCAAAACAAAACATAATGGCATGTTCAACAAGGAAGATACAGAGAAATGGGACACTGGAGAAGTTTTCAAAATAACAAAATAGAAGTCTAGAAACAATTAATTAGACATTGAGCTTGCATTTGTGTTTTACCTTTTCAATACAGTTTTGGAAACTATAACATCCTAAGTTTAGTTTTGACAACAGGCGGTGCGGTAGTGTGGTAGCCTACTTTATTCTTTCATTAGGCATTTAGAGCCCAGTAATATCCAACGGCATAATGTTTGCTTGAAAGGGGATGTGCAAACATGATGAATTAAAACAAGACGAGGCATTTAGGGCTATTTCATAAACAAGAAACAGAACTGTTTTATCTCAGACATCTATCGCAGAAACAGATGCTCTATCATAAACTCTTTTGTTTTGGTTGGGTTTTATAGGGATGACATCTGTTTGACAAGAGGATTTTGGTGCTACAGTGGTGTCACAATTTGATTCTAAAATGTTTTTGAAACAACTATTATGCATTCTAGGGTATAATTTAATGGAACATTATTGTAGCACATTTTACTTGGAAGTAGTGTTTTTTAACTTCAATTCTTAGGAAGTTAAAAAAAAGGAGTTTGCCCTAATATGTTTTATCTCACATAAACCCTATCTACCATGCTGCTAGACACATTTAGAGTATATCAATTAAAATGATCTGATGAGAAGCAGCCCTGCTTATTAGAGTTTATTCTAATGTTCTTGGGTATGGTATGGTGCCTGCCTTTTTATGGAATCCTAATTAGGTTTTTTACTTCTAACATAGGATATTAACAAAAACACAGCCCATTAGTAACTATTACAATACAGCTAGAAATTTCTAACTTGATTTTCTACAAACAATACATATGAAACCTGGCAGTTATACTAGGGTTTATAGTTTGAGTAAGAGCACAGCAGGAAGATGCTGCTAAAGCTTGAGGTGTGGGACCACCATCTGCAATGTAATCTTCCCAACAGGGGTACTTGGCATCATGCTGACATTAAAAAAAAAAGGTACAGAAAAAAATTCAGGCTTCCTATTACTGAATTTACAGTGCGGAATGTGATGCATAAGGAAAGTGTGTCTTATGGAAAGGAGGCATTTTGAAGCCAGTCACCTTTCTGAGTTTGCTTTGTGCACAGGATCTAAATTGAGAAGAAGCATACTCAATGCCAAAGCACTGATTGTTCTAGCAGTCACACTTATATTATACAACCTACCTACACATAAGACTCTACTAGCACTTCCTCATGGCCAAAGGCCAGAGGCCCATGGTTTTCCTTTGGAGAAATCTACCTAATAGGCCATTTTCTTCCACACACCAGTAAAAGATGTAATTTTATATGCAACACATGGAAAAAAAAAATTGAGTACCTTCCCGAACACATTTTCCTTCAGCTGCCTCATTTGAAACTATTGGTTCATTTGGATTTGCTTTTGACAAGTTATCTGGAACACTATGTCGTTCTCTCTCATGGTTCCTCAGCTGGCTCTGGAAAGTTGAGATAAGCATGTTACTTTAAAAAAACAACCACCATACAGACACATTTGAGAAACAAAACACTTAAACACTTTTCAATCAAATATCCTTATAAAATACAATTCTTATATCAGTCAGGAAATGAGATTCAGGGAAAAATAACTGAAGAAACCACAAGAAAAAAAGTTATTTTCTTTTTTTGATGTCTTTAAAGAACACTACCACTATCTCTTGTATATGTATATAGTGAATTATAAATACACATATACACATGTAATCAGATATGAAATCACTAGATTTTCACAAGGAAGAAACCCCTCTAGTTTCCTTCCATGTTATAACTTTCTGAATAAGAATAATGCTCTCACAATGAAAATTAGCTAGACATTTTTGACTGTACCTAACTTTTTTCTTGGTATTTTTAGAGATCCCTGGTACAAGTACCTTTCTCTATCAAGACAGATCACAACCCCTCCATATTTTAAATGAGCTGCCCTGGCTGAAATATTCATCCCAAGAGCCAACCTTCTGGTGATGAATCTCTCTAAAGTTAGCTTGGTTGGTCCTAGGCTGACAGACATGCAGTCTGTCACCAGCCCAGTCTTGAATCCTTCTTCCCTGCTGGCACAAGCTTTCATGTCCTCAAGAGACATCCAAGGAAGATTTAAGAAGATAGATTTTTTCCCCCTCAAATTTTTTTTGAAAAAAGTATAAATTTGAATCTTTTATTTTGCTGTCCCATAAGATGTGGAACAAAACCGACATAATGACTAAACGGAACAAACAAAAGAAATGAAATACAGACCTGTTCTAAGAATCTAATTATTTGAATGAGTTGCCTGTCCAAAGGTCCTTCACAAACTTGAGGAAAATCATTGCCTTAAAAATTTTACCCTTGACCTAGCTTTTATTTTAAATATCATCATTTGCCTTCTCACCAGTGTGGGTTACAGGTCCATTCTAAGGCAAATGGGCTAGGAAGTTTGTATTGTAACTATCCCTTCAGAAGTTATACTGAATTTTCAGAGTGGTCTATTTCTAGTTCCAAACCATGAAATGATTGGTCCCAGATCACAGGGATGATATCAGACTTGAAATTCAAATGTAGGTCCTTGGCTCCAAATCTAACCCTCTAGAAGTTTTCTAACCTACACCTTTCTTTCACTCTGTAATGGCCAAGTAAGTTAAAACTCAAGGAAGAAGCTGAGAAACAGCCATTAGACCTCTGAGATCTAACTTGACAGTAAGTACATTTTGACCACGTAGGAACTAAAGTTCATATTCATTGGTAAATTGACAATAATTCTACTTCAATACTAGCTTATAATGTAATAGATTTTATAATGTTCTTCCCTCCTCTCCCCAAATCCTGTTCCTAAAAAGAAGTGAAGCCTAACAGGAGAAATTGCAAGTGCTTTTGGAAATCACATTCTTAGGTGAAATACGTTGCAGACAGAAAACAAATGTTTGCTCAAACTAGGGGGAAACAATCCAATTTTAGGGATGGAAAAACTAGAGAGCAGAGAGTTTATGTATCCTGCTCACATTCTATTGCATTTGCAGTAACAGTTAATGCATTACTAGTTCCTAGTCTTGAATATCGATGGATGGTCCCATGGGATCCAATGTTAGCTTATCATCAAGCTATTTATTGTCATCCTTGCTGTATGATGTGCAGTTGGACATTTTAAGATTTGCCCCTATCAAAATAAGTAACATGCCGAAGCTGTCAAGAAAGAAGCTTCTGGAAAGAATGCTGTACTGGTAGTCAGAAACCCTGGGTTCTAGTCTCAGTCTTGCTACTAAACAGTGATGTGACCTTGGACAAAAAGCTCCTTAATCTGTACAGGCTGTTTCTTTTTCTATCTATAAAATTAAGGGGCTGGGCTATATGAGTTCTATGGTCCTTTCTAGTGCTGACATTCTGATTTTATGAAGTGACTTCACATGGAGAAAGGTTTACCTTATAATGAAAAGATTCTTCACACTGTTTGCATTGGTACATCCTGCTTTTACAGTGGTTGATCATGTGGCTCTCTAGATCCTTGCTGTTGTCCGCTATGTGCTCACAAATAGGACACTGGTAAGGCTGTCTCTGCCGGTGAACTCGCAAGTGCTGTTTAATGTAGCCCTTGTTACCACTAGTATAGTGACATAACCGGCAACGGTATGGTCGATCAGCATTGGGGATAAATTCTACCAAGCTGCTTCCCGGCAAACTTGCATCACCAGTAGGCTGACACTGAGCATTGTCCTGTAGTTCTTTCAAAATGTCATCATCTGAAGCATTCTGGTCTGTCCTTTCCCTCAATTTTTCAATTACAGTGAGTAGGGACATGCTGATACCCATTTTAACAGGAACTTCTGATAATTCCTGTTTGTCCTCTGTAAGTTCTACCAATGTAGAGTCACTTTGGTTAAAGCTAGTTAACACTTCTGAAGAGTTAAGTGGAGACATCAATTTAGAATATGCTGCTATAGTACTTTCAACTTGTCTTTGCCCAGTATCTGGATCTAAAAGGTTTACATCCCCATAGTGCCCAAGACTGGCTCGTGTTAATTCTGCAGCCCTTATAGGCATTGTGACCAGAGCTTCTGCTGCTAAAGAGTGCAGCCTTAGGGACTCAGAATTTGTCCTTCTCCGGCCTGGAGGGGCATTCTCATCAGCAGCCAGAACTTGATTTGAGATAATCTCATTGTCTTTCTTCTCAGGACTGCCCCATCCTATGATCACCTCTTCAATCTCAACAGTGCTTTTATCAGTATGATAAACTTCATCTGCTTCTTCACGCACAATCTGGGTTTTTGTGGAGATCAGGTTTTTTTCCTCTTCCATGTCGGTATTCATCAGGAAAGATTTTTGTAGTACTGTTTCTTCAGCACTAGGCAAACGTTCCACTATTACATTAACATGACCTTTTTTATTTGGGCTGCAGTTAATGATTTTCTGTGCTGATGAAAGTAGGCTATCAGCCATCAGACTGTCCTCTGTATCAGACATCACCTCCAACATTTCTTCTCCATTAGAGTCAAGGGTAGCAGACTGTCTTAGACTTTCACTTACTTCTCTGTTTTGTTCAATAGATCTGCATGACAGCTGTTCTGAACTACAGATTTGCACCTGAACAGACTGCCCACTATGAATACCCAGATCATCATCCTCCAGAGCAAGAACTACTGTTTCAACCCCTTGAGCTGTGGCAGCTGAGGAGTCTGACAAGCCCAGAGTCTCATTTTCCTCTTCAAAAATTGGATAGGAACAATCCACTTCCCCTGCATGCTTCCAAGCATGTGTTTTCAACATTCTCTGCTGACCACAAGTATAACTACAAATCAAGCATCGGTACATGCCATACTGCTCACATGTGTACCATTTTCTCCTTCCCATTTCTGCCACAGAAGCAGCTCGGATAGCCTGCATATCATTATTGTCCAAGTTCACAGTGAGGTCTGCAACTGTTTTGAGATTCCCTTCTATTGTTCCCTGAAGTGAGGGGTTGGAGAGCCCAGTGCACTGCTGAACTTTAGATTCAATAGGAGTTTTGGCATCATTTCCATGGTAATTTAAAATGTGAGCTTCAAGTTCTTCTTGGCTCTTAGATAGAAAATGGCACTCAGAGCACATTAATATCACTTCATTCTGCTGACCATGTTGTTTGATATGCTCTTTTAACACAGATAAAGAAGAAGACAGGAACTTACAAAGACTGCACTGGTAACACATAGTCTTTCTATTATTCTGTGGAAAATAGTCAGTAATATAATAATCTGCTTGCAACTCCTCGGTCCTTTTGGTGCCAGTAGCAGGTAGTTCAATTGTTTTGGCTGGAATTTCACAAAGGTCCTGTGTTTCAAGAGAGAGCACTGAAGCATTTGGATGAGAGCGTTTTTTCCCAATTAAAAGGCATCTTTGTGACTTTTCACTTTCTACAATCTTGCTCAATTTCTGGATAACATCAATAAGTGGATCTGTTTTGTATTTTCTCTGTTCATCACTTATTTCCAATGACGGACTGATGACAGTTTCAGAAATCAACACAGCTTCTTGTTCACCCAGACCTGGTACCAATACTGCAACACTGCTTGT
Organism: Dromiciops gliroides; assembly: GCF_019393635.1. NCBI lineage: Eukaryota > Metazoa > Chordata > Mammalia > Microbiotheria > Microbiotheriidae > Dromiciops > Dromiciops gliroides. The sequence continues at coordinate 415,922,235 of NC_057862.1, read as the reverse complement.
ATCTTCCATGATATCTAAGGGTAACAATGTACAATAGAATAAAATGCCAGGTTACCAAAAAAATTATGTTTTACATTTTTATTAAAAATATTTAACAAGAACAAGAGACCAGAACTGTTAAACTATTTAAAGTTATGGTGCCCACACTTTAACTATCACACCATGTATCTGGCTACTGCCCTAGCTACTTTATATAGTTCTCAATTTTATAGGTACACTCAAAAATAAGGCCTTCTAGCTCTTTATTCTAAATTAGCTTTAACCTCTACACCTTACCTTCTCAATAATGTGATTCCATAGGTTTCCTGCTGTCTTTATCCCCCTACTCCTCAATGGACCACTAATTTCTGCTCATTTTTCACTCACAGTTTGCCCCATTTTCATAGCTCCCAAAAGAAGAAGCCCTGACCTGGATCAAAAAAATGAAACACTGCTATAAAGATAAGCATGTGGAATCCCTGTATTATCAGTCCACCTGAGAACACTTTGAAAAAGCACTATAAATAGGACTGACAACAGATAGTTCTCAAACTACTTATTATAGACATGTCGATCCGGCTTTCTAAGAAAAATACAGAAACTTTTAGCACAAATTTTTGTTAGTTTCCTCATATAAAATTATTTTTGGAATCAAAAAGCACAGCAATATACTCTATTATAAACCACTGTATTTTTACTATACAAATGAAACTAATGAAAAACCAATGGGTCTAGTTCCTTCTTTTACTTCCTTTGAAATAACCCAAGGATAAACCACAAACATTGCTGCGGTTTTTTTCAGAGGTCAGTTTAATGGTGAACTGTTGAATGGGTTTGTGTGAATACACATGGGTTTTGCTTCCTCTGAAAGAGGTGAGGGGAAAAAAGCATCATTTCCTACTCGCACTACAGGTCTACACATGTATATGGGACTAAGTAGTAATTAACCGTGGTCTATAACCTGCACTTTACAACGTACTGTGGACAAAGTAGTCACCTCACCAGTTCAGAAATTCTTATGGACTTGATTATTAAAAACAGTATAGACTCTATTTCCTCAAATGGTTATACCTTTACTTGAGCCTTGCCCCAAGCCTACAGGTCCAAAGTCAGGAATGAAAAAAAGCAAAACCAAAAAAACAACCCAAATCTCCCTCAAACTGGAAACTGTTTATTGCTTTTCCAAGCCATTCAAGTCTAGACAGTTCTATAGATTGGTAGAGAGCTAGTTTCCCATGTGACAGCACATTATTCATACTTTTCTCATACATCTCTCATACATGATCACATCCTACTTCATGTTATAGTAGTCTGTATACAATTTCAGAAGACCGTTAAGCTCCTTACAGAGGCAGTTTTTGTCTACATATCCCCAATGTCTAGTATAGTGCCTTGCACATAGTAGGTAATTAATGTTTGCTAAGTTGAGTTTACCATCTTATTTCTCCCACTATATTTTAAACCTTCTCTAAGGCAGAAATCATGTTCTTCATTTCTTTTGCCATGCTCATGTTTTACCCTTATTTCTATGAATCCAGTTATAAATAAAAAATTAAGGGGGGGCGAGCTAGGTGGCACAGTGGATAAAGCACTGGCCCTGGATTCAGGAGTACCTGAGTTCAAATCTGGCCTCAGACACTTGACACTTACTAGCTGTGTGACCCTGGGCAAGTCACTTAACTCCCATTGCCCCACAAAAACAAAATCAAAAAATTAATCAGAAAATGAGTTTAACTCTTTGGAACTTTGAAGCCCTTGAGATTCTAACTTTTTTTTTTTTTTTGGTGAGGCAATTGGGGTTAAGTGGCTTGCCCAGGGTCACACAGCTAGTAACTGTCAAGTGTCTGAGGCCGGATTTGAACTCAGGTCCTCCTGAATCCAGGGCCGGTGCTTTATCCACTGCGCCACCTAGCTGCCCCTAACCCTTGAGATTCTAATAGATTTTAATGATCACAGCAGAGTAGATACCATGAAAAGTTATATCTCTCCAAGTTGATTTACAACATGCAGGCAAACGACTAAGAATTAGCTTAATGCACACTACCCGCCCACAAGGTTACAAAGGTGACTCATATTATCCTTCCTCTACTTAATGATATAATAGAAGGGAGACAGAGCAAAGTAAATTGTTCCCAGTTTCTTTGTATGTTCTTAGGGAAGTAAAAGGGCAAAGATGTGGAAATTCATCTTATGTCAAGAAAAAGATATATAGAGAAAAACATTACAAAACAACTGGGTTATTAAATCTGGTGTAGTATAAGTAGAAATGGGAATTAAGAGTTAATGGAATTTTAGAGCAGTTGTGTTCAGATGTGAATATCAACTTTAAGTCTATATATGATTTGGGTACAGGAATGACAGACATAAAATGGGCATGACAATGTAAAGTATAACAAGAAACACCAGAATAACCAGTTTGGATTCACACAAAGTTTTTAAAAAGTCAAATCCCATTAAAACAAAAGTCACTGGGGAAAAAAGCAAAAGGCTGGATACTTTTTTTTAACAATCAGTAAACTACAATAGTGGAAATGTACTCTCCATGGTAATTACTCTAATACGCAGTTTTGTTTAACTGTTTTTGGAGTCTGAACTTTGTAGGGTGATGATGAGAGTAATTCTGGGTACTACAACTTGTTAAGTAAAAACACATAAATAAAAATATTTTTATAATTAAAGTATGCTGGACCAGCAGCTCATATAAAAGAAGGGAGAGGGGAGGGGAAGAGGAGAGGAAGGAAAAAAGGAGTGACAGTACCTTAAGGCCCACTCTTTTGAATTTTCCAAGTTATGTCACTTCACTTGGCTAACGTGGGTATACCTCAGGCACTGGATCTGTGGATCTTTACAAGTCGAGGGAAGGACAATAATAGACCTGAAAAATAAGGGGATAGAATAAGCAGGTTTAGACACTCAATTCTGAGTTATGGCAAGAAATAGTACATACATTTATTTATACATGAAAATCTCTCTACATAGACAAGGTGGTATATGAAAATATCAGACAAATTATACAGACTATAAATGCCAAACAATTTCAAAGGTAGATAAGCTTACTCTTAGAAGACACAACAAAATGCCTCTGAGAGAAGGTAAGTTACAGGCTGACCTCTGAAGGATGAGTAGAATTTGATAAAAAGGAATGCAAAAAGTCAACCAGTCATCCAATATTTATCGAGTACCTGATTTGTGTAACACACTGCGTTAGGACTTGCAAGGGATACAAAAAGTAGTATATGATACAGTCCTTGCCCTCAAAAGAGCTAGTAATTAGTCTACAGGAAGGGTTAAACAACCAACATAAGACAATAATACAAGAGGCACAAGGCAGTTCACAAATATTGGAGTTCAGAGGAAGGAGATCACTTTGGTCTGGGCTGATACCTTCTGAAAGGTCAGATTTAAGTTACACAGAGATGGGACCTGAATAGGTAGAATAAAGATGTTGGCTAGTAGTGATACCATATAGGTAATCCTACAAAGGTGATGATAAATATAATGTGTTTGGAGAACAGCAAAGGGTCCATATAGTTTAGGTGGAGAATTGGGTGGATATTTGGGAGGTATGGTAGATAAGGCTGTAAATGTAGGTTGGGGCCAGACTGAAGAGGGATTTAAATATCAGGCTAAGAAGTAAAATTCTTTATATTGTAGCACATAGCAAGGTACCTAACAGTTCTTAGCAATTTATAATAGGTACTCAATGAATATATATTGAACTATGAAAATATAAACAAAATCTTTACTCAAAACATATAAAGTTACTAAAAATGTGAATCTCAAAGTAACCATGCGTGTTATACAATTTTCCTAACCAAAATTCTTAATTTTCCATAAAGGTCATGGGCTTATAATTAAAGTCTTTCTCAAGCTAAGTGAAAACCAATCTATTCCAATTATCATAATTTTCTTACAATTTACTCTCTAGTTTATATTAGCACTTAATTTTCTTACAGTGTTATAGCATCCACCAAAAAATAATGGCAAACAACTTATGTTATTGAATGACTTGAAAAAAGGGCATACTTTTCTGTGTAGATGCATGGAGATACAGTTTAATATACTAAAAGATATGCCTCTGATTTCTTCAAAACTTCACAAGCAACAAACTTCCCTATGAAGCCTTTTCTGGTCCCAGAGCTGCTAAGTGCCCTCCCCACCAAAAAAAATTTACCTTGAATTTATTTACACATTATCTACCTTAATGGATAAAAAAGTAAGCATCTTGAATAGAGAGACATTTTGTCTTTGTATCTCTAGTGCCTAGTACAGTGGCTAGCACATTGTGTTTGCTTACTGTCAAAGGTGACAATCACATAACAGGATGTTATTAAAAAGCCAGATCTATTTGTATGTCAATCACACTAATATTTCTATTATCAACTATAATCAAGCTTGTTTGAATTAGAGTAAGTTCATGCACTTTTAACTTTCAAGGGAGGTCCCAAATTCAGTTTCATAAGACTTCTGTAATCAAAGTCCAGTTCTAACTTAACTAACCAATGAGACAATGAGATCCTTTACAACAAAACCTCCATGGATGTTATCTCCTGTTTTGCTGTCAGAATAATAAACATTTAAAGTGAACAACCTTGAAATCCACATAGTAATACAGATTCTTTAACTGAAAAGAAAAGTAAGAAGTTTGATCTTTCAAAGCAAATACATGTTGAAACTAATATTTTCAAGTATGAACCTTCAAAGTCATGGCCATGACTGAAAATAAACATTTCTTTTCCAAGATGAATCAAATATTAAGCCTCAACAAAAATATGCATATGGCACTTATCTCCAAACTATTTAGAGTTCAGGACACTATATGGAACACATAATCAAATTATATGATATAAACTTTTACCATAAATATAAATATGCCAAGATTTTAAAAAAAGTAAATCAGTAAAAAACAAAGCAAAAAAGCCCCCAAACCGCTATAAACCTCTCCATTTACATGCTGAAGTAAATATGCACTTTGTACCTTATTTCATAGCTTTTTTTGTTTGTAAAATGTTATCTACTATTTTTTAATCTGACTGGTTGAACATACTTTCTAAAAGATTTAAAAATGGAAAAACTCATGAGTTTCTCTGTGAATTTCAAAGAAAAAAATCTATCTAAATCCAAAGGTGATACCATGAACCTCACAACTGTTCTTTACCTACAAGTCAAAAACAACTAAAAGAAATGTGATACAAGTGGTCTGCCGTATATATTTGTGAAATAATATCTGTTCTTCAATGCTATAGATTCTGTCCTGGCCTCTTACATGTTTTAAAAAAGAAAAAGAAGAAACCCTTCTCTTTAATTGTAACTAGAGAGAAAAAAATTAGAATAGAACACTTGAATGTTTTACCTAGTTAGCAACTACCCCCTCCCTTCCTGTTAAGTAAACAGTTCACAGGCGGAGAGGAAAGTGAATTTTCTGAACTCTTTGAAGGTTAACATTAACCTTCAGGTGAACTGAGGAAGTAAGCCTTCTGGATAGATTTTCTGTTCTAAATTAGTGGGAGCATCCTGTAAAAGAGATAGATAGGCACCAAAGCCCAAAATAAGGATAGAGACATATCTATTAATTGGTGGACAGATCAACAGCTTGATATCCTCCAAAACACAGATGAAAAAGACGGCCCAGAAGGGTGAAAAAGAACTCAATCAGTATGAGTCATCCACACCTCCCTTTTATACATTCAGACTCGCTTCAGGGCTGGGAAGGGCCCCAAACCAAAGTGACTAGAAGAGGCCTAGAGACTTGGGGAAACTCATTTCATCTAAGGTGTAAAACGGATCTAGGCACTTTCCCCAATCTACAAAATAAGGGAATTGGTCTAGTCCATTTCTCAAGTACCTTCTAGCTCTAGTACTCAACGAAGCTATAAAACCTAGAAGCAGACCCCTTGATTTTAGTCATAGTTTTTCAAACAACAAACACAGATTCAGTAATAAGAAACCAAACTTTGTTCTTCACAATAGTTTAATAAAGGATTATAGAATGAGCAACTAGGCAATTCAACAGGCATTTATTAAGAGTTAATTAGTGGGGGCAGCTAGGTGCCACAATGGATAAAACACCCACCCTGGATTCAGGAGGACCTGAGTTCAATTCCAACCTCAGACACTTGACACTTACTAGCTGTGTGATCCTGGGCAAGTCACTTAACCCTCATTGCCTCACAAAACAAACAAACAAAAAAGAGCTAGTTAGTGGCTGGAATGTCTCTGAGGGAAATGGTGTAAAAAGAAAAGAACTGAGCTCAAGAAGTCACAAGAGTAGGTAAAACAGTATGGGAAAGGTAATTTCCCTTTTTAAGGTGGGTAGAACAGCAGATTTCGTGGCATTAGATAATGTTGCTCAGTTTCGGTTCATGTCTCTTTGGAACAGCTACTGAACGTTTTGAGGTCCTTGATTCTGTCATCAGTAAAATGGGGGTGACATGGGTCCCCCTTACAGTTTAACTGTGAAGGTCAAATGGTTAGTAACTGAATATAAAAAGTGGCCATGCTATAGGCACGGTGCAAGTGATGTAATAACTGTACTACGCTGTAATCCTCCACAGGCTTCAAGAGATTGTCCAAGGGGTCCATGACACAAAACGGTTAAAAACACCTGCCTTACGGGTCAGCTAGGTGGCACAGTGGATAGAGCGCGGCCCTGGAGTCAGGAGGACCTGAGTTCAAATCCAGCCTCAGACACTTGACACTTACTAGTTGTGTGACCCTGGGCAAGTCACTTAACCCCAATTGCCTCACCAAAAAAACACCACAAAAACCAAAACCCACCTGCCTTAGGTCAAACTTCGGCTAGAAAGTAGCACGAACCTGAGTAATAACTGTCTTCACCCCTCTCGGCCTCAGTTTCCTCCACCTGTAATGGGAGTAGAACAGGAGAGCTTAAGACACTGCTCTGGGGTCAGGGAGACCCGGGTTCAACTCCTGCCTCCAACACACACTGGCTGGAGACCGCGGGCAGGTCTCCAAAACCTTTTCCAGCGCGCCGGGACCCAAGCCTATGCGGTGCCGATCTGCATTTGTGGAGGAGTTTTCCACAACGGGAGGCGACACCCAATCACCTCAGCCTTCCCAAACTCACGGGCCAAAAAGATTACCGTTAGTTACCCTTTACGGGCCGAGGCTCAAGAGTTTTCCGCAGCTGCCTGGAAGAGGGGCGGAGCGTCCGCCTCTCCTCTCGCAGACCGCGCCGCTGCATCTGCGGAGCTGAGGAAGAGACGGGGAGAGGGGGCGGCACGCGGGGGTGGGGGATGGCGGCACCCTGGGGACGGCACGCGGTGTCTGCGTGTGTAGTGGGGGAGGCGGCACACTGTAGGGAGCACGCGGACGGGGGCGGGGGGCGCGGCACGGTCGCCGGCTCGTGCGGCGGGATCCCGGAGGCGTCTGGCGCGAGGCCCGGGGTCCCCGCGGGGTGCGCGCCGGAGGCACATCCGGAGGCCTGAGGCGTTGGAGGAGGGGAGGATGCCGGGCAGCCCCGGGCGGGCGCGGACGAGCCAGGGCGGGTCTGGGGGCCTGGGCGGTCAGCAGCGGAGGACTGGACTGAATGGGGCCAGGGGGTGGTGGTGCGGTAAGTGGGTCGTGATACCTGCAAGTCCGGCGGCTTCGGCAGTGGCAGTTGCCCCTTCCCCAGCGGGTCCTTCCGTCCCGGCCGCTCGAGAGCTTTCTCCCCAAACACACGCTCCCCTCCTTCCACGTCGCTCCCTCCCTTTTCTTAATAAAAAAAAATTTTTTTTAAATTTTTTAACCTCCCCCCTACTACTTTCTCCCCCTCCCCAACTCGAGCTTCAAAATGGCGGTGATGGAGATGAGATCACGTGATCAGCGGGCCGAATCAGGTGACCTGAGGGTGTGCTCTTCGCGGTTCGGGCGGGGGAGCGGTGAAGGAGGGATGTTGAGGAAAGGGCTGGGCGGGGCCTGCAGGAGGTCGGGGCGGGGATCCGGAGCGCGATTTCTTCTGCTCCTCCTCCTCTTGGGGAGGTGGGGGAGCCGAGCTGGGAGCCCAGGCTCAGGTTCGCGCTGCTGGTAACTGCCATCTTCTCTCATCTCTCTCCCGTTTCCCAAATCCAGTAAGGAGGCAATCTTGACTCTCCCTGTGAGGTCTCCAGGCGGGCCCACATCCCGGCCATCACAACACAACCTCCTTTGGCAACCCCGGGATGCCCTGCTCAGAACCTACTGAAGGACCCCGTGGTAGCGTGTAGCGACCTCGGCCCGGGGTGTCATGATTTACATACGGCTGCACTTTATGTGTTCCGTTCATGTTCTTCCCGAGAGAGGAGAGCATCTTCTGTTGTTTCCCTTGTGTTTCCCCTCATCTCCTTGGAGCATAGAATTTAGAGTTGAGAGGAGTCTTTGGGTACAAAGTACAAGGAGGACTGCTTCCAGAACCTGGTTTCACAAATTCTGGCGCTGTGGCTTTGGGAAAGACTGGTCACATTAACTTTCAAAGTCTCAATTTCCTTTCCTTTTCTTTTTTTTTTTGGGGGGGGGAATGAGGGTTAAGTGACTTGCCCAGGGTCACACAGCTAGTAAGTGACAAGTATCCGAGATTGGATTTGAACTCAGGTCCTTCCTGAATCCAGGGCCGATGCTTTATCCACTGCGCCACCTAGTTGCCCCTCAATTTACTTTTTAAAAGAAGAGGAACGGGGGGGGGGGGGGGGCCGCTAGTTGGCACGGTGGATAGAGCACTGGCCCTGGAGTCAGGAGTACCAGAGTTCAAATCCGGCCTCAGACACTTAACACTTACTAGCTGTGTGACCCTGGGCAAGTCACTTAACCCCAATTGCCCCACTAAAAACAAAAAACAAAAAAACTCGAAGGTACTTTAGAGATCACATAGTCTCACAGATGTTCAATGACATCCAAATTCACGCAGGTAGTAGTGGAATCCAAATCCAAATTAATATCCTTTAATTCCAAATTCAATGTTCTTTTTATTGCTTATAACTATAGTCAGTCAGTCAACAAACATGTATTAAACATTCTTCTATGGACCAGGCAGTGCAGGGGTCACTGGGGATACAACACAAAAAGAAAACAGTCCCCGGTCCTTTTGCTTTTACACTCTATGATTAATTGGGCACTTCCTCTTATCATCCAGCAAAGTCTCAATAAATGCTTTTTTAAAGAGCTGATGTTTCAAGGCTACGCAGGATTAGAATATCATCCCCTAAGATTCCTCCTGACCATGCTGGTGCATTCAATTGCTATACATGTCACCTTAAACTAGTTACTGGATAGTTTTTGATTCTCAATTATTGGTTTTTGTTTTTTTGTAATCTGTAAAAGAGAGATGGTACTATGCCCACCTTCCTTATGGAACAACTGAGGTTCAAATGATTAATAACTTGATAATAACATGAAAAGTGGCCATGCTCTGGATATAGAGGAAGGAGGCCTTAGTTCAGGGACTACTTCACCTGGGGGTCTATGGTTAAGTACTGGGTGTTCTCTCCAGGGCCAGAATTTAAACTGTTTATGAGTCTATGGAGTAGTATAATTGGGGAGCTGCCATTATTCCATTCAAATCCTGCCTAGGATGATTACTTACTGGTATAACCTTGGGCAAGTCATTTAGCCTCCCTGAGCTTCAGTTTTCTCATCTGTAAAGTGAAGGGCTTGGACTAGATGGCCTCTGAGTTTCCTTCCCACTGGAAAAATATGATCTTTTCATCATATGCCTTTGGGTCACAACTGGACATTGTTTCTTTTCAGTTGGTTATGATTTGAATAGCTCCTGACAGCATTGGTCCAAAACTTTTTAGTCGAGGAGCACGGCCATGTAGGAGGTTGAGGTGGGAGTGTATTCCCAGGACACTAAATGAGTCAAATAAGAAAAACTGAGCAAATGAGGTAGGTATTGGCTATTAAGAGGAGAAAGAGAAGGAAGTTTGACTTTGCTTTTTCTTGTAACTGGACTGTGTGAAAGCAGTAGATAAAAATGGAGGAACAGGTGGAGGGAGTAGGCAACAATTGAACCTCTCTCATCAAAAATAGACAAAGAAGTGTTTAATTCCCTCTCCCTGTCCCTCTTCCTTTCCCTTTCCCTTTTCCTCTCCCTCTCCCTTTTATTTGACTCCTTTAATGTCCTTTGAAGACATCAAGATTCTGAAGGGACACTTTTCCCCCCTTCTATTAGAGTTAGCACTAGATCATCATTTAGTCCCTTCCAATTACTCAAATTGTGGTCACTGCTGCTTCCTGTGGCTTCCAAGGGCCCTCATTGTGTGCTTATAACTACCAGGGGTCTTTCTCTGAAATCAGGACACAGAGATCTGTAAGGATGCTATAAGTATTTCTGACCCTTTTCTGGTCATACTGGGAGGCCTCTTTAAGCATTTCTTTCATAACAAATCAAGTCTGATGAATTTGGGGAGGTGCTTAAGTTGATGTAAAACCTTCAACAACTGGATTGAACTTGTAATCAGAATAAGCAACACCATGAAGCTAAATAAGGCTGTTCTTAGAGCAGGCTTTATATAATTTTTAAAACAACCAGAAAAACAAAAGAAGAAAATCACAGAACCAGAGAACAAGTGGAGGAATTGTCAGTGAAAGAGTAAGTTACCTGAGCAAAAAAAGAAAAGAAGAACCAAGGTAGAAAGAAAAAGAAGTCAAGGTAAACTGAGAAAAGGAGAAAGGATGGCATCTTGGGGAGGAAAGCACCTTTTTTAAAGTGAAGGAAGTTCCTGAAGAGCCGTGAGTTTAGTCAAATAAAAAATATACAAAGCATAATAATACTGTACATGGGGGCAGCTACGTGGTACAGTAAGTAGATAAAGCACTGGCCCTGGATTCAGGAGGACCTGAGTTCAAATCCAACCTCAGACACTTGACACTTACTAGCTGTGTGACCCTGGGCAAGTCACTTAACCCTCACTGACCCACAAAAAAAAAAGTAAATAAAAAATTTTTAATTGTTAAAAAAAAATAATACTGTGCATGTCCAGGTTTCTTTCCCTCCTCTGATATTATGTTCATTACTGATTTGTAGCAGACTTAGTTGAGGCTTTGAAAAAAAATTTTTTTTAAAATAATGGCTGTCATTCTATATGGGATTTCTGTCTCTGTCTCTCTGTCTCTGTCTCTCTCTTTGTCTCTCTTAACTTTTCCAGTATTAAACAGTTACTAAGTATCTAAGATCCATTTTGAACTTGGGTCCTTCTAACTCCAGGGCCACTACTCTATATACTGTACCACCAGAGTTTAGACATCATCTTCCAATAAATTGTCAGGAAAAATTGCCCTTATATTCTAGAAGCAGAATGTAAAATAGAAATTGAAAGAATCCACTGATCACCTTCTGAAAGAAATTCCAAAAGGAAAACCTCCAGGAAAATTATAGCCAAATTCCAGAGCTCCCAGGTCAAGGAGAAAATATTGCAAGCAGCTAGAAAAAAGGAATTCAAATACTGTGGAGCTATGGTAAGGATAAAATAAGTTCTAGCAGCATCTACATTAAAGGAGCAGAGGTCATGGACTATGATATTCCAGAGGGCAAAGAAATTGAGACTACAGCCAAAAATCACCTACCCAGCAAAACTCTAATCTTTCAGGGGGAAAAATGGGACTCCAATGAAAAAGAGGATTTTCAGGCATTTGTGATGTAAAGACCTGAACTGAATAGAAAATTTGACTTTCAAATGCAAGACCCTAGAGAAGCATAAAAAGGTAAACAAGAAAAAGAAATCATGAGAGATATTAAAAGATTAAACTGTTTACATTCCTCCATTGGAAGATAATACTTCTAACTCATAAAAACTTTCTCAGTATTAGGGCAGCTGAAAGGAATATACTTAGAGGAAACAGGTTTGAACTGAATATGAAGGGATATCTGTTGTAATGATTGGAATGATGCCCCCTGCTAGAGACTTACTGTAGGAAAGCTCTGCCATGAGTAGAAGGTGCCTGAGGGCAAGACATGTGGCTTTTCTTTGGCTTCAGGAAGTGACGTTGACTTGTGGGAGGAAGAGGGGGTGAGGCTGGTGCTCTCGCTCTCTTTTGTGAAGACTCTGGTGGAAAGCGGAGCAAAAGGTGCGCTTTCCCTTTGATAGATAGATGAATCTAGGCCTTTCTCTCTCTCTCTGGCTTCTGTTTTTCTCTCTCTCTCTGGCTTCTGCCTTTCCAGTGGCATGAGCAACTGTAGACTTTCCAGGTTTTGGTGAGTGAACACAGAGAACCCTAAATTCCTTTGAATTAGCTTAATTGGAAACGATCTGGGGATTGCATAGGCTAAGTTTAGAGTTAAGAGTATTTATCTGTATTTCTTTTTTCCTATTTCCTTATCTTTGATTTTTACTAGTTCACCTTTGTTGTTTAATTAATTCCCAAGTAATAAAATCTGATTCTTCTATGAATTAAAGCTGTAAGGCTCCTTTCTTATTGGCCTGGGAGAAATATCTAAAAAGGGCAGTTCAGAAGGGAGGGTGAATCTAAAGTTCCCTCATATTTCTAAGACCCCAATATTCTGGCGAGTAACCCAATTAACACTCTGTATATCAAATTTTGGCCCTTACACTGTAAAGCATTTATTTTTTGTTTTTCTTTGTTTTTTGTGGGGCAGGCAGGGTGGGGTGGTTTATGTCTGGGGCTGGATTTGGGCTTAGAGCCTCCTGAGTCCAGGGCTGGTTCTTTGTCCACTGTGCCACCTACCTAACCCACGATGATAAGGGTAAAAGAAGGGAGGGAAGAGTGGGAGAGGGGGCAGTCAGAAGCAAACCACTTTTGAGGAGGAATAGGGTAAAAGAAGATAGAAAATAGAGTAAATACCATGGGAAGGGAATAGGATAGAGGAAAATAGTTATGATGATTTATTATAATGGCAAAATGTATGGTACCCACTTTGGGCTATTGTGAAGAAAATTCTTTGTCAAGTTTGAGGTACTATATAAAGGTTATGATGAACAGGATGCTATCAGAAAAACCTGTAAAGATCTACATGAAATGAAGCAGAGTGAAATGTACTGTATACAAAAGAACAGCAATAGTGTAAGATGATCTGCTGGGAAGGACGTGATTATTTTCAGCAATGCAATGATCTAAAATAACTCTGAAGGACTTATGAAAATTGCAATCCATCTACAGAGAAAGAACTGATGGTATCTGAAAACAGATTGAAGCATAATTATTTTTGATCCTCAATCTGAAGTTTTGTTTTTGTCTGTTTATTCTCTCAACCTGGCTAATGTGGAGATGTTTTCCATGATTACTCATGTATAACTTATATTGAATTGCTTGAGTTCTTGGGGGTGGGGGGTGGGAAGGGAGGGAGGAAGAGAAGTTGGAATACAAAGTTTTAAAAAACTGATGTCGGGGCAGCTAGGTGGCGAAGTGGATAGAGCACCGGCCCTGGAGGCAGGAGGACCTGAGTTCAAATTGGGCCTCAGACACTTTACACTTACAAGCTGCATGACCCTGGGCAAGTCACTTAACCCCAATTGCCTCACCAAAAAAAAAAATTGATGTCAAAATTTGTTTTTACATGTAATTTGGAAAATAAAATTCTAAACAAATATACTGTACCACCTAGCTGCCTCTAAAGCTATGTTAATTTGAATGCTGAATTAAAGGAATACATTAAAAACAAAGAATATTGCAATTATGTAACTAGTATTGAAAGATCAATCTTTAAAGTTAACTGGAACTTTAAAGGAGGGGCGGACATTTCCAATGTCAAAGCAAGAGATAAAATGAATAGGAAAAAACTTGCAAATAGAGGGAAGCAGTAATGAAAGATGAAGCAATACTTTTATTTATTAGGTTGTTTGCTTAAAACACTATAAAATGGGACACTATTAACAAGAATAATTTCCAAAGACAGAGAAGGTAGGATAGGGATTCATTCATTTAACAAACATTTATTGAACAGGCACTAACTTGCTTGACAATCCAGGTCAACAATTTCAAAGGCCCAATGGATTCAAATCCCAGTTTTATTTTTTCTCCTTCAGAAATGGGAATGTCAGCACAAGATGATCAAGTTTTTTATTTGCTGAATCTGTTCGTTTTCTTATGGGGTAGAGAAACAATGGAGATGAATGTGAACAGAAAGATCTTCTGGGAAATAGATGTTTAAGGTTCAGCAAAGTCAAGTGATTTGCCTAAGCTTATACAAGTAGTAAATAGTAGAGGTTGAATTTGAGTGCAGGTCTTTTGCTCTTTTCAATAAACTAGGAAACAAGAATTTTAAGTTGGAGAGTACATGCAAACCTTGAAATTCAGTTCCAGTAGCTTATGGGTTTCTCACTTAACCTCCTTTAATCACCTTTCACCTACCTTGGAACTATATTTATCATTATTTAATTAACCCATCATCTCAAGGGATTTGTTTTAAAGATATGAAACTTGCTTATTCTGTTATCGAACCTGTGTACAGCAGAATCTGATACTCTGTCTAGATGAAAGATATTGTAGATTACCAAATCTCTATCTTAACATATTATTCTTTTTTTGGAGTAATTAATAAGTTGACGAAGGAAAAAGTTTCACTTGGCTTGCAAATATCCTGGCTATACATCTTATATGGGAATGAGGGAGTCTGACAAGTGACAGTATTTTACAGTTTAAATTAGTTTTTTTTTTTTTACACTTTTGCAAGCAAAAATTTTACCAATAAAGTTGGAAAGAAACAATCTAGGTGATACTTATTTACATAGGAGTGAGGCATTTAAATAGGTAAAATGTATGGAAGTAAATTACTTAGCTGCCATGCATATGATAAAGACAAATACTTTATCTTGACATTAAATTAGAATTATTTTAAGGGATAAATAATGAGCACCTTCTCCAGGTGGGAATACAAGTGTTGTTTTTAAACTAGTAATTGAATGTTTCATATTTTTTTAATGGATGTGATGTCAACCCTGTGAGTATTTTCCCCATTAATACCAATCACAACTGCTTTTCACTTTTTAAATTCTGTTTGATTCTTTTCCATGTTTTCTCAAAAATTTTTTTCATCCACTGATATGTTGTGATCAATCAACAAGCATTTACTATGCTTACTATGTGTTATTATGCTTACTGTGTCAGGCACTGTTCTAGGCAATAGGGGTTCAAATATAAAAATGAAATAGCTCCTCCACTCAAGGATCTTACATTTTATTGGGAAAGATAATGTACATATAATTATATGCAAAATAAATACAAGTTAACTTTTTTGAGAGGGTAGGGAATTGGAAGTTGGTGGAAGGAACAGAGTTTTAAAGGAAAGGGATTCTAAAGTGTGGAAGAGCTTGAAGGACAGTTAGTGCAAAGGTGCTCAGGAAGGGAGATGGAGTATTAAAGTGGAGAGTTTATCCAATGTAAGGATCAGCAAGAAGGACAATTTGGCTGAACTACAGAGTGTATACAAGGGAATAATGTAATACAATTGGAAAAGTAGGCTGGGGCCAGGTTCTAAACAGCTTTAAAACTAAAGGCAATAGGGGCAGCTAGGTGGCACAGTGGATAGAGCACCGGCCCTGGAGTTAGGAGTACCTGAGTTCAAATACGGCCTCAGACACTTAACACTTACTAGCTGTGTGACCCTGGGCAAGTCACTTAACCCCAATTGCCTCACTAAAAACAAACAAACAAACAAAACCCCCAAAACTAAAGGCAATAGGGAGCCATTGGAGTTTATTGAGTAGGGAAGTGACATACTCAGACTTTAGAAAAATCACTGTGGCAGGTTATATGGAGGATGAATTAGAGAAGGGATAGACTTAAGGCAGAGAAAACAATTAGGGGGCTAATGCAATAGTTCAGGCAAGAGGTAATGAGAACCTGAAGTGGGGTGGTAGACATGGGACACATGCTACAGATATTATGGAGATAGAATCTACAAGAATTGGCGCTTAATTGGAATTACAGCACTCAAGAGAGAGGAGTCAAAGATAATGGTTTTTCTTAATATTGAACTAGCCTTGCATGCCTCATAAAACTCTGCCTAGTTTTGATGAAAAGTTTTTCTGCATTCTATTTACTGCTATTTTATTTAATATTATTGCATGATGTTAGGGAAATTGTTTTATACTTTTCTTTTTAGTGCTATCCTTACCTATGTTAAAAATCATAATATTTGACTCATAAAGGATATTGGGTAATTTAAAATTTTTCTTTATTTATGGATAATTTATGTAGTATGAAGATTTTTTTTAATTTTTAGAGAATTATTTTATGACTTTGTTGGGGACAGATTTTTTCAGAGTGATTTATTTGTTTGAATTTCCCATTATATCACTTTCAAAATTTATATCTTTTGTAGATAATTATCAATAATTTTAAATTTTTTGATTTTCAAAAACAGTTGTATGTAATATTCAAATGAGAAAATGCATATAATGATGTTTGAAAACCTTAAAGCACAATATAAATGAAAGTTATTATTACTATTATTCCTTAATATTATTTCTTTGGTGTTTGCTGCAATCTTTCTTCTTCCATTTCCAATTTTAGTGATGTGTATTTTTTCTCTCCTTTTAAAAATTAAAGTTCTAATGGTTCCCCAATTTTATTGGCCTTTGGAAAAAAACTAATTTTATTTACCAATTCAATTGTGCTTTCATTTTCAATTCTATTTATAGAAGCAGCTATGTGGCAGAGTAGACCTGGAAGCAGAAAGCCTTGAGCTCAAATATGGCTTCAGATATTTACTAGTTGTGAGATTCTGGGAAAGTCACCTGACCTTCATCTGCTTCAATTTCCTCATGTATAAAATTGAGATAATAATAGCACTTATCTTCCAGGGTTCTTGTGAGCATAAAAATAAGATAATATTTGTAAAGAGCTTTGTAAATCATAAAGCATTACATAACTCTAGTTATTATTTTATTTTCCTCTTATTTTGTAATTTGTCTTTGACTTTCCTTTGAGTTATTGTTTTATATTTGTTCTTAGAGGTAATAGGGAGCATCTGGACTTTATTGAGTAGAGGATTTTCATGGTCAGACATGTACTTTAACAATGTCCCTTTGATAGCTACATGCAAGATAGATTAGAGATGCAGAAAGACCAATTAGGAATCTTTTGTGGTTCCTAATCCTAGAAAGGAGATGACCTTGTATGGAATGCAAGAGAAATTGCGGATATAGAAGCAATAAGATTTGGCAACTGATTGGATATGTGAGGTGAGAGAGATTAAGAAGTTAAGGATGCTGCCAAGATTGCAAATTGGAAAGATAGTGGTGTCCTTAACATTAAGAGGGAAGATCGTAAAGGAGTTTGGTTTTGGGGAAAAGACAAGTTTAGTTCTGTTTGAGAGTGAGAGGCTTATGGGTTATCTATTTAATAGGCAATTAGAGATCTCCAGTTGGAGCTCAGGAGAGAAACTAAGGCTGGATATTTAGATCTTATGGTTATTTGTGTGGAGATGGTAATTAAACCCATAAGACCTGATGAAGTCACCCAATGAAAGAACATAAAGAGATAATAGGGGGGCGGCTAGGTGGCGCAGTGGATAAAGCACCGGCCCTGGATTCAGAAGTACCTGAGTTCAAATCCGGCCTCAGACACTTGACACTTACTAGCTGTGTGACCCTGGGCAAGTCACTTAACCCCCATTGCCCTGCAAAAAAAAAAAAAAGATAATAGAAGAGGGCCCAGGACAGAGTCTTGGGGGCATACTCACAGTTAGGGGGCATGAGATGGAAGATGAGCAAAGGGGATTGAGAAAGAGAAAGATAGCTATGAGGAGAACCAAGAAAGGGCAGAGTCATGAAAACACAAAGAAGTGAGAGCATCTAGGAGGAGAGAGTGATCAACACTGTTAGATGTTATTGGGCTTGGCATTTAAGATCATTGGTGACCTTGGAGAGAGAAAAGTTTCAGTCAGAATTGTCCTCCCTGCCCTCCCCCCTCTCCCTTTAAAAAAAAAAAACTTTCTCTAGGTTACTAATATACTGCTTAGTATGCTGTGTTATTCTTGCTAGGTAACCTTCCCATTTCTTTTTTTCAGTCTTTTATATCTTCCATAAAGCATGTATTATGTCCCTCGTCACAGGAAAGTCATGGTTGGTAATAAGCTATAGGATGTGAATGTTCATTGTGTATCTTTTCATTGCTCTTTGGGTTATTAGTAATTTTAATTCTTCAGAGATGGTAATGAAAAAATTATGATTGTTAGAAACTGCTAAAAACCACAGCTTTTAGAAATCAAGGAATTTTAAAAGTAATTTAAAAAAATAATAGCACTTTCAAAAGGGAAGGTGGTGAAAAGGAAGAAAATGTTAAGTGTGGAGGTTACAAGAGAAGCTCAGATTTTTCCCCCTTGACCTTACTAGTCCTGTGACTTTGTTTGCTGCTTGCTCTCTTTGACATTTGTGCCCTGCTTATGATATTGGAAGCTCAAGTCATCTCTTTTTACATCTTCACTGTGTGGTATTATGGAAGTGTGAAATATAATTATAGGTGTCCTCCAGGTTCAAAACATGTTTCAGTCATTAAGATGAATGGCAAGCCTTGATTTTATTAATGAATGAAGAGATTGCTTGATGTAAGTAGTCAAGAAATGTAAGATTAACAGACATGATATATTATTATATATACAGCTGTCAGTAATAAATTAACCTTGGCTGTGGGTTTCTTAGGCTTTGAATCCTGAATATTCACCTAGAAATACCTCATAATTATAGTGTGGGTCTCCAGAATCACCATAAATTAGCTGTCTGTCATTCAGTCAATGCTAAAAGCCATAAGACCTACATTATTTCAGCAGCATACTGCTATTGAAAATCCCTAGTGTTACTGTCATCTCCCCTTAATTAATTTATTTTTAGCAAGGACTAAAGTGAGCTAGGAACTATGAAGCTACACACAATGACCAGTTGAGTGTTGGGACAAAATGGAGAACCAGGTGAAGCTCAAGGTTAACAGCTTGTGTTTTTTTGAGGGTAGGGTTTTCCTTAACTAGTTGTATCTACTGGTTTTGTGGCCATTTTCCCCAATAGTTGCAGGAACCATTGTGTGTTTAAAAAAGTGATTTGATGAGCATAGTCCTTGAGGCACAGAATTTCCCATGAAGTCAAACTTAAGGTTGTATTATGGTGGGCTGGATAAAAAAATTGTCCAGAATTCTTTCTGAGGGCTTATTCCATACAGTGGACTTCTGCTGTCATTAAGTATGTACAGTAGTAAGTATTGGTGACATCTAGTGGTTTGTATGAAATCTGCAGTCCTACCCCACCCTGACAATAGAACAGGCAGGTTGGAAATTTGAATTGAGACACTATCCTAGATTAGACCCCTTTGGCACTGAATTATCTAAGAAACTTATTTCTGCCAGAGATTCTCAGAATTTATTTTGATTTATGATTTGGATCCAGGAAATATACAAGTAGGATAGAGGCTACGTAGAGAGGGGCTGGTTTTTGAGGATGACAGAAGGCTCCATTGAGTCTGGGTTTGGAAATACCACAGAGTGATTGTAGAGGCTAAGCATGACCCAGTGGAGTTATTCAGTGGAGCAATGAGTTTGCCTCAGCCAGACTGTCTCTCTGCTTTGAGGCAGACTTATTATTTGAATACTCTGAGCAATTTTCAGTCGTCTTTGTCAATAAAATCAGTCTCTTCTCTACCAGAGAGATGAAAATATGATTTAAAGCCCTCCAACATTCCCTAGCTAAGTCTGACAGCCTTTTGCCACTTCATCTACTGAGAAGTCATGGAGACATGAGAGTGGTGCGGTTCAGCCTATGTAGACAATAGCTATATGCTATATTAGTAACCATTGGGTGACAGGTAACATTACGTGTTTTGGAAGAAGAAAAGCTGGGTTAGTCTCTTATCAAAAATAATTCACATTTCTCTAATGTTTTAAGCCTTACAGTGCATTTTCCTTGCAACAATCCTTTGAAGTAGATAGTGCAAGTATTATTCCCACTAACACATAAGGAAACTGACATGCAGAAGGATCTAGTGACATCCTCAGAGTTGTACCAATTACTAAATATTGGAACTGGGACTTGAACCCAGGTCTTCTTCTGATTTTAAGTCCAATGTTATTTATCCTTTAATAATGAGGAAAAGAGGGCAGCTAGGTGGCACAGTGGGTAAAGCACTGACCCTGGATTCAGGAGGACCTGAGTTCAAATTTGACTTCAGACACTTGACATTTACTAGTTGTGTGACCCTGGGCAAGTCACTTAACCCTCATTGCCCTGTAAAAAATAAAAAAAATTAGTGGATAAAACACCAGCCCTGGATTCAGGAGGATCTGAGTCCAAATCTGGCCTCAGACACTTGACATTTACTAGTTGTGTGACCCTGGGCAAGTCACTTAACCCCAATTGCCTCACCAAAAAAAAAGAAGAAGAAGAAGAAGAAGATTGTATAGAAACTAATGGAAATTGAAAACCTGCCTTAAAATAACAGAACCTCCAAATTGGAAGGTACTTTAGAACAGAAGAATCAAACATGGGGCCCATGGACCACAGAATCTGTAACACTCTTGAGTATAGCCCCAAATAGATTAAAATGTAATTGGGGGGGAAGCTAGGTGGCACAGTGGATAAAAGCACTGGCCCTGGATTCAGGAGGACCTGAGTTCAAATCCAGCCTCAAACACTTGACACTTACTAGCTGTGTGACCCTGGGCAAGTCACTTAAGCCTTACTGCCCTGCCAAAAAAAAAAATGTAATTGGGAAAAACTTAACAAAATAAATAAAACTCTACTAAAACATAGAAAATATTATATTTTAAAATTGTCAATATTTGGCTCTAAGAGATCTTTCTGTGCAGATCAGTGGCCCTCATTTCTATTTGATTTTGATACTGCGGCTTTAGCAGATTATTCCAATCCCCTTAATTAACTAAAGAGAAAACTGAGGTCTAGGGAGTTGAAGTGACTTGCTTGAGGTCCTGCTGCTGGACAGAGAGAGGACTAGAATCCAGGCCTCCAGATGCCTCCAGCTGCTATATTTCTACTTGTCCATGCTGCCTTTGAAAGCTCACTCAGCCCCCTTGATAGAGATGCAGAGCTGATCAAAAACCAACAATTAGAAATATAAAATTTCTGCATTCCCTGGGGATTATTTTTCCTTATGAGAAAGAGAACAAATGGAATCTGAGTAAATTACAAAAAAAAAAAGAATGCTGTTGACTTCATGATGCTATTTGTATTTCCCTTTTTTGTCTCTAGGGGCCACAGAAGATCTTTGAAGGCAGGGGATGGTGATGGGTTCCAGGGCCCAATCTGCTTTCACCACATGTTGCCAGGTATATTAGTCATCCATTGCTCAGTGGATTTCTTTTAATGATGTATTTTGGTTAGAAAAACCTTGGCAGGATGTCAGTGTTAATGTTACAGTTTGTTTTTCAAGGTTCTCTGGAACCTAAAGTGCACACACCAACAAAAAAAGCTTGTAATGCAAATAATGTATATGGATCAGCAATCTATGTATGATAATACAGATCAATTACTAAAAGAAAAACCTTGATAGTAGTAATTTCTATCGGAAACTATTAAATAATCATGGTTTTAAGGTTCTCATGATAGCTTATATTTTTATAGCTTGCAAAGTTTTTTCCTCCTATCACCCTTGAATTAGTACACTTATTATTATCACTAGAGAAAACTAAAGCCCAGAGATAGAAAGCAGCTCAACCATGTTGTGACATAGCTAATCAATATTCCAGGTGCAATTTGAACACAGATCTTGTAGTCCAGTACTTTTCCTATCATATCACACTAAAAAAAATAATAAAAAAGATCTATAGTACCTAGTCCTTCAAAATCTTTCTCTGTCTCCCTTTCACCTCTCCCCCATAACTTCCAACAGTTTATCAAGTTACTTAAAGGCTCTATCAAGTAGAAGATCAAAGATTTAACATCTTTGGGTTGCTAGTGTCATTTTAAGTTTTAACTCCAAGGTGGGTGCCTCTTTTTTATTTCCATTTTTGAGGCCTAACCTGTTTTTTTAATTACAGTAGAGGGGTGAGAGAGGGGTAACTTCCTCCTCCAGCCATATTTATAGATCAACTGACACTATTAAAGGGAAAGGACTTTTGTAAAAAGATATGGCCTTTTCCTGACTTAGACCTCCATGAAACATATTCATTTGAATTAAGGACGATAAGTCTATAATATTTTTCTTTTTTCTTTTCAGAAGTTTGGGGCACAGGGAGACTGGCCTAGATAAGATTATGTTTAATCCAGTTGATCTAAATAATGTAAAACTACTCTGATAAGGAACCACCTGCTGTTTTATTGAGGATTTTTGAAATTACAGTCTTCAGGAATTACCTTGCCTATTGGCAAGGCTTTCCTCCCCCTACCTCCCTCCCCCATCCTCCTAAGACTTACTTGTGAGACAAATGGTTAGAAGCTTTTGACTTTCATTTAAATTTACATGAATGTTAAACATAGTATTTAAGCTGATTTTGAGTGAAAAGGGCGGGGCTAGACATGGGGAAAATGGTGAAATAGGCAAGTTGTTCATTTAGGACAATGGAAAGAGTAAATGCATTTGGAATCAGGACCTGGGTTTTAGTCCTAGAGCTGCTATTTACTATTTTAGACAAGTCAACTAATCTCTCTGGGCCTCAGCTTACTTTTCTATAAAATGAACAAATTAGACAAGATGACCTCCCAAACTGCCTTGAATTCTTACTTTGTTAACATGTGAATTGGTGATTTCTCCTGTCAACACCCTCTTTTCTCTTTTGGCATTCTCTACTTCTCATTTCTCCTTTCTCTTTGCCCCTATGCTGGGTCTCATTCTTAATTCAATTTAGCAAGCTTTGTTGATTACTTATTATATGCAAAATAATGCTTAAGGCACTGTAGAAGAGATACAAAGACTTGGTCTCTGGCCTTAAAGAGCCTCTAAGAGGAATCTGTTATCAAAAGTATATGTGGGGGCGGCTAGGTGGCAGTGGATAGAGCACCGGCCCTGGAGTCAGGAGTACCTGAGTTCAAATTCGGCCTCAGACACTTAACACTCACTAGCTGTGTGACCCTGGGCAAGTCACTTAACCCCAATTGCCTCACTAAAAAAAAAAAAAGTATATGTGGGGGCAGCTAGGTGGCCCAGTGGATAAAGCACCAGCCCTGGATTTGGGAGGGCCTGAGTTCAAATCTGGCCTCAGACACTTGACACTTACTAGCTGTGTGACCCTGGGCAAGTTACTTAACCCTCATTGCCCTGCAAAAACTCACAACCTCCTCCCCCCCCAAAAAAACCTCACCCCTTTTTTCAACTTTCCTATTTATTCTGAGGGCAACTTTCTCGTCACCCAGATTCACACTATTGCAGTCATTTAGTTGCCAGATCTCTATAATATCTCTTTTGCATTGGTTCTCTTCTCCCTGATTCAGATCCTCATTACCTCACTCCTAGACTATTTCCATAACTTCCAACTGGGTCTCCATGCCTTGGATCTCTTTCCTCTTTCATTCATCTTACCCAGAGTGGCCAATATGATTTTTCTGAAGCACAAGTCTGACTATGTTACACCCCTGGTCCAATGCTCCTTATTACCTCTAGGATTAAATAGGAATTCTTTTGGAATTTGAAATCCTTCGGAACATGGTTTCAATTCTGTCTTTGAAGCCTTACTATATACACACCATTACAACCAAACTGTGCTTGCAAAAGTTATCTCCTATGCTTGGGATGCATGCCCTTCCTCACCTCAAACTGTTAGAATTTCTAATTTTCTTCAAAGTCCCAGTAAATGTCATTCCTTCCCTCTCTGCCAAATTACTTTCTATTTATCTTATACTTTTATTGTACTTGTACATTGTTATGTATATGTATGTATCTTTTCAGGTAGAAGGTAAGTTCCTTGAGGGCAGAGGCTATTTCATTCCTTTAGTGCCTGGCATATAGCAGGCACTTAAATACTTGTTGATTGATTGATTCAGTTTCTCTACTGAAGGTCTAAAGGTCAACTAATCCCTGCTATGATACTAATTGCTAATTAAGATGTTAGTTAATAGTGTTTAAGGCAAGATACCATTTCCGGAGGATTTGCATTTTAATAGTAGTGACTGTGGTCTATAGAAACATCCAAATCTCCCTTCTCTGACTTAAATACAAAAGTTGCCATACCCCATCCTCTTTATCTTCCTGAGGAAATGAATAAATGTGGGCTCAGCATGCTCTATTTTAAAAGTTGCTGATTCCTAATCTATTTAGTCTTCCATCATACCTCAGAGCTCAGAGGGATAAGTCTTAATAGTTTTATTTGGTAGTAGCATGAATTTTCTCAGGTTGATAAACAACTATTTTTTTTTTGCGGGGGGGGGGGGGGGGGGAGCAATGAAGTGACTTGCCCAGGGTCACACAGCTAGTAAGTGTCAAGTGTCTGAGGCTGGATTTGAACTCAGGTCCTCCTGAATCCAGGGCAGGTGCTTTATCCACTGTGCCACCTAGCTGCCCAATAAACAATTATTTGACACCACAGTTAGCTTCACACTACTCTTCTTCTCATGTTAGCTTTTAGTATACTACTATTAAACATCTTACCTACTATAGAGTTAGTTACCTTGTAGGCCTAATAATGGGATTTGAATTTCTCTACCATGACTTAAAACACAGAAACAAAGGGTTCTTAGATAGAGTATGTCTAATGAGAGCAAAAATATACATTATTGGAGTCTTGTAACTAAGATTAAAGAGTTTTTAACAAAAGAGGAAGGGGGAAGTCATATAAAAAAGAAATTAGAGGACATAACACAGGGAAAAGAACATCAGTAAAAGGAACCAATAATTTGCAGGAAGTAATACTTAGCAAGAGAACCAGCAAAAACAAAGACAAAAACAAAAACAAGCAAAAACCAACAACCCCTCCCCCCCCCCAAAACAAACCAAAAACCATGGGTGGCATTAGATATCTATATGCAAACACACTAAATATGTATAACAAACAAAGTGAATTGTAGCTTCTAATTCTAGGACAGAAATTCAAGTTCATAAATGTTATAGTATATTGGCTGATTATTAATGGCAATCACAATGGTGGGGACTTGTGACCTACAGTGTTAAGAGTAGTTTGGATGAAGCCAGCAGCAGACCTTGGGGGTGACTCAATCAGGGGTGCTGGGAGCAATTTCTGGAGCTGTAGGCCCACATACAGTAAAGGTGTCAGACAACTAGTCAGAAGGATATTAAGGGGGGCAGCTAGGTGGCACAGTGGATAAAGCACCGGCCCTGGATTCAGGAGGACCTGAGTTGGAATCTAGCTTCAGACACTTGACACAAGTTTTGTGACCCTGGGAAAGTCAGTTAACCATTATTGCCCTGCAAAAGAAAAATAGATATTAAGTGGGTCCCTTTGCTGGTACTGGATTACAGGATGCAGGACTCTATTACATTGCCCATACATGGTATACATTTTTTTAACTGTTTGATCTGAGAAATTATAACTGGCTTTCTAATCTGTAACTTTGTCTTACCGCTAAGCCAATCTCTGTTAGATTTTAGCTAGCTAGCTGGCTAGCTGTCTGTGGGGCTATTAGCTGTCTAAGCCAGTCTGTAAGGGCCACCCCAACTGCTTCTCCCAGACTGATAAGAAAAAACCTCATTCAATTTAAAGCAAATACCAGGGTTTATTGAGGTGAACCAATTTAGAAATAAGAATAGAAGTAGGATAATACAACCTGACTGTGTTTTAACTTTCTCCCTGCCACTGTGCAATCTCCTCCCATGTCTCTTGCCTGTGGATGTGACTGGCCACTGCCAATGCTGCTTACAGCCCCCGAACTTCATCTCCTTTCTCAGTCCTCCCTGCTGACCCCTTTCTCAGTCTTCCCCTTTCACTGTCAGCCACACCTGCTTTCCATAGCGTCCCTCTTTACTCTTCCACTCTCTCCTTCACTTTGCCTCTCTCTCTCTCTCTCTCTCTCTCTCTCTCTCTCTCTCTCTCTGTCTTTGTAACATTCCCCCCTCTTGTCTTTACCCCTCAACCTATATAACCCTTCTTTCTCTCAGAAATCTCAGGCCCGGGCCGCCCCCACCCCCCTAATTTGCTGGCCACGCCCAGGGCAGGTGTCTAAGGTCAACAGGGGCACTAAGCCCTTGTGCTGGGTGTGCCCAGAATTGGTGGCTGGACCGAGAAACCCAGGTCATGCCTAGGTTTTCTGTGTGTATCCTCAATGAGCGGGGCATGGGCTTGTGAGGCTTACATGCCTGGGGCGGTTCTGAGGAGAGCAGTCATGCTGGGGGAGGGGTGGCCTGTTTGGGGCACCCGAGGCTAATTTTAGCTGCTTACAATGGTTTTGGGTAGCAGTCTCAGAATGAGGAGAAGGATTAGCTGGAGCATGGACCCTGGTCCCACTTCTGAGAAGAGTGCTTGTGGTTGCTCACAGAATAGAGCACAGGCCAGGAGCACACTGATCACACCTCTCCTTAGGTCATACCACCTTGGAAAAACTGAAACTCACAGATTCCCAGAACTAGCTCTGAATACAGCCGCACAAAAAACCTGAAGCTTATAACAGTGCCCCCTCTGCCACAGGAGCAGAGAACAACTTTAATATAAAGTTAAAAGTCAAGAGAAAGGCTGGAAAAATGAGCAAATATAAAAAAAAGAACTTGATCATAGAAAGCTACTGGTGAAAGGGAAGCTCAAAAAACAAACCCAGAAGAAGACAATAAGATCAAAGAGCTGTGTCAAAACAGCTATATCCAAATTTTCAAAGAAAAAATGTAAATTGGTCACAGGTCCTGGAAGATCTCAAAAAGGATTTTTAAAAATCCAATAAGAGAGGCAGAAGAAAAATGAGGAAAAGAAATGAAAGTGATGGAAGAGTCAGCAGCTTGGTAAAGGAGGCACAAAAATATTGAAAAAAAAATAACACCTTAAAAACTAGAATAGGCTAAATGTTAAAAAAAATAAAAGTTGAAGAGAAGAATTCCTTAAAAGCAGAATTGGCCAAATGGAAAAAGGAAGTACAAAAGCTCACTGAAGAAAACAGTTCCTTAAAAATTAGAATTGGGCAAGTGGAAGTTGATGACTCCATGAGACATCAAGAAACAATAAAACAAAACCAATAGAATGAAAAAATAGAAGAAAATGTAAAATATATCATTGAAAAAACAATTGACTTGGAAAATAGATCCAGGAGAGATAATCTAAAAACTATTGTACTAACTTAAAACTATTGTACTAACTTAAAGCCATGATTAAAAAAAAAAAAAGAGGGCACAGGTGTGAGTTGACTGTGATGGGATGCCATATCCAAAAAACAAAATTAAGGGGTGAGAAAAAGAGATGCACTGGGAGAAGGGGGTTTGATAGGTAGAATAGGTTAAGTTATCTCACATAAAAGAAGTACAAAAGAACTTTTACAGAGGAGAGGAAGATGGAGGTAGTGGCAGGCAATGCTTGAACCTTACTCTCATTGGAATTGGCTCAAAAAGGGAATAATGTACACACTCAGTTGGGTATAGAAATCTATCTTATCCTACAGGGAAATAGGAGGGGAGGAGGATAAGAGAAATGGGGGATGTTGATGGAAAGGAAGGCAGATTGTGGGAAGTGGTGGTCAGAAGCAAAACACTTTTGAGGAGGGACAGGGTGAAAGGAAAGAGAAAGAAGGATAAACAAGGTAAAAAGCAGGAGTAGCTAGGTGGCACAGTGGATAGAGCACTGGCCCTGGAGTCAGGAGTACCTGAGTTCAAATACGGCCTCAGACACTTAACACTTACTAGCTATGTGACCCTGGGCAAGTCACTTAACCCCAATTGCCTCACTAAAAAAAAAAAAAAAGGTAAAAAGCAGGATGGAGGGAAATACACTGTAATCATAACTGTGAATGTGAATGAGATGAACTTATCTATAAATTGGAGATAAGCAGGGCAGCTAGGTGGCACAATGGATAGAGCACTGGGCTTGGAATCAGGCCTCAGACAGGACTCTGTTGTTTTGTCTGTCCTTGGATTTGGGTCAAAGTATTGGGTGGCAACCCAGGTGGGGTAGGGGCACAGACATACCAGAGCTTGAAGCCACAGTGGAACAGGATTCTTTTTCAGCTTAGAGGGCAAGCAGGCCTGTGGTTGCTTGCAGAGCAGAACACAGGCCAGGGGAGTGGTGAACGCGCCTCTCCTTAAATTGTACCACCTTGGACCCCTGAAGCTTGGGACAGTGGGCCCAATAAGCAGTGCCCCATGTTAAGAAGGAGTTAAAAGTCAAGAAATAGATGGGGAAAATGAGCAAACAGAGAAAAATGCTGACCGTAGAAAGTTTCTATGGTAACAAGGAAGATCAAAATACACTCTCAGAAAAAGACAACAAAGTAAAAGTTCCTACATCCAAAGCTTCCAAGAAAAATATAAATTGGTCTCAGGCCATAGAAGTACTCAAAGAGGACTTTGAAAATAAAGTAAGAGAGGTAGAAGAAAAAATGGAAAGGGAAATGAGAGTGATGCAGGAAAATCATGAAAAAAAAAGTCAACAGGGAGGAAAGGCAGGAAGCACTCAGAGTTCCTGACACAATTACTCGAAAAAAGTGCAAACACAGCCATAAGACAATTTCTGGAGCAGAAGAACCCACAAAAGGACAGGCTGAGATAATTTTCCAGTCAAAGATGGCTTAGAAGTTTGGCAGGAGGGGTCTGCTGTGCTAGGGTGGGAGTGGAGCCCAACTCCACAGTCGTGCCAACACAGATCCAGCCCCAGGCAGGCCACTCCAGAGAAATTTACTCCCAAGCCTCTGAATCAGCTGCAGCACCAGCATCATCTGGAACAAAGCTCATGGTCTGGTGAGAGGTCTGAACAGCTGGCAGGGGGTTGGGGGGGGGAGGAGACTATAGGAGTTTCTGCTGGAGCTGAGGTGGAATTCAGTTATTTGACCCCAGTGGGGAACACTGGTTCCAGTTCCTCCTGGTGGAGGCCCAGGTGTGGGAGGGGCACAGGCTCGTTGGAGCTAACAACCATAGCAAACAAGATTTTGTTGCCTGGTTAATTAGAAGAAAAAAAAGTCGACAGCTTGAAAAGCCAAATTGGCCAAAAGGAAAAGGAGGTACAAAAGCTCTCTAAAGCAAATAATTGCTTAAAAATTAGGATTGAGCAAAATGGAAGCTAATGACTTTATGAGAAATCAAGACACAATAAAGCAAAACCAAAAAGAATGAAAAAATAGAGGGCAATATGTAATATCTCCTTGGAAAAACAACTGACCTGGAAAATAGATTCAGGAGACATAATTGGAAAATTATTGGACTACCTGAAAAAGATGATTAAAAAAGAGCCTAGACATCATCTTCCAAGAGAATGTCAGGGAAAATTGCCCTGATATCCTAGAAGCAGAATGTAAAATAGAAATTGAAAGAATCCACCGATCACCTCTTGAAAGAGATCCCAAAATGAAAACTTCCAAGAATATTATAGCCAAATTCCAAATCTCCCAGGTCAAGGAGAAAATATTTCAAGCAGCCAGAAAGAAACAATTCAAGTATTGTGGAGCCATGGTCAGTATAACATAAGATTTAGTAGCTTCTACATTAAAGGCTTAGAAGGCTTGGAATATGATATTCAGGAGGGCAAAAGAATTGGGAATACAACAAAGAACCACCTACCCAGCAAAACTGAGTATAATCTTTGATTGGAACAATGGTAATTCAATAAAAAAGAGGACTTTCAGGCGTTTGTGATGAAAAGACATGAACTGAATAGAAAATTTGACTTTCAAATACAAGACCCTAGAGAAGCATAAAAAGGTAAACAGGAAAAAGCAATTATAAGTGATGTTAAAGGGTTAAACTGTTTACATTACTACATGAGAAGATGATACTTGTAACTCATAAGAACTTTCTCATTATTAGGGCAATTGAATGGAGTATATTTAGACAGAAGGCACAGGTGTGAGTTGAATAAGAAGAGATGATATCTTTAAGAAATAAAATTAAGGGGCAGCTAGATGGCGCAGTGGTTAAAGCACCAGCCCTGGATTCAGGAGTACCTGAGTTCAAATCCGGCCTCAGACACTTGACACTTACTAGCTGTGTGACCCTGGGCAAGTCACTTAACCCCCATTGCCTACAAACCACCCCCCCCAAAAAAAGAAATAAAATTAAGGGGTGAGAGGAATGCACTGGGAAAAAGGGAAAGGGAGAG
The DNA here is from genome assembly GCF_019393635.1 of Dromiciops gliroides. Taxonomy (NCBI): domain Eukaryota; kingdom Metazoa; phylum Chordata; class Mammalia; order Microbiotheria; family Microbiotheriidae; genus Dromiciops; species Dromiciops gliroides. The sequence continues at coordinate 415,892,210 of NC_057862.1, read as the reverse complement.
GTGGAATGGGGTAAAGTATCTCACATAAAAGAAATAAGAAAAAGCTTATGGAATGGAAGATGGGGGAGGTGTGGTGGAGTGAGTGAACCTTACTCTCATCAGAACTGGCTCAATGAGGGAATAACATACACACTCAATTGGGCATAGTAATATATCTTACCCTGCAGGAAAGTAGGAGGGGAAGGGGATAAGGGGTGAGGGGGTTAAAGAAGAGAGGGCAGATTGGGGGATGGGGTAGTCAGAAGCAAAACACTTTTGAGGAGGGATAGAGTGAAAGAAGATAGAAAATAGAGTAGGGGCAGCTAGGTGGCGCAGTGGATAAAGTACTGACCTTGGATTCAGGAGGACCTGAGTTCAAAGCCAGCCTCAGACACTTGACACTTAACTAGCTGTGTGAGCCTGGGCAAGTCACTTAACCCCCATTGCCCTGCAAAAAAAAAAAAAAGGGCGGCTAGGTGGCACAGTGGATAAAGCACTGGCCCTGGATTCAGGAGTACCTGAGTTCAAATCCGGCCTCAGACACTTGACACTTACTAGCTGTGTGACCCTGGGCAAGTCACTTAACCCCCATTGCCTACAAACCACCCCCCCAAAAAAAGAAATAAAATTAAGGGGTAAGAGGAATGCACTGGGAAAAAGGGAAAGGGAGAGGTGGAATGGGGTAAAGTATCTCACATAAAAGAAATAAGAAAAAGCTTATGGAATGGAAGATGGGGGAGGTGTGGTGGAGTGAGTGAACCTTACTCTCATCAGAACTGGCTCAATGAGGGAATAACATACACACTCAATTGGGCATAGTAATATATCTTACCCTGCAGGAAAGTAGGAGGGGAAGGGGATAAGGGGTGAGGGGGTTAAAGAAGAGAGGGCAGATTGGGGGATGGGGCAGTCAGAAGCAAAACACTTTTGAGGAGGGATAGAGTGAAAGAAGATAGAAAATAGAGTAGGGGCAGCTAGGTGGCGCAGTGGATAAAGTACTGACCTTGGATTCAGGAGGACCTGAGTTCAAAGCCAGCCTCAGACACTTGACACTTAACTAGCTGTGTGAGCCTGGGCAAGTCACTTAACCCCCATTGCCCTGCAAAAAAAAAAAAAGGGCGGCTAGGTGGCACAGTGGATAAAGCACTGGCCCTGGATTCAGGAGTACCTGAGTTCAAATCCGGCCTCAGACACTTGATACTTACTAGGTGTGTGACCTTGGGCAAGTCACTTAACCCCCATTGACCCAAACAAAAAAAAGAAAATAGAGTAAATATCATGGTGAGGGAATAGGATGGCAGGAAACACAGTTAGCAATAGTAATTGTGAAAAAAATTGAAGCAGAGGCAAGAGCAATGTTAGATGATGATTATTGATTGATTGATTGATGATGATAATAAGATATATGGTACTTACTTTGTTGGGCTATTGTGAAGAAAATTCTTTGTCAGGTACAGGGTAGTATATAAATTTTATCTTTTATTGTTGTTGCAATAATCAACCTCATGGGTTTATTGTAAGGAAATCTCTCTTTAAAGTACTATATAAATGTTGTTTATAATTAAAAATGATGAACATGTTATCAGAAAAACCTGGAAAGATTTACATGAACTGATGCAAAGTGAAGTATACTGTATACAAAATAACAGCAATATTGTAAGATGGATTTGCTGTGAATGACTTAGTTATTTTCAGCAATACAATTATCCAAGACAACTCTGAAGGACTTATGAAAAATGCAATCCATCTACGGAGAAAGAACTGATGGTATCTGAATACAGATTGAAGAATAACTTTTTTTGTTAGTCCCTTTTTCTGAAAGTTTTTTTGTCTGTTTTCTTTCATAATCTGACTAATGTGGAAATATTTTGCATGACTACACATGTATAACTTATATTGAATTACTTGAGTTCTTAAGGGGGGTTGGGGAAGGAGGGAGTAAGAGAATTTGGAAAACAAAGTTTTAAAATTGATGTTAAGGGGCAGCTAGGTGGCGCAGTGGATAAAGCACTGGCTTTAGATTCAGGAGTACCTGATTTTGAATCCAGCCTCAGACACTTGACAGTTACTAGCTGTGTGATCCTGGGCAAGTCACTTAACCCTCATTGCCCCTCCAAAAACAAAAAAAACAAAAACAAACAAAAAAATGATGTTAAGGGGCAGCTAGGTGGCACAGTGGATAGAGCACTGGCCCTGGAGTCAGGAGGACCTGAGTTCAGATCCAGCCTCAGACACTTAACACTTACTAGCTGTGTGAACCTGGGCAAGTTACTTAACCCCAATTGCCTCACCAAAAAAAAAAAAAAAAAAGAACAACAAAAAAATTGATGTTAAAATTTGTTTTTACATGTAATTTGGAAAAATCAAATACTAAACAAACAAACAAAAAAGGAATCATGCCTCAGACATTTAATAGCTGTATGACCCTCAGGTAAGTCACTTAACCCCCTTTGCTTTAATTTCCTCATTTTAAAAATAAGCTGGAGGGGGCAGCTAGGTGGCGCAGTGGATAGAGCTCCGGCCCTGGAGTCAGGAGTACCTGAGTTCAAATCTGGCCTCAGGCACTTAACATTTACTAGCTGTGTGACCCTGGGCAAGTCACTTAACCCCAATTGCTTCACTTAAAAAAAAATAAGCTGGAGAAGGAAATGGCAAACCACTTTAGTATCTTTGCCAAGAAAACCCAAATGGGGTTATGAAGAGCCAGGCACAATTGAAACAACTCAACAGTACCAACAGCAAAGTAAGGCATTTACATTTTGTGAAAAGATATCATAGACAATGAAGTAATATCAAAACATATGCACCGAATGGTATAGCATCCAAATTCTTGAAGGAAAAGTTAAATGAGTTATAGGAGAAAATAGACAGTAAACCACACTAGTGGGGAACTTTAACTTGCCCCTTTTACATGGTGGGCCATAAGTCATGAAGGGGTCTGTTTTTTTATTTTATTTTATTTTATTTTGGGGGGGGCAATGAGGGTTAAGTGACTTGCCCAGGGTCACACAGCTAGTAAGTGTCAAGTGTCTGAGGCCGTATTTGAACTCAGGTCCTTCTGAATTCAGGGCCAGTGCTTTATCCACTTCGCCATTGAACTAATAAATAAAACTAGGAGCTGGTTTTATGGGGAAAAAAACCAATAAAATTGATAAACCATTGTTTAATTTGTTTTTTTTTTAAGAAAACCAAATTACCAGTATCAAAAATGAAAAGGGCAAATTCAGTATGAATGAAGATGAAATTAAAGCAATGATGAGCTATTTTACCCAATTATATGCAAATAAATTTAACAAGCTAAGTGAAATAATGAATAATTACAAAAATGTAAATTGGCCAGATTAACAGAAGAGGAAAGAGCATACTTAAATAACCTTGTCTTAGAAAAAGAAATTGAACAAGTAATCAATGAACTCCCTAAGAAAAATTCCCAGGGCCAGATAGATTAAGAAGTGAATTCTACCAAACATTTAAAGAACATTTAATTTCCCTACTATATAAACTATTTGGGAAAATAGGGGAGTCCTACCAAATTCCTTTTAGGACTCAAATATGGTACTGGTACCTAAATCAGGAAGGCAAAAAAAAAAAAAAAAAAGAGAGAAAGACAAAGTTGCCCCAAACTATCACTCTTTGCAGATGATATGATAGTAGATTCCTAGAATTCTAGAGAACCAACTAAAAACTAGTCCAGATAATAAACTTTAGCAACTTTAGCAAAGGTGTAGGATATAAAATAAACCCACATAAATCATCAGTATTTTTATGTGTTACCAACAAAGTCTAGCAGGAAGAAAAAGAAAGAGAAAGTTTATTTAAAATAATTATAGGGGGCAGCTAGGTGGCGCAGTGGATAGAGCACTGGCCCTGGATTCAGGAGGACTTGAGTTCAAATTTGGCCTCAGATACTTGACACTTACTAGCTGTGTGGCTCTGGGCAAGTCACTTAACCCTCATTGCCCCACAAAAATAAAATAAAATAAAATAATTATAGACACTATAAAATACTTGAGAGTCTATATTCCAAGAAAAACCCAGGAACTATATGAATACAATTAGAAAACACTTCATGCAAAAAAGTCAGAATTGAATAATTGGAAAAATATTAATTGCTCTCATATCATATATATACAATATAATATAATGACAATTCTACCTAAATTAGCTTGCTGTACTAATCAAACTACCAAAAGTTATTCCATAAAGCTAGAAAAAATAATAAAATTTATCTGGAAGAACAAGAGGTAAAGAATACCAAGGGAATCAATTAAAAAAAGATGTGAAAGAAGATGGCTTAGCCAGACCAGATCTCAAACTGTATTATAAACAGTAATTACCAAAGCAATCTGGTACTGGCTAAGAAATAGAGTGGTGGATCAGGGGAATAGATTAGTTACACAAATACATAGCAGTAAATATCCATAGTAATCCAATGTTTGATAAACCCAAAGATCTAAGCTTTTGAGATAACTCACTCTTTGACAAAATCTGGAAAATTGGAAAACAGTTTGGCAGAAACTAGGTATACACTGAAACCTCACACCATATACCAAAATAAGGTCAAGATGGGTACATGATTTAGACATAAAGCGTAATACCATAAGCAAATTAGGGGATTATGGAATATCTGACTTGTCAGATCTATGGATAAGGGACCAAACAGGAGATGGAGAGCATTATGAAATGTAAAATGGATAATTTTGAATGTATTAATTAAAAAGTTTTTGCACAAACAAAACCAATGAAACCAATATTAGAAGGAAAATAAGAAACTAGGAGAAAAAACATTTTACATCAAGTTTCTCTGATAAAGGTCTCATTTCTTAATTATATAGAGAACCGATTCAAATTTAGAAGAATACAAGTTATTTCCCAATTGATAAATGTCAAATGATATCAACAGGCAGTTTTCAGATGAAGAAATAAAAGCTCTCTAGAGTCATATGAAAAAATTCTCTAGATCATTATTGATTAGAGAAATGCAAATTAAAACAACTCTGAGGTACTACCTCATACTTATCACATTGACTAATATGACAGAAAAGAAAAATGATAAATGTTGGAGGAGATATGGGAAAATTGGGACACTAATGCATTGTTGGAAGAGTTGTTGGAGTTCCAACTCTTCTGGAGAACAAGTTGGAACTATGCCCAAAGGACTAAAAAAACTGCATATGCTTTGACCCAGCAATACCATTACAAGGTCTGTATCCCAAAGAGATTAAAAAAAGGACCCATTTGCACAAAATATTTATAGCAGCTCTTTTAGTGGAGGCAAACAATTGGAAATTGAGGGGATGCCCATCAACTGGGGAATAGCTGAACAAGTTGTGGCTTATGATTGTAATGGAATACTATTATGCTATAAAAAATGATGAGCAGGATGTTTTCAGAAAAACCTGGAAAGTTACATGAACTGATGCAGAATGAAGTGAGCAGAACCTGGAGAATATTTTACATAGTAATAACAATATTGTACAATAATCAGCTGTGAATGACTTAGCTGTTCTCAGCAATACAATGATCCAAGACAATTCCAAAGGAATCATGATGAAAAAAGCTATCCACTTTCAGAGAAGGAACTGATAGAGTTTGAATTCAGATTGAAGCATACTATTTTTCACATTCTTTATTTTTTTTGTGGTTTTTTTCAGTCTGTGTTTTCTTTCACAATATGACTAATATGGAAATATGTTTTGCATAATTGCTCATGTATAATCTTTATCAAATTACTTGCTCTCCCATGGAGGGAGGCTTAGAGGGAAAAAAAGAGGGAGAGAATTTGGAACTCAAAATAAAAAAAAGAACAAATGTTTAAAATTGTTTTACATGTAATTGGAAAAATAATAAAATATTTAAAAAATGAAAATAATTCACAGGATTACTCCTAGAGTCCTGACAGTAATAGCTGGCTCTCTAGGACCATTTGATTATGAATTGGGGTTAATAGCCATAAAGGTTTTACCTATAAATATCAGCAGTTTGTAAAAAGAGAAGGAGAAAGGGGTCAGAATAGATTATCAGCTGGGGCAGCTAGGTGGCCCAGTGGTTAGAGCACTGGCTGTGGAGTTAGGAGGACCTGAGTTCAAATCTGGCCTTGGACACTTGACACGTACTAGTTGTGTGACCCTGGCCAAGTCACTTAACCCCAATTGCCTCACTAAAAGAAACAAAGAAACAAACAAAAAACAACAGAATAGACTAACAATATAATCAGTTTTTAAATAATTGACTTGGGCCTGCTTGTTATTCTTCTATCACATGTTTAAATGTGTTTTCAATTTATTTTTGCTAAGATCTCACTTGGTTTTCAACTAAAAGTATGTTAGCATTCTAATATTTTAGTACATTCGCAAAGGAATCCAGAAGACTTTGGGCTTGGCATTGACAAATTTAAAATGAATTGAATTTGTATTATGTAGATGACTTTTCAGACCAATGCTGCTATCTTTTCAGGCTAAAATTTTCAAAGACCAAAGAGTTGATATTTCAGCTGCAACAATGACATCTAGGGGTTGGTTTCTATGAATTTAATCTTGGATATGTATCATCTACATTTTGAAAAAGAAACATAGTAATACGTTGATTAAATCCAAATTATCTGCTGAGAAGTTATAAATTCATTTGTACCCTAATGATGTTATAACAGTGGCCATGACATTTTTCCTTTTTGTTTTGTTAGGTCTTGCCTATAATAGAGCTTCTTCTGTCATTTAATGATTCTACTTTCTTTTTAAAATAACAAAACAATGAATCTCTCTGTTTTCTTAATACACTCATTTTTTCCTTGACACTTTAACAAATGATTAGGCATTCTTCTCAGTGAATTGTTCTTCTCAGTCATTCTCTCAACCATTATAGTTGATCTGTTCTACAAACAGGCTTTTACTTAGCAGTCCTTCTTTCCTGTTGACTTCAGGGACAAGTGCCCTGAACTCAAAGGGTCTATGAGTGCAGGCTCTTGCTCCTTCATGCTTTTTATACTCTTTGCCCACCAAGTGGTTCTGTTATTTGACAGCCAATCTCCTCTCTGTCTCCTGTCTCTATTTGATTATTTTAAATGTGAGCTTTGCCCAGCTGTGCTGGTCACTTGACTTCATTGCTTTTACTGTCAGACTTCTAGGCAGCCTCTGGTTAGTCAGTCAGATAACAGCATTGATTGAATACCTGCTGTGCAGAGCCTTATATTAGGTCTTTGGGGGGCAAGGGTGGGACTAAGGGAGGTGAAAGGGATATAAAGGAAATAGAAGATATGATTTCTGGTCTTCTGGATAGTAGAATCTAATTAGGGATACTAATGTGTTAAAATATGAAATGAAATATAAATTAAAACATACATAAAAATAAGAATATTATAACCCTTGTATCATTTGGGCTTTGTCATCTAATGTTCAACTTGACAAGGCCTTTCACAAATTACTTTTTTTTTCTACTGCTGCTAAAGGTAACTCTGGGAATTTCAATATCTGATTCATTTTGTTCTCAGGTGTCAGATGTAAATATCAATGCCTGGCACTTTCCCAAAAGGGAGATCTACTCCAGCACTCAGGCTAATAAGACATGAAAAATAAAATAGGTTTTATGTAATATAACTACCAAAAAAACCCAGAAAGGATTTGTTACTGAAAGTACCTGAACCCATAGGCAGTGAGTAAACTCATCTTCCCTCCCAGGATTCCTAGGGACCCCTGTTCATTACTAATTTATAGTTCTATACTTAGTTAAGGCTTCTCTAATTTGGGAAAGAACTTGGGTTTGCTAAAGAGTCAGCTCAAACCCTTACAGTTTGCATGACTTATAGTGCCAATGTGGGACAACAGTTGGACCTGTTCTTCCATTTTGGGGTTCTCTGTCTTGTTGCTTCTCTGCTCACCCCCCCTCTGATCTTCTGTAGTTCCTTGCCATGCTAATTTTACTCTCCTTTTAGTGACCACATAGAACCACTGTTATAAGCCCCCTGGCTCCATCACTTCTTCCATAATTTGACCTCATGAGGTGATCATGAAAACCTTTGACTAAATTTTTTTCAATGAAAGCTCTTTAGTTCTTATTATCCTTAGATGAAGTAGAGTGATGATTTTGTTTGCTTTCTTCTTGTTATAAGATTCAGGTGCTATGTATTCCAAATGGTCAATATCTCCTCTTGATCTTTCTGGAGCTAGAGAAAAGCACATGGGAACTCATTCAATTCCATTCTTCTCCACCTGCCTGGAGTAAGATAGGGTTAATTACCCATGGTCTCAGAGAAGTTGGGGGAAGGAGGAAGGAAGCAAAGGTGGCAGCTGCTAGGGCAACCCTGCCATAATGGCAAAGACATATTCTCATTCACTTTGGTAACATCTAAGGTACTTTCTGAAGAAAGGATTATTCTATTATATTTGCAAGAGAGTATATGAAGAAATTTTAAAAGGCCCATAGGACCCTATTATTCTGGAATTGTGAATCCCTGGCCCCTGTAGGTATGAGGTGAATGGTTAATGACTGTTAACAGGGAGAAATTTTATTTTGTTGTAGAAGGAAGCTTATCTTGGGAAAAAGTATGGTCCATATTGCAATCAAGGAGAATAAACCACAACAAACACAAGGTTATATTGGGTTAGACTAGAATTCATAACATCAAATGATTCAGAAATCAAAGATCATGTAATCTGGGCCTTTTGTTTTACAGATGAGGAAACCAATGACCAGGGAGAGCTCAAATGACTTCCTAGAGGAGCCCTAGGTTAGAGATGGTAGGTCTACAATTTGAATCCAGGCCTTCTTGACTCCAAATCAGGTGCTTTTTCCATTATACCATACCACCTTATATCAGACTATCAAATCCAAAGCACAAGGTGGGACCCAGGAAAGGAGTTCATTCAGAACAACGGTTTCAGAAGGCAGCATAGCACGTGTCAGGGTAAATGTGCTATAGCAAGGAGTAGGAGGCACTGGGTAACTGATGATTTGTTTCATGTGACTTACCTAACCTAGCTAACATGCTTATATGATGCTGGTTGGCTAGCCACATTCCTGCCCTTCTTTTGTGTTGGCAGTGTCATAGGAACAAATTATAATACTGGTGTTAGGGAACAAAAGTAATATACAAATTACAGATTTCCTATATTATAGTAAAAGAAAGGTACTATCCAGTGTTAAATATTTATAGACCATGATCTGCAATATTATCAAAACTTTGAAGGTATTTCATTCATTTATTTATTTATCTATCTATCTATCTATCTATTTATTTATTTATTTATTGTGAGGCAATGGGGGTTAAGTGACTTGCCCAGGGTCACACAGCTAGTAAGTGTCAAGTGTCTGAGGCTGGATTTGAACTCAGGTCCTCCTGAATCCAGGGCCGGTGCTTTATCCATTATGCCACCTAGCTGCCCCTAAAGGTATTTTATACTTTGGTTTTGCATTCCGGTATAGTGTGAGCTGCTTATAGTAAAACCCTGATCAGCTACAAAGCTCATGGGAATAATGAGGTGTTTGGATAACTGGATCTTCTGGTTAACCTTGAATTTTTATTTTAGCCCTTGCTGTTGAAAATTTTTCTAAAATATGTTAGTCTATGTCTCTGGCTTAATAAGTGAAGTATATTGAACATCATAGATTCGCTTTCTGCTTATTGAAGACTTTCTAAGACCTTAAGGTAATCATTCTTATCATTAACTCTTATAGAAAGGCCATATGGGTTAGGAGAAATAATACTGGATTTAGTGTTAGACAAAGCCTCGATTTATATCCTGCCTCCAATCTCTTTCTAGCTACATGGTCATGTACAAATCATTTAACCTCTTTGGGTCTTAGTATCCTCATCTTCAAAATGGAAATATGGTGCCTGTTATATCTACCTGAGGTTGATAGAAGGATCAAATGAGATAATATATGAAAATGTAAAGAATTAATTGTTATTTGAGGTTTTTTATGCCTCGGCGCACACTGGCCTGGGGCTCCGCAAACCGCATGGTGCTCTACCCACTGGTTGCAGCAGTTCCCAGGGCTCTGGCACCTCACGTCATCACCACTCGTGGATGCCTACATGGGCCTGGCAAAATTATAATGATTGGAAGCCTAGTGAGGGCAGTCATGTGACTGTCAGAGTGGCCATCCCATTGGCTGGGGCTGTGTGGGGTGTTTCTAGGTTTGGGAGAGGAGAATTGGGCATTCTAGGTGGAAGCTGGAAAGTGACAGGCATTCTGCTGCATATTTTCAGCTGACTCCTGGGCAGTGGAATTTTTTCAGGTATTATAATTTCCCTTTCCCCATTTTATTTCCTTTCCCTTGATCCTACTGATCCTGTTTGTGTTTTTTTTTTTAAGTTTGTTCTTGTTAAAATAAATCTTGTTTTGTTTTGAGGGAGGCTGCTGGTCTCCTTCCTTGCCCCAATATTGTGGTGAGCCGCTTAGCTAGCACTCCCCAATTAAAAATTGGTCCCCACACAAGACACTATATAAATGTCAACTATTATTGTTAAGGATTGTAAAATGAGTGGGAGATCAGTTGGAATCTGTAATGAATCCAGAAACTACCTAAGAAGTTTTTCTTTCCAATAAACCTGTTATTAGGTTGGCTTGTTGTCTGTTATTTGCTTCTTTCTCTTAAAAGTTAAGTGGAGAAAAATTCTAACTAATTGAATGTACCAGTTAGTCAAGGTTGCTCCACATATGAATGCTGAGAGAATTTGGATGAAAGGAGCACTTTGGTAATTCCAATTTTGTGCTGGAACCTTGAGGCAAAATGCATTGAGTTAATTGAAAAACACACACACACACACACACACACACACACACACACACACAACAGTATCCCATAGTTGGAATAGATTGCGCAGTGTCATTTATTCCATCCTCATGCCTCTGGGATGAATCCCACCTAAATCACTCCAGTAAGAAAGTGAACCATTCTTTTCTTAAAAATCTGCAGATATTTGCTTCACTGGTCTCAAGTATAAAATGTTGCATTTCTTTAGTGCTAAATTTATGAGCTGAGAGATTATCAAATGGGTTTGGAATTTGGAAGGGGGGATTTGTAATTTGTAATCTGCTTCGAGTCTATTAAATGAGACTCCCAGCTGGGCAGATAAAAGAAAATCAACATGTAAAACCAGTGGAATGAAGGGTCATTGCCTAAATGTTTCCCTCCTTTAGGAGATTTTAAAATTTTAAAATTTCCTTTATTTCTATTTTAGTTTACATACTCAGGAACCCTACAGGAAGAAGGAAAACTCAATAGTTGGTGGTTATATCCTCTATCAGAGATGGAAAAGTATAAATACTTTTACCTGTGAGAATGTATGGATAATAGGTTCAGATAAACCATGCTACCAACCATTTATTTAACAAATATTTTAAAAGACCTAATGCAGGGCAGAACTGATCTCAATTCTGGGGGGTTGGGAGAGAATGGTAATAAAAATGTATACAACATTTCTTGCTTTCAGTGAGGTTATGATCTAGTTGGAGAGATATGCATGTTATACGTAAAAGAAGTGACTGGAAAACATAGGCAATTTCAATTCAAATCAATATATATTTACTAAGAACCTGTTATATCCTACATTTTAAAAGCCTCTAGCTCTTGCTTTTGAGGATTTTCCAATCTGGTAAGGATAATTCAATTCAACTCAATTCATGTTTATCAAACACCCACTATGTGCAAGGCAGTGGGGATAATTAAAATGTGAAAAAGGTCATAGTAGTTTCCCACCAGGAATTTATAATCTAATAGGGAGATGCAACACATACATAAAGAAGTACATATAAAGTAAAATGTGTTGAGTAAAGGAGAGAGGCAGAAAAAAAAGAATTGAGGAGGGAAGGCATCATGAAGAAAGTACCACCAGAACTGGATCTTGGAGGATGAGAAAGGCTTTAATAGGTGGAGGTGAGAAGGGAGTGGAGGTGGGAAGGCATGGAAGACAGTCTTCATGAGAATGTAGCTTGAAGATGAATCAGGGAACAGCACTATGTCAATTTAGTTGTAATATAGACTGCTAAAAATAGTGTTCAGTAAGGCTTAGAAAAGTAGATTAGAGTTAAACTGTGAATGGCCTTACATGCCAAGCTAAAGATTTTTAATTTGTTCTATAGGTAATAGGGAACAATTGAAGGTGCCTTTAAAATGTATTATTATTATTATTATTTTATTTTTGCAAAGGAGTCACATATTTATGCTTATGTATTAGGAAAATTATTTTGACAGATGGATTAGAAAGGATAGAGGCAGGAAACAGGGAAAACAGTTAATAGGCTATTCCAAAAGTTAAGGCAAGAGGTAATGAAGTGCTGGACTGGGGTCTTGTAGGGTGAGCAGAAGGAAAGGGAAGCATATTAAAGATTAAAGAGTCTGTGGAGGAAGAATTGTTAGGTTTTGGCAACTGTTTGATTGTTGGAGGCAAGAGAGGATGAGTCAAAGATGACTTGAAGAGGTAGCTAGGTGGCGCAGTGGATAGAGTGCCAGCTCTGGATTCAGGAGGACCTGAGTTCAAATCTGGCCTCAGACCCTTGACACTTACTAGTTGTGTGATCCTGGGCAAGTCACTTAACCCCAACTGCCTCACCAAAAAATAATAAATAATAAATAAATAATAAAAAAGATGACTTGAAGATTTGAGTCTGAGTGAATAGGAGGGTAATAAAATAATTCACATTTATATAGCATCTTAAGGTTTACAAAGGAACAGTACTGCCTTTAGTAGAAGTAGAGTACTTCAGAGGAAGAGCAGATTTGGGGGTGAAGATGGTCAGTTTAGTCTCCAATATGTTAAGTTCAAGGTGCTAGAGAGACATCTAGATAAAGCCTTTAAGTAGGCAGTTAGAAATGAAATTGTAGAATTAATGGGGAGATTTCAGGGCTAGATTAATATATAGATGTTGGAGTCATCTGAATAGAGATGATGATACAGGCCAGACGGATAGATAAAATTTGACCAGGGAGTGACTAGAGGGAGAAGAGAAAAGGGCATTTTAGAGGCTTCTGAGAAATGTGAATTTAGGGGGAAAGTGAAGGAAAATGGATAAAAATCGGAGAAGGAATGGTCAGATAGGTAGGAGGAGGTTGAAGAGATAATAATGTCATAGAATCCAAGGGAGGAAACTATCAAGATGGAAGGGGTGATCAACAGTGTCAGATGCTGCAGAAAGGTCAAAGAGGGTGAAGAATGAAAAAATAATAGCATTTGGCATTTGTTTGTTGGTGATCTTGAGAGAGGGCAGTTTCAGTAGAGTTGTGGGGATGGAAAATAAATTACAACTAGAGATAATCTAGTATAAAGCATATTTTATAGGTAGAGATAATAAGTAATTCTTTTATATAAGTACTGAGAAACACAAAACATAAGAGTGATCAGAATAGGCCAATATTTGTCAAGAGGAGTTGAGTATTGTGTTGGTTTTTGAAGAAAGTGATTGACATGAATTGTCAGAGATGAGGAAGATATTTCATGGAGGAATGAAACCATTAGCAAGGACCACAGAGATGAAATAATAAAATCATATGTTGGGCATAGAGAGCATTGAGTCTCGTTTAGCATACATCAATCTCAATCCTATATGGTGTAGAATTTCTCAGGATTTCTTTTGGGGGGCAGTTTAGATAGATTTGCTTGGGGGTCAAATATGTACTGCTTGCCATTTTGTCAGGTTCTGTCTGGTATGCCCAGCCAAATAAGGAAGCATTTTTCTCATTCTTCTCATGTCACCAGAACTGTATTAAAATGGAGTTCACTTTATTCTTCCATTCAGAGAGTTCTCAAGCTGAAGTCAGGTGGTGTAATGCCATCAGAGAGCCTAAGAGCAAATGGGATTTTAAAGTTGTTAGGGCATTTTGGCATTCAGTTCCCTGAGATGAACAAAGTGTCTTGTCTGGTAATTGCAATTAATGGCCCTGCTATTCAAGCATATCCGTCAATAAATCTCCTCTAATAACTTACTGGGCACAGTAGTTGCCATAGTTATGTCTCTAAATTGAGCACTAGGTAGTTGACTATGACACTGACCTTATTGGGGTCAGGATTGCTTCCTGATTGTATGACTCTATATCCCAAGAATTAAAGTTACTCTCTGAAGTATTGGCCTTGGGCCAATTTAAGGACAGTCACTCAGTTTAACTACTGGGAGATTTCCTGTAAATCTTTTAAATGTTGAAAAAAAAACCAAGTGTATTGACACTCTGTTGTATTGACACTTGAAACAATTAAACCTGTCCAGCCCACATTTGTGAAGAGAAGCAATGTAGTCAACAGGTTTTCTTATCAATAGTCAAAAGGATTCCTAATAAGAGCCCAAACTGTGGTGTCACCCAGTAGTGCTTATGAACCATGAATATTTCTTGATACCTTCAGGTTGAATACTTCACACTTGTTACATGTATCACGTCCCTTTGTACCAAGGTGAAATCCTTCTCATTTAACTTTTCATTTGCCTCTTTTCACTTACATTCTCCTTTGCCATTGGACTCCCTTCAGAAGCCTTATCTCTTGATCTTGTCTTTGCCTTTCTGAATTTCTATTTTTTTACCACAGACAATGTTCTTCATACTGTTGTCTTCTGGTAAGCAGCTGAATGTTTCCTTTTCTAAGGCCATTTATTTCAAAGTTGTTCTCTTTCCCACCCTGCTATCTTTTCTCCTTTCCTGTGTCCTGCCAGATTTGCTGTCTTCAGAAGACCTTGGGATTTAATGGTGCCATCTTAAGATAGAGTTTGCATTTGTAACTTATGATGAAGTGAGGATATTGTTTTATTTATCTTTTTCTTTATGTCAGATGATTGCACTTTAGTTGCTCAGAAACTGGGAAAAAGGGATTCAATAGCAGAAAAAGAACGTAAAATAAACTCTATTACTTTAATGTTCTGTTATGTTGTATAAAATCTTTAAGGAAAAATGAGAGCTTTCATGTCTCTTTCCTTTAATTATAAATTAGAATCTACTATTTCTTGAACTGTTAATTTCATGTGCTCTCTTTTCAAGTTTCCTGTCTTTATTTATTCTTTAACTTACCCATTTCCTTTTTGGGAGCTTTTAAAGAATTCAATATTTTATCGTGACTTTTGATTTTTTTTTTACATCATACCCAGAATTGTACCTTGTAATGAAGACAATTAAGCAGAACCAATTAGCTCAGAGATGTCTTCTTACAGCATATACAACATTCCGTATCTATAGTTTCCTTTTTTCCCTTCTTCTTTGCCATATCCCTGCTAAGCAGAGGAATTTTTTCATCATCATGGGTAATTGTTCTAATATGACACTACTTAGCATTTCCATATGTGTTCTTGGTGGGGTCCTTTCTTTTGGCAAATAGGAGAGCTTTCCATGTTTTAGAAGCCCAGTTAAGATATCTCTGCAAGGGGCACCTAGGTGGTGAAGTGGATAAAGCACCAGCCCTGGATTCAGGAGAACCTGAGTTCAAATTCGGCCTCAGACACTTGACACTTACTAGCTGTGTGACCCTGGGAAAGTCACTTAACCCCAATTGTCTCACCAAAAAAAAAAAAAAAGATATCTCTGCAAGACAGTATGGTCGTTTTTGTTATTTTTCTGCTATAACCTTTCTCCCCTCAATTTCAGGAACATATTCAAAATTATTATTTATGTTTGTTGGTTTTTTTTTTTTTTTTAGTGAGGCAATTGGGGTTAAGTGACTTGTCCAGGGTCACACAGCTAGTAAGTGTTAAGTGTCTGAGGCCGGATTTGAAATCAGGTCCTCCTGACTCCAGGGCCAGTGCTCTATCCACTGTGCCACCTAGCTGCTCCTTATTTATGTTTTTAAAGAAAGGAGTAAATGGAGTTCTCAAAGGCTAAGGAAGTTTTACCAGAATTATTGTAAATCTGTTGCTGGCCTCAAGGATCATATTATCTTGGAATTAATACAAAATGATGGCAAGCTCGTTTCTATCTGAGATCTGAGTTTGGATTTGGAAGAGTGTCTGTCTTTAAGATGTTGCCAGTTGATGTTTTAGAACACAAAGGGTACTTTGTTGGGTGTTTGAATGTAAATTGAATTTTGAAGCAAGAAGTAGAACATTGGCATCAGTGTTATGGGGCTGTCATTGAAAGGAGTAATCAATGTAAGTTGCTAGAGATTTACTTTAGAGAAAAGGGGGACAGGAAGTAAAAAGACAGATTAAATCAGATACAAAGTGAGCTATCTTATATTCTACATTCTATTAGATATATAATATTCTTCTATTCTCTTCTATTCTCTTATTTCCTATTCTATTCTTAATCTATTCTATTCTATTCTCTCTCTATATTTATGTTTGTATACACACACACATATATGTATATATACATATATTCCTTTCATTTATTCTTTGTGTGGTGCCACCACATGATCCCTATTAAATCAGATTGAAGTCCAGCTGACCCTTGCTTCAGAATGACAAAGACCGGATATAGGCTCAGCACACATCTTCCAGATTTGGGGATTGTTCTTAGTTCACCATTTACTCATCCTGGCTTTATTCTTTTTGTACCCTGACTAGTGCTTTCTGATATACAAATGCATCCTTCATCAATGTAATGCTTAGCTTCAAGAAGTTTTAGTGGGAAATAAAGCAGATAAATAACAATATCTCATTGTCAGATGATATGTGGATTTTACTTCTTTAGGGGGAGCACCTAGAGTACTTCTCACTAGTGTTTCATATCAGCTATTAAATTGAGAATTATTGATCACTTTGTTTTATTTTATTTTATTTTAATTTTTTGTCAGTTTAGGGCAGGTGTGGTTGTTAACCACCATGTAACCTTCTTATACCATTTGTATAGCCATGGGGTACATGGGGAAAAGCAATGTGGGATAACTGATTAGAGCTGACCTTGGAGTGAGAAAGGCCTGGTCTGACACATATGAGCTCTTTGAGCTCATGTAAGTCACATAACCTCTCAATACCCCAGACAACACTCTACGATTATAAATTGAAGGGTAGGTACAGATGAATTGTTAGAAGGAATTTCCTCCCTGTATCAATGAAATTATAATTATAAGTCTATTTTTTTAAAGGTCTATGTAGCATGTACCTTGATAAGCTATAGCTGACTTTTCATTGTTTTTAATGGCCTAGAATAAGTTGGTATAGAGCAGTGGTGTCAAACTAAAATGGAAATGGGGCCCACTAATCTATACATAAGGATCCCTGTGGGTCACATATTGACTTAGTTTTAAAATGTAATGTTATCCATGCTTTATCATATTTTTATTTATTTATATTGTTTTCTCAATTACATTTTAATCTAGTTCATCTGCACCAGGGAGTATTGTGGGCCAAATGAATGTTTGACACTACTGGTATAGATAGCACTATGGACAATTGGCATAAGGAAAGGGCTAGGATTTTTGCTTCATCAAAAAAAGGAACTTTGATTTCCTCTGATAGCACATATCCCAGACAGTCAGGTGTATGTGTCATGGGCAATGCTGATCTACTCATACATTAGGAATTATTGTAATCTTGTTAAAACTCTCCTGCAATTTCTAAAGCAGAAAACCTTTCCGTCTATACTTAAAATTAGTCCATAAATGAAAAAAAATTATTAAGTCTTACTGATTACTTACTTATTAAGATTTTATTTTAAATACTGGGGAGGGGAGAAGGGTGTGGTGGAGTAGATGCTTCAGCATGGCTGAGGCTGGGGAGATATAGTGGGGTATGTGACATATTCACTGAATCAGAATCAGAAGGGGTTGGTTGTGGTGAGCCTCAGCCAGCCATGAAAGGTTTAAGTCCTCCAAGGGCCTGGTTTCCGGTCAGAGTATAGTCTTAGGGCAGGTAGCGAGATCCACACATAGATCCTGTATAGAGAATTAGCCCTTTTTTCCTGTAGTGCAGGTTCATAAAACAAACAAACAAAAACTCAGTGAAACAACTTCAAAGTTCTACTTTGATGCCACATCATGCCTGCAGTGAGGTTCCCTGGGATTCTTAAATGCTATCACAGCAAGGGACAAGCTCCAGCAGGTTCTGTCAGGATGGGAAAGGGTTGAATATGGTGACAGTGTGTCTGTTATCCAAGAACCAGCCTATGTAAGTTTAGATAGGCTCATCATCAAATGGCTGGTCACTAGAAAGTACTTTTCCCCTCCCATTAATTCATGATGACCATCTACTGGGATGTACTCTCAATGAGGGGAGGTGGGGCCAACACCAAAGAAATCGCTGATCTCATGATTTGTATGCTTATAACTTCAGGGGACTGGACTTAGAGAATTGCAGAACAGAGTGATACTTGGACTAGGAATAAGGCTGAACAAAAATAATTATTTTCCAGTGGGAACTGTCAGAAAGAAGAATACATTTAGAATAGTGTGGAGGAAAATGGAGTGAGAACCAGGACTAGAGGAGAGGAAGAAATTTTGGTAACAAGCAAAGGCTAGAGGAAGAATAATGCGGGGGAGGACAATTAAATATACATAAGAGAAGCAATCAGGACTTAGTAAAAAATACAGCCAACAGTTTTTCATTTGTTGGATTTGAACAGCTAGTAGTACTTTAGGTGGATACAAAGTTGGATAAATAAAGAAAACATTCAGAAAAGGAGCCATTAGTTCATTGGGAGGGGTGGCAGGGTGTGGTAGTAAGGGCAATGAAAAGAAATGGTAATAACTAAAGGAGAAAAGGAAACTTATGGTGGTATCTTAGGGGACGTTGGGGTAGAGGAAAAGAAAGGGAAATGAAAATACTGAGAGGCATGCTTAAACTACGTTTAGGAGAACCACCAAAAAAGTATTCATTGTTTTTGAGGGATAGAGGTGGGGGTGGGGCATGTTAGAAAGAGAAAATGATGGTTAGCATTAGAGATAGGATGTGGAAAAGGCCTCCTGCAAAAGATAGCACTTTAGCTGAATCTTTTTTTTTAAACAAAGAGATAAAGCAGCTTTTATTTAGGTAGACCAGTATTTCACATGTTTATACATTTATATTTTATTCAGTCAATATTTTTTTATTCCCAATTCATGCATTTTAAAAGTTGTTTTATTTTCTCTACAAAGGATGGTGCAAATTTCCTGAAAATTTCCTTTTAAAATTCAAAGAAAGGAGTTAAGTTCCTCTAATTTACATGTATATGTATATACGTGTATGTATTTATGTGCATATATGCACATACATGTTAACATATGTGTATACTGTAACTTTAGCTGAATCTTGAAGGAAGCTAAGGAATTCTAAGAAATGGACATGAGGAGAGCTCAGAGAGCTCCTGGCTTGGGGATTAGCCAATGCATAGGCACAAAGCGGGAAAATGTTATGTGTGAGGAACAACAAGTAGTATGTGTGAGGAAGTAATACTTGAGGATATTGGAAAGATAGGAAGGGACCAGGTTGTGAAGAAGTATAAATGCTGGACAAAGTAATTTATATTTTATTTTAGAGGAAATAGTGACCCTTGGATCTTACTGATGACATAGTCAAACTTATGCTGTAGGAAAATGACTTTGGCAAGTGTATGAAAGATAGAATTGAGTGGCAAGAGGTTGAAAGGGGGAATCAATTAAGAAGCTATTGCAATAGTCTAGATGAAAGGGTACATGTTGGCCTTTGAGAGAAAAGCTACTTTATTATCATAGAGAAGAGAAAAGGAGAAGATAGTGGGGAATGATGTCAGGGGGGTGTGGACTGAGAAGGGAACAAGATGAAACTCAAGATAAATGCCTTTTTTAGTGAAGAATGAGATGAGGTGCTAAGCTGAGACAAGGGCAGAAGAGAGTGCTATGGGAAGCTTGAGGAAAAAAGAGAAGGCTTATGACAATTGTTATGGGGAATGGGATGGCCATCAATTATGAGCTAGTAGATGATTACCTTGGTGCAACTAAGTGACTACAGGTCCCAGTTAAGATTAAATAATACAAAATCATAGTGGATTTAACTATTGCTTTTCATTAGCATGTGAATAGGAGTAAGATATATGTATATATGTAGTAATTCAGGGTTGGTGTTTGGCAAGACATGATAGGACAAGGAACCAAGAGAATTAAAAGGAGAGGGTAGTGCAGAGTTGAATAAAGGGGTCAAGACTGAGAAGAGATGAGAGCATAGCTAGAGGAAGGGATGCTGGCCTACTAAAGCAGCTCATGGTAAGTCCAAAGAATAGGTTTAGAGATAGTAAGATATAAGGTGAGATGGAATAATACAATTTTATGGTTAAATAAAAGAACTTCTGGGTCTTGAACTTTATAAATGTTCCATTTGAGGGTGATGGAGAGGTCATGTGTGTGGCTTAGGTGGAGTAGAGTTGCATGTCATTGGTGTTAAGTAGATTGGGAAACCAGAAAGTTAGGGTATTTGAGAGAATGTCAATATGTATATTAGTCTCAAATTGGTACCCTACTAGGAGGGTAGGAGTTGAGGTGGGGAGGGAGACTGTGATTCATGTACTGGACTCAATGAAAAAGTAGGGGAAATAATGTGTGTGTGTTGGTTAATAGATAATAAACAACAGGATCTGAATTGGGTAATAGATTTAGATTGAGTAAAACTGGAATAATGTATTCCAAGCTTTCCTCTCTTTTAAAATAGAAAATGCCAGGTCTTATGTGATCCTGACTGAGATTCCTTGGTACTTGAACTTTTTCTCTATGGCTGTTTGCAACATTTTAGAAACCTGGAAACTGGATTTTGACTATGACATTCTTGGGAGTTTTAATTTTGGGGTTTCTTTCAGGAGATAATGGGTGGATTCTTGCTATTTTTACTTTGCTCTTTGATTCTAATAATTTTGGTCAGTTTTCATTCATGATTTCTCATATTATGGTATTTTTTATTATTGAGTTTTTTCAGCTAGTCTCATGATGCTTGGATTATATATCCGTGATTTGTTTCCTAGGTCAGTTGTTTTTGACGGGAGATACCTTATATTTTCTTCTATTTTTCATTTTTTTTAGTTTATTATAGTATTTCTTGTCTCACAAAATCATTTATATCTGTCTGGTTCAATTTAATCTTCAAATAGTCTGTTACTTGAGTAAGGTTTTGTACCTTTTGGCCTAAGCTCTTTATTCTTCTTCCAATCCTTTCCTGTGGAGATTTCATTTCCTTTTTCATTCTTTCCTCCAGAGTTCTCATTTAATTTATTACATATATATATGTGTGTGTGTGTATGTGTGTGTGTGTGTGTGTATATACACATATACATATATATTTAAACAATTGCTTCATTTCTTCTAGGAATTCCAGAACAGTTTGTGTCAAATCTGTGATTTTCTTTGAGATTTTTCTTGCATATGATTTGGATTTATTCTCTTCTTCTGAGTTTGTGTCTTGGGGCAACCCTACCTCAATGATGTTTCTTTTTCATTGGTGTATTCTTTTATTTGCTCATCTCATTTATCTATCTATCTATCCATTCATTCATTCATTATTTATTTATTAATTTATTTGTTTATTTTTTGTTTGCCCATTTTTGAGCTTTACTTTCTGAACTGGGATTTTGTGTCAGTGCTTTGTGTACTTATGGGAGGAATGGAGGGGGTCTTTTGTAGTCTGGCTATGCATTATCTGATATCTGGGTAATGAACACTATATTCTAAAAGGATCTCAGGAGTGGCTAGAGAGTATAATTATTATTGGAATGGATGGCCATTGTATGGCAATGTTATCTGTGAAGATTCAAGTGGCAGTGAGTTTCATAAGATGGAATGATCAAGAAAGGAAAAAATCCAAAATGAAATGTGTATTATGGAGCAGGAGTTCCTGCTCAGGCACAGTGGAAGAGGCTGACAGATTTGAAAGGGGACATTAGGGCAGTAGGGTTGAGGTGGATGGGGAAGAGAGTACAAATAACTGGGGTTGGAGAGAAGGAGTTGTTCTTTAGGAGGAGTTTGGGATCACTGGGAAAAGGAGAGTAGAGGGGTATAGGAATATGTTAACCTCTAGAGAATGAGTCCAGTCAGAATATCAGTAGATGGAAACAAGTCCTTTGATAAGGGCAGGTGATAAGAAGGGTCTAAGTTTTGAGGGGCTCTTGACATAGCCCTCAGTTACCTGGCAGCAGATGGTATTGCTGTGTTCTGGAATTGTCCTCTCTTCTTCTTTTATTCCCTATTTCTTTTCCTCTCCTTCTTTCCCTCATTCTTCCTTTCCTCTTTCATTTTCCCTTTCCTTTCTTTTTTTTTTCTTATGCTATTGGAAAGGCCATGTTCTTCCCCTTGAATTTACAATCAAAGGGCAGTTTTGATGCAGAAATCATCAAAGCTAGATTGAGTAGAGTCAGTGTAGTCAAAGGAAAGCAACTAAGAAAGAAATAAGGAGAGGAGGGAAGCAAGTCAGTTCTAAGATACATGAATCAGTTTTCCCTTTCATTGCTTGGAGGAAAGGAGAGAAAAGAAGGAAGGAAGGGTCATTAATAGCAAATTATGCTTTTCAGTTATGCTAGTATCAGTGCCTCTCTAGTGTGGTGCTTTTTGTTGCAAATTCCATTCTTAGGTTTTTAGGTAAAGTGTCCTTTCTCTCAAACCCTGTGCATGCAAAGACATGCCAACCAAACTCCAGTGTGTTTTCAGTGAAAAATTTCGTGTAAAATTCATTGCCTTGGCTGCAAATAAAAATTTAGATTTACTGTTATGTGACCACAACTTGATATTTTCATCCATAAAGCCCCAAGTTACTTAAACTTGCTTTGGTATATTAGATACACTGAAATGAACCATCTCATTTTCAGTAAGTGACCTTGAGGTGGCAGCAGCATTACATTCAATTCTGTGATGCACCAAGTCCATTAAAAAGAGAAAGTAAAAATCGCAATAAATCAAAATAATACTGATTGTTATAATTTTATTACCAGAGCATTAAGTCAATAAAACTTATCTGAAATGTCATTTGCATTGTATACAATTTTTACTAGTTATCCAGTATGTTTTAAAAGCATGTTTAAAGCAACCAAATGAAGAAATCAGTGATAAATTGTTCAAAAGCTGGGTCTTGTCTCATGCTGTAGTAAAATGAAATTCTATTTTGATCTCTTGTATTGTAAAGGATCCTTTCTGCAATCTTCTGATTGCACAATAATGCCTTATGTCTTCCTAACTGTATTTAATGCCCTAATGTCTGATTAAATATTTTCCTGCAAGTTGTCAGGCCCTTTTTCATTCAAGATTTTATATAGGAAGGTCATCTAATTATATGACATCCTTTCAGGGAAGGAGAATGTGTTTGTTTCTTTTAATAATGAGGAATAATGAAACTTATTTATGAAGGAAGTCAGAGAAATTTATTGAAGAATCACTACAAGAGAAACATGAAAATTAAAAACACACACACACACACATACCCCAAAACCAAACCCTAACCCATTCCTAAGAGCATATTCATTACTACAAAGCTTTAAAGTAATGAAATAGGTGTATGAAATGCAGGATATTGGATGATGTAATATTGTTTGTGTCAGGTACAATACATGTTTACTATGAATTTTCTTTCTTGTCAATTATTATTAGATTACCATATTATTATAGTATAATACTTAAGATGTAAGGAACTATAAAGTGTTTAGATGCATATTTTGATAAACATTTTTGTTGTATTTTTATGAGATTATTTGCTGAGATAGAATTTAGGTACTTTAGGAATCTGTTTCTGATTTCCCACCATTGCATTATATTAATTGCAAATAGCAGTATTTGGCCTGGTTGCCACTTTTGAGGGGCAGCTGGGTTGTGCAGTGGATAGAGTGTCAGACCTAGAGTCAGAAAGACTCGTCTTTGTGAGTTCAAATCTGGCCTTAGACACTTCCTTGCTGTGTGTAAGTCACTTAACCCTGTTTGCCTCAGTTTACTCATCTGTAAAATGAGCTAAAGACGGAAATGGCAAACCACTCCAGTATCTTTATCAAGAAAACTCCAAATAGGGTCATGAAAAGTTAGACATGACTGAAATGATTGAACAACAACAATGCCACTTTTGGACCTCAAACCAAAGGATTTTTCTTTTTTTTTTTCTTTCTTTCTTTTTTTTTTTTGCAGGCAATGGGGGTTAAGTGACTTGCCCAGGGTCACACAGCTAGTAAGTGTTAAGTGTCTGAGGCCGGATTTGAACTCAGGTACTCCTGACTCCAGGGCCGGTGCTCTATCCACTGTGCCACCTAGCCACCCCTGAAGTCATATTTGTAAAGCACTTTGCAAGCTTTAAAGTCATGTATAAATGCTAGCTAGTATTTGTTATTGTTCTCGTGGTTCCTCTTTCTTCACTCTGTATCTCTATACAAATCTCCCATTTTCTAAATTCTTCATATTCATGACTTCTTACTTATAATACATTCCATTATAATCTTCTCAAATTTCTTCTTCTTCTTCTTCTTCTTCTTCTCCTTCTTCTTCTTCTTCTCCTTCTCCTTCTTCTCCTTCTCCTTCTCCTTCTCCTTCTCCTTCTCCTTCTCCTTCTCCTTCTCCTTCTCCTTCTCCTTCTCCTTCTCCTTCTCCTTCTCCTTCTCCTTCTCCTTCTCCTTCTCCTTCTCCTTCTCCTTCTCCTTCTCCTTCTCCTTCTCCTTCTCCTTCTTCTTCTTCTTCTTCTTCTTCTTCTTCTTCTTCTTCTTCTTCTTCTTCTTCTTCTTCGCAGGGCAATGAGGATTAAGTGACTTGCCCAGGGTCACACAGCTAGTAAGTGTCAAGTGTCTGAGGCCGGATTTGAACTCAGGTCCTCCTGAATCCAGGGCTGGTGCTTTTTCCACTGTGCCACCTAGCTTCCCCCACCATTATAATCACATATCATAATTTTTTCAGCCATTTTCCAACCAATAGACATTTACTTTGTTTCCAGTATTTTGCTAGTACCAAAAATGCTGCTATGAATATTTGTATGTATGACTGTGTATAGAAATATACATGTATGTATGTACATGATTATGTCTGTAGATATACACATATACATATTTATATACATATAGGATCTTTCAGTTTTTTACTACTTTGGGTTCTATAGAAGGATATCTCAGTCAAAGGCTTCCAAATTGTTTTTCAGAAAAGTTGCACCAATTCCCAGCTCCATCAACAAAGTGTAAGTCAAAGGGTTTGTTTTTGATAAATAAATTCTTAGAAAATGTTAAATAATTTAAAAAACCTATATGCAAAAACCCCTCACTGACAAATTAAACAGTGTAGTATAGTGAGAGAGTCCTATTAGACTGGAAGTTCAAGAAAGCTGTTTTCTGGTCTCAGGGTTTAGACCTGGGATCTGATCTAGTTTAATGATGTGAACTTGGTTAGAGAATCACTTCCTCTTTCTGGGCCTCAGTTTCTTTTATACAAGAAGTAAGTTGAATTAGATTACATATTTACACACTTATATTCTGTGATTTTTCTTTCTATGCTGTTTTCCCTCTTCTTTGATGTGACAACTTTTGTCCAAAGATGAAAAGGCTGTAATAAACATTAACTCATTCATCTTCCTTGCTGTGTCCTTTATAAGCAGTGAACATTTTTATTCCCATTTTAGATGAAGGAACTAGGACCCAGTGGTAAATGGTGAACCCTGGATTTTTATTTTCCATCAAAAGTCACATTTTAAACTCATTTAATGTTGGAGTAGATGATCTCCAAGGTCCCTTTCAGTTTTAAAATTTCTACGATCCTATAATTTCCTGACTGGAGAAACTTAATGGCAAGTGAAGTACCTGAAGTATTAGGGTTATCAAAAATTCAGTTGCAAGAATATGAGTAGTCTATAAGGGAAGACACTACTTGCATTGATTGCTACAATTAGAAATGATCTTTGCTGGTCATCCTCTCTTAGGTTTATGTTTTTCTTGAAGTCAACTGATTTGAAGTTTAAAGGGATAGTTAGATATGTATTATTTAGGAACTACATTTGCTTCTAGATAAACTCAAGACTAATAATAATGACTCATTTCTATAGTACTCTAGTTTTTCAAAACACATTACATATTAATTACATTAGTTGGTCCTCACAATAATTACATTAGTTGGTCCTCATCCTGTGAAGGAGGTTTATTATTATTATCATCATTCAGTGGAAAGCATGCTGACTCTGGGATGAGGAAGACATAGTTTTAAATCCTGCTTCTTATGCTTGATACCTATGTGATTTCACCCCTCTAAGCCTCAGTTCCCTCATCTTTGATATGATAGATGGACTCTAAGGTCCTTTTCTAGATGTATGATCCTGTTTTACCAATAAGGAAACTGAAGCTCAGAAAGAGCAAGTAAGAGGGTAAGACCCAGGGCCACACAGCTAGTAAGTGTCTGAGGCAGGATCTGAACCCAGGTTTTTCTTACTCCAAGGGCAGCTGGGTGGCACAGTGGACAGAGTGCTGGGACTATAGTAAGGAAGACCCATCTCTGTGAGTTCAAATCTAGCCTCAGACATTTACTAGCTGTCTGAGCCTAGCTAAGTCACCTAATTGACAAAAGGCTAACCCTTTTTGCCTCAATTCCTCATCTGTAAAATGAGCTGGAGAAGGAAATGGCAAACCACTCTAGTATCTTTACCAAGAAAACCCAAAATGGGGTCATGAAGAGTCAGACAGGACTGAAAAACAACGGAAAAAACTTCTTTATTCCAAGTCCAGCATTATCAAATGTACTATGCTGCCCCCTCTTAATATATTTTCCTTATTTGAAAAAGGATATCTATTTAATTTTGATTTTAGCCTTTGGTTATAAATCCTGATTGGTTTCAGCACAGAAGACTCAATTAACACATTTTAACAAATATAGTGTTTATAATCACTGATTGTAACATCATTTATATGTGCTTTCTAGAAGATATTTAACTTTTGGTTGTTTTTTTTGTTACCTTGTGCTGTGTGATGATATGTATGGATCTCATAACTCTGCAAATCTTGCAGTAACCTGTAGTGCTATGGCCATATCGAACGGCAAGGATATCTCTTATTTGTTTGTCAATTTTAATAAAGCAATGTACTGCCTGATAAAGTTTATTTTATATGCTCAAGGAACCATCTCAGGAAACATATCAGCAAACAAAGGATAATTCCCAAATGGGCTTGTTAGTATCAGATTCTTTGGGAGAGAGGAATAGGGGAAATCTTGTATCCTTTAGACTGATTGTGTTACCTGAAACATTAATACAACAGTTACAAAATATGGAGAACAATTTAGGGCTCTCCAGGGTTAGATTTTCTAGTTTATCCGTGCATATGAGTGTAAAATAAATGAGTTCTGCACGTTGAGGTTTGGCATGAAGGTCCATATTGCCTGGAGAGTCGTCTTGACCTTGATGGGGAGTTGCAATTCCATTGAAATCAATTGCCAATACAAGTTGAATGAAGTTCTTATGACTGCCTAGTGTGCACTTCCCAGGCTTTCTGACAGTGTTGTGCAGCTCATAGTCATCTTTCAGTTCTTTAGTAGTTGAAAGGGACCTGTACCCTGCAGCTTTTCAGAAAATCAACTGAGAATTTGGCTTCTGTGTACTTTGAAAACATTCTCCACACACACATTCCTTCTTGACTCCATCTCTCAGCTAAGCGTTGTTCTCTTTTTTCATTACAAATCAAAAACATTTGGTACGTTATTATTGCAACCCAAACCTTTTATTATTGTCATTAAAGTTTCATACATTGATGGAGCATGGCTTTTATTGTCCCACTTCAGCAGCCCAATAGTTCTGATTAGCTCAGTGGAGTTCTCATTAAAGTAGAAGTTGTAGCTGGAACTCAGAAAATCAGGCTTCAACTTCCAGAGAGCTCACGATCAGCAGGTTTGCTTTGCTCTGACCTTGTGGGAAGAAGGTTTGGAGGCTGAAATTTAGCCGTTTTACCTATCAGAAATCACATTGTGACAAGGGGCTGAGCATTTCCTGGTATGAGTGCAAACACATTCTGCCCTACTTTTTTCCCCAAGCTTCTCCCCCTCCTCCACTTCCAGTTTGGAAAAGGATGAAATAAATGTGGTTAGGATGACAACAGACTTTGAAAGTAAATGTCTTAAAAGACAGTAATGGAGACAACATAAGTTCACTAAGTATACTTAGTGTTCCCAGCAACACCCCTTCCCCCTCCTCTTTCTGCCTGAAGTTGCTTACTTACTTTTAACATTCATTTAAAAAAAATTGTGAGTTCCAAATTCTTTCCCTCACTCCCACTGCTCCCCCACCCATTGAGAAGGCAAAAAAAGTGATATCAATTATACTTGTGAAATCATGTAAAACATATTTCCATATTAGCCATGTTGCAAAGAGAGAGAGAGAAAGAGAAATAAAGTGAAAAAAATGCTTGAAACTTTACTCAGACTTGATCAATTCTTATTCTGGAGATTGTTAGGACTTTTCATCCTAAATCCTTCAGAATTGTCTTGGATCATTGTATTGCTGAGAATAGCTAAGTTGTTGACAGCTGATCATCATGCAATATTGTTGTTACTGTGTACAAAGTTTGCTCAATTCTGCTCACTTCATTTTGCATCAGTTCATATAAGTCTTTCCAGTTTTTTTTTCCTGAGAGCACAATTTCATTTCTTACAGCATAATAGTATTCTATCACAATCATATACCACAACTTGTTCAGCCATTCCCCAATTGATGGGCATCTCCTCAATTTTCAATTATTTGGCACCAGTAAAAGAACTGCTAGGGGCAGCTAGGTGGTGCAGTGGATAAAGCACTGGCCTTAGATTCAGGAGTACCTGAGTTCAAATCCAGCCTCAGACACTTGACACTTACTAGCTGTGTGACCCTGGGCAAGTCACTTAACCCTCATTGCCCAGCAAAAAAAAAAAAAAAAAGAACTGCTATAAACATTTATGTGCATATATATTCTCTTCCTTTTTCTTTGATCTCTTTGGGATATGACCTAGTAGTGATATTTCTGGGTCAAAGGATATGCACAGTTGTATAGCCCTTTGGTCATAGTTCCAAAATTGCTCTCCAGAATGGTTGGATCAGTTTTTAACTCCATCAACAATGCATTAGTGCCCCAATTTTTCTATATTTCCTCCTCAAACATTTGTCATTTTCCTTTTCTGTCATATTAGCCATTCTGATAGCTATGAGGTGGTATCTGAGTTGTTTTAATTTTCAATTGTCTAATCAATAGTGATTTAGACCATTTTATATGACTACAGATAACTTTAATTTCTTTTTCTGGAAATGGACTTTTCATATCCTTTGACCAATTATCAATTGAAGAATGACTTTTATTTTTTAAATTTGACTCAGTTCTCTATGTATTTGAGAAATAAGACTTTTGTGAGAGAAATTTGAAGTGAAAATTTTCCTCCTAGTTTCTTGCTTTCCTTCTAATCTTGGCTGCATTGGTTTTCTTTGTGCAAAACATTTTTAATGTTAAAAATATCCACTATGATCTTTCCTATCTCTTGTTTAGTCCTAAATTCTTCCTTTATGCATAGATCTGAAAGGTAAAATATTCCATGCTCCCCTAATTTGCTTATGATTTCACCCTTTTTGTCTAAATTATGTGCCCTTTTTGAACTTATCTTGATATATTGTGTGAGGTATTGGTCTTTTTCTGTTAAACTGCTTTCCATTTTTCCCAGTAATATTTTTTTTTGTCAAATATTGAGTTCTTTTCCCAAAAACTTGGATCTTTGTGTTTATCAAACACTAGATTACCACGGTTATTTACTACTGTGCATTGTATACCTAATCTAGTCCGCTGATCCTCTATTTAGCCAATACCAGATTGTTGATGATTACCCCTTTGTAAAACAGTTTGATATCTGGTACTGCTAGGCTACCTTCTTTCACAGATTTTCATCTATTCCTTTGATATTCTTAAACTTTTGTTCTTCCAGATGAATTTTATTATTATTTTTTCTAGCTCTATGAAATAATTGTTAGTAGTTTGTTGAGTATGGCACGAATAAGTATATTAATTTAGGTAGAATCATCATTTTTTATATTGACTCAGCCTATCCATAAGCAATTAATATTTTTCCAGTTGTTCAGATCTGACTTTATTTGTGTGAAATGTATTTTGTAATCATGTTCATATAGTTCCTGGGTTTGTCTTGGTAGGTAGACTCCCATTTTTATTGTCTACAATTTACTTTTATATCGTCTACATTTATTTTAAATGGAATTTCTTTTTCTATTTCTTCTTATTGGACTTTGTTGGTAATATGTACAAATGCTGATGGTTTTGTGTGGATTTATTTTATATCCTGCACCTTTTCTAAAGTTGTACATTGTTTCAACAAGTTTTTTAGTTGATTCTCTAGGATTCTCTAAGTCTGTAATCTGCAAAGAGTGATAGTTTTGTTTCCTCATTGCCCATTCTAATTCCTTCAATTTCTTTTTCTTCTCTTATTACTATAGCTAATATTTCTAGTACAATATTGAATAATAGTGGTGATAATGGTCATCCTTGCTTCACCATTGATCTTATTGGGGAGCCTTTTAGCTTATCCCCATTACAAATAATGCTTGCTGATAGTTTTGATAGATACTTCTTATCATTTTTAAGGAAAACTCCATTTATTTTTATGTTTTCTAGTGTTTTTAATGGGAATGGGTGTTGTGTTTTGTTAAAAAGCTTTTTCTGCATTTATTGAGATAATTATATGATTTTTGTTGTTTTTGTTATTGATATGGTAAATTTTGTTGATAGTTTTCCTAATCTTGAACCAGCACTACATTCCTGATATAAATCTCATCTGGTCATAGTATATGGTCTTTGTGATATATTGTACAATATCCTTCCTAATATTATAAAGTTTTGCATCAATATTCATTAGGGAAATTGATTTATAGTTTTCCTTCTCTGTTTTTGTTCTCCTTGGTTTAGTTATTAAAACCATATCTGTATTATAAAAGGAACTTGATGGTATTCCTTTTTTGCCCCTTTTCCCAAATAGTTCATATAATATTAGAATTAATTGTTCCGTATATGTTTGGTATAATTTATTGGTGAATCCATCTAGTCCTCAGGATCTTTTCTTAGGAAGCTCCTTTGTGGCTTATTTAATTAATATATTTTTTGAAGATAGGGTTATTTAAATACTCTCTTGCTTCTTCTGTTAATCTGGGCAGTTTATGTTTTTGGTAAATATTCATCCATTTCATTTAGATTGTTAGGTTTATTGGCATATAATTTTACCAAATAGTTCCTCATAATTGCTTTAATTTCATTATCATTGGTAATGAATTTACCCTTTTCATTTTTGATGTTGGTATTTTGATTTTCTTCTTTCTTTTTTAAAATCAAATTAACCAATAGATTATCTGTTTTATTGTTCTCCCACCCCATAAAAACAGTTTCTAGTTTTATTTACTAGTTCAATTTTTTTAACTTTCAATTTTATTGATCTCTCCTTTGAGTTTCAGCATTTCAAACTTGGTGTTTAATTGGGGATTTTTAGTTTGTTCTTTAAAAAACTTTTTAATTGCATGCCCAATTCATTGATTTGCTCTTCTTCTTTTTATTGAGAGATATAAAATTTTCCCCAAGTCCTGCTTTGGCTGAATCCCACACATTTTGGTATTTGGTATTTGTCTCATTGTTATCATCCTCTTTAATGAAATTATTGGTTATTTTTATGATTTGTTTAGTTTCTAATTAATTTTTAATCTGTAATTCCAAGACTCTTTATTGAATATATTTTTATTGCATTATGGTCTGGAAAAGATGCATCTAATATTGATGTTTTCTTCATTTGTTTGGAAAGTTTTTATGCTCTAATACATGGTCAATTTTTGTGAAAGTGTCATATATAACTAAGAAAAAGATATACTTATTTCTATTCCCATTCAGTTTTTTACAGAGGTCTATTATTATATGTAACTTCTCTCAAGTTCTATGCATCTCCTTCTTTCTTGTTTATTTTAATGGTTAGAATTATCTAGTTCTGAGAGGGGAATATTGAGGTCCCCCACTAGTATATTTTTATTGTCTGCTTCCTCCTGTAACTCATTTAACTTTTCCTTTAAGGATCTGGATACTATACCATTTGCTGCATTTATGTTTTGTAATGATATTACTTAATTGTCTATGATACTCTTTTTTAGCAAAATGTAGCTTCTCTGCTTATCTCTTTTAATTGGGTAAATTTTTGCTTTTTGCCTTTTCAGAGATCATGATTGCTGCTCCCATTTTTTTAAATTTTACTCCAACTAAAGCATAATAGATTCAGTTCTACTCCCTTATTTTTATTCTGTATGTGTCTCTCTGTTTAAAGTATGTTTCTTGGAAACAAGGTATTGTTGGATTCTACTTTCTAATCTATTCACCTATCTACTTCCATTTTATGGATGAGTTTGTCCCATTTATATTTATAGTTATGATGACTAATTGTGCCTTTCTCTCCATTCTATTTTTTTCTGTTTATTTTTCTGTCTCTCTCTTTTTACCCTCTCTTGTTTGCAAATTGTTGTCTTCTGAGTTTGTTCTTGGTCTTCCCTGTTACCACAGTAGCTGTTGATGGTCAATTTCTTTTTTTGCTATTTGCTTATTTTTCTAGCCTATTCCTTGTCTTTATGTGAATGTTGGGCTCTGCTCCAGGAGTGGAGGGGGCAGTGTCTTAAGCTTCAGGTTTTACTTGCTGCTGTTTTCAGAACTAGTGCTGGGGGTCTGTAAATTTCTGGTGCTTCCAAGGTGCTATGATCCAAGGAAAGGTGAGGTCACTGCTCTCCTGGCCTTTGCTCTGGTCTTTGCCCAGGAAAGGACCTTGCTTCCCTGCAGTCACAAGTACTAGTGGTCTTCTTAGCCTTGGAATTGTAACTATGTTCCTGCTCTCTTACAACCAACCACAAGCACTAGTGCCCCTTTCTGCCTTAGATCTGAGACCAAGTTCTCTGCTCCCTTATGAGATACCAGAAATGCTCTTCTTGGGCCTGAACTGTAAGTATGACTCCTGTTCCTCTTTGTCTGCAAGTGCTAGTGTTCCCCTGGATCTGTGACCCAGAGAAAACCCTAATGGAGTCACAGAGAGTCAGACATGACTGAAAAATGACTCAAAAGCCAAGGCCTGATGGTTGTGTTGCCAAAGTGTGCCCTGTATTCCTGACCAACCCCCATATTGGTGTCCCAGACCTCTCCTGATGACCTCCTAAGTTGTCTTGGGCTGGAAAGATCTCCCTCTCTCTCTCTGTCTCTGTTTCTGTCTCTCTCTTTCTGACCTGCTTTGCCACTCCAGAATTAGATTTGAAGCATTATTTTAAAGTTGTTTAGAGGGGAATGTTGGAAGAATTCAGTTGAGTTGCTGCCTGTACTCCACCATCTTGGCTCTATCTCTCTGCCTGAAGTTTTTAAGCTCATTTTGGCCAAAAAAAGAGAAGACCACCAACAGCTAGGCTCTGTTGGGAATAAAATTATTTTCCCCCCTGCTTTTAAGGAAGAAAAATTGTGTTTGGATTGAACAGAATGTCCTGATTTCATAGTGTTGTCAGATATGGTACAACTTTTGCCTGAGCTATTTCTACCTGAGTCAATTAAGTCTGTCTTAGTATTTCTAGTTTTGGGAAATATTCCTAGATTCCTTTTATTTTATTTGCTTTTCTAATCCTTTGAGTAACCAAGCTCAATAAGAACTCCCATCCCATGCCAAACTTCTAGTGTATTCTGTACATTGAAATTGAAATTCCCTATATTATAGCAAGCTCAGAAGGGTAGAAATGACCAGCACTACTCCCAGCTGAGAGTAGTGAGCAAAGAAAGGATAAAAAATGCACAAAGCTTTTTCTTCTAAGGAATGGCACAGAAAAGATTAAAAAAAGGCCTATTATCAGGATCATTTTAGCTCAATGAGTACAAGATGGTAACCTGATTGAACTCATTTTCCTTTTTTTTTCTTTTCTGAGGAAAAAAATATTCAAAGTGCAGTGAAGGACTTGAGTTGCCTATGCTGAATATTAACTCATAGGATTAACAGGCTGCAGTGTTTAATGTAAAGCCAATCACCAAGCTGGCACCAAGGAGCAATGCAAAACCTGACTTGTTGGAAAGTGTGTGTTATTCAGAGGGTCTTTTATTGCAGCAAGCTAATGCACTTGGCAATAATCTTCTGATTTCTTCACAGAGGTGTTATTCATTTCTAGGCAGCCAATCAATTTCTGTGAATCTGTGTGGTTTCACATATCCAAGATCTTGCCTTGCTTGAGTATCACCCTCCTCTGCCATACCCCGCCCAGACAGATTGTTTCTTTTCAGTCATCTGCCCATTCTCTGATAACAGAGATACTGATTCTTCAGGGAATCTTCATCATCATCTTCAACAAACACTGGGTCATTCCACTGGTTAGTAGAGTTTTAGGGCCCATTGATATCACTTTAAATTCTGGTTCTCTCCCCCCCTCCAATCTAGGATAAGGAGTGTGGTACAGTGGGAAGAGTACTGGTTTCAAATCCTAGTTCTGCTTCCAGTATCTCCTGTGTCACCTGTGTGACATTGGGTGAATCACTTCATCTCTGGGCCCTTCCATCTGTGCAATGAGTGGGTTGGACTGGATAGCCTCTGAAGTCCCATCTAGCTCTAAATCTGTGATCCTTTGATCCTTTCAGAGAGGACTTTATTGCTGTTTGTTTGTTTGGCAGTCAGGTGACATCTATGGACCTCTTCTTAGAATAATGCTTTTAAAAGCATGGGATTACAAAGAAAACCAATTATGTTGAAGTCAAAATGTAATTTTTTTGTCATCCAAGTTCACAAATCACTAAAATCCTTGTATCCCAGGTTAACATCACTTGTTCTAGTGTGTATTTTATTTTAAATTAATTTTTAATTAACCAGAATCTACCCTCTATAAAAACACATAACAAATATATATAGTCAAACAAAACAAATACCTATATTAGCCATGTCCAAAAATATATTTATATGTCAATATGCATCACCTTTCTAACATGTATTTTAAATTAGTTTTCTAAGTTGGTGAGAAAAATCATTCTACCTAAACAAGAATTAAAAATTGCAATTTTGGATGTAAGTAGCCATTTCATTTCTAGGTCAGCTCTTAGGTTCCTTTATATCTCTTCCCAGAATGGTGCTCTTTGTTGATACCCTGTGAAGAAGGCTTTTTAAAAAACACATTCTGATATCATGGCTTATTAAAGAGACTCTGGAAGCAGGAACTGAATGGTCTGTTAGAGTCAGAGGGCTACCATAATAAGGAAAGTAGTATGATCATTAGAATATTAAATTACATCAAGACCTTTTTCTTCTCCCAATCTGCTTTTATTGAATTTTTGTCGTGAGCACTAATGTAGAGTCATTCCACATTTTACCTTCCATTAGGACCTTGGTAAAAGACATAGAAGTGTCCCTGAATGGTATAATGGTTGATTTTGTGTATGCATGTGTATTGGTGTGTAGGGCTTGCATTTGTATATGCCACTTGAGTAACTGAATGGGCAGTTGGATTGCAATTAAAGACTACCTAAGGTAGATTCTAACTAATCAATTATCCAAAACCAAAGAGCAAACATTCACTGTGAACCCTCTACTAGGTGTAATGGTGGGGAGGGAAAGATCATCTTTGGCTTCAAGGAACTGACATTCCTGAAAAGTGAAACAGAACAAATTATCTATCTATCTATCTATCTATCTATCTATCTATCTATCTATCTATCTATCTATCTATCTATCTATCATCTATCAGGAAAGGGTGCAAGAAACCTTACATGTAAACATACAAACAAACTCAATAAGCATTTCAAATCCAAACAAGTTCAAATTAACCTATTACAAAAGGCATATGAATGTCAAGGGAGCCGAGAGTATCCTTAGCTGTGGTGGTGATATCAGCCATAGCTTACCTTTGCTGCCGTCTCTCTAAGAATTAGAATGATGGTAAGAATAACAGATATACCTTGCTTTTAGGAATAGGTACACAGATATGAGATATTACTGTGCCCTGCTAAAAATAATCAATGTCTTCCCTCTTGCTTTTAGGACAAAATACAAGTGCTTGACCTGGAAATCAAAGAACTCTACCGTCTGACTTCAG
The DNA here is from genome assembly GCF_019393635.1 of Dromiciops gliroides. Classification (NCBI taxonomy): domain Eukaryota; kingdom Metazoa; phylum Chordata; class Mammalia; order Microbiotheria; family Microbiotheriidae; genus Dromiciops; species Dromiciops gliroides. Next base: position 415,856,370 of record NC_057862.1, on the reverse strand, counting down.
TTCATTTTTCCAGGTTTATTTCATATTACTCCTTTTCATGTGCTCTCTGGTCTATTAGCCAAACTGCTCTATTATTTGTCCTCTGAACTTGACTTTCTATGCCTTGTATTTGTGCATAGAATGGACTTCTTTCTCACACTCACTTCTTAGAATTCCTTGTTTCCTTAAATTCTGATAACATCTCTTGGTGCTAAGGCTTTCTAGGTCCCTCTTGCTCTTAGTATTACCTCCATCCTAAAACAATCTTACATTTATTTATCTATATACCTGTTGTTTCCCCAGTGCCTAACACCATACCTGGTTCATATTAGGAGCTTCATAGATGGTTGTTGATTAGTTGAATGATTTCTTGATACCACTTCCCCAAGTAGAATTTGAAGGCAGGAAGTGTTTCATTTTTGTTTTTTGAATACCAGTCCCTTGTACAATGGCTTGAACATGGTTGATATTTAATATGAGTTTTTGAATTGGATTGAATTCCAGCTAAGTTGGCAATGACTGTCTACAAAGCAAATTCTACTTTCTCCTTGACTTCCATTAAAAAACCAAAGATATGTTCACACAGATATAATCCTACAACAGACTGAGTTGAAAACTTGTAGTGAAAAATGAGTTGTGATGGTGATCTGATCCATGGCATGCTGAGTGTTGCAGTACTGGAAGTGTTTTTGTAGCACTTTCAAACATTTTCAACATTCTGCAATAAACAGTTACTAAGTACCTGATTATGTAGGCACTGTGCTATGTTCTGGGTGAGGGATGCTACAAAATTTAGATAAGACAATCTATGCCTTAAAAAGTGTACAATTTAGTAGGATAGAGATAAGCACAGGAACAGGTATTAAACTTGTTATTTATATGGTATAGGAGTTGGTGGGAGAAGGAAGCTCCTTCTAGCAGTATAGGTCAGCATGCTCTTTTCAACCTAGAGTGTTAGAGACATGCTTAGACAGTCAATGAGAATTTATCAAGGACATATGTGTCAGGCACAGTGCTAAGTGCTGGGGATACAAAGAAAGGCAAAAGACAGCCCCTGCTCTTTAAATTTGGCTTCAGACAATTGACACTTACTAGCTGAGTGACCCTGGGCAAGTCACTTAACCTTCATTGCCCTGCACCAAAAAAAAAAAAAAGACATATACAGGGCAAATAGGAGATAATCAACAGAGGGAAGGAACCAGCATTAGGGGGGAACCAGGAAAGACTTCTTGTAGAAGGTAGGATTTTAGGTAGGAAATAAATAAAGCTAGACATGAAGAGAGAATTTTCAGGCATAGGGGACAGCCAGTAAAAACACCCAGAGTTGGGAGATGGAGTATGATGTAAGAAACAACAAAGAGGCTATTGCCACTAAATTTCAGAGTTGGGGTGGGTGGGGTCAGTGAGTAAGGAATAAGAAGGTTAGAAAGATAGGAGGGGACCAGATTGTGAAGAGTTTTGAATGCCAGAGGATTTTATATTTCATACTGGAGGTTATAGGGAGCTAGTGTATTTTATTGAATGGGAGTGCGGTGTAACAGTTAGAATTGTGTTTTAGGACAGTTTGACAACTGAGTGGAGGATGGATTGTAATGGGGAGAGACTTTAAGCAAGGAGTACAACCAGTAGACTATTGCAATAGGTGTCATTTAACATTTTTGCCTTGAGAATTGTAGGTCCTATAAGATGAGGAATATCTTATTCTAACAAATATGTTGATTTAAAATTCTGGAAAAGAATTTTCCTTAAAACAACAACAAAAAACTCTGTAGTTTTACATATAATCTTATCACCTTGTATATCTTCCCAAGGAAGATTATCAGGAAGTAAATATCAGTGTTCTCCCAGTTTTATGAATTGGAAAGCTGAGGCACAGTAAAGTGACTTTCCCAAGGTGATATTAAATGTCACTGACAGAGGAGGAAACAGAAGCCATATCTCCTGATCTAGTCTTGTGTTTGGTCAAGCATGTCATTGATTTTCCAGTGTGTATATTGAGCTTTGTACAATTCTGATCTCTAAACACAATTTCTAGGATAGGGTTAGGATGTCAGGCTGTATACAAGGGAGAAAACACATAAACCTGTGCACTATGACCCCCCCTTTTTTTTTTTATCAAAAAGTGACTTGAAGTGCTTTGAGGTATGGGTATGTAAAACATTACAATTTCACTCCATTCTATCCTAATGCATCCCACAAACATTAAGTTCCTACCATGTTTGAGTACCATGCTGTACAAAATCATATGTCTGGCTTTATCACTCAATGTACTATAGCCACATCCTTTAACTTTGTTGAAGTACTCCTAAGGTGCTAATTACCTGTGTTTGTTGTTGTATTCTATAACCCAGTCTTTCTTCCATCCAAATGTTCTATTCAGCATATATTTGTGGTTTTTTAAAATTTTAAGTTAAATTAATTTGGACAGTTTTCAAATATCCTTTGAAATAATGAAAAATGTCCTGGGTTGGGGGACAGTGGTTACATAGTCACAAAACTAGGGTTGTGAATTAATGTGGTTTTTTTTCTGTTTTTTTGTTTTTTTGGTGGTGGGGCAATGAGAGTTAAGTGACTTGCCCAGGGTCACACAGCTAGTAAGTATCAAGTGTCAGAGGTCGGATTTGAACTCAGGTCCTCCTGAATCCAGGGCTGATGCTTTATCCACTGCGCCACCTAGCTGCCTGAATTAATGTTTTAAAGGCAGTATTTCCTAGGTTTATTTAACCCATAAAAATCTGGATTCATGAAGGAGCTAGAGTTAAACTTAGGGCAAGGTTTCCCAGGCATGGAAATGAAAAGGGTTTACTCTGAGAACTCTGGCTATATTATTCTTGAACAAATTTAATGTTGAGATGATTTCCAGACTAATGGGGTTCCTGAAATTCTATTAGCCTCAATCAATCAATAAACATTTATTAAGCATCTACTATTTGCCGGGCCCTGTGCTAAGTTCTGGGGAAACAAAAAAGAAGCAAAAGACAGTCCCTTTCCTCAACGATCCCATTGTCTAAAGAAAGGGGTGGGGGATTCAATAGACAAATAAGCATATACAAACAAGCTATATAGAGGATAATTAGGAAATAATTAAAAGAAGGAAGGCACTAGAATTAAAGGGGGTTGTGAAAAGCTTCCTGTGGAAGATAGGATTTTAGTTGGGACTTAACAGAAGCCAGGAAAGTCGATAGGCATATTTTCCACCGTAGTCTGTGACTAAATAAGGCAGTTCAGGATGGTGAAACACTCTATATTTTGAGTGAGAGGTCCTGGAAGCAAAGTATTGCTCTGCTACTTAACAGTTGTGTGGCCTTAGGAAAAGCATTTTGCCTCAGTTTCATCATCAATAAAATGGGTAAAATAATGTTTGCTTTGCCTGACTCATACGTGTGTTATGAAGAAAATGCTTCATAATCCTAAAACACTATATAAACGTGAGCTAGTATGACTTGATCTTAGCAGCATGAAAGTGTCTTTTATCTTTTGAAGTTTTATTGAAACTTTTGTTTTATGCACCAGGCATTTCCCAACACACAGCCACCTCCATAGAACCCTCCCTTGTAACAAAGAAAATAGGTAAGCAAAACTGACTGACATCATGTAAGCAACATTTTGTACCTATAGTCAGTCACCTCTCTATTGAGAAGAGGAAACCGTTTCATCATTTGTCCTCTGGGACCAAAATTGGCTGTTGCATTTCATCTGAGTTCATCTGCATTTTAGAGTTGTTTCATTTATATTATTGTAGTCACTGAATATTGGTCTCCTAGTTCTGCTCTATCTGCCTTGCATTAATTCATATTAGTCTTCTCATGTTTCTCTGAATTCCTCATATGCACTGTTTCTTATGGTACATTCATATACCATACCTTGTTAAGCCACTCTCCAATTGATAAGTACTAACTTTGTTTTCATTTATTTTGCAACTGCTTAAAGTACTGTTATGAATATTTTGAAATGTGTAAGGCCCTTCTTTCTGTATTTGACCTTGTAGGATTTACTGGGTCAAAGGGTATGAAAATCTCATTATTTTTTCTAATGTAATTCTGAATTGATTTGACTAGTTCATAGCTCCATCAACTAGTGTATCTTCCCATAGCCCTACCAACATTGACTATTTTCATCTTTTATCATCCTTTACACTTTGAGGAAAACTCCCCTATCAATGAACCAACCTTAAAATTACATTGCTTGATATATACAGGATAGGTAGTAGTGGATAATCCAATAGCAATTTCTTTGTTATTGACTAAGAAGTTGGTAAGAACCCACTTCTGCCACTTACTAATTATTTGATTTTGGGCAAGTCACTTAAGTTCTCTAGGCATCAGTTTCCTCATTTATAAAATTAGAATTTTGGACTAGTCCTTAATCTATGCTCCTTTGATCTCAAAATAAAATCCCAGAGTTATAATTTGAAGTTCTCTTTATTACTGATTTGAAACATTTTCAGGGGCAGCTAGGTGGCACAGTGGATAAAGCACCGGCCCTGGATTCAGGAGTACCTGAGTTCAAATCTGGCCTCAGATATTTGACACTTACTAGCTGTGTGACCCTGGGCAAGTCACTTAACCCTCATTGCCCCACCACAAAAAAAAAAAAAGAAAAAGAAAGAAAGAAGAAACATTTTCATATAGTTGTTGATAGTTTTAATTTTTTTTAATTATTCATGTCCTTTGACAACTTTTATATTAAGGAATTATTCTGGTTTATTCATTCATTCATCCATCCATCCATCCATCCATTCATCTCTGCTGGTAAATCAGGCCAGGCTTAGCTCCTCTCCCAAAAGTCACTGTTTTCTCCAAGAGCACCAGAGTAGATGCTGAGTATTCCCCCTTTCCTTCCAGTGTGACCTTGTTCATGGTGTAGATATAACCTCCTCCAACTGCTCTGGTGGGTGCTGCTGTTGCCTTGCCATTATGGTAGATGATGGATCTTTAAAACTAACAAAGTTACCTACCCAAGGAAAGAAAAAACACCAAAAAAATAAAAGGCAGCCATGAACTCCCTGTATGAACTTACCTGGCTAAGTTCTCTTGCACTACCTACCGCATGGGGTAGGATCACTATTTCACTGGTATAGACAGGTATATCATCCTTCTTTCACCTTGAGAACAATAGCAATGAGACAGCCCAGCTACAAACTATCTCTCCTTTTAAAAGGTCCCTTGAGAAATTAGTTCTTCTGCCTTACCAGCCAGTCTGGGGACTCATTGACACCTTTCACTGCAATGCCTTAGGTCACACATGGCTGGAGGTAGGCCCTCTCCAACCCCATGGTACATGGTTGGAACCAGTCAAGAAATATTTGGATATGCTCCAAAGGAATTGCCCCTATAGGCTGTTTGTAATACTAGATGACCAAGTGTCCCATGAAATGATTTTTTTGTTGTTGTCTTTGGGTACATTATAAAACTAACTCCACCAACTCTTTTATTTGGCTCTACAAGGAGAAATGGTGTGTCATATTTCCCTTTAAATATAACCTCTTCTGGTTTACTGTCAAGACTGATCCAAATAAATTTCTTCAGTAGGATGTCCACTCTGGTCACTGGACAAGGATCTCATATTTAGAGTAACAATAGTTAAATTAATGTTATAGACAATCTTAAATCTTTGTAATTGTCAGCACCCTGTCTCTTCTCTGTCATTATGCCATCACCACTAAGAAGCATAAGGGGGGATGCGTAGGATTTTATTTTTCTTTGTTTCATGGGTTTCCATGGTCAAAGAATTCATCACCAAATGGTCACCCTAACTGTGATGAGCTATATCAAAAAAGTCTAGGCTTGTCCTCAGAAAGCAGACAGTCTCTTGATAAGACTATAATCAAAACTTTTCCATCATGTTATAATCTGCTAGGTCCTATGCTTCACTGCTACACCTGATGTGAACCTTGCCTAACCAGCATAGCACAATGAGATATTGATATGGGACTTTGGGGAGGATACCTTGTATATCAGATTCCTCCTAACCCCCAGAAATATTTGATACTAAATTTTCCTCCAAATCTGCAGTTTCACTTCTAATTCTAGTTGCAGTGAACATGAATTCATACAAAAACTTTTAAATTCTGTTGTTTTTCAGTTGTTTCAGTTGTGTACAACTCTTCATGAACTCCATTTAGGGTTTTCTTGGCAAAGAAACTGGGTTGGTTTGCCATTTCCTTCTCCATCTCATTTTACAGATGAGGAGACAGGCAAATAGGATTAAGTGACTTCCCCAGGGTCATACAGTTAGTGAGTGTCTGAGGCTAGATTTGAACTCAAGAAGATGTCTTACTAAATCCAGGTCTGGCACGCTACCTACTGCACTATCTATATATGCTATACAACCAGAAATCTAAAAGGCATATCCTACCATGCTCCTTTATTATTTTTTTGTGTGTGACCTTTTTTGTTCAGGTGACTCAAATATTTAAAGCATATGTTGTAAGATGCTGGTCTAAGCTTACTTTCTGCCAAACTGCTTTCTAGTCTTCCCAGCTGTTCTTTTGAATAAAAAGCCATTTCCCCAGTAGTTGTGTTTCTGGGTTTGTTAAAAACTGTACAATGATCAGATAGTGTTTTTACTGAAAACACAAGTATGAATGACTAGTACTTTTATGTGAACTTCTCCTTGGATCAGCCTGTTTTGAAGTTCCAAAGCTTAAACCCATCCAGCTGCCAAAGCTGCTTCTCTTAGCTTATATCTTCACAGTACCCTTCCTCTCAATTTGTTAGCTTTCTTTGTGCTGAAACATTTCAAAAGAGAGACTGAACCAAGCAATAATAATATCTAGCAGTTTTTATTATTTTTAAAAATAGGTTTTACATTATATTGCTTGTTGGTATGCCATAAAAGTCATTTTAGGAAAAAGCCATCTGCTATTTTGTTTCCAAATATCAGAGGCAGAGCTATGTCCAATTTTAATGTCATAGTGTTGGACTATGTGCTGTGTTAATCTGTCCTATGATAACAATGAATTAAAGGAGATGGTGAAGAAGGGGCATCGAAAGAGAATCTGTCTCCCCCAGATAGCAATAATGATTCCAGGAGACAGCTTTTGTTGAATTATCCATATCTTTCCTTAGCCATGTATGTGCAACCCACAAACTCCTTAGCACAGTCACAGACAGAGAAACATTCTGATAAGGTAAAATGAGCGTTTCCCAATAGCCTATCAGGAACAGCAGTATTTTTAGGGCTCAACAGAAGAAAGATGGGGGCCACTTTCCTCAATGGAAAACTCTTGGTGTGGCATGAAGCTGGTTCTTTTTTTTTAAACTGAATGTGGGATCCTTTATTTATTTATTCTTGAGAGAGCAGGGGTACAGTTGTTTACTTTGCTGTCAGAAGACACCTGCAGTTATGCTCATAGAGAAATTCTTAATAGCTCTAGGGAGCTGGAAACCATCAGACCTTTAGCATGATAAAGATTTCATCCAGGCCAACCTTGTTCCTTGGAGACACAGGTCCAAGGTTTTTATGAACTAACTGCTTCTAAAGAAGAGGTGGATATTGCTCTAGAGAGTAAGTCTGAGTTGGAGATAAGTAGAGAAAACCTAGGGATGGAGAAGGCTTGATGGTAATAAAGAGTCCATTCTAGTGATCTGACAGTTTAATCTGAGAGACTCTTTGGATATATCATTTGTGTGGAGAACTCAGGATGCTAGTCTGTCTGTATATACATTTGGTGCAAATGTCCCGCAAATGCCATTTCATCCTAATTGTGTTGTGGGAAGTCAATGAATTGTCCTTTGCCCCTTTTATCCCTTTCGTTTTTAATAATTCCCAGGCAAGTGTCTCTTCTGCTGCACAATTTCAAAATTTCCTAAACAGCTACACTTGAAGCTTTACTTACGTCCATAGAGGCAGTGTAGTATAATGAAGAGAGTGCCTAATCAAGAGGCAGGATGGCTTAGGTTCCAAGTCTGCCTCTCACACTTAGAATTTGGATGACCAGGGATAACCTCCTGGAGCCCCAGTTTCCTCATCCATAAAATGGACATGATAATACCTGTACCTGGGCTATTAGGTGGCACAGTGTATAGAGTGCTGGGTCTGGAGTCAGGAAGACTCATCTTCCTGAGTTCAATTTTGACCTCAGACACTATCTGTGTGACCCTGGGTAATTCACTTAAGCCTGTTTGCTTCAGTTTCCTCATCTGTAAAATGAGTTGGAGAAGGACGTGACAAACCATTCCCGTATCTTTGCCAAGAAAATTCCAAAGGAGGTCATGAAGATTTGGACACTATGGAAAAATGATTGACCAAAATACCTGTACCTATCTCACAGTGTGATTCTGAAGTTCAAGTGAAATTATATACACACACACACACACACACACACACACACACACACACACACACACACACACACATATATATATGTATATATGTATAGCCTTACCAGCCTTGAAATACTTTGATACTCTGTTCCTGTGGGTGATTATTACTCCTATGAATGGAACTCTTGGATGGCAGTGGGTGTGAAGCAGTCAGACATTGAGGTGTGCAGTAACTATGGGGGTGGTAGTGAAAAGGAGTTGAGTTTATTATGAAAATTATCATAGACAACATTTGCTGAGGTGTGTGTGTGCACGCGCGTGCGTGTGTGTGTGCGCCTGTGTGTGTATGTGTATGCATGCACCCCAAGTATGTGCTTATGTACCTATGGATATATTGATAGACTAGCATAAAGCATGTTGACAGCATTAAAAAGAAAACAAAGAAATTCTGTTGCCACAGATATTGATCTCTCTGAGTATGTGTACCATTGCAACGTAGAGGAGGAAATGGCTACCAGAATAAAAGCAGGCATTCTGCTCTCCCAGTATCACACTCTGTGACAGACTGTTAAGGCAATACTTATGGTCCCAATCACACATTTCTCTTCTAGGAATCAGATCGAGGGGATGCAGAGGCCCAAATCAACTACTGCGGTATGGCTGGCAATCTCAGAGAGATGACGACCTGCCAAATTCCTGACACACAGGCGGATGTGTAAGCGGTTGTAGTAACTTACCCAAAAAGCTGTTTTCCCTTAAAAATTATTTTAAATTTCCTTGTAGAAAAGTAAGACAATTAAACATATTCACATAAGTATATGTATATATTATACACACATACATATATGCACATATATATACATACATATGCATACACATATTCTTTTAGTCTCTAAAAGTCACTCAGGTAACAAATAGCTTCATTGAATCAGTTAGCAGTGGGAATCAGTTGCTCTTAGCTTCTAGGCTCAGCTGGTGTGGCAGGATCAGAGTACTATGGATCTCTTTGAGTATAAACTGAAGCAGGGACAAATGGACATACCACATACCTCCTGTCTGCTATTGGGGTTGCCTTTTGAGAAGGAGTTTCTGGGAAATGAATGGCTTTAATGGAGGGGAAAGGTTTATATAACACCCTTAATTTTGCCATTGAATTCACCAGGAAAATAATAATGACAACAGTAATAACCAGGACAAAGAAGACCTTGTCTGATATGTGTGACTTATAACAGTAGCATAAAACTTTCATCATCTTGTAATCTATAAATGAAATGAAGGCTGATAGCTTATGTCTCTTAAACAAATCTGCAAAGGCTCTTACAACAAGGAATTAGTCATGTCTTGGGAATGGGCTTCCTAGAAATCTTCACTATCTGTGGGGAGTTTATTAAACACATGAACTGCATAATATTTCTCTGCACAGTGGCCATTTGATTACCAGGTTTCGACTTTCCTAAATTCTCCTTAACATAATATTTCTTATAAAGCTACAACATGCAGTGATTCAGATGGAATCCCACAGGGAGAGGTACAATTAAGAATCTTATGCAATAACACATTCCTTTGTCCTTACAATTAGCATATGTATGGGCATCTGCAGTGGAAAAAAAGTGCTGATGCAAGTACTCTGAGTTTACTTTTTCTTTTTGCTGCACCGTATTTGATATATTTGAGTTATACTTATATACCTCAGCATTATGATAACACGCAGGCACTGACTCCTAGGATAATGACACTTAGAAAAAAAAAAAGTAATCTTCTCCGGAGGACATCGTGCAAATGTCCTATGCTTATAAATTCTGACCTCTCTGGCTATATCTGCTCAACTCCCCAAACACACAGTCAATTCAGTTAGAAAGTCCATTTAAACAGTTGACACACCCAGATGACTTAATCTTGGAGTTGACTGAGTATTTAGGTGTCTACTTGCTGTTGACATTCACAACATCCCATCTTCTGCCTTTATGCCTTTTCACAGGTTGCCCCTCATACCAGCAGTAATCTCTCTTCTCATTTTCACCCCTTGGATTACCTGCTTCCTTTTACACCTCTGTGCAAGTGCTACATTCTACAAGATGTCTTTCTTGATTCACTCCACTCTCCCATTTGTTAGTGCTCTCCCTACCCAGGATTACTTTCCATTTACCTTGTATATGACATATTTTAATTTATTTACATGTGTATATTGTCCCTCCCCCCTTTAGAATATGACTATTTTCTTTTTTTTAATCCCTAGAACGTAGCAAAATGCCATGTTTAATACCTGCATAATGAAAAGGATTGAATTGAAGTAAGCAATTTGTTACTCTTTCAAAGTGTAATCACTGCCCAGGGACATGGGTAAGGTTAAAGTAGTAGATGGAGAAAAGAGTTTGCATATGGATAGACAATTTCCTTTAAGTGGGTGCTAGACATGGTACTCTCCTAAAAGTCACAAGTTCAATACTTGCAGATCAAACTTAAAGCAGTGGCTCTAGTAAAATCTGAATGGGACAAAAGGTGAATGAAAGGTGTGGGATAAAGCTGCCTGGACCTATTGTCAAGGTTCCATTTTTGCTGATTTCTACCATTTTCTGCCTTATGCCATCGCACAGGTTGAATTTTCTTTGTGTAGACACTAAGTCCTATTCACAAGCCTCATCAAGACAGGAAGGTGATCCTGGGTTCTTAAATAAATCAGGAAGGTTTAATCAGGATGGAAAGGTTTCAATCAGAGTTCTAACAGCAGACTATCTGCTTTCTGAAGACTAACCTAATTGGGTACTCCTTATCATAAGTAAACTGACTATTCCATGATGAATTATTTGGCCACAACAACCCATGAAACAAGTAAAAATGCAAAATGGTCATCAGTCCTATGCAATCCCCTTTACTCTGCAGGGACGGTAAAAGAGTGGCTGAAAAGGGATAGAGGGTGCTAAGAATCATAATTTTAATATTGTCTATAAACATTCTTAGCTGTTGTTGAGATCTTTTCTGATGTGAGATCCTTGTCTAATGACCAGTTAATGGATATAGTACTGTAGGAACTGAACTGTGTCAGTTTTGACATACTCCCTATAAATGAAACCAAAAGATAGAAGGAAGTTGAAATTAGGTTGTAGGTAAGTAGAAGGATGGCTCATGAACTCTTTTTGGAGAGACAAATAAAGGAGCTGGTAAAGTTTATTTTTATCACGTGCCCAAATACAATAAGAAAAAATACTTCATCTACCACTACAGTGCTCATAAGTGTTTTCAAAAAGACTACCATGAAAACAAGTATAGCTTATGAACTAACATCTGTTGCAGAGGATGAAGACAGAAAGATATTCTACAGAAAAATCAACAAAATTCTCCCTCCAAATTAAATTAACATAGGATTTGATGTTTGGAGACTCTAATGTAAAGGCAGGGATAAGCAAGGATGACAAAAAATAAGCTGGAAAAATGTGGTTCAGGAATAACCAGTGCTAAAGGCCAAAGACTCCACAGAAGCCTCATACCTATTCATCATGAATACTTTAAGAAAAGGATTGGAAGTTCCTAGACCAAATTACATTACAAAAAAATGAAAATGATTATATTTTAACAAATCATAAATGTGTTATTGATATGGAAATCATTTCTGAATCAGTTGACTGGGTAGGTAGAGAACTGACTTGTTATAACATGGATTATAATTAAAGCAAAATGAGGAGAAAGAAACAAAATTAGAAAAATATTTGGCATACAATTAAAACAACTCCATTCTGACTAGTTTAATGAAGTTATTGATGATTAAGAATATGTATTAGGGGCAGCTAGATGGCGCAGTGGATAAAGCACCGGCCCTGGAGTCAGGAGTACCTGAGTTCAAATCTGGCCTCAGACACTTAACACTTACTAGCTGTGTGACCTTGGGCAAGTCACTTAACCCTAATTGCCTCACTAAAAAAAAAAAAAAAGAATATGTATGGAAGAAAGACATAAGAAATTTATCAGAAGTTTAATATAGACATAGGAGCTTTAATGCTTATAATGAATATTCCTAACAATGAGAACAAAAGAGCATTAAAAAAACCATCAGAAAACATGACTTACTTGCCAAGTAAGAGGATATGGTACCTATGGGCAGAGGTTTAGAATATAAACTAATTTTAAAATCTTATGAAGAAGGATCATGGAAGATTATGGGCAATATACTTCATAAAACAGAGAGAAGCAGTGGTGAGTATAATCAGTTTAAAGAAAGCTTGGTGAGACATCTAACTAAGAAAACTCATCCTAAAATCATTTAAGGACTAGAAAGACAACAAAAGGATGAAAGATGGTAAAGATCTGCAAAGATTTTTAGAATTATTCCATTGTTAAGAACAGTAAATCTATGGTACTTAAAATCTATACCATAATTTCAAATATGCATTTAGAGGAGGTAGAAGTGGGACTAAAGAAAACAAAGATGTGAAAAGCAGCTGGACTAAATCATGTGTGTGTGTGTGTGATATTTGTGCAGGAAATAACACAATTTTGAGTGTTAAGGGATTGATTCACAAGGTATTTTAATAGAAGGGAAGATACCAAAGTTGTGGAAAAAACTTGGAACTTAATAATATTTTTAAAAAGCTACCAAGAGAACATATACTTCTATTTTATGTTCCTGCTTTCTGATCTATATATAATTTTATGAGAATATGCTATGCACATATTGAGGGCATTCTTGATAAAGATATTAGTAGGGGCTGAACATGATTTCATAAGTAATATTCCATGGTATATTGTATACCTTTTATCACCCCCAAATTGACTGGAATGTATAGAGAATATGAAGTTACACTGTGTTTGTTATTTGTGAATTTTTAAAAAGCATTTGATTCATTTAGAGCAAAATGCCACTTTGAATGCTCTTTCAACTATGTCTTTCCCATCCACACATCAAAATTATTACATATTCCTTGGAAGATAGAATTAGAGGGATAACTTTCTTCAGTGACCCTTTGACCGTGATGTATTCTCATCAAAGGTATTTACTACAGTTATGGAGGAGATCCCAAGTTCAAGAATAATTCCCTGTGGATGATGTGGTCATCCAGATGCTCCTGTTTGTAGATGATGTTGTATTGGTTGTATGAAATTTCAGAAACTTCTGGGAGAAATCCATAGCTACTCAAAGTTGTTTGGACTAAGGGGCATCTAGATGGCGCAGTGGATAGAGCACCAACCCTGGAGTCAGGAGTACCTGAGTTCAAATCTGGCCTCAGACACTTAACACTTACTAGCTGTGTGACCCTGGGCAAGTCACTTAACCCCAATTGCTTCACTTAAAAAAAAAAGTGTTTGGACTAGGTATTGAGGCAGGAAAAACCAGGTGTCTAAAGAGTGCTTATAATTCAGATTACAACATACAGTTAAATGGACAACTTTTAGAGCTCATTCATAAATATATCCATCTTGGACAGACAGTGCAAATGGATGACTTGCATGCAGCATTAAATAGGAGGAATAAAATGGGTTAGATTTCAAAGCAATTTAATGACTCTAAATTTCTTAGAGAAACAAAACCCCATCTTTTTTAATACCTATATTCTGCCATGTGTGTATGATCATGAATCATGGAACTGAAGACTTAAAAATAAATTTCACTCAGATGACAATGAAGATGTTCATGAGCAGGCTCCAACATGAAACAAGGTACTACAAAGAAGTCCTAGAGTAAAGGGTCTTATCAAAGAAATGGAATATTGAAAATGAAGACACAGTGGTCATATGGTGAGAGGGAGTGGTAACCAGGCTTGTCCATGTGCTCCACTTGCTTTCCTCCAACATCTAGGAAAATCAAAGAAGGTAGAAGTGGCATGTTGGGGGAGGGAGTCTTTGATGAACTCATGGGAGGGCAAGAATTGCATAGGATGGACAGATATGGATGGGTGGAAATCTGAATCAATGGAAGATTAATGGATAAGATCATAGACTCATTTGAATATCTGAGTATTTGGAACACAGTCCCTATATAATTCTCTCTTTATAACAATCTTACAAAAAAAAAACCCCAAACACCCCAACCCAATCTTACTGGGGGAATCTGATTGCTTCTGTTTTAATAGTTAGGGTTTGGTGAGGGTGAAACATACAAGTCCTTCCTCCATCCCTCACAACCCTAAGGAATTTGCCTTGTATTTATCATATGTATGTAAGAGGGTGTGCTGTGTGGTATTATGTTTTTATCTATGTACATTGTATGCCCATTGCATATGGATCTGTCTGTCTGTGGCTTATGGGGAGGCAAAAATAGATATTTCTTTCTTTCTTTTTTTATTTTTGGTGGGGCAGTAAGGGTTAAGTAACTTGCCCAGAGTCACACAGCTAGTAAGTGTCAAGTATCTGAGGCTAGATTTGAACTCAGGTTCTCCTGAATCCAGGGCCAGTGCTTTATCCACTGTGCCACCTGGCTGCTCCCAAGAATAGATATTTCTAACATTTCATTCTCCCACCCTTCTCCAAGTAAGACCTTGATTCCTACCAGGAGGAAGTTGGGGTTAGAGCTTGGCCACTATGCTTTCCTCACAGGGGATATAAGGCTAGAAAAATAGATAGATAGATAGATAGATAGATAGATAGATAGATAGATAGATAGATAGATAGATAGATAGATAGATAGATAGATTGGTTGATTGATTGATTTCCTTAAATATTGTTTGTATAGGGGAAGTAATTTTTAGGTTTTAAGCTATACTTCTGATCACTATCCTTTAATGGGAAAGGTCCCAAGAAATATATACATACATACATAAAATAGATAGATAGATACATAGATACATAGATAGATATGGCATGACTCCTTTCCCATCAAATACCAGCTCTTCAATGAACACATGTAGCAAATAGTAAATAAGCCCATTTATTCAAACAGCAAATAGAAATAAGAGAAAGTATACATATAAGAATATATATTTAGATAATTGTGAATTGATGAATGGGAAGCTTTGGGCCCCGGGTTGAATCTTCTGCATCTCATCATTCTGGATTTCCTACTTTGACTTCTCAGAACTAGGAGTTGTGATATTTATCCCTTGAAGAGAACAAGGTGGATGTGGGGGTTTATGGCTGAGAGAAGTTATTGCACTGATGGTATGGCTTTTTTCTAAAAGCTAACAGCTTTGGATTTATTTCATCTTTGTGTTCTGGAAGCTCATGGTAGAGAAAAATGGAAGCAAATCCTTTCTTCCCAAGTCATTGAACTGTTTGGTTCCTCTCCTTACCATCCCTTTCCCAAAAGTACAAGACCCTAAAGAAAAAACAAATATCTATGAGATTCCATCAGGTTTCAGGTCACATTTTGGAAAAGATTGAACATAAGAGTTCCAGAAAGTAATACTCCATGCTTGCTAAACCAAAAAGGAATAATAATAACAATAAACAGAGTGCCTTGAGCTCTTTGGAAGAAAGGCATAATATAAATCTAACAAACAAATGAATAACAAACAAATAAAATCCTAATGAAGACTATACATTCTGACCACACATTCCTCTTTTAAAGAGCCAATAGAATAGAAAACATGCTTCTATGTGGAATAGGCACAATGGAATAGAAACAACCCCTGGAATTCAGCCCTGGTGTACATATCAAATAATGTCAAGCGTAGGCTAGAGATGGAAGCCACAGAGGAAAGAAAGTCTCTTTGTGTACTTTTGGCTTGGTTAGGGTTATTGTTTTGAATTTGGGTTGTATGCTGTTCTATAGATACAACCTTCTGAAGTTATAGAGATAGTGAGTGTCATAGGCAGTTGGGTAGCACAGTGGAGAGCATGCTAGGCTTGAAGCCAGGAAGACTCAAATTCAATCTGGCCTCAGACACTAGCTGTGTAACCTAGACAAGTTCACATCATTTTCTTCATCTGTAAAATGGGGATAATAGTAGCACCTACTTCCTAGGGTTGTTGTGAGGATCAAATGAAATAATAACTTCATAGTGCTTGACACATAGTAAGCATTATAGAAATGGCAGTTATTATTAGTATTATTGTTTTATAGTGTATAGCTGAATAAAACTAGAGAGGCAATTTCCTCCACCTTTCTTAAATCAGTCAACCCATTTGCTAGCAACTCATTGCCAGAAGACCACTGTTTATGACACAAAATCCTAATCTATGTGTGGTTTCTGCACTCTGGAAAAGATGGGGAGAAAGAGGTTTAATTTTTAAAATTTTATGATAATTAACATGTATCCAAGATGCATTTATTAAGTGCCTACTATATACAAGGAAATGCATTATGTATATATGATTTCATTTTTTCATAAATCAACAAAAAATAATATAAAAGTGACTTGACCAAGGTCACACAGCTGGGAAGTGGCAGAACCATGATTCAAACCCATCTTTTGACTAAAAGCCAATAGGTCTCTCACTGTATCTTAATTCAATTTAATGAAATTAAATTCATTCAATTCAGTTTTGTTAATCCAATTCAACTAACTGAAAGGCTATTTACCTCACACATAAAGTAGGTTTTAGCACTGAAAGTACCACCTAGTCTAATGCACTCATTTTACACAAAAAGCAATGCACATTTCTGTGTGTTTTATGGTTTATAAAGCTTTTTTTTTTTTTAAACAAAAGCCTTATGAAGTAGGGAATGCAAGTCACATTATTCCCATTTTACAGACAAGGACACTTGGCCTAGAGACAGGAAATAATTTACACTAGGTCATAAAGCTGGCCTTGGCAGGATGTAGCATTTGTTTCTTTGTGTGGCACTGGCTCAGGAAGATTTCATAACACTCAACTTGGCATCTTTACTTGCTTCCCGATTCAAGAAAGGTGAATTAAGGATTCAGAAAAAAAAATCCAAGAAGACAGAGGATGGGAGACAGGCCCTATGAAGGAAGATGAAAAGCACTGGATTCTTTTCATGAGGTGACTTTTCTGGCATATGAAGGTTTGTTTGGAGGGGTTAACTAAGCAATTACATTCTCACAGTCAGATTAAAGATCATAGGATTTATAGTCAGAATGAAACTTAGAGATCATAAGGCTATAGGAGCTGGAAGAGATTGTAAAGACCATCTAGCATAACCCCTTCATTTTACAAATGAGTAAACTGAAGATAATAGAGATGAAGTGCTTGATTGGTCGGTCATTCAGGCAGTAACAGAGCAGGGGCTATACAACCTGTGCTTGGACAACTAGAACCTCCACTGCCCTTTATTTATTTATTTAAAATTAAAAAAAAATTTCCTTCAACAACATGTGAAAACAATTTTTAAAATTCATTTAAAAATTTTTGAGTTCCAAGTTCTCTCCCTCCCTCCCTTCCTTTACCCCTCCTTGAAAAGACAAGAAATTTAATATAGATTATACATGTGCAGTCATGAAAAGCACATTTCCATTTTAGCCATGTTAAAAAGAAAACAGACCAAAAAACCCCAAGAAAAGTAAAGCAAAAAAAGTATACTTCAATTTGCATTCAAACTACAATAGTTCTTTCTCTGGAAGTGGATAGAAGCTTTTATCTTAAGTCCTTTGGAATTGTCTTAGAACATTGTATTGCTGAGAATTGCTAAGTTGTTTACAGTTAATTATCATACAATATTGCTGTTTCTATGTATGAAGTTCTTCTGGTTTTGCTTATTTCACTTTGCATCATCTCATATAAGTCTTCCCAGGTTTTTCTGAAACCATTCTGCTCATCATTTCATATGGCACAATAGTGTTCCATCACAATCATATACCACAACTTGTTCAGCCATTCCCCAGTTAATGGTTGTTTCCTCAATTTCTAATTCTTTTTCACCACTAAAAGAGCTGCTGCAAATATTTTGTGCATATAGGCTCTTTTCCTTTTTCTTTGATTGTTTTGGGATACAGACCTAGTAATTAATAGTTTTGCTGGATTAAAGGGCATGCATAATTGTATAGCTCTTTGGGCATAGTTCTGAAATTGCAGAATGATTGGATCAGCTCACAACTCAAACAATGCATTAGTGTCCCAATTTTTCCACTTCCTCTCCAACATTTATCCTTTCCCTTCTTTGTCATATTAGCCAATCTGATAGCTATGAGGTGGTACCTTAGTTATTTTAATTTGCATCAGTCTAATCAAGAGTTATATAGAGCATTTTTTTTCATATGACTATAGATAGCTTTGGTTTCTTCTGAAAACTGCCTGTTTATATCCTTTGACCATTTATTGATTAGGAAATGACTCATATTTCTATAAATTTGACTCAGTTCTTTATATATTTGAGAAATTAGGCCTTTATCAATAAACTTGCTATAAAATTCCCCACTCCCCATCTTTCTGCTTTTAAAAAAATTTTAGCTGCATTGATTTTTTGTGCAAAAACTTAAATTTAATGTAATCCCATAATGTTCTCTACCTCTTGTTGAGTTATAAATTCTTCTCTTATCCATAGATATAACTGGCAAAATATTCCATGCACCCCTAATTTTTTTGTGATATCATTTTTTTTTTGTCTAAATCATGTACCCATTTTGACCTTATCTTGGTATGCATTGTGAGGTCTTGATCTATACCTAATTTCTGCCAAACTGCTTTTTAGTTTTCCAAGTCATTTTTGCCAAATAGTGAGTTCTTGTACCAAAAGTTTGGATCTTTGTGTTTATCACTAGATTGCTATGGCTATTTATTGCTGTGTGTTGTATACCTAATCTATTCCACTGAGATTCACCACTGTATTTCTTAGCCAGTACCAGATTGTTTTCATGATTACTGCTTTGTAATACAGTTTGAGATCTAGTACTGTTAGGCCACTTTCCTTCCTTTTATTTATTGACTCTTTTGATATACTTGGCTTTTTATTCTTCCAGATGAATTTGGTTATTTTTTTCTAGCTCCATAAAATAATTTTTTGGTAGTTTGATTGGTATAGCACTGAACAAGTAAATTAATTTCAGTAGGATTATCATTTTTATTATATTGGCTCAGCCTACCCATGAGCAATTAATATTTCTCCAATTGTTTAAATCTGACTTTGTGTGAAAAGTGGGTTTTTTGGGGGTGAGGTAATTGGGGTTAAGTGACTTGCCCAGGGTCACACAGCTAGTAAGTGTCAAGTGCCTGTGCCTGCATTTGAACTCAGTTCCTCCTGACTCTAGGGCTGATGCTCTATCCACTGTACCACCTAGCTGCCCTGTGAAAAGTGCTTTGTAATTGTGTTGATATAGGTTCTGGGTTTGTCTTGGCAGGTAGGCTCCCAAGTCTTTTATATTGTCTGAAATTATTTTGAGTCGAATTTCTCGTTCTATCTCTCCCTGCTGGATTTTGTTGGTAATATACAGAAATACTGATGATTTATGTGGATTTATTTTAAATCCTGAAACTTTTCTGAAGTTATTATTTAAAATAGTTTTTAGTAGATTCTCTAGGATTCTCTCAGCATACCATCATATAATCTGCAAAGACTGATAGCTTTGTTTCCTCATTGCTCATTGTAATTGTTTCAGTTTCTTTTTCTTGTATTATCTCTATAGCTAGCATTTCTACTACAATATTGGATAATAGTGGTCATAATGGACATCTTGCTTCACCCGGATCTTATTGGGAGGGCATCTAGCTTATTTTCATTACACAGAGTACTTACTTGTGGTTCTAGATAGATATAACTTATCATCTTAAGGAAAACTACATTTATTCCTATATTTTCAAGTGTTTTCTGAATCTATTGAAGTAATCATATGATTTTTGTTGTTTTTGTTACTGATATGGTCAATTATGCTGATAGTTTCCCTAATATTGAACTAGCCCTACATTCCTGATATAAATCCCATCTGGTCATAGTATATGATCTCTGTGATATATTTCTATAATCTCCTTGCTAGTATTTTGTTTAGTTTAGGTTTTTTTTTTCATCAATATTCATTAGGGAAATTGGCCTATCGTTTTCTTTCTCTCTTTTTCTTCTCCCTGATTTAGGTATCAAAATCATATTAGTATCATAAAAGGAATTTGGTAGGACTATGTCTATGCCTATTTTTAAAAATAGTTTATATAATATTAGAAATAATTGTTTTTCACATGTTTAGCATATAATTCACTTGTGTCCATCTGGTTCTGGGTATTTTTCTTAGGGAGCTCATTGATAGCTTATTCAATTTCTTTTTCTAAGATAAGGTTATTTAAGTATTCACTTTTCTGTTAATCTAGGCAATTTATGTTTTTGTAAATATTCATCCATTTCATTTAGCTTGTTAGATTTATTGGCATACAACTGGGCAAAATAGATCCTAATAATTGCTTTAATTTCTTCTTCATTGGTGGCGAAGTCATCCTTTTCATTTTTTAATACTTGTAATTTCATTTTCTTTCTTTTTTAAAAAATAAAATTAACTAATGGATTATCCATTTTATTTATTTAAAAAATAAAACCAGTTCCTAGTTTTATTTGTTAGTTCAGTGAGTTTTTTACTCTCAATTTTATTAATCTCTCCTTTGATTTTCAGCATTTCAATTTTCTTGCTTAATTGGGGGTGTTTGATTTGTTCTTTTTCTAGTTTTTTAGTTGTATGCCCAATTCATTCATCTGTTTTTTCTCTATTTTATTGATGTAAGCATTTAGAGATAAATTTTTGCTGTGTCCCATAAATTTTGTATGTTGTCTCATTGTTATCATTCTCTGTCTTCTTTAGATGATGAAAATGAGTCCTTTTGTGTCCTTAGAAGTCTAGTGAGAAGAAGTGTGCTTAAATTAAAGCAGGACAGACCTTGGGGAAAAACTCCTTTATTGATGAGATGATAAAATCCTAAAATGGGCAATGAAGTGGAGGCAGCACTGTAGGACCCTGGATAGCTCTCAGCAGAGAAGTACTATAGGAACTGATCATTTAGACACCTGAAGGGAGAGGGTTGGATTTATGATATCTTAGATCCATTCTAGCTCTAGGATTACATGATTCTACTGTAATATCTGCACTTAAAACCCAAAGAAACTGATTAATGGTTTCTTTTCTTTCTTTGTTTTATGTATTTTTACTTTTAGTTGATCAAAATAACTTTTTTGAGTCAGCACCCAGTAATGGGAGTTAGTCTCCCAGTAATGGTCTGACAAAATATTTGGGAAGGGAAGTTATTTGTTTCCCTGTTAGAAGATGAAAGAATAAAATAAGAAAAAATAATATTTTCTTCCTAATGGAGTGGTATTCTATCTTTGAATAATAATGGGGAGATCACAGAGAAGGCTTTAGAACCCAAAAGGCATTGACACTGACATGTTCATTTAATTTCATTTTGGTTTGGAGAGGATTCTTACATTTAAATTGTTTAATGGATCCATGATCTCTTTGGTGTGGGTGCTCCCTCCACAAATATACAACACAAGTCTTCTCTATACACTCATTCTCTGAGATTCTCATCTATGTCCTTTCATAAATCATTCATCTGACATCCCTACAAAACACTAGGGGTTTTCCTCTAGTTCTTATAATATTTTATAGATTTGAAAAAAGGTTACCAATAAAATATCATCAATTACCCACCTATACTTTCTCATAAAATATAAGAAGGATCTATTTATTCATTGAGGGGCAGCTAAGTGGCAACATGGATAGAGTGCCAGGCTTGAAGTCAAGAATTCTCAGCTTCCCGAGTTCAAATCTGGCTTCAGACACTTAATAGCTGTGTGACCCTGGGCAGACACTTAACCCTGTTTGCCTTAATTGCTCACTTGGAAAATGAGCTTGAACTGGCAAACCAGTATCTTTGCCAAAAACCCCTGAAAATGGGGTCATGAAGAGTTGGACATGACTGAACAACAAACAATACCCCCCCAAACCCCCAAACCAAAACTTTTCTCTAGAAATCAACAAATTTTAATTCAACAAACATTTATCTCTAATAACTCTTTTTAAAAAATCTATCCTATGCACTTATTGTGTTGTGATTTGTATTCTAATGACTGCTATTCCTTTCTTCTCTCTCCTACTAGATTGTAAGGTCCTAGAGGGCAAGGAATACAGTCTTATTTATCTTTGTAATCTTGCCCCCCCCTTCTACTCCCCCAGCTGAGCACAATGTACTGCATATATCTTCTGCCCAGGTAATGTTGAGGTCTGCCCTCTCCTTCCATAATCCCATGAACTAGGAAAAAAATGTTCTTAATTCCACAAGAGTATTTCCCACTGTTCTGTAATGTTCTGTTTGGCACTTAATGAATTTTATTGAATTGAATTAAGGCCCACAGGCATTCATTCATTCATTTGTTCATTCAATAAGCATTTATTAAGTATGTACTCAGCACTAGGAGAAGTTTCAAAGATGAATGATACTGTTCTTGTCCTCAAATAGGGCCTATGATACCTTCTTCTGAGTATCTGCACCCCTGGCCAAACCCTATTCCAGTCAGTGAACCCTGAATCTTCATGCCTCCTCAGTTTTTCTTTACTATTCTAGAATATGTGATCCCACAGCCTAATTCTGCTCCAGCTTTACTCCCTCTCCTGATCTCCCTGTTTCTTCATGTTCTAACCTCATGTCATGCCCCACCACTCTTGATAGTTCCTTTTGCTTGATAAACATGATTTGGGGCTTCTTTCCCTACACTATCCCCTGACTCATTAACCCCATTATAGCAGGTTAACAGTAATGAACTGAATCTGTTCCCTCACACCAAATGGCATATACACAAAAGCCTGAGTTGATCAAGCATCTAGGAACACTATCTGTTTTAACAGGGTCTGGCTGGCATGGACTTAGCAGGAGTTTGGGGGTTGGCAGTAGTAGATCTGAGGTGAATGCTTTTATACCCAGTCTAAACTCTAAATAAGCCAATGGGGAGGAGAACTGTTTGGGCTAAGTTACTGTGTATATCCTCCCATTTTGAAAGATTCAATTTTCTTAATTCTTCCCTAGGTCCCTGAGTTGAGTAAGTGGCTGATTAGTTATAGAATAGTCATGTGCTATTTGTATTTATGGCACTGATGACTAAATGCAGGTAAAGAGCCTGGATGGGAAGATTAAGTGCTACAAGAGTGCTGTATCTTAAGATGACTATTAGTACCAAGGCTTGGGGACCTTCGAATGCGAACACGTCGCAAATAGTGCCATCACAGGTGGAGCCTTTTAAAAAGCATCAACTTGATTAAGGAAGACATAAATTAACTAAAGGAAGTAGCACTTACAGTGACAGACCGTCGTCAGAATTCTTTCCCGTTTGGTTTCCATTTAAGTCGGCACATATGGCGAGGGGTTGTTTAAGGGTTTCAGACGTATACATTTCTCTCTCCAAGCAGGAATATGAATGTCTCAATTTAAGTGAACTCAGTGGGTGGTGCAATTCCTTTACCCCATGCTTCTTCTGAACAACGGAAGGAGACGCAGAGAGCTATGTAAAGGTTACTGAGCTGCAAAGGGAACGGTTTGTTTCAATTTAATGTATTTCATCCCAGGAACTTGCAGTCCTTCAAAATTGTCATGTTTATGCCATAAACAGTAATGAATCGGCTCCAAGACCTGACCTGTGGAATCAGTGATTGATTCATAGAAGAGCTTTGCATAGCCCTCTGGATTCCCAGTGTGAATCAGGAAACAATTAAAAGAGAGAACATAGAAACCTAAGACTAGAAAGGACCTTGAGAAGTTTTTTAGTCCATTCCTCTGTCTGTGGTCAGATTTGCATTCCAGTAATCAATCAAGTAAATAAAAAGATAGTACAGATTACAAAAGATTCTAGTCTCTAATCTATATAGCAAGAGTATTCTATCTAGCATAGTTCTCCAGTGCTTGGCATTGGATTCTGAATTTAGTAGGTATTTAACAAGAGATGGACCAGATGTCAATTGACAACAAAAATTTTATTGTAATTTTACTTTGAAATAAAAATTTTCATCCTCTGTTTTCTTTGCTTTATGGCTAAAAATTGCACTGTGTAAATTGACACAGTTCAATCTTCCTTTTAGATATGCTTAAATTCTCTTCCTTCTTAATAAATACTTGTTGAATGCATGATATAAGGCCTACTACTACAGTTTAAGATTAATCTCTTGTATTCCTCCCTTCCACCCCTTTCATGGAACAAAGAATATCCATCTTCATTCTTTTATTCAGTATCCAATGCTCTCTTAATTGTATCCTTCTCCCTGGACTTTAGGGTTATAGGTCTCAGAACTGGAAGGGAACCGAGATATAATCTAACTTATTACAGGCATACCTTGCTTTATTGCACCTGGCTTTATTGCATTTGACAGATATTGTGTGTGTGTGTGTGGCAGGGGGAGGGATTCATTTCTATTTTGTTTTACAAATTAAAGCTTTGTTGGCAACATTATATAGAACAAGTCTATCAGCTTTATTCTTCCAACTCCATGTGCTCACATTGTGTCTCTTTGTCACATTTTTGTCATTCTTATGCTATTTCAGACCTTTTCATTATTATTATATCTGTTATGGTGATCTGTGATCAATAATCTATGATGTTACCATTATAATTGTTTTGGGGTGCCATGAACCATGCCCATACAAAATAGCAAACTTCATCGATAAATGTTTTGTGTGTTCTGACTGTTCTTGTTTCTCCCCCTCTTCTTCTGCCTCCCTGTTCCCTTAGACATAACAATATTGAAACTTGGCCAATTTATAACCCCACAATGGCTTCTAAGTGTTCAAGTGAAAGGAAAAATCAATCTATGCAGCAAACTTCACTGTTGTCTTATTTTAAGAAATTGCCATAGCTACCCCAACCTTGAGCAATCACCACCCTGATCAGTCAGCAGCCATCTACATTGAGTCAAGACCCTTAACTAGCAAATAATTATGACTTGCTTAAGGCTCAGATGATGGTTAGCATTTTTAGGAATAAAGTATTTTTAAATTAAGGTGCACACATTGTTTTTTAGATATATTATTACACACAATACACTACAGTATTTTTATAAGCATGTGACTCACTTTATTGTGATATTTCCTTGATTGTGGTGGTCTGGAACTGAACCTGCAAGATCTCAGAGACATGCTTGTACCTTGTTTTACAGATGAAGAAACTAAGGTCAGAGAGATTAAATGATTTATAAGGTTATAAAGGTGCAGAACTGAGATATGATGAAGTCCTTTCAGAACAAATCTAGTGTCATTTCTACTTTGCCATACTTCTATCTATGACAATTTTATTTCTGCCCTTCCTAAATGCCAGTCATGTCCAGTTGTTGTTGTTTGTCCTTCATTCCCAAAAAGGACCATCATGATAGGGGTGGTCATGACTTGCAGGGAATTGGATTTAAGTGATGGAGGGCTGTACATGGCCACCAATCTCATTCTCTCCTCCAGAGCTGTCTAGGTCCAGTGGTGATAGATAGATAAATAGACAGACAGATAGATCAGGACGCTTGGAGATGGCCTCGGATGTTTAAGGCAATTGGGGTTAATTGATTCACGTAGCTAGTAAGTGCTGAGGTAAGATTTGAACTCAGCCCCTCCAACTTCAAGGCCAGTGCTCCATCCATTGTGCTACCTAGCTGCTCCAACTGGGTCCGGCAAGTCAGCTGAGAAATGGCATTGGAAATGAGATTCACAGAAAGGGATAAAAACAATTGAGAAAGTTTGTCATTACTTGACCTACATGTTGCTTCCCTGACCCAGTTGGACCATCTCAAATTTTAAGCTGTGGAGGCAGCCCCTAGGTGTTTAATGAACACATGATCAGTTACAACAAGCTTTCTGAGAAAGGCTACTCAAAACAGGGATCTGAGTCTTGGGTATATGCTTTATACCTTCCGAGAGGGACTTTAATTCCTTACAGCACTTTTCAATGTAGAGTGGAATCCAGTGTAAGGTGGGTCGACCTTGGAATCCATGTGGTAGGGTTAATAAAACCAAAGAATTGTAATATAATAGAAATACAGCTGGATTTAGAGTCAGAGAACCTGGGTTCAAATCTTGAATCTCTTGCTTAATATTTGTACTCCATTGGATATGTTGTTTCTTTGCTCTGGGCCTCAAATTTACTCATCTGCAAAATGGGGAAACAAGGAAGACTAGCTGCTTTCTTAGGTTTTTTCTAGTTCTAAGCCTTATGATCAAAGGAGCTAAACATAAAGCACATTCTTCGGTAAGGTGGTTCAAATAGATAAACCTATTTTCTTCCTAACCTCTGATACATTTAGTTTAATGACCAAGTTGCTAAGTGTCAGTTTTCTCATCTGTTAAATGGGAATAATAATACTATTATGTACCTTCCAGTGTTATTCTATCAGTTCAGATGAAGTACTTTTGAAGTGCCTTCTAACCTATGAGGCACTATACAAATGTTGGGTCTTAACCAGGTTCTACCCTTTCTTCAAGGTCCAATTCATATTTTACCTTTTCCATGAAGGCTTCACTTTTCTATGAAATCCGATGGTTCAGAGTCCATCAGCCTATAGTTAGCCTCAGAAAGTTACAGATGAGGGCAGCTAGGTGGTACAGTGGATAAAGCACTGGCCCTGGATTCAGGAAGACCTGAGTTCAAATCTGACCTCAGGCACTTGATACTTACTAGCTGTGTGACCTTGGGCGAGTCACTTAACCCTCATTGCCCTGCCCCAAAAAGAAAGAAAGAAAGAAAGAAAGAAAGAAAGTTACAGATGAATCAAAGGAAAAAATGACTTTTCAAGAAAAGTTTTTACAAAGGGACACATTTCCTTCCATACCACACACACCTGGGGGGCATCTTCTCCCCTATACCACCCAAGTCTGGGGAGAACAGGCTTAAACTGAAAGTAGTTTCTACATAGCATGTGTCCATCAAGTTCACTTATAAATTGGTATAGTTGATGAGTGAATGAATTCATATTTCTGCTACTGGTAGGCTGGGTCAAGCAGATCACTTGGGACTTTGCTCCTCACAGACTGACTTCCAGCAAATCCTGGCATTGACCCCAGCTACTGGTCTTCTGGTAGCTTGTCCCCCTGACCTTTTAATGTTCACAAATTTATAAACATTTCCAAAATCCTTTATCTAAAAGCAAGAAAGACTAGAAATAACAGAGACAGAAGCAATAGCACTTTATGTGGTCTCATCTTCATGTCAAATCTGGGTAAGAGGCCTCTTCCCTACCCACAGGCCAATAGCAACTCCTCCTCCTTATTGAACCCAGCCAGACCAGAAAAAAAGACAAGAAAAATTACTTTCACTGCCTTCTTTCCCCCAGGAATATACACAGGTTAGAAATGAGGAAGGCTTTGTCTGGCTATAGCATTTCTGTGCCAGTGGGTGGACTCTTGGTACTCATGGGAGTGACATGCCAGGATTAATGCCATTGTTTTAAAATGCATAACCATTAATGCTACTTGTTTGGAGGTCATGAAATTACCACCCCGTGAGCTGTTGGGCTCCTGTACTTTCCTGGAGTGAATACTTAGTAGTAAGTTTAGGAAGAGAGTCTTATAAATCTCAAGGAGTAACAAATCAGAGGCCTTTGGGGCAGTCAAAGATCTTTACAAGATCCCAGGGGAAGGAAAACCAGCCACAAACTAGTATATGACCTCATTTGCCCTTGAAAAATATGAATCTCAGCTAACTTTTCCCTTCTTCCCAAACATGCAGTAAAATGTTTACTTCAGTATAGACTTTTAAATGCACCACTGATGCATTCACTCCCCAAGTATATCAGCAGATTTAAAAGGTTCATAAAATGCCCTGCATACTGCTACAGTAAACTTCTGTTCAATTGTTCTTCTGTGAGATTAGCAGTTCATGAACCATCTTTTTGGAGTTTGATCACTGATTTGTCTAAGAGCCAATTAGCAACACCCTGGTAAATGATGAAGTTTATTTATTGCTAGAGCTGGTGAGTCAACCTAGCACATTAAGCCTCCAGTGCCCCATATTTCACGTACTGTATTCCTTTGTGGAACATGAAATGTCATTCTTTCTCTCTCTCCACATCTCTTGTCTCAAACTCATCAGTCAGTCAGCAACTCTGGATTGATCTCCCATAGAGGGCCCAGTTATGTTCAAAGAGTACAGAGGAAAAGAACCAAACTCTCAAGGTACTTATAGTCTAATATATCAGCAAGAGTGGTATAGATAGTAAAATCCCTTAATAATGTGTTTTCTGTGGGGCATGATTTTCTATCAGGCTTTTTCTCGTTATGATTGTGAGGATATGATTTAACTTGTTGCTCCTCTGAATCCATGAAATAATGTACTTTTTTCTACTCATAGGGAGATGGCAAAGTTTGGCCCAGATATAACACTTTGTTGTTGCTGTTCAGTCATATCTGACTCTTCGTGGACCATAGCATGCCAATACTAGCCATGGCATTTTCTTGGCAAAGATTCTGGAGTGGTTTGCCATTTCCTTCTCCAGTGGATTATGGTAAACAGAGGTTAAATGACTTGCCCAGTCACACAGCTAATAAGTATCTGAGGCTAGATTTGAACTCAGCTCTTCCTGACTCCAGACCCACCACTCTATCTACTGAACCACCTAGCTGTCTGGCATAACCTTTAATTATGGTTATACCTCAAGGCTCTGTCATGTGCTTTCTTCCTTTTCTCAACTACACTTCTTCTCAGTAACCTCATCAGCTTCCCTGGGATCAACCATCATCTATATGCAAAGGACACCCAGATCTATAATTCTAGCCCTCCTCTGTTTCCTTGGTTTTAGTCATGCATTACCTATTGGATATCTTCAATTAATGGGAGACCCTGTAGACATCTTAAATTCAACATATCTAAAGCAGAACTCATTATCTCTTCTCCAAAACACTCCCCTCTTCCTCAATTCCTTATTTCTGTTGAAGGCACAATTATTGAACTAGGTTTCCTCCTTTGGAGTTATCTTTTACTGAAGTTATGCCTGCCTTGAGTCTCTCTTCTCTTCAATCCACCCTCCACAAAGCTGTCAAAGGAATATTTCTAAAACATTGGTCTGACTCTGTCATCCCTTCCTAAAGAAGCTCTAGTGGCTCCCTTTTGCCTCAAAGATCAAATAGATATTTCTCTGACTAGTATTCAAAATCCTTTACAACTTTGCTTCTAACTTCATTTTCTAAGCTTATTATGTATTATGTTTCTTCATGAACTCCATGGTCCTGTTAAACAACAGGCTTCCTTTCTATAGCATTCTATTTCCCTTATCTGTGCCTTTGCATACAATGTCCCCCATGCCTGAAATGTATTTCCTCTTCACCTGGACCTCTTAGAATCCTTAGTTTTCTCCCAAGCTCAGCTCAAATGTTCTCTTTCATGAGGCCTTCCCTGTTCCCCCAAACTACTTGTCTCTCTTTCTTTCCCATGAAATTGACTTGCCTTTATTTTCTCCTTTTGTGTATGTAATAGATATTCCCTGATAGAATGCATGTTTCTGGACGGTAGAGACTTATTTTCATCGTCTTTGCATCTGCAGCACCTCATACAGTTACTGGTCTACAGTAGATATCTAATTATTACTTGTTGATTGACCAATAATATAATAAAAAAAATCAAGGGCTTTGTTACTGGCAGAATACCCAATAAAGTCAGGTGAGACAAGACGGTAGAGAAGCAACATTTTTGCCTTATTTACTTAGCTTTTGTCTTGCTCAACTTCATTATATTGGTTGCTAGCTATAACAATCACATACTTCCTATGGGTTTTTTTGGCAAGGTCCATGAAATAAATTTGGGGAGTACAGGCTCTCCTCCCTAAGGGGAGTTATTAGATAAGTCTAACCACAAGTTAGATACGGATTTCAACATCAGGCCTAGGTCATCAAAAGAATACTTTTAGTCTGGAGCTAATCTGGATGGCTTTTATTGGTTTCCTGGAGCTAGGTGTGGTGGCTTATAGCCTTAGCTATGGACTAAAGAACTTATACTGCCTTGGCCAAGGAAAAGCTTTCTAGTCACTACATCTTGGGATGGGAGCTGAAAGTCCAGCTTATGGCTCTGAAGAACTGAGAGCAGAAGATAATGGCAGAAAGAAGTTTGGTGACCGCGTGGTTAACAAATGAGTAACAGAGATGCTATACCTAATTGAGAATAGCAGAGGGTAGAATGATAACATTACCAGAGTACATCATCAGGCTTCTGGGTGGGAAGTGTGATTTCCTATGACTGTGTCCTTTCCACAGGTATGTTTTGTATGTACCCTCCGTATATTTTTAGACAATTAACATGTACCCCTTCATGCATATCCCTTGGCTACATATATCTCTATAAACATGATCTCCATGCATGTTTTCTGGGCATATGTTTTTACTGCTACTCCTATAGGAGGTATAGTAACTTGCTGGAGAGTGAACTTCATAGTGCATAGGGGTCTCATTTCTTGTCACTTTATTTGTTGTGCTGTTTTATTAAATGTCTTTAGTTCATGGGTCTTCTGGATTCTGGATGACTTGTAGAAATGAAAGCATTGGTGGGAGATTCTGAACTCTGGTTTTGAAGAGTGTCCATTGAAGCAAGGGGTAGCATTTTATGGGGCCCACTTGTGAGAAAAGCTTCCTTATCCTCCTTTTTGGTTTATCATGTTTTTCTACATTTAAAAAAAATTTACTTATTTTTACAAGCATTTACTATCTCTCCCACTCACTGACCTCCATCCAACTGAACAATAAAAAAAGAGCCCTGAAAAACAAAATCCTCATAACAAATATGTCTAGCCCAGCAAAACAAATCCCCACATTGACTATATCCAAAAATGTATGCCTCATTCTGCATTTTGAGTCCATTGCTTCTCTAGCAGGAGGTGGGTGGCATGATTCATCTTTAGTCCCCTGAACTTGTTTATCATTGTATTAATCAGAGTTCTAAAGTCTTTCAAAGTTGTTTTTTCTCTAATATTGTTGTCAGTGTATAAATTGTTCTAGTTCTGCTCAAATTTACTCTGCTTTAGTTCATAGATTTCTTCCCAGTCTCCTCTGAAACCATCTATTTCATCATATACTTTTTGTTTTTAGGGTTTTCTTTTTTTTTCTTTCTTTTTTTTTTTTTTTGCAGGCAATGGGGGTTAAGCGACTTGCCCAGGGTCACACAGCTAGTAAGTGTCAAGTGTCTGAGGCCGGATTTGAACTCAGGTACTCCTGAATCCAGAGCCGGTGATTTAACCACTGTGCCATCTAGCTGCCCCTTCATTATATACTTTTTAATAAAATAGTAAAGATAATTAGAGACAGCATGGCATAGTGGAAAGAATTCTGGGCTTAGAGTCAGGAAGCTCTATGTTCAAATCTTTCCTTTGATACCAATATGGTGATGTGGCCCTGGGCAAATTACCTATGTGAAATTCTATGTGCCTTATGTAATTCCCTATGACTTATCAAGTAAGTCCTAGTCAGAGGGAACCATTGGAAGAGATAAATAAAGCATGGGTAATTAGGTGGTGCAGTAGTAGAGTGTGAGGCCTGGAATCAGGAAGTTGTTGATTCATTTTCAGTCATGTCACTCTTTGTGACCCCATTTGGGTCAGCCTAATGTTCTAGTTGGTCAAAGCTTTTTGTATCTTGACTGCCACCTGACATGTTAGTGATTACTTTATGTCATTTCTAGATTTGATAACTATTATATCTCGGCCTTAATATGATTCATTAACATAAGTATGTTAAACATCCCAGGGCCAAGCGCAGATCCAAGGGTACTTACTAATAATGGCTGAGATTGGGGCAGCTAGATGGCGCAGTGGTTAAAGCGTTGGCCCTGGATTCAGGAGTACCTGAGTTCAAATCTGGCCTCAGACTCTTAACACTTACTAGTTGTGTGACCCTGGGCAAGTCGCTTAACCCCCATTGCCTCACTAAAAAAAAAAAAAATGGCTGAGATTTTATAGTACTTTATAGACATCCTCTCATGAGAGACAACTATCCTATGAGGCAGGCACTACAGGTATCATCACTTCACCCCAATATTACAGAAGAGGAAACTGAAGTTTGGTTAGGTGAAAAAACTTGTGCATGGTCATGTAGTTAAGTAAATAAATATCTGAGAGGAGTTTTCTTGACTCTAAGTTAAGCACTTGCTCCATTCCATGATGCCTCTAATGAGGTGATATAGAACTATTAATGATTACTTTGGGGAACCGGTCATTCAGCCAGTCCATTTCCACCAAATTATACTATCATCTAGTCTGCATTCCTTTATTTCTTTCCTCTCCCCCACAGATGTTTTGTTAAAATCTAGGTAAACTATACTTACAACATCCCCAATCTACCTAACCATCCTAGGTACCTTATCAAGAAAGGAAACAGGACTAGCGTGGCATGGTCTATTCTTGCTGTAGCTGTATGGGATCTTTATGATTGATATTTCCTTTTTTAAGATGTTTATTAACCATCCTTTTAATAATGTTTTAGATTTTACCAGGAATTGAAATCAAGCTCACCTGGCCCAGTTTCCTAATTCTATTCTCTCCCCTCTCCTTTAAAAAAAAATTAATACTTTTGGCCTTCTCAAATACAATAGTAAATTTCCCATTTCTATGTTTTTTTTTTCTAAAAGATTTTATTTGCTGATTGAGCCATCATATATGCAAGTTCTTTCAGTTCTCTAGGATGTCATTCATATGGGCTTGGTGACTGAAACTTATTGGGGACAGCTAAGTGTTCTCACTATATCCTACTTTTCTTGGGGATCAACTCCTGATTAGCTACCTTTGTTCTGTCCTTTCCAGTTCAAAGATCATTCCCCTTGGCCAATTATCCTTTTCCTTGTCTGATCCTCCTCTCAGCAGCCTTATAACAAAACCAGAAAAACACCTTGGGTTTTTTTGTCCTTAATTTTCCTTACCAATACAATCTCATTCTGAACATTGACATTCCTGACTTTTGTATCCTGTCACTTTTACCTGCTCATTTTCATCTTCACAACATATATACATTTCTGTATTATGAATTTGATTACATTTTTAAGACATCAGGAGACCATTTTCTTCCCAGCCCTTGTTAGTAGCACTCCGTCCCTGGCCAAAAGCCTATCATTCCTATATTTTAAGCTTTGATCCAGCAATCCAAATCCAGTCCCCAGACACTATCTTAAGTCAGCTGTTCACTTCCCAAATCTGCTTTTCTTTTCTGAAACCCTTGCCTTTGATTGTCAGCAATGATGAAAACACCACCTGGGTCTCTAAGGTCTTTTTTTAATCATTAGCAATGCTTTCTAGATTCTGTTTGATACTAGCTTTTATGCCTACATAAATCACCCAAGTGGGTAGTTATCATCTAGTTTGATAAGTCTGGAAGGTCCTCTCTCACAGCCTGGATATGTGCACTAGACCTGTCTATTGTTATCAGGGTCACAAATAGTTGCCTCAGTATCCCTCAGCAAGGTGTCACCAACCAGTTTTTTTCTCTTACCCTTCCTAGATGATCTCTTACCTGACAGCACCTGTGGAGAGCTCTTCATTGAGGACAAGCAGCTGCTTCCTTTAGAGAAGATATTGATTACTTCGTCCCCCCTAAGAAAAGCCTCATCTCTTTTTAGTTGTGCTTTTGATTCAGTGGTTCTTCTTCCCCTCTCCTGTGTCACATTCTTTCATTCTCCACCCTCCTGAAATGTTGATTCCCTTCTACTCTTCAGACCAATTCTTTGCTTTTGCATAGAAATCCTTTTCTCTTATTTTTAAAGAAGTTTCATTTTCTATGGTAACCTGCAGAATGTAGAGGCAATCCTTAAGCCCCTTTACCTTCTCTCAGAGGGAGACCAGTGCTTCACTGTCCCGCTTTTAGGGTGAGGCAGCTCTGTTTGCTTCTGAACCCCCAGAGGTCCCTGCCCTTTGGCTCTGAAGGGCCCTGCACAGCGGGGGTGGGGGTGGGATAGGGCAGCAGGGGCAGCACCTTGTGGGGGGTGGGTAGACAGATCCCTGGTCTTGGAGCGTGAGGCTGTCCTCCCTGCTAATCTGCTCATTTTACCAGTAAGAAAATTGAGGCTCTCTACTCCTAGTTAACATCTTCTTTAACAGCTTTTTACATATGGCAGAAATACAAACGTCCCACACCATATCCAGGTTACTACAATTTTTTTCCTTGCTCTCCTTACTCACTGAAAGTGAGTGCCCCCCACCCTTTTATTTTTTGCTATTACCTCCCTTGGAGAACTGCTGTGACAAATTGCTAATGGGAGTCTTCAGAATGTCGTAGATATGGAATATGCAAGTAAATCAGTTTGGCTGAAAGGTGGTCTGGGTTAAGGTGAAAACCACCTGAGAAAGTAGGATATAACAGGACTGTGGAGGTCTTTAAAAGCCAAAGAGAGGAGTCGTTATATTATAAACACAGATATGGCCAGACTTGTGGTTTAAGAATATGAAAGGAAGTTAAAAGAAACTCTAGAGGTTAAGTGACTTGCTCAAGCTCACAGAGCTAGTAAGTGTCAGAGGACAAATTTGAAGGCAAGTCTTCCTGGCTCCATGTCCAGTGCTCTTTCCATTGTACCACCTAGCTGCTGCCATCTAGGAAGCCTTGTAAGGTCAAAACTATTTTCATATTGATACTAAGATGTTTTAATTTCTAATACTGTAAATACCAGTAGATATAACTCACATAAATAAAAGCTGTTTGGGTGGTCTTCAGTAAGGTTTTTTTGTTTTGTTTTGTTTTTGCGGGGCAGTGGGGGTTAAGTGACTTGCCCGGGTCACACAGCTAGTAAGTGTCAAGTGTCTGAGGCCGGATTTGAACTCAGGTACTCCTGAATTCAGGGCTGGTGCTTTATCCACTGTGCCACCTAGCCGCCCCCCTTCAGTAAGTCTTAAGAGTGTGAAAGGCTCCTGGTACAAAAATTTTTGAGAACTACTACTTTATAATATTCTTATCTTATAGATAAGGAAACTGAGTCAGAGGTTAAATGATTATTTTCTATCACTTAAAAAATATGGCATAGACACAGTGGTTTAGGATTCATAATTAAAATTTTAAATTAGAGAGCATCTTTTCTATTCTATACATTCCTTCTCAAAACCTATCTTTACAACCTAAATTATTTGCTGTTACTTGGGACTTCATTCTTTTTTTTCCAACAGAGAAACAAACAAAAAGCAAACCATGTATCCATAATGAGGAATGAGGCTTAGAATGAAAGCTCTTGGGGAATAAAACCTTTTGGCTTAAATTCAAATGAAGGTAACATGGAAAGAACACAGATGGTAATAAGGACACTGGAATTCCATTCAACCTCTGCTATTATGTTGCTATGTGACCTTGGGTCTCGATTGTCTTCTCAAGAGAATGAAGAGGTTGGACCCAATCTTCTCTAAGGTCCCTCAAAGCTCTGACATGCTCTTGCCCGATTTCACATCCTTTCCTGAAAGGAGGTTTTGATAGTGGAGAGAAGAGACAGCACCAGACCCTTTGGCTACTGGGGAAGAGATGGAGGACAAAGGTCAGGAAATGGAGGAAGAGAGGATTCTGAAGACTTGTCTTTGCCATCTTTGTACTTTTGCTGTCTACTGCCCAGCCCTGTTTCTAAGACTTAGAAAAGTCTGCAAATAAAAGAACTCAAATTGAAGATATTCTGTTTTAGGCATTATTTGTTTTTCCCAGGCCTTGGGCCCTAAGGATCTGATTTGGCTGCATTGTAAGAGTTTTCTTAGCTTGGGTTCCAGGAGAGCCCAGAGAGAATCTCACCCACCAGCTTACTAGGTTGTCAAATAATTTTAGTATCCAAATGAAAAAGAAAAAGAAAAAAAAATTATTATAATGTTAAAGAAAGGAGCTTGGGCTGGTAGCAGCTCTATCTTCTTAGGGTACAGGTTGGTGTTTTATATATATATATACATATACATACATACATATATATACATACATACAGAGAGAGAGAGAGAGAGAGAGAGAGAGAGAGAGAGCAAGCACTTTTTAGGCTTGTTTAGAATACACAGCTAATCAAAGGCATCCCACAGTAGAAAGGAAATGGTGAGAGGCAAGGGAGTATTTCCAATGAAACAAGTAGGTTGGTAGAAATAGCATTAGCTGAGATTTTTTTCCTATTAGATCATTAAGGAATTGCAAAGGGAGTTAGCTCCACGGCAATCTTTATGGCTTCCTGGTTCCTGACCTAGCTGAGGCTAAACAAATGGTAATCATGATTTTTGGTTATCACCAAGTAATCAACTGGTGTCCTTATGGATTGGGCATTCACTTTTTTTTTTTTTTTAACTCTTTCCTCTTATAGGAAAAGGGGAGGAGTTGATTCTTTCTGGACTATGCCTTTCTTCTCCCACTGCCCAGGGTTTGCCTGAGGCTCCCAAATACTAGTGACTTGAATCAGACTAAGACTTTGGCTTGCTGGACTTTAGTCTAAAGGTAAATTATTCCAGTTCATGTGGTTGTGTATCTCTCTCTTTGCAAAGTTAGAAGCTTAGAAATATAGATTAAACAAACAAACAAACACCATTATAAGCTCGTCTCACAAAAAACCAGTTCTGGAGCCTTCACTTAGGAGGAAAAAAAACCCCTTAAATTTTGGAGAGTTCTTTCTCCAAACTAGTAAAATTATTTTTTTCATTTCAAAATAGCCAGTCGCATCCCCGTTTTGTACTTTGCTGGCATGGAATATAAACATTCAGATGTGCAATGCAAAATATTCATGATTAATCATGGATTTTTGTATAAAACAAAATTAGGAAATAGCAACAGCTTAAAGAAATCATTAAAAAAATCACATAGAAGAACCTTTTAGCAAACAAACATGGGGAAGGGG
The DNA here is from genome assembly GCF_019393635.1 of Dromiciops gliroides. Classification (NCBI taxonomy): domain Eukaryota; kingdom Metazoa; phylum Chordata; class Mammalia; order Microbiotheria; family Microbiotheriidae; genus Dromiciops; species Dromiciops gliroides. The sequence goes on along the minus strand of NC_057862.1, from coordinate 415,819,566 downwards.
AATTGAGAAGAAGAAAAGCTTTCACAATTTTTTTTTCACCCTTTAGTTTTTACAACTTGTTTCATTCATCAGAAAATGTATCCTGAAGCCAGCCTGTTATACTTGTCCCTAGTCCTGGAGTTCGTACTGCAAGATGGTGGCAGGAACCTGATTGCTAGAGCACCCTCATGGCTTCTCTTGCTGCAAGAAATGTCCTTTTCTCTGATGCACTGTCACTCTCCTGCAGACAGTCTGGACATGACTCAAGTCCACCTTCCAGTTCAAAACTCAAGGATAGTGTCAGTGTTCCTGAGCTGGTGAGAGAATTCTGCTATTCATGTCTACAAATCCCTGGATTCCCAGCTAGTTTTCAAATCCCCGTCCTTGTCCATAGGGAAACAAGTCAAAATATGTCCAAATAAAATTCAGTGTATGTTTGAATAATAATTTGTTATCGTGTTTCTGTCACTTACATTTTAAAATCATAGAACTTTAGCTCTTCAAGGCATCTTAGTAGATTATCTAACCCTAACCCTCTTCTTTTACATCTGGAAAAAACCTGAGACCAAGAGAGTGGAAGAGACTTGAACTAGGTCATACAGCTAACTTGGAACAAAATCAGGAGAAGAACTCAGGTCTCTGGAATACTAAACCAAACTCAGACAGCCATGGCTGTGGCATTTTCAGGAACTTTTCTGAAACAATAGATATTGCAAGGTTTGAGATAAAGTCTAAAACACATTAGGTTAACATTTTAGGCCTTCTAAAGTCTGACCTTACTCTAGCTCTCCAATCTTATCTTCTGTTTCTCCCTAATCTTAGCTTTCTGCTTTGTGGAGGTTAGTTTCCTAGTTAACCTCTCATTTCCATCTCTTCATTTTACTCATGCCATTCCCCCTATTGAAGATGATTTTGTCTATTCAAATCCTAACTATCCTTCAAGCTGCCACCTTCTTCCCAAAGTTTCTCTTATAACTTTAAGAAGATGCTAAACTTAAACTTTTTCTACTCTTGACCCCTTTTTGCCCAAGAGATTTTTACTTGACTCTGGGTATAAAGGTAAATAAAGTAGATAGACATAACCTTTTACTGTTACCAAATTTTTCATGACCCCCCCCCCCCCGACATTCAGTTAAATGATCCCATATTGGGTCACAACCCATAGTTTAAGAAGCTTTGGTGTCCACCATCTATCTATCTATCTTGTGTTTTTAAAAATATTGTGGGGCAGCTAAGTGGCGCAGTGGGTAGAGCACCAGCCCTGGATTCAGGAGGACCTGAGTTCAAATCCGGCCTCAGACACTTAACACTTACTAGCTGTGTGACTCTGGGCAAGTCACTTAACCCCAATTGCCTCACACACACAAAAAATAAATATTGTGCTAAACTACGTTTTCTAAAATTATTGCTATTTATAGATTAATGACTATTGCTTATTGCCTGTTTTGGCAATAAGCATTTGTTATTAATTAATATTATATATTAATAAAACATTAGTCAGGTATTGACTGCATGTCTCCCTAACTTCTCATAGTCTCAGGCTTTCAGGCCTACATACCTACATACACCAAGACACAACATTCCGAACAAAGGAAGCAGTACAGGAAGCCAAGAGAGAGCCAAAATGGCAACCCTCCAGTGGTCAAGGGTTTTTATCCTCTTTTGATAGAGGCAGGTCATTATTAGTATCTGGTTGACTTGACTTGAGGGTGGCCCTAATTAAAATGAAATTTACCTATGATCTAAAGGGGAAGAGACTCTCCCTGAGGGAAAAGGGTGGTAGGGAGGTGAGGTTTAATCCCATCAGTTCTTTTGAACTAAACAAAAGAATCAATCTCCATTTCTTTGGTTCCCTTGGGTTTGTCCCAAACAATATTAAAACTTCTTCAAGAATTGGACTTTCTGGGGGGGGGGGGGGGGGGGGGGAGACAAAGAGAAGGGACTGAAACTGATCTCTGGGTTCCCAAGAAATTAATGATGAATAATTATATATGTATATAATGTAATAACTACATATGTATAATTATAATTATATGTGTGTATATTTATAATAATTATATATGTATATATTTGCCTATAATTATACTCAACAAAATCTTTTTTATATATTCTTTTGTACTGTTGTCTATTCTTGTGGGTAAGTCTTATCTGGCTAAGTAGGTTGTAGAGTCATTAAGTATAGGGACAACAAGCTTTATTGTCCAAGTTAGAGTTGCATAGGATATAAACCTGGAAAGAAAAACATATTTATTTAACTCTATCTTATAGCTGTGGAAACTGAGACCCAGAGAAGTTAAATGATTTGCTCAAGGTCACAGAGGTGGGGGCTGAGCTAGGATTTGAACCTGCTTCTTCCAATTCCAAATTGCAGCAGATTCTCCAGAAGTTTCATCACTTACTCAGGGACAAAAGGTATTAAATGGAAGATCTGGGATTTAAACCAAAGTCCCTGGACTCCAGGGTTTTCACCCCTATGTCATACATGCTTAACACAGTGCCTGGCACACAGTAGGCACTTAATAAATGTTTGTTGACAACCAAGAGAGAAATTCTTGGACTTCTTCTCATGGGGAGAAGGCATGCCACAGAGGCATGGTTCTCTGAGATACCTATCTTCTTGAGCAGAAGAAAGGCAAATACTTTTATAGAGGACTGATGGTGGTCTGATACAGTGCTTATCTGACTGTGGAAAGTTTCCTTATTGGGGGTGATCACCCTAGGGAGAACTGTCCCCCACTGGTGGTGGCTGGGAGAAATTGCTATTCAGGATGCAGCCACTCCTAGGCTTATCCCCCCACCCCCACCCTCCACCCCCTTGGGGGAGACTGGAATGAAGGATGGTGGTCCTAGAGTTAGCTCAGTCCTGATTGGGTGCCACTTATCTCTTTAGGTATGTCTGTCCTTTTTTTTTTTTTTTCCGTTTTTGTTTTTTGTGGGGGCAATGGGGGTTAAGTGACTTGCCCAGGGTCACACAGCTAGCAAGTGTCAAGTGTCTAAAGCCGGATTTGAACTCAGGTACTCCTGAATCCAGGGCTGGTGCTTTATCCACTGTGCCATCTAGCTGCCCCCTGTGTCTGTCCTTTGGTTTAGTTTCTCAAGAAGGTTCCCTGAGTTCCCCCAGAAAACTTCTGGGGTACTCCGGGCCCATAACAATATCATTGACTGCTATTTTGGTAGTTGTATATCCTTCTGGGTATCAATTGTCAGTTGCTCACACGATACAGTCTGGTGAGTTGCCGCTCCTGTAATAACAGCAGAAAGACCTACTTCTGGCCAAGGAACCTTTTCAAAACAGAAGGCTACATGTTCTTCTTTGCAATGTCATTTGCATAGGAGAGGACTGAATCCATTGTTAGGGCTGCCACATTAATAGACCAACAACTCACGTCTATTGATTACGAAGACATCTAGCAACTTTTCTGTATAGATACTGCAAAATTTGAGATAAAGTCTAAACCCGTTATCTTGACATCCTAGGCCTTCCACAGAAGAGACCCCAGGTACTTATGTACTCCAGGGTGTTTGAGTTGAAGCTGGAAGCCCTGTACAAATGCATGATGTAAAGAACTGACTGTGTGTAAAAATACTGTTTGAAAAAAATGAATCTGTTTAAAAAAAAAAAAAAGATTTCGGGTAGAAAAAGGTTTGGCCACTTTAAGAATAGTCTGTTTTTGAAACCATTGCTGTCAGCAGATCCAAATTGTAAAATGTTAAAAACTGCAGAAGCTACAGAGGTGAGTTAATTAGTAATCTTTGGTGATTATATGCAAAGAGCTTTCACACCAGCCGTCATCTCCTAGGAAGGGTGAGGGGGTGACTGATAGCTAGTCGCTGAGCGGAGCCAAGTGAAATGCTGCTTGGTGAACTATTCTTTGGGACTCATTTATTTATTCCTTCCTTCATTCAAGGAATGGCTATTAAGCACCTACTGTTTGCTAGGTTCTGAGGGAGAAATGAAAGGTAGATGACAAGGTCTCTGCGCTCATTAAGTTTACTGCCTAGTCTTTCTGCTCTGACCCCAAAGAGAAGAGGAAAAAAACAAAATGAGTTTCCTGGGAAAGACTGGATAGATAAAGAAGCATGCTAAGAACTCAACTTCTCTGGGCCTTAGTTTCCTCAGCTATAAAATGTGGATGCCGGTTTTGATGACCTCTGTGGTTATGTCCAGCTCTAAATCTATGCTCCGTCATGCCTTCTTTTAGGTTGCAGGTAGAGAGGAGAGAACTCTGAATCTCCCAAGCCAAAGGTGCCCAAACTAGTGAAGAGGGTTGAGCAGGGGAACCTGATCATTTGAATGATTATTTCAGGGACCTACCACTTTGTTGGAGATTTTGGTTGTATTTTCCTCTGTTGAGTGCTTCCTCATCTCATTACTTTGTTTTTACCTTCATATATTCTGAATGAACTTATATGTATATGTAATGTTTCTCCCTGGGAGAATGCAAGTTCCTTGAGGAAGGCCATTTTGTTATTGTTTTTTAATCCCCATCATCTAGTACAATGTCTGGTTCATGGTAGGTGCTTAATAAATTCGTATTGATTTCATTGCCAACCAATTTTGAGGGAATTGTAGTACATGTATTGGAACATGCCTCATTTGTCTCTCCTTGAAAATGAAAAATGAAATATTAAATAACTAAGTATTAATGATTCTAGATGAATTGATTTTGGTGGATTTGGTGTTGACCCTTTGTCCTGGGCCTGTAAAAGGGAACCTTCATTTCAGAGTGGCCCTTTCTGGAAAAGAGATCCTAAAAATGGTGAGTATTGAGTTTCCAACACACTGAGATGAAGGTTACTTTTCAATACCTGAAATCTCTGTAGGAAAGTGAAAGTTAAGTAATGCAGTACTTTGTCATAATTGAAGTTCAGCCAAGGAAGCACTTAAACTAGTCTTTTTTATTTTTCATCTTGTTACCAGCATTTCTTTGTTTATCCATTTCTTATGTAGTATGTGAAACTGAATGAACAAAGCTATATTCTTATTTTAATGATGTTTTGTTTTTATGGGGGGAAATGTCTCTACTGACCGAACTGTGGTCTCTATGTTACTTTCCTTAGCTAACTCCCTTGCAGAAAGATTTATCACCTTGTCTGTGCCATTACCCAAGGTACTATCATATTCTCAGTGGTGGCTCCTGGAATTGCAGGTATATTATCCAGAAGGAATAACTTGGTTGGGGATAGGGTGTTTGCAGTTCAAAACAATATTAGTGAAAATACGTCATATGACATGTTCATAATAGCTGTTTCACAGGAAATTTTCTTTCCTAGAGATTAGGACAATTTACTAGCTAAAATCCCACTCTCTCCAGGAAACTTTTTCTCACACCCCTTAATTCTAGTGCTTTCCCTGTATTGATTATTTCCAATTTATTCTGTATAGAGTTTGCTTTCACATAGTTGTTTGCACGTTGTCTCCACCATAAGACAGTGAGCTCCTTGAAAGCAGGGTCTGCCTTTTGACATTGTATGCTCAGTGCTTAGCACGTGGGTGCTTAATGAATATTTATTGACTTATCCTGTTGTTGCCAATAAGGAGGGGAATAAAGGATAGTCTGAAGGTCTCTTATTGACACAACCAACCCCCTAGCTCTGTTTCTTTGTCCTTTGAGCTTTCTTTTTCTGGGGAGATGTTTCTCCCAAATTCATAGTTATCATGTTCATCTTCCTTCTCCACACTAGAAATTAAGAGATCTTGTAGTCTCATTTCCTCATTTTACAGATGAGAAAATTAAGTTCCAGAGAGAAATGACTTGCCTAAGTCATATAGCTTAAAGTGGTAGAACCAGGTCTCTCAAACGCAGGTCTCCTGGTTCCAAATCCATGCCCTTTCCACATGTGAGATTTAAAATTGGATACTAGATCATAAATCTCCCCTCTTTAAACTTTCCTTTAATTTATCTCCCAGACTAGTAAATGGAAGAAACCTCTGGTCTATAGTTAGAGCTTTTATTGTGTGGTAGTTACCAGGTGATGTTGATTAGAGGGATAGGAAAGCAGAAATACAAAACAAATAGTCTTAAGTCTAAGATTAGTCTATATTCCATATAAAACTCACCAAAAGCCCAAGGCCACCTTTGGGGAGGAGAGCCGTGTCAGGCACATGCTGCTAAGGGCAAGCTGGACCACGTCCAACTCCAGTCAGCGTCTTTCTGTGTGTCACGCCAGTCCTCGGACCAGAAGAGCAGGAAAGAGATACCACTTCCGTTCTCTCCTTGCCTTTTAAGCTTGCACCCCGGAAGTGGAGTGCTAAGCAGCGGGGCTGGTGTGCATAGCCCATGCATGGCCATCGGTCTCCTCGCCAAAAGGGTGGTCCTTTAAAAAACTGGCGTCTTTCCGTATTCACTAACCGACTGTTAAAAAACTTTTTACCACACACGAGTAAGTTCATGGTCAGCCTTGGGTAGTGTGCCACAATTGAGGGCAGTAGAATCCCTAGGTCAAGAAATATACTCAGTTTTTTAAAAAATCTGCCCCCCCCCCAACTCACAGTCTTATGGGAAGGCTGCTCTGTGTCTATTGCTTCATCTGAAAGATGAAGGTAATCCTAGTGGTCCCCTTCAAACACTTGGAAAATCTATTGGCTTATTAACAGTGATGACAGTGTCAACAATAGTATTCAGAAAACCTAGGATTTCCCAAACTTCCCAGCAATCTCCCTTACAAAAGCACCTGATCTTTCTTGGGGAAAGATGTTCCCAGCTTTGCGGCCCAGGAGGCTGAATTAAAGACCGCCTGTCTTAGAAAGGAACAGGGAGGCTCTTTTCACTAGCAACATTGAGGCTATTTAAACCTAGCAAACTTTTTTTCCTGTTTGTGTGGGAGGGCTTGGAATTCTTTCCTCTTTTGTTAAGGCAGCAGATTGGAACAGGTTGTAACATTTTCCAGAGCCTGTGCTACTGGTGTTTCTTTCAAAGAACATTCTGCCAATCGGTGTTTTGATTTCATTTCTCGTTGGTTTATGTATTTCTTGTAACTCAGCCAAATTTCAGTAAAGGAGAGAGAGTGAGAGAGGATGTTCTAATTTGATAAAGGTGGGATTTTGTTTTTTAAAGGAGAGGGAGAAAATTTCACAGCTTCATTACTTCAATTCATCTCAGATGATCTACAATAGCACAGATGTGGGTATTCTCTCCACCCATTCATTCGTTGACATTTATTTAGTGCCTACTATGTGCTAGGAACCCTACTAGGAGCAGACAAAAATGAAATAGTTCCTGTCCTCAGGGACCTTATATTCTTTTGGATTGAAACAGCATGGACTCAGATACATAAATAGGTAAGTAAATAAATAACATACATACACATTATTATATAAACTATATATGTTTACACACACAAATACACAGTCACTTGTGTATTGGTGTGGAAGTTTTCTGTCCTGAGTTTTTTCTTTTTTTTCTTGTGGGGCAATGAGGGTTAAGTGACTTGCCCAGGGTCACACAGCTAGTAAGTATCGAGTGTCTGAGGCTGGATTTGAACTTAGGTCCTCCTGAATCCAAGGTCAGTGCTTTATCCACTGTGCCACCTAGCTGCCTATCCTGAGTTCTTTTAGAGTCCACTAGTATACTAGGTCTGTGAGAATGGGAGTCAAAAAGTGAGCAGCCAGATTGAAAGGAAAGAAATTTCTTTTTTTTTTTTTTTTTTTAGTGAGGCAGTGGGGTTTAAGTGACTTGCCCAGGGTCACACAGCTAGTAAGTGTTAAGTGTCTGAGGCCAGATTTGAACTCAGGTACTCCTGACTCCAGGGTCAGTGCTCTATCCATGAAAGGAAAGAAATTTCTTAATGTACTAAGTAAGACTACTTAGGCTAATTGTAGCTTTACCTTCTAAGGGTACTGATCGGGTTTTTATAGTTTATTCTTCTCAAAGTACACAGCCAATCACTACCATTCCCAAGGCAGAAAAGGAAATGGGGAAGTATGTAAGCATTGGGATCACAGGAGTTGCTAAAGATCAGGTTTGTTCCTATGGGAAATGCATTTTTCTGAGAATGGTCTTATCAAAATTCTCTGTATTGGTAGGAAATGTCTAAGATGTCTAAATGTCTTGCTCATTCTGTTCTTGCCAATAGGAATCGAGGTAAAGTATAAACCCCATTGCTCTGTTTCCTTGGTCTCAGGGTTACCTTTTGATCTGGGAAGAATAAGTTTCCCCTAAATTCACAGTACTCCAATTCAATCACCTCCTCCAAACACACACACACACACTCACACACACACACACACACACATATTAGAAAAAAAGTAACCATTATCAGTGGGGGCTTGTAAACTATTGTTTTGAGTGAATATGAACTCATAGCATACCTTGGGGTCATGTGTACTGTTGTGTGTGTGTGTGTGTGTGTGTGTGTGTGTGTGTGTCCGTCCCAGGTGCTATACTAACAAAGAAAATACCAAATATTGGTTGGGAGGATGATGAGGGAGAACTAAGGCTCTGAGTTGCTTCCATAATTGCCTGAAACCAAATAAATAAATGTGCAATGAAATACATTTTTTTTCAAAAATTATTGAATAAATGAAAGAATACCCAGGCAGACAACATTCTGGTATTAGCCTCTGAGCTTGAACAGTTGATTCTTAATCCTTCATTGGGCTTCATTGGAGCTGCCAGAGCCTGTCAGTGATCACCTAGTATTTGCTAATTTGCTAATTACTCTATTAAGATACAAAGAAAGGCAAAAGACCCTGCCTACTCTCAGGAAGTTCACATTCTAACATCAGCTTGTGCTTTACCATAACTGACTCTAAAGCCAGGGTTGATTCTCCATAAGGATGGAGCACTGGATGAGGTGGGATCCTTGGAAAAGTGTGACTTTATTAGATATCTAAAAATACCTACTGGGGTGTTTTTTTCTTCAATTTTAAAATTAAGGTATAAAGCAGAGGTTTGTAACTTGGGATCCACAGAAGACTCCATGAATAGATTTTAGGGAACCCATGAATTTGGATGGGAAATATTACATCTTTTTCCCCCAATGTAATTTGTTTCCTTTATGTACTTTATTTAACTTATTTAGAAACATTTTTGTGAGAAGGTTAACATCTATAGATCTCACCAGACTACCAAAAGGGTCCACAACACAAAAGTATGGTTAAGAACCCTAATAAAGGATGCTTCATTAAGTTTCCTATCCCAGTACATAAGGTTGACTTCTTTTGGAAATTTGCTGGAGGAGGAGGAGGAGGAGGAGGAGGAGGAGGAGGAGGAGGAGAAGGATTGCCTAAAGGCTAAGCTTTTGCAAGCCAAAGTTCCAGTCCATTGGAAAGTGTTAGGGCTGATGTAAGGAAGCTTGTAATTGAGTGTTGACACAAATGCAGCTGTGTAGGCCTATAGATGCTTGCTGCAGTACTTGGAATGTTAAAACAAAACAAAACCCTGGAAAGATCTAAATAACTCCCAGGGTTATTACTGGTACTCAGGATGTTGGGGGTTTATTTTTCCCTCTGTTAATTATTTCCTATTTATCTCAATATATATATATACATACACACACACACACACACACACACACACACACACACACACACATATATATATATGCCTTTTGAATTAGATTGAAAACTCCTTGAGGGCAGGCACTGTCTCTTGCCTCTTTTTGTATTCTTAGCTCTTAGCATGGTACCTGGCATAGTAGCCACTTAGTAAATTTCTGTTGAATTTAATTGAATTTGTTTATAAAGTTGCTAGATAGATATTAGACTATTGGAGATCAAAGCAGAGTAAGGGCTTGAGAGGCAAGCTGGAATCCGGGCAGTTAGAGGAAAAGGAGGAGGATGATGCCGAAAGTAAAAGTCAGGGAGAGCAATCAGTCAGAAGCCTGGTAGACATATGCGATCAAGAGGACACAAATATTAGAACAGGTGGAAGAAAGAAATACTGATGTTGAGGCCTGCAAATGTCCCTGGGCATTCTAGTGGAGCAACAGTTTTAGTGACCTTCTCTGTTCCTTTTATAAATGCTTATAAGCATATTTGACCCGGAAAAGAAGTTAGGGAACAGCGAATTCAGTTCACTTATTTCACAAATGAAGAAGCTGAGGCCCAACAGAGGTGATTTGGACAAGTTCACAGTTAATGATTACATTCATTCTTTCTTTCATTCATTCTTTCATTCAATTTGTATTAAGAATTCAGGAGGGGGGGGCGGCTAGGTGGCGCAGTGGATAAAGCACCGGCCCTGGATTCAGGAGTACCTGAGTTCAAATCTGGCCTCAGACACTTGACACTTGACTAGCTGTGTGACCCTGGGCAAGTCACTTAACCCCCATTGCCCCGCAAAAAAAAAAAAAAAAAGAATTCAGGAGTATCTGAGTTCAAATCCAGCCTCAGACACTTAACACTTACTAGCTGTGTGACCCTGGGCAAGTCACTTAACCCCAATTGCCCCACAAAAAAAAAATGCTAAAATAGAGGTGTAACGATTAGAATGACGCCACCTACTGGAGACTTGCTGTGGAGAGCTCCACCATGAGGAAAATGCCTCAGAGGCATTGTGGCTTTTCCTTGGCGTCAGGAAATGACGTTTGCTCATGGGTGCTGTCTATCAAGTCTACCAGCCAATCAACTGGAGGAGCCTCCTATGGTCTGGGAGGAGACAGGAAGGAGGAAAGGGAGCCTGCGCAGAGAGCGCGGGCTTTTTGGCTTCCGGACTTGATGGTGGTGGGGGCAGAGGATTTCACAGGAAATTTGAGGAAAGATAGGAATGCCAGGCTGTTAGAATTCTGTTCTCAATCTTTTTCTTTCTATTTTCCAATAAACCCTTAAAAACCTAAACTCGTTTTATCAGTGATTTTTAGTCAGTTTCCCCCAAACTGGGGGAACAGATTAGAATCCACATTTAGAATCTTAAATTACACAGAGGGGAAAAAAGATAGAGGGGATATGGATTATTCCTCCTCCCTCTACCCCTGACCCCCCTCTTTTTTTGTGAGTCAACTGGGGTTAAGTGACTTGCCCAGGGTCACACAGCTAGTAAGTGTTAAGTGTCTGAGGCCGTATTTGAACTCAGGTACTCCTGAATCCAGGGCAGGTGCTCTATCCACTGCACCACCTAGCTGCCCCCCCTCCTTCTTTTGAAATTGAAATTTACATTTCTGGACATATAAGACCTTGGGTGGGGTAGGGATTGGTATCTTGTCTTTGCATTATCTGAAGAAGGTGTTTGCTATAAGCAAGACTATTGGAGCAATGCTTAATCTAAGTTAGGAAAGGAGAAAAAACTTCTTTAAAAGACTTTCTGATGCCCAGTGTATGCAAATGGACAAACAAGCATTATCTTCTCATTAAAGCAGTCCCAGCAGGATCTCTATTTGGTAGTATTTTACTAGCAGTTAGTTCTAGTCACCAAATGCTTTTTGGAAAATAATAACATTGAATTTATTTTAAAATATTCTCTAATTTAGACTTTCTCCTCATGCAGACTGGTCTTATCCTGCTCTGGTTGGTGTAAATTAGTGAGGATCTTCTGTCTTTGTAAATTGGTCTACGTTCTTACACTCTTATGCGCAGAACATACAATGTCTAGGCATAGAATGTGTAGGCAAAGGAGCCAGGGATTTTCCCTTTCTTCCCAGTTCCTCCATTGCTGCACTGTGTAGCCCATAGGTAGGTCATTGAAGTCATTTAGCTCTATTCCCAGGCTCAGATGGGAAAATAAGAATGATTATTTTTGGCTGTTAAGCCAGTGAATATAAAAGTCAACATGACCATGTGGAGAATCAGACCAGACTAGGTATATGAAGCCCTGTAATCTAATCTTTTGTTGTTTAACTTAGTGACCTAGCTATGTATACATTTGCTAGAAAATTCATTCAATTGACCAATCAACAAGCATTTATTCAACATCTACTATGTGCCAGGTACTTTTTATGGGGCTGGGGATACAAAAATGAAACAGTTCTTGCCCTCAGTGGGCTTACATTCTATCAGGAGATAAGTCCCTTTTTCTCTCCAAGACTCTTTCTCCTAACCTATAAAGTGGGAACAATCATTCTTGGACTATCTACTTCACAAGTGCTGTGAGGAAAACCACTTTATTAACCATGAAATGCTACATACATGAGATTGGGTTTTACCTTCTGTAAAAATGGGCATATTAGTGTTCTCTTTTCTTACCTCTTAGGGTAAATATTTAAAAGATCTCTGTTTTTATTGATGAATTTGGTCCTTTTACCAAGGTAGATCACAATCTTTCTCTGCCACAGTAGATGGTTTTCATAAGTTGCTGGGGCTGAAACAATCTTTTACTTGGTGGTATCACTTCTAGAGATGAACTTTGAATGTCTGTCTCTGAATTTAGCCAGGCTGGTTTTAGGGGCAGCAGACACACAATATACCCTCTGACTCATATATGAAGTCTTCCTAGCTTAGTAGGGCCTGCCAGAGCTTCTGTTTATCCCACTGGCATAGACTAGTTGGATTTGGAGAAGGCATAGTGACAGGAGGTGGGAGTAGGGGAGGGTGGGGTACAAGGGCATCACGAGGTTGGAATGGACTGGATGTGGAAGTGATTAGGAAGACAGTCTTTTCAGAAATCTAAAAAGCTGTTATTATTTTTTATCCTCTATCTAAATAAGTCCATGCTTCCATTTGTGAAGTGCTCTGGGAATAGAAAGGAATAAAAACAGCATCTGCCTGCAACCTTGGGGTAGAAAGATTCTCTTATTGCTGTTGCCTCTCTCAGAATAGAGCGTGATGTGATCAGGTCACTGCATGTAAAATGCTTTAAGAATGTGATCTGTACTTCATCATTTTAAAATTCAAACATTCTTGAACCTTTTTCCCCCACCCTGTTCATATTTATCTTCTGGGTCCTGCCTTCATTGGACACCACATTTGTATTGATAAATTGTAGGTAGTAGGAGATGTATTGATGGGATGGAGACAGTTCAGAATGTAGAGTGTTTTGGCTTTGCATCTCATTACACCTAGCTAGCTTTTTGCCTCTTGAAAGCTGTCGATTTGCGCATTATTGCTATTCAGGCTGATAAATGACAGTAATTGTTCTTAAGTTGAAGAGCTGGTTTAATATGCCGCCTGGCTTGGGAATTTCCTGAGCACCAGGGTTAAACTCGGCTCCACTGGTGCTAGCAAAATGGCCCTTTTTTTTTCATCTCAGACTATATAGTTAATTGAATTACTTGCTATTCATGCAGTTTGTAGCCTTGATTCTAAAGATGCCATGAAAGGTAGGGAAACCGAGCAATTTCCAAAGGGGGTCTGGGTCACCGTGGGCCCTGCTTCAAGGACATTGTCCCCCTTCCCCAAAGAGGACAAACAGAAATGAAATTCACATTTGGCAACTAAATCTGCTTTTGTGTACCCTGCTGGTAATTAGTTATTTTTGTCCATCCAGTGTTCCTGGAGCCCTCCTGATGTAGCAAAGCCAGTTCTAAGGATCAGCAGGATTTCTGCTGCTAATACTATTTCTCCCCTTTTCTTTGATATGATTTTTTTTTTTCAAATCTCACAAACTTTGGAGGTCAGATTATTTGGATTTCTTTCTTTTTCTCATTGACTTTTTACTCTGGGGTTCGAATAATTGTTATGGCTCACATTTACATTTCGTTTTAAGGTTTTGCAAAGTGCCTTTTCTTGAAATGTCTGCTAGTAGATAATGTGGATATTACAGATGATGAAACTGAGGATCACAGAGATTAAATGATTCAACCAAGGTCACACAGATAGTACATGGTAGAGTTGGAATTTGAACTCAAGTCATTTGGGTTGTAATCTATTGTGTTTCCATTTTGCCACTGCTGTCTCTCAGGGTCTAAGTGATTGTTTGTGGGGGGAAAAACACCCACCTTGCTTTTTTGAATTAAAAATTCCTGATTCAACTTACTTAGATTTACCTTCCTCTTTATAATGATGCTTTTACCCTCTTCCACACAATAGTTCTTTTTTTTTTTTGTCTTTTAAATTTTGGCTAAAGAGGCTAACAATGAATTTGTCTATATGACAGCGCCCTAAAATTTGGGTGAATAAATTCACCGGCATTTGTGAGGAGGAGGGGAGAAGAAAAGATCTGTCTAAATATTTGTTTTGAACTGATCTGTAGGGAGGATTTTGTTTAAAAAAAGGGGGGGGTTAATTATCTATTAATCAAGAGAATCCTATTTTTGTTATCCTTGATGGTTGGTTGTCACTGGCTAAGGACTTGGCCCTGAACACCTGAGACAAGATGTTTTAAAGATAAGATAGTTGCCCCCTGCCCCAGCTCTTTCTTTCCCATAAGCTTAACCTTTTTCCCCCCTAACCTTTACATGTATTTCCTCTTTAGTGACGTTTAATAGTTAGCAGTTCAAGGTTGGGAGAGGGGAGCAATATTTGGGGACCAAATAGTTGTTCAGTAACTTCAATGGGAATATTTGCTTTCTTTAGACTAGTCTTAAGAAAAGTTTGGAGTTTTTTTAAAAGTGTGAGCTGTCATCCCAATTGCCCTTTCTCTGATCTCTGATCTCAAACCTGTCCATTGAAGCAAGATCTGAAAGATGGGATTGCCGTACCATAACAGCTGGCGTCTTGAAAGACATCCCATTTAGACATATTAATCATTTCCTACGATAGAAGCACATAAAATCCATCTTTTGCTACCCGACAAGATATGAGATAATGAAAGAAGATTGCTTAAAATGTAAATCATTTGGGTCTGTTGGTAACACTGTTTAGAATTAAATTCATGTGTAATAGAACTTCCGATCAGAAATGAACAATTTCCCAGACAAAACCATCGTAAATTCCATAATTTTGTATGGATGCTTCCAACACTAATGGTGTCTGTGCAATTTCATTGATAGAGCTCTGGACAGAGAAGGATCATTTTTCCTAGTCCTATAACTAGCAAAAAAGGAGGCAAATCATTCACCCCAGACCATCTTGTCCTGCAATGGAATACTCATCACATCTTCCTTGAGGCTATAGAGGGATCACTTTCCATTGGCATCCTTCCCAGTCTTTCCACTGGAATCTTATTAGAAGTTAGGCAGTTCTATAGGGTCCCCACAGTGTTTTATCCTCATTCAGTTTTTAAAGGGGTTCTCATTCGCGGACAAGAATGTTAGCATTTGAACACCAATAGATATTATAACCTTTACTCTTCGTGGAGACCAGTATCAACACTGTCATTTTAATCCTTTGTTCAGAGATATGGTGATAGTGCCAAAATAACTAGATTAGATGTTGGGAGATCTGAGTCCTCGTGTCTGCCCTGTAAATACTTAGCATTATGACCATTTCATTCCATTTCTGTGAACCTCTGTTTCCTCATTTGTAAAAGGAAGGGATGGATTGAATGACTCTTTCTAGCACTACCATTTTTTGGTTTTAGTCACAGCCTTCCGTCAATCATTGGATTGTGTGGAAAGATTCTTCTTTTTCTTCTTCTTCTTTTACTTTGGCCATTCTCAAAAGGGGTAGAACAGTGCTTTGAACACAATGGATAATTAATAAATGTTGTTCATGGATATACTGTTTTTGATTGGTTGGAGAAACATCTTTAAAAGTACAAAAAATATTTTTCCTATCTTTGTAAAGCCATGATGGCTAAATGATTCTCTTCTTTCAAGGATCACATTTCTTTGGCAAAATCTGACCCCATGGGCTAAGCAATACATTAGAAATTCCAAGTCCTTCAAGGAATGAAGCCGACTTTCTTCCCACTGACTGCATCACCTGGGGCAGATCAACTAATGGGTCAGTAACTTAGTTTCTTTGTCTAGAAGATGGAGGTTACCACATAGACATGTCTCAGGGCAGTTGTGGTGCATAAAGTACTAATTTGTCATAGGCTAGCCAGGATTGAAATATTAATAGCAACTGACTTAGGTGAAATTCAAGACAACTGAAAGTGGGGCTAGATCTCTTTAATGTGGTTTATTTCATAGCAGGGAATAGACTGAAATGATTGAACAAATAGAAGAAGGAACACTGGACTTGGGGTCAGAAGAAATTGGTTGGTGATCCAGCTCTTGTATTTAGTAGCTGCTTGGCTTTGGGCAAGGCATCTTTCCTGCGTTCTCAGTTTTCCTACTCTATAATGAGGGGGTTGGATTTGATGACCTTTGAGGTCTCTTCCAGTTTTCCTGTTCTATTGCTATCTTGCACAGGTGGGTGCTCAATAAAGGCCCTTTGATGATGCTGATGCACGTGGGCCTGGAAGTTCTCAAGAGAGAAGTGTACTAGGGGGCCTGTGATATTGTTTCCCCGCACATTTCCTGCCTTGCCATAGGACAGCCTCAGAGATCCGATAGGTCATTTCCCTTCTAAACGTCTGTGGTTACCTCATAGTCCTGGGAAGGCTCTCTCTTCTCCAGAGCCTCTTGGAGGAAGAGAGAGGCGCATATTTGGAGCATGTGCGTGAGTTGCTCTGAGCTTTTGCAGAAGGCTGACTCTTTGGACGAGCTGGAGGGAACCGTAACACCAGCTGTCGGCATAGCCAACTGTTTCGTTTCACAAGAAGACCACAGATCGGAGTTAAAAATACCAGACTTCAGCTGAAGAGGGCTAAAGGAACAAAAAAGATAATCTCTTAACAAACAACGGGTACAACAATGGATTCAATAAGCCCTAAGCAATTTAGGAGTCTTACTTTTTTTTAAACTGACTCAATGAAATATGATATGGTTCTTTGGCTATTTGTGATTAATTTGTTAGCCCCGAGGATGTCATGGCCAGTGCCCTCCCTATTATAATGTTAGCCAATGCCCATTTAGAGGGAGGTCAGAAACATGTAGATCTCTTTCTTTTTTTTAAAATATCATTCCTCTTGCTGCTCTGTGATGTGAGATTTGGTAAATTGTTTAAGACTTCTGCAAATCCACCTTTCTTTTAACTGCTCAGACTATCTGAGCTGGACTGGAATGAATAGCATGCTAATGGAATTCGGGCCCCCTCTGTAGAAGGCAGATGCATCTTGCCGCCCCAGCATCTCTGGGATTCAGGCATAGCCAAGTGGTTAAAGTGTTTAGCATGCAGCTCGGTTCTGAGTGGACTTGGAAGCATTTAGATATTCCACTTTACTATTATATATTTTTTTAAGTCTATACAGCTTCAAATGAAATGCAAAACAGCAGCTGTAGGTAGCAGCAGCCCCTTTCCCTGTCACGGTGGGGGGAGGGAACGTGCCTGAAATGCATAATGAAAAGGAAAACTTTCTATATTCAGAGGGAAATTGAAAAAAGTTTCTCCTCTTTGGCTCTGTGGGAGAAAGTGGAGCTCAGCATTGGATGGGATGGGGGAAATGGCACAGATGGGAGAGATTTCATTCCTGTCATAGCTTTAGGAGTGCTAAGAGGTCAGCTTTCCCCCACCTCTCCCATTTCTTCCTGTTCAGGTAGAATAAAAGCTCCTTGAGGGAAGGGCTACTTAGTTTTTGGCTTATCTCTCCAGCCCTGCACATAGTTTGTGCTTAATAAATTATTGAACTGCATTGAGTCGCATTGTCTCCTTCCCTTCCCCCTTAGACTTCTCTTAGTCAGGAAAAGGCACTCAGCTCATTGGCTCTGAGTGACCATTTTATTTGCTGCCTGAGAGACTGATGTCAAATCTATCTATTTCTTCTCAGATGTGTACTAGCTGTGTGACTCTGGGCAAGTTATTTGAACCTCTGTTTGCCTTGGTTTCCCTAACTGTGAAATGGTGATAATAATAGCACCTACATCACAGGGCTGTTGTGGGGATCAAATGAGATAATAATTGTAAAAAACCCAAAACACAGCCCAGTGCCGAGTGCATACAAGGTGCTATAGAAATGCTTTTTCTTTCCCTCCCTCCCACCTACCTACCAGGGTTGTCATGAGGACCAAATGATGTAGTATATAAAATAATTTTCCATACCTTGAAGTGAGTCAAGTGAACTGGCTCAGGATTGTGATCTTGCTGGTGATGTTGGGTCTCCATGCCACACCTCTGGGAGGCAATTGATCCTGGGGTATTGTTGGTTGTTCCTCCTCCTTGTGATAATGTCTGAAGTAGAAATTGCTCAAGAAGAGGATAATGGTGGCAATGGGAAGGAAGGAAGGAAGGAAGGAAGGGAGAAGAGAGCAGGACCCAGGCAGAAGGCACTTCACAAATCTCCTGTACCTCTAATAATAATAATAATAATAATAATAATAATAATAATAATAATAATAATAATAATAATAACAATAGCTAGATTTACAAAGAACACTTCAAGTTTTAGAAAATCATTTTATAGGTTACCTCATTTGATCCTCCTGATAATCCTGGTAAGTAGGTTGGAAGGAGGGAAGGGGAAAACATTTCTATAATGCTTACTATGTTACAGGCATTGTGTGTAAGTGCTTTTTTACAAATATTATTGCATTTGATCCTCGAAACAACCTTGTAAGGTAGGTGCTATTATTATCACCATTTTACAATTAGGAAAACTGAAGCATATAGTCCTTTTTCTGAAAGTGAATTGCTCAGGGTCACACAGCTAGTAAGCATCTGAGGCAGAATTTGAAATCAGGTCTTCCTGATTCTATGTCTAGCTTTCTATCTGCAGGACCACCTACCTGCCTTAAAGAATAGTTTTTTTTCTTTAGTAGTACATATTTCTTCCATTGAAACAGATGGAAATAACATAGCAGACAGTCTTGAAGAATTACTGGGGCTGAACAGATTATCCTCCTGTGGATAACCTAGCGCTGAACCTCTATGAACTTCATTAGGCTGGTCCTTGGATAATAGACAGTTTTTCCTAGGCCTGTGTTTAAAGCCTCTCCTGCCTAGTAGGTTTTCCTAGAACTTCTATTCCATTGGCTGAGGCCATAAAAACCTAGGGTCTCCTCCACAACACCATGATGTCTCTAGAGTAGAACTTAATTGGAACCTAACTCACTTTACCACGTGAGGATGACTTACCTGTAATAAAGTCTTGGCTCTTAGAATGAGTTGCATCATCCACAGTATCCCTGGAAAATAGGGGTATAACAAACTGGAAGCATCAGTCTGTGCTGGTTGCTATGGAATTACACCATAATATCTTCTACTGCAATGTGGACTTCAGAAGAAAGTCCATTTTGGATCCCACGCAGGGAAGAATTTCCTAGAAATACCAGGATTGTGCTAAAGCACTGTAGTATTATTATAGTACTACTTTCTTTATAATATGTTGATGCATCACAACCTCAGGGACTGCATTATTCTGTGTCTTCAGTGTAAGTACAGTGTTCTATGCCCATTTTTATTATTTGTAAGATAGCAAGAAAAATACAGAATCTCAGAGTTGGAAAGACATTCCAAGACCATCTAACCCAACTTGTGCTTTAACAAGAATCTTCCTCTCCAACCCCTAATCTTCAATCTACTTGGCATTCAACCTTAATGATTTCCATCGAGGGGGAAACTACAACTTCCCAAGGAAGGTCATTCTAATTTTAGATTGCTCTAATGGCTAAGAAATCCCTTACATCAAGTTTAAATATGCCTCCTCATAATGTCCTCCCACTGTTCCTGGTTCTTCTCTCTAGGGCCAATTCCCTGTTCCTACTGACAGTCTTTTCCATAATTGAAGATAGCTATCATATCCTCCACAAGTCTTCTGTTTTCTAAGCTCAACATACCCCATTCCATCAATCTCTTTATTGTTTGAACTCAATGCTCTGTACCCATTGGCTTTCTCTGGACATTCTTTAGGCCATCAAAGTCCTTCCTAAAAAACTGAATACAAGCCTCTGGATTTGGACTGAGTAGGGCAGAGAATATTGGGACTCTTACTTCCCCAGTCTATACAAAGACCGAAGCAAACAGAATTGCTATTGGCTTCAGCAGGTTGAGGCCATGGGTGGTCATGTGTCTTCCCCCAAACAGTAGAGTGGGACCTAATTCCCAGTCTGCTGGCAAGAATAAAAGAAAATGTTTTCTTAGTGTACCAATGCTGGGTTCTGCTTCTCTCTTTCCTTGGCAAGACTCTGTGTTCTC
The DNA here is from genome assembly GCF_019393635.1 of Dromiciops gliroides. Lineage (NCBI taxonomy): Eukaryota > Metazoa > Chordata > Mammalia > Microbiotheria > Microbiotheriidae > Dromiciops > Dromiciops gliroides. The sequence goes on along the minus strand of NC_057862.1, from coordinate 415,799,654 downwards.
TGAGTTCAGAAATATTTGTCTTTCTTTTAACAGAGAGTCCCCCTGTAGTGGGGTTTACACTCTTACTGGTTTATACTCTGACTCATTTGCACTTTCCTCCTCCTTCAAACCTGAACACTGAAGTGAATGAGCGAGGAAATATGGAAAAGTTCGTTTTCCCTTTTCACTATGGAAGCTAGCCTTGATCAGTGTTCCTATAGCAACATCAATTCTCCCAAGTTGCACCTACTGTATAATAAGTTATATATATAGAGAAGACCTACTAGTATCCAAAATACCCCATATGTGCAAAGTGAATGAGTTAATGTTGCTATGAGAATCTGAAATGTTCCCTTTCCTGATTTTCGTGCTTTTAAAGTTACAACCTGTGTTTGTTGGGCTCCACATTTCATAACACATGTTGAGGATATGTGCAGTACGAGAAGGCAGCAAGCGGTTTTAATATTCTTGCAATGCTATAGATTTATGGGGAAAGTAGTGTCATTTCAAAACAATTTATTGAGTCTCGGAGCAGAGATCTGTGGATCAGAAAGGGTGAATCTTTGACAGACTTGGGAATGAAAGCCAAAGTTTTTCTGAGAGGAGCTCAGGTCCAATTTCACTGCTACAGTTGCGTAAATTCTTGCTGCCCCCTTCATTTGCTGATTGGGTTTGGCAAGAGTTGTCTCCAATCAGGAGTTAAACAGAAGGCTAGTTTCAAAGTCAACAGATAAAAACAAATTATTCATTAAAAGACAATTAAGGGGCAGCTAGGTGGCACAGTGGATAAAGCACCGGCCCTGGATTCAGGAGGACCTGAGTTCAAATCTGACCTCAGACCCTTGACACTTACTAGCTGTGTGACCCTGGGCAAGTCACAACCCCAATTGCCTCACCAAAAAAAAAAAAAAAAAAAAAGACAGTTAAGAATTTCAGTGCATGGTTGAAGTTTCAGTTTAGCAGAGTTAAGTAAGGATCAAACATGAAGAAAGAGAATCCTGCTCAAAGTCTACAGGAAGGGAGGGGAAGGGAATTTTCTCAGCAGTATTGTCCAAGGACTTAAAGAAAAGCAAGGGAGTTCCCCAAGTTCCTCAGATGCCCTTAGTCTTATTTTTGACCATATAGAATGAAGACTTCCTTCCTGTAGGTTGATGTCTAGGAATATCCCTTCAATTTTTAACCACACTAAAATAAATAAATAAATAAATCTAGAAAGAAAAGTACAAACTGATACCCAAATGGACAACTAACTTTAAAAAGTTTGTGAGTCCTAGGGTTCAGCCTGATAAACTGAGACTAGCAGCAGTCATGTTGGGGGATGGAAAGTGTGTAGACTTTGGGCTGTTAGGGGGGAAACTTGCATCATACACATACTCTACCTCTTGAAATTACTTTGTATTGACTTATTTGTTTTGATGTTTAACTCCTTTCTTCCCCTAGTAAGATTAGAGCTTCTTAAGAAAATAAATAAAAACTTTAGTTTTATTCTCTGTCACTAGTATGTAGCATAGGGTCAGTGTTTAGTTTTTGTTTTGTTTTTGACCAGTGATTTCATAGGGAACTCCAGCCAGTAATTCCCTTTACCAATGTAGACTGGCACTTGTTCTGCAATGTTACAGTCCTAGAGCAGAGGTCCTTAATATAGTCCATGGATAGCTTTCAGAGCTTCTGTGATCTTGGAATGGGGGGGAAAATTCGCCTTTATTTTTAATATTATTGATTCCCTTTGTAATCCTATATATTTTGTTCTATATAATGAAAAACGTTATCCTGAAGAGATATCTATAGACTTTAACAGTCCTGCCAGATGGATCCAGATTCCCTTTCTTAGAGTTTCCTGGGAACATTGAGAGGTTAAGTGACTTGTCCTGGGTCTCATAGACTATATATGTATCAGTGGTGGGTCTTTTTGACTCCATATACAGCTCTCTCTGCACTATGCCATGCTGCTTCTCAGGTACTTAAAAATATTGCATATGGGATATAATGAGTAGTCTGGCTAGAGCAAGAATCTCTAAGTGGTTTTCCTGTTCCTGATAACTTCTGGGTCTAAGGCACCTTGCCCAACTCCTCTCTTGGAGATATTCAAATAATTGTCATAGGCAAATGACGGAGATAGACCTGGATCTGATAGAAGTACCTTGTTATTTTACTAGTGTAAGGACAAAATGAGGTACTTGTAGGTCATTGAACAGTTTACAAAAGGAAGTTTACTTACCCCCAAAATAGCAAGGGTATGCAATAAGGATGCAGAAGCACTTAGCTTCTTCTACAGACCCAGGCTCCTTTTTGTCTTCATATCAACAAGAAAAGCTGTGCTAACCTGCATGGACTTTAGACATCGACCAAGTCAGAAGGAATCTGACTCTACCTGGGTGATACCTTTTCTGCCCCAGGTGACCAGGAAGCTACTATCAATACAACCAGAGATCGCCCAGAAGTTATATCAAGGGAGACAGATACACCTTGAGCCATGCAGTCTTTGCCATCTTTTCCTAGAATTTTCCAAATCCATGTTGGGGGCAGGGGGGGAGGGGGGAGAGAGGGAGACCAGAACTCATAAGATATTGGTCCTACCACATTTTCCATTATTTAATGGTGATTAGTTCTTTTCAGAGCTCTGAGGAAAAGAATAAAACAGAAGAACCTTTTAATTTTATGTCCTTAAAAATCATTTGTTGTCACACAAGTGAGCTTGGATCCTTGAGTGGAACCGAGAAGTTATTTGTGGGTGGTAATATTTGAATCATTAGTATTTCTGTCAACCTTACATAAGCCTTGCTCACTGTAATCATATATTTTTGTAACCTTCTCTTATGAATATTTCCCAGAATATTAAAAATAGTGTTAAAACCTGATATTTCATTAAAAAAATAAAATGATGAAGAAATACTGCAAGAGCCATGATTGATATGGCACTTCTATCACCAGTGCATATCCAATTCTTTTATGCTATAATTGATGGTCTTCATGAGTTGTTAGCTGTTAGGGTGATTATTTGGCCGATTTGGTGATGAGCTTTTCTGAGTTTATCCAAACTGGTCCTCAGATGACAGGCACACCACCCTTCACTCAAAGATTTTCCTGCCTAACCTCCCAGGGTTTGCCCTTGATCTCCATAGTTCTTAAGCACCTTTAGTCACCTCCATGTCACAATAAAGCCTTGGAGGAAGAAAGAAGATATAACCATTAAAATTTCTTGCAAGCTGTTATTTTGTTTTAGAGTGATAAACTCAGAAATTGACTTTAAGGTATATCCGAATACACTGTGCTGAATCAGTAGTAAAAACAATTCACGTTTATTTAGTGCTTAAGCCTTACAACAATGCTAGGGGGTTGGTAGTGAGAATACTGTTTTATCCATTTTACAGAGGAGGAAACTGAGGTTCAGATAGACTAATGCTCCTTCCATGGTGACCCAATTAGTAAACGTCAGAGCTATGATTCAGGCCTGGGTTTTCTGAGTCCAAATGCAGTATCCTTTTCATTTTATCAACTTGTCCAAAAGTAACTTATTTTTTATATAACATTTTGTGGTTACAAAACACTTTATCTGAACTGTAACTAGGGCAGGTAATCTAGGGTTTTTTCAAAGGGGCTGACATCTGGTGGTGGTGTGTGTGTGTGTGTGGGGGGAGTATTTTCTCTCGAGACTTCTGCTTCCTCCTCCTTTCAGTCCAGAGATCCCAATTGTCTTGCTTAATGTTCTTCCATTGATCAGTATCTTTTCAGGGGTGGAGGAAATAAGGCCTATGGAGAGGTCAAGAGGGCTGGGTTCCTCAGGGTTGATAGCAGAGGAAGAGGGAGAGGGGACAGGAACAGGGGACATGAAACAAGGTCTACCTTCTGGAGATGGTAGCGAGGGAAATGACAACTTTTTGTTGGAGTTTGGTTTTCATGAGTACAGGAAGATGACGAAAGCAATGAGATGAAGAAGACTAAGATAGGGAAGTTTGTTAAGGATAGAAGAGGATTCATCAGGGCATAATAGAAAGGGAGGGCAAAGCAGGAGTAAGTATCCAGAGAAATATTGTCATAAATTCATCCAAGGGTCCATTGATTAGGTACCACTGCCAATCACTGAATCAACATGCAGAGACAGTTGTTTGTAGATTTTATTTACACTTAGAGCTCAGGTTCATCTGTATGAAAAGTCAGAGAGCCCAGAGCATCAGCTTCAGCAACCTTATATAGAATGTGAATATATAAGTATCAGAGAAAAGTGGAATTTTACAGAAAGCAGGAGGAGAAGATAAGGGCATATATGTAACAGAAGGGGGAAGATTGGACATCTGCCAGGGTCAAAGCAGGAGCTGTGGCTTCTTTCCCAGGCTTGATTTCGCAGGTGTTATGACTTTAGAACTTCCAGGAACAATGTCTGGGAGTTCAAAAATAGAGATTAGTGTCCTCTTCTAATCATAGTGGTGGTAGGAAGTCTGAGCCAGAGTTTCTTTCCTATCACAGTCTTTCTCTTATCACAGTGGCAGCAACAGGAGGCCTGAGCCAGAAATTCTCTTGCCACAATATGGTTGAGGTGGATGGGGATTAAAAACCATGGAGTAGTAGCAGGGGAAGGAGGTAAGTTTTGTCTGGATCAACTGTGACCCCCAAATCACAAGTACTTGGAAAGAAGATAGTTTTCTAGTCATAGTACACAGGATTTTTCGCTCATTCTCCCTATCACTGAATTTATACAAGGGGCTAGAATTCCAAGTTTGCATCTGTACAGCATGACCATTTTTCTCATTTTTAGCTCACAACAACCTCATGAAACAGATAGAATAAGTCTTATTATTCATGCTTCACAGAGGAGGAAACAGAGGTTCAGGTACTGAGCCAGGATTTAAATCCAGATCTTCTGAGTTCTTTCTATCCACCATGCTGCTTCCCAACTTGACCATTGTGGCCAAACCCAATCCCATTTGAACATTTCATAATGACCAATGAGGAGAGCTATTTATTTTGCCCAAGAATAACATTCATAATGAAGAAGAGAGGTGTTGTCCTTTGCTCTTTTTCTCTATGGCTGCTCCCCACATTGATTTGGGGCAAAACTATCTTCATTCTTTAAATCAACTCAGCTATGATTTCAGTTCTTTCTCAAGCCCTGTAAAACTCTCAACTGGGTGCACTGAGTGTAAAACACTTTTACACAGAAGGAGAGGGGGGCCTTTTCATAAAGAAAAATAAATCAGGTAAGATAAAGATGAAATAGAAATCAAGTCAGTTCAGGGCTTGCTGCCTCCAGCATTGTCTTGGATGCTGGCGCTGTCCTGTGTAACCCCTGATTCTTGCTGCTCAGCTCTTGTTCCATTTGCTTACCTTTCCTCTTGATGGTGCAGCAAATTCTGCTTTCTTCAAGATGAACTTAGCTTCATATAGGACATCCAAGAGGAAGAAATATGTTGAAACCAAAGAAAATGAAGCTCCTAAAATTCGGAGGCTATGAGAAATTTGGGGTGTTTGGTTTATCCCTTGTATAATAGGAAGGTTCCTCCTCCCAATAATGATAGCTAGCATTTTTAAAATGCTTTAAGGTTTTTTAAATCCTTTACATATTATCAAATTTGATCTTTACCTGAGAGGCAGGTACTATAATCATCACAGTTTTATAGATGAGGAAAATGAGACAAATAGATTAAGTGACTTGTACAGGGTCACACAGCAATTAGTAAGTTTCTGAGTCCCAATTTGAACTTGGTCTTCCCAACTCCAGGTCCATTACTCTATCTATTGTGCTACCCAGATGCCTCTTGATATGAATGGCTCTGATACACTTTGGTGACCACTCTTTTGTCTTTGCTCCACCCATATGATCTGGGTATGTCAGTATTTAACACTCTTCAAGGGTAGTCACCAGCTCCCTGTATAAGCACAGAAGTTCACAAAACTCAAAACACAGATAGCTTTGTTTACCATTCATGGGAACAGGACATATTGGAGCACATATAAGGTAATAACTTCCTACCTAGCAGTGAGCAATCTTCCCCAAAAGACTCATATAGTTTCTGCAATTTATAGGACTGACCTGGATAGGGCTCTAGTTAGGAGCAGTTGAAGTTTGTTCACCCCTAATGGCACCAAATAAACTCTGTTAGCAGCCCTTGCTCTAAGCAGGTGTGCCTAGTTACTGATCCACATTTATGCTCCTATCTTTTGTTCTCCTCAAGTCAGCATACACTTATTAAGCACTCACTGTGTGCACCAAACACTGTCCTAAGCACTAGGAATACAAGCAAAAAGATCATCTTTGCCCTCAAGGAACTTACATTCTACTGGGGGAAGACAACACATGAAAGGGAGCTGAAAAGTGGAGAGAAAGAGGAAGGAAGGTACCAGCACCAGACTGTGGTCATGAATTCCATAGGATGAAGGATTTGGGTACTCCTCAAAAACAGAGATTTTGGGAGTAATTGGCCAATGGGAGAAAGGGGCCTCCGATAATTTTTTTTTTTTTGGTGGGGCAATGAGGGTTAAGTGACTTGCTCAGGGTCACATAGCTAGTAAGTGTCAAGTGTTTGAGGCCGGATTTGAACTCAGGTCCTCCTGAATCCAGGGCTGATGCTTTATCCACTATGCCACCTAGCTACCCGAAAGGGGCCCCTGATAGAGGGGGAAGGCTACTGAGGCATGAGAGTGAAGTCTGGAGAATGAAGGCTGCCCTTCCTCAAAGGAGAAACTCACCGCTGGAAGAAGAGGGCTACAGAAGTAGAGGAAAAAGTTGGTTGAATTATGGTGGTCAGGTCTGGAGAATATTCTCCATCATGCTTCTGTCAACTTCCTCAGCTTCCATGAGGTGGCAGTCATCTTTCAGCTAGTATTTTCCTCTGTAGCCCAGGCTTCCTGTTGCTCAGCTTTCTTTCTTTGACTCCCTGCTCTTCTTGGTCTCTTTTCTCCTCTTGATCTCTTTGGCTGCCATCTTAGAACAACAATTCTGATGTTTTCCAGAAAATGATGCTCATCATCTTCTTTTTCTGCTCCCCTCCTCTCACCTTGTGGCTGTCCATTTAAACAGTTTTGCTCTCTTCCCGCAGATAGAACTTATCCCCTTTCCTAAGGGCATCAGTTTTCCACCTTTGAGAGTATTTTGAAGCTAAAAAATGACACCTCCAGTATTTCATATATCCATATGTATGTGTATACACACACAAATGAATATGGATACACACACATGTCCTTCCTCTAACATATACTGTGGTTGTGTGATCCTGGCTATATATTCATATACCACAGCTTCTTCAGTCATTCCCCAATTGATGGACATTCCTTTGATTTTCAATTCTTAGCCACCACAAAGAGTTGCTATAAATATTTTTTGTACAATTTCCCCCCTTTTCTCTTTTTCCACAATTACTATTGTTAACTGTTTCCCTCCGTCATATTCCCTTCCCCATGATATTTACTCTATTATCTATCTTCTTTCACCCTTTCCCTCTTCAAAAGGGATTTGTTTCTGACTTTCCCCTCCCCCAATCTGTCCTCCCTTCTTTTGCCCCTCCCTCTTTATCCCCTTCCCCTCTTATTTTCCTGCAGGGTTCCATAGATTACTCCACCCAATTGAGTGTGTTTGTTATTCCCTCCTTGAACCAATTCTGATGAGTGCTAGGCTCATTTACTGCCCAGTTTAAATAGATTACTCCACCCAGTTGGGTATGTGTGTGTGTCTGTTAATCCCTCCTTGAGCCAACTTTGATGAAATTAAGGTCTTTGAGCCTATTCTGATGAGTGTAAAGTTCATTAACTGCTCTGCTCCTCACCCATCTCTTCCTCCTCCCCCCCATAAGCCCTTTCCTGTTTCTTCCATGTGGGATTTCACCCCATGCTATTTCTCCCCTTCCCCCTCCCCCGGGGCATTCCTCTCACCCCTCAATTTACCCTAAAGATGTCATCATGGGGCAGCTAGGTGACACAGTGGACAAAGTATCCACCCTGGACCCAGGAGGACCCCAGCCCTAATCTGACCTCAGATACAAAACACTCACCCACTACATGACCCTGGGCATGTCACCTAACTCCAACTTTTTATGGTTCTCTAGGGTCTTGTATTTGGAAGTCAAATTTTCCATTCAGTTCAGATCTTTTCATCACAAATACCTGAAAGTTCTCTTTTTCATTGAAGTCCTATTTTTTCCTTTGAAAGATTATAATCAGTTTTGCTGGATACATGATTTTTGGTTGTCATCCCAATTCCTTTGCCCTCTGGGATATCATATTCCATGCCCTCTGGTCTTTTAATGTAGAAGCTGCTAGATCTTGTGCTATTCTGACTTAATTCTTGAATTCTTTCTTTTTGGCAGCTTGCAATATTTTCTCCTTGATCTGGGAGCTCTGGAATTTGGCTATATTAGTTTTGGGAGTATTCCTTTTTGAATCTCTTTCTGGAGGTGATCAGTGTATTCTTTCAATTTCTATTTTACCTTCTGCTTCTAGAATATCAGGGAAATTTTCCCTGCATAATTTCTTGGAAGATGATGTCTAAGATCTTTCCTTGATCATGGTTTTCAGGTAGAACAATAATTTTCAAATGATCTCTCCTGGATCTATTTTCCAGGTCAGCAGTTCCCCCCCACTCCCCCAAGGAGATATTTCACATTGCTCTCTATTTTTTTTTTTTTATTCATTTGGATTTGCTTTATTGTGTCTTGGTTTCTCATAAAGTCACTAGCTTCCATTTGTTCAATCCTAATTCTTAGGCAATTATTTTTGTCAGAGAGTTTTTGTATCTCCTTTTTCTTTCTTTCTTTTTTTTTTTTGTATCTCCTCTCTCATTTGGCTTTTCAAGTTGTTGACTTTTTTCTCATGTCTTTCCTGCATCACCCTCATTTCTCTTTCCATTTTTTCCTCTACCTCTCTAACTTTATCTTCAAAGTCCTTTTTGAGCACCTCTATGGCCTGAGACCAATTCATATTTTTCTTGGAAGCTTTAGATATAGGGGCCTGATGTTGACATCTTCCTCTGAGGGTGCCCCTTGGTCTTCCTTGTTACTGAAGAAACTTTCTATGGTCCTCACCTTTCTCTGTCTGCTTATCTTGCCTTTCTTTTACTTGACTTTTAGCTCCTTAAAGTGGGGCACTGTTCCCAGGCTGTACTGTCCCAAGCTTCAGGGGGTCCCAGGTGGTATGATTTAAGGAGGGGCAGGTTCTTCACTTGCCTGGTCTGTTCCCTGGTCCATAGATAACCCCAGGCCAACTTGCTAATCAACCAGACAGCAAAACTTTGTGTGCTGTGGTTGTCAGCTTTGATGAGCCTGTGCCCTTCCCCCACCTGGGCCACTGCTATTCAAGCCTACCTCCTGGTTCCTAGCAGGGGTGAAAAACCCAAGTTCTGAATCAGCACCAGCAGAGACTCCTGTAATCTCCCCCCTGCCAAGGGCTCATCTCTCTCATCAGACCGTGAGCTTAATTCCAGACAACACTGGTGCTGCAGCTGATTCAGAGGCTCTGGGGGACTAATTCTCTGGCAAGGCCTTCCTGGGACTGGATCTGTATCTGTGCAACTGTGGGGTTGGGCTCCATTCCTGTCTCAGCACAGCAGCTCCCTCCTTCCGACCTTCCAAGCCATCCTTGGTTAGAAAATGATCTCAACATGTTCTTCTGTGGATTGTGCTGCTCCAGGAATTGTCCTATGACATTATATGGAGGTTTTTTGTAGCGATCATGTCATGAGTTTGAGAGCTCCCCTTCCTTCCTTCCTTCCTTCCTTCCTTCCTTCCTTCCTTCCTTCCTTCCTTCCTTCCTTCCTTCCTTCCTTCCTTCCTTCCTTCCTTCCTTCCTTCCTTCCTTCCTTCCTTCCTTCCATCTTTCCTCCCTCTCTCCCTCTCTCCCTTCCTTCTTTCCTTCTTTTTTCTTTTCTTCCTTCTTTCCCCATATCTCATTCTCATTTCTCTCTGTTTCTCTCCCCTCCTTTTTACTTTTCAACTTTCCAATACAGCAGAATGACCAACAATTTAGTTTCTAATTCTTGTGATTTGTCACCATGTAGAAAATTACAGTGAGATTATATGGATAGCAAAGCAGATATCCCTGAATCAGTTTTCCACGAAAGACTTTGTGTCCCTAAGTCTTTCTAAAAGCCTCCTTACATCTTCCTAAGTAAGCCTTTCAACTTCTTTGAAGATAGTGCAAAAAAAAATTGAGAATTAAGATTAAAACAAAAACTCCCCTTTGTTTGGTTACCAATACCTTATATTGGTATAATATTTTGGAATCTTCAAAGCACTTTCCATATAATTACTGCATTTATTCCTATCACCAACCCTCAGAGGTAGGCAGTGTTTATTATCCCCTTTTTTTCCCTGGAAACTGAGGCAAAGAGAAACAAAGTAATTTTCTCAAGGTCACCTAGTAGCAGAGCCAAGGCTATAAGGGAGGTCAACCAAGAGGGATATAGGAAATTCAGTAGAAGGAAATTGCAATGACACACCAAAAATAGTTCTGGTCAGGAAGAAAAGGGGGAGCTGTCTAATCAGTGTCTATCACTTCTTGTGGAATGAAGACTGAGGGGTTGTTAGTATAGAATCCTTGTAACAGAAGGGGTTTAAGTTTTCTTGGGCTCCTGTTACTGATGTATGGAGGTTGGTGGAAGAGGAGTGCTCATTGTCTGTTTAATTAGAATTTTTAGGTGTTAATTTATAAAGGATTTTACTTTTTTGAAGAGTCTATCTTCTGTGGATTTAGCTGGAATTACCCAGTATCTGGTGCATAATTCCTTTTTCTTTTTTTTTTTGAGGCATGGAGGGTTGAGGTCACTTGCAAAAAGTGTTAGATTCACCATCTTGTTGGTCATATGATCTGAAAGTTCCTGTCTTCAAGTATTTGAAGGGCTTTCCAGTGGAAGAGGAATTAGATTTGTTCTATTTAGTCCAAAAGGACAGAACCAGGAGCAACAGGTAGAAATTGTGAAGATGCAAGTTTAGGCTTGATATTGGAGAACACTCCCAAACAATTGGAGTTGCTCTAAAGTGGAATAGGCTTTGTTAAGAGCTGGTGGATTCCCTTCCATTGTAGGTCTTCCAGTAGAGTATGGATGATCATTTATGGGAAATATTGTACTGGGGATTCCTTTTGGATATGGGTTGGAAAAAATGGCTGATAAACTCCCTTACAAAGCTCAAATCCTCTGATTCTTCCCTATATTTTAGAATGTCCCCATTCTGGAATTCTTTTTGGCTTTAGGATTGAATACTGGAGCAATAAGGAACCAGTTGAAAACCACCTCAGTAATGCTTTCAGGTTGAGAGTCTCTGCCAGTCCTTTAGTGGCTGGACCACAATAAAGTAGCCTGTGGCCATTGACCACTAGGTGTACCTGTGGGATTGGATCAACCATAATTTTCTCAGGGTAGGTGACTTTTGCATTTTTATTTTTTGAAGGGACCTTTGGTCATAAATCATTGTTAACTCTTGAGTAAAGAGAAATGAATGAAAAATCCTTTATTACTCTATATCAAACTTTGTGCTAAGTCGGGGATACACATACAAAAACAAAGGAATTCCTGTCCTCAAGGAGCTTATATTCTTTTAGGGAAGAAACAATACACACAGAGGAGTGGTAACCATGGGAACATATTTTGGTTTGGAAATTCATAGAGATGATGAATCCAGCCAAAGGAGAGTTGATGGACTTATTCTTTCCAGGGTCCAGAATTGAAATGTTTTCTGTCTGCCTTGTTCTCTTTCTCTTCTCTCACTTTTTATGGCCCAGGCTTTGTTATAAGTGGGGCCAGACCTCTAGAAAAATTATAACATAAAGTCTGTCCAATCATTCTGCCCTCCCTCCCCACCCAATCTTGACTGAATCTTCAATGACCCCTCCTCTAGCTTTCAGGCCCCAAAGAGTACTAGAAGATAGGTTCTAGTGACAATTCTATCATTTATTAGCTATCCAATTATTAGTACAGCACTGAATGTCCTTAAGCTTTATTTTTTTTCAATTTGTATAATAGATATATTGTTCTCTGGCTTTCCCACTCCCCAGAAATATTGTGAGGAACATATGAAACAATGAGTATAAAAGCGCTTTGTAAATTCTATAATGCTATACACATGTGATTTTTATTATTCTGGCTTCCAATGCTTTCCTGCTGCTTTCTCTTCCTGCCTTCTCCTCCTGCCCTAAAGATTCAATAAGCTCAATCACACTGAAAAAGAATTGTAGCTCTTGAGCTGGAAGGGACCAGAGGCTGTCTGGTCCAACCCATTCATGTTATGGATGAAGAAACTATTTCCCATTGAGGTTAAGTGACTTGTCCAAGGCCACGCAGGCAGTACATGCCAGAGCAAGGATTTGAACTAAGGTACTTTGTCTCCAGAGCCTGTACTCTTTGTACTGTTCTACTTCGGTAGGATGTGTGACCTATGATGACTTTTCCTAGAGGAATTTGATTTTCTTTTTTTTTGAGACTGAGTTTCCCTATCCCATCTAATTTGGAAGTATCATGGCCACTCACAAGGCTAATCTCACTCCTGCTGAGTAGGGAAGCTTTGACTTCTTTGTTTGTGACTTGGGCTGATTTGCCCCTCCTTGGGTAGCCTGGTGATCCTCTGCCACCTCCTAGCCATCTTCTCCTCACCTTTCAATGAAGTTGGTGTGGGACCTAGTTTGGACATCAATGTGTTTTAGCCCCACTATAACTCAGAACTCTCCAAAGTCACTCATGATCTCTTAATTACCCAATCTAATGGACTTTTCTCAATCTTCATCCTTCATGACCTCTCTGCAACCTTTGACATTCTTTTCATCACTTTCTTCTTTTTTGATCCTCTCTTCTCTTAAGGTTTTTGTGACACTTCTCTCTCCTGGTTCTCCTCCTACCTGTATGACTATTCTTTCTCTGTCTCCTTTGCTGGATCTTCATCTATGTTATACTCACTTGATAACTGGGAGTCCCCCAAAACTTTATCCTCAGCCCTCTTCTCTCTCTATACTGTTTGACTTGATGATCTCTTTAGTTCCCATGGTATCAAAGATCTTATCTCTGCAGATGACTCTCAAATCTACAAATCTACTTGTCTAGCTGTCTTGTCCTTCAATCTCAAATCTCCAGATGCCTTTTAGAAATTTTGAGGTATTCATCAAGCCAGTCCAGATATCTTAAAATCAACATGTCCAAGACTGAACTCATGATCTCTCTCCCCAAACCCTCTCTTCCTAACTTCCCTCTTACTTTCCAGGGTACCTCTGTCCTCCCAGTCACCTAGCCTTGAAACCTAAGTGTCCTCCTCAACTCCCCACTCTCTCTCCCTCCTTCTCACTTGTCAACTCCTATTATTCCTACCTTTGTAACATCTCTCTGACATTGGTTTAGGTCCTCATCACCTCACACCTGAATTATTGCAATAGCCTGTTAGTTGTTTTCCCTGACTCAAGTCTCTCCCCACTCCAATCTATCCTTCATTTAGCTGTCAGATTGATCTTCATAAAGAGCAGGTCTGATTATCCCAACACATTCTGCATGACTCCCACCTCCCCCTATTTAATCAACTCCAGTGGATCCCTATCACCACCAAGACCAAATAGAAAATCTGTTGGACTTATAAAGTACTTCACAGTCTGACATTTTCCATCATTTCCTGTCTTCTCACACCTGACACCCCTCTATGAGTACTCTACAATCCATTGGCACTGGCCTCTTCACTGTTAGACAAACCACTCCATTTCCTGACATGGGCATTTTCTCTGGCTCTCCCCCGTGCCTGGAATGCTTTCTCTCCTCACCTTGGCCTGCCAGCTTCCTTCAGGTTCCAGCTAAAATTCCACCTTTTGGGAGAAGCCTTTCTCTGTTCTCCTTAATCTTTGTGCTTTCCCTCTGAGATCACCTTCAATTTCTCCTTTTTGCATCTTGTTTATCGGTAATTGTTTTTGGGTTGTTGCCTCTGTTAGACTGTGAGCTTCTTGAGAGCAGGGATGATTTTTTTTTGCCTTTGTCCCCCCATTATTTAGCATAGCACAGAATAAATGTTAATTGACTGGTGATTACTTAGTAAGTATTTATTGTTTAATGGTGTTATTGATAGACCAGAAATATTTTTGACCTGGAAACCTTTCCTGGCCCATCTTCATAGGTCACATAGACACAACCCAACCTTCCAGCCTCAGCTACCTCTGAATCTGAATTATGTTGCTTGAGTTGGCTGTTTGCTGGGATGCTGGTGGTACATTGGGATCCAATCAAAACCAACTGGCTCCTTTGAATAAACATGCTGGCTGGGGAGGGGAAGGGAATTTTCATCATTATGCTGAACTGGAAAATATTCTGCAAAAGAGTGAGCTGGGAGTGAGAGAAGACTAGACATGTTTGGGAGGTAGAATTCCTTCTTGTAGGTGACTTAGATTGTGTTTGTATGGAAGCCACATGCTAGATACTTCTTCCTCCTATGGGGAGGGGCTGGGGTGGGGACAGGAATGAATGGGGAGGGAGCTCATTTGGAGATAGAAATAGAAGACCCAGAAAGGACTGATCATTCTGGCCAGCATTGGCCAGTAATTCTATGGAAGGAAGAAGATGAGGGAGCCTCCCTGAAAAGCCATAGGCTATGGCGGCCACATACTATAGTGGAAAAGGTTCTGGAGCAAAAGAACTGAACTATTTATGTGACTTTAGGCAAGTCACTTAAACTCTGAGTCTCAGTTTCCTCATCTGTTAAATGGGAAATGGGTGACCTAGGTGATCTATGACCTAAATCCCCTGAGATCAGTACAGGCAGGTTCTTTAAGAATTTGAAAAACAGATGAGTGGTTCTGCTGGTTCTGGTGCTGGTTAGGAAACCAGTTTTTCCTTCTGATATGGGAAAAATGGGGTAGGGGTTAAGGGTTTGGGGTAGGAATTGGGGTTTGGGGTCCTTAGGAATTACTCTTTAAAGAATTATACCCTCTTGCACACAAAAGCAATTAGAATAAGATAGTAGATTATTTAGGGGCAGGGGAAGGGAAGGGAAACCATGAGAGAAATCCTTGGACTTCTCATGGAGAGAAAGGCATGGCACAGAGTGTGGCTCTGAGATACTAATCTCCTCGAGCAGGAGACAGGCAGGTACTTTTATAGAGGACTGATGGGGGTGACCATCTGACTGTGGAAAGTTCCCTTAGTGAGGGAGGACCATCCCCCACTGGTGGTGGCTGGAGGAGTTGGGTAAGGGGTGGCTGTGGAATGAAGGGTAGTGGTCCCAGAGCTAGCTCCGCTTTGATTCGGTTTCACTTATCTCTTTAGGTGTGTCTGTCCTTTGGATTAGTTTCTCAAGGAGAAGGTTCTTTGATGTGCCCCAGAGAACTTCTGGGGTGCTCTTGGCCCATAACACTTCCATCTCAAGAATCTTAACAAAGACCCAGAAAGACTAGAAAATCTAGGAGCTTGGGAGGAGGGATGATAGATTTATATCTAGAGCTAGGAGAGACCTTGGAAGTCATCTAATCTGACCCTCTCCTTTTATAGAAACCCATCTCATGGAGGTGAAGAGGTTTGTCCAGGGTTATATAGGAAATAGTAGCAGACCTGGGATTTGAGGTCAGGTAGCTTTGACTCCAGATCCAGAGCTCTTATTACTGCACCATGATGATGCCTATGGCGTTACAGAAGCAGTCCCTACCAAGTAGAGAACCCAGTTAGGCTGGATCTTGGCAACATGATGGAGTTAGCATAGCTTCAGGAATAGTGGGAACAAAGAAATGGAGATGGGAAATGTGCCCGCCCCCCAAAAAAAGCTAATTGAAGTTGTTTGGGGAACAATTAATATCTGGGAGGTGAATTCAGATTCAGTTGGGAGAATGGAAGCGGGTGATTAAAGTGCTAATATCCACAAACTGGGGTTGGGCTCCTCCCAGTCTAAGAAGGGGCTGCCTCTCCTCCCCCTCCCCAGAGAACAGGATCACATGATGAGGGAGACCCAAGGCTGGTCACTTAGGCGAGGAGTTTAGAGGGTTGACCCTGCATCACCTTCCCCTTTGACTATACTGCATTCTGGTTGGATAGTTTTTGGCACTAGTCTTTGGCATGAAGATTGTAACTGAGGAAAAAGGGAGGGGCCAGTTACATTAAGGAATAAAAAGGCTCATGAACAATAAATAAATGTAAATAAAGACCTTTGATACTTCTCCAACATTGAGTCCCAGAAATTTTAAAACGGGGTTTCTCACAGAAAATGTTATAGATGGGGAATAGAAAGTAGAATAGGATGCTTGTTTTATTTAGTGCTTGATGGGGAATGACATGTAATCAACTTGGAGAGCTAGGCTGTAGTATGTTGGATTTGAAATAATTTAGAGGCAATTGGGAGCTGTTGAAGCTTCTTGAGCAGTAGAGTGACAGGATCAGAGCTCTGCTTTATGAATATCAACTTGGCAACTGTGTGGAGGAAGGATTGGAGAGGTTGGTTATTAGGTACAGGAAGTTTTATTAGGAGGCTATTGAAATAATCCAGGCCAGAAGTGATGAGGCCTGAACTAGGATGGTTATGGGGTGAATAAAGGAAGAGAATGGATAGAAGAGATGTTGAAAAAGCAGAATTGAAAAGACTTGATAACTGATTGGATATGGGAAGAGAGAGAAAATAAAGAATAGAGAATGATTTAGAGGTTGTGAATATAGGTGACTATAAGAATGATACTACCTTCAATAGAAATAAGGAAGATGAAGGTTGGGTGATTTTAGGGGGAAACATGAGTTAGGTTTTGGATATGTTAAGTTTGAGATTCCTCTGGGACATTCAGGTGGAGATAACCAATAGACTATTAGAGATAGGGGACTGCAGTGTTTGTATTTTGTATTTGTAGCCTCAGTGCCTAACACAGTGCCCTGGCACACAGTGGATATTTTAAAATGCTTGTTGATTAATTGATTTGGGACCTCCCCATCTTTCTTTTTTTTTCTTTTTTTTTTTTTTAGTTTTTAGTGATTTTTAATGTCATAGTTTCCCCCAGTATCCTCCCAGTTCCTCAGGTTCACAGCCAAGGAATCATCCTGGATTCCTCATTATCTCTCACCCTCCATATGCAAGCTGTTGGCAAGACCTGTCTATTTTACCTTTGTAACATTTCTCAAATATGTCCTCTTCTCTCCTCTGACACTGCCACCAATCACCATTGCTATTACCTCATGTCTGGACTATCATAACAGCCTGCCAGGTATAGTGCTTAACAAATGGTTATTGATTGATTGATCTATCCTACTCCCTCTCTCAGAGATCAATTTCTTATAACAAGTAGTATTTTTTTTTGGTAGAGGGCATTGAGGGTTAAGTGACTTGCCCAGGGTCACACAGCTAGTAAGTGTCAAGTGTCTGAGGCTGAATTTGAACTCAGGCCTCCTGAATCCAAGGCCAGGCCTGTGCCACGTAGCTGTCCCCTACAAGTAGTATTTTTTTAAAGACAAAAATAGAGAAGAAAAATAGGAGGAAAAAAAATCAGCATATGGGATCAGTATATTGAAAAAGTCTAAAACCATATACAATGTGCTACACCTATGGATCTCCCAATCTTTGTGAAGGGGGAGGTTAGGAGTGTCCTTTCCTATCTCTTCTTTTGAGACATACTTGTTCTTTATAATTGTCCAACATTTACTTTTGATTTTTGTATAATTGTTCTTTCCATTTACATTGTTGTAATTGTTATGGGCCTGGGGTAACTCAGAAGTTTTCTAGGGGAAATCAAGGTACCTTCTTGAGAAACTAAACCAAAGGACAGACACACCTAAAGAGACAAGCAGCACCAGATCAGGACTGATATAACTCCAGGACCACCACCTTTCATTCCAGTCTCCTCCATCCCTTGGGGAGATAAGATTAGGTATGACTGCTGCCTTTGTGGTATAAGGAGGACAGAGATGGCTTGAGAGATCTGAGTTGACCCTCACCCAACTTCTTCCAGCCACCACCAGTGGGGGATGGTCCTTCCCCAATAAGGGAATTTCCCACAGTCAGATGATCACCCCATCAGACCACCATGGTCCTCTATAAAAGGATTTGCCTGTCTCCTGCTCCAGGAGATAGGTATCTCAGAGCCATGCCTCTGTGCCATGCCTTTTCCTCATGAGAAGTCCAAGGATTTCTCTCTTGGTTTCCTTTCCCTAGAGCCTAAATAAAACATTATTTTATTTTAATTGGATTTGTGTGCAAGAGGGTATAATTCTTTAAAGAGGAATTCCTAAGAACTCCCATAAATTTCCCTCACAACGTAATTATCATGTATATTTTCCTGACTTGATGACTTCACTCTGCATCAGTACACATAGATCTTCCCATGCTTCTCTGTGTTAATCACATTCATCATTTCTTACAGCACAATAATATTCAGTTATATTCATGTACCACAATTTGATGAGCCATTCCCCAGTTGATGGGCATATACTTTATTTCTAATGTTTTGCTATCAGAAAAAGTATGGTCATAAATATTTTGGTATATATGGGGACTTTTTTCTGATCAATGGCTTCCTTGGGTTATAACCAATAAAAGAACCTCTGGGTCCAAGGGCATAGGCATTGTGGTCACTTTATTTGCATAATCTCCCTGTCTCTCTTCAATTTTCTGTGCCTTCCTTACCCTTTACACTAAATTCTTCTTCCATAGTCCTTTGCTAACCCAGGCACCCTCTGTGAAAGAGGGCAGTTTATGGATATACTCTCCCATGCCAAGGTATGAAAGATAATGTCATATAATACTAGGAGGTTACTAACTGTTCAATGAATTGAATGAACTATTTGAGAACTGAAAGTTTCCTCATTGGTCGGGGTATTGTGAAAAGGTATTGGATTTTCAGGGAGAAGACCTAGATACAAGTCCTGATTCTTTTACTTATGTTGTACCTATGACCCCTCTCATATATGAGCTGCCAGAAAATCAAAACAAAACAACAAACTTTCCCAGGTTTCAGGCATTCTGTGGGTCAGAATCCATACAAAATCATAGCTTACACATGTCCACTGTATTTACTTTTGTCAGCTAACCAGAGGCTACATTAATGCAAATCAAAAGGTAAGAGAGGATAGGAACTGATGGGCTATTTGAATCCTTTATGTGTTTCTGTATTTATTTATGGGTTTTTGTTAGTTTTTTTTTTTAATTTCCATGGGGATAAAGTAAAGACTGTCCTCTACCCAATATACATTCAGTACCTTGAGTGCTTGTATGGAAGCTTCAGACCCTTCTGGAAAAGCCTCAATATTGGCTTTACCTTGAGTAAATTAGAGAATTATCCTGGGGCAGCTCTAGGTGTGGGTAAAAAGCCAAGGAGAGGAAATGATACATTTAGAAAGTTCTTAATGTTTTCTGAGAACTGAATGGCTGAAGTTACTGGTGAGCAGGGAGGTCCTTGTCTAGAGGTTAAGGGTTCAGCTCAGGGTCACTTCCCAAAGGCAAGAACTGCAAATTCCTAGGATCAAAAAGAAACAGTATTGTGAATGATCCCTTTATTTGAACTGTGCACCTGTGTGTTCAATAATGTGTACCTGTGCATAGGTCTGTGGGGCTACCATTGTATCTGCCTTGTATTAGCATGGTAGGTATTGAATCAGGGTAGGAACGTTACCCTTGAATAGCAATTAAAACTATCAGCTGAGACAAGTGACAGTGGTCAAAGCTGGAAAAATCAGGAGCTCTGTAGATGGAGGGAAGGTTTTAACAATAATATCACGTAGGAGCCTATTTGCCAATCCAGGCCATTTTGTGGGTTTGATATTGTCACTAGAGCGGGCTCAGAACTCTGCTGACAGCCACTAGAGGGCATTTAAATTTTAAATGCCGGCTGCTCTCAGAGAGGACAATAAGAAATATGTGTGTGTGTTTTTTTAAAAAATAATTTGAAAACCAGAGGAAAAAAGAATCCTGCTTATTTCCCTGCTGCTCTTGTCTTCCTGCTTTTAACGAAAGGACTTTTCCCTCTTGGCCCATATCCTATCAGATACCCCAAAGGAAAGTAAAACTCAACAGACACTCTCAGAGATAAAAACCCCAGTAAAAGTTTCTGGTTTTAAACCTTCTTTTATGGCGCTGACTGGGAGTATTCCTGAAAGGATATTTTGGAAAGTGAAATGATCCATTTGTCCCCTTGTAAAATGCAACCTGGACTGCTGGAGGCATAGCCTCTTCTTGTTGCCTTCAGCCTGCTCTTTCCACACCCTGCAAAAGCCATGCCATGGCTGCTGGGTGAGAAGAAAGACAGCAAACTCTGCTCCTTTGTTTGTGTGTATTGGGCCCCCAGCAACAATCACTGGACACACCAAGCCACCAGCTCAGGGTGCAAAACTCTTATCTGTAGGTGGGCTATGTAGCTACCACCATGCTGTGATGATGTAAAGGACCTAGGAGAAGGTTGCCCTACCCTAAAAACATTTCTAGGTGGTTGAAATTCCACCCTTAGAGATTCATTGGATCTTCAGCAGCCCCCATATTCAAGTGCAGATATCCCTGGGGTGGGGAGGGCAGGGGAAGGGAGGAATATCTGAAAGTGTTGGGTGTTAATAGCTCAGAGGGGACTAGCTAAGAGCTATCTTAAAGCAAGGCTTGAGAAAGGGGCTATTGACTAAATCAAGGAGGAAGAGAGAGCTTAAGTAATGCCAGGGACCTTCTGTGCTGTGACACTACTGCACATGAGTTCTCTCCCATCTTACACCAGAACACTACAGACAATATTTAGGTATTTATATCAGGCTCAAAAGAGGGGGAAGGTATTTGAAAATTTGACTCTTTTGTTTTAGGAAAGTAATATAGGAAGATGGCAAGAGAATATTTAACAGTTTTCAATGAGTTCAAGTGAACAGGGTCAGAGGAGCATATCCTAATGTACAGGAAGGTTGGCAGATATAGGACCATAGATTTAGAGCTGGAAGGGACCTTAGAGATGATCTAGTCCAATCTCATGATTTTACAGATGAGGAAACTTTTTCCCAAAGAGGATAAGTAGCTTGCCTGAAGTTACACAGGGAGTAAGCAGCAGAACTGGGATTTGAACTCATGTCCTTTGCCTCTTCCTTAAGTGTTTTTCCCATTGCATTGGCCTGCCTCTCCTTGTAATTACTGATTCTCTGTCAACAGTAGAAAATGGGAGGGATGTCAAAGGGCAAGAGATGGGCAAGTATTCTAGTTTTCAAAAAAGTGAAAGAAGATATAGTCTTTAAACTGTAGTGTGGTGAACTTGATTTCTTTTTCTGGCAAGATTTTAGAATGTATGGATTAAAGAGATGACTTGTAAGCATTTGAAAGTGACATAGTGATAACTCAGAGTCAGAATGCTTTTTTTTGAGCAAGATTAACCTCATTACTTTTGGGGGAGTTAATAAAATACTAAGGTATTTATTTATCTAGTTCTTTAAGTTTTGCAAGGCACTTTACAAATATTATCTCATTTGATTCTCACAATAACCCTATGAGGAAGGTGCTATTATTATCCTCATTTTGCAGGCATGGAAACTGAGGCAGATCAGCATTAAGTGATTTGCCCAGGGTTACACAGTTAGTAAGTGTCTCAGTCCAAATTTAAACTCATCTTCTTGACTTGAGGCCCAATGCGCTATTCAGTGCTCCACTTACCTGCTATTATTGGGTTGGAAGAGTAGAATGATGCTATAGACCTAATAGATCTGGATTTCTTTAACAATGCATTGTGTTAATGGTTTTTTATCATTGTCACTTTCCAATGCCCCCTCCCTGTCTGTGTCCCAAAGAACCCTACTTTGTTTCAATGAAATAGAGTTAAGTGAAACAACCCCCCCACACTGGTCATATCTGACAACCTATAGCCATCTCTATATCTTTAATCTACCACCTTCTTTCTGAGAGGTGATCACCTTCTGGAGGAAGGTTTATTGTTACACCAATCAGCTGACTTTTGTTGTTCTTGTTGTTCTTGTTATTTCTCTTTACATTGTTGTGGTCAGTGTGTAAATTCTTCTCTTCATCCTTTCATGTAAATCTATGTTTCTCTGAATTCTTCATATTTGTCATTTCGTGTGGCATAGTAATATCCCTAAATTTGTTTAGCTATTATCCAACTTATGAGCACCTATATTATTTCAATTTTTTTGAAAAGTGCTGCTAAAATATTTTTTGAATATATAAGACTTTCTTCCCACCCCATCCCCATCTTTGACCTTTTTTGAGTGTGCTAGAGTTAGCTTGTACATGCTCTCAAGAGCTGATTGTTAAATTTTCAATGTGAGCATTTACTCCCAAGAAATTGTCAAGTCCTACAAATCAGGGATTGATTTATTGTTTTGTTGGTCATCTACATTTAACAAAGTGATGGAGAAAAATGTTAGTAATGCCAATTAAACATAAAAGCGTGTTATGTGCACATTTTCCCCTGGTAATCTGGTTGTTAAATATTTATCAGCCTGCCTCTGAGTGTATACCAATCTAGTTTATGGTTTATTTACTTTTCTTGAAAATTAAGGACTAGAACCATGATTTCATTGCTAGAGGAGACTCCTGGTCAGGAAAAACCTTGTACCAATGCAGACTGGTACTCTCTCTGTAACTTATAATCTTAGTTGCTTAGAGCTCCAAGGACTTAAATGAATTTCCTGGGTTATACAACATACTGTGGAACTTGAACCCAGGTCTTCCTGGCTTCAAGGCCAGTTCTTTATCCACTTTTTAAATCTATAGTTTTATTTATTTCTTTTACAACAATATTCTGGCCCTTAAGGGATATAAAATTATTTAGGATTTTATGTCCAGTGGCTTTGGCAGGAAGATTGTTATGGAAGTTCGCCCAAACTGTGCCACTATTTCCATGAATCCTAGGCACCTTTTCCCAGATCACTCGGCTTCTCTTGTGTCTGCCACCAGGGGTCACTATATTGTTTTTTTCTTTATATACATAGGCATATCTCTTGGCTAAACAGAATTCAGTTTCATCCCAAGCACTGACTCCTTCAATTTTCAGAAGAGCAGTATCTTCCCTCTGGTTTTATAGTCTATATTTCTAGCCAGCAAATTGTTCTTAGAACACAGCCTTCCATAATATGTGGCTATTCAAGAAGTTCTGTCTCCACCAGGCTTCCCAGGCTCTGAAATGGTGGACAGAGTTCCAAATAGTTTTATCGGAATAATTGGACCGATGCATATTGCCAACAATATTATTGTCTTCTGATAACTCTTCTAATGTACACCATTTTTGCCTTTTATTGTCTTTAACAATCTGGTGGGATTGTGATGGAATATTATTGTGCTATAAGAAATGACGAGTAGGATGATTTCAGAAAGACTTGGAAATAGTTATATGAACTGATGTATAGTGAAGTGAGCAGAACCAGGAGAACGTTGTGCACAGTGACAGCAATATTGTTTGATGAAGAACTGTGAATGACTTAACTATTCTCAATAATACAATGATCCAAGACAATCCCAAAGGACTAATGATGAAGCAAGCATGCTATCTACCTCCAAAAAAATCCTGATATTGATTGAACACAGACTGAAGCATGTTCTTTTTCACTTTATTTCATTTTTTTCTTTTATTCAAGTTTTCTTATACAAAATAACTAATATGGCAATGTTTTACATAATTGCACATGTATAACCTATATCTAATTGCTTACCACCTCAAAGAAGAAGGAGGGGAGGGGAGGGATAAAATGTGGAACTCAAAACTTTAAATAAAAATGTTTGTTATTAAAAACAAAACAAAAAACCCCAATCTGGTGGGTGAGTAGGAAGCTTAGAATTGTTTCTTTTTTTTATTGGTAATTTGGAACATGCTTTCATATTGTTGACAGTTTGTATTTCTTCTTTTGAAAACTGCTTGTTCTTATCTTTTGACCAACTACTGGAGAATGACTTTTGGTGTTAGATATTTGTAATGATTTCCTATGTAGTTTGAATATAAATCTTTTATTAAGGTTTGTAATGTGAAGATTTTTTCTTACTTGACAACTGGTTTTTAAAAAAATTCTAATTACAATAATTTTGTTTAGACAAAAGTTTCTTAAAATTTTGTGTAATCAAAATTTGTTTTATCTTTTATAACCACATCTATCCCCTATTTAAGAATTTTCCTCTTAGCTATAGATTTGAAAGTTACTTCTCTTTATTCTCTAATTTTCTACTATATTAATTTTTTGGTGTGTGATTTAAGATAATCTTTATGTTAAGGTTGTCTCTTTTGTTATATGGTTTTTATATCAACCAAAACCTAATTTCTGCCAAACCCCTTTCTACCTTTCCAGTGATTTTCATTAAATAGAGAATCCTTGCATCCAAAATTCAACAAGGATTCAGCAATTCTTGTATTTTAGCAAGACATGACAAATTCTTATGGTAACTTTATGGGCAAAATGGCAAGGTATGGGCTAGATGATGGCATGGTCAGGAAGGCTTCTTGGACAAGACCCGATTTGAGGTGGATCTTGAGCAAAGAGCAGAACTTTAGCAGATGGAAAGGGGAGAGAGCATTAGAGTCACAGGGGAGGTCTGGAGGAAGGGATGTAATTACAAGGAAGCACAAACTCCAATTGTGGTCAATAGAGATAAGACCAGAGACAACATTACTGAAGGACCTAAATGCTGGGACAAAGAAACTAGAATTACTTTGGTTGTAAAAAGAGCACTGCACCAGGGGGCAGGAGATCCGGGTTTTAATTTCAGCACCATCATTTGCTAACTTTGTCCTCTTGAGCAATTTGCTTCTCTTCTTTGGGCCTCATCTCTCTCATCTAGAACATGAGGGGATTGTATTAGATTAGATACCCTTGCAGGCCTGATGTGATTTGATCCTTTTGTAACTCAGTGTCTGAGGCCGGATCTGAACTCAGGTACTCCTGACTCTAGGACCGGCGCTCCATCCACTGCACCATCTAGCTTTTGTAACTAGACATTGATAGGTTTTGAGCAGGGGGGTAATATGGACAAACAAATGGCCTCTCTGTTGTCTGGAAAGCTGGAAAAGCCAGAATTTGGGGAGAGAGCTATTTTGGTCTGTAAATTGGACATCATCTCTGCTGGATCAGACAAATGCTTTTTTTGTTTTGTTTTGTTTTTGTTTTTTGTTTTTGCGGGGCAATGGGGGTTAAGTGACTTGTCCAGGGTCACACAGCCAGTAAGTATCAAGTGTCTGAGGCCGGACCTGAACCCAGGTACTCCTGAATCCAGGGCCGGCGCCCCATCCACTGCTCCACCTAGCTTCCCCCGACAAATGCTTTTTAAAATAACCTTAGTAGGAGGAGGAAGAGGAGAACCATGGACATTTATATAGTACTAATATATGCAATATTTACAAATATATAGACCGTACAAAGGTTTACAAGGTGCTTTCATCATAATATCCCAGTGTGGTAGGTCATACAAATACTAACCCCATTTTACAGATGAGACTTCTAGAGGAGAAGTGACTCTGAGCCCAGCACTCTTTTCATCAGACCACTTGCTATGAAGATAGCTTATAGTTAGTTATGAACAAAGTCCATAGCTCCTTTCTTTGCAGTGTTAGAAGGAAGAAAAGCAGTGCTAAATGAATAGCTAGGACAAAGGCTGCCTAAACCTCAGGCTGGCACATCTGTACCATGTGCCTGCCCTGGCATTAGCCATCCTAATGATCTCTTGCTTCCAAGCCATTTGCAAAGGAGAAGGAAGTGTTTTCTGTGTGGGCTCCCTTGGTCTTTGTTCCCCTTGGTAAGCTCATGCAGATAATAAAAGCTAATGGAGGGTTTATAGTTCTTAGTGATGATGAAGGGGACTTTTAAGGAATGTGGAACTGTAGGTAGACCCAAATTTGAAGTAAAGTTCTGGTAGACACAGGAGAAAGACATTGCCTTATGATCCAAAAATATCTCTTGGAAGTGTGGGATTTAGAGCTGGAAGATATCCTGACACACCATCTCATCCAATTCCCTTATTATCCAGATAAGGAAACTGAGTCCTGGGGCAGTGAAGTGACTTGCCCCAGGTGACACAAGTGGCAAGCAGCAGAGCCTAGATTTGAACCCACACCTTTTGACTCCAAATCCAGTGCTCTCCCCAGTATCCATCTTCTTGTAATCTGGGTTTCCAAACGTCCAAGAGGATTTTGTTTTGGTGGGAGTAGGAGGAGAGGTTAAAGTTTCTTTTTCCAATAACCCCAGTGCCTGTCTGTTAGAGTCTAAAGGAAGAAAGCAGCTGTGCCCCTCGCTTGTAAGCTCGTCCAAGGGAACTGGCAAAGTGAGTTATTTTCCCCTTGTAGCTCTCTAGAGTTTTGTATGTTGCTTTTGTTCTGTCACGGCACAGAGTGGAAGTGGCAGAAATGGAAGGGCTTAGGGGATTTGCATAGTTCTCATTTAATAAGGGATTTCTTATGTTTTCTGTGTTTTTGGTTCCTTTCCCCACACCAGGGTTTGTTTAACTTTGTGCCTGGCCCCCTTCTAAGGTGATACTGGAGTGCTTGGGCTCTGGGGCACACTCAGTCTCTACCAGGCATACAGGGAAACTTTGCAAAATCTCTATAGATCTCAATGGGGAACCAGAGCTGAAATCCCTGAATCTCTGGTCATTTGGAGTATAAATTAGATATAGTTTTCCTTGTGTCTGTTCTCGGGGGGTGGGGTGGGTGGGAAGGGCTGAGAGATGGCATGGGCCTAGGGAATGGACAGGATTATCTCTCCAAGGACATCTGGAATGGCCTGGATGCATGTGGAAGAAATGAATGGTCCATTTACTGAAATCTCCAGTTCTGCTCATGACATTTCTGAAGAGTGGTAGAACTTGGGCTCGTCTATGCTCTTGAGGACTTGTTTTCCCCAACCTTCCCTTCCCTTCATCAGAATATGCTGAAGTAGCTGTTAAATTGGCAACTGGGGAGAAATGGGGGCCATTTTCCTAAAGAAGGGGTTGGTGACCATTTTGGGATCAGAGACTCTAGGCTAAAGTTCTCCCTTTCAGTAACACCCATTCCCCTCTCCATTCTACAATGTGAGATCCAATTTAGAAACAGATTTCTTGCCACCTTCCCCCCACTCCCCACCCCCCACCCCGAAAAGCTGTTAGGGCATCTCGATTAACTCAGTGTCTTCTGGCTAGCACAACAAATTTACTATCATTACAGCTTTTGTAATTAATACCCTTTGCTTTCTGTTCTTGGATCAGATGTGATTGATTTAAGGGAATATTTTAATCTGGAATCTTGGAATGGAATGATAAGAGAAAGCATGGGGTAGTTGGGTTGCAAGAGATATATTCATTGTCCAAGACTGACCATCAGATGAGTGGTGGTAGTTAATTACTTGAAATGGATAGCTAATCACTCTCTGTTTTTATTATTCCTATTCCTGTCCTTCATGGGGTCGTTGTGAATTAGTAGTGTGCCATTTTCTAAAATATCAGGCATTTTTATACATTAGGTATAGTGAATGGCAAATACTTGATGTAAAGTCTGCAGTTTTACTCCATAACCAGATTGTAAAATATGAAGTGAATTAATCATAACTGCAAAGAGTAATGGTACATTTTCTCTTATTTTATCTTTAGTGCCTTTCAGATCATGTTTTAAAACCTTCTACATCTGGTGTACAGAACGAGGCAGCGGCTTGGTAGTGGATAGCAAGAGGCAAAGGTCAGACCAGAGGCTGCACAAATATTGTGTACTGGATTTATTGTTTTAATTAAGAGGGTGGCAGTTCATCATAAAGTGTTTATGGCGTTTCTGCACAGTGCAGCATTTTGAAATCAGCTGTTTTAATGAAAACATAATGTCATATCTGTCAAAGTTCTAAATATTTTGAAAGTGAAATATAGAAACAAGAACTTTAATTCTAGGTTTACTGAGATTAGCTCATTGAATTGCTTTTAAATCCCTTAAGAGGGTCACATCATGGGTATCGTATGGTTCTATGGAGATGACTGGGGAAAAGAAAAAACAAAAAAATCCCACAAAAAACCAACAACCACCCCACAACATCCTCAGAGGTTCGGAAGCCAGTTATTCAATAGCGAAAATACAAGCTGAAGGTTAATGTATCGAAAAGCAAAACTATTATTGTTGGCATCGGAATTTTAGATGAAAAAAGCAATAATGGGGTGAGTGGGTCTTTGTACTCTATGGATATGGAGAAGCCCAATGGTACCCAAAGGAAGCAGAATGACCCCTCAAAGCTGAAGAGAAATGGATCCTCCCTCCTTTTCTTCCCATTGTGATGTTTCGACATTGTAGGGTTTGCAACTAATTATTTATAATGACCTCAAAGATGATAGGGTTTCATGGACTTTTAAGGCTGAGCAGTTTGCAATCCTAGTAATTTTCTCTTGTTGTTGTTAGGCATCCATGTAGATATGTCAGCTGTTCTTGGTTACATTTGTTAGGGAGTCGGATAAAATATTTGTATAATCTGGAAATTGTATTTTTTGCCGTACTTGCATTGGAAACAGAAATTAAGCTTGTCATTAGATGCCAGGCCACAGGAGTTGACTGAACAGAGTAATGTATGTTCTAGTCTGTGCTATACTTGGTCAAGTTTCATAGATATCGTATTCCACATTATTTTATTAACTTTAATATCTGCACTTCCTATTACCAGACATGCCTCTCATTCAAAGCACAGAGGCACAGTTCTCTAATCAGAAGTGACAAGCTATATACTTTCTTTCAGCCATTATTCGGTAGCCTAGAGCAAGGAACTCTGTTTCCTTGAAAATGTTTTGAATTGGGTTATTTTTATTGAAGTATTAAAGTCATTCTTCAGATTTTAGGCTATTATTTAAGCACTTTTGGGAGAATGCAATAACCTCCAGATTCCATAGTCTTTGTTATTTTAACAATCATAGTTGCTAAATGCATCTTTTTTTAATGCTGGTTATATAAGTGTCTGAGTACTCATCTGACCGAATGGAAGCTAACAGCATTTGGGTAATTATATAAAATTAGTAGGCTAAATTAGTGTAGGTAAGCACGGGAGTGTGATATTAAAACTGCTCACAAAATGGAGGTTTGGCTGGCCAGGTTTTCATTGATAAATGAGTGCTCCTAATTATTTGATCATTGTGTCGCCATAATTTGGTTAGAATAGATAACAAACTGGTCAAGGAATAGGAATTGGATGGAGAAAGGAGAATTTAGGAATAAATCAACAACAACAATAATGACAATCATATCACTTATTATAATCTCTGAAGAGGAAGTTATGGAAGCAATCAAAGCCAGACAGAACCAGAATGCTGCAGGTCGTGGTTTCCTAAAGAATTTTTAGTTTAGGAAGCACATGGCAATACACAGATTCACAGCAGGGTGCTGCCTGCAAATCCCATCCCAGACCTGGGAAGCATCTAGTTCATTTCCTCTTTTACCAAAAGAGGTACAGGTGACTGGGTTTCCAGCTGACTGGGGGCATATCATGTCACCTATCTGAGCAGTAGCTTCCTCATTTCTAAAACTTAAATATTTGTATTATCTACCATTATGAGTGTTTATCATCACCATTATCATTATTTCAATTTCCATCAATAAATAGCTAGATTTTAAATAGCCCTTTAAGATTTTCAAAATGCTTTACATATATGATATGGTTTTATCCTCACAAAAAACCTCTGGGAGGTAAGTGCAATTATTATTCTCAGATGAAGAAACTGAGGCAGAGGTAAAGTGACTTGTCTAGGATCACACAGTTAAGAAATGTCTGAGGCAAGATTGGAACTCAGGTCTTTCTGGACTCTAAGTTTAATAATCTATATTCACTATGCTACTCCATGGCATCTATTTTAGTGAGGATTCAATTTGAAAAAAATTTTCAATTTGGGAGATAAGAATATGGTGACTGAAAAACAAGAAAGAACACTTGATATTACTACAAGGAAAACATGATCCAATTATTAGTCAATTAACAAAAATAACTAATGTTTATATAGTGCCTACTATGTACCAGGCACTGTTCTCAGCACTTTACAAGTAATGTCTCATTCACCCCCATTTTACAGTGAGGAAACTGAAGCAAACAGAAGTTAAATGACTCATCCAGGGTCACATAGCTAGAAAGTTTCTGAGTCTGATTTTGAACTCAGGTTCAGTCAGGTTCCAGACTCCAGGTTTCGCTACCTAGATGCCTTTAAAGTCAATGTAAATATGAATATGTTATTCTTTATACCAAATAACTTACATTGCTTACCAAACAAGTTGACTCAGTTTACCACTTATAATCATTAGGAATGTCTATTTTAATAATATTAACAGTAATAAAATGGGAAATTATAATATTGACTAGCAGAGTGGGGCAGTAGATAAAGAGCTGGCCTAGGAGTCAGGAAGACCTGGATTCATGCCCATCCACCCCCATCCCCAACTGCTAAAATGCATCTACAGTAAGAAATGTGGAGCATGATTTTTCTAGTGGGGAAGAATATTTTAGCAGGGGAAGAAGGCAGCATGGAGTTGCTTTGGCTAACTTGTATTTAGGATTGCAGGACTTATAGTTGGAGGAGAATTAGGAGATCATCATTCAAATACCTCATTTAGCAGATAAGAAAAGACAAATGACTTGCCCAAGGTGGTACCAGTAGTAAGGAGCAGAGCCAGATTCAAAGCAAAGGGAACCCTAGAGGCCATCAGGTCAAACCCCTCATTTTACAGATGAGGAAACTGAAGCAGCCAGAGGTTACTTGCAAGTGACTCGCCCAAGGTCACCTAGCTAATATGTGAAGCAGGATTTGAACTGAGCTCTTCATGACTCCAATCTTGGCACTCAATCCATTGTGCTACCTCACCACTTCGAACCTTTTGACTCCAAAAGCAGTTTTCTTTTGTATACATTCTGCTACCTGGGAATCAGAAGGAAAAAAATCTCCAAGGAATGACTTCTAGCTGTAGACTTTCAGGCACCCTCAGGGTGTGGAGTAGGGAAAAGGGATATTTTGAGGGGAATGTGGCCCCTTCCCATGCCCTTGAATGACACCAGTTCAACACTTGTCAATCCTGTGGGTGCCTATTGGGTAAGTGCTCCTAAGAGGGGGAAGCTTTCAAATGTGGAGGAGTCCCTTGACCATGTAAAACCCTCTGAATGAAGCCCTTTTGAAAACCTAGGCTCTGGATTGCCATTCATCTCTGTCTGAACTCCTCCCCATTCTTCATGGTCCAGCTAAATGTCAACTCTGCCATGAAGCCTTCCTGATTTCCTCCTTCCTCTCCTCACTTGGCAGGAAGTGATTGCTATTCCCTTGAATGCCAATCATGATTTGTTTGTTCATCTCTTGCACACATGTCACTGTCTTGTGTTAAACTTATTGGTACATGTCTTGTGTTCCTTTAGATAGACTTCTTGTGGTCCAGAACCGTCTTCTAAAATGTCTTATTGATGTCATTTATTTTTTACATCAGAATCATTTGATATCTCCCTCCCCCTCTCCTCTCACAAAGATTGAACCATCCCCTGTGACAGAGAAAGACATCTGATGATGTATACAATATTCTGTGTCCTGGTAGTCCCCCACCTCTCTGCTGTGAAGGGAGAGATATATTTCATTATCAGAAGAACTATGTCTTACTAACCTTACTGTGCTTGACCCTAAGGCCCAACACCAACAATGTGCTTATATGCTCATACACACAAGCTATCAATAAACATTTATTGAATAGAATTGGGAGATGAGGGACTTTCTTGTATCTGGAAATGGAGACCTTTTCCCGGTGTGTGTGTGTGTGTGTGTGTGTGTGTGTGTGTGTGTGTGTGTGTGTGTGTGTATGTTTAATGTTTCTAATTTCACGAAAGATTAGGACAAAGATGTTGCTAAGGAATGGAAATTAATCACACTGGGCCCCATGCTTGTGACGGGAGTTCTCTGAGTAGTTGCATGAACTTAGCATCTGAATAGTGACCCATGAAGGCAGTGGGTGAGGGAGACGGAGTTTGCTTCCCTGATGATCACTAAGAGACTGAAAGCTCAGAGGTTCAGTCAGTCCACAAATCCATTGGGAATACTATGCCTGTTTGCTTTTTCAGAGTTACTTTGTTTTCCCTTTGAAGTTACTCTTGGAATGGTTAATGTTGCGAGGGTTATGGAAAGACTGGCACATTAACACATTGTTGGTGCAGCTGTGAATTGGTTCCAACCATTTTGGAAACTAATTTGAAATATTCTCAGAAAGTGACTAAAATATCCTTACCCTTTGACCAGTGATCCCCATGCTAGGCATATACCTTAAGGAGATCAAAGGTAGAAAGTTCCCACATATACCAAAGCATTATAGCAGTATTTTTGTGGTGGTAAAGAACTGGAAACAAAATAGATACCTGTCTCCTGGGGGAATGGCTGAACAAATTGAGGTACAAGTCTGAAATATTACTGCACCATAAGAAATGGTGAACATGGGAGGAATAGGGGAAGACTCATGAAATGATATGTGAAGCAAGCAGAATCAGGCAAACAATATACACCAGAGATGTCAAACTCAAATAGAAACAGAGCCACTAAACTGTCCATAAGGGTTCCTGCAGTCACACAGTGACTTAGAAGACCACATATGAACATTATCTTCATTCAGTTGCATTTAAAATTTTTGTTAATTATGTTTTAATCTGGTTCTCTGCACTCTGGAGTGTTGTTGGCCACATTTGGCCTATGGGCCACCTGGAGTTTGACATCTCTGATGTCCACGATGACCACAATAATGTAAATAGAAAGAACAAAAACAACAACAAAATGTAATTGAAACTTTGTAATTATAGTGATCAAGCTTGTCCCCAAAGGAGAGAAGCACTTGCCTGTTCTTTTTTGTAGAGGTGGGAGACTATGGGTATGGAACATTGCATATACTGTCAGATTTAGTTGCTATTTTGGTTAGTTTTGCTGACTTTCTTTTTTCCTTCTCTTTTGTTATTATTTTTTCTAATTACCAAGCATTTATTTTCATTCCCTCCTACGTCCTCCCAATTGAACAATAATAAAGAAAAGAAAAATAAATCCCTCATAACAAATATGCATAGTGAAGCAAAACAAATTCCTACAATGACCATGTTAAAAAATGTATGTTTCATCCTGTATTTTAAGTCCATCACCTCTCTGGAAAGAAGTGAGTAGCCCTTTTTTTGTTACAAGGTATGGCTCTCTGTGGAAGTGAGTAAAGGGGGATAGAATTAGAAATGAAGGTGATGTAAAAACAAAAGAAATCAGCACAATTTAAAAAAAGAGTTAATCTTGATGCTTATCTTAATCAGCTTTCCCTTGGATTTATATATTTTCTAGCTCCAAGTCTATGATCCTGTAATTGTATGTGTGTGTGTATGCGCGTGTGCACATGTGCGTGTGTATGTATACACAAGAAGAAAGATATATATGTATATATCTATATCTATATCTATATCTATATCTATATCTATATCTATATCTATATCTATATCTATATCTATATCTATATCTATATCTATATCTATATCTATATCTATATCTATATCTATATCTATATCTATATCTCATGATTTTCCCTAAATCCCAAACCCCTTTAGGAATGGCCCTGGTTTAGCACTCTACATATTGGTGGTTTCAGGGGAATTCTAAAAATCATCTAATCACAGGACCATTGAATGTCAATATTTGAAAGATTATTTCATTTTAGAGATCTTAGAGATTCTATAGTTCTTCATTTTTACAAAGGTAGAACCAATTTCTAGGAAGGGGAAGAAGCTTGTCCAAGGTCCCATTTCTAGTTAGTGCCAGGGGGAGGGGGGTGCAGCTAGGTGGTGTGATGGATAAAGCACTGGCCCTGGATTCAGGAGGACTTGAGTTCAAATCCAGCATCAGACACTTGACAATTACTAGCTGAGTGACCCTGGACAAGTCACTTAACCCCCATTGCTCTGCAAAAAATTAAAAATTTAAAAAAAAGTAGCAGAAAATCTAGTTAGCGCCAGGGCTGGGATTTCTGACCCACAGCCTAGTACTCTCTTATGACATCATGAGAGAATGTGTCTGCTCTTGCCTTGACACAGGGCCATTCCTTGGAGCTGGCTATAGACCACTTCCATGGTCTTCATCAACTTTTCATCCTCCCAGGTGACCTCCTTCCTCAGCCTCCATGGAGGCCACATGGAGACTACTTGTAGCTACAAAGTCACACCTTTTTCTTTTTAACCACTTCTCTCTAGAACTTTCTTCGGCTATCCCCCAAGACATTAAGCCTCCCTTCTCCCCTTTTTTTTCCTTTGGC
This sequence comes from Dromiciops gliroides, assembly GCF_019393635.1. Classification (NCBI taxonomy): domain Eukaryota; kingdom Metazoa; phylum Chordata; class Mammalia; order Microbiotheria; family Microbiotheriidae; genus Dromiciops; species Dromiciops gliroides. The sequence continues at coordinate 415,765,592 of NC_057862.1, read as the reverse complement.
TTAGTGAAGACTGACTTTCTGTAAAGCGGTTTGTGATCTTTGTATTAGGGACGCTATATAAAAATGAATTGTATTGTTTGTATGGCTGTCACTGCTGACTCCTCCTTGCTGAAATTGACTGTAACAAGTGGTTGGGGTTTTCACTGGAGGGCAATTTATATTTATTTAAGCTGCCACCAACTCCTTATTTAGTTTGCATAAACTACCCAGGACAGAGGAGGAATCTCTCTGGACCCTCTTTATCTTATAAAAGTGTAGAGTGTTATGGAGGGTGGATCGCTTTTCTGGTGGACTCCTCACTCTTATCCCTTTTAACTATGAATAATCAGTCACTGGGATGGGGGGATTAAAAAATAGATTTATTGCTATTTCTACAACTCAGAAGTAGGGGATAAGTAAACACAACAACAGATGTATAGGAATATAAGTAGGAACACTATTTTATAATAACATGGAAGGAAACACATTTATGTACTGGAAACCATGAAAAATAGCTCTTATTAAGTGATTTAACATTTATTTCTGCTTCTATACAGTTAAGTTTCTAGCCAGAGAACAAAGACACTCATGTCTCTTTTGGCTCTCACAAAAGACCTCCTCAAAGCCCCTTGTAAGCTATCTGGATGGTGGGTTTATTTAGCTCACGTCTGTTCCGGTAGAGAACAATGGCCCTTATTAGTGCCAACATGGAGGTCACTTGTCCATATAATCCCTTTTTCATGGATGGATTTCGAGAAAATGTATTTTGATTTTCTTTCACTCTCGCATCTATGTGATCCTCTGTATGTTATCTCATCTTGGTTCTGGTGAAACCTGTATTAGCTCTAAAAAAGGAAAATATGTTACATTTGGGATTTGACTCACATTTCTAGCTCCTCATCTCTGTTGTCCTCCAAACTGAGCCCAGAAAGAATGCTTCCAGCCAACATTTCAGGTCTAGGCTGTGTCTCTTTTGGTAGCACTTAGTCCTTATACATGGCAACACTTATTAAAACCTTCTCTATGATGATGGTGAAACCCTGTCTGGAAAAAAAAACCTAGTGCCTTTGATAATCTTTTCCTGAATTTCATTGATTGCATAGTTGAACTGACTTATCAGAAATTAATTGGTGATACCACAACAAAAAATGATGCATTGATATCATAGTAGTAGGTGCCATAGTCACAGGGGAATAGTCACAGAGTATGAAAATGGTGATGTGAATGATCTGCATGGATTGATTGGTTGGTGAAGTAGAGTGCTGGATTGAAATTCAAGAAGGTCTGGATTTATGTTCCACCTCCCTAATGTGCACACACACACACACACACACACACACACACACACACAAGTACACACCCCAGCTATGTGACTGGGTGAGTAATTTAACTTCTCTGAATCTCAGTTACCTTTGTATAAAATAATAATATTGTGGATAATATCCATAGTATTTACCTCACAGGGTTGTTGTGGGTATACAACAAATGACATAATGCTAATAAAGTGCTTTTCAAACTTGTAAAGAGCTTGGTGAATGTCAATTATTGTGGCCATCATTAATATAGTTATTACTAAGAATGTACTCTGGTAATTTTGGGGAAACTAAGGAGAGTTGGGAAATAACTTGCTTAGGGCTTTCTTTTGACAGTTTCCAGTTGAATAGACCCCTTTTGGGCTTTTGTTGGCAAATGTTCACTTTTCTTTCTAGTTTGTATGATGTCCACACATTGTCACAACAACTTTTTGAAGAGAGAGAGAAAGAGAGAGAGAAAAAGAGAGAGAGAGAGAGAGAGAGAGAGAGAGAGAGAGAGAGAGAGAGAGAGAGAGAGAGAAAATCAGTCAGTAAGTGAGATATATTCTGACTACAAACCAATAACTAGTTTGGCTGATTTTTTTTTTCACTGAATTGAACAATTTTTGGCCGAGTCTGCTGTTTGTTTTGGCATCAGGCAGAGCAGTCTTAGTCTCTAAGCCTTTGACCTATTCCAATCTAGAGTTTGAAAATTTGACTTGGGAATTGCATGATTTTTAACGGAGTTTTGAATTGAATGTCTGAGTAGACCTACTGCATCCTAGATGCAGATAGCTTCCCTGGTTCTTCTGTTCTTTTGTGCATGACTTGGATAGCATCCCAGCATCCCCCAGGAGCAGGAGCCGTGTGACGACTCTTGTGCTCTAGTTCCACCCTCAATGGCATTTCGTCTTCGGAAAATGATCTGAATATGATCACAGGTGCACAGAATTTCTCCCAGATGATAAAGATGGATTTGGCAATATTTGGAAGTGTAAAGGGTGATATGGGATCTTTTGGCTGAAATATTAACTAAATCATAGGCTCTGTGTGTGTGTATGTGTACACATCATGTGCAAACGTCTGGGTAATCAGATCTTATGTGTGGACAGTTGTGTTTTTGCAGATGTTGAATTTCTGTGCACTAGTTACCCTCTCTTATCTTTTGCAGTGGCATTGAGCAACCTTCACTGTGATACAATATTAAGGACTGCATAATTAGCCACCTTAATATTTTTTTCAAGATGGATAGGCAGTATTTGTCTTTCTTCAGAAGAAACCATTTCTCTAATAGTAATCTGTGAGAAGCTACAGAAAGAAACAATGAACAGAAAAATCTGGAAATATATTAAGATATATGTGCATATATTGGACATTAGCACTATATACTAAGCATATTGGGAATACGCTTCAAAATATTTCAAACATTGTTGACCTTTGTTATATAATACTGGGCTCAGGGAAACATATTTGCATAGATTTAGTAATATATTGTAAATAACTACATAGGACAGTGTGTATTTTTCCTTAAGATGCAGTATTATAAGCAAGACATTAAATTATGCCTATCAGACAAAGCAGCCGGATCTCTACATTTTTTTTATAGCACATTCTATTGGGAAGACATCTCTGCTTCTAAAAAGCACATGCATTAACTGCCTGATTCATGTGGTGACATGTGGCATATCCAAATGTGTTATGGATCTCTCAGGAATAAAAACAACATAGCAAAATCATCACCTTGGGATGTTCATTGAGTGAATATTTTACAGACATACTCCTTTTATATTTATATAATAATTTAGTGTTATGACAATTTTTTTAGCAGTGTTGGCAGTTTTTCTTTTTTATAATGGTATTATATTTGTGAGCCTATTAAGTGCATATGGGATAAACTACAGAAAAAAGTATTTTTCATAATTCCTCAGGGTGCCAGTAGCAAAAAAAAAAAATATTGGTATAGAAAATGTTAATAAAAGGTCAAGCAGAACTCTCCAGTGTTTATCATGATAGCAGTGGCAGGGGGAGGTGTTTTTGAATTGGATATTGAGGAGACCCTTAGATTTATGGACCCCCCCAGGAGGGAAACAGCACCTAGCGGCTCTCAGGCAAGCAGGCTGATGCCAGGTGGGAGTTCAAGCTTTTCACAAATAATCAGAACCACTCATTTCTTTGACCTCCTCATTCTTTCCCTTCTTGGTGAAACCAGACTGAATTTGTAGCGGATCTTCTGAACCCCTGAAGAAGTTGGCCTTTAAACAATTGCTATTGGGGAGTCTTGGAATCTGTAGGGATTGAAAGGATTATTCTTACAGCCGTGTGGGCAGCTGGGAGCCTCTGGGTAAGGCACAGAGGAGGATGAGTGATGTAAAGGCATGGGTGCTATGTTCTCCAGTACCTAGAGGATTAGAACCCAGCCTTGCCAAATTGTTTCCTCTCCCCTTAGTCTCTCCCTCCCAGTTCTGTCCTCCCCTGCCCACCCCCTCCCCACAAAGGGCAATGACAAGGCTGTGGTGAGTTACCCTTGGCCAGGAGATGTTCACAAAGAAGTTTGGGAGAAGAAAGGGATGAAAAGATAATACTGGCAGGAGTTAACGTCACTCTCCTGGTTAAAGAATATTTCCTCTGTTATTAGAGGAAAGTTGGGTAAATGAAGAATTTTGATCTGTCAGGGCCTCTCTTTACATTTTTTTTGGCCAAAAACTTGTAAAATGCAAAAATAGAATGTGGCTACTCTGGGAGTCTGCTCAGAGGCAGCTGCTGCTCACTATGCCCCCATCATATATATCATTATACCTTGATCCTATGCACTGTGATCCCAACCGGCTCCAAATTAAACGTCCTCAAAATAGAAATGTGTTTTCTGTGCAAAAGTGGACATAAAAGCCATTTTTCTTGAAATTGATCCAACCTGGCTCCATAGGAGCGGAAGCTCGGGCATCCAAAGTACTAGGAGCCGCAGGAAATTCACTTGTGCTGCCATTTGGCTGGATCCCTTGTGAGAAAGGTTGAAAACCGTGCAGGAGAACTCCAGGAAATCTATAACAAATTTTCTCAGGGATCTCTCTTATTGTTTAGCAATTCTCTATTGTCTCACATTAGCATCGCATTTCATATTTCTCTTTTCACAAGTGACAGCATTGGGGTAATCAGAGCCTAGCTCCTGTTATCTAAATGAAAGGAATGACTTTTGGGAGGATACTGACGTGCAGAGGAGCTGCGTTGGGAACCGTGTGCTTCAGACCTAGTCTTGCCAGTTCTATCAGAACCGAGGAAGGAGACAGACATGGGTGTCTGCAGATGGTATTTTCAGTCATGCTACTGGGAAGAGTTGGGGGTTGGGCAATGTGAATCCCCAAATATTTTTAGTTGTGAATTATTAAGTCCTGTTCTATCCCAAATACAACACACATACCTAAGAATGTCATTGGGCTATTTTTTTTGCCTGGATTTACTCTTTGGTGAGAAATGAGCCCTCTCTGAGATTTCTCTTGCATAGTGGGATTGGATCTTTCATCTGTTCCCAAGGAGAGGCCTTGCATTAATAAAAGGCATGTGACCCTATTGGCAGGTGACTAGGCAGGACCTGGCTGGCTAGATTTCCAGAAATGATGTATATAGTCCAATACACTGGAGACTATCATGATTGTGGGGGAGGAAGTAAGAATTTCCCATCTTTGTGGTTTGTAAGGTATTCTGCCTTACTCAAGATTTCCCTGGAGAGACTTGGAGATTAGAACTCAACTCCTTTGGGCCAAGAGGGAAAGTGTTTGTAGTTTATATTGTCCTCATTCAATGTGTGTGTGTATGTGTGTGTGTGTGTGTGTGTGTGTGTGTGTGTGTGTGTGTGTCTGTTGGGGGGAGGGGTATATTGGAAGTTGAGAGATGATTCAACAACATTTTCCAAGTGTCGCTCCCAAGCTAGGAGCATTTCTTAGCAAACTATTCTAGGATTAAAGTTCAAATGCAACCTCTTCTCTCTACTCCAGCCTCTTCTTTGAACTCCTTCAGCACTTACAGTTTGAACCCTATTCTCCAGCATTTTTCATTTCAATTTAATAATAATAGCTAATAGCTAACATTTATATGGTATTTACTATGTGCCTAGCACATAGTGAAGTAAACACTTCACAATTATTATCTCATTTGATCCTCACAACAACTCTGAGAGATAAATGTGGTTATCATTCCTATTTTACAGAAGGGGAAATTGAGGCAAACAGGGGTTAAGTGATTTGTCTACAGTCAGAAAACTAGGAAGTATCTGAGGCCAAATTTGAACTCAGGTCTTCCTGATTCCAGGTCTAGTGCTCTATCCACTGTGCCATTTTCATGCCTCACTTTACTTAAACATTTCAAGAATCTGTGATTTTTGTCCTTGGACACTCCCTCCACCAATGCATATTGAAACACTTTTGTCACTTTTAGCCAGTCTTGAAATGGTTTTCTCTAAATGTAGCTGGGAGGTCCTTGCATGACAGGTGGTCATTATAGGCCCTTATTCAAAGTCCCTTCAGCTTGGTAGGACCCTCTAGCATCTATGATGTGGTGACATAGTCTTTGAGAGCCTGGGGTCATACAAGTCACCCAGAAATGTCCAAGAAGTACTTTATGAAAGAATTTTAATTGTTCTCTAATTATTTTACATGTACATGTCTTCTGTCTCCAATTAAACTGTAACCTTGTTGAAGGTAACAATCATTTCTTATACTTTCCCTATTTCTCCAGTAGTTTAGGGCATATAGCAGAGGCTCAGGAAATACTTGGTGAGAGATTAATTTAGATACCTGTTATATACTTTCTGCAATGACAATCCTTTTAAAAGGTTTTATCTCATCAAACTCCATTGTATAATTTTTAGTAATAAGGAGGTGATGGTCCTACTGTATTCTACCCAGGTCAGACCACAACTGGAACATTGGGTTCAGAACTAGATTTCACAGTTTAGAGAGAACATGAAATGAACTGGAATGTACTTCCAGAAGATGGCAGTCAGGATGGTAAAGGTTTGTAAATTCATGCCATCTGAGGATTATTTGAAGGAAGTGGGGTGTTTAGCCTCAAGAAGAGAAGATTAGAAGGGGACATGATAGCTATCTAAGTAGATGAAGGACCTGGAAGAAAGATTATATATTTTTTTTTCTGATTTGCCCTAGGCAGAACTAGGAAATAATGGGTTCAACAAAGCAGATTCGTGCTTGATTTAAGGAAACACTATCAATTAATTATAAAAAATATAATGGGATGCATCCCGAGATGGTATGTTCCCCTTTCTTGGAGAACTTCCTCAACAGAGCATTTGTCAGGTATGTTGTAGAGGGGATTCTTGCTCAGGTATGGCTTGGATTCAGATCATAAATTTAGAGTAGAAGATACCCACGAGGTCATCTAGTTGAAAACCCTTTTATTACAAATGGGGAAACTGGGGCCCAGAGAAGTTAAATGACCAACCTAGGGTCACACAGAATTGAGATTTGATAACAGTCATCTGATTCTATATCCAGTAGCCTTTCCATAACGCAAGGCTTTTTTGGTCCGTGAGGTCCCTTCCAACTCTAAAATTCTTTGATTTTGTGGTGTTTAAAAAAGTCAATTAACTGACTAGCTCACGGAGTTATTGTAAAGATCAAATGAGGTAACATATGTAAAGTGCTTTGTAAACCTTAAAGTACTCTCTAATTGTTAGCTATAAATGTTAGCTAACTGGTTTGAGGGAGAGATTTGCTGGTTTGCAATGAGCCATATGTATGCAATAGGGTTAGATATAGTGAAGACAATGACTGGTGCTGAATCAATAAGGAGGAAAATTTCAATGCTTCTTGGTGCTTAGAAGGACCCACCGTACAATAAAGCAATTTTCCTTTTGAAAGTCATGGAGAAATGATGCCACCTTGGATAAGGTGCTCACACATATTATTAGTCTGCTTTCCTCCACTATTTTCTTTTTTAACAAATTCTATCAAATCATCCAATCTAGATAGGTGGATTCTGGGATTCTCTCTTAAGCACACAAGCCAAGTGAGCCAGGAAGGTTGAATGAGCAACTGGAATAGGAAACAACAGGGCCAAAGTGGAAATGAGAATGTCCAGCCTCCTTGTTTCTAATCTGTCTCATTTTTATGTACTATTGTTGTCACTATTATAGGGGTGGCCAAAGTCACCCGCTTGGAAATTTAATCATGGCCAGGGTGGGGGGTGGAGAAGTAGTATTTCTCCCATTCTCTCCCTATTATGGTCTGAGATTATATTTATTTACTTTTTGCTCACCATATAGGCATGATAAAATTTGAGATCTGAGATCATGCCTAGGCTAAGTCCTGTTGTGCTAGTGAGTACCAACAGGCTAACCCCGTGGATTATGGGACCCTGAAGAACAGACTCAGGTTGGAATCCAGTGTTTGTACAGACTTCCTTCCTACTTTTGTGTTGGTCTTCTGGTTTCACATGGCACATAGACCTGCTCCCCCATCATTCATATTTAGGGAGGCCCATGTCAATATTCTATATTAGATCTTTAGTTCTATGTAGCAATAGGCAGCAAAGAGCCCCTGGTGTTTCAACTCACCAATGAAGATTGTCATCGGCACATATCTGGGAAAATGGGGGTGGAAGGGCTAAGGTTTTGGTATTGGATGCAAAGTGGTTGAGTAGTACATGAAACCTAGAACTTTTAATCCTCCTTTGTAGCCATAAGGCAATTATGATTTTTAGCATGATGTAAAAAAGATAGAATTCAGTTAAAAGTTCTATCTGAAATTTGCAGTTATAGAATTTTTCCATCAAGTTTCAATGATACATGGGGAACTTTACTTCTAAGGACCATTCCTTCTTTCTCTGTTTTAGAGAAGGCATGAATATAGAATAAAGGCCTAAGAAGTACTAGGCTGTAATCATATGTTCTAGGTTTGCTATCTCTCTCACAGCACCTACTGTGGTATCCTAGGCACAGGAGATGGACAGTATGAATGTTTGGGGACAGGAGTTACAAGTCGAATCTGGGGAAAGTACTTGGTCCAGTTTGGCTGGAATGTTGAATACGTAGAAGGGTATAGCATGAAATAAGGTAAAAAATAAATTAATAAGTTGTAACCAGATTGTGTGGGGGACCTTAAATGAGCTGGTACTGAGGAAGAGGATATGCTGAGAAGAGATCATAAGTTTGCCTCCAATTGTGCTGATTTTAGAGGTTAGGACAGCTTGGGATGTCCTAAAGGTAAGTCATTCACAGACTGCACACTTTCCTATAAGCCTCATTGGTACCAAATGGAACGTCATGACTTCACTGGTGGTATCTGCATCAGGGACTGCAATGAGTAGGGGCCTTTATTAGGGAGTACTAGAGCATAGCCACCTGACAAATGCCTGATGCTGTAAATTCACCAGTAGAAAAGTGAATGTATCCCAAGCTTGAAAGTCAAAGCACTTTCTACCAAAGATGTATCTTCTTTTCAGGAATCCTGTGTATGTATATATTTGACTTATTGTTGTTGAGTCGGTTTTCAGTCACGTCAGGTTCTTTGTGATCCCATTTAGAGTTTTCTTGGCAAAGATACTGGAGTGGTTTGCCATTTCTTTCTATAATTCCTTTTTCAGATGAGGGAACTGAGGTAAACAGGGTTAAGTGACTTGCCTAGTAAGTTTCTGAGGCTGGATTGGAACTCAGAAAGATGTCTTCCTGACTTCAGGCCTTCACACTATCTACTGTGCTACCTAGGTGCCCCATATTTTTGGCTAGTGCCTATGAAACATTAGGATACTGGTACCATCATGGTCCTCCAGAATTTTGGTCCTGTACATCATAATTCTTAGGAGGAAAGGTACAGAATAGCCTGCTTTGGGAGTGGGGGACACACAGACTAATCCAAGATAAGTTTATCACTGTACAACCCTCTGTGGCTCTGGGTCCAAAGCTCCTGAGATTCCAAGTGATGGTATGGAAGGTTCTGCCCATAGCAAGGCATAGTGTCCACTACTGACTATATTCCCTACACAGTAATTTTTTGGCTTAGTAGTTACCCCCAGATTTTCTGGTTTAGAGTCTCAGAGTAAACTGGTGTGACAGGTCTTAGGGTAGAAGTTGACTAGTTTGCAAGCTGGAAATAATTCTTTTATGCAAAAGTTGGGGAGAGATGGAGCTACAGAGATGAAAAAGAAGACTTGGTTCAATAAGAAGAGAGTCAGAAGATGTGTCTTGAGGTCCAGTGCCATCATCTGCTAGTGGAGGGCACCATTCCTCCCAGTCTCCTAAGCTTATCACCTCAGGGTCATGCTTGACTCCGTGCATACATTCACCTCATATATCCAATCTATTGTCAAATGTTGTTGTTTTCACCTTCCCACCATCTCTTATCTGCTCTATTGGCTTCTTCTGATCACGGCTGTCATCTTTTTTTGGGGGGGGGCAGGGCAATGAGGGTTAAGTGATTGGCCCAGGGTCACACAACTACTAAGTGTCAAGTGTCTGAGGCCAAATTTGAACTCAGGTCCTCCTGAATCCACTGTGCCACCTAGCTGCCCCACAGCTGTCTTCTTAATGTGGGTCCTTAAGACCTCATGCTTGAATGACTGTGTTCCAATTAGTCTCTTTGTCTCAAGTCTCTCCGTACTCTGCTCCCCACTCCACGCTTATGCCAAAGTAAACTTCCTAAAACCTGGGCTTAAGCATCTCATCCCTCTATTCATTAAACTCCACTGATCTGGGGCAGCTAGGTGGCTCAGTGGATAGTGCACCAGCCCTGAATTCAGTAGGACCTGAGTTCAAATCTGGCCTCAGACACTTGACACTTACTAGCTGTGTGACCCTGGGCAAGTCACTTAACCCTCATTGCCCTGCAAAAAACAAAAAAACCTCCACTGATCCCCTATTATCTCCAGGGTTGTTTAGTTTTTAAAATCCTTTACCTCCTGGCCCCCTCCTACCTGCCCAGGCTATTTACACTTGACTCCCCTCTAAGTACTTTCCCAATCAGCGACCCTGGCCTTTTTGCTATTTATCCCACATGATACTCAATGTCCTGACACCTTGATTTTGCTCTGGCTTCTCCCATGCTTGGATTGTTGTCTCTCATTACATCTGTTTCCTAGTTTCTCAGGCTTTCTTCAAGACTCGGCTCAAAATCTTCCTTCTGTGGGAAGTCCTCCCCAGTGCTCCCTACAGCTAGTGCCTTTCCTCTGAGAGTACCTTCTGTTTACACTGTACATGTCATGTTTGTACATAGTTGTTTGCATGTTGTCTCCCCCATTAGAATGTGAGCTCCTCGAGGGCTGGGCTTGTGCTTTTGCCTTTCTTTGTATCTCTGAAACTTAACACTGCACAGCACATAATAAGTGCTTAACAAATGCTTGTTGACTGACTAGCTGAGTGACCTTAAGAAAGGAACTTTACCTGTCTGAACTTCAATGTCTTCACCTGTGAAATGAGAGAATTGAACCAGCCTTTCATTAAATTCTAAGGTTCTTTGATTCATAGACTGCCCAGAGAGAGCTGAATCAATTTCATATAATACCTGAAAGTACTTTTTAAATTGTAAAAAACCCAAGACCTATATATGCTATGCGATACTATGCTATGTATGTATGTATGTATGTATGTATGTATTTATGTACATACATAGCATTTAATGGAAAAGAAAGACCCCATGGATTTAGAGTCAGAAAGACTTGGGTTCAAATTCTGACTGACATTTACCGGCTGTGTGGCCTTGGCCAAATTATTTTACCTCCGGGTTTTATTTTCTTAATCTGTAAAATTGCTAAAATAACAACAACAACAATGATGATGATGATGACAATAATAGCTAGCATTTATACAGTGCTTAAGGTTTGCCAAGCATTTAACATACATTATCTCATTCTTCCAACAACCCAGCCAGGCAGGTACTATCATTAGTATCATTTTGCACTACTTACCTTCCAGGGCTGTTGGGAGGATGAAATAAGATAATGTATGCAAGGCACTTTGCAAACCTTTTAGTGCAATATAATTGTGAGCTATTATTACTGTTACTATTATTTGCTATTTTTGTTTCCTTTGTTCAGGAGCTACATTTCTAATGCAGACAAAATTGACTTTTTTTTTTTAGAAAAACTTCGGACATTTTGGAAAAGGATTTCTTGGCTGGTGCTCCTTGGGGCGTGTGTGTATGTATGTGTGTGTGTGTGTGTGTGTGTGTAGGCAGCATCCCCCAAACCCCCTACCTGACTTCCTGTAGAGCAACTGGGTCTAGTTTCAGTTGCCACAAAATCCAACAGTCTTATTTCCCTTGTTTAGCTCCTTTTGGGTTGAGGAAAAGGTGAGCTCATTGTCCCCTTTCATTTGTTGATGGATGTTAGAGGATAGTGCATCCGTTGGTGATCATTTGTGAACAGAGAAAGCCATACATCTGTGGGTCAGAGCCACACCTTGGGGCCTGAGCAGTTGGGGCTGCAGTACCAGAGATGGCCTGTTGGTGGGAGTCTAAGCCCACGGACCTTGCCAAGGGGAGCTGCTGCCCGCTGATGTTGGCAGGGAGGCCTTTCTGACCTTTGCCAGGCCCAATAGCCTTTCATTTATCATTGATCACAAGAGCGGAATGAACATATTTACTTGTGTTTTACTTTCCACTTATAATATCTAGTGGCATGGGAGGGAAATGAAAACAATTGTTCATATGGGAAATTTATGTGCTTCATCTGGCCGTGTGATTTCCACAGTTGTACCAGTGCCACTGAGGGACTGGTATTGCCTTTTACATCTCTAGGCTATGAACAAGGAACTTTTCCATCTGCTGGGGGAACCTCCAACAATGCTCCTCTCGCTGGGTTTTGGGAGCAGATCCATCTGAGGTCTCACCCCCACTTCTTGTGAGTCCCAGGAGAAAGAAAGCCCCTTTCCTTCCCAGTGGAGGAGGCTGAGGGCTCTCTTTGGGGCTCCACCTGCCCCGGGGTCTCTGCTAAGCCCCCTGACCCAGGGAATGGTCCAAGGTGGGGGCAGCTCTTGTTCCCTGACTTTCTGGGGAAGCTGATCTCCCTCCTGAACTTCTCCCTCCCCGATCCCTCCCAGCTTGGCAGGGGGCTCTGATTGCAAAGGAAGGGCAGGCTAGAAAAGCTTTACGGAGCTCAGGCTCCATCTCTACAGTCTCCCTGGTCTTAAGGAGCTGTGAAATCAGAAATCCAGGGCTGCCTCTTCCCTGACACCACCTTCTTCATCCCCAAGCTCTAGATGAATGTGACCTCTTCCTCTTCAAGTTTCTCAATGTACAATGTACGTTTCCTGGACCCCTCCTATGTACTCCCTTCACTCTCCTCTGTATCATAACTATTCCACTGGAGTCTCCTTCCCTGCCTTCCTCTAATTAGATTGTGAGCTAATGGAGAGCAAGCCCTGTGCCAAATCTAGCACCTAGCACAGCAGGACTGAACTGATTTGAACTCTCTGTATGGAAGGACAGTGTGGGGTTGTGGAGAGTCCTGGTTTTGGAATCCTGGAATGTGAGTGAGTCCAAGCTCCATCTCTGCTTCTTACTTGCTTACCACCTGTGAGTTATTTCATCTCTTAGAATCTATATTCTCTCCTCTGTAACATGATAGGATTAAACTAGATAAATTCTAAGGTTCTTTTTAGCTCCAAATTTATGATCTTATGAATTCATTCCATCCCCCTCAGGGAAGTCCCCGAACTTTCATTGGTTGGATTGAGGATGTGGGTCTAGCTTCCTGTAGCTTCTTCCCTTGGTCTCTGGTGGTAGATCAGAGACCTTGCAACCCAGGCATCATTGAGAGATAGAGGTCACCCCTTTCTCCTTCTCCCTTCAACCTTTAAGTCTCAGAAAATATGAGTGTGTGTTTGGGGTCCTCTGACTCCTGCTCTCTCTCAGTCTACGTTAGGAATTTTCAAGAAAAAATTTTTTTGATAGCTGTATTTCAGTATGTTATTTTCTTTTATAATCCTGTATGTTTTGTTTTAATGCATTTAAAACTATTATTCTAAGAAGGGATTCCTAAATTTCACCAGGCTTCCAAAGTGGTCCATGACACACAGAAAGGTATGTTTAGAGAAATAGCATCTAGCATCCAAACTGGGTGTGGAGAAACAGGTGAAGCCATGAGCGTGGTGCTATTCAGTTCAGTTTGGCTAGGCTAAGTTTCATTCCACTGGTGATGGGGAAAGTTAGGGGCAGAACCTGGTCACAGAGTTGGTGTTTGATCAGTCCAGTCCTTTGGGGATCCTCTTAAAAAGCAGCCATGTTCTTTTTGCTGCATATCCAGAGGCCCTGTGTCCTTATCCAAATGTTGTCAGAAACCCTCTCCCTAGGGAATCTGGGAAGTCAAGACACACCTGAGCTGTGAGATAGATCAGAAAGCACCACTATGTGTTTTCTGTGAAATCCCTATGCCTTATAAGACCGTTCACTCCTAGGCATCCTGCTAGCTAAATAATCCAGTCAGGGACCAACTTTGTCTGAACGATAATAATAGGACAGGAAAGGACGGTGACTTCAATCATTTCAGATAAGAAATTGAATTTGGGTACAATTTGCTGAAGACGTTTTCCCCCTTTATGTAGAAGCATTTCATTATTTTTGCATATATCCTTTTAAAACCATTTAACACTATCCATGTATAGTCTTTCTTTGTATAGCTGTCTATATTTATAGTTATAGATAAACATATAAGCTGAGGCAAAAGGCACTATATACAGTTGCACACTTAAATTTTTTTTTTAAATTGGAGCCTAAAATAAGCAATTTCTTTTAGCTACAGGGACAAACTGAACACGCTTTTCAGCAGTACGGGGACTTTTGTTTCATTTGGTACATGCAGGGACGCAGAGATGGTTGTAATCCATTGTATCTCATAGGGCTGTTGTGAGGACATCACTCTGCAAATCTTAAAAGTGCTATAAAAATGTGAGTTATTATTACTATTGTATATTGGCAAAATGATAGTTTTACTTAAAGTTCATCCAAGTTTCTGTTGCATTTGTTTGTGGGAATAAAAAAAAATCCCTATGAAGACTGTAGCATGGTTTTTTTGCTTGGATCTGTGTAAGTGGAAAGGCATTGCCTATGCAAATCTCTTAGAATCCCTGGTTTTCTTCAAAACTTAGTTCATATACCACCTTCTGCAGGAGGTCTTTCCCATCCTGCACCCCACTTCTTTCAGCTGCCCCCAGCTGCAATTACCTAGTATTTATTTTGTTTTTGTTTTTTTTTTAATCAAAATTACACTTTGTATACATTTTATATATGCTTATATATGCACTTATGGTTTCTTCCAGTAGAATGTAAACTTCTTGAGAGCAGGGGATTGCTTCATTTTTGTCTTTATTTCTCCAGGACTTAGCACACAGACTGTTATGTAGTAGGTGTTTAGTAAATGTTTGTCAACAGATTGATTGAAATGGCCAAGACAAAAGATCTCTTTTAATTCAGGTACTTGTATCTCCAGACAACCATGTTCACATGCACAGATATCTATTCAGTTTGCCTCAACTGCATAGATGCTAATGGGATTGTGTTATATTATAAAATTATATTATGATTGTATATGCTAAAATAGCAGGAGGGATTTTATGAGTCATTTTGGAAGGGGTAGCCCCCAGGGCTCTCTGATACCAACTATCTTTGCAGTGACTTTGTTGGGATCGCTTTTCTATGGGCAAATTGCCTCAAAAGACATTCAGTCACCAGGAGACCAAGGCTTCCTCAAATGGCTGCCTCAGAGAGCCTCAAGGGAGGCTGCTGCTAGTAGCCAAATTTGTATTTTTATCTATGCCAATTTTATTTGACAGAAAAGTGGACTAGTTTCATTCATTGTACTTAGCAGCATCCGAAAGACTTGGTTTTACTACAAAAAGGAACGAAACTTCAAAATCTGCTATTAAGCTCTGGTCTGCTTGTATGGTGGTGTCTCGGGTCCTCAAGATCCTCCCTTAGCTAATTACAATTTGCCATATTTCCCCAGCAGTCTCACAATCAAATTATTCAAAATTGCATTTCTCTGTTACAGATTGCTAAACTCTAAGATGAGCCAATACTCAGATAATGAACAATTATTTATGACAAATTATTACCTTTACATATAGGATTAACCATTGCTATTAAGTTTTAGTAAAGGTGACAAAAGCCTTCCGAAAAAAAAATGTACATGCAATTTTCTGCAAAGGTCACACAAACCTGCCAGGGCTGAGACTAGAAAGAATCCCACATTTCTGCAAATTCTACGTGCAGTGCTGATTTCAGAATGTGAGTACTGTGGAACCTTCAGGAAAAGATCCGATAAATGAGCTCTATTCCAACATATACACGGACACGCACCTAGCTCTCTATTTGATACTGGCAAGTTTTGTTGGGCTTTTTTGCCTTTGTCTCCTCTGAATATATAATGATATAAAAGCGCTAAAGAATGTAAAATATTTCACTAATTGCATTTGCATTTAAGTTTTAAAGATTCCTTATTACTCGAAACTGAACTTAACTTTTTAAATTATTTATGGAAGCAATAATGCATGTTTTTGTTATTGAGCTCCGTCTCTATAGTTCTTCTAGTGAACAGAATCCTCCCTCAGCTAATTATAACATACAGTTTTTTCCCAGCAGTCTTACAATCAAATTATTCAAAATTGCATTTCTTTATTGCATATTGCTAAAACCCAAGACAAGCAAACATCAAGATAATAAACAATTATTTATTGCAAATTATTACCTAATATATAAGATTAACAGCTTGTAACTATTAAGATTAATACATGTGGTAAACTGTATTTATTATACTTATTTTGTAGCAAATATCTTTGTATAAAACATATGTTTATGTATTGCAATTAATGAGAAAAAGTGTAAGATTAACAATCTATGCTGGGTTTTGTTTTTAGATTTATGCGCACTGTAAAACTTATTTATTGCACTTATTAAAAGTCTTTAATGACGGACTTTTAGATGCTATATTTTTAATGTGCAAATATAAACTAAAGGAGTATTAAATTACAAAATGGAAAATTATAACCGAAGTCAAAGGATCTCACTATTTTCGACTATAAATCTGCTTTGCAAAGATCATCACTGGAATTACAGAATCTTTAAATAGTGGCCTTTATAGTACATAATGAGTTGTGATGAGTTATCCTTTTAAAGCCTTTTTTCATCATTAGAACTAAACTCAACATCTTGCTCTTAAAGATAAATGCAGCTCATAGTATAAACACTGGAACCATTTCTTTTTATGATGTGAAGTTAAAGTAACATTTGTGAGAAGAGGAAGAACAGAACCAGGCAGCTCCCTGTGACACAGAGTGAAGCAGGAACTCTATGGAAGAAAAAGGGACACATCCAGGGGAAGCAAAAGCTTCCAATTATCTGCAGCAAGTTAGCAGAGGAAAATGTTAGGTAGATTTTTGTTTCCTTATGATTGGGGCAGGTGGGGGTAGCCAGGGGTGCAGGGTGGACTGGGGGTTTGGAATGGACGAGCCTGCTGTGCAACCCTTTCTTCTGGCTTGCCAGGGTCCTGAGAACATCTGTCCTCCTTCTGGTTTCTATGGGATGAGTTCTGCAGGCAGCCAGGCTGGGAGAGCTCTTCCTGGGAAACTCAGAGGTCCATTTGCTTTG
This sequence comes from Dromiciops gliroides, assembly GCF_019393635.1. Classification (NCBI taxonomy): domain Eukaryota; kingdom Metazoa; phylum Chordata; class Mammalia; order Microbiotheria; family Microbiotheriidae; genus Dromiciops; species Dromiciops gliroides. The sequence continues at coordinate 415,748,737 of NC_057862.1, read as the reverse complement.
CACTTAGAAGATATGGGGTTCTTTCCCAAAAAACTTAGAACTTTGAAGTGTGGATGAAGAAAAAGCTGAAAAAGCCACATATTTTCCATCCTGACTGTCCACCCTTCTGATCCCAGATATTTAGAATTTTCTTATGAATATGTGGTTTAAAGAGCTGAGAATGATATTGTCATGTAGATGCAGTTGTTTTAGAAAAATATCTGAGCCAAGGGGGTATCTTTTAACAAACCTGACCAATCCATGATGTCCCTCTTTTGTTCCCATGAAGGTTCTAAGAACAATTAAAAAATAATGATGCTGTTATCAAAGGACTAGACCTGTGATTTCTCTAATAGAGGAAACTCCCGGATGAGGAATGTCCTTCTACCATCACAGATTGTCTCTCTCCCTCTTATAATCTTAGAGAATTGTCAAGCACTGGGAAGTAAAGAGACTTTCTGGGGGTCACACAGCCAGTATGTGTCATAAGCAGGATCGGAGCCCAGGTCTTCCTGGCTCCAAAGACAGCTTTCTATCCACTAAACCACACAGCCACTCTGAATACTGATGATGATGATGATTTAAAAAAAAAAGAATAATAGCACTAATACTATTTCTGGGGGAAGGGGTGATCTATTGTTAAAATGGAGGAAAGTCTTTTTTCAAATGCCTGGCTTGCCTGAGAAGATGAGACCATTTTTATTTGACTAATTAGATACTTTGTAAAGCACTGGTGAAAAAAAAAAAGAATTCATGAAAATGTTCTGGGAGAAAACACTTCAATGTTCACCTGCTCCCTTGGCCAGATCAGGATGGTTCAGCCGAGCCAGCATTGCTCTCATTTTCAGGCAGGGATCAGCCAGCAGTGGCTGCTTGGGGCTGGAGGTAGGAGCAGGAGAAATGCAGAGCCCCGTGGACTGAGGGCTGATGCATTGCTCATGCTGCTGCCCTGCTGGAGAGTGCCTGATCCAAGCCCCAGGATGGAAAGGGCTTTCCAAAGGCTATTCTAGAGCAATCAGGAGCCTTCTCAGTGGCCTGGAAAAAGGTGGCAAAATTCCCAAAGGAAGGAAACTGGGCTTTCTCTGAGCACTGTGGCCATAAATCTGGATGGGTTAACAAAGTAGGAAGATTTGTTGCCAGTTCGAAAGAAGGTGCCATTCCGGTTTTTAAATTCCATTTTTTAAGGATCTCCTTTGATGGATCTGATGCTCCATGGGTAGGCATTCTCTCCACTGATCAATTCATTAATCAGCAAAGCATGTACTAAGTTCCATGACACCATGACCTATGTAGACAATAACACCTATGCACCTTAGAATCGTAGCTCTCCATAGAAATCATCTAATAATAATAACCCTTTGCCTTCATTTTAAATATGAGGAAGCCAAGGTCAGGGAGGTTAAATACTTTTTTTTTTGCTCCAGGTCCTAGAGATAAGGTGGCAGAGGCAGGATTCAAACCCAGGTCATCTGTCTAAATGCAGTATTTATTTTACTGCACCTCTTGTCCTGTGAAATCCTGATGCATGTGTGGTTATTATTAATGTTGCTGTATAACCCTGGTATATATCTCACTCAACCGAACTTCAGTCCTGGTGAGTCCTTATGTAGAATCACCGAAGGTTAGAGCTGGGAGAGATCTAAGCTGGAGGCGACCTTAGGGAACATCTAGTCCAATTTCTTAATTTCTTAGGTGGGGAAACTAAGAGAGGGGAAGTGACTTGCTCACAGTCCCACAGCTGATTACATAGCCCATTCTCAAATAGCCACTGTCAGAAACAAAATCTTGCATTAGTGGGATCAGTGTCATAGTGTCAATTGAGTCAAAAATCCTTAAAAATGCACATGAAATTAATTCTTGTAGCAACAGCCAGAACAAAAATCCTAAGTGGAAAGCATGTCTTCCTGCAGCCAGGTCCGAGGTGCACTGTAGGACAAGGGAGCAAAAGGTTCCTTATAATGTTTGCCTCTCTTGCCTCTCCTCTGGGGTGAGTGTATGGGTAGAGCCTTCCTGGGAGTTCTTGATGCACAATGGTCCTCAATTTTACATCCTCATGGTAAGAACATACCATGGGGCTTTTTTGCATTCATTTCATGGAAAGCTGTTGTCATCAGTTGATATGCACTGAGAGAGAGAAAGAGGAGGAGAGAAATGGGGGCAAACAAAGGAGGAAGAGAAATGTTTTCTTGGCTTCCGAGCAGAGAGCTTATCCTTGAAGGAGAGGTTTGCACAATTGTACCTGATGCAAAAAGGGGTTGGTCTTCAGAAGGGCAGGAATTTCTCCTCTTGTTGTTCACAGGCTTTTTTTTTTTGGTTCTGGTTTTTTTTTTGGGGGGGGGTTGTTGTTTATTTTTCTTTCAGTGATCTTGGTGAGAAACAAACATATGGAAGAAACTTTTCCTCTCTGGGTGTCCTTCCTGTAGCACCTGAGAAGCCTGTCCTGCTGCTGACTTCAGTGCTTAGCACAGTGCCTGACACAGAGTGGCATTAGAAAGCTGCAGTTCTATACAAGTGCAAGTGCTTAAGGGAGCTTCTTGGACACACTGTTGGGAAGTGAAAGGCCTTAATTGGGGTGGGGCTTTGGGTCGTTAGGCACTGGAAATTCAAAGGGGACTGGGTGGGTCCTGGGTCACTCATCTCATGAGGCTTTTGAGCACCCCTTCTTGCTTCTTTTAATGGAAGAAGCTGAAGAAATTAATGTTGGTACATTTTAGACTTTTGAAGGGGGAAGAACCTAATCTGCCTTTCACAAACAGACAATCCATGATAACTGGCATCTGTAGTTGATGTGAAATTTGAGAATAGATTTTTCAAAATTAAGATAGAAGGAGAACATTTTCTTAACAGCTGGTATTATTTTATTTCAGATGTTGAAAGCCTTTTTCTAAATTCCCCAGAGATTGATTTGTAATATAAAACAACGACCAAAAAAAAAAAAGCACCAGTCTTTTAGAAATTGGTGGAGAATGAAATCACTTTCATCTTGTCTCCGGAGTTCTTCACAGTTGTTACGGGTACTTGTGCATCGGGATGCATTAGGGATTGTGGCTGAGTCTGTGGGACACGAATAGTTTGGGCACAGGTCTCACAGTCATGGGGGAGGGAGAGGGAAATAGGAAGGAGGAGGAAGAAGGAAAAACATAGAAGGAGAAGAAGACAGGGAAGGAGTAGGAAGGAGAAAGGGGGAAGAAAGAGAGCATGAAGGAGAAGGACAAACAGGAGGGGGAAAACGCTCTTGAAAATGTGATGGGAAAAAAAAAACCACTTGGATGCTCTCCTATTCACTTGGTCTGACTGATTCTGGGGAGCTGATGTTACTCTCATTTTCAAGCAGGAATCAGTCAGCTCACCATAGCCCTATGAGTTCTGGGGCACAGATATTCTTATCCCCATTTTAAAGGTGAGGGAATGGAGGCTTTGAGAGACTGGGCGATTCGCATATTGCTCAACTATTAAGTACCAGAAGGGTGGGATCTGAACCTGAATCTCCTGGCTCCACGTTGAACAGAGTTCCACTATTCCACATTTCCTTTTGAAGAAGGAGGAGGAAAAAGAAAGAGAAGGGAAAAGAGGAGAAAAAAGAGAAAGGAGGAAGGAAGAAGAAAAGAAAGAATGGAATCATGGGATTATAGATTTGTTTCTGAAAGAGACCTTGGAGGTCATCTCGTCAGTGGTTTCCAAACTTTTTTGATCTCACCCTCCAGTAAAAAAATTTGCTTTTATCCCAATGTGTGTCTATTTAATTTATTTGTGAATTATATAGGTGTCATATTATTGATCACCATATTTGTTTTTTTTTTGTTGTTTTTTTTTTTAGTGAGGCAATTGGGGTTAAGTGACTTGCCCAGGGTCACACAGCTAGTAAGTGTTAAGTGTCTGAGGCCGGATTTGAACCCAGGTACTCCTGACTCCAGGGCCAGTGCTCTATCCACTGCGCCACCTAGCTGCCCCCACCATATTTGTTTTAAAACTTACACACACAAAAATAAATTAAAAAGGACAGGATCAAGATGAAATAATATTTGATCCTCCAGTCAATAGCCACTGGAGGTTATTGATCAGGAGAGTGACGGGGTCAGACCTGCACTTTAGGAAAATCACTTTGGCAGCTGTGTGGAGGAAGACTGGAGTCAGAAAGATGTGAGGCTGGGAGACCAATTAAGAGGCTATAACAATAGTCTAGGTGAGAGGTGATGAGGGCCTGAGCTAGGGTGGAGGCTGAAGTGAGTAGAAAAGATGCAGGTATGGGACACAGAGAACCTTAAAGATCAGGCAGCTGATGGGAGGCATTGGCTGAGGGCTGAGGGAAAGGGAGGAGATGAAGATGATACTGAAGCTGGGGTAACCTGGCTGGTTGGCTGGCTGGCTTGTGTTTCCCTCAACTGGGAGAGGGAAGTTTTGAAGATAGGCAGGTTTTGGGGGAAAAGATCATGTAATTTCTTAAAGACAGTAAAGTTTAATGTAAAAGATAATGTATTATTTTCGATCACACTCACATTCCAGTTATGCCTGTTCATCCTGGGTGATTCACTCTTTTTCACCCAAAATGAAAAGGGGAAGAAATGATATTCTTACTCAGCAGTCACTGACCTGAAGGGCAGAGCCCACCCCATAAGGGGCACTTACTGCAGCCACAGGGGATCTGGGGGACAGGGTGGAAATGATCCATGGCACTGCACAGCTGCTATGGGTAGTGATTAGTTAAGGTTCTAATGACCCAGAAGTGCCAACGCTCTGGGGGGAAGTTAAAGACCCTCTACAGCAGAGAGAATGGGGTGGGGAGAGAATGTTGGAGGATAAAAGTGAGGATGGTTTTGTGGGAAACAAGCCAAGGCTGGCTAGGTCATGGAGCATGGGAGGCAACCAGTCTTCTTACTCTCTGATTGGCTGTTCATACATTATTTGGGGTCAGACATAGCCCTGGATTTGCAGAATACTTTTATTGTTGTTTAGTTGTTTCAGTCATGTCTGACTCTTCATGACTGCATTTTCTTGGCAAAGATACTGGAGTGGTTTGCCATTTCCTTCTCCAGCTCATTTTACAGATGAGAAAATTGAGACAAACAGGGTTAAGTGACTCTCCCAGGGTCACACTGCTAGTAAATGTCTGAGGCTGGGTTTAAGCTGGGTTTAAGACCATGAGTCTTCCTTATTCCAAGCCCAGTGCCCTATTCACTGCAGCACCTAGATGTTCCTAATGGAGAACACCATTCTAGGCCAATGCTCTTATTTTGCAATTGAGGAAACTGAGACCCAGAAAGTTAGAGACTTGCTTAAGGTCACAGAGGTAGTAAATGTAAGATCCAGAATTTGAACTCAGGTCCTCATATCCAGCACTCTTCCCATCATACCATTCTGAGATTGAAGGGATAGAGGAAAGGGAAAGGAAATGAACTGGGGAGAGGGGAGAGAAGAAAAAAAAGTAAAAAAAGAAAGTCCCATGGTAACTTTAGTATATATTTAAAAGGAACAAGAAGTTGCACGTAATAGATTTGCAGTTTCATGTGCAATCATCTTTTCCCCCTCCTATATTAAGGAAATGCTTGTGTTATTTCTTTTTCTTTTTCTTTTTTTTTTAGTGAGGCAATTGGGGTTAAGTGACTTGCCCAGGGTCACACAGCTACTAAGTATTAAGTGTCTGAGGCCGGATTTGAACTCAGGTACTCCTAACTCCAGGGCCAGTGCTCTATCCACTGCACCACCTAGCTGCTCCTGCTTGTGTTATTTCTTAAAAAATAAAGTAAAGTAGAAAGGAATACCTATAGGAGGAGGCAGTGCATGGGTGACAGTTGGCTGTCACAAGCTTTAGGCCAGCAATAGATCCCTGTTCCTTGGTCATAGTGTCACTGGGAAAATAGAAGATAGAAAGGAGGAGAAAGAAGAGCAAGGATAAGCTGAAGAAGGAGGAAACAAAAGAGGAAGAGGAGGAGTCGGAAAGAGGAGACAGAAAAAGAGAGGGGAGCTGGGGCAGGGCCGGACAATGTTCTTCTGTGTTTTAGTAAGCTTTCCTGATCTTCTGCCGGCAATAGTGATTTGTCAGAAGTGCTTGTTTTTGTTCCATTATGAGGTGACTTACAGAAAGGATCACAGAATCTGAGAACTGGAGAGGCCTCTGAGGCTGCCTGGCCTTGCCTGTGTTTGATCAAGACTCTTCTGAGTAGCGTCCCTGATGAGTGGCCGTCCTGCCTCCACAGACGGGCACTCCACCACCTCTTGAGACAATCCATTCTACTGTTGATTGGTCCTATTTCTCAGCATGTTTTTTTTCTTGATATCAATCCTAACTTTGCCTCTTTGCAACTCATTGTTCCTTGTTCTACCCACAAGGGTAGAGGAGAATGAGACTAATAGCTCTTCCACATGGCAGCCCTTCACATATCTTATTCCAAGTCTTCTCTCCTCTGGGGAAAACATCCCCAAGTTTGATGGCATGCCCTTGAGGTTCATGCATGTCTTCTTCTTGATTCTCTCTAAGTCGTCAATGTCCTTCCTAAAGTGTGGCACCTGGAATAGTCCTCCATAGAGAATGACCAGGGTAAAGTGTGACTATCATCTGTTTTGCAGCTGGTGGTGCAGTGGATAGAGCACTGGGTCTGGAGTCAGGAAGATCTGAGTTCAAATCTGACCTCAGACCCTGACTAGCAGTGTGAACCTGGGGAAGTCACTTAACCCTGTTTGCCTCAGTTTCCTCATCTGTAAAATGAGCTGGAGGAGGAAATGGCAAACCATTTCAGTATCTTTGCCAAGAAAATCCAAATGGAGTCATGAAGAGTCATATATGACTGAATGACAACAACAATGTCACCTCTCTAGTCCTGGTGCCTTGCCTTTCAGTGCATCCTAAGGCGAAATTAGATCCTTTTGGCTGCTATATTACACAATTGTCTCATATTGAGTTATCAGTCCACTAAAACAACTAGATCTTTTTCGGTTGAACTGCTGACTAGCCATAGCTCCCCTATCTTATGCAGGGTGGACTAAAAGTCACAGTGTTTTAATAAAATTTTTTCCCTTTTTTTGTGGGGCAATGAGGGTTAAGTGACTTTCACAGGGTAACACAGCTAGTAAGTGTCAAGTGTCTGAGGCCGGATTTGAACTCAGGTCCTCCTGAATCCAGGGCCAATGCTTTATCCACTGCACCACCTAGCTGCCCCCTTAATAAACTTTTTTGGAAATTATTTTTTCTTTATGAGATTTGATTTTTCCACACATAATATAAATTAATTTCCTATATATACCATATATGATGCTATGGTGTTGTAAATTAAAAACAAAAAATAAAGGAGTTATTAAATATTGGAACCCCTTCATGAGTTTTGGCTGCCTGTATATGAGAAGTTAAATTTTTGAACCCATATTTTTTTTTGTTCATCTCTGTTAGATACCATCTTATTCTATTTGACACAATGTTCTAGCCTGTTAAGGTGTTACAGGATTCTGACTGTTAGCTGTCCCTCCCAGTTTTGTTTTGTCTACAAATTCAATAAGTATATTATCTATGTCTTTATCCAAGTCATTGAAAATAAATGTTAAAGAGCAGAGGGCCAAGAACAGATTCTTGGGGCATTCCCTTAGAAACTTCTTTCCAAGTTATATTAATGACTATTCTTTAGGTCAAGCCATTCAACCATGTCCAAATCTACATACCAGAACTATCATCTAGGGGAAAGGAAGGGAACAAGCATTTTTATATAGTGCTTACTGTGTGCCAGGCACTATGATAAAGACTTTTTACAAATATTATCTCATTTGATCCTTACAACAACGCTGTTGAGGTAGCTGCTATCACTATCCCCATTTGGCATTTGAGGAAACTGAGGCAAACAAGTTAAATGACTTGCCCAATGTCACAAAGCTAGGAAGTGTTTGAGACTGGATTTGAACTTGTGTCTTCCTGGCTTCAGGCATCACCAACTGCCTTTACCTACATTTCTCTATCTTCCCCCAGAATAGTAGCAGGAAAAGTCAAATTCTTGGTATGGTGGAAGAATACCAGATTTGGAGTTAGAGAGACTAGGTTTAAACCATGTATGCCCCTCATTAGCTGTGTCTCCCAGGTAGGAGCCACATGCCCAGGCTTCAAGTCTCTGAGGGTTCATGTGACTGAAGAACTGTCTTCATGGAGAATTGAATAGCATGGGATGGGTTCAAGCTGGACCAGGGGTTTTTCAAAGTTAGGCATAAAGAAAGAACTCTTCAATGAGGTGGGTTCTTTCCCATTGGACTATGCAACAAAGGGAAATCTTGGCATCACACATCCCCAAAGCCTCCTAATCCAACTCCCTTGCCTGACAGATGAGGAAACTGGGTTCTAGAGAATTTAAATGACTTGTCCAATGGGGGTCACAGTTAGGAAGTAGAAGCATGATGTAGTAGATAAAGACTTGAAGCCAGGAAGATCTGGGTGCAAATCCTGCCTTGCTGGCTATGCCACCTTGAGCAAATCACTCACTCTTTCTCAGCCTCAGTTTCTTCATCTATAAAATGAGGACACTAGTAGCATCTATCTACTACTTTGTGAGTGTTGAATGAGAGTAAAGTACTTTGGAAACCTCAAAATGCAAAGTAAATGCTATTTATTATTATTGTTGTTGTTGTTGTTAAAATAATCTACAACAGCTTTCTCAAACTAATTCAGCATGGAATACTTAAAATAATGAATAATAGGTTCTTTTCAAATTTGAAAGCTCTACATAAATGTGAATTTTAACTCTTGTGTAGAAGAGACAGAATTCAAAACCATATCCTGATTCCAAATTAGGCACTCTTTCCATGACATCATGACTTCTCAGGTGGTGTCAAGGGCTAAGTGTATTCTCTTTTGGAATAGTGGTGGAAAAAGCACTTACCTGGATGGGTGTGGCCTAGGTAGATGTTTACTGGAGCTCTCTTCCTGCTCTATGGGTAGCTCTAGCCATGGGATTTTGGAAGGTCCAAGTGTGCCTTAACTAGCCTTTAGTGACTTGTTTGGGGAAACCAGACACTTTCCAAGACTCCCAGATCCTGCCTGCTAATAGTGACAGTGTCAGCCAGGGGATGGGGAATGGGCTGGGCCACTTTTGTGAGCTCCATGAGCTGTCACCATTTAGGTGAGCATCCAGTGGCTTATCTCTGGTTCCGAAGACAGTGAGGATTGGAAGAACTTGTAGTGGCTGAAACTGAGAGATAAATTGCAAAGGGCCACATCACCTAGCTGTGGCAGAAGCCTGGGAAAAATAAAGCCAGAGCAGAACAGCTGAGAGGACAAACAGTGCAGGATGATAGAGTTGGTTGTCCTGAGCTCCAGCCGGGAGATAGAATCCTGTTCCTCTGTCATGGTGTCATTGGGAAGCACAAGATAGAGAGCTGACAGATGGAAGACTCCCCTAGATCAGGTGATGGAGTACTCTCAGCTCTTTCTTCTGCTTATCCTGCCAGGCAGAGCTCATGTTCTGCCTACTACTTCCACAAAGCCTTCTTGCTCTGTCTGTTCTAGCTTTCACTGATCTTCAAACTTCTGGAGTTTTTTGCAAGTAAACACAGTCAGGGGGCAGTTAGGTGGTGCAGTGGATAGAGCACTGGCCCTGGAATCAGAAGGACCTGAATTCAAATCTTGCCTCAGATTTGGACTAGCTGTGTGGCTCTGGGCAAGTCACTTAACCTTAATTACCTAAAAAAAAAAAAGTCGACACAGGGTAGTGAATAGAAAGTCGGTTGGTTTTGGAGTGAGGAAGCTCTGAGTTCAAGTCCTGCCTTGGATATAGTCTGGCTGCCTGAAGCAGAGCAAGATAGCTAACCTCTCAATGCTCTAGGTACCTAATTGAAGAAGATTTGCTACCCTGCATCGGTAGAAGGACTGTCCTCATCTGGGAATTCACTATACCAGTGAAATCACAAGTCTAGTCCATATCCAAACATTTCAGTGTCTAATAATACTGTACTTTTGTATAGTATTTTTAAATTATTTCATTTGTGTATCTTTTCTGTTTGTGACTCCATTGGTACTAGGTAGTAGGCACACTAGATTTATATATGACACTTTACCCTACAGATCTGCACATTTTGGCCAAATAGTGATGCTTTTGTAATTGTAGGAGTCACTTTGTTAATCTCGTGTCTGATGACTGTCTTTGGAAATGTAGTCATGAAGCTTGGGCAGAGCTTGTGATTATGGCCTCAGTCAGAAAGAATAAAAATTCTCTAACAATCAGTTGGGATGTTGGAATAGGGGTGAGGTGGGAGTGACGGGATTTAGGATCCCAGTTTTGTATTAGGAAAACTCACTCTCTCCTGCATTTCCCAGAGCTGTCCCAAGGGGTTTGTAAGTCCGTGAGAGACACAAGAAAATGCAAGGATGGGAACAACCACTCGTGTTTATGGGAAATAAGAATAGATAAGGCAGATGCAATCTTTAAGAGAATAAAAGGATATGATGAGAAACAGGTTCCTGTTTTACCTCCCTAAAGTAAGGTGGGGGCAGGGAGGTAAGGAGCACCAGTACCTTGTGGCTATTTATCTCTTGGTACCTTAACCACTTGAGAGTGCCCTACCCCCGACTCTCTCTTGGTCCTTTCACTTTCTCCTGGTGCAGTCTTGATTGGAGGCTTGGTCAAGTTCCTGCTCCTCGTGTGTGTGTGTGTGTATGTGTGTGTGTGTGTGTGTGTGTGTGTGTGTGTGTGTGTGTGTGAGAGGAAGGGGTGGGAGGTTGGAGAAGTTCTGCTACTTCCCTCTCCTCCTTGTCTCTCCAAAAATTGTTAGGAGGAACAAATCCACTCTCCAGTCCTGATCTTGTGCTATCATCCTCTCTTCCCATACTGGGAAGAAATACAACTCCCAGGGTATTGAGCAACTTAGGGTCCCTTTCAAGTGATTAGCCCAAGCCTTAGTAGAGTGATGTTACCTTCTTTAATTTGTATCAAGTGTACCTAAAGCTTCATGGGAGCACAATAGGAAATAGCTAAGGTGCCCTGGAAGTTATTCCCTTAATAACTCAGATGTAGTACCTTGGGGAAGAGGAAAACAATTCCTCCCATGCTTTTTGTGATACTTCTTTTTAAAAAAAATTATTTTAATTTTTCTCAATTACATGTAAAGATATTTTTTGAGTTCTAGATTTTTCTCCCACCCTCTCTTCCCTTCCCTCTCCTGAAGCCAGTAAGCAATTTGATATAGGTTATACATTACAATCATGTTAAACATATTTCCACAATAATCAGAACAAAATGAAAGAAAAAATAAACAAGAACAAAAAGGCAACAACAAAAGTGAAAATAGTGTGCTTCAGTCTGTACTTAGATTTCATAGTTCTTTTTCTTAATGTGGAGAGCATTTTCCACCATAAGTCTTTTGGCCTTGTCTTGGATCATTACATTGCTGAGAACAGTTAAGTCTATCACAGTTGATCATCACAAAATGTTGTTGATACTGTGTACAATATTCTCTTGGTTCTGCTCATTTTATTCAGTATCAATTCATGTAAGTCCAGGTTTCTCTGAAATCCATCTGCTTATCATTTCTTACAGCACAATAGTATTCCATTACATTCATCTACCACAACCTGATTAGCCATTCCCCAATTGATGGGCATTCCCTCAATTTCCAATTCTTTGCTACCTTTGTGATACTGCTTTATCCTGGTTCTCTTCCTATACACATGCCTGACTGCTCCTTCTCAGTCTTCCTTGCTTGATCATATTCTGTAACCCTCCTGTAGATGGGGTTTTATCCCAGGGCTCTCTTCTCCTACAATTTCTCTCTCAGTAATACCATCAATTTCCATGGGTTCAAATGCCCCCATGCAAACAACTCTTAAATCTATAGTATTTATCTCTTTCTCATTTATCTGTAGTTCAACCTCTACAGCTGCTTCCTAGACAGCTCCACTGGATGTCTCAGAAATCTCAAACTCACCATGACCAAAGTGGAACTCATCTTTCCTCTGAAAACCATCTGTCTTCTTAACTTCCCTATTTCTGTCTGGTATGCCACCATCCTTTTAATCACCCAGTTGATCTGAGCCTTCACTTGCCCTCACCTCCCTTAACTGGTCAGTTGCTAAATCTGATTTATTCTTTCTCCTTAGCATGTCTCCCAAACATCCTCTTCTCTCCATTCAAATGGCTACCTATCTTGTTCAGGTTGTCATCACCTTTTTCCTGGACTACTTCAATACACTCCTAATTGGACTCCCTTCCTCAAGTCTCTTCCTTCTCCAATGCATCCTCCATCCAATTACCAAATTGATATTCGTGAAGCACAGATTCTGACCATGTTATTCCCCTGCTTGAAAACCTTCAGTGGCTCCCAATTCCTCTAAGATAAAAAAAAAATACAAATTCTTCTGTTTTAATAATGTTGAAACTATGTTTCACAATTTGTTTCCAATCTATTCCCACAGTTATTTTAAATACAGACTACAGACTGATTTCATAATTCCTTTCTTCACACATCCTATATTCCAGCCAAACTGGATTACTTGCTATTCCATTCCCCATACGTGGTATTCCATCCCCCTCTCCAAGTCTCTGCACAGGCTGTCCCTCACACCTGCAATGCTTTCCTTCCTTGCTTCTTCTTTTTGGAATCTCTAGCTCCCTCCATGAGTTTCTGTAAGTGGCACCACCTCTATGAGGGCTTTACTGATTCCCCCTGTTGTTCATGGGGCCCCTTCTTCAAATGATTATTTATGCATTTGTGTGCAGTATTTTCCCTAGTATAATGCAGGCTCCTTGACTGTCATCGGGATCCTCTGTATTTTTGTTTTGGCATTCCCTAGCACAATGTGGGGCACATAGTAGGAACTTCATAAAGCCTTGTTGAATTGAATTACATTTTATGGGATGCGGCAAAGATATTCAGGCTGGGGTTGAGACTTCAGCAAGGATGAGGTATGCACTATTTGGCCTCTCCCCATGTTTAACCACCAGCCAGAGGGGACTGCAGTCAAGAGATCACTTTGGGGAGGGTGTGAAGGACAAAAGTTGTGTTTCTGGGTAAGCTTGTGCCCAGGGTGGTGGGTGGGCTCTGCTCTAGCCACAGAAGTAGTTGAACTGTGAACAACTGGGGCAACCACTGAAAGGGGAGTAATTTTAAAATTAAAAGTGGAATCCTAAAACCTAAGACTAAATCATCTATCTTAGCCCTAACAAGTGGTCATCTAGCTTCTGAGGAAGCCCAAGAGGGGATCCATGCATGCTTTAGGGAGCCTGGTGTAGTAGAAAGCATGATGGACTTGGAAACTGGGGACCTGACTTCCAATTCTGGCTCCAACACCTACTACTATAGTTATTGATAAGTCATGTAAGCTCTCTGACTGCTTCCTCATCTGTAATACTGGGATTATACCTCCTACACTACAGGGATGTTGAAGGGAAAGCTTGGTGTAAACTGCTTAGTGCTATATGATAATAACTAGGTAGACAGTTAACAGCCTCAGGGATGTTCCACCCCCACCCCCACTTAAAAAAAAAAAAGCTAATGCAAAGGGATGTTTCCTTGGAAGATCTATCAAGAATAAAAGTACAAAAAAAAAAAAAGAATGAAAGTACAATATCCCCCCCTCCATTCCCAAGGCCTTGAAGAACATTCTTTCCTGTCCCACCTTGGTTTCTATAGTGGATGTTTTTACTCTTAGCCTAGTTTCTTCAGAGCATCGGTGCCATCAAGTTCATGTCCAGATGTGGTATGACTGCCAGATGTTTCCTTGTTTCAGTTACAGCTGGCCTGGGTCCTGAATGTCACTCCCAAAATTCACTCTTTCCTTCTTGGGACACTAATATTGATCTAACTGCAAAATCAGGATGCTGGGATACTGGAACAGTGTGAGGCTCACCCTTCTGACCTTTAGAAACTCATGAGGTTGGGGGGGGGGCGGCTAGGTGGCGCAGTAGATAAAGCACCGGCCCTGGAGTCAGGAGTACCTGAGTTCAAATCTGGCCTCAGACACTTAACACTTACTAGCTGTGTGACCCTGGGCAAGTCACTTAACCCCCATTGCCCTGCAAAAAAAAAAAGAAAGAAAAAAAAAAAGAAACTCATGAGGTTGGAGTCTCTTACAGTGGTGTGTTGGCTAATGTTTAACAACTGGCTCTCAAAAAAAAAAAAGCACACACAACACACTTTTATGTTTAACCTGCATGTTAATGTTTTCTTCATCACTTTCTTAAGTCTAGACAATAAAAAACAAACAAACAAAAAACAAAAACCAAGTCCTCACTTATAATATTTGCTGATTTCTGAGGTGTGAATGCTTATACTGAAAATTTAACAATCAACTCTGAGCCAGTACAAATTGGTCTCAGCATACCTCTATTTTCTAATCTCTTCATCTGGAATGTGTGGGAGGGGCTCACTAAGGTAGTTAAAAGACTGATATATATTTGATATGGTGACCACAGTGGGAAGGGCCCAATGCCTCTCCTCTTCCCGCTTTACCTCTTACTGGATGCCACTGGTGAAAAAGCCAGACCAAGACCAGAGCAGCTGAGAGAAACACCTAGACATTCTTTTAATCTGTGACTCTGTGATTCTTAGGGGGCTAGGGTTCTTCACTGTTAATATATGGTGTCTGGTCTAGCTTTAGGCAGGAAAGCACATTGGCTTTGAAATCCGAAGATCTGGCTTTGAGTTCTAATCCAACTAACTAGAGTGTGTGACCAAAGGAAAGTTCATTATTTTCCCCTGAGCCTTATTTTCCTTATCTATAAGATAAGTCAGGTAGACTAGGTGGTGTCTAAGGGTCCTTTCTGCACTAAATTATGTACCAATGATTATAAGATTTCTGGAGAGCTAAGCAAAGGACGAGGAAAAGAATGACTATTTGTATTCTTGGTGAATAGATGAGAGGGCAGTGCAGCAAATAGCAGGCCCTGTATGACCAAAGCCCTTCTGTAGGACATGTTAGGAACCTTGAAGCCTTCCATGCTTCTAAGGCATATCGACTCTTTTCCTTTCCCCTCCTCCCTCCTTCACTTAATATCCGAACCACATACTCTAGCATTAAGCTTCTGCTTTCTAATGATTTCGTGTCCCTACCATTAATTATCCAAAAAGTAGTGGGCTGCCTTGGAAAGTATAGACAACTAGATGGCGCAGTGGATAGAATTCAGGGCCTGGAATAAGGAAGATTTATCTCCCTGAGTTCGAATCCTACCTCGGACAGGTACTATCTATGTAAACAAGTCACTTAACCCTGTTGGCCTCAGTTTCCTCATTGATAAAATGAGCTGGAGAAGGAAATGGTAAACAGCTCTAGTATTTTTGTCAAGAAACCCCCCCAAAATGGGGTCATGAATAGTTGGACATAACTGAAATGACTGCAGAACAACAGTAACACCTTGTTCCCCATCACTGGAGGTCTTAGAATGGAAACAGTGATGTCATAGAGGGATCTCTTGCCCAGGTATGATTTAATAAAGGTGGCCTTTCAGGTTCTTTCCAACCTAAGATTTTGTGAGCTTTAAGTTCTTTGAGGACAGGGACCATAGTGTTTTGTTTTGTTTTTGTCTACTCAGTAGTGACTGGCACGGGGCTAGGCAAACAGTTAAGTGCTTGTTATGTATTTGTTGGCTAACTGATAGATACATAATTGACTTCCTGCTGATAAGGGAGCAGTGAATAAGAGCAAGACATTGTTCAGTACCAAAGGAATTTATGTTTATATTTCATACTTATAATAAATAATTTTCTCACTCTGACTCTCTGAGCTCAGGTTTTCTGAGGAAACTGAGGCTCAAACAGATTAAGAATTAGGGTCATCATAAGAAAATCATTTAACCTCCTTGGGCCTCAGTTTCCATGACTATAAAATGAGGAGGGGGAGTATCTGACTCTCTGAGGTCCCTTTTTAGCTCCACTGTGATCCTGTGATTCAAGGGAATTTGCCCAGGGTCACACAGTGTCAGAGGTGGCACTTGAATCTGATTCAAGGCCCAGAATTCTTTCCATTATACCATATTGCCTCTTAAGTCCTGGCCAAAACAGATTGTTATTGCCAAGTCAAGAGGCAGAATGGGATGAGCTCTTCTCCTCCTCCTCCTCCTCCTCCCATTAATAATTTCTCAGTCCTCCCATCCCAGCCTTGTTTCCAGTGTCTCCTAGCAGATTCCCCCTCACACCAGGGTGGGTTATTATTAGCCTGGGCCTGAGTGAAAGGTCTTGAATTGGGGAAGCTTGGCTTCTGCGTGACATTGTGGCCAAGCTAGAAAGCAAATGATTCATTACGGTTACAAGGCATGTTCTAATTTCATATAACGAAATAAATGACAGAAGTATTTTGGGCGCCACTGCTCACAGATAGCATTGTTTCGTGACTGCATCTCACAAGAGTTTTCGAGAAAAATTAGAGCAGCCATTGTGCTGGGAGATTAGGTTCTGCTGGAGGTTTGTGGTGGTGGCAGGAGAAGTGACCCGGGGAGAGGGAATGAAGCTGTGGCCACCGCTGCCGCTGCATGAGCAAAGAAAAAGGCTTCTGCTCTCGGGAAGCCAGTGCACTTGGGGGTGGCTGGGGGTGACTGGTTATCAAGGAGGAATTCTTTCAAAGCTTTCTTTTGCTGTGAACTGGCCCAGCCCTTCTGGAAAACAATTTGGAATTTTGAGAGAAAAGTCACTAAATTATTCATACCTTTGGACCCAGCCCTCCTTCTACTGTACATATTTCCCTGGGAGGTCAAAGACAGAAAGAGAGGTCCCAAAGATACCAAAATAGGCATAGCAACAGTTTTCATGGTAGCAAAAAATTGGAAACAAAGTGGGTGCTATTCGACTGGGGTGAAGTGGAACAAATCTCAGAAATAGTGATAGAATGGTATACTGTTGTGACACGAGAGACCACCTGTGTCAGGATTTTGGACAAATATGGGAAATCTTGCATAAATGGATGCAGAGTAAAGTGTGCAGACTCTAGAGAATGATTTACACAGTGATTACCAAGGGGAAGAACGTTAAACAGGCAGCTGAACTCCCCTGTTCTTTTTTTTTTTTTGGTGAGGCAATTGGGGTTAAGTGACTTGCCCAAGGTCACACAGTTAGTAAGTGTTAAGTGTCCGAGGCCGGATTTGAACTCAGGTCCTCCTGACTCCAGGGCTCGTGCTCTATCCAGTGTGCCATCTAGCTGCCCCAAACTCCCCTGTTCTTGAAAGCAGATGATGATGATGATAGCTAGCAATTATATAGTGCCTACTATGTGCTAAATGCTTTGCAAATATTATCTCATTTGATCCTCACAACTCTGGGAAGCAGGTGCTATTTTTATCCCTATTTAACAGATAAGGAAACTAAAGCTAACAGAAGTTAAGTGACTTGCTCAAGTTCAGAGACTATGGGAAAGTTTATATATTTTTTTTCTGAGCCTTGTTTTCCTTATCTATAAGATGAGATAGTAAGTGTCTGAGGCTGGATTTGAACTCAGATCTTCCTGATGATGAAACACACCTCTTCTTTGAGAGATGGGGACTACAAGTGTGAAATGGTGCTTATACCATTAAATAGAGTTGCTGCTTTGGTTGGTTTGGCCCATCTTTTTTTGCTTTGTGGTAGTGCTCGACACATAGTAGGTGCTTAATAAATGCTTATTGAATGCATTAAACTGCCTGTCTTCAAAAGGTAAGTGTAATGGGGAGTGAATGTGTCAGGAACCGATTGTGGTGTTCAAAACAAAAGGCATCAATAGATCTAAAAATAAGGCAGCCAAGCACAGAGGCTAGAGGGCTGGTCTTTGAGTTAGGAAGGGCCAAGTTAGACTGAAGCATTTCTGCTATACACTATCTGTGATTCTGAGCAAGTCGCTTATATAAATTCCCAATGACTCAAATTATTTTCTAGACCTATAAATTGCAGAAAATCTGCATGGATAGGAGGCGTTTCTTCACCAGGAATTCTCTATCCCAATGAAGTTCCTTGTCTAGACTCCACCTCTTTCCCTTCCAAGCTCTCCTATCTCTGCAGTCTTATTCCCAACTACCCCTCAATATACAACCCTGCTACTTTTGCCAGGCTGTCTCCTTGTTTTCCCCTACTCTTCACCCAGCATGTCCCTCCTTCCTCTTTCCTCTCTACTTATACAAATCTTGCCTCTTCTGTGTTTAGCTCTAGGCCCACTTTCTCCAGGGGGGCCCCCATTTTCCTCCTATGAGCTGCTATAAACACTTCATATTCTTATGAATCCTTTTGCACTTGATTAGATACTACCTAATGTTCTTCCCTATGGTTTCATGAGTATTGGTTAATTCTGCATCCATGCATACCCTCAATTATACTATAAGCTTCTTCAAAGTGGGGAAATATATTTTTTTCCTTATCGTGTGTTCCCTATGGCAACTAGGACAGTGAATGGAACAAAAGATTGAGTTTCTTTTATTCACATCCTTCAGTGACCATTGATTGAGTGCCTACCATGCTTGAGGTCCTACATTGGACAGCATTGTGGTAGACACAAAGATGAATGATGCTGAGAGAATTCCTCCATTTGGCAAATTAGATGGTCTCTTTTTCTGTGTGTGTGGCATACTCTTGTGAAGAGGAGAAAAGCTGGGCCTGGGATCAACTGGTACAAAGTCTTCCTTTTTCTGACTCCTGGCCACCCACTCTCCTATTTTCTCCTATTCAGGTTAATTAGAATCACAGAATCACAGAAATTCAAGAGTTGGAAGGGACCCTCAGGGGTCATCTGGTCCAACCTATTCATAAACAAAGAGCCCTTCTACATCCTACCTGGTAACTGATAATTTGGTCTTTGCTTGAAGACCTTCAGTGGGGGAAACCCATCATTTTCCTGGGCAGCACATTTCACTGATATGGCTCGGATTTGTCTGCCAGACTCAATTTATATTTAAAGCTTCATTCCCATCATTTGAGAAGCACCTGAGATCTTACTTTCTTCCAGGAAGCTTTCCTGATTGATGAGATGAGAGATAGCAAATTCTCTTTATCAACTTGCAATGTGTCCCCCTCCCACTTTTAGATAGTGTAGATATTTTACAGATTCATGTTTTATTCAGTTGGCTCCACACCCTTTGAATCTGATTTAGACTGTGAGCCTCTAAAGGACAAGGCTCATGGGTATCACCTCCTTACATATCATTATCCACAGGCAAGATCTGAGGAGATGTTCCATTGGTGTTCTTGAAAAATACATCATCTCTCAGCTGGGATCAACTCCTCCTCCTTTCCTCATGCTCTTCTCTGCCTCCATGCCCTGCTCTTTTTTTTTTTTTGCCTGTTCAACAAACATTTACTGAGCAACCACTATTCACCATCCATTCATTAATCATTCATTCAAAAATCTACTATTAAGTACTTGCTATTAGCAGGGTCCTGATCTAGGTACTATGGGGGATATAGAGATGAACACATGCTCTCTTTCCTAAAAGAGCTTCTAATCTAGTAGGGAAACTCAGATATGCACAATATTAAGTAGTGGGGTGGGACCTAGTTTTACTCTACTATTATAGTGGACCTAGGAAAGAATGAGAGGCTAGAGAATGCTTTTGGCCTGGAGCATTTGGGGATGGAAATGATAGCTTTCAGGAGGCTTTCACTTCTCCCTCTCTGCCTATCCATTTCTACCCATCAATCAAGGCCCAGACCAAGTCCCATTTTTCCTCCTCTGAAGTCCTTCCTCCCTACTCCAGCCCACAGTAAGTTCTCCTTTCTATGAAATGTGACAGCAGTTATTATCTGTGCCATTTGATTATGCACTACTGTATTGTTCCCTTTTTCTGTGTATGAGTCTTAACTCCCCATCTAAGATTATAAGCCTTGAAGGGAATATCTTTTCCTTATCTTCCCCTCCATCCTTACATAGCACTGGTTTGTGTCAGTAGGAGGTATCTGTAAACACTTGTTGAATTTGTGACACCGGGGGTGAAGGCGGATTGTTATAACTAGTTCTTGATCAAGGGAACATAGATTTTGAACTTGATGGGACCTGAGAGTCCATCCCCATCCTTTTTATAAGTGAGGATACCGAGACCCAGAGAAGAAAGGTGACTTGCTCAATGTCACACAGTAGTAAGTAGCAGATCTAGAAGGACCAAGGAATGTGCACTTAATCAAGTGATTACTCCGCCAGTCATGTTTTCTGCTCAATACCAGAAGGCACTTAGGGGATGTCAGCCTCATTCCTTGTGGTTCTCTTAGACTCCCCAAAAGCACCTGCCATTGACCCCCTGGCTCTAAACATTTGTTCATAGCACTACTTTTCTCTTACTAGGCAGAGGCTTGGTGTGGATGGTTTAATCAGAACATGGCTCAGCTCCCATCCTTCTTAGGGAAACTCCTTCCCATCATTCCGCTTCCCATTGTGGTTTCCTTAAAGTTTGTATATGGACATGCTTGTAAAGCTCTTTAATAAGACTATTAAAAATTACTAAGGGCAAGTAACATCCATGTACCCAGGATGTATATCCTTCAGTCTGGATGGTCCTCCTCAAACCAGGTATCAGGTCCCTCAGGGGCAGGTAGGCCTCAAATCTGGAAGTCCCGTTCCCTCTTCTACCCCATCTCTGCTCCCACCACTCCCAGTGAGGAGCTGGCAAGGATGTTTGCCCAGGGTTTTGTCATTCACAGCAAAATTTCCACAGAACAATACTGTCCATGTGTCTGTCTTAAATTATAACCACCCAGAGAGTGGGGACCAGCTTGTCCAGTTCTCTCTGTAATGGAGCCATGAACCATTAGGCACATCATTAAATGCTTTTTGATTATGATGACTTCAAGACCTGCCCCCCACATACAACCTCCAGGGTTGAAGGCCCCCTTGCCCACTTTGGATTGTAAGCAAAGAATAAAAAGGTCAGAGTTTGATGTGATGTCCACCTGATGACATTGTCATATCACCTTGAGCTGAACCATATTAAAAGAAGAATTAAGTACAAGAGGGACCACCCATATCTTTCTAACCTTACTGGGTTTAAAAAAGGGGGAGGAAAAACAACCTTCCTGGAAATCTCTGCTTTCCTCTCCACTAAAAAGCAAATGCAATTCCATGGAGCATGATAAGTAGGTCTGGTTATTTCTCGGTCATTAATTTATGATCCTGAGTTGTTGTTGCCAGGACTGGGGGATGGGGGTGGGGGGCACTGTCCCTGCTCTCCCCACCACTCCTATCAGATGGCTTGGTTGAGCTGTTTCTTGAGGATGGCTGCTGCTTCTCTTTTAAGCACAGAATGAACCTCATTGTTAAATTAAAGCCATTTCTTCCTTAACAAATCATTTGCAAGTTTCTGCCTGTGACTGAAAGCACTCCATGCATCTGCACCCAAATGCCACTTATGAGCGAATTAAACCCATCTGATGGTACTCGGACCCAGATGTAGAGAATGGAATCTTTTTTCACGATGTACTTCATTTGTGCTCTGGTATGTAAGATAAAAGTAATAGAAGAGGAGGATAAAATTCAAGGGCAATTTCAGTTCTGGGTGTTTAACCAGGAGAGCAGAAATCAGAATCGCTGGACCAAAGAATTTTCGTTCCTGTAATATTTGCACACAGAATGGTTTCAGGCTTAAAAATACACATTAATAGGCCGTGCCAATCACAGGTACTTGTAATTAGGTGCTGACTTGGAATGGACACAAAACTTTTTTGTAGTATTCAATTTGTGGTAACACTTTGTTTTAATTGGGGTGAACAAAAAGGCCACTAAATACCTTGGTCCCCACTCAGAAGTTTAAAAGCGGTATCCATACCTTGCTGTTGATGGATCACTTACCCAACATGCATCTTGGAACATAGTTGATGCAGAGCCTCATAATGTCCTCAACAGAAGAAATGTTAAGTGTGGGACTATGGGAACCACTGTCTTGGATGAAGGATGAAGGTATGGGCAGAAAGGGGGCAATGGCTTCCTTTCCTCCTTTTGTCCTGCTTCCAAAACACCACCCACTAATGTGAATAAAGACCCCAGGTGTCAGGCAAAGGGCATCAGAGTAGGAAAGGGGAAAGTTTTTAGGGATGGTAGCTGGCAAGAGATGCAGCCATTGAATGAGGATACTGACTATGTGCCTGGGTGACTTAGTATTCATTATATCATGGACAATATGGTTTGGGGGCACATACCTAACTAGGGTCCACAGGGGGAGCCAAGTTAGAAACATGAGTCTCTTTGGAAATTTGTCTAAGGGAAGACAATGCCAGGGGTCACTGTCTTTCATCCAACCCTGCCCCACTCCTTCCCTTTTCCTGTCTGCCTATCCATGCCTAGTTTTCATCGATGAACATCAAGTTCTTAGAGGGTGACTGAAGATATCTTGCTGCTTTAATGAGAGCCAAGTGGTGACATTTTCCCCCCACTTAAACAGGCTGGGAGAGAAGGGGGATGGGAAAAAGATAAGGGAAGAGCCTTAGATTGGTTTTGAGACACATGGATTGTCCTGTGTTGTTTCTTCCCCCCAGAGACTAGAATTTGTAATGTTATGATTCCTATCCTTGAAAATGACATTCAGATAAAGCTTTGCCCGGGCTGTACTCTTTTCCACGGGGAGAACTGTGTTACTGGCCTGACAACTTACAGCTGTTGGTGGCTTATAACCTGGCATTTGCACCTGCGCTCTTCCCTCCTTCCCTTCTTCCAACTGGAATTGATCAAAGGTGGCCTTCACCATCTTAGGAGCTCATTGAGGACATCACTGAACTACATCATCTCCTTCCCTGAACCCCTCCCCCATCTCTTCAGCCCACATCTATACCTGTGCTGTTTATCTGATCAATTCAAAGGCAGTTCTTTAGGTGGATAAGAAAGCAGCATTCTTTGATGAGTAGTATGGAAAGGGGAGGTGGTTTAAGGCTCTCAACACTGCTTTAATTAAACAAGACCAGATGCATTGGTTGTTTAATACCTGTGTTTAGTTTTCTTATTTCCCCAAACTGAAATACTGTTATTTGTCTGTCCCTAGTGTTCCCTTCCCTCTTCCTCCATAGCTCATGGGATTTGGGGAATAGATTTTTTTTCCTTCTTCTGTTTCTTCACTCATTCTGGGACTCTCCACTTTTTCCCTCTAGCTGGAGGATTCATCTTATCAGGATGAATGGAGGGATGAACTAGGATATAGCTGCTAAGGTCCATTTTCAATCCTGGGATTTGATGACTTATTTCCAAGTAGTTTAGAATATGGAATATTAGGTCTGGAAGGAACCTCAGCTATCTTATACATTGGGGAATTGAAGCCAAAAGAGAGGTGGTGATTTGTCTCAGGGTTCATGCAGATGGGCCTTGAACCCAACAATTGGACCAATTCAACAGACATTTGTTAAGCACCTACTATGGACAGAGCAGGTATCTTAACTTCCATTCTGATGTTCTTTTCATGGTATGCTGTTTCTCAAGCAGCGTCTTCTGTGGGTTCCAATTAGATTCAGATGTTCCTCCCCTCCATTGTGAGAGATGGACTATTGTTGAGTAACCTGCCTCATGAGTCCCAGGAGTCAGGGGTGAAATTTTCCTATTAATGGAAAAAAGGTTATTGTGTGGACTTTGGGACCTTGTAGGCCCTCATATACCTACCTATCAATAACAGTAATGATTGGATGAAGAGAATGACCCCCAGAGTAGTAAAACAGCCTTTCAAATGCTGACTTATTTATTGGTCAGCCAATAAAGGATTAGTGCCTAATTGAACCTAAATAAAGGGTGATATATGTAGGAATGGAAAAATGTCATCCTTTTGCATCATGCTAATAATTTTTCTGTAATTTGGCTTCTGGACATCAATGCTACCCAGAAAGGACTCTGGACCTTCAGAGAATGGGAATCCCTCAAGCCTTTTACTCAGAAGGAACAAATTCATTTGTTCAACAAGACAGGGTGTGATATAGTGGAAAGAACATTGGATTTGGAATCAGAAGACTTTGATTTGAGACCTGGTATAGAAGAAAGAGCCCTGACTCTGGAGTCAGAAAACTTTCCCTCATATCCTACTTCTGATGATTACAGCCAGAGTGATCTGGGGCAAATTGCTTAACTTCCCTAGACCTCAGTTATCTTATTTGTAAAATGGGAGGATTGGGCTGGATGATCTATGAGGTCACTTCCAGCTCTAGAGAGATGGTGATTCAGGTTTTGTCCAGGACAAGCCTCAGTTTTCTCATCTATAAAATAAAGATAGCAATATCTATACTGTCCGTCTCCTGGGTGAGGAAAGTACTTTGGAAACTGTAAAACACTCCATGAACGGGAGCTATCCAGTGGCCTCCCTTCAGTCGAACACTCTGACTGTGATTCCAAAGGTGCTGGTGAAACACGTCCATGGATTCTGATATTCAGGAGATCTTCAGCAGATGGAAGAGATAGCATCTCCCCAGTAGTTATTTATCTGGGATACAGGAGACATAGACAGAAGAGTCTAGTCTTGGCTCTGCCAATAACTGACTATGTGCTTATGGACAAATCACTTAACCTCCCACATTCCTTTCCTGTAAAGTTGTCTTTTTTACTGTCAGCTTCCACAGCCAATTACCCTCTTGATTAGAGTCCTCTTGGAATAACTTTGTCTGACTGCATATGATTGAAATAGCTTTGTATGACTGTATATACTTTGAAATATATTTACTTGTGGGGCAGCTAGGTGGCGTAGAGCGCCAGCCCTGGAGTCAGGAGGACCTGAGTTCAAATTTGACCTCAGACACTTAATACTTATTAGCTGTGTGACCCTGGGCAAGTCACTTAACTCCAATTGCCTCACCAAAGAGAGAGAGAGAGAGAGAGAGAGAGAGAAATATACTTACTTGCATTCATGTTGTATATCTCCAGTAGAATGGAAGGTCACTGCGGGCAGAGGCATTTTTATTCTGTTTATCCATTGCCTTGCACATAGTAGGTGCTTAGTAAATGTTTATTAATTGAATTTCTAAGTTTTTTCAATTTAACCTCTACAAGATATCTGGAATCCACCCTTTACTCACCATTCACTAGTCTACTGGTGACTTCAGGCCCTAATCACTGCCCACTTGAACTGTTACAAAAGCCCCCTAATTGGACTTCCAGTTGCTTTCCTCTCCAATCCATTGTCCACAGATTGCTGCTAAAATAAAGCACAGGTCTTACCATGTCAATCCCTTGCTCTCCCTGTCACTATTCTACATTAGGTACAATGGATCATGCAGAATTTGTTCAAACAAATAATCCACTTAATAAAAATATATTCAAATGGCATCCCTCCCCGCAAACAACAGTAAAAGCAATTCCCAAGGCAGTTAAAAGAAATTTTGGAAGATAAAAGCTACTGTCAAGGAGGTTAAAAGCAGTTGGCAAAGGAGGTTTCCTGGGATTCAGGAACTCCTCATTCAAGTCTCACAAATGACGTTCATATACTTCTTGAACAAAGGCCACACGGGTGAGGGTCCTTGATCCATGGACTTTGAAGCCAAGTTAACCCCTGCTGCTCCAGGTTTGCAGCACTACTCCTGGCTCACAACAATACTGGCTGGTGTTGGGGTTTACCTTCGCCTCCTCTGTCCCACCATTCCTCTGCCCCTCATCACCTCTTTTTTTTTTTTTTTTTTTTGGTGAGGCAATTGGGGTTAAGTGACTTGCCCAGGGTCACACAGCTAGTAAGTGTAAAGTGTCTGAGGCCGGATTCGAACTCAGGTCCTCCTGACTCCAGGGCCATTGCTCTATCCACTGTGCCACCTAACTGCCCCCTCATCACCTCTTCAAGAAGCTTCAGAGGCTTCTTATTGACTCTAGAACAAAAACTTTGCCATTTGAAACCTTATCCAAACTGTTTTCAGTCTGCCATTCTTATATAGTACTATTTGATATTTGTTGTTGTTGTTCAGTTGTGTCTGACTCTCTGTGACTCCATGGACAAAAACCATGGGGTCTTCTTGGCAAAGATACTGGAGTGGTTTGCCATGTCCTTCTCCAGTGTGTCTCCATTTTACAGATGAGGAACTGAGGCAAATAGGAGTGACTAGCCCAGGGTCACACAGCTAATAGTCCCTCCTGGAACACACTCTTAAATTTTAGCAAATCTAATTTACTTGCTGTTCACCAAATTTGATACTGCACCTCTTAATTCTGTGCATTATTTTTAATTTTAGTGGTGCTGTGCCTGGTGTGTGCTCCATCCTTACGTCCATCTCTTAGAATTCCTAGCTTCAAACAAGGCTTGGCTCATGGGCCACCTTTTATAAGAAGCCTTTCCAGATTCCCTTTAGCTTTGTTAAGGCTCTCTCCCTCTTCAATTTACTTTGCATATATACATGTTTATGTGATATGGATCAGTCTTCCTCTACACCTCCACTCCCCCCAAACCCTCTAAAATGTAAGCTTGTCAAGGGCAGGGACTATTTTTCATTTTGTCTTTGGGTATACTAGCAGTCAGCAAAGTGCCTTATACACAGTAGGCAATTAATCATTGCTTTTGTGTTGGATTAGACATTACCTACCTCACAAAGGCAACTAGGTGGCACAGTGGATAGAGCCCTGGACTTGGAATTAGGAGGGCTCATCTATATGAGTTCAAATCCTGTTTCAGACAATTACTAGCTGTGTGACCCTGAGTAAGTCACTTAACTCTGCGTCAGTTCTTCATCTGTAAAATAAGCTGGAAAAGGAAGTAGCAAGCTACTTCAGTATTTTTGCCAAGAAAACCGAAAATGAGGTCACAAAGAGGTGGACACAACTGAAATGATTGAACAACACTCACCTCACAAGGGTGTTTTGAGGATAAAATGAGAGAGAATATATGTATATATGTACACACGCATGTGCTTTGAACAAGTTAGAATTATTTGACAAAGAAAGCTCTTATTGCTGATATAGCATCCCAAGTTTAACGTCTAAGTACATTAAAAAAAAAAAAAAAAACCAAAATAGTTTTTGTAAGGATTTCCTTCTACTTTACTCTTCATATAGACAGCAGGTGGCACAGTGATTAGAGTTCTATACTTGGAGAAAGGAAGACCTGTATTCACATCTGGCACCTGACAATTACTAGCTGTGTGACCCTGTGCAAGTCACTTAACCTCTGCCTCAATTTCCTCATCTATAAAATGGGGATAATAATAGCACCTGCCTCCCAGGGTTGTTGTGAGAATAAAATGAGATATTTGTAAAGCACTTAGCATAGTGCCTGGCAATAGATACTTAATAAATGTTTCTTAAATCTAAATCTCATGTGGTATGATTCCCGTTCTCCAAAATGGGTGAACCTTTAAACGCTATATAAAGTTAGATATTATTATTGTCATTATTACAATTTGATTTCATTTAAAAATAATGGGGGCAGCTAGGTGGCGCAGTGGATAAAGCACCGGCCCTGGATTCAGGAGTACCTGAGTTCAAATACGGCCTCAGACACTTGACACTTACTAGCTGTGTGACCCTGGGCAAGTCACTTACCCCCATTGCCCTGCCCCCCCCAAATAATAATAATGTATAATGCTATTTTTTACTCTACATAATTAAGATATAAATGGTTTTACAGTTGAAGGTTTTGGTTAAAGCTTTTACCCACTTTTGGTTTGACAGTTGGCTTCTTGGTATTTGTTGCAAATGTTGTATAAAGGAAACTCCTTGCTGGACATGGGTATTTATGAAAGACTAGGCAAGAGATGGTGACAGTGCCTTCAGGGCTTCACTTTTGTGCTTGCTTAGATTAATTTTCACAGTAGACTCAAAGCATATTGGGTACCTCAGAACTACTTCAAGGAGGTTAGACCACACAGTTCTGTTGAATTTTAGTGGTTGAGATCCCCTGAAATGAGTTTAGGGACACAGGATTGCTGGGCAGAAATTCAACAGTGAGTTACATAGACTCACTGATCCTAGGTTAGGATTAGGGATCTGATAGAGACAGGAAACTCAGTAACCTGTAAATGCAGTTTAGAAAACAGAATTAAACCCAGAAGTATTAATTAGTTGGTGCTGCTTTGTGTCTCTTGGGCCCAGGGGCAAAGCCTCTTTTTGGAGAGGAAACACTAGTTCTAGCAAAGGCTCTGCTAAGAAAGACAAACAGGAGAGTGAACGTTTATTAAGGACCTACTATGTGCCAAGCACTGTGCTAACTGCCTGGCAAATATTATCTCATTTGAAAGTACTCCTTATGGGAAAAAGCTAGGAATTGTTTTTCCTAGTCTACAAATGAGCAGGAGAGATTTTTGGTAGAACCTCTTACTTCTGTGAAGAAGATCATGCTGGCTCAGGACTCTGTCCAGAGGCTGGAAACAGGGAAAATGCTCCATAACTTTGTGCCCAATGGAGCCTCAGTGGCCATGACCACGGACTAAGGAGGGAAAGCTGAACAGCAGACGCATAAGCCTCATACGTTGGACATAGAGCATGTGCCTAGCAGAGATCATGGATCTGCCTGAAAGAGATTGGATGTGACATGGGGTGTAGGCCATGGTGGGGTATAGGCCATGCAACCAAGAGGGTGTCAGTCCAGAGGGATGGAGCAATGCAATGATATTAACAGTAATGCTGTTAATTGAATATTGGCGGCACAATAAGTGGTCCCAGCCACATGCATTTCCTACAGACCAACTTCTCCATACCATTTTCCTACTTATGTCCACTCTTTCCACTGATGGTATAAGTTTTTGTGGAAGAATGTGCCCCAGGTTTATGGGGGGAACCTAGTGATTTTTTTTATTATGCTATTTCATTAAATGCCATTACTTTGAATCAATTATGTCTTCTAGCTGATTAGAAAGGGAAACTAATGCATCAGTTGGGGTGCATGAGCTATAGTGTTGAGTGGATGTGAACCTGAAGACTACCTTCTACTTGGGGTAGCCTAGTCTTGGAGATCCACTATGCAAGTTGATGGTGGGAGGTGTCCCTAGGTGCTAGAACTACATCTATATTACAAGTATTAAATAAGTAAAATGATATTAAATTATTAAGTATATATAAATTATGTATTAAATATTAGTAATAGTAAACTTGGACAGGCATTGCAGATGGATAATGAGCTGGGCCCAGAATTGAAGAGGAGGAAGAGAGGAAGCTGGGTTTCAATTTGGGACATTGCATGGTGTTTTTAATAAGCCCTAATTGCTCCCTGATACAAAAACTCATCTTTTTTTAGCACTCATACAGTTCCAGTGATGCTATGTGATTGTGATTCATGGAACAACACAATCTCTGAAAAATCAAAACCGTGGATGACCTAGAATTATACAGCGAGTATAAAGAGGTTATAGCCTATTACCAATGATGACTTGAGTATAAATGATATAAAAGGAATGATCAGAAAAAGGAGTAGAATGGTTATTTAGAAAAAGTATAGCCTGAATGTGACACTGGTGCCCACATGATATTAAAAGACCTCCAGGAAGTGTGGTAGATCCATATGAAAGATTGAGGATAAGAGCTGGAAGGAATCAGAAAGTAGATGTAGGTTAGAGGGAGTATCTACATCCCAAGACTACAAAATCTCTTGAAGTAGCAG
The DNA here is from genome assembly GCF_019393635.1 of Dromiciops gliroides. NCBI lineage: Eukaryota > Metazoa > Chordata > Mammalia > Microbiotheria > Microbiotheriidae > Dromiciops > Dromiciops gliroides. The sequence continues at coordinate 415,719,386 of NC_057862.1, read as the reverse complement.
AGTATAACAATATCAACAAACCCCAACAAACCAACAACCCCTCCAAATCCCAAAACTATTTGGTTATATTATCAGTTTATTAATCATTCAGTCAACAAACATTTATTAAGCACTTACTGTGTGCTGGGCCCTATGCTAAATGCTGGGGATATGATATGAGAGAAAGAAAGATGATCTGTGACTTCAAAGAGCTTATATTCTAATGGAGGAAGACAACACACAAATGAAAGTTGGGGAAGGATGGGGAGGGTACAAAGGTAGAGGAAGTCTAGAGTTAGCCTGGAGAGGAATGAGAAATAATTGTCCTGGGCACTCTCATGAATTGGAGGATTCTGGGAGGGAAGCCACAGTGTCAGAGACTACTTCCATTCTAGGACCAGAGTGGGACTTCCAGAGGAAGAGCTGGGCCATGGTAGAGGAAGTCTAGAATGCAAGGGGGAATGAGGAATAGCAATCAACCAGTTGTCATTTATTAAATGCTTACTGTATGCCAGGCACTGTTTAAATGCTACTTTTTTTTGAGGGAAGTGAAATCCATTATTATTATTATTGAAAGGATTTCTTGGTAAGGAATTTCCTCAACCAGTGTAGATTAGGGTCTTCTTTGCAACTTATAATCTTAGTAAATTCCCTGGGGATACTGAAAGGTTTAGTGTCTTGCCCAGGGTCCCCATAGCCACTGCTTGAAAGATGGGACCTAAACCCAGCTCTTCCTAACCATGAGTCTAGCTCTATATTCAGAATGCCACCTTTTGGATGCAAATCCATGCTCCAACACTTGCTAGCTGTGTGACTCTAGACCACTTAATATCTGTCTGTGTCAGTTTCCCCATCTATAAAATGGGAAAAAATGATAGCATTTATTTCCCAGGGTTGTTGTGAGGATAAAATGAGTTAACATTTGTGAAGCTCTTTGCAAATCTCAAAGTGCTACATAAATGCTAGATGTTGCATTGTTTCTGACAGGAGTCCTTTGTGTTTCAGTGATGTTCCTTATCACACCTACATTATGCCTCTTTTCTTTCCCACCTGAAAGAAGTGGAGAAAAGCAACAAGAGGAGAACATGGACCGCTCCTCTCTCTGGTGGAAAAAGGAAGAGTGAGGAACTGAAATACTCTGAGCGAGGCTCATCATCCCTTGTCTAGAACTTGTGTTTTGACCAGGTCACATGATCCTAGTATTGGTCCTTCTTTGTAGAATTTAGACATGCTCAGTTCCTTCTTGGAGAACTCAAGATCCAGCCCATAGAACTTCATCCAGTTCCATTCTTTGGGGCTTGTTTTCAGACAGGTTTTCCTCTGTCAGCCTCAAAGTACTTAAAAAATCTGGGTTTTCTTTAATGTAGATAAAAGGCTCTCAATTTCCATCCATGCACTCAAGGCGGCCATGCATGTCAGGTAGAAGACAGCCTTTAGTTCACCCCATAGAAAATTTGATACAACATAAAGTACTCACCATGTAACACAAACCCCAAATACAACTCGTTCCTTTCCATTGAGTTTGGTTTTCTCTTCAGAGGTCCATATAGGCCTCCTACACTAAGGATTTGAATTCTCCTTGGGAGAGAAAAAAGAACTTGATGTTTCTCTAAAGGCAACCTCCTTCTTCATAAGACCTATACTGTTCCAATAACTCATGGTAGTTAGTGAATGGCAAAGTCTAGATTTTTGCTTCTTTATATCATAGCTTAGTCCTTTGTTGGTCTTTTAACTCCAGTGCTACATGCTAGACAGCCAGTCTGGCACCTCCAGAATGCTGGAGTCTCATGAATTCCTGCTATTCAACCTCCAGGTCCCTTTCCATGGTGGCAGTCTCATATTGACAGATCACACCACTACCTCTCCACATATGAGATCAGGGTTCTCCTGGGGTCTCATGGTAGAGAGGCCTGACCACTGTTTCTTATTGCTATAATTTGGTCTACTTGAATAAGAACATGTAGAATTACTATGTGCCAAGACTGCCATGAGCAGTTCCCAAGGGAATCATGTTATAGGGCTGTACTGGCTCACCTCCACCTTGGGTTCTAGATCTACTCTGGGTCTCTGGTTTATGGTCTGCACTTAGATCATTCTGTCTTTCTTTCTCATATTCTCTCTCTCTCTCTCTCTCTTTTTCCCTCCCTCCATCTGTCTCTCTCTCCTCTTTTCTATCTCTGTTTCTCCTCCCTCTTCTAGGTCTAATACAAAGAGGAGGTGACTGATCCACGATAACCTGAGTCAATTGAATCATCCCTAACCAAAGGGACTTGATGTTGTCATTAATAAATTACAATTACCCAGACCCAGGAGATGGCCTTGGTCATCTCAAGTAGCAATTGGAATGTCCATATCTTCCATAGAGTGATGAAAAGTCCCAAACAAAAATATACCTCCCTGAAACCTAATAAAAATTGAGCCTGGCTCAAATCTCTACATTCTACCTCTCCCAAATTTGGTGAGGCTTCCTTGATCAACCCTCTATAGAGGCATTCTAAGTTCTGCTGGATCTGAAAGTCATTTTGAGGTATCCTTTTTCTAAGGGACAACTCCATTTGAATAAATTGGGTCTTTTTTTGTCTGAACAGGAAAGGCCCTCTTCAATCCAGTCAACACGACTTACTGGGCCCATTTTGACTCTGTAGATTGATGAATGGGGGCGGGGGGGATAGTGAAGTTGTTATTCCTTTCCTCACTTCTAATTCCAAACAACTGGAAGATGACTTGATGTTAACTGCTAATCATGGTATGGCCAAGGATGGCTAATCAGGCAGGTGCCTAATGTAGTGTTGAAACTGCCTTGGATTTCTATATAGCTCTTTGGAATTTTAGGCATCCTTTCTTCTTCCTGTGCCCCATTAACTTCTCACACACCTACTCTATACCTAATATTTGTTCCTGTCTCTTAGTAGAGGGAGCTTTGTGGGAACTGGCAGTGGGGTCAAGGGGTACTGGAGAGAGAAACAGTTCCTTTTCTAAGACACTTCCTGACTTAGCTGTTCCATACCTTCCTGCCTTTTATATGTAGCAGCAGAAACAGAAAGAAATAATAATCACTTATTGAGTGCTCATGCAAGCAGTTCTATGCTCGTCCCCTCCCACCCAGAATCCATAGCAGTTTCCTGGAAGAGAAATGAAATGTCCCCTCATCTCTCCATGTAAGTTTTTACTTTCTGTTAGATGCAGTTTGCATCTAACAGAACTCCTTAGCTATGAGTCACTATTTTAAACTGTGCCTGGCATTTTTTTTTTTTAACAGATGACTACCCTGGCCCCACTGCTGGAAGGCTAGGAATGGTTCATTTCACTTTTCCTCCAGTACTCTCTGATACCTTTAATGGGGCTATAGGTATTTAGTCTTTACCACTGACTAAAGCCCAATTTTAGGGATACAATTCTATTTAGGATCTTGGTATTCAGATTAGTTTTACAAAGGAATATTTATTTCAAAGATATACCAAGAACAAAAATTAGAACATTTATCCCAGCATCCTCTATCTCTGGGGAGGGGAAAGGAGAGAGGATTCACACATTAACTCAGTTCCTATATACCATAGTTCCATCAAGTTTCAAGCCCAAAGGGAGGCTACTCCTCACCTAAGATTGCCATCCCTATGTCCTGGCTCCACAGGGCTTCCCTTCTGGGCTGGAATCCTGCCCACCAGGTCTTGCCATGGCTCTACCTCCTGGGACAAATGAAACAAACCAAACCTGATTCTTAGGGCCCCAGAACCTGAAAGGAAGAAGGAGAAGGGAACTTTTCCTTTACGTGCTCAGTGCATGGTTCCTAAGTTTTGGGTGAACAGGACCTTGAACTCCTGCTGGATGGTCCTGGAAAGAGAGAGAGAGAGAGAGAGAGAGAGAGAGAGAGAGAGAGAGAGAGAGAGAGAGAGAGAGAGAGAGAGAGAGAGAGAGAGAGCACGACCCAGTCTGGTCTTTTAAATACTTGGTCTTTTCTGGCTCCACAGCCAATGGGAAGAAACTACTGTCAGGCATGTGGTGGGGGAGCACAAGATGTCTCCTCCCAAAAACAGATCCCTGACGTTTGAATACCTCCATCTTAGGGCAAGAGCAAAAACTCTGTTACACAAGGAAATCAGTTTTAAACAGATTTAAAGGGTGGTTTGTTTTTTTTTTTGCCATAGTGGATGAAATGGTCATTGCTATGATGCTGACATGGAGAAACAATCCTGGAGACTTAAAAGTGAAAATGAGGATACTTAGAAGTAGCCCCAAGTCAGTCAGTGAGGAGAATGAGAAAGAGGCCAGTTAGTGGTTTTTAGAGGGCTAGCACTGACCGGCCAAAAGTTTGCTTTTTTCAGGAGGAAAAGGAATTCACTGTTATAGTTGAGATCATAGAATTTATTAGTAGAATTTAGAGTTTCGTGGCAGCTAGGTGGTGCATTGGATAAAGCACCAGCCCTGGATTGAGGAGGACCCGAGTTCAAATTCGACTTCAGACACTTGACACTTACTAGCTGTGTGACCCTGGGCAAGTCACTTAACCCTCATTGCCCTGCAAAAATAATAATAATAAAAAAAAAGGAATTTAGAGTTTCAAGGATTCTTAATAATGTATCTCAACTCCCTCAATTTTCAGATAAAGAGCAGTTAAGTGACTTTCCCAGAATTGTATGGAGAAATCCTTGCCAACCCATTTAACCTATTTCTTTCCATTGGTTTTACCCCAGTTTCAAAATAGGAAACCCTGTCTTTCCAAGATTGCATATTCATTAGCTTATGACTTCAAAGTTTTATGCCACTTTCTAAAAAAAAATGCACAGCTCAATATTTCTATTTAATCAGATAATTTGATCTATCTGGAGAGGAATAGGCAAGTGAATGAATAATGTCTATTAGTCAGAGTATCACATACAGTTGGATGAAGAACCTATAGAATTCAGCCAGCAGTACTTACTTTGCTCTTACTTTGGCCATCACCTTGCCAATTGCCTTATCACCACCACCAAAGACCATGCCCTGGAGGATTAACCCTTACTCCCAAGGGCTTCACTGTATTGACCGGTGAGTACATGCTTCACATGGTTTACTGTTTCAAGCTAGGTTAACTTCAGCCATGCCTCACTCCATTCATTCCTGGGCTATGATCTCATCATCTCTTGTGTACCTCCCTTGCTATATTTCCTTTTCCACCCTCCTACGGCTTTCCAATTTTAGGTCACTGATAATCAAATGAATACTGCCATTACTACTAGCAAGGATGTGTCCTTCTACTCATCCTCTCTGTAACCTTCCAAATCAAAATACTCCTTCCTGGATACCATTCCCTTTTATGTTTTGTGTTTCTTTATTAGAACATAAGCTCCTTGAGGGAGCTTTCATTCACTTTCGTATTTGTCCACTCAACGTTGAGCAGTGTTTGGCACATAGTATGTGCTTAATAAATACATTCTTACTCACTGATTCATTTGTTCATTCTCTACTTATAACTGGCATATCTATAACTCTCTCTATCACCACATGATAAGGTGGGCCTAGAATTGCACGGGAGGCAGAGAATAAGCTAGATTGCCCTTGGGAAAATTCATAATACTTTTTATGACCCCCCCCCAAGCTTCTTCCTGGAACAAACATTCATCTTTTTAATATCAATATTCCTTGGGGGCAGCTAGGTGGTACAGTGGATAAAGTACCGGCCCTGGATTCAGGAGTACCTGAGTTCAAATCCGGCCTCAGACACTTGATACTTACTAGCTGTGTGACCCTGGGCAAGTCACTTAACCCCCATTGCCCTGCAAAAAAAATATTAATATTCCTTTTAGTGAAGTTATTTGGTTGCTAATCATAGAATATAGTAGTTTCCCAAGAACGAAAGCTGAGGGTCACTCTCAACATAATGGAAAGACTCAAGGATTGTGTGAGCAGGATATACTACATTACAGATGAAAAGTTATGTAGGAGAACTCTTATAAAGGATAGCATCGAGAAAATGTATGACTGGACAAAAAGATTGACCAGGCATGTAGCAGAGTGTGATGGACCACAAATGGGCAGTTCACATACTCCCATGTTATTCAAGCAAGGCCAAGAAAATGTGAAGGTCCTTCCCTCCCTGAACATTGGCTGGACCCCTTAATGAAAATTTATGAGAAGGCACAGATGAAAATCGGGTAAAAGAAATGTATTGTCTTATTCATTGTCGTATTCCCAGCACCTGGTGCAGTGCCTGAAAAATAATAAGTGCTTAATAAATGCTTGTTGATTAGATTTATGATCATCATTGAATCAAATGATTTAAATCAAAGGCTGTCAATGAGATCACAGATCCCTTGGATTATCCATGTATGGAGTATTTCCCTACTCATCACTGTTATACTTTGTCTCATCTCATTGAGAAAACAGTAAGACTTTTTGTGTCATTCCCTAATTTGCCAAAACCCTTTGCTTACACAAATAGTAATTGTTTACAGGCCAAGTTATATGAGACTGGGGAGGGGGGGTGGGGGATAGGGTGGACCCCCTCCCCGAGGAGTGAGAACCCCAGAGATGAAGCCCACATGCCCTTGACTTTTAGAAAATTTGCCTTTGATACCTATATTACCTGACAATAGAATAAAGAGCATGTCCTAAAGCCTGGTTTAGAAGGGTTAAGGTCAGATCAATTCGATTCCATAAGTATTTATTAAGTACCTACTATGTGAAAGGCACTGTGCTAGGAGACTGGGAATATGAAGATAAAAGGAGAGTGATTTCTGCCTTCAAGGAGCTTACATTCTACTAGTGGGGGTGGGGACAACAGATAAGTCAGAGAAATCATATTATATAAGTAAAATTGTAAAATATTTATATGTATGTGTTTATACATATATAGCTACTATTTGTGTATTTACTTTGTATATATGCATAAGTATATAAATATACTTTGTATATATGAGTATATGTATATATACACAAATAGTAACTGTATATACATTTACATACACAAACACACATATACACACAAAGTTGGGTTGTTAGAGTGAGTTGTAAAGAGGAGGAAGGAAATATCCCTGTGTCTTTCAGGACTTAGCAACCTTTCATCTCTCTTGTCTGGATCTCTTTGTAGGTTGAATATTGGAAACAAACAAAACCAGAAACTTTTCGCTGACATCCTGAGTGGATGTGTGCTGTGGTCAATGGAGAAGTGAGGTGTCTGACAGTTGGAACAACTTTCCCGGAAACATAGAGACTTTCCCTGAAAAGGGTCCTGGGGGACTTTGAGGAATGGTAGCAAAGCTTAAAAGCAGCTTAGGATTCATTTCAGTTGAACTTTGATTGTGGTTTGTGGAATATCTGGTCATTAAAGTCAGTATTCAACCCTCAGATTATAAGTGGAAATTAAGGCTTTTTAAGAGGATGAGATGTGAATGATTCATAGAGCTTCATTCTCCTTTAAGAAAAAAAAATAGAGTCCCTACTCTCAGCAAATGAAGGCAACTGACTCAGGGTGGTGTCTGACACACTCCAACTTCCTTATACCATCAGGAATAATGAAACATCTTTTTTATGATGATGATGATGGTAACACACTATATATATATTCCAAATTTTTTTGCACAACACATATAATGAACCATAAATATATGCATACATATATGTTTGTGTATATGTATATATCTATGTATCCATTATCTCTCTATCTGTCTTCTGTCTATCTATCTGTAACCATCTGGAGTTTTCAAAGTACTTTCATATCCATTATCTCGTTTGATCTTCTCAACAATCCTTTGAATTGGGTAAGAATAAGATCACCATGAATATTCCCTTTATGGAAGCAATAGAAATTAATATAAGCATAGGTTGCATTGATAGAAGGACAGTTTCACAAATAACAGAGGTCAAAGTCCACTCAGAAAAAAAATATCTATGTTCAGTTTTGGATACCAAATTTTTGGAAGGCTGTTGGAAAAATTACTCCCTGGTAGCCAGCCTTTTGGTGAAGAGGTTTTCTGTATTTAGTTAGGCTGATATTTATAAGCAAATGAAGTGTAGGAATTTTTTGAACACCTTTTTTCCATTTATAGTTAAACTCATATTTTTCTGGGTAGGTCACCTAGGGTTACATCTTGAATTCCTTTGCTCTTTGGGGGCATTTTTATTCCATTCCTTCTTGTGGTTTCTGGTGGGTACAGAATAGTCTCGTGTTATTCAAATTTCCTTTCCTTTATATTTGAAGGTTGATTTCCTGGTTACTTGTAGAACTTAAGGTTTGTCAGTAGAATTGTTCAATTTAATCATCATGTATCTTGGAGTTAGCAGCATAGAGTTTTGTTTTGTTTTTGAAATGACCTGTGCATTCTTTCAATAGACACTTTCCTCATATTATTTTTTTCATTATGATGTTCAGATTTTTTGACTTGTTATGTTCTTATGAAAGACCTATAATCTTTAAGTTGTTACTATGTATCCTGTCTTTGAAATGAATGTTTTGGAGCGGCTAGGTGGCGCAGTGGATAAAGCACTGGCCCTGGATTCAGGAGTACCTGAGTTCAAATCCGGCTTCAGACACTTGACACTTAACTAGCTGTGTGACCCTGGGCAAGTCACTTAACCCCCATTGTCCCGGAAAAAAAAAAGAAATGAATGTTTTGCTTGTGTGAAAATATTGCTTTTTTTAAAATGTTATTGCTTTTTTCCTTCTCTTTTCCTAGATTATACTTCATTTCTGCATATTTGCATTCTAAATCAGTTATCCTCTGTTTTGTTTCTTTGGTGAAACTTGCCACAATGGATTAAAATTTTTCTATTCTACCAATTATTTTTGCTATTCAGGCCATGAATTCTACTTTCACAATTTATATTTCTCTTTTAAACCATCTGGGAATATTGTGCTGTGGTTTCATGTTCTTTTGGAAATCCAAAGGGTCCCTTGCCTCAACGGGTGTTGATTCATTTTTCTTAGTCTTGTGATATTTATTTATAGAAGCCTAATTACTTTGATCTGGAGGCCATTTCTCCTTCTAGTAATATCTTTATTGGTTTATTTACTTATGCTCAAGATTTTTAATGGAGTTTTCTTCTTCCTGAGATCATTGGTAATTTCAGTCTTTTTAAAAAGCATAGTTTCTCCTATTGCTTACTTTCTGACTCTTTCCCCTTTGGCAGTTTCCCATGGTGCTTTACCTTAAAGCATCTCAGTTCATCCTATACTCTGTAAGTCATGGTTCACCTAAGCTAATATTTAAAAGATAGAGGCCCTATTCATTGCTGGACCTGTTCTGGAAGCCTTTGTGGTTATATTGTATTTGTCCAAGTCTAAGCTCTTCTGGCAGAACCTTGGAGATCCCAGGGTCCATCATCCCTATTCCACAAGGACACACTGAAGTAGCATTTTAATGGAAGTGAGAAATATGTGGGAATTTTTGTTGTTGGTGGTGATGGAATCAAAGATGTTGGAAGACAAAAAGGGACTATAATGAAGTAAGAAATGATAAGGGGAGCAGAGGGTTTTTAGGGACATAGGTTTTGTGGCTAGACAGCTGGATTTTTAAGTCAAATTCATCTGTGATACAGCTGTTCAGGAAGTGTCAGGGGTCACTGATTTGTTGAAAGCAAATGCAGTTGTGAAACCAGGATGACATGAAGAGAAGAGGAGTTATAGATAAAATCTCAGAACAAGAACTAAACTTCTAATATGTCTTCTATAGGAATGAGATTCTCCCAAATTGAGTGTGCTAGATTCCTCATGGTAAGCTCTCTGCCCCTCTAACAACAGAACTATGGATATTAGAGACTCGAACAATGTGATTTGTTTATTTTTTCTTTTATCTTTCCCTTCTCCTCTATTCAAGCCATCCCTTATAGCAATTTTTCTAAAAGAGAATATATATTCAGCAAAGCCAACTGCTATGTCAATTATGTATGACAGTATATGTGATTTTCCATACCCATAGCCCTCCACCTTGATTTAATGATGTTTGGATAAGTGAAATAGAAGCCTAGAAACATAATGAAGACACTGTTGGAGCTCAGGGCATATTTTGAAGTTGGTGGGCTGGGCCCAGCAGTGTGATGTAGAAGTCTCTTTTATAGCCTAAATGTTTACATGGATCAGATATCCTCAGTGGCTGTTTTGTCTTTCATCTTTTATTTATCTACTTATAAACATTTGTTGATTGCCAGATCAAAGGACAAAAGCAACATTGCAACAACCTGTGTGATGAGCACAGTAAGATTTTTGTGATAGCTCAAAGTTGCAAGAATTATGCTCTTGATGGTACTGTGGTGGAGCCTCACTCTATTATCTGAGATCACTCTTGTCCCTAACCAAGACCTTTGGTGTAAGGGGGGAGTTTCTCTTTATTTGTTTGTGTGTGTGTGTATGTTAAAAGGAAGATGTTTGTAGAAACCTTTGATGCTCTGTGTCTATAACTGACAGGGATTATAATGAAACTAATGAAGGGGCTGAAGATAGAAACAAGGAGAGGGAAGAGAGAGTCTACAGAATCTACAGCCTACATTTCCAATTTGCATGGAGGCACAGCACTCAGTTCTTAATTGAGCCATCTCCCAGACCCAAACAGCTGGATGGCATATATTTGGTTCATATGATTGTGGTCTAGGGGAAAAATGGAGATGGAGGTCTAGTTCTGGTGCTGGCACTAATTTTTTGTGTGACCTCAATCAGGTCATTTCCTCCTCTCTGGATCTTGGTTTCCTTCCCTGTCAAGTCAGAATAATAATATATCTGTTCCATCTATCTATCTCAGTCACTTTGAGATGTTCCTTTTCTTATTGTTCTCAGCTCTTATACTCAAGCTCACAGATTCAACTACTGACTTTGTGCTACAGATTCTTAAGTCTATAATCTGGTCCTGACTTCTCCTTAGCTCCGTGCCATCAACATTTGAACTGCCTGCTAGATATTTCCTTTTAAACATCCTGACATCACATTAAAATCAACTTATCTCAAGGCCATTAGCTAGACATGATGGAATACACCTGTAGTTCCTGATTGGGGGGGGGGGCTGAGCCTGGTAGATCACTTGAATTAGAGAATTTTGAGCAAGAGTAGGGTGAAAGCCAATCGAATGTCTCAACGAAGCATGGCACCAATATGGTGAGCTTTAGGGAGCAGGGGGGCATGCCAGATTGGCTAATGGGGGACAAAGTGGCTCAGATCGGAAACAGAACAGGTCAAAGCTCTGTGCCACTCAGCAGTTTTATTTGGGCTGGTGAATGGCTGCTGTACTTCCTTGGATGAGATAGGGAGACCTAATCTCAAAAACAACAATCCCCAAAACAAATAAAAAGACACAAAAATAGACATCATGTTCTTCATCCTAAACAAGCTCCCTCTACTGATATCCTTTCCTCTATTAATGGCACCAGGTTCCTCCCAGGCTCAACATTTTATCCCTTTTGATCCTATGGGCATCCAGGTTGCACAGTGGATAGAATGCCAGCCTGAAGTCAGGAAGACTCATCTTCCTGAGTTCAAATCTGGCCTCAGACACTTACTAGCTGTGTGACCCTGGGCAAGTCACTCAACCCTGTTTGCCTCAGTTCCTCATCTGTAAAACGAGTTGGAGAAGGAAATGGCAAATCACTCCAGCATCTTTGCCAAGAAAACCTTAAATGGGGTCAAAAAGAGTTAGACATGACTGAATAACAAAATCTTGACCCCACACTCACTAAAGTAACATCCTATTGATTTTCTTTCTATTTTTCCTTTCCATTCCTACTCCCATTTTTACAATTCAGATGCTTATTGCCGTTTTTTGTGGACTTGTTTGCCTTCAGTCTTTATCCATTCTAGGACAGCATGTTAATCTTTCTTTGGTGGATTTGCTCAAATGATGTTTTTCTTCCTTTCTGGCTTTCCAATCCTTACCAGTCCTTTGAAACCCAAGACAAGTCCCATTTTCTCCATGAACATTCCAGATCATCTTAGCCCAGAACCATAACTACTACTTCTTAATTTCTATAGTACTCAATGTTTGTGCCACCCATTTGCCACTAACTCATGCACTACCTTTTATCACTCCTTGGGGTTTTTTTGGTCTCTTCCTCCACAAATCCTGTCCAAGATTTCAGGAACAGAAACAAAACCACATACCTTAAGCTAACTAATGGGTTGATTGATAGCATGCAAACCACAGGTACATCATTCACTTGGGTCCTAATATTGGTCTGGCTCTGGAAATTGAAGCTATGAATGTAGAAACAGCTAAGGAAATTGACTCTCTAGAGGAGGAATTCTTAACCTTTTTTTTTTTTTTTTGTATTATGGACTCCTTTGGCAGCAGTATGGTGAAACTTATGAGCCTGTTCTCAGAATAATGTTTTTAAATGTGTAAAATAAAATATATAGGATTACAAAGGAAACCAGTTATATTGAATCAAAATATTTTACCAAAAATATTACTAAAGTATCTTTTAAAAGTTCACATAGCCCAGATTAAGAACCCCTTCCTTATGTAGAGACATATTGGCCTAAGGGGACATAGAGTCTGTGATTATATAATAAGGATGATAAACAGAAGCTTGAGCATGCCCAAAGAAGTGGTAAAGGAGTAGGTGTGTAAAGAAGTTCCTATTTTTGCATGGCAATGCTAGTATATTTAAGGCAGGAAAAAAACGTATGGGAAAAAAATAGTATACTTGAATTAGTATAGACCAGGACTTCTTGAACTTTTTCCACTTGTGACCCTTTTTTGCTGGAGAAATTTTTACACAACCCTGGGTATATAGGTATTTAAAAATAGGTATACATAACCTTTTACTGTTGCCAAATTTTTGTGACCCCTACATTCTGTTACATGACCCTATATGGAGTCATGTGCCACTGTTTAAGAAGCTTTGGTATAGACTCTTTGGTAAGGTGCTGCTTCTTCTACTGAACTTATTGGTCATAGCTGGCTGCCATTATTGATGAGACTCTCTTTTTCCATACTTCATGGAGGAGGGGAAAGGCTAACCAGCCTACACCATTCCATCCCCTTGAGAGATGACATATAAAGGTAAAGCCATGAAGATAATTTTGTAAATGATTTGATCTTTCTTTGTACAGGCATCCACTCCCATAAATAATGAAAAAAACAACAATATTAATACAATGGCACTCAGTATAGGTATGAGTAGAGTATGAGCTAGTATTTCTGGGATTAATATTACCTTTGGCTCTTCTCATTCCCCTCACAGAAGCAAAGGATAGAGCCACACCCAGCTCATGCTTTCTGAATGTCTGGCACTCAGTACAACCCAATACAAAAGCTGTTGTTGTTTGTCCTTCATTCTAGAAGAGGACCATGACATCAGGAGGTGATGTCATGACTTGCAGCGAGCTGGATTTAAGTGAGGGAGGGCTGTGCAAGGTCACCAACCTCACTCTCTCCTCCAGAGCCATCTGGGTCCAGTGGCAAGATATACATCCTGATGACTGGAGATGGCCCCCGATGTTTGAGGCAATTGGGGTTAAGTAACTTGCTCAGGGTCACACAGCTAGTATGTGTCATAAAGAGCACAGAGGTATTGACTGAATCATTTTAGGTGAAGCAACCTCTCACTTTCTAGTCTTGTTGGCAACAATCTTCAATTTTGGCCACAGTTGGGAGGATTGATCTTGTATCATCCTTAGGTGAGATGAAATGTCACCCAGGGAACCGAGATACAGCTTCTAGATCTCTTTGTATGTCAGAGAAGGAAGGATCATTTGGTAAGCAGCTGGTTATTTTTTTCACATTCAGGGTTACAAACATAAATGGGAATTCCCTCATGAGGAGTCTAGTTCAAGGAGACATGGGGCCAGCCACTGTGGAAGCTTAGGGAGGTTACCTTAGTGTGACTGGTGACAAAATGTATAGATAGTATTTTGGTAAAGAGGCACCAACATGCACCGTGAATACCCATGTTCTATCCCCTTTTATTTCTCCATGCCAGAGACCCAGGGGATCCTTGGGAGTGGTGTGGGGGTACACAATGGTATGGATACAGGCCCCCGCTTCCCACTATAATACTATACTCATTTACATCTGGACATCTCAAGGATCAGAATGCTGCTCACCATATCAAATCTTAGCATGGAAATACAGACAATTCTCCCACTTTGGAGCATCTGTGGGGAGAGGGGTGTCCCAGAATCCTAACTTTGAATATGGGGGATTTCCAGGGCCCAGTCCCAAGCTTTCCTCATGTCTTAGAGGATGAAGATGAGGAATTTGAAGTGCACAGGCTCTAGGGAGTGTGGGGGGAATGGGAGTGTATATGTGTAAGTATGTGTGTGAGTGTCTGTGCTTTTTTCCGAGCCCCACAAATTTATCCACTGATCCATCTGATCCATCCACTGAGTCATGAGGATCCTGATATGAAAAGCCTCTGTAGCAGTTCTTTCCAAACCTTTTGTTCCCACGTATTGAAGCCCTGTTTTTTTTTAAACCTTCCTTCATTATAGTTATCTTAGGAAGTAACTTTCAGAGTCCCTTCTTCCCTTTAAAACAGTTGTCTCAGGTGGGGCAGCTAGGTGGCGCAGTAGATAAAGCACTGGCCTTGGATCCAGGAAGATCTGAGTTCAAATCCAGTTTCAGACATTTGATACCAGCTGTGTGACCCTGGGCAAGTCACTTAATCCTCATTGCCCTGACCTCCCCCCCCCCCAAAAGATAGTTGTCTCAGGGATTGGCTTGCAACTGCCCTTTCCCCCTCTTGGTCTAAAATGGATGGAACATGGCTGTTGAAAAATGGGCTTCCTTAAGCGCCTCCAATTGAGGTGTGCTCTTCCAAGGCCTTTGGCTATGAGCCTGCTGTTGAATCCACTAATATAAGTGCCAACAGCTGGGAAACAGGTCCATGAAGGATTCATCAGCCAAAGGGGAAGGGGGGACAGAAGTTTAATCCTTCTTCATATAGGTAGGGATCTCATTCCCCACAAAACAAATAGCATTTTCATCACCTTTTCCCATTTCCAAAAATCTCCTGTAGAATACAAACTGAAAACTTTATCAAGTGTTTGTTTTCATAGCTCCTCAGCCTTGGTCCGTGGACAGAAGACATTCTTATCTGCCCACATGCTCAGGATGAGAGATGAGGGTGGATTTTTCAGTTATATCCAGCTCTAGTTTTTCCTTGGCCTCTAATTCCATTGAAGATTTCCAACTGAATTCCTGTGTGTAGCTCAAACTCAGCCTGTCCAAACAATTCCCAAGGCCAATCTTCTTCAGAATTTCCTTATTTCTGGCAAAACACATCACCATACCTCCAGTCACACAGCTTTACAACCTTTGGATCTTCCTCTACACACTTACCAATTCATTGCCAGATCTTACTAGTTCAGCCCCCACAACATCTTTCCCATTTGTCTCCTTTTCTCTGCTCACAGTCACCATTCTCATATGGACTATTGCAATGGCTTTTAAATTTGGTCTCCTTGTCCCAAGTCTCTTTCTGCTCCAATCCATCATAGCTACATAGCTACCAAAAAGATTTTCCTTAAGTGTAGATCTGACTGCAATACTCCTCAGCTCAGAAATTTTCAGTGACTCTTTATTGCCTCTAGAATAAAAAACAAATTCTTTTGTTTGACATTTAAATCACTTCTCAACCTAGTTCCAAAACACCTTAAAAACTTTTTACACATCCTTCTTCTTCATACTTTTGTGGTCCAGTCAAACTGCTTTTCTTGCCATTCTTCAGCTAACAATAGTTCATCTCCCACTTCCATGCATTTGAATTGGCTGTGCCTCATACCTGGAATGCACTCCCATTTTCACATCTTAGAATGACTAGTTTCTTACAAAGTTCACTGCAAGCATGACCTCCTACATGGTACCTTTTCTGATACCCCCAGTTTCTAGTGCCTTTCCTTCAAAATGACCCTGAATTTGTGCATTTTGTATCTATTTCAAGGTAGATATTATTTCTTCCATTAGAATGTAAGCTCTATGAGAGCAAGCTTCCATTTTTCTCTTTTTATTTCTTGTCACAGTGCCTACAACATAGAGATAGGGACAGTAAATAGACCTATGATAGACATACAATTTCATTGACATAGGGAATTTCCAGATGAGGAAACTCTCTACCAGTGCCGCTTCTTTGCAATTTTTAGTTTTAATAAATTTCTCAGAGTATGAAGAGGTTAAGTGACTTGCTCAGGATTACACAGCTAGTAGATGTCAAAGGTGGGACTTGAAACCAAGTCTTCCTGATTCTGAGGCCATTACTTTATCCACTAGACCACATTTATAGTAAATGAGTGGTTAATAAATTCTTTGATTGGACCTTGGAGAGTTAGAAAGATATTAAATTGATACTTTCCTAGGTCAAAAGAACTCTGACCTGTTGTCAACAATTTAAACTCTTGTCTAGGGAGGGATGGAACACAGGATATCACTGATCTTACCATCTCCCCATGTCCTTCCTCTGCTTAAGAAGCCTCAGTGGTTCCCTGATTCTTCAAAGATAAGATATAGACTTCTCTGTTTGGCATTTAAAGCCCTTTACAATCTCATTCTGCACTAATTTCCCAGGGTGATTGATTACACATTGCTTCCTCTAACACACTCTGTTTCAACCAAACTGCCCTGTTTGCTATTCTTCACACACGATGTTCTATCTCCCACTTCTGTGCCTTTGCAAAGGTTGTCCACCTCCCCACCCCCTCTGCCCTTGGAAACGTCCATCTTCTTTCAAGTCTCTACTTAAGTAACACCTTCTAAAAGAGGACGTTCCTGGTTTCCCCAGTTCTTGGTTCCCCCAATCACTGTGTATTTAGTTTGTTCTACATATAGTTTTTGTGTGTGTATATGTATGTGTATGTATGTGTATATATATATATATATATATATATATATATATATATATATATATATATATATATTAGTGCCTAGAAAATAGTAAG
The DNA here is from genome assembly GCF_019393635.1 of Dromiciops gliroides. Taxonomy (NCBI): domain Eukaryota; kingdom Metazoa; phylum Chordata; class Mammalia; order Microbiotheria; family Microbiotheriidae; genus Dromiciops; species Dromiciops gliroides. Next base: position 415,702,573 of record NC_057862.1, on the reverse strand, counting down.
TGTTTAATGCTTGTTTCATTTGCTTCTATTAAAACACACATATTTATAAAATCTATCTCTTATAATATCAATCTATCTTTCTGTCTATATATCTAACAATAATAATAACAAACCCTTATATAACACTTACTGTGTGCTAGGTACTAGGCTAACCACTTTACCATTATTATCTCATTTGATCTCTCAACAACCCTGGGAGGATAGGTGCAACTATCATCTCCATTTTACAGATGAGGAAACTGAAACAAATAGAGATTAAGTGACTTGCCCAGAGTTACACAAGGAATAAATGCCTGAGGTCAAATTTGAACTCAGCTCCTCCTGACTTCAGTCCTGGCAATCTATCCATTGTACCACCTAGCTGCCTTGGTCAGTCTGTCTGTCTATCTTCATCTCTCTCTCTCTCTCTCTCTCTCTCTCTCTCTCTCTCTCTATCATTCCTGCATCCATCCATGCATCCACCCACCTACCTACCCATCCAAACATCCATCCTTCCATCCATCCATCTATAGAGAACTCAGAGGGCCAGATAAGAAGCCAGGTGGTCTCACTATCTTGTGACCATAGGGCTCCAGTCCAACTCTGGAACAAAACAAGCAACATAGTTGCTACATCAGCATGGTAAAAGAACAGCTAGCATAGGCTTGTGCAGATAACATCCAGAACTGGGAGGAAGTCCCACAGGCAGGATCCAGGTTCATAGTCCAAACAGGAAGCCCGGGGCAGGGGGTGGGGTGGGGTGGTGAATAAGAAACTTAATGTAACAAAGTTATAGTTTCATGTGACTAGCAGCTACAGTTTTGGAGGATAAAAGAGAACCTCTCTAGGAGCTAAAGGGGAACTCTGATCATGGGATAGATAGGCCCATGCTGGTCATGGAGCAGGCAGATGCCAATAGAATATGCCTTCTTGCTTGTAAGATTTGTCCCTGAGTCTTTCTCTACTGTCTCCAGATTCGACCCGCAACATCCATCCACCCATCCATCCATCCATCCATCTTTCTATCTATCTATCTATCTGGGATAACAGCCCAGCAACTCTCTTCACTAAAGCATTTATGGTAGTGTTCAGCGTTAATAAAACCAGTGTAATCTATTCCTAAGAACTTAGTGTCACTGATCTCCTCCATTCATTGTTTTGAGCTTTCCTTTAAATGAACCTTAGCCATTAACCCCTTCAGCATCTTTGCAGTTCATTGTAGAGGTAATTTTTCTTTTTCCAGAATCTGTGTTATGTCCCCTCCAGATAAAATAGAACTTTCCTCTCAGTCACAGGCTAAAGTTCTGTCTAAAGTTACAGGATAAAGTGCTCCTAGACGCTATCACACTCCTAGGGACCAGAATTGTCAATGTCTTCTGAAATCTCTTGGTTCCAAGTTTCTTGATCTCAATCCCAAACCTTTATCATGGAAATATGGCAGGGATACATAGTTAGCTGATGTTTAAAATCAGCAGGTTAAATGGCCAGGGTATAAATCTTTAGCTCAGTCCTTTCTGCTTGGGCTGCCCCTAATCCCTTTTGAAGGAGAGAGTGCTATTAGTATCTTGTTTTTTCTTCTGTTCCCTGAACTTCTCCAGCTCCTCCACAGTCAAATTGAGCTGTGCTGAGAGCTTACTGGCCACTGTTAAAAGGACCCAACCTATACTGTTTGTGTTTCCAGTAAGTCTGCTTGACTTCCACCAGAATCTCAGCCAATCCCCTACCCGTAAGGGGTCATTCTTCTCTGTCTCGTCCCATTACAATTGATAGAAACTGTTTGTTAACAGGAAACCACAGGTCAGAGTTCTTTCATCCAGGGATATCAACTCAATATGTTCCTGACTCCTTGAGGCTACATTTTTTAAAATTATTCTCTGTGTGTGTGTGTGTGTGTGTGTGTGTGTGTGAGAGAGAGAGAGAGAGAGAGAGAGAGGCAATTGGGGTAAGTGACTTGCCCAGGGTCACACAGCTAGTGTCAAGTGTCTGAGGCCAGATTTGAACTCAGGTCCTCATGACTCCAGGGTTGGTGCTCTATCCACTGCACCACCTAGCTGCCCCGAGGCTACATCTTAAAGGAGGAAACTGAGTCAGTTTCTCCATATATTGGTCTATGGCACCAGTTCTGCTAGTCCAGTGGCAAGAGAAAATGTCACACTTGAGGGGCAGCTAGGTGGCACAGTGGATACAGCACCGGCCCTAGATTCAGGAGGACACTTGACACTAGCTGTGTGACCCTGGGCAAGTCACTTAACCCCAATTGCCTCACTAAAAAAAAGGAAAAAAGAAAATATCACACTCACAACTAGTTAACTATAGTCTTTATTAATAGCATGAAATCCACCAGTGGGATAGTCCCTCTCACAAAAAGGACACAAGGGGACATGTCCTTCTATGTTACCATCTTCATTATTTCCCTTGGTCTGACTCTAGAAGATGAACCTTCATGGGTAACTGCCACCTGGGAAATTTACTCTATCCAAGGAGTGTGCTCACCTTTAGACTGAGGTAGACAAGTAAAAGCTGGCACATGGCCAAAGGTAAAGAAATTCCCTTGCATACATGAGCATACAAATTATATTTGAGTCAGGAAAACAAAACCCTGTTGTAGCTCTAGCCTGGGCACCCACCATTGGCTGCCATTGCTGATGAGTTCCTCTCTCTCTGCATTTCACAGAAGAGAGAAAGAGCTGAGCCTAACCAGCCTGCATCACTTTCCAATTAGATCTTAACCTCCTAGAGCACAGGAAACTTCAATTTAGATTCTTTGAATACCTTTCCTACCATCTCTCCCCCACACATAATGCTGTCTTAATGGCAGTCCCTTGATGAATATTGACTGATCAATTGGCTGAGATGAGGTAAATGATGTGAAAGAACTTTGAAAAACATAAAATGCTTCACATATGCAAGACATTATTTTATTACAATTTTGGGGTAGAAAGTGCAAACCTTTAAAAGAAGGAAATAGGATGTGTGAGATGCACAACATTGGAGTGGTTGTCCTGACTTCTGGGGATTATTATTCTCTTGCTCAGAGAATATTACTATTATAATGATATTATGATACTATTATAATAATTACTATTCTCTTACTCATTACTATTACATACTCAATAGTTGTTCGACCCTGAGAAAGTCACTTAACCTCTGTCTGACTCAGTTTCCTCAACTGAAAAATGGGGATAATTATAGCACCTATCTCCTAGGATGGTTGTGAGGATCAAATGACAAAATATTTGATGAGCATTTAGTACAATGCCTGGCACACGGTAGGCTTTCTATCCTTTTTTTCTCATCCTGAGATGGAAAGCAATATTTGTTTACTAAACTTCTGGTCCCCTCCCAAAGAAGAACATCGAACCTGCAATGGGCAAAGGAAGGGGAAAGATAGGAAATTTAAAAGTGACTGGGGATTCATTCTGAACTTCTTTTTTTTTTTGTTTCATGGCTCCCATTAGCAGTCCTCTATGGTTATCTAATGTGCTAGACACTGTGATAACAAAATAGATTCAATTTAATCAACTTTTATTAAATGCCTACTATGTGCCAGACATAGTTCTGCCCAAGGGATACAGAGATAACAATTACTAGGTGCCAAGAGATTATCATTAAGATAGCATCATGTGTATGGAATGAGGAACTTTTTTCAGAATAATGATTTTAAATGCATAAGATAGGATTACAAGGAAATTAATTATACTGAAATAGTTATTAAAAGGGAAAAAACCCCAAGCTCATAGACCCTAGGTTAAGAACTCTTGTTCTAAACTAGTAAATACATTCCTTTTTCTTTGAATTTTTCATTTTTTCCTTATAATGTTTAGATTATTGATGTCATTGAAATTGATTAATACTGTGTGAGGTATAGATATCAACTCTTATTTTTGCCATACAAAAACAGTGATTTGCACAATTACAATGAAGGGATTTCTCTTTGCAGAATACATAAGAATTTAGGATTCTGAGGCCAGAAGGGGCCTTAAATTAGGTCCCCAAGACCAACAGAAAAGTTAACCCCACTTCCACAACCTGACTCTTCACTGAGGGCCTTGAAGTCACTCAAATGGTAAAAGCTGGCTCTAACCAGCTGCTCATCTTCCTGTGCTCTGTGTTTCAGCCAAAATGGACCACACTCCTCGCCTTTGTGCATTAGTGAAAGCTGTATCTTATGCATGGCACCATCTGCCTCTTTTCCATTGGCTCTTGAAAGCCTTTCCTTCCTTCTGGGCCCAGCTCAGGCACCATCTTCATCTTGAAGCCTTGCCTGGTTTTCCCTTTCTCAAATTTTCCTAGAGCAATTTAGGTTCCTTTCTTTGTCTTGACATTTTACTTTGTATTGTACTTATGATACATATCATGTTCCCCTATTAGACCATAGGCTCCTTGAGGAGCCTATGTAATTTTTTCCTTTGTCTTCATCCTTAGGGCAGAGCATAATACCTGACACATAGTAGGCAATTAATTGAATTCAATTGAATTTGTTTTGTACTAAATATCTGGTACCTTGTAACTGACTAATTAATGTGCACTTGCATTTTCTCTCTCTCTCTTTCTCTTGTTCTCTTTCTCTCACTCTCTCGCTCTCGCTTACTCTAGCTCATTCTCTTTCTCTCTCTGTCTCGTCCAAATTGGAATAAGGGCATATGGTCTTTAACATGATCCTTTTTTGATGAAGGAGATTGAACAGAATTACAAATAAGTTCTTGCTCTCAGTGTGTGTCTGTTAGACATAGATATATACCTATGCACACACATATATACCATATATGCATACTTGTATATTGTTTATATATGGTATATATAGAGAGATAGGTATCTATTTATGGGTGTATACACACACATACACCCATAAACAGATATATGATGGAGGTTAGGGGAGGCAATATAGTTCAGTGGAGACGGTGCTGCATTTGGATTCAGAGACCTGGGTTTAAATTTTACCTTCAACACTTACAGAATAGATACATTATTAAATTTTTCTAGGTATCAGTTTCATCATCTGTAAAATGAAGTGGCTGGATTTAAATGACTTCTAAGCAGAACTGTATCTAGGATGGGGATAATTGGAGCTTTGTCCAGTGCACAATAATATAGAGGGCACTGACAATACTTACAACGGCTTTACCAGTGTAGAAATGACTAAGTTTAGCACTTAGTTAACAAGAATAATTATTTAACATAACAAGCTTCCAGATGCCATATTTCCTCTCTCTGAGTGGCTGCATCCCAAGTTAGTTCCTCCTGGCCCTTACTGTCTCCTCACCCCTCCCTCCATGGTTGTCTCCCCAGCTGTAGCCCAGAGCCCCTCTTCTACCACCAACAGAATTTGTCCCCAAAAGTTGATGTGATGGTGTTTTTCGGGCTGTGTGCCCTCAGGGTCAAAATTGTTCATTCTGTTTCTGCCTGTGAGGCCTCTTGCAGTTTTAAATCCATGATCCTCAATTCCACCCCTCCCCCCACCTCTAGTTATGGAGCCAACAGAAGCTGCATTTTCAAGGTTTATGGAGAGGTGATTTTACACAAGAATGACATAAACCCAGCTACATGATAAAAATTCCAATTTGTATGTGGCTAATCTTCTCTGAGAAATGATCACTCCATAAATGTGAAGAAAAGTGTTTTTAAAAGCAATATTAGTATTGTTAATAATAAGCACTGGTTGTATGAGCAGCATTTTAGGTCCAGCACCAAATGGAGAAGGAGGCAGAGCTCTCTTCGGCTGGACCCAGAGCTTTAGTAGGTTTGGCTGGATTTGGTCCATTCGGTCCATTAGGAATGCTGTTGAAGCTGGGTTTGGCGGTGTACCCCAGTCATCCCAACTGCTGGGAAGGTGGAGACTGGTGGAAGTTCTTAAGGTGGGTCATTCTGAGCTGCCGCAGGCTAAGCTGATCCAGTATCTACACTAAGTTTGGCATCAAAATGGGGGATGGGGATGCTTCCTGGTTGCCTATAGAGGTGTGAAGTGACCCAAATTGGAATCAGCAGGGCAAAACTTCCATGCAGGTCAAATAGTGGGATTGAACCTGGGAGTGACCCTTTACATTTCTTGTTTAGGTGAGATAGGGAGATCCAATCTCTCTCTGTCTCTGTCTCTTTTTTTTTTTTTTTTTGCGGGGCAATGGGGTTTAAGTGCCCAGGGTCACACAGCTAGTTAGTGTCAAGTGTCTAAGGCCAGATTTGAACTCGGGTACTACTGAATCCAAGGCTGGTGCTTAATCCACTGTGCCACCTAGCTGACCCCCAGTCTCATTTTTTTAAAGCAGAGAGAGAGATACTCCTGAACATGGCTGGAAGTGGTTCAATTGTAATTGAGAAATATTTAAGAAAATAAATAAAACTACAATAAAACATAGATGATACTAAAATTTAAAACTATGTTAGTACGTATCTCCTGAGATCTTTATGCATGGATTAATGGTCTGTTATCTATTTGCCACCATGCTGTTCTAAAGGACAAAATACAAGCTCTTTGGCCTGGCATTCATGGCCTTCTACCGTCTAGCTCTAAACTGCCTCTCCACTCTTGTTTCACTTCCCTCTCCTTTACACTCTCCATATTCCAGTCAAATTAGCCTAGAAAGGGTTCCTTAATCTTGACCTCTACTCTCCCTGCTCCATGCATGTGGGCAGGTGAATTCTTCACTTCTTCCTTATCTCCACCTTATAACATTCTTTTTCATTTTAAGGTTGAGCTTGAGTGTTGCCTCCTCTATGAAGTCTTCCAGGATCTTCTCTTTCTCCTCAAATTTTCTGGGAGCTTTTTGTTTGGATCTCTTTTTATACCTGTCATATTCTACCTGGTATTTTCCTTCCATGTTATATCCTACGAGTTTGTTGCAAGCTCCTTGAGGACAGGGGTTAAGTTATGTATTTATTTACTTTTTTTTTAGTGAGGCAATTGGGGTTAAGTGACTTGCCCGGGGTCACACAGATAGCAAGTGTTAAGTGTCTGAGGCCGGATTTGAACTCAGGTCCTCCTGAATCCAGGGCTGGTGCTCTATCCACTGTGCCACCTAGATGTCCCTTAAGTTATTTTTAAACTCTGTATTCCAAGCACCTACTATATAATAGGAGAAAGGAAAGGAAATAAGCATTTATTTAACATCTAATATGTGCTAAATACCTGACATATATTATCTCAGTTGATTCTCACAATGACCTGGTGCTATTATGATTCCACTTTTACAGTTGAGGAAACTGAGACTGACAGCAAGTCACAGCTAGGAAGTGTCTTTTTTGGGGGGGGGAACAATGAGGGTTAAGTGACTTGCTCAGGGTCACACAGCTAGTAAGTGTCAAGTGTCTGAGGCCAGATTTGAACTCAGGTCCTTCTGAATCCAGGGCCGGTGCTAGGAAGTGTCTTAGGTTGAATTTGAATTCATGTCTTCCTGACTCCAAATCCAGTGCTCTGTACCCTGTGCCATCTAACTGCCTAAGTAAGCATTTAAGAAATATCTGTGAATTGATTTGAATTCAGATTGGCTGAGATTACATTTCACGCTATTAAAAATTAACTAAAATTAATTCATGTTAATTTGGAGAACTGGGATATGAATAGCCACAAAACATTTATTTTTAATTGAGAAAATGTTTTTGTGCCTGTGTACATATATGTAAGTCTATGTTAAATAACTTTACCTTTCTTTTTTTTATTTTATTTTTTACATATAAGGTATTTTATTTTTTCCTAACTTTACCTTTCTAATAAAATTTTGCCAATGTTAAAGTTGGTAGTCATTTTCAGAATAGACATCAGCAAGACAATGGTATGTGGGGGTGGCAGAGAAAAGTTAATTGAAACTGGCTGCAGATTTGTCAATTCGCTAAATATTTAATGATGCTCCTTATGTGAAGGAGCCTCTGTGTGGTGTTGAGGGAGAGACAAAAGTAAATAAGAATTGGTCTTGCCTTCAAGAGGGCTACAATTGTGTTGGGGAGATGAGAATGCTAGAGAAGAGAATGATGTTTTAAGTAGAGTTAAAACTAGATGATCTCAGGGGGCAGCTAGGTGGCGCAGTGGATAGAGCACCGGCCCTGGATTCAGGAGGACCTGAGTTCAAATCTGGCCTCAGACACTTGATACTTACTATCTGTGTGACCCTGGGCAAGTCACTTAACCCTCATTGCCCTGCAACCCCACCCCAAACCCCCCAAAAACTAGATGATCTCTATGTTCTTTTTCTTCCAACCTCTAGAAGTCTCTATATAATATGGTACGTCCTCCCTTCCCATTTAATACAGAAAATGTAGTCCTTATTATTCCAAGCATCTCTTTCATTAGATTATGTACCCCCATCTCAGTAAAAAAAAAAATTCCTCTTAAGTTCTACAGGTTGTTCACAAATCACTTTAGCCTGATGAATACAGTAAAGAAACAGCTTAATGATATACATAAAAACATGGCAAAATGAAGAAGCATTAGACATATGTATCATAATATGCAATATCTTAGTAGCTTCCCAGCTCCAGCCCCCTTTCAGGTTGGAGCACACACATTTTCACTTTCTGAAGTTTGTGTGTGTGTGTGTGTGTGTGTGTGTGTGTGTGTGAGAGAGAGAGAGAGAGAGAGAGAGAGAGAGAGAGAGAGAGATCGAGAGATCGAGAGATCGAGAGATCGAGAGATCGAGAGATCGAGATCCTACAGGTTAATATTGTACACTTCCCCTCCTCTAGTCAAGGGGGAGTAGGGCACAGGTAGTTGACTCATGACAGGTTGTCCATACTAGAATTGAAGATCACTATAGTAGCTTTTGGTAATTTTGATGGTCATACCCCTATAGGCAAATGACTCTAGGGTCCTGGTGTTCCTACATCCCAGAAACTCAGTGATGCATTAGGCTGGCTCATGCACCTGTCTATTCCTGCAACCCAGCCCTGAAAATGAGTGCTACTCAAATGCCCTAAAGGGGACCTGTGGGGCACCGCCTGTCACAAATGTAATATCAACAAATGACTGGGGGACAGGTCTGGCTGTGTTTTGGCCCAACTGTCATTTATTTATCTCTTCCCATTTCCTTCAAGCTCCTTCCTGCTCTCTGCCTCTTGATTCTCATTCACAGTCAAGTCAGATTATGCTGGTATCCAGTACAAAGGGAAAGTGTCCCTGTTTTATGGATGCTCCTCTTTGTTCATTTTAACTGACCACTAATATATTACTCCCCTCCCCATACCAAAGCTTCTAGGACTGTATCCTTAAGGACTTGTCCCCTACATCCATGTACAAAATATACCCTCAATACTGCAGAGTATTTGTTACTACATGGGAAGTGCAATTGAAGTGCTATCAGTGTCAGAGAAGGGAGGAGTCACTTCCAATGACTGTGACCCAGAGTTGGTTTCATGGATGATGTGATCTATGAGATGAGTTTTAAGGGATGGATGAAGAATGGGTAGTTGAATTTTTGGCAAGTGGAAACAGAGGATGGGGAGTGTGAGGGAAAACAATCCTCTTCTCAATAATTCTAAGGAACTCAGCAGCAATGTGACAAAAGCTCTTTTATTTCCTTCTTGTGAGGAGGCACTCTAATGTGCAGCTAGTGGGTGCAAAGAAAGGGGGCTCGAAGGCCCTGTTTTAAACCCTAGTCCCTAACGCGAATGGACCCTCCCCTTTTTCATCATTGGTCCAATTACTCAAGGGTTACAAACTACACAAAAACTAACTAATCAGAACACAGTATTACCATCCGTCTTCCTTATATGGGCATAACTCGAGACTGGACCTTATTCTTCCTTATATGGACACCACTCAGGAGTGGACCTTATTGAGACCAGGGATCCTTGAAGCATGTGATTTTGTAAGCCAGAGAGGGAGGAGGGGATCTGAGACCTTTGTCCTAAAAACAGGTCAGGAGGAATATGATTGACTGTTATATCCTCATTGAGAGGAGACAACTATCCATTTTCTCACAGGGAGGGTATTCTATGAGGTGAAAAAAAATATGAGTAAAGGCATGGAGAAAGGAAATGTTATGGGCGCAGAGCACCCCAGAAGTTCTCTGGGGGCACATAAAGGAATCTTCTCCATGAGAAACTAAACCAGAGGACAGATACACCTAGAGAGATAAGCGGAACCAGTTCAGACTGAGCTAGCTCTGTGACCCCCACCCTTCATTCTAGTCTCTCTCAACCCTAGGGTGATAAGATTAGGTGTGGCTGCTTCCTTTGTGTCCTGAAGAGATGGCTTGGGAGATCTGCAGCCACCCCTCACCCAACTCCTCCAGCCACCACCAGTGGGGGATGGTCCTCCCTCACTAAAGGAACTTTCCACAGTCAGATGGTCACCCCCATCAGTCCTCTATAAAAGTACCCGCCAGTCTCCTGCTCAAGGAGATTGGTATCTCAGAGCCACGCTCTATGCCTCTCTCCCCATGGAAAATCCAAAGATTTCTTTCATGGTTTCCCTTCCCCTCCCTTCCCTTGCCCCTAAATAAACTACCATCTTATTCTAACTGCTTTTGTGTGCAAGAGAGTGAAATTCTTTAAAGAGGAATTCCTAAGAACCCCTACTCCTAACCCAAACCCCGTACCCATTTTCCCCCATGACAGAAGGGAAAGGAAGAGAAGGAAAGGGGTGGGAAGAATATGTGTGTGTGTCTGTGTATACACACACGCACAATGTATACATAAACATACACATATATACAGAGAGATGTGTATATATATATACACATATACATGTATGTGTGTATATATCTATATCTATCTATCTATCTATCTATCTATCTATCTATCTATCTATCTATCTATCTATCTATCTATCTATCTAAATATATGTAAAGCAGGGAGAAGAGGACAGAACCCTAACCTCTCCACCAAATACTGCACTTCCTCTGTGTCCATGTTTGCTCATCTTCATGTGAGTGTGGTTCTCTGGTGGTCAAGAGGCAGCTGTTGGGAGACTGTGACTGTAAGGAAGAATTCTGCAGGTTTCAATTCAGTTCCAGCAATGTGGTTAGTTAGATGAGTGTGAAGACTTGTAAGGAATATTTCAAAGGAATGATAAATTAGAATGATGCCTTCATCAGTGTTCATCATTGGTGACTGTGAGCAACCCTGCATTTCCTAAGTATTTATCTTCCTGGTGGTCCTCCTCCACATGGAGATAATCCTCTCCCAATAGAACTGATAGAGATTCATATCAGTGAGTCAACTAGCATTTATTAAGTACTATGAGCCGGGTTCTGTGCTAAGCACTGGGGATACCCAGTCCCTGGCCTCAAGGCCTCCTGCAGAAGGTAGAATTTGTTCTGAGTCTTATAGTGTCGAGGAGAGAGAGCATTTCAGGTCAGGAAGACAGCCAATGAAAAGGCATCGAGTTGGAAGATGACATGCCTAGTGTGAGGAAGAGCAGGAAGGCCACTGCTGTTACCATCTACTCTGGTAGAATAGCAAGAGTCCTTGTCTTAGAATCTAGAGACCTGGGTTCAAATTCCGACTGTCAGTTTGATAATTTTTGTTTTTACATCATCTACATTTCCCAGTTTCTCCCTTCCCCTCCTAGAGATACTATTATTGCCATTAAAACTTTTTTTGACCAGAGTTTGCAACATTTGTATTAATTTGGTTTGTAATTTGTCCATTTGATATTTTTAAAAGGAGAAATTAAGTGTATTTAGCTTTACCATAAAGTTCTAATTGAATGTAAAAAGCAGGAAGGATTTCTAAAATGTCTAATGAAAAGGAAATGGGAAAAGAGCAGCAAATTGCTAGTTTGGGATGATGTGAAGAGCTTAGGGTTGGGACTGATCCCTGCCTCATGCGTTAAAACATGTTCCTATGTAAGAGAGGTGGATCCATATGGGTTGTCTAAGTGTATAGGATCACCCTATAGGGGACAGGGATAGATTCTTTGAAATTTCACCCACCCCTCCCCAAAGGAGACTATGCTTTCAACCTCAGCAGCAAGAGAAGAACTGTTACTGGGCACTTGCCCCTTCCCTTGTCTATCTCCAAGAGGAATATCAGGCTAGAGTTATATTTATCTGTCTCTTCAAATATTGGTAGTCTAGGCGTATAAGTCTGAATCAGAAGGAAAGTTACTTCTCTGGTGGCTCTTAAGGGGAAGGGGACCCCTGAACTTATATTTGCCTGCTTAGGTCTTTCTAAGCAGACACTAGTTACATAATAGACCCCCATGAATAGTAAATAGTGAATAAACCCATTTATCCAAGCAAAACAACAGTCAGAAACTGGATTCTACAGGTTAGAATAAATCAGAACATGAACAAGAATAAATGAGCTCTTTAGCTGGAAGTTAAAGGAGCCAAAGAGGCCCATTCTAATATCTCTAGGCTATAAGCTAGAGGTGTAGAGGAGCTGCTTTCTTCTACAAGTCTGCAGCTAGATGGTCCAGTGGATGGAGTGCTGGGCCTGGAGTCAGGAAGACTTGTCTTCATGAGTTCAAATCTGGCTTCAGACACTTAGTAGCTGTATGAGCCTGGGTGAGTCACTGAACCCTGTTTGCCTCAATTTCCTTATCTATAAAATGAGCTGGAGAAGGAAATGGCAAACTGCTCCAGTATCTTTACTAAGAAAACCCTAAATGGGGTCATGGAGAATTGTACATGACTCAACAACAAAAAGAATAGTAATTGACATCTTGACTCTTTGGAATGTCTAAATGGCCCATGATCAGCATTTGGTGCTGCCTTCTTTTACTTCTCAACCTCTCCTTAGAGATCCTGCCTCATTTCTCCAACTACCCGATTGATATTTCCAAGATTTATAGTCACCTTAGAGGAAAATGGAGCTGACAATAGGAACTCTTCTCTTGAAATTGGAGATTGGCAGCATCCTGCTCCCTGGGCACTTTTTTTGTGTGTGAGCTCAAAGGTTGGCAGGATTAGTGGCAAAGAGGAATAGATAGCTTCAGTGAGAGAATGCCCCTAGTCTGGCGTTGCTTGACTAGAGTTGGGATGCAAGGAAAACTGTATCTCCTATAAGATAAGGAAAAGTCTAGAGGCTTGTCACCCTCCTCTACTGTCCAGGTATTGACCAAGGATGCATTGAAAGACTGAGAAAGATTTACTTCTGCAGTTGGTTTTGACCTTTTCTGAGACAGCTTCCTAACACTGTCCAGTAGATAGTAACACCAGATATAACTCCTCTGGGATGAAAGAGAACCTGGCAGAGGAGCTACACCTGGAGATACCCACTTGGAGCAGCAAGAAAAGGACTCTGACCACTAAGGACTACAAGTGGACTCTGAATCTCTATAGGGCTTTGGAATAGGGTTGTGTATTGGGGGTGGAGTATGTTTTCTAAGTGTTCTGTTTTCTTTCCTTTGCTCCTTTCATATGTTTTTCCTTTAATTTTGTGAACTGTTTATGAGGAAAATCAGTGTCAGGTGTTTGTATTATGTAGTGATTTCCCCATACTTCCTGGGTGGGTGCTATAAGTCAGAGAAGCGAGAAATCCCCAAAGGGAAACTGGAACCCTTGTGTTGTGAAAGCCTTTGACCTGAAGGTTATATGTTCTTGGTACCATCATCCTTCTAGTCACTTAGGCTCAAAATTTGTCATCTTTAATTCTTCCTTCTCCCTTATTACCCCTTCCCCATATCCATTCATTTTCAAATCCTATTGATTCTACCTTCATAATATGTCTCATCTATTATTTCCTTTTTATCCTCATTGCTAAACTATACTGCTCTCTGTTCCTAGATCTAAGCTTTTTACTCTTCTGTTTCTGGACAGCTCATCTCTAAGGTAGGGAATATATGTGTGTGTGTACATGTGCATGTATACATACATACACATACTCTAACTCCAGTTTCTGGTTGCTGTTTTGCTTGGATATATACATGCACATACATGCACACATACATCTATACATATATACCCATATACACACATCCAGCTATACATATGTAGCCATTCCTTTTTTCTCTGATAAAAGAATAAAATCTGCCTCTTCAATCAATGCTCAGGTCAAATGCTTTCTCTCATCCAGCAGCTGAATATTGTCTCTCCCTTTTCAAAGTTTCTTAATTTGTCCTTTAATTCACATTCTACCGGGGTAGCTAGATGGAGCAGTGGATAGAGCACCGGCCCTGGAGTCAGGAGTACCTGAGTTCAATTCTGGCCTCAGACACCTAACACTTACTAGCTGTGTGACCCTGGGCAAGTCACTTAACCCCAATTGCCTCACAAAAAAAAAAAAATTCACATTCTACCTTGGCTCATTGTTCTCAATGTAGATGTAAGGTTATTGAGGACAATATCTGTTATTTTTTCATCTTTATATCCTTTACTGTAAATAGTGTCTTTCATTATCTGGGGATGAGCTTGGATCTTCTTTCATTGACATAGGGAATGGGATCCCAGTGAGGATACTACCTTTATGCATGGAGAATGGCATCTTCTCTGTAACTTATTATAATCTTAAAGAGTCACTTGATGGTACTGAGAAGTTAAGGGATTTGCCCAAGTTCTCACAGTCAGGATGTGTCAGAATCAGGATTTGAATCCAGTTCTTCTGTATTTGGAAGCCAGCTCTTTATCCACCACACCACAAACCCTCTCTTCCTGCACATAGTAGTTACTTAATAAATGCTGTCTTTATTGGCCATTCTGAAAAATTTGATCATTTGGTGGATATACATTTTAGCTGAGTTTTGTCGTTTTAGGGGTTGGGCAATGGTACCTGGCTTGGTCATATCAGGGGCTGGGCTGGGTGAGAGCCAGCTAAATGCTATGGTCTGATAGCAACTAGTAGTTTGAGAGCGGGAGTTGGAAGAAGGAACTCGCAGGTCAGTAGGTCTGGAGCAAGCCGAAAGTCTTAAAATCAGGTAGTTGGCAAGGTTTAGAAGACCAAACAGATCTCAGAAATTAAGGCAGGTAAGGTTGTTTGAAGTAGAATCCTAGTTAACAGAGCACATCTGTCTAAGTCTTATTCTAAGGCAAAAGCTTTTTGTCTTCTGCCCTTAGCTTGCTATTATCATTCTTGTCCAGGCGGGGTGTGGTTTCAGGATCTTGGCTTGCATATATGGGAATAGTGGTTGCAGATGGTTTAAAAAAAAGAAAGAAAGAAAGAAAGAAAGAAAGAAAGAAAGAAAGAAAGAAAGAAAGAAAGAAAGAAAGGAAGGAAGGAAGGAAGGAAGGAAGGAAGGAAGGAAGGAAGGAAGGAAGGAAGGAAGAAAGAAAGAAAGAAAGAAAGAAAGAAAGAAAGAAAGAAAGAAAGAAAGAAAGAAAGAAAGAAAGAAAGAAAGAAAGAAAGGAAGGAAGGAAGAAAGGAAGAAAGAAAGAAAGAAAGAAATGGTGTAGACAATAGCTGCTGTAACGGATGGGGAAACAAGAGGAAGGAAGACTGATAGGTATGCCCTCTATTCTCTAATGGAGGGAATTTCAGAGAGAAAGGGATATGATACCCTCTGCCTAGTGCTTCCTGATGGAGACCCAGACTCACACTTTGGCTTGGAGTTTCCTGGTCTGTGCTTTGCAGGCAGATGTGTTAAGGAAAGCAGGTTGAGAATGGGCCTCAGAGAAAGGGATTTTTCTGATCAAACCAGCTTCACCTTTCTGGAAATTGCCTGAGGATTAGCATCAGCGTCCCCAGAGTCTATTAGACAAGTTAGCTTGACCCTTTGTTATCCATCCACACATACGAACATTTCTACCTACTCTCTCTCTTCAGCCATTTAAAAATTGCACCCCCAGTTTAGTCCTGGTCTCTGAGAAATTCTTGTCTTTTGCACAGCAGATACGAATACAAAATTTTCATACTTAACCTGCATGTCCCCTGCTCCCACCACTTCCCTCTGAAAGGTCTTGCCTCTTATGAACATTGTCCTCATTGAACCAGAGGAATCATTAACCATCACATAACAAATGATCCCTCTTTTCTAGAGGTCATAGGACCTTATTCACTAGAGATCAGCTCTCCATTATACTCATGCTATTGTTTAGTCATGTGGCCCAAACCAAAATGTTTATGATTCAGTGTCTGCAGTTTCATATTCATTCAACTCTTCTTCAGTTCATAGACTTCAAGATCATACAATACCCACTATGACGAATAAGGTTATTGTGAAGAATCACAGAACTCAATGCAATCTTCAGGTGTTATTTAATCCCTTCCCCTGTCTCCAGGTATGGCCATTCCTCACTTACCCCAGGCTGGTGGCTCGATTTTATCTTAAATATCTGTAAGTATGATATAATTGATCTTTGTATCCCCAGTGCCGAGCATAAGTTTGCACATGGAAGGGCTTAACGAATGTTTATTGAACTGGATTATGGAGCCAAAGAATTTCAGAGTTGGAAGAGAGCTCTGCAGCCATCCAATAGAGCCCATAACCAAAAAAGAATCTTTTCTATGGGGTGAGTGACAAGTAGTCATGCAGCCTTTGCTTGAAAACCTCCAATGAGGCAGAACCCTGCCTTCTCATTCTACTCTTGGATAGCTCTAATGGTAAGGAAGTTTTCCATTACATAAAGAAGGAATTTGCCTCTTTGCAGCTTCTACCCATCAATCCAAGTTCTGCTCTGTGAGGCCAAGCAAAATAAGTCTAATCTCTCTTTCACAGGATAGCCCTTCAAATACTTGAGGACAACTATCTCCTATTCCCTTCCCCTGGTCTCCTCTTCTCAGACTAAACATCTCCCAGTCCTTCAGCTGATCTTCTTAAGGCATAGACCTGAGGTCCTTCCCAACACTGGTTGCCATATTCTAGATACTCTCCAAGTTTACTGTTGTTCTTACTAAAATGTAGTGCCCAGAACTGAACAGGATATGCCAGATGTAATCTGAAGAGAACAGTATATAGCAAAACTATTACCTATTTTTTTTTTCCTGGAAACTATGCCTCTCTTAATGCAGCACAAGTTCTCTTTAGCTTTTTTTGGCTGCTATATCACATGATTAATTCATATTCAACTTGCAGTCCATCAAAAATACCTAGATCTTTTCAGTCAAACTATGATTTAACCATGCCTCCCCATCTTAAATTTATCCTTTGTTTTTTAAATTGGGAGATGTTGGTTCAATTTGACAATATTAGGGCTAATCAATATCTGCTTTTAGGTCTGATAAATTCCCAAGTCAAGCTCTTCTTATTCCCTGGGAACTGTGAACATTGCTCTTATGGATGAATTGACTTTTGGATGCCCATGGCTAAAAGACTATAAAAGCATGATCTATCTACACTTGAGGGAATAATACTACTTAGACGTCAGTCAATCAGTCAAGAAACATTAATTAAGTGCTTACTATGTGCCAGTCACCATGCTAAGCTCTTGGGATACAAAGAGGTCAAAGTTTATTCCTCCCCCCCAACAATCTAGATTCATATTTAATGTTGATGAGACTGGTGAGTGTTTCTGACAGTGGCTTATGAGGGATTTTCTTCCTGGTTCAGACATGAAGGCTGCACAAGGACTCCATGTGGTCACATGTGTTAAGATCCTATCATAAACCTGCCCTGATAGAGATTAGAGAGCACCAAAATAGCTTGTAACAAAAAAATCCATGGGAAAGAATTAGAAAAATGGTTATGAATGGTTACCAAATAAGAAATAGGTTTAGAAACTCCTGGCATGTATATTTTTGATGAAGGAAAGACCAGAAAAAGAAGGTATAATAGTCCAGGTTTACTTTGCTCCAGAATAGTGTTTAGTTCTAGGTTCTATATCTTAGGTAAGATTTTGACAAGCCGTAGTAACATGGCCAGAGAAGGATGATCAAGATGGTGAGATGACAAGAGACCATGCCATGTGAGTGTTAGCTGAATGAAATGGGGATGTTTAATGAAGGAGAGATGACTTGGTAGTTGGGGTGAAGTGGGGTGGGGAGAGGGGGCAAGATAGTCATCTTCAAGTACTTGAAGGGCTCTCATTATGAGTAGCCGCAGAAGATAAATCTAGGGATAATGGCTAGAAGCCAAGAAGAGGCACATGAAGGCTTGCTTTTAAAAACAAAACAAGGGGCAGCTAGGTGGTGCAGTGGATAAAGCACCGGCCCTGGATTCAGGAGGACCTGAGTTCAAATCCGGCCTCAGACACTTGACACTAGTTGTGTGACCCTGGGCAAGTCACTTAACCCTCATTGCCCTAAAAAACAAACAAACAAAAAAAAACCAAAAAAACAAGAGGCAGCTAGGTGTCTCAGCGGATAGAGAACTGGCCCTCGAGTCAGGAGGACCTGAGTTCAAATCTGGCCTCAGACACTTAACACTTACTAGCTGTGTGACTCTGGGCAAGTCACTTAACCTCAATTGCCTCACTAAAATCAACAACAACAAAAATTTCCTAACAAATAGAGATACCCCAAAATGGAATGGCTTGCCCTGGAAGGGAGAGTTTCCTATCACTGTAGTTCTTTACATAAAATGGTGGTGGATTTTCAATTGTTGGGGATGTCCTAAGGAGGATATGTGTTCAAGGACAGATTAGACGACATGATCTCTGAGGTTCATTTCAAGTCTGAGATTTTGTGACTCTTTAACACATGCCTTGTCATCTTCTGAAGCTGTAAAGTCTTAGATTGGTAGTCATTCTTACTATCTAAGATTATTGGGAGCTATTAGAATGGCTGTTGCACAAGCAATCCCTTCAAGGTTTAGGGGAGCAGAGCCTAAAGAATCAAAGAAAAGTTTAACCAAACACTCAAAGAAATGGGTTTGCTGAAGAAAGCAGAAACTACCTAGCTATAAAATATTCCTATAAATTCAACAAGGTGTAAGGGGGAAGACCTGTGCTGCCCTAATTATGCCAATTAGGAATAATTATGCCAAGGGTGGCATACCCTCCAATACTGAGATACCAGAGAAAGAGAGGCTTGGTTATTAATTGGTTTTATCAGGGTTAATTAGGTTAATTGGGGGAGTATACTTATAAGAGGTCAGTTGTCCTAGCTAGCAGGAGGACAAAGGAGCATCATGGATCCCCACACCAATCCCTGTCCTGGTATTATATAGAAATGAAATAAAGAAGGCATAGTGCCAGGGTTGGCCCAGGATCAAATGCAAGTTTTCCCATGGGATAGTTAGAGCTTCTTTTGCTGTTTACATTTACTCAAGGTGGTTTATAGTCTATGTGAGACTTTGAGGTCTCACAGAGTGGGGTAAGCTCTGGCTACCACTGTAGACAAGGAAGCATATCAGAATTGTTATGGGAAACCTTACTGGTACTACTCAGCACTGCATTCATACACTATACCTACTAAAGCTAAACTCTCTAAACTCGTGGGAGGGACTCACGGGGTGAAGATTTAGTGATCTCAATTCAATATGTTGAGATTTGATCCATTTGGTTTTTTGTTTGTTTGTGGGGCAATGGGGGTTAAGTGACTTGCCCAGGGTCACACAGCTAGTAAGTGTCAAGTGTCTGAGGCTGGATTTGAACTCAGGTCCTCCTGACTCCAGGGCTGGTGCTTTATCCACTGTGCCACCTAGCTGCCCCACATTTGGGGTTTTAATCCTCTTATGTAAGATAGAGAAATTGGGTAGCTGAGGTGGGAAGAAGGCCCTAGTTAATGACCTCCCTCCTTTCTGAGGCACAAACACAGCCCTTGAATTACAGAAGAACTGCAGAGCTGTTTGTTCTGTCATAAATAAAGGACATAGTGACAAAGTGACTTAATGGATGAAGGGCTGGGCTTGGAATCAGGAGAATTGGGCTCAAATCATAACACTGACACCCTGGACACCTAGATGTGTCTCAGGTAGCTCTCTAGACTTATCTACCAAGTCATTTATCAGTGACTGCTGCTCCCGGGCTTCTGGTATATACTAAGTAAGGGCAAAAGGCTCTTTCTGGGATATCCTCTGGGGAGTCCTTGAACTTCTAGCTGGTGGTATTAACTTCTGTGCACAATGGCTTAACTCTGCAGAACAAGCAGTTTGTGGGAGCATAGCTTTAGAGTTAGAAGGAACTTCAGATATCATCTAGCCCAACTCCTTCCATTTATAGTTGAGGCAACTGAAGTCCAGAAAGGAGAAATAGTTTTCCTAAGGTCACACGACAAAGCTGGCACTTGAGCTCAGGTCCTCTCACTCAGTTTATTAGCCAAACAGTCAACAAGCATTTATTGAGTGCCTACTATGTGCCAGGAACTGTACTCTGTACTGGGGATATAAATACAAAAATGAAACAATCCCTTCTAAGGAGGGAAACAACCAGGACATATAAACATAATGTAGAGTTTAAAAAGAGAATAAACAGAAATAAACACAAAATAGTTCCAAGCATGAGGGGCAGGGGGCAGGTCATATAAAGGCCCAGAAGTTCTAAATGCCCAGCTTTTTCTGCCATACCTGGCTGCATTTTTGATGCCAGGACAATATCTTTGATTCCTTTTGCTGAGGCCTAATTCAGACTGAGATATTCAGAAGTGACTTCAACACATAATTTACCAAGATGGATGGAACGTGGGTTGTTTTTTATTTTTGATTGTTTGTTTTGCAGGGTTAACTGACTTGCCCAGGGTCACACAGCTAGTAAGTGTCAAGTGTCTGAGGTCGGATTTGAACTCAGGTCCTCCTGAATTCAGAACCGGTGCTTTATCCACTGCGCCACCTAGCTGCCTCCTGAAACATGGGGTTTTAAGGAGAAGATTAGACCTCTGTCTGCCTGTAGAGTAAGATAACATGGGGTCCTTCTCTTGGTCATCAATAGATGACCTTTTTGAGTTGCCAAAAATTTTTGACTTTGAGAACCTTGACTCTGTCTCTGGGTCCAGCACAATTTTCCTCAAAGCAAAGCAAACTCTTTCCCGAGGACTGAAGTTGTGTTTCAGCAGCCATCCGCTCCAGCACACCTGGGCCAACAGGGCCCCTCCGGAGTAGCCGCTCAGAGGTACCTCCATTATTTATAGCATAGTGGCTCACAAATGTACTTAAGAAAAAAGGGATGATCTATTTTGTACATGCTCCTTAAAGGTATTCCATTTTAGCTCCAATTGTAATTTTTACCTTTTCCTGTAGAATTTATTGACACAGTGCCTAGCTCAGCCCTAATTTTTTGCATCATCCTTTTGTCTGCAAGCATACTCACCAGCCGCTTAATTTGTCATAGCCCTGGAGGTATCAAAACTAATGAGCTTTGTTTGAATAGACTTTTTCCAGTTCATCTAGCACACTTTGGGGTAATCATTCAGTTTCTGTTTGCTTCTGATGTGAGGCATTGTGGGAAATATAAGAAAATAATGGTTAAAAAAAAAGCAGTATAAATTGTTAACAGCCGCACTTTCCGCAAAGCCCTAAAGATGTTATTTTTTTAATTTCACTATTTATTGAAGTATTGAGAGTACCTTAAGTACAATCATTACAATATAAAATCAGAGGAGAATCTGATAAAACGCTATTTTTCAATTAGCCTAGAGTTTCTACCTTGCTTTCTCTCTCTCTTTTTAAAAGGAGTTCATAGCTAACAAATCTTTAAACAATCTACCCTCTTAAGATTTGGAAGTGGACAGATAATAACCGTGAATACATAACCGTGTGCTAGGATGGAGGATTTAAAAATCTATTACTGGGATTACATACAGGAATGCTTTTTATTGGTCAGACAGTTGCAGTTTCGTTTTTATAAAGCAGTTCTCCATACTCCAAGTGTGTATTTGAAGAACTTCCAAGGTGGGATGCAGAAGTGTGAGATGCATAAGCAGTTCTGGAAAGTGTCGGATGCTCTGTGTGACACCTGCTTTTAATCTCCACTTCCTAGGTAGATTTATCCTCCGTGCCAATTAGGGCGACAGTTTCGGTAGGAGACTGTTTAAATTTTTTTTTTAATTTTTGCCCCTTCTGTTTGAGAATACCATGTCTTTAACTCTGTTGAAGTTTTCAATGACAGAGGAAGAGATTGGGTGGTGAGTGCAGTTTAAGCTCATGAAAGGAAGGATTCAGCAGAACCTAGAGTTGGTTTTAACTCTTCAAAACGGCTTCTCTATTTGGTAGCTAAGTGGCCTAATAACCTTTCTAAAAAAAAACTTTGTAAATGTCAAGGATTAAAGATGCTGCACTCATGTGGGGGCCTGCTTCCTGCTGGCATCTTTGAAATAAAATTTTTTAAAAGGGGAAACATAAGATCTTCCTTGGGTTACTTAATGATGACCCTTCTTCCGTGTTGGTGGCACAGAGGACAGTTTGTTGGAGTGTGGACATTTCCATTCATTCCATAAGGAATTACTAAGCACCTACTAAGTTCCAGGAACTGTGGTAGGTACTGGTGACACAAAGACAAAAATAAAATAATTTATTTCTGTCTGATGCCAGCATAGGCTCTTAAATTCCTCCACTGAGGCCTAAGCTAGATGAAGATATTCACAAATGATTTGGGGCAGGGAGGTTGGGGAGGGACACAGGATGGATGAGTGATGCTCAAAAATGAAAGATGCAAAGAAAAACAATTCCAACGAGGAGGAAAAATGGGAGTTGTCTGAAGAAAGCAATTTGGATTCACAGGGAACTCACCAAGCAACTTAAATTTTTTTTTTTAAAAAAGGCACAGAAAAGTAAAATAAGGTCAGATAACAGAAGATGTTTATAAAAGCTTGGCATGCACCTGTAAAAATAATGGGCCAATGCTAAAGCTCAGAGTGAGCTGAAACTGTGGAGGGAAGTTAAGGTTGTTTGGGTTTTTTTTGTTTGGTTTTTTTTTTTTTGCACTGGAAATAACAGAACCAAATTGATTAATATAGAGTTGGTACTGAAGGTAAAGTAAGAGATCACTTAGTTGCTCTTAATAAATTCAAAACATTTGGGCCAGATGAACTATATACTTACATTCTGAGTGAACTAGCAAATGTGATTGCTTTATGAGTGTACAGCATAGCAGTTATTTTGAAAAAGATCTGTCAATTCTAGTGGACCACCAGTTCAGTGCGAGCCAGCAAGGGGATGTGGCAGGCAAAAAAAACTAATGCAATATTAGGCAGCATTAGTAAGGACAGAGGTTCCAGGAATAGGGAGCTCATAGTCCTACTTATTCTCCCATTGCCAAAACTCACCTGGATTATTTTGTTCAGTTCTGGATACTCTAATTTAAGGATGTTAAGAGGAAGGCAACCAGGATGATGAAGAGTATCCAAGTCATATCGGGATCATTTGAAGGAACTAGGAATGTTTAGCCCAGAGAGAAGACTGGGGTGGGGTGGGGGAGCATGACAGCTTTCTTCAAGTATTTGAAGGATTGTCATGTGGTAGAAGTAGAGACTTCTGTTTGGCCTCAGAACAGAGAGCTTGGGGCCATTAGTAGAGACTGGAAAAAAGACTAAATTTGGGCTTGATGCCAGGAAAAACTTCCTAACAATTCGAGCTGTCCAAAAGTCGGATGGGCTGCCTCAAGGGAGAGGGGGTTTCCCCCAGTCCTTGGAGGTCATCAGGCAGAGGCTAGATGATGACTAGTGGCTTAGGTTGTAGTGGAGATTATGTGTGTAGGTTGAATTGGATGAGGCCTCCCTTCTAATTCTTAGATGCTGTGATCCTCTCATTCTACTCTCAAGGAAAAAGAAATTCTACAATGCCAGAGTTGCAAGATCCTGTGTTTGAGGAGTTAAAGATCGGGACTTGAGTCTTCAGAAATCTTTTGGGTCAGATCCCAGCTCTGCAAGAGCCACCTCTCTAACCTCAAGGGACTTAGCTCATCTCTCTGGGCGTCAGTCCACTCCCCACCTTGCCCTTTCTCTACTCTGGGCGGGATTAGACCTAAACTCTCCTGTTTTGTCTTCTTGTTGTTTTAAGATGTTCAGGTAAGTAAATTGTGTAACTTCTCCCAAGTGACTTTTCTTTCTTTTTAAAAAATATTTTATTTTTTCTAATTACATGCAAAGACAATTCCAAGATCCTTTTCTAAAGTCTAACTACCAACACATTTTTTTTTGGGGGGTGGGGGACAAGATCTTTGATTTCTTTGGCATGGAGATCTCCCAGGGAGGAAATTCCCTCCATCAGTGCAGATCAGCCCCTCTCTGCAACTTACAGTCTTAGTCATCTGCAAGTACTGGGAGGTTGTGATTTGCCTATGTTGGAGGAAGAACTTGAACCCAGGTCTTTCTGACTTCAAAGCTAGCTTTTTCTCCACTATAGCTCTCTTCTTCTGGGTCTGAAGCCCCAGTGCCTTGTCCTTCATTTTCATCTTGATGGCTTTCTGTAGAGTCCTTTCTCAGTTCTTCAGTTTCAGAGCCTGGACTTCAGGCTGAATCTTTAGACCAAGAATTTGAGTCTCATAGAAAAATGACATTCCTGAACCTACATGGAATCACAGGAGGAGTTGGAAGGGAATTTAGAGATCATTTAATCAATCCCTTCATCTGGCAGATGAGGAAATGGAGGCCAAGAGAGATATTAACTTGCCCAAGGTCACATAGATAATAACTAGCAGCACCAATGGGATTTGAACTCAGGTGCTTTGATCTCAACTTTACCAGGATACCTAACTCCATCAATTGTATGTATGTATTTGAACAGTCCCCTCTCCCTTTATAAATCTCCCTTCAAAAGGGGGTGGGAGGAGTGAGGATGAGGAAAACAAGAGAACATTTGACTCTTGGCTCCTAGCCATGTCCTGCATCCTTCATTAATCTTTGAAATTCTCCTGACTATTGCTTAAAGAACAATGACAAAGTCAATCCATGGGAAAACTAATTGGAATCTGGATCTCTTGCAGGTGTTCCATTCTTTTCAACGATCCCGAAGTGCTTCTTAGAACACTAAACTTCAGCAAGGCTGGGGGGATGCTTGTATGTCATAGAAAGGCAGAACGAGATGGTTTGTGGGTGATTGAAAAGGGTTATTTTTACACTGAAATTTACTTTCTTTTACAGCATTTTGTCTTTGTCTTCATTTGAAGGGAAGAAGGAGTAGGCAGTTGTTTCAGTTCCATCTCACTAGTGAGATGTACACACGTGGCTAGAGGTGCTACTGGGAACTCAATAGCCCTATGCCCCCAACCTAGGAATTAAGTAGGGAGAAGGGTAGGAGGCAATGAGTAGGGGTAGAAGAGTCAGTGCTGACTAAATCCCTTCTTTTCTAGTTCAGCGAGTGGCAAGCAGCCAGGTGTTCCTTTAACGTAACCCTTTATCTGTCCCAACAAGGACAAAGCATATTCTGCAGAGAAAAATCTTTGCTGGCAGTGCAGTTTCTCTTTTGAAGGAGAAAAAACCCCAAACCTGGGGCTCTGGGTGGGGACTATATGAGCAGAAATCTTTCTTGAGTTTCCACTCAAAATGTTCGGGTGTGGTTTTATGGGCATAGTACTGGGGGAGGAGACAGTGGAACAATGGATATAGAGTTAGGGTTAACTGGAGTTAAGAGTAAGAAGACTGGCTACTTTTTCTCTATATCACCATTGGTGTTCGATTAAATTCAATTGAACAAGAATTTTAAATGGAGCTTCAAAGATATAGGAAATATTTCCTGTTCTCAAAGAGTTTATATTTTGCAAGTCAGTAAACATCTTTGGACCTCAGTTTCCTCATCTATAAAATGAGGTTCACAATACTTGTACTATCTATCTCATGGGGCTGTTGTGAAGATCAAAGAAAATAAGGAAGATTTGGGGGTGTCGTGCTGCTTGCAACAAATAAATTATAAAGCCTGCAATTTGCCTTTTTTGTTCCTATTCATTAGCATGGGAGACAAAAAAGAATCCTTAGGATTGATATAGCTGGCTGATCCCAGACCCAGGCAACCTTTGGTTTATTGAAAGAGAAGCCCCTAAGATGATTCCGAAAAGGATATAGTTTGGAAATTGGTTATTTACAAGATTTTATAAGCACTTTCTACCTGCAAGTTCGGTAGAGCAAAGAAAGCCTTACCCATGGTGAGTAGGAAGACAATTTAAAAAAGGATAAACTTAAAAATACTTTAAAAAATTTTAAAAATTTTAAAAATTAAAAAAAGGGCAGCTAGGTAGTGCAGTGAATAGAGCACCAGCCCTGGATTCAGGAGGACCTGAGTTCAAATCCGGCCTCAGACACTTGACACTTACTAGCTGTGTGACCCTGGTCAAGTCACTTAACCCTCATTGCCCAGCCCCGCCCCCCCCCAAAAAAAGAGAATAGTTTTTTAAAAAACCACTGGCTCTGGTGCCACAGACCTGAAGTCCTAGCTGGTAGGGAGACTGAGGCTGTTGGGTCATTTGAGGTTGAGAGGACCAAGCTCATTAGATATCTATACTAAGTCTGGCACTAATATGGTGAACCCCTTGGAGTTGGGGGGAGGGCAACAAGATACCTAAGGAAGGGATACCTATCCCATGTTGGAATCAGAGGAGGTCAAAACTTCTGTGCTAATCAGCAATGGGATTGGACCTGTCAATGTCTGTTATACTCCCAGTCTGGGTAAGATAAAGAGACTCATTCTAAAAAAAGTGATAAAAAAAACCTAAGTTAACAACAGTAAGTATACTATTCACACAGTCAGTATCATGGTATTGGCAGGCCATGGTGACTCCTAGATGCTTTTTTGTTGTTGTTTTAGTGAAACATACCTAAGACATCTTTAATTTTCATAGGTATGACTGAGGATTATTGATATTCTTTTGGGACGACTAATCCGGGGTCAGTAAGCTGTTGGATAGCTACTTGAAGGCAGAAATGATTGTTCATGTTCAGTTCCTAGAAGCCCCATCTAAGTGTCCAGAACCACAAATGGGATTCCTATGGCTGTACTTTACAATCCACACAGGGTCTTTATTCTCCTGTTTTCCCCACAAAGAATGACTTCAGTGCCAAACGTGTACCTTGTTGTCATGGTGGCTTCTAGGACCTAACTCCATTTGAATCACAGCTCAACATGCTTCTTTCAAAAGGACCTGATGTGTGTCCTCTGTGTGTGTGTCACCGTCAGCAGAGGCACTCATTTATCTTGCCTCTGACAGGGCAG
This sequence comes from Dromiciops gliroides, assembly GCF_019393635.1. Lineage (NCBI taxonomy): Eukaryota > Metazoa > Chordata > Mammalia > Microbiotheria > Microbiotheriidae > Dromiciops > Dromiciops gliroides. The sequence continues at coordinate 415,675,773 of NC_057862.1, read as the reverse complement.
TTTCCCTATTAATACCCTCTATTGGATTCATCAATCCATCAAGGAAAGCTCATGAAAGAGTCAATAGCATGGATCCCCAATCTGCTATATTGAACCTTAGTTTAAAATGTAGACCAGCCTCCTTCATGCATTTCCTAGTTCTCCCCTCCCCTCCTCCAGAAGGCAAGGAATTGCAGGTGGGAAGTTCTGCTCAAGCAGTTTCCAGGGTGTCCCATGGGGAGACGGGAGGAGGAGGTTTTTCTCTGCTAGGGACGTGCTGATTTTGCAATTATCTAATTTTAATACTAATAATCATAGCTGACATTTGTCGGGTCCTTTAGAGTTTACAAAGCCTTCTCACATCCATTATTTCATTGGATTATCATTGCCAAACCGCTTAACACAGCTAATTAATGGAAGCACAGGAATCAAGGTAGCTTGATTCCCAGTTCAGTGCTCTTTCTACTTGCCGGAAGGCCTGGCCCTATGCTTAGGCAAATCAGGTGGTCACAGACAGTACATGGGATCCTTTACCTTCACATATTCCACTTGCCCTGCTACAGGGTGTAACTTGGCTTCCAATGAAGCCAGGGGCATTTAGTATGCTGTGACATACATTGAACGGAGACATGACTCCAGCCCATTCAGTGAATGTTGAATATGACCTGATACTATTTACAAGTACAAGGGACCTAGTGAGTGGTGCCAGGACTATTATCTCTCCAGGATTAACTCCTGAGAAGTCTTTGAAACCACACTGTTTCTCTCCAAAGAAGCATTCCCTCAGCCTTCACTGTCTCAAAAACTGGAGTTGTATCTACTTCTGCAGATGCAGCAATACTGTATTCAAAAGGCCCTAGGCTTAGTTGGAAGCCTGGTTAAAAGAACATGGGGACAGCTAGGTGGCGAAGTGGATAAAGCACCGGCCCTGGATTCAGGAGGACCTGAGTTCAAATCCGACCTCAGACACTTGACACTTACTAGCTGTGTGACCCTGGGCAAGTCACTTAACCCCAATTGCCTCACCAAAAAAAAAAAAAAAAGAGCATGAACATTATTATTGCTTCCTTGTTTGGGGTGAAGGAATAGTGTCAGCCTGGGAGTGGAGACCCAGGATGCTAAATGGATGTATTGGATACTATGAGGAAGTGGGATATCCATGACAGTGGGGTTGTCTACCCTGATTATATCTATCTCCTTCTTTAAAACTCAAAGGATTCTTGGAGGTGAAAGAAAAATTTGTGCCAATGGGTCCTAAAACCTTTAGGAGGCTGGATCTATTAAAAAGAATTCATTTTCATTGAGATACTCCATTATGGAAAAGATTTGCAAAAATTATTATAATTGACTATTTTCTCCATCAAGGCTAGTGGTACCAACATACTTAGAACCTAAATCACAATCCCTGAGATGGTCATAGAAGAAGTAGAAATGACATTCAAGAGCACAAAAATGGGAAAAGCAAGTGAATTGGAACAAGAATAATGATGATGATGATAATAACAATGACAATAATAGTAATAACAATAATAATGGTGATAACTGGCACTTATATAGACTTTTAAGGTTTGCAAAGCCCTTTTTAAATAATAATAAACATTTTTATTTAAAGTTTTCAGTTCCAAATTTTATCCCTCCTTCCTCCCTGAGATGGTAAGCAATAAGATATAGGTTATACATGTGCAATTATTTAAAATTTTGCCATATTAGTCATTTTATATAAGAAAACATGAATAAAGGAAAAAATGAAAGAAAGTGAAAAATAGCATGCTTCAGTCTGTGTTCAACCAATATCAGTTCTTTCTTTGGAGGTGCATGGTATGCTTCATCATTAGTCCTTTGGGATTGTCTTGGCTCATTGTATTGCATTGTATGGTCAGTCCTTGCAAAGTGCATTTACATCTATTATCTCATTTGATCCTCACAACAACCCTGGGAAGTAGGTGCTATTATTACAGATGAGGAAACTGAGACAGACAGAGGTTAAGTGACTTTTCTAGGACCACAAAGCTAAGTATATATAGAGAAGATCCAGCTGGAGGTGATACAATTGTGATGGCATTCAAACACCAATTTAAAAGGTATCACATGTGGGAAAACTGGGATACTAATCCATTGTTGGTGAAGTTGTGAACTGATCTAGCCATTATGGAGAGCAATTTTGGAACTGTGCCCAAAGGGCTATAAAATTGTGCATACCCTTTGATCTAGAAATATCACTGGAATGTTTATATCCCAAAGACATCCCAAAAAAGAGAAAAAGACCCATTTGTACAAAAATATTTATAGTAGTTCCTTTTGTGGTGGCTAAGTGGAAATCAAAGGGATGCCCATCAACTGGGGAATGGCTAAAGAAGCTGTGATATATGATTGTGATGGAATATTATTTTTCTATAAAATGGCAATCAGGATGATTTCAGAATGGCCTGGAAATATTTATATGAACTGATGTATAGTGAAGTGAGCAGAACCAGGAGAATATTGTGCACAGTGACAATATTGTTTGATGAAGAAATGTGAATGATTTAACTATTATCAGTAATGCAATGATCCATGACCATCCCAAAGGACTAATGAAGAAGCATACTATCCACCTCCAAAGAAAGAACTGATATTGATTGAACCCAGACTGAAACATGCTATTTTTCACTTTCATTTTTCTTTCTATTTTAAAAGTCTTATACAAAATGACTAATATGGAAATGTTTTACATAATTTTACCTGTGTAACACATATCTAATTGCTTCCTGCCTTAGGGAGGGGGGAGAGGAGTAAGGGATAGAATTTGGAACTAAAAACTTTAAATAAAAATTTTTATTTAAAAAAAGGTATCATAAGGAGGTATGGGAAAAATCTCAGACTTTATTGATTCCAAAAAAGTGACCAAGAAACTCCCAACCTATAGGATACTCTCCTATCTATGCAGTCTATTTTTTTTGAGGGGCAATTAGGGCTAAGTGACTTGCTTAGGGTCACACAGCTAGTAAGTGTCAAGTGTCTGAGGCTGGATTTGAACTCAGGTCCTCCTGAATCCAGGGCCTGTTCTTAATCCACTACACCACCTAGCTGCCCCTAGATCAAAAAGGGGAAAAAAGACCTCTTTGTACAAAAATATTTATAGCAACTAATTTTTTGGTGACGAACAGTTGGAAATTGAGGGGATGCTTATCAGTGGAGAATGGCTGAACAAGTTGCATTATGCTTATGATTATGCTGTAAGAAATAATGCACAGGATGCTTTCAGAAAAACCTGTAAAGACTTACATCAGGGCTTCTTAAACTTTTTCCAGTCATGGTAAAGAGAAATTTTGCCTGAGAAATGTTTATCTGACCCCACATATGTCTGTCTGTCTATATGTATATAAAATAGGTTTACATAACCTTTTACTGTTGCCAAATTTGTCGGGACCCCCCCCATTCAGTTATATCACCCCATATGGGGTTGTGACCCATAGTTTAAGAAGGTTTGACTTATATGAACTGATACAGAGTGAAATGATAAGAACCAGAACATTGTACACAGTAATAGCAATATTGTATGATGAAAGATTGTGAATGCCTTAGCTCTTCTCAGCAATGCAATGATCCAAGACAATCCCAAAGGACTCATGATGAAAAATGCTATCTGCCTCCAGGGAAACAACTGATGGAGTCTGAATGCAGATCAAAGAATATTATTTTTCACTTTTTTAAGTTCAAATTTTCTTCTACAAAATAACTAAGATGGTAATATGTTTTGCATGATTGTACACCTATCTCAAATTGCTTACCACCTTAGGGAAGGGGCAGGGGAGGGAGAAAGGGAGAGAATTTAGAACTCAAAATTTTTTTAAAAAGGAATGTTTAAGATTGTTTTTACATGAAATTGGGGGAAAATAAAATACAATTAAAAAATAATCGGGGCAGCTAGGTGGCGCAGTGGATAAAGCACCGGCCCAGGATTCAGGAGTACCTGAGTTCAAATCTGGCCTCAGACACTTGACACTTACTAGCTATGTGACCCTGGGCAAGTCACTTAACCCCCATTGCCCTGCAAAAAAAAAAATAATAATTAAAAAATAATCTTCCTCCTGGAAAACCACTTCAGCTCTGGAACTCTTATGTCTAGTATACACTGTCCCTGGGGCCCTTCCCTCTTAGAGGGAAGGAGAGTTTGGAGGGTGAAGGGCTCATCCCAGAAACTCCATATAAGGCTGGCACCCAGGTAGGACATTCCCATTTCCCATCAGAACACTCCTCTGGACTTCTCCATCATGCCTCCCCTCCAATAGGGGAATTCTCCCTGTCTCTCCTCCTTCAGCTTCCTTTTATGGATTGTCTTCCCCCATTAGAATGTAAGCACCTTGAGGGCAGGCTTTTTGCTCATATTTGTATTCCTTACTCTTAGTACAATTTGGGGCACAGAGTAGGTTCTTAATACATCCTTGTTGACTGAGGGTCACCTATATATGAACTGAGGGCATCCTCAATGATAATATTAGTTGGGAACAAGCAGTCTTTCACAAATGATATTCAACAATGGACCACATCTTTAGCATCTCACAATTGATGGAAAGATGAAGAGAATGTAAGACCCCACTGTGCTTCTTGTTTATTGATTATGAAAAAGCATTCAACTAGGGTGGTGGACAAAACACAGTCTTACTGGCTCTTTTACAATAAGGTGTTTCTCAACTATATATCAAGATCAGTCCAGATTATTTGGAAGATGAAACAACCAAAATAAACCTGTACGGTACGGGTCTCTTCCAGTGATCCTCGGAGAATAGGCACTGACTGAGGCATAAAGCCAGGAGATGTATATTTGCCAAGAGATGTATCACCCCTGTGATGGAGAAGATCCTGCACAGAGTCCATGTTGAGGAGGGATCCACTGTGTAGAATGAGGGTCCCCCGGATGCTCCCCATTTGCGAATGGCATTGTTTTGATTGCAGCAAACCCCAAGACATGGCAGAGCCTCCTGGAAGAGATGTGCAATAATTCAAAATAGTGTGACTCATCCATCCACACAGGAAAGCACAAATGCTTGACATACACATAGTGCCTGCATTTCAATGTGCATCTGAATGCACACTTTTGGAGCTTGTTTAACAGTGTGTATATCTAGGATGGACAATATAGATGTCCCCCAGAGTGGTCTACCAGAATTTGCCTTAACACTCTCCTCTACCTCTTGCAGCAGCCATCCTATTCTATTTTTGGATAACTCTTATCATTGATATGTTCTTTCCATCCAGCAGAAATATGCTTTGGTGCAACTCCCACCGACAGATTGGCCTAGTTCTTCTTCTGAGGCAACACAAAAGAAGCCTAAAGAGGCCTTCAGCTATCATGTTCCTGCTAAGTCCTCTGTTCTCCAGGCTAAATATCTCCAATCTGGCCAATCTTTGTATTGCATAGTTTTGAGGCCCTTCATCATCCTGTTTCCCTTCCTCTGGACTCTTGTCCAGTTTGTTTGTTAATGTCCTTCCTGAAAGCTTGTCCCGTCCTTGCATGTGGTGCAGAGGATAGAGGGCTATCTATCATCAACACTGTCTCTCTAATGCTACTTGGTCCAATGCTGAACAATTTCCCTTCTCAGCACCGCCCCCCAACTGCTGCTCTCTGATCCCCTGACCCAAAAAGCACCAGTTTCCCTGACTATAGCAGTAAACACATCCCCAAGTACCTCTGCACACAGAGATTCCAGTGAAAAAGAAATTTAAAAAAGATACAGGAAGGTAAGACAGAGAATTCCTCCTTGGGCCCTTTTCCTGACAGCTTGAGGCTAGTGATTAGTTTTGAAGCAATATTTTCATCAGGAGTAAGAGGGGTAGCCTGTTCTGAAGCTGATGATTCAGTCTTAGCCAGAGCTCTTGGGGAATTGGGTTCCCCTGTGCCTGGAGAAGAAGGCCTCAGAGGACAGAGCTAAGATCAATGGGTAGAAGTGGCAGGGAGAAAGATTTTGGCTTTATATCAATAAAGATCTCTTACCTATTAGAATTGGCCAAAAGTGGAATGAAAGGTAATGAGTTCCCTGTCATTGGAGATCTTCAAATGAGAGTCAGATAACCACTTGTAGGGATGCTCTAAACAAAGTTTAGGTTGTTTTTTTTAACATTTTTGTCATGTACTTTTTTGGGAAGTCTGATGAGAGATCTATATGCCCCTTCTCAGAATGTTTTTAATGGCATAAAATAAAATACACAGGGTTACAAAGGGAAATCAAAATATTTTTTTAAGTTCATAGAACTCAGGTTAAGAACCCCTGTTCTAAACTTTCCTGGGTGATCTCTGAGATTCTTTTCAACTTAAAGATTCTTTGAAGAACCAGGTCATTGGTGTTACCTCAGATTCACTGTATAGCTTATGAACATGCCAAGAGTTATACTCAGGGGTGTTCTGGTAAATGTTTAACAACTGGCTCTGTAAGAAAAAAAAAGTATAGTGGACATATTTTAGAAATTAATCTTCATCTTTAACATTTACTCCATCATTTTCTTAAGTCTAGACAATCAATAATATTGATAAATCAAGCACTGGTTTATAGCATTTGTTAATTTCCAAAGTATAAATATTCACACTGAAAATTTAACAATCAGCTCTTACAAACTGCAGAATTGCTCCCAGCACACTCCTGGTTACATACACAACCTCCTTCCACATCTCTCCCCTAAAGCAAGGTCACGGATTACAAATAGATTGTAAACCTCTTTTGTAATAAAGCTACGTCCTACAATGCCTAATATAGTGCCCTCCCCTCAGTGTCTGTTTAACTGACTCTGCCTTCCATTCGAATGTGTGTGGTGTAATAATAATAATGATAATGGCTAGCATTTTATATAGTGCTTTAAGGTTTGCAAAGCACTTTACAAATATGATCAAATTTTATCCTCACAATAACTCTAGGAAGTGTTTTTATCCCTGTTTAACAAGTGAGGAAACTGAGGCAGGCAGAGGTTCAGCGACTTCACCAGGGTCACATAGTTACTAAGTGTCTGAGACAGAGTTTGAACTCAGTTCTTCCTTATTCCAGGTCCAGCTTTCCATTTACCAAGGCACTGGTATAGTGCAAAGAACACTAGATGTGGAGTGAGAGGATCAAGATTCGAATCTCAACTGTTACTATGTGATTGGGGGGGGCAGGGCAAGGAGGGTTAAGTGACTAGCCTAAGGTCACACAGCTAGTAACTTCCAAGTGTCTGAGGTCAGATTTGAACTCAGGTCCTCCTGAATCCAGGGCCGGTGCTTTATCTACTGCACCACCTAACTGCCCCCCAACTATGTAATCTTTTGCAAGTTAATTTCCCCCTTCTCACAGCTTCAGTTTTCTCATCTGTAAAAGGAGGGGCCTAGATGAGAGGATCTTTGAAGTCTACTCTAGAGCTGAATCTATGACTCCAGGAAACAAATATTTCCAATGGATTGCACTAGAAGATATTCTCTTGTGGTACCAGACTTTGAAGGCCTTCTGACTTGGAGCAGAAGACTCCCTTCTTCAATCCCAGTATTAACATCCTGAGAGAAACAAAGGAAGAAGCAAAAGTTCTGAAGTGAGGCCATTTTTTTTTTCTAGGGCTGGTAATCAGCAGTGAGTTATTAGTTGCTTTGGAGGGGTGGGAGTCCCTCTCCCCTCACTCAGTCAGCAGTGGATACTGATTGGCATTGGCAGAAAGCAGCTTGAGGGAACCAAGTTGTAGCTAAACACATCTTTCTCTTTCTAATAGACAACACTGAGAACTGTTCAAAGGAACTGGGAAAAGTCTGTAAAGGGAAGTAGAATGTAGATCAACCAGAAAGGGGCCATTAGATTAGGGATGCTTCTAAAGCTTCACACAAACCAGAGAACCTCCCCCTCACATTTGTTTGTCCATTCGTTTCTTCATGCATTCATTTGTTCATTCTTTCATTCATTAGATGTTTATCGAATGCCAGGGAGACCTTGTGCTGAGCCCTGGGGAATCTACAAAGATGAATGAGAGACATTGTCCTTCCCTTCTAGGAATGAACAGTCTAGTAGACAGATATGTAACTAACAGCTAGAGAGGATCCATGCTGAGCCCAGGTTATCAAAGGTCTTGTCTAAGAGGAAGAGTTTGGAGTTCCTTTTCTAGTCTCACCATTGACTTACTATGTGAACCCCTACAAGTTTATTCACTGCTCTGGTTCTCAGTTTATTCATTGGGAAAAGGTCCCTGGAAATAGGGATAGTTGGAGGGTGAAATATGTTCAAGATGCCTTGGGCTATGCCAAAGAAGATAAAATCCTTAAATTTTATTACTTCTATGACTTGTGCTGAAATGCTGTGCTTGAGTGAATACCTGGACGCCTCCTTCAAACATCTAGTCAGGGGTCAAGATGTGGGTGGCCTGCAATGCTTTTGTAGACTTTTTTTTTTTGGCAAGGCAATTGGGGTTAAGTGACTTGCCCAGGGTCACACAGCTAGTAAGTGTCAAGTGTCTGAGGCTGGATTTGAACTCAGGTCCTCCTGAATCCAGGGCTGGTGCTCTATCCACTGCACCATCTAGCTGTCCCAGCAATGCTTTTGTAAAAAATGTTGGATTTAGATTCGGGGTCTCAGGTACATCAACCTCTTGCTCTGCCATACTCTGTGTGATTTGGGGCCAGTTATTTAGCCTTTTGGGTCCTCAGTTTTCATGTTGGTAATATGACTCGACTAGGTGACTTCATAGAGGAAACTGGCAGCTCAGTGGAGAGAGCACTAGACCTGGAGTCAGGAAGACCTGAGTTCAAATCTAGCCTCAGACACTTTCAAAGTATGTACCCTGGGAAAGTCACCTAATCCCTTTTACCTCCGTTTCCTCATCTGTAAAATGAGCTGGAGGAGGAAATGGCAAACCACTGCAGTATTTTTTGCTAAGAAAACACCAAATGGGGGCAGCTAGGTGGCACAGTGGATAAAGCACAGGCCCTGGATTCAGGAGGACTTGAGTTCAAATCTGACCTCAAACACTTGACACTTACTAGCTGTGTGACCCCGGGCAAGTCGCTTAACCCCCATTGCCCTGCAAAAAAAAACCCAAACCCCAAAACCAACAAAATAAAACAACAACAACAAAAAAGGAAAACCCCAAACGAGGGTCAGACATGACTGAACATCAAAAAGATGAGCTCTTCCAGTTCTAAATCTACATATCCCATGACTTTTCCAGTAAGACCCTTTTAAACCCCTCAGCAATAACTGACATTTTTGATTGTTAATTTCTTATCACCAAAAGCATATATATATTTACCTCAGGAAAAGAAGGTGAGGAAAAGAAAGCATATACACATCTATCTTTAAAAAAAAATTTTATATGAGTGTTTAAAACATGTTGGGGAAATAGAAGGGGTTTCTGTAGGGCTGATGACAGCTGAGGTCTCTCCCGAATCCAGAACTAAAGTGTTCAGAACAAACTGCTTTGTGGGTAGATGAGGCTGAATTTACAAATTTTGAAATGACAGTTTTTCACTTGGCAATCTCTGGTGTTAATAAAGTCAGATACAAACTCAGGGTTAAATGAAGCAGGCGCCCAGCTTGTGTGTGTGACACACAGACAGTATGTGCGGGTTCTCGAAGTCGTGGAAAATCTGTCAGCCTTTCTAATACCGAGTTAGTTTTGACAACAGAATAAGATGTATTTTGAACACACGCAAGTCCTGCCTATTCCAAAACAGGGCTAATGAGCATGATCTGTTCTTTGCTCAGGGCTTTAAAAGGCGAATGAAAAGTACAGAGTGCTTGGGGTGGGGGTCGGGCGGGAGCCGGGAGCTCTTTGGGGTTGGCTGGGGTTTGGCTGACCACAAAGACTTCCTGGTCTGAGGGTCACCCCGGCGGCCAGTGCTGTGACCAGGGAAGGCAGCATAACATGCCTGTTGGGTTGTAACAAATACTTCGACATTGCAGCTTGCTTATTAAACTCGAGCAGGTCCCTGCCACACCATACAAAATGGGACGCAATTTGATCAGAGTAGCCTAAAGAACTGAATAAATCCTTTAAACCAATTGTATAAAAATGCAAATTTAAGGCAAGCAATTAAAAACAGATAGAAATTAGAGATTTGGATTTTGCCGAGCAAGCTTTCCGCAGCAACCGCCAGATTACTATGCAATTTATCTGGATTCTGTCAGCGATAGTCAGCCTCGATTTTGATAAAGAGCAGCAAATCTGTCCCTCTGTAGCTCCCGCGACTTCCCACACATTCCATTCAAGTCGAAGGCGTCTGTAGGATCCCTTGAATAATTTGGAGTTAATCATTTGTACTTCAGAGCTTCTGAGAGGCCTTAGACTTGGGAGGTGGGAACAGATTTGGCTTTTTAATCGCCTTGTATATTGTACCGCTAGAGATAAATGACACCGACTGTCTGAAATCTACATTCCTGCTTCTGATGCAAAACTGTAATTAATTTTGTGCAGTGTTTCAGAATTGATCGTGGTCACTTGAATTTCTAATTTTTCATTCACTTCAAAGACCTTTTTCCCTCCCTCCTCTTCCTTTAAGGAATGCTCTCAGAGTGTGCGAGCGCTCGGATGTTACTGCACTAAGTGACGGTTTTACGCTCCTTTTTCAATAAGGTGAAACAGAGGTCAAGGCGTTTGGCTCATGTTTATCCCTCTCCGCCTGCTCCAGGATGTATTTTCTGACTTATAGGAAATACAATCAAAACTTATTAAATTATGACTAAGGAGCGCAGCCATCACTCCTATGCATTGTGAAACCCCCCAAAAGCTTCTTTCAGGCATCCCATTCAGCATAAGACAATTAAGCACAATTTAGGCAATAATTACCCTAATTAGCTACACTAGAATGTTTGTATTCAGGATTATGGCAACATTGTATCAGTTCACTATTTAAATAATAACAAGGTTCCCTAATTTCTCTGTATTGATAGTTGTTGTATAGGATTCTTTGTTTGGTATATTTCACTGTAAAAATATTTGTCAGTGAAAGATTGAACAATATGAATGAATTTGATTAGGCCATTGTCAGAAACCCCATGCATCACCATTCCTTGTTTTTAATCACTACTGTAAACCTCACCGCCTAAGGGCATGGTTTTAATTTGGGTGCCTTACTAATGAAAAGAAAAAAATAATTGTTTTGCCAGGATTTAATAATAAGCAATAAAACCAGCCAACCAGATTTTACCTCTGCATTCAATCTCTTTTTTATTATAAAACATTTTTGTCCTTTTTTTAGATTACAGGCGTAGATACCGAACATTTTACTAATAAATATTTCAGTTTGCTTATGGAGGCTAATGCTGTCATCTGAATATGGAATTATATTTCTTTCATGCTTCATTATCATTTCATGGTAGTAATGACAGTGAGGCGATGGAATATTTACAGGCTTTTCAGAAGACATTTATCCAATACATTTCCCTGAAGGGCACCTAGGCTTAAAGATACATTATCCTTTTATAAAACCCTGCCCAGAATCCCAATTTTGGAATCAACCAATCAGAGCTTTCTGTGAAGCAGTTACCACACTAGTGAAACCTTCAGGCCAGTGTGACATTCTTCCTGGCAATCTATTCAGGGGGATGGGTTTGGGCTGGAATAGTGCCCAGCTCTGAAGTGTCATGATTGGTTCTTGATCTGGAGGTTAAAGGAAGGGGAATAGTTCTTGCCTCTATTGCCACAGTCTGGCAAATGGGCACTTAACTCATGGCTTAGTTATTCTGTGAGAAGCGGGCAAGAAGTCTGTGGATCTGTGGTATTTTGTGATGGGATTTTGCCTACCCAAGTTCCCTTTCAGGTTACTCCTTTCTTGAAGGCAGTTATCAAATCCCAGAGCTCCATTAATATCCCTTCCTCTAAGGGATACTTAGAACCTCCGAGGTTATTAGAAGTGGGGAGGGGCAGCTAGGTGGTGAAGAGGATAGAGCACTGGCCCTGGATTCAGGAGGACCTGAGTTCAAATCTGGCCTCAGACACTTAACGCTAGCTGTGTGACCCTGGGCAAGTCACTTAACCCCAATTGCCTCACTAAAAAAAAAATTTTTTAAAAATGAGAGGTGGGGAATGAGCCTGTAGTTTCACAGAAACAAGCTTACTACTCATGCACAAAATTAAAGTGATATTGACAGATCATCTCTTGCCATTGGGTAGAAGCTCTTGAGGGAGGGGACATCTATCAATGAATCCTTCAATGGTCTTTTCTCTTGGTTTGAGTCATAACAACAAAGGACAAATTTCAGTGTGGACATTTTTTGTATTCCATGAAGTTCAATCCTATAGTCCCAACAGCTTTGTGAGCCCATTTGTGGAAAGTGGAAAGAGAATTGGCTGTGGAGTCTGAGGACTTAGATTCAAATCCCCCCTCTGATACTTATTACCTTTTTAGCTTTGGACAAATCACATTGCCTCATTTGACTTCCTTTTCCTCATCTACAAAATGAGGTTCTTCCAGCTTTAAATTGATGAACATATGAGATAAGAATGTTAGGTCTACTGAAAGCTTATTTTTCACACTTTGAAAAAATAGAAAATTAATAGTTTCTTGCAGATGCTCAGGGCTTTGGTTTTCAGTGACTGTTTGCAGAGTCAGGGTCAGGGAGCTTTGGTCTCTTCTGTCCTTCCTCCTTGCTTCCAGGAAAGGGTCCATAGCAGGGGAGAATGAGGCTTCCTGGTCAGGGCAGGACTGGAGCAGCTGAATGGTACTGCCTCAGCTACACTTGTCTAGGGCATTCTGCAAAACTGGAGTCCACTTAGAAAGAATTAATTCTAACATCTTGTTCCTCTATAGAGAAGGTTGTAGTATTTCCATGGTGACTTTACCAGCTCAATTCCACTTGACCCTCTGTAATAAATTTACAGATTGGGGCAGTTAGGTGGTGCAGTGGATAGAGCACCCACCCTGGAGTCAGGAGTACCTGAGTTCAAATCCGGCCTCAGACACTTAACACTTACTAGCTGTGTGACCCTGGGCAAGTCACTTAACCCCAATTGCCTCACTAAAAATTAAAAAAAAATTAATTTAAATTTACAGATTAGGGTCTAAAAAACCAGCTGTTGGAAGCAAGGCATTTTTTTCCTATTAACCTACTGAGTGACCTTGGACAAGGCATTTCCCCTCTTGTTGGTTTCCTTATTGGTCAAATGTACTCTCTCCTCATAGCTATCTCTTAATAGCCCTAGTATGCTTCAAGGCTCATCTCAAGTGACACCTTCTTTGCCTTTCCTAATCAACTTTCCCAGTTGTTAAAGCCTCCCCTGGAAATTACTGTGTAATTATGTTGTATGTGCTCATATATGTACACATTATGTCCCCTGATATAATTGGGGCAGCTAGGTGGTACAGTGGATAAAACACCAGCCCTGGATTCAGGAGGACCTGAGTTCAAATCTGGCCTCAGACAGTTGACACTTACTAGCTGTGTGACCCTGGGCAAGTCACTTAACCCCCATTGCCCCACAAAAAAACAAACAAACAAACAAAAGAGTCTATCTCCATTTCTCGTTGTGGCAGGAGCTGAGGCTCCCATATCAGACTACATAGCCATACTTCAAGGCGCCGATCCATGGTCCTTCGTGACTGGCGGAAGCCTACTATGTCCCCTGATAGAATGCAAGCTCTTTGAGGGCAGGGGCAGTTCCATCTTTGTTTTTGTATTCCTAGTGCCTTGGACGGAGTGGGTGCTTCATAAATTCTTATTGATAGATTGAAGATGAGAGGGCTTAATTAGATCTCTGAGGTTCTTTCCTTATGTCTCTAACACTTAACAATCATCCTTGTTATTTCCCTGAAATTGCTTGAAGCAAATGCTCTGTGTGTGTGTATATGTGTATATGTATATAAATGTATATATGTGTGTGTTGAGAAGTATGCCAATATATATCCATGCACATGTGTATAAAGAACCGCCTACACATCAGATTGGCACTGCATTGTATGTTTTTGTATTAATGTATTCATGTCATGCTGCATTAATATGTTTTCTCCTAGCACACACATGGTATGATAAATGTGTTAGGTTTCCATATGAAATATATAAGAAATGTATAAGTAGAAAAGAAGAAGGTCTGGTCACCTATTGAGAGCAAGGGATAAAAGTCCACATGCTCCCCTAGTCTTCTATCGATATCAGGAAAAAGTGAGGAAAGTATTCTTCTGTAGTACATTGGATGGACGTCCTTTGATTAACTTGTGGGAGGATATGAACAAGAATATGAAGAATGGAAGAAAAATCCAAATGGATAAGATGGATCTATCAACAAATATTTATTAAACACCTACTACAGGCACTATGCTATTGTTTTATGCAAATATAATAAATGAAATAATCCCTACTTAAAAAGAGCTTGCATTCTAATAGAAGGGGGAGGATCTTCCTTCCTTCCTTCCTTCTCTCTCTCCCTCCCTCCCTCCCTCCTTCCCTCCCTCCCTTCCTTCCTTCCTTCCTCCCTCCTTCTCTCCCTCCCTCACTATCATCTTCCATTCTATATATCCATCTCACTGTCCATCTTCCTTCTATTCATTCACTTATGTATATATGTATCTATTTCCATAGTTAGATATATAGCATAAATGCAAATACATATATATAATACATACATACAGAATAAACACAAAGAGAATAAATACAAAGAAATAGAAGGTCGGTTGTGAAGGAGGGCACTAACAGTTGTGGGGGGTAATAATTGCTAGCACTTATACAATGCTTTAAGGTTTGCAGAGTATTTTACATGTTATCTCACTGGATCCTCACAACAATCCTGGGATGTGGATGCTGTTAATATGCCCTTTTTACAGATGAGGAAACTAAAGCTATGAGAGAATCAGGGATGGCTTCATGTGGAGGGGGGTGGTGTGTGGTTCTTTAGCTGCATCTTAAAGGAAGAGAATAATTCAAAGGAGTATATTCCAGACATGGGGGGAGGGGGTGCAGCCAGTGCACAGGCACAAAAATGGGAGATGGAGAAAAGACCAGTTTGATTGAAAGACAGATTGTGGTAAGGTTGTAAAAAGGGCTTCAGAAGCTAAAACAGGAGTGTTTATTTGGTTCTAGAGCCAGGAGGAAGCTAATACTGTTTAATGAGATGGGGAATTACATGGTCATACTGATATTTAAGAAAATGATCTCTAGGGGGCAGCTAGATAGCGCAGTGGATAGAGCACAGGCCCTGAAGTCAGGAGGACCTGAGTTCAAATCTGGCTTCAGACACTTAACACTTACTAGCTGTGTGACCCTAGGCAAGTCACTTAACCCCAATTGCCTCACCAAAAAAGAAAGAAAGAAAGAAAGAAAGAAAGAAAGAAAGAAAGAAAGAAAGAAAGAAAGAAAGAAAGAAAGAAAGAAAGAAAATGATCTCTAGTGTCAAGTAGAGATAGGGAATTGAAGTGCCCCAAGAGAAATCTTCTTTTCTTCTTCCAACTCTTCAATGAATTTTTTGACACCACACAATCAAAGACTTTGTTGAATACTTAGGGTGTTCTTCAGATAGAGACTTGATGTGCCTCGCCAAAATCATGGGATAACTTTGAATAGTGTGTCCAGTGGGGAAGGAAAGCCATGTGATGGTGACAGAGGACCTACCAATTATTATGGAGCGCATATCTGTCTTTGAGGAAGGAATGAGCTAGTGTGTGCATGGGTGACAAGCATATAACTGTGTCCATGTTGATACGCTCTATGTTAGGAGCACCTCTTAGGACTTAATCAAGTTGGCTGTTCAGTGTTTAAATTTAAATGAAAAAAAAAATAGTGAAGGATGAGTTTTTCCCCAATGGGACTGGGGACACCACTTTTCACAGGGCTGCCATTCCGTAGACATTTCTATATTTAAGATCCCATATTATTCTGAAATGGCAACACATGGGACTTCCCAGCCTACTCAAGAGGACAAGACAATCATAATTGATTTTAAAAAAAGAAAGCAGTGTCGGCTCCTCTGTACCCCTGGTGCATTATATTATTTTGTTCTAGGATTCCTGCCAGGGTTCAGTGGAAGAGTAGGCTCCTTCCAAGTCCCCTTCCTCCTCCAGGAAAAAAAAAAAGACCTGGCTCTGAGCAATATTTAAGGCTTTCATCCCTGAGGTCATGTTGCCAAAGCTAACTCCCTAGAAGACTTGTTCTCCTGGTGTTAGAAGGATCCCACCAGACAGTGTGGTTTGAGAGGAAGGGACCCTTGTTTTTGGTCTGGGTGTCTCCAACCTAGGCTGTTGATTCCTGTTGATTGGGTGCTGCCAAAACAGGTTACTGATTGTGAGAGGCTGTTCCTTAAGCCTCTCTCTCCTAAGTCCTCAGTGATGCTTGATGGTTTCTAACCCACCTCTATCATCCCTTGTTTTGGCTCTTTTGACTGAGGAAGCTGCTTTGGGCTCCTCTTCCCTGGGCCTGGATGCTTCTCGGGGTATTGGCTGGAGGAGGTATGGCAGAGGTCTGAAGAAGGGATTGGCCTGAAGACCTCTTGCTCCTTCCTTTCCACTGGAAAGTTGTTTTTTTTTTTTTTTCCATTTCCTCTTTCTCCTCTAGTTCTGACCTTCATCACACAGGTGGCTACTGGGACCCAGAAGGCTTTGTCTCTACAAGTAAGTAGTGCTTCTCTGATCAGACTGGCCACAACTGAGATTTAAAAAAAAACACAAAAAAACCAACCTCCTAGTTTGCTCAATCAGAATCTTGCCCCTTCCTATCTTTCAAGGCTTCTTACACTGTACTACCTTCCACATAATATAAGATTCAGCAACCTTTTTGCTGTTTCTAACACATAACACTCAATCTTCAAACTTAGGCCCTTTTCTCTGTCTGAAATGCTGCCTAGTTTCCTTGGCTCTCTTAAGCTCAAATTCCACCTTCTGCAGGAGATTTTTTTCTGCTTCCCACCCCACCCCACACCCTTTCCCAACAGCTAGTGCCTTCCTTCAGAGATTACCTTCCATCTACTCTGTATATATCTTTTATATACAATCATTTGCATGTTGTCTCTCCAATTAGAATGTGAGTTTCTTGAGGGCAAGAACTGTGTTTCTGCATTTCTTGGTATGCCTAGCACTTAGTACACAGTACCTGAGACATAGAAACTGCTTAATAAATGCTTGTCGACTGACTTGAGCTATTTAAATAGGCTCAGTCTGTCTATTTAGAAATTTACATGATTACATGATATCCATTCGGAAAACCTGGCTACCACTATCAGAATGCTTTAAAAAATAAACAGAACTAATTTTGCAAAGCAGCGAGGCCTGGTTGGACTCAGCAGAGCTGGATGGATTTCGACTCCAAATTCATTTCTGCAGGAAAAATCGGAAGTTGGTGATCTGTTTCCCAGCAAGTGTGTGTGTGTGTGTGTGTGTGTGTGTGTGTGTGTGTGTGTGTGTTTACAGTTCCCCCAGTTCAGCAGAGACCTCACAAGCCATCTCGTCCTCTCAAACAACCAGGAACTGGTAACATTTTCTACTGTGAAAATATCCATCCCGGCTGCAAAGTCTATTCCTGTCTCCTAAGGGATTAAAATTCCATCAGCCCATGCGGTGGGTGGGTGAGGGTGTTAGCAGTGCGGGTTGTCTTTGCCTGTGTCTTCTCTGTACTCTCTCTGCTGCCTGGATCTGGACCATCCTCCTTACAGACTGTATTCTTCTCAGTTCTCATGACATCATTAAGGCCTTGGAGTAGTTGGGCCCAAAGTTCAAGATCTAAGCCTGGGGCTAGGGGGTGGGGAATGTTGAGGGTAAATACACTAGCTTCCTTAACTAAGAGGACCTATCCTGACTCCTGCCTCCCACTCTCTCCCTCACCCCCACTCCCCAATGCTACAGCCACAGCCACAGCAAACCACGCTGATAAATCCTAAGTGGTGGATAGGCTTATTGGTACTCAAGAGAATTTGGACTCATAACATTCAGGATGAAAAAAAAAAAGCTTAAAGCTGTTCACCAATCGAGAATGAAACATGTCTACTGCACCAAGTTGCCTTAACACAGAATAAATCTGTGAACCATTAGCCTTCACCTTCCCTGCCTGTCTCCCCCTCCCTTTGTGCCACCCCCCTCCCCTTCTTGCTTGGAGAATGTGTATCTGAGCATCTACCAGTTTGAGGCAGACACAACCTCTAGTAAATTCGTCAAGGCTGGAATCTGATCCGAGATTTGCCTTAAAATATACTTTGATCAGTGAACATTAACCAAAGTGTCGACAAAAGGTCACTCGGCCTTAGGGCAGAACTAGGAAATTTTATGTACACAACCCACTGCTGAGGGAGTCCAGGGACAGACAGCATCAGGAGGCCAGCAGCTGATGGGCTCTACTTCGGATATCCAGCCACTTTGAACTTAGTGGGGAAGCAGATTGTTGAAGCAAAACTCCTCCCTCCAATGACTACATGATCCCTTGTGCATTCCTGACGGGGCCAGAAAAAGAGAGCCTGCTCCCAGCGAAGGGATCATATTTTGACATAGGACTTCAATTGCAAAAAAAAAAAAAAAAAAGTTGATGACCAGTGCAAATGGATCGATTTGTTTTTTTCTCAATAGACTGTAGTGTTGTTGGTAGTTAGGAAAGGAGGAGAGCGGGTGAGAAACAGAGTTGAATCTACTTCTTAGAAGCCTGGGTTATCAAACTCATTAATCTACATGTCAAGAGGCTAGGAATGAATAATTGTGTGTAGAATTTATCTGCCAACATGATAGCTACTTTTCAGCTTTCTCTTCAGAGCTCTTTCATTGTGTTTGCCTTTATTATACGCTTTGTCTTTCCTATTTCTAGTCTGTTGGGGAGGTATAGAAATATGGACCTCAGCACTACAGAGGACAGTTGCTTTGAAGCATGACACTGGTTAGGTCTTTGCATACACATCTATTCTCACTCTGAGAGGCGAGGTTTCATTATTAGTGTTGCTAAAGCATTTGCTATCACATCAAAATAGGTTCTAATTGGAAAAAAATGAAATATTCTCTCCCCTCCTCTCCTCCTTCCCACCCGACACCCCCAGCCAGTTTCCTATTTTTGGTCATTTGCTTTCTTTTTGATCCATCTGATTGTTGATGGTTCTTTTCTAAGGGGAAGGAGGTGGAATGATTTTCGGGGTGTGTATGCAAACATTCTCATCTTTTGTAATGAAGAGATGGGTCTGAGTGCCAGTGGGTTTGAAGATCTTTTCTCTGCTGGCATTTGCATTGGGAACTCTGATCTGTTGGGGGGGCATTTCTCTTGCTGCACAAACTAAAAAAAGCCTTTTCACAAGGGCTTTTAGGCATCATGGATAAGACTTCACATGCATAATAGGTATATTATTGCTTGCCTTATCAATGGGTGTGGGAGGGACTAGGGAGAGGGAGAGAATTCAGAACACAAAATTTTAAAAATGAATGTTAAAAATTTTTTAAAAAGATGCCATGGATGAGCTCACTATATTTAATAAAAACACCAAGACAACATGCAGAGTGAAAAGGTATTTCTGAAGAAATTTGTTCTTGGCCTTTGGTTTTAAGAAAACTCTTAACATGGGTCTGTGGCTTAGGGGGCAAGATTTTGATTTGGAACTTTTTTTCTTATGCTGGCCTGATCTTTAGCTGACTTCTCCTGGTTAGAAGAATGGGGCAAACAGATGGGTGAAGAGCCAGGGAGAGAAGGAGGGAGGGCAGAATGGAATTTTACCAGTGCTGTAACTCAGGGCATTGTTGGTTGTACCCGGAATGAAAGTGCAGCAAGTCTAAGTAGTTTCAGCAATGTTTCCTTCTTCCCAGGAGCATCTGAGCTCTGCTTCTGCCTTGTCAGCCACATTTATGATGTGTTCATAATTAAATGTCCACGAAGCTCACAGCATGCTGACCACAAAGGGGCCATAAGCAGTACAGATAAATGAGATCGAGAGATGTAATATTGCTTCACTTGTGGGCTTAGTCTGATGTTAAAGATTGTCAGTGATAATTATTAATATGTGACCTGGTTGAGTCTTTATATGAACAATCACAATTTTAATAAAGTGGTAAACTCCACTGTTGCTATGTACTCACATTCTTCGAGTGACACTCTCACTTTTCATTTCAGAATTTTAGAATGGGTTCCTTTTTCTCTGTTTTGCCAGTGATATAATAACCCATTAATGGAAGCCTGTGCTGTAATGCAATTGATGTAAAAGTCTAGCAATGATAATAAGCTGAAGGATGCCGCTGTTTCAGCCTCTTTCTTTGCTGTGAGGGAATCATTCTGAGAGTGGAAGGAGACACAGAGATCCTAGTGGCTGGCTGGTGGACAGGCCCGATCTAATCACCCACAGCCTATGCATACACTTTATCTCTGCTCTAAAGCACTTGGGGCATCCCGTTCTTTAGGGCCTCAGCCTGACTTCTCTAGAATGACTGGTTTGCCAAAGACTCTGCTCTCCAAAAGGGGAGCTTATCTTCCCTTTTTAGCTGATATCTTTGTAATTCAGTGACAACACTAGGGATTCAGAAAGAAATTCAAGCCTTGAGACTGGGCCTGTCAAGTCTAAAAAATAAAGGTAGACTCTGTGTTTAGTAAAAATAATGATAGTAATTTCTGCTCTTTCTGTTGTCCTTATCTTGTATTTACTTATCTATGTTTGAGTTGCATTTCCCCTTCTAGAATGCAAGCTCATTGAGGACAAGGACCATTTTGGTTTTGTGTCTGTATACCTACAATCTGGCATTGTGCCTTGGATGTATTAGATACCTTCAGAGAAGGGTAGTGCATCAGGGAAAACTGGGTTTGAATCCTACTACGCTTATTAATGCTCCTTGACCTTGAGCAAATCACTTGACCCTTCTTTATCTTAGTTTCCTAATCTGCAAAATGGGGATAATACCTGCCACATCTGGTTGTGGTGAGGCTCCAAGGAGATATGTGTGTTAAGCACTGTGTATGCTTTTTCTTTTTTAAAAATAATAAACATATTTATTTAAATTTTTTCATTCCAAATTTTATCTCTCCTTCATTCCCTCCCCTTTCTTCTCTCTGAGGATATAACTTATACATGTGCAATTATGTAAAACGTTACCATATTAGTCATTTTGTATAAGAAAACTTGAATAAAAGAAAAAAATGAAAGAAAATTTAAAAATAGGAAACTTCAGTCTATGTTCAGTCAATATCAGTTCTTTCTTTGGAGATGGATAGTATGTTTCTTCATTAGTCCTTTGGGATTGTCTTGGATAGTATTGCTGAGAAGAGTTGTCATTCATAGTTCTTGATCAAACAATATTGGTGTCACTGTGCACAATGTTCTCCTGGTTCTGCTCACTTCACTATACATCAGTTCATATAAATATTTCCAGGTCTTTCTGAAATCATCCTGCTTGTCATTTCTTATAGCACAATCATATTCCATCACCATCATATACCACAGCTTGTTTAGCCATTCCCCAATTGATGGACTTTCCTTGAAAAGTACTTTTTATCTCATTTGATCCTCACAACAACCCTGGGAGGTAGGCTCTATTATTATCCTCATTTTACAGATGAGGAAACTAAGGCAGACAGAGTTTACATGACTTTTCCAGGGCCACATAGCTAAGTGTATATATAGAGGAGATCCAGCTGCAGCTGATACAGTTGTGATGGCATTCAAACAATTTAAAAGGTATCACATGTGGGAAAACTGGGATACTATTTCACTCTTGGTAGAGTTGTGAACTGATCCAGCCATTCTGGAAAACAATTTAGGCTCAAAGGGCTATCAAATTGTGCATACCCTTTGATCCAGCAATACCACTGCTAGGTTTAGATCCCAAAGACATCCCAAAGGACCAGGTCCTGTGGCCCCTCCTACTGAGACCTTCTATGAGCTTCTCTTACTATGTGGCCGTAGATATTTAAAAAATGCAAAGAAATTTAGTGTTGGAAGTGACCTCTACCTATTTATTTGTTTCTTCATTTTTTAAAAATGGGGGTGGGAGGGGTGCTAGAGAATACACAGTTCAGCCTTATCCTTTTATACAGCTCTGAGTTTCACAGACATGCCCTCTACCACTATTCCTATTTCTCAGGGCCTTCCACAGTGAAGTCGAAGTGAGTAGCAGTGAGAACACTTGGCCAGTACCAAAGTCCTGTGGAACTCTCATGAATGCCCTGGGTGAGGACTCCTTCAGAAGTCCTTTGTTTTTGTCAGTGGCCACAGGACCTGATCCTTTGGTTGCTGCTGGGTTAAGGGTCATGTGGGCTACATTTAATCTTAGCTTAGACATTTAGTCTGTGTTGTTAAACAATAGAATTTTAAAATTCAACTCAACAAATGTTTATATTTAGGAATTATGGTGAAAATCCCATTTTAGGTACTAATTCTTATCATATCACATCCTAGATGGAACAAGTATTACCAGAGCTTTATTTCCTAAAATTAAAACAAAACAAACCTCAACCAAAAAGACCAAACCCCAAATAATAGGGAGCTGAGTGAGTAAAACTGTAATGAGAAAACAGCTTTCAATGACCTCACCTAGATCCCTAATCATGCTAATTTTGTTCCTCAGTTCTAGGTATGTCACAAGTCCTGGGCTGATTGGAGAAGACTGGTGACTCATTTCCCCCCAGCAAGGAATCTGTCTGGTCTCTTTACATTTTTATTAGGCACAATACTCCACACACAGTAAGGAAACTGAGGTTTAAAGAAGCAGAGTGAGATAAAATCAATTAAGTCAATGCAACTTCCTGAGGTCATGGGTTGAGGAATTTTGAGTGTGGCCTCTAGAAGCTTTATCCTAGTTCTTGTTCATTGATTCATGTGTTAAGCAACCATTTATTAACCACTTACTATGTGTGCAAAGTACTGGGCTTTGAGTTGTGTTTTCAATTCTTATTACTGTTCTTTTGTGCCTGATTTCATTTAGCTTAATGTCTTTAGGGCTCTTGAGTTTATGGATCTGTGCTAATTTATATGACTTAAAAAATATATAGGTTTCTTGCTATGCAGGAATTTGATGCTCCAAAATAATACTGTGATACTAATCATCACCACATCTTAAGTGCCCTCCCATGTGTGACCATGAATCTTGACATATTTCTGAATAAAAGGAATGGCAATGTGTGGTTATATTCCTCTGACTGAATCTATTCATGTGGGAAAAGTGGCTTAGGAATTATTATTCTATTCAGATCCTGAGCCCAAATCAAACCTTTGATACACCATGAGTCACCAATCTTCCCAATAACCACCTGCCTAGGGAGAGTCACAGTTTCTATGGGTGAGTAGCAATGAACCCTAATTTCTGTCTTGAATTGTTTGCCTACAAAAGGAGCAGCTATTTTTCCCTCATGGGTCAAATCAAGTCAACAAGCATTAAAAATAAAGTATATTGATGCCTTTTGTATTTATATCAGTATTTTCCAGCTATTCCCCTCCAGTAGAAGTGAACCTTCCTTTGTAACAAAGAAAAATAATTAGGCAAAAACAACTGACTTGCTGATCGTGTCTGACAAGGTGGGAATGTTTTCCCTATTAGACCCCTCCCTCTCTACCTAGAAGAGTCTGGTCTGCAGGGGTGTGCTGGCAAAAGTTTAACAACTGACTCTCAGAATATCTATCTAGACAAATATACACATACATATATGCATACATATGTGTACATGTATGTATACACACATATAGGTGTTGTTTGTCCTTAGTTTTCCAAGAGGACAATGAATCAAGAGGACAAATATCATGAAGGTGTCTTGACTTGTAAGTGAATCAGATTTAAGTAAAGCAGAGTTATACAAAGTGTCATCAGCCTTATTCTCTCTCCCAGAGTCATTGAAGTCCAGTAGCTAGACAAAAATCAAGACATCTGGTGATAACTTGGGATGCAATGGATGACCTTGGTATCTTCCATACCTGACTAAGTTTTAAGCTCCCCACAGTACCTGTTTCAGCTGCCTTCATGGCCCTTGGAACAAACTGTTCTCATCTGCTGATTCTGCCAGAAGAAATCTTCATGTGCTTGGAGTAGATATCCCTCTAACTCACCAATGGATTTGAAGCCTGTCAGTTACCCTAACCCTAGTTTAGCTTGTCTCCTAAGATGTTTTTTTCCCTAAGATGGTTTTACCCGACTGTGGCTGCTGTTCATGCCACAGCTTCTTGGTGAGATTTGGGTGGGAGGTAGACACCAAAGGAGGATGATCAGCCCTAAAAAGGGCTGAAGTGAATGAAAGTCCTCACACCAGAGGTGCTAGTGTTCTTCAAATACACCATGCACTATACACAAATACACACACATATGTGTGTATATATATATACACAACACATACATATAATGTTTTATAGATCTATTTTTATAACAAATTAGTTTATTAATTTTATATATAAACATCTTTATATATGAAATCATGTGCAGAACATACATTTAAGTTTAATTTACATTAATATTTTCTCATCGTTTTTCCCCTTCCCATCATTTTCTTAAGTCTAGACAATCAATAAAACAATCAATTAAGCCCTTAATTATAGGCATTTGCTAATTACTGAAGTATAAACATTCACACTGAAGATTTAACAATAGGCTCTCCAAACTGGTTCAAATGGCTCCAGCTTGAGTATGTTTCATTATTGGGAACCATTATTAGTTTTTCCATTTCCTCAGAGTTTGTTGTAGTTATTTTTATTTATTGGGGGGGGGCAGGGCAATGGGGGTTAAGTGACTTGCCCAGGGTCACACAGCTAGTAAGTGTCAAGTGTCTGAGGTCAAATTTGAACTCAAGTCCTCCTGAGTCCAGGGCCAGTGCTTTATCCACTTCGCCACCTACCTGCCCCTGTAGTTACTGCATGTACTGTTCTACCTTTGTTTATTTTTGCATTAGTTCTCAATCTTCACGTTTCCAAGAATTTTTCATATTCATAATATTTTATTGCTCAATAATATTCCATTACATTCATATACCAGAATCTGTTCAGCTATTCCTCAATCAGTGGGTCCCCCTTTTTTTTCTTCTTCTCTAGTTCTTAGCTAACACTAAAAGTGCTGCTTTGAATAATTTGGTATATATAGAAACCTTGATTCCAATCCCACCTTTTACAAGAGTTTTTTTTCCCCCTATCTTCATTCTTCTCTCCCCCATCCAGTGCCTTCTCTGAGACTACCTTTTATTTACCTTATATTTGTTCAGTCATTTTTCAGTTGTGTCTAACTCTTCACAATCCTATTTGGGGTTTTCTTGGCAAGGATGCTAGAGTAGTTTCCTTCTCCAGCTCATTTTACAGATGAGGAAACTGAGGCAAAAGGGATTAATGGGTCGCACAGTTGGTAAATGTCTGAGACTAGCTACCCTATATTTATCTTGTCTTTATATTATTGTCTGCAAGTTGTTTCCCTCATTATAGTACCAGTTTCTTGAGGGCAGGGACTGTGATTTTGTTTTTTCTTTGTGTCCCTGGTGCTAAGCACTCCTAGCAAGTGCTTCATAAATGATGATTGTCCCACTGTCTTTGATCTCCTTAGGGTTTGTACCCAGTAATGGGCTACTGCTCAATGATGATGAAGAACTTAGTCACTTTTTCATGAAAAATTCCAAAATTTTTATCCGCAATGGATGACCAATTCACAAACCAGCCAGAAGTGAACAGGCATTCTCCACACCCCCACACCCACCATTCTGTGTGCCTAGCACTGTGATGGAGAGCAGAAAAAGAAGTAGAAAAAAACCAAGAGTCTTTCCTTGGGTAACTTCTGTCATTATTGAAAGGGATAAGGCCGTGGGCAGGTTGGTCTGTGAACTATGCAGGAAATCACCTAGGGGTCCTATGGACTAGTTATTTGGGGACTGAGTTAAACCACCCCAGGATGCATGAGCCTGGGGAATAATGCTGTGTGATCTGGTTGGAGTCTAGCCACTTCTTCAACTTGCCAGCTTGTGCAAACTGCTAACTCTACACATTTAAGTGACGTATATATCAAAATGGAATCATAGCTTGATGACATAAATTAAAGTAATTATATTCATTAGCATGATAAAAAATATGCAAACAAATGTTTATTAAATGCAACCATATATCAACCCCAAATGCTTCTGTGTTATATCTTTGTTGGGGAGCTAAATCTGCTCCAGCATTTTTTGTCAAAGTTGGCCTGTCAAACTAAGCCTAATTGACACTAATAGGCCTGTGAGGAGGAGGAGCCAGCCCAGAATATCATGCAAATATAGAGATCCAAAGAATCGTTAACTGGTTATAAATACGTCAATGTGCCTTCAACCAGGAGGCTCAGACAAAGGAGTGCTATTGGGATAATAAAAATGTCCATTATACTTTAATAGATGAGAACAGGTAAAAGAGAGGATGGCTGCCTGTTAGACTCACACTTGCAACACAATGTGAATCACAGGGCTGTGGCGAGGAGTCTGGTGCTATTTCTTCTCCATGTAGTTGATTTCAGACCTATTATTAAAAGTGAATCTTTTCTTTTCTTTCTTTTTTTTTTAAAGAGCCTCTTTCCCCAGTCTCACAATAAATGATGACAGAAGAGTTTTATTTGAGCTCTCATAAGATGCAACATAGGTACTTTCACATAGGTCTGCTCTGGTCCTTTCCTTGGGGGGTAGGTTTTTGTTTGCAAATGTTTCTGCCTGTCCTTTAAGTCTTCCCATGCTTGTTATACAGAAGATGCTGCTCCCTGGGTCCCTGGTACTGGCACAAAGGAGGTCAGGTCTTAGGGCTAAATTCCTCAGCTGTGGGGGGTGACCTTTTGGGAGCTGCCTCCCATCTTTCAGGGCTGCTGTGGGCACCACCCAGAGCACCATCCCAATGCTCTAATTTGCTGAATAGGCCACTGAGGGTATCCTAGGATACAGCTTGTAATCATGACTTCTGTGAAACCTAGAAAGATATGTTCACTAAAGCTGGGTTGATTTCAAAGGTTTTAGGTCTGAACTCCCAATTGGCCTGTCCACTTTAGTAACTGGGCTTCATCTTTTCCTACTACTTATAGGATCCTAGAGGCTCAGAACCTTTGCTTTTCCTCTTGTCACCCTTTCTGATCCATTCTGCTTTCTTCGAAGCAAAAGAACAAATAAGATGCTTAAGCCACTTATATTGGCTTTAATCATGGCTGGCCAGAACCTTTCTTTTATGGGATTCCAAATTCATGAGCCAGTGGTTCATGGTGGCTTCTCTGGGGTGGTGGGGGTGGGTGGATATATGAATGAAATCTGATCCTTTTACAAATATACCATTCCCTGTGGGCTCATCCACCCCCCCCCCCATTTACAGTCTTATTTTAGTGTCTTAAGAGGACAATTGTTACTATTCCTCCTTTCAGAGTTCCATGGATAACCTCAAAGGGCTGGGATTTTCTGGTACTGTTGCTCAGGAGTGCCCTATTATAGGCTCCTCAAACTAGATTATTATCTGGATTTAATTAATTTTTAGAAAAAAAGGCACTTACTAAGTAGGTATAGCAAGAAGAATTGTTATAGAAACATCCTCCTAAACCAGAGGCATACTCACCCCTTGAACATACAAGATCCCTGGGGAGAATGGAATCAAACTTAGCACATAGGACTAAAGAGCAAATTCCCAACTTGTAGTTACTGAAAGTCCTTTTCTCCCTTGGTGGAGTCATCAGGACATTCCCCCTTAGGTGTAGCTCTTTTGGGGAGCTCTAAGGGATAGGGCCCTGATAGAGTGCTGAAGCTGACTTTCCTCAGTGCGTCTAATTTGTCCTTAGTGTGTGTGTCTCTCAGCTCCTGATCCAGAGACTGCCATTAGCCATAGATGTTCTGAGGACACCACCACTGATGCTAATGGGAATTCTCAGTCTTCCAACCTTTTGAAATTCACAAGGTAATGGGGTGGGAGGGTGTGGGGGGAGGGGAAGTAGAGATAGGGAAGTAAAGAAGGAGGAAGGAGCAAATGCTCTATGAGGAGCCTTTTACCACTCTACTTACTGCTTCTGGAATGGTAAAATTTCTAGACTGGCTTGCTGTTTTATCCATAGCCACATAGGATATGGCTGAATATCTTCAACAAATCAAAACAGATTTCCCATGTGGCTTCATCTGTTTTCACCCAATGACTCAAAGCCCCTATGATCCTTTCAAACTGATTACTGACTTTTTATCCCTAGATATTGCTTTGGGTTAATTGACTCAGTTGAGCTATCTGGGTTTTCTATGATTATTCATTGGGAGGGAAAGAGAATGCAGTAATATTATTCAATTCAGAAAGTCATCCCCAATTGGGAAATAGTCAAAGAATATGAACAGGCAGTTTTTAGATGAAAAAATCAAAGCTATCTATTACAATATGAAAAAATGCTCTAAATCACTATTGATTAGAGAAATGCAAATTAAAACAACTCTGAGGTACCACCTCACACCTATCAGAGTGGTTAATATGACAAAAAACAGAAAATAATAAATTTTGGAGAAACTGTGGAGAAATTGGAACACTAATGAATTTTTGGTGGATTTGTGAACTGATCCAACCATTCTGGAGAGCAATTTGGAATTATGCCTAAAGGACTATGGGCCTGTGCATAGCCTTTGACCCACTACTAGGTCTATATAATACCACTACTAGGTCTATATCCCAAAGAGATCGTAAAAAAGGGAAAAGGACCTACATGTACAAAAATGTTTATAGCAGCTCTCTTTGTGGTGGCAAAGAATTGGAAATTGAGGGAATCAGTTAGGGAATGGCTGAACAACTTGTGGTATATGAATGTAATGGAACACTATTGTGCTGTAAGAAACGATGAGCAGGCAGATTTCAGAGAAACCTGTAAAGACTTAAGTGGACTGATGCTGAGTGAAGTGAGCAGAATCAGGAAAACACTGTACATAGCAACAGCAACATTGTATGATGACCAACTGTGATAGACTTAGCTCTTCTCAGCAATACAATGATTGAAGACAATTCCAAAGAACTCATGATGGAAAATGTTCTCCACATCCAGAAAAAAGTACTGTATATTCTGAATGCAGATTGAACCATACTGTTTCTACTTTCATTTTTGTTTCTGTTTTTACTTTTTTGAGGTTTTTTTCCCTTTTGTTCTGATTCTTCTTTCACAACATGAATAACACAGAAATATGTTTAATGTGATTGTACACATATAACCTGTATCAAATTGCTTTCTGTCTTGGGGAAGGGGGAAGGGAGGGAGGGAGGGAGAAAAATTTGGAACTAAAAAATCTTGTGAAAACAAATGTTGAAAACTATCTTTACATGTAACTAGAAAACAATAAAATACTTTTATGATTTAAAAAAATTTAAAAATATTATTCAATTCAATGCTAGCTAGGTGGTGCAGTGGATAGAATGTTAGGCCTTGAGTCAGAAAGACCTGAATTCAATTCTGCCCATATACACTTACTAGCTATATGACCATGGGCAAGTTGCTTGATCTTTGTTTACTTCAGTTTCCTCATCTATAAAATGGGGATAATAGTAGTACCTACCTCTCAGGGTTATTGTGAGGATCAAACAAGATAAGAATTATAAAATGCTTAGCATAGTACCTGGCATATAGTAAGTGCTATATAAATGTTAACTATTATTATTGTTATTGTTACTATGTGCTAGCATTGTGCTAGGTGTCAGTGACAGGGATAGTCACTGTCTTTTCAATGATACAGGGAATTCTAGAATGAGTGAAATCCTTCTACATCAAGTCATCACTTTCTCTGCAACTAGAGGTTAAGAAACTTGCCCAGAGTCACTGAGTTAGTCAGTTCTGGGGATACAAAGACAACCCCCTCAGCCCCCCCCCAATTCCCTGTTTTCAAGGAGTTTACATTGTGGGGTGCTGGTGGTGAACAGCTTTAACATATGTAAAGAAATACCAAACACACACAAAGTCAATACAAGGTAATCTCCCAGGGGGTGGGCAGATAGAGCACTAACATCTGGAAGGCTTAGGAAAGGTTTTGGATAGGCAGTGATACTTAAACTGAACCTTGGAGGGAGCTAGGGATTCCCAGAGGCAGAGGTGAGTTGGGATAGGGGAGCTTTATTTTTTTCTTTTTCCAGAGTCTGCATGTCCACATTATTCCTTCAAAAGCAATGAAGGAAATGATAAAGGGTTATTGGAGTTTTGAAGTCAAGCTACAGTTGGAGAATAGGGTTATTGGAGTTCATGTTCTGTTGTTATTATTGGTCTGCCTCTGGATTTACATCACACTTTGAAGAAATCTTTTGGTTTGCCACTGTAAATTTGCATTTTTGCTTTCCCTAAAAAATGGGGGAACATAGGTAATTTATTTCTGTAGTGGGGTTTATGTCGCTTGGAAGTGAACAGATGTTAAGAAAACAAGGGAACACATACCACTTTTGTTTCTGAGCCATTGGTGATCAATCCTGCATACTTTACTGCATCAATGTTTTGGGGATGGATATTTCCGAGTCATTTCAATCAAAAGTGGTGCCACTCTGGGCTTTAAACAAAGGCAGAGATTTATTTTTTTTCTGGCAGTGCAATCCTCAAAGATTACACTTCCTGCAACATTTTTAGCCACGTCAACATTCCTTAGAAAATACAAATATGGGCATTATTTCATGGAGATGGCACTGGGTAATATAATAAAATGGATTTATTTCATCTTAATTTATTTAAAATGTGCATAGACAGAACTGGGATAAAATCCATGAGATGAAATATCTCGTTTGCATGAATATATTGAAAAATTCAGCCATCTTCTAAGTTTAAGAAAAAAAAAGCTAACCCTTTTTTCCCCTCTGAATAACAGGAAGAATAGTGCTCTTTTTAAAACAAGAAATATAAACTTGACAGAGAAAAGTGATTCATGCTCCACTGTTCCCTTGAAGGTATGAGGGGCTGGTGTAGACTACTACTGAGTTAAGAAGTCCTGGAAAGGAAATTTTGTAAAGGGAGTTAGACATTTTTGAAAGGATGGGTCGAGGGTGGATTATGGGGTGGGGGATGGGGAAGTAAATTTACTTTTGAAAGAGGAGGTAAAGCCCTGATTATAGTAGGGTCATTTCTTCTTCCTTTTATTGATCATAGATTTAGAATGGGAAATGATCTTAGAAATTATTTAATCCAATTGTCTCATTTTACAGATGAGGAAATGAGGCCCAGAGAGTTTAAGTGACTTGCCCAAAGTCATAGAGTTAGTCACTGTCATAAACTGGGATTTGACCCCCTGTTTTTCTGATTCAAGGTTCAGTTCTTTTTCTGTGATGCCTTCCTGTTTCTGCTCCTGAACTTTGTCTGTTCCTCCCTCCCTTCCTTCCTTCCTGCCTCCTCCCTTTCCTTCCTCCCTTTCCTTCCTCCCTTTCCTTCCTCCCTTTCCTTCCTCCCTTCCTTCCTCCCTTCCTTCCTTCCTTCCTTCCTTCCTTCCTTCCTTCCTTCCTTCCTTCCTTCCTTCCTTCCTTCCTTCCTTCCTTCCTTCCTTCCTTCCTTCCTCCTCCCTCCCTCCCTCCCTCCCTTCTTTCCCCCTCCTCCCTCCCTCCTTTTCTCATTTTCTTGCTTCCCCTCCTTTTTCTTCTTCTTCTTCTTCCCCTCTCTCCTTCTTCCCTTACAAGACCTTTATTAATGAAATCTTAGTAATTTAAGTCGTATTGTGCTGGGCAATATTCAAAATGATTCAGATAGGTCCTGCTCTTTGAGATTTAGGATGTAAGACAGGGATATTGATGTGAATGAACACAGAGAAAATGCAGATGACAGATGGCTTCTTTTTTCTGCACCCCTTCAGTTTCTATATATTCAGTCTGTACTGTGTATTTTACACTTGCTGATACCTTAAAGTCAGAAGATCTGGATCCTATTCCTGGCTCCATCTACCATTTGCTAGTTACCTTGGGTGAAATGCAAGTTCTCCATGTCTATTTCCTCATCTCCAAAATGAAGACAGTCCTATCAACTTATTCCTCCCAGCTGCTAGTGCCCCTCCTAACCCAAGTAATCTTGTATTTGGCTTCTAAATGTTTGCTCTATACTTATTTTTGAACATGTTGCATTCCCTGTTAGAATTTAAGGTCCTTGAAGGCAGGCAACATTTCCCTACTGTCTTAGTGTTCTCTGTACCCAGCAGTGCCTGGAACATATTGAGTGTCTCATAAATGCTTGTAGATGAGAGAGAATGTTCTTCTGTGAAGCTCAAATAAGGAGATGTATATGAAAGCTTTGAAAACTCTAGTGTCCATATGCA
Organism: Dromiciops gliroides; assembly: GCF_019393635.1. Lineage (NCBI taxonomy): Eukaryota > Metazoa > Chordata > Mammalia > Microbiotheria > Microbiotheriidae > Dromiciops > Dromiciops gliroides. The sequence goes on along the minus strand of NC_057862.1, from coordinate 415,643,761 downwards.
TGCCAGAGCTTTTTCAGTGACAATGACTTGTGTGTCTATGGTACCTTGAGGTTTGCAAGGTGTTTTCCTCACAAGAGCTCTGTAAGATAATTAATGCAAGTATTATTATTCCCAATCTATGGAAGAAGACACTTGAGCCCAGAGAGGCTAAGTAAATTTTGTATAGCCACACAGCTATTAAGTATTAAAGCTGGGATTCAAACCCACATCTCCTTGGTGATAGTGAAGGTATGATGCCTCCTTCTACAATAACATGCTGTCTGCCACATGCTGACTTTTTTAAAGCAAGTAAAAGTTACATAGAAATAGACATTCCAACCAAAAAAGCAAACAAAGTGCCAGGTCTCATGGCCAGTGATGAAATCCAAGGACTGCGTCAGAGGGGATTCTCACCCAGGACCCCCTTGAGAGCTCAGTGGAACATCACTCCATGGGCCAGATGGTTGAGACCAGGGCTCTCAGGATTCCCTCTGTTCTGCTTGAGGAATGGGAATGATTAATCTATCATGCTTTAAGCTTTATAGTCACTTGATTAATAATTATTTATTAAGCATATACTATGAGCCAGGAACTGTAGCTGTGTGTGTAGACACACACACACACATACACACACACACAAATAACAAGGAATGAAAAAAATCCCTGTTCTCAAAGAGATTACAAAGCACTTTTCTCAGGACAACTGCACCAAGAAGGTATTACTGTTACCATTTTCTAGATGAGGAAAGGGGAGGCCCAGAGAAATCTGAGTGATTTAGCTATGGTCACACCTAGGAAATATTAGAGCTAGGCCTGAAACCCAGCTTCCTAAATCCATATGCAATATTTCTGCTCTTATATCTCAGTGTTTTGTCCCCTCCCCTCCCCTAACAGGCAGATCTGGAGCCTGAGACCACGTGTGAGACAATGGAGCTGATCACCTCTATCAATGATACCCAGGATTCCAAGCTTTGATTTGTATCCTAGGGTGAGGCTTCAAGGACTGGAGTATGTTGGTGGTAGAGGTGCTGTGGGGGTTTTTCCCGTCCCTTGCAGACAATGGCAGGGAACTCATCCTGCCTGGCTTTTCCTCTGTCAGCCAAGAGCTCTCCATGATCAGGGCTAGAAACCTCTAGAGGTTTTGTGGATCAAAACTTGCTTGAATTGGGCTTGACTGCATTAGAGGGGAATTAGATGACACAGGGTTTAGCTGACTGGTTTATCTACTCGTGTGTGCCTCCTGCATTCAGGCTCCTCTTCAGCTTGTTACTTAAAGAGCGCAGAGGTCACCTGGTGTCAGCTGATATGTCTCAGAGTGAAGGTATCACAATAAACAGCAAATTAAGGGAGAAAAAAAGCCCCTTCCCAGAGAGATGACCCCCGGCTCTCTTGCATGGGGTTTTCTAAGAGTAGAGTCAGCCCCTGGGCCAGACCTGCTTTTCTCTGTTTCTCTTTAAGCTGTGAATAAGGGAAAGCCTGAGATCTGAGGGAAAGCCCTATGCTGGAGCTGAGGTGGAATTAGGGGCCATTCTCCCTGCGGTCTGTGAGAGGGTGGGAGTGGGAGTAAGCAACATGTTAGCATTTTTTCCCCAGCAGTGGAAAAATGCCCTGAGGCTTCCCACTGCTTTACTCAGCATTCAGGTAGCCTGGGAGTGTTGTGCACAAGTGAATGAACACACCTGGCTATCTGTGAAACTGGGCAGAGAGTACTACAAGCCATTGGAAAACTTTGTTGTCCAACAGTCATGTCCAACTCTTTGTGACTTCATTTGGAATTTTCTTGGCAAAGATCAGACTGGAGTGGTTTGCCGTTTCCTTCTTCAGCTTATTGACTAGATGAGGAAACTGAGGCACACTGGCTTAAGTGACTTGCTCAGAATCATACAGCTAGTAAGTGTCTAGGGCCAGATTTGAACTCCAGATGATGAATGTTCCTGACTCCAGACCCAGCTCTCTATCCATTGTGCCACTTAGCTGCCCCCATTAGAAAAGGGAGGGCCCTTAAAGACAGGTCCAACACTTTCATTTTTAGAAAGGGGAAGACTGAGTTCCAGAGTAAGGGAGTGACTACCCCAAGGTCATACTACTGATGTGCCAAGCTGTGCAGTACAGTAAAAAAAGGGTACTCATTCAGGACTCACAAGATCCAAGTTTGAATCTTTGCTGTTACTTGCTAGCAGATCTCTTCAATTGTGGAATGGGTATAATAACATTACCTTTCTCTTAAGAGTTGTTGTGTAAGACATATTCTGTAAGTCACCTTTCCCTCTGCCTTTTGTTTTGTTTTGTTTTTGCCTAGGCCTGTGATTTCATCACTATAAGGAGCTAAAATCTAGAACTTAATAGAGTTTGCCTGAACCTTAAACTAGGTCTTCCTTTGAGCCTTTAACCTCCTTCATTGCTTCTATTCCTTATCAATATTAAGGAACTATATTAATTTTGACATTTATGTAGCATTTTAAGATTTCAAAACACTTTTTAATAAACAATCTCCTCATAGAAACCCAAGAGAGCAGGTCTTACTATTATCATTATCCCCACTTTATAGATAAAGATACTGAGGCTCAGAGATTGTGACCTTGCCCACAGTTGCAAAGGCTAGAAAGCATCTGAGCTAGAATTCGAAATCAGGTTTTCCTGACATCAAATCAACTCTCTAATCACTGTGCCATGAGGTGTTGTTATATATAATAGGTAGTGGCAGAATTGGGATTACAACACTGGGAACAGATTTAGTGTGTTGCCTTCTTAATCTGAGAGCAGCACACAGTGGGGTGGCTGCTGACTGTAACCAGAAAATAATATTTGAACTCAGGTCAAAATCTCATAGTCTCTCAGGGCTCAAACTTGTAGAGAGCTTTAGATAAAGAGTCAACATGACACTAATTGGAGACTACCCTGTCATAAGGTAGTGGGGGGAATATGGACCTTGGCAATTTTCTGAATTGCCTAATAAGAAATGATGAATGGGGCCAGGACCCAGGAAATTTAACTCTAATTGTGCTACCATGTGAGCAAGAGGTTGGGTGATGGTGGTGGTGGTGTAATTCATGGGGCTGGGGTATTACTAGTTAAACCAGTTTTTGCCATATCACACCTAGGCAAATCATTTGATCTCTCTGGTCCTCCATTTCCCTTTCTGTAATAATACAGGGGTAATAATATCACTTACCTGGGTGGCCTGATGACACAGTAGGAGTAGGCTGTGGGGAACTCTTCTTCTTTGCCCCCACTGCCACTACCCAATTCTCACAAAGTGCTTTTAAACATTTCCTCCTTGGTTGGATGTTGTCTGTCCCCAACCCTAAAGGGTATGAGAGTTCCCACCCTACTATCTTCTTCATAAAAGTAATAGGTCAGGGGTATTGTGCCTCACCTGCTTAGATATAACCAGCTACAATTCTGGTAAGATGGTGGACCACAGGGCCTTTCAATCTATCCTGTCACTGTCCTCTAAGGCCCCCTGGGCCTTACCATCTGACCTTGAGCTATGCCCTGCAAAGCCCTAGAAATTACCAGTTTATACCTGCTGATATACACTAAGGGGGCTGGATTAGATGGCCTTTGAGGTCCCTTACAATTCTGTCATAGGATCCTGTTATCATATATCATCTACCTTGATACTGCACCCTAACATCCACCAGGCCTTTCCATCTGCTTGAAGTTGATCCTTCATATCTTTATTATCTCCCCTAATTCCCTAATTCGAATGTGAACTTTTTTGGAGCAAGGACTGCTTTTTTCTTTTTCAATTTAGCCAGTGTTTAAATAGTGCTTGGCACATAGTAAGCATTTCAAAATGATTTTTTCATCCATCCACCCATCTATTCATTCATCATTTATACATCATAGGCTTGTTGTGATGATCATATGAAAGAATGAAAACATTCTTTCTGAATGCAATCAGAAAGCATTTTACAAACCTTAACATGTTACAGAAATGTGAGATCTTATTAAGGTATCTTAAGAGACTTTTCACACAGTATAGGAATTCTATCCAGAGCCCTCTTTGTAATTGGTCATCTAGCTTTTGCTTGGACACTGCTGGTGATGGGAGTTCATCTCCAGGGCCATCCATTCCCTTGCAGGACAATTCTGATCATTATAAAGTTCTTTACATTGAGCTGATCTCTCTGATTCATATAGAGATGTGTCTCCACGTAGATGTTTGCACACACACAGAATAACAGAATCTCAAACCTGGCATGGTCTTCTGTGGACATCTAGACCAAACAGGACCAGAACTACAATTCTCCCTCCAACATATCTTAGTGATGAATCAGCCTCTGCTCAAAGACCCCTGGAGAACAGGGAGCCTGCTACCTTCTGAGGCAGCCCGTTCCACTTTTGGATAGCAGTAATTGTTAGGGAGTCAACCGTGGGAAGAAATAGTTTCAGGAAAAAAAATTAAGCCAAGAATAATCTTATACAATACCAAAATCTCAAGAATTATTATAAGGTAATCCTGCCCTGGCAAATCCCCCATTCTGATTTCCTTGGGTTAATGCCTTTAGGCTGAATAGAAACTAAATATAGGCCATTCCATCCCCGCCCCCCTCCCCCAGTTCACCTTGCCTCCTTGCTAGCTCAGGCTGGATTTCCTCTTACCTTCCTCCTCCCCAAGAATAAAGCTTGAAGTCCAAGACACTGGGGCTGCCTACTGAAGCCAGGGCTTTGTTGTAGGGGGTAGGGGGAATAGAGGGAAGCTAACGATGAGGCTGATGACCTGCTGTGAGGAAATCAGCAAACTCAGGAAGTGCTATTTCGAGACTCCAAATTCCAATCAGGGGTCTTCCAGCTTGCTCAGGGGGGTTTGAAATTCAGGTGGCCCTGACGGACTTAGAGTTGCTAGGAGAATCAGAGGATTTCCAGCATTAGTTCTTTTGCTTCTAGTTCCTTGGTTTGTTTTTGATACCAGTACTTGCTAAAGGATTTTTTAAAGAAGCAGTGGTGGCTAGCTGACTGTGTTTGCTTCCCACGTAAAATTGAGAAAGGAAGGAAGGAAGGAAGGAAGGGAAATGAATGAATGAATGGGTGTATATATACATATGTATATATATATATATATACATATGTATATATATATATATATATATATACACACACATATATAGGTATGTCATGGGGTGCAGAGCACCCCAGAAGTTCTCTGGGGCACACCAAGGAATCTTCTCTTTGAGAAACTAAACCAGAGGACAGATAACGCCTAGAGAGATAAGCTGAACCAAACCGGACTGAGCTAGCTTCGGATTCCTACCCTTCTTTCTGGTCTCCATTACCCTGGGGAGATAAGTTTGGGTGTGGCTTTGGCCTTTGTGTTCTGAAGAGGGATCTGTAGTCACCCCTCACTCAATTCCTTTAGTCACTACCAGTGGGGGATGGTCCTCCACTCCTCACCCAATTCCCCCAGCTACCACCAGTGGGGGATGGTCTACCTTCACTAAAGGAACTTTCCACAGGCAGATGGTCCACCCCCATCAGGCCTCTATAAAAGTACCTTCCAGTCTCCTGTTCGAGGAGATTTGGTACCTCTGAGCCATGTGCTTTGTGCCAAATCTCCCCATGAAAAGTCCAAGGATTTCTTTCATGGTTTCCCTCCCCCCACCCTTCCCTTCCCTTGCTCCTAAATAAACTATCACCTTATTCTAACTACGTTTTGTGTGCAAGAGGGTGTAATTCTTTAAAGAGGAATTCCCAAGAACCCCAATCCCTAACACAACCCGTACCCCATTTCCCACCATATCAGGTATATGTATATGCACGTAGATATACATATACATATATGTACCCATTCATTCATTTCCCTTCCTTCTTCCCTCCCCCTTCCTTCCTTCCTTCCTATGTGTGTGTGTATATATATATATATATATATATATATATACACACACACATATATATCCTTCCCATATATATATCATATATATGAGAAATGAATGAATGAATGTATGTATATACATACGTGTACACACATATACCTATATGTATATACACATATACATATACCTATATACACACACCCATCCATTCTTTCATTCATTTCCCTTCCTTCCTTCTTCCCTCTTCCTTCCTTCCTACATATATCTTTCCTTCTTATATACATACACATACACATACACATACACACATACATACATACATACACATTTATGAGAAATGCCACCATCAGAGTGGAGGTGCCACTGACAAGCTTTCTATTAATGTCAGATCTGATGTTTTTCCAATTGGGGGAAGAAACTTGCTAGATTAGAGACTATGGCTAGAGACCGATGGAGTGTGATTTGTGAAGGGAAGGGCTCAGCCTTAGCACTCGGTCAAACCACTGGGCATCTCAGATGGGAATTCCGTAGTGGCGTATTTCATGGGGCCTCTTGTGAGGTCTGATGTTTGGAGAGAGCCTGGATGCTTGTGCCCCTCTGAGAAAGAGGGAAGGGAACTCCATGAAAACTGGACATTCATCAATAGTTGGAGTTCTAATAAGATTAACTTTTGGCCTTGGCCTGTTGTGAGCTGAGACTGATGCAAAGAAGATTGGGGCACAAGTGAATTCAGTGACTGCCACCACCCTGTTGCTGGCCCTCTTGGCTCATGTCTGGATTATTGCAATAACCTCCTGGTGGGTCGGCCTTCCTCAAATTTCTCCCCCCACCTCCAAACCACCATCTCCTCAGGTAAAGATCAGGACTAACCATGCCACACCATCCCTACCCCCTTTGATCAATTCCAGTGTCTCCCTATTGCCTACAGGATCAAATATAAAACCCTCTGTTTGGCTTTAAAAGTCTTCATAACCAGGTCCTTTCCCACCTTTCCAGGATTCCTTAGTCCTTCTATCCCACCTCCCATTCCTCCTGTACTGGGTTGTACTTGTCCAGTGACACTGGCTTCCTTGCAGTTCCCACTCAGATAATTTTCACTGGGTGTCCCCTATGCCTGAATTTTCTCCTTTTTCATCTTTACCCACTGGCTTTCTTGGCTTCTTTGAGGCCCAGCTAAAATTCCACCTTCTGCAAGAAGCCTTTCCCAGTCCTCCTTAATCTGAGTGCCTTCCCTCTGATATTTCCCCCTTTTATCCTGTCTGCATTTGACTTGTACACAGTTATTTGCATTTTGTTTCCCTATTAGCCTGTGAGCTCCTGGAGAGTAGGGCCTGTCTTGTACTTTTCTTTGTATGCCCAGTGCTTAGCACAGTGTCTGACACATAGTAGGCACTTAATAAATGTTTATTGGCTGATGAAGAGCAATGAAAACGTGGCTGGCTTGGGCACTTTCCTTAGCATCAGGCTTCTGGTAGGAACAGACCAATCAGATGAAGGGACAATATGGGCAGAGAGTCAGGGTTGATGACACACAGGAAAAAGGTTGAGAATCCTTGATTTAGAAGTTGCTGACAACATTTTTTATTTCTTCAGGAGGTAGAAATGACAGCCCTTAGCCCCTAGTTAGCAAAAATAATGAATCAACATAGGAAACTACCAGATGGAGTGCTTATTATCCTCCCTCTACATTTCCAAGGTGCGTTTTTCCCTTGGTTGAGACCCTACTCTAATCCCCAAATTATATTACAGATAACCACCTCAATCTTGCATGAGTGGATAGGATTTTAATAATAATATTTAAAAAGGTGGGAGGAACTATGCAGAAAGAATGGGGTGGTCCCGGTTATTCTGGGACCTGGGCTGTCACTAGAAGGAATGGTACCCACCTAGGGCCAACCTCACTGCTGTTAACTGTACCCCCCACCTCTGCATTGATATTCCATTGAAATCAGGTTAATATGAATATTACAGGCAGCTCTGAATAGAGGAAAAAATATAAAAGGCTAGCCTGAGGGGGTCTGGGGAGGGAAAGGGAATAAGGGGAATTGAATAAGCATTTATTAAGGGCCTATCATGTGCCAGACTGTACTAAGTGCTTCACAAAATATTTCATGTGATCCTCAACATGATCTACAACAACCCTATAAATGATATTATTATCCCCATTTGACAGTTGAGGAAACTGAGGCAGACAGAAATTAAGTAAATTGTCCAGGATCACAGCTAGGAAATGTCTGAGGCTAGATTTGAACTTAGGTTTTCCTGATTCCAGACTCAACTGCTCTATCCACTGTACTATCTAGTCACATAGCTAGGAAATTGATACCCTCTTGATTTTGGTATCACAATATGCTTTTATGTATGTGGAATTTATGTCTTTGTTTTTTAGCACTAGCTTTATTTTCATGGATGAGGGGTTGGTGAGGGTAGGGTAGGGTGGGTGAGAATCTTGGTCAGACTGGGTTCTGCTTCTCCTTTTTCAAATTTTCCTTCCCCACCTTTTCTGAATCACTATTTATGTGCTAGAGTAAAGTTCAGGGTCATCCCAATTCACTATGGTCTAGGGATGACCATCTGGGAACAAATGTTTTGGCACTAGCTTTCATCAGTAAGAAGATATAAGTAAGATGGGCAACTTGAAGGGGAACCTTGTCTCTTTTCCTGTCACCTAATGCAACATGACTACCTTGCTCAAAAGCCTCCAGTGGGGGGCAGCTAGGTGGCACAGTGGATAAAGCACTGCCCCTGGATTCAGGAGGACCTGAGTTCAAATCCAGCCTCAGACACTTGACACTTATTAGCTGTGTGACCCTGGGCAAGTCACTTAACCCTCATTGCCCTGCAAAAAACCCCAAACAAACAAACAAAAAATAAAGCCTCCAGTGGCCCCCAATAACCATAGAATAAAACACAAATTTTGTATGACCCTCCACAGTCTGCCTTTATCCAACCTACTCTTCTATTTCTTTCATTATCTCTATCCTATTATTATTTTCTATTTATGATTTCTTCTATAATTTCACAATAATTCCAATTCGTGCAGTCTACTTTGTGGACAAAATGGACTAATAGATATTACCAGGTCTCACCCTGTACTTTCTTGTCATGCATTCATTCAGGCTGTCTTCCATTCCTAACATGCATACTCCCTTCATTGCCATCAGCTGAAATCCATCAGCTTCCTCTAATGCTCAGCTCAGTTGCTTCCTCCTCCATGAAGGAGTTATTTGACCTTTCCTTAATCCTGCCACACCCTCCCACCAGATCTCTAGAAACAATTCTCGGAGAACTTTGGAACTCCTTTCCTGGAGCCAGGCCACCCCAAATGCTGAAACGTCACTATCACTAGCTGATCAAGCTCTTTCACCAAGTTATGGACGGTTCTGACTTGCCAGCTTGCTATCTCTCGCAGCGCTTTCTACCTCTTGCTTTTAGAATTGTAATCCAATGAACACTACCTGATAAGGACTGCCCAGTTGTTCCACTCAGCAACCTTGGGACTTCCCAGCCCAAAACACCTTTCCTTGTCCACCACTTCCCTATGTCTCCCCACATTAGAATGTAAGCTCACTGAGGGCAGGGACTGTCTCATTGTATTTTTGCAACCTGGATTTCCAGGCGAATATGTAACTTTTTGCATGATATTCTCCCTGTTGGTGGAGAGAATGCTGTCTTGATACTGTGTGCCTGTGTGAGGAGGGGCCAACACAAGAGCTTTGGAGAGGATGGCATTCTTCATTTCTTCTTTGAGAGAGACACTGGTGGTTTCAGAATCTCTTCAGGACAGACTCCAGAGACGGGATAAGAGAAAGACTCTCATAGATAGAGAGGAGGCAGCTAGGTGGCACAGTGGATAAAGTACTGGGCCTGGATTCAGGAGGACCTGAGTTTAAAATCTGGCCTCAGACACTTGACACTAGCTGTGTGACCCTGGGCAAGTCACTTAACCCTCATTGCCCTGCAAAAGAAGAAGAAGAAGGAGGAGGAGGAGGAGGAGGAAATGACAAACCACTCCAGTATCTTTGTAAAGAAAGCCCCAAATGGGGTCATGAAGAGTCAGACTAAAACAAATGAACAACAGCAGTACCAGCTGGAACTATCTTAGAGGATTGTTGTGACAATCAAGTAAGATAATGTATATGAAAATGTTTTGAAACTGTAAGTCATTATAGGAATATGAGGTATTGTTATGATTAACAATATATTATGTATAACAGAATATATACATTATAATGAGGGGGAAAGTAGAGATGCTTAGATGATCTACTTTAATGATAGGTTTATAATGACCATGTCAATTGTTAGCATGTAAACAATTACTTTGAAGTGCTATATAACAATTCATTCTCCCCCCACCCCCACTCCTAAAATCTTATAGTTAGTGTTCATTTACTTATCAAATAGTTTGTTCAAATCACAATAGGTAATTTTCAGTCTGGACCTGTTGAATAGTCACAAATTCTGAATTAGAGGAGTTTGAATTACTGAGGTGTCTATATGTCAACAATAACCAATTCATTTGTTTCTATTTTATCCAGGGCCATTTCTTAAACAAAAAATCCTACTTTTAACGTTTATTTTTGGAAACCATCAGAGTACCTCATGGTAGAGCTCACATCTACTACATTTGTGACCATGAGTAAGGCCCTTCATCTCTCATGCCCTCAGTTTCCCCATCTGTGAAATGGGAATGATAATACATGTAGCACTTACCTTCCAGAAATGCTTTTTAAATCCCAAAGTGCAGGATGAATGTCAGCTATTAGTGAAAACAAACAAATCAAGCCCCTTCTCCCCATCTTCCAAAGCCTAGATTGTTTGCCTCACAAAATGTTGAGTCAGTAATTCTGGATTTGCTCTTATAGGCAGAAAGGTGGAGACCAATCCCTAAATGTGGCTGGTAAAGAACTTACAGGATGTAGAATTTATTTCCATGTGAATAAGGAGGACTGTGTACTTTTTTTTATGAGGAAGAATGTCTAGACTGCCCCATCTTCCACGTATTTGATGTGGAACCTTTGTTAGACACAAGGGACCTGGGAGAGGTTTGAATCCAAGGAAGCAAAATAAGATGGAACACTTCTAGGGGAGAGTTTGTGTCATAATGAGAGTTTTCTCTTTATGTTGGCTTGTGCTTTATTAACCCATAGTCAATATTTTTTAAATGTGAAATTAATTTATTGGCTGTAATACCTAGCAAACACCGAGCTCCCCACCTCTTGTCATACATCTCACTCCCTGTTGGAAAAGACTTATTATGTTTAAGAATATGTGTCTTGTGATTCATTTGTGGAACTTGTCTCAATTTGATTCCTTGGATAGGATTTCTTTTGTTCCCACAGGGGCAGTTTCCACCTGGAAAACATAGTGTGTGTGTGTGTGTGTGTGTGTGTGTGATAGAGAGGGAGGAGGGAAGGAAAGAAAAGAGGAAAAAAAGATATGAGAGAGAGAGATAGAAAAGGCTGAATGAAAAAGGCTGAATGATAGTGTTAGTGTAAATCAGGGTGAAGAGTAAAAGTAATGTCTGTTTAGAAGAAATCATTATTTGCAAATAAGTGGAGAGAAGGACATTATGGAAAGAGTATCCTATCAATGTATTTAGAATAAGAACAGAAGTGGTTGACTGGGAATAAATCTTTGCTAAAAATACTCCTGATAATAATCCAATGGGCAAAATATTTAGGGAATCGATACATGCTTTGAAAAACAAGAGCTATTCCACAGTGGATAAGTGGTCAAAGGATATGAACAATCTGTTTTAAAAAGAGTAAATGTAAGTTATCAACAACCATATGAAAGAATGCTCTCAATTACTAGTAATAACAGAAATGAAAATTAAAACAACACTGAGGTTTCACCTCAGGCAAAGCTGACAAAAATGGTGTTGGAGGAGATACTGATTTTGGGGGGAATTGTGGTTTGGTCCAAATATTCTAGAAAACAACTCAGAATTAAGTTAAAAAGTCAGTAAACTACACATGCTATTTGGCCAAGCAATACTACTAGGTATATATTCCAAAGAGATTAAGGGCAGAAATAAAATTCTAATAGACACAAAAATACTTAGAGTTATACCTTTTATAGTAGCAAAGAACCAGAAGAAAAGTGGGTGCCTTTCAATAGGGGAACAGCTGAACAAATTATAGTATATGGATGTAATGAAATGTCATACCACATGAAATACTACTATGAAGAATTCAGACAAATTAGTGAATCAAGAGAACTTGAGAAACTTTTACAGTTTTGAAAATTTTTAATTTTTTTAATTAACACATTTATTTTTTCTCCCTCCCACTTCTCCCCTTCCTCCATTGGAAAAAAATAAAGAAAAAACCCTGTATAGCAAATATACACAGTAAAACAAAACAAATTCACAAATTAAAGATATACCAAAATATATGTTTAATTCTGCACCCTGAGTCCATTACGCTTCTATCAGAATGTACACAGTTCACTCCATCAATAGTCCAAGGTTGGTTACTTTATTGATCAGAGTTCTTAAGTTTTAAAAAACTACTTCTCTGTGCAACGTTGTTGTTATTATATAAACTGCTCTTCTCACTTTGCTCTGTATCAATATATAGAAATTTTTCCAGGTTTTTCTGAAACCATCCCTTTCGTCATTTTTTGTAGAGCAATAATATTCCATCATGTTCATATATCATACTTTGTTCAGCCATTCCCCAATTTATGGGCAGCCCCTAAGTTTCCAATACTTAGAACAATATGTATGATGACCACAATAGTGTAAAGAAAAACAACATTGAAAAACCTCTCATTTCTGATCAATGTAGTGCCCCCATTATAGGAGCAGCTCAGTGGCTCAGTGGATAAAGCACTGGCCCTGGAGTCAGGAGGACTTGAGTTCAAATTTCGCCTCAGGCACTTACTAGCTATGTGTCCCTGGGCAAGTCACTTAACCCCAATTGCCTTAAATATGCTGGGCCATCTCCAGTTGTCCTGATGTATATCTTGTCACTGGACCCAGATGACTCTGGAGGAGAGAGTGAAGTTAGTGACTTTGCACAGCCCTCCCTCACTTAAATCCAATTCAATGCAAGTTATGACATTACCCCAATGTCACGACCCTCTTTGAGAGTGAAGAATAAACACTAAACAACAACAACAACAACAAGAAGCTCAATCATATCTTTGGACTTTCAGATGGTAAAGCTTTCCTCTTGCCTCTTGGCAGAGAGTAAGGAGACAATTAAGTATAGAATGAGGCATACACACACACCTCTTCAGACATGGCCAGGTTTTAGTTTGTTTTTTACTGTATTCATTTTTATGGGTGGGGGTGTGTGGCAGAGATGGTAAAATGGGGGAGTCATTGGGAAGTAATGTTATTTAAAAGAAAAGAGCACCAGTAAAATATTTTGGAAAAGAAAATGCATCCTTAGCACATCTGTACAGATGTTGTGACCTAGATCAGACAGGCTCCATGAAACAACTTCTTTCTGAATTATACAGTTAATTGAGGAACAAGATGATGATGGTTTTCTTCTGGAGGGCTGAATAATTTAGACTGGCAATTTTGACCTGGTATAGAAGACTAGAAAAATATCTTTGGTGCAATTTCATTAAGCATCATTCATGAATCCATTCCAGGAGAAGCATTGTCACTAATATTTTTAGTTTTTATTTTATTTCACAATAGACTGGAATCCATTTTCAGTTTGCTGACAGAGCTTTGGATTACCTTACCCTACAGGCAATGTATCTAGGACTGAGGGACAAATGTGCCATAACAAAACCCAAATATTTTAAAATGCCTACTGGTCCAAGAGCATTTGGCCCCAGTATTACTATTGGGGGAGATGCTGTATAAAGTTTGAATTAGACTTGATTTCTGAATCAAAGGGCTTACATTTTTTTCTGTCTCTGATACTCTCTCACTTGGGGTTACTCTCTCCCTAACCTTTAGCATAGGACTCTAAAAATTTGTGCTGCAAACATTGGATTTCTATTGTTCAGTTCTTTCATTCATATCTAGTAGGTAGAGGTAACTCTGTTAATTCAGACATTGGTCTCTCAGGGCCCCAAGTTTTGCTTCCCACCTCCTTACCTCTCAGTTATTTCAGGGTCTAAAAGCACCTTCCACAAAAGGAAGCTGGGGAGAAGAAATGGAAAGTTGGACTGTTTTGTACCTTGCTTGCTAAAGCTTGTAAAAGATTTGATGGAAGATGAAATGAATCACAAAGGATTAATGTTGTCTGAATGCAAATGAGTAAATGAATAAAACAGGGTTTGGATTTTCCATGAATTTCACTTATCCAGTAATAAAATTTAAGTTAAATCTTTGGGTTTTTTCTCCTATGATTTTTTTTGTCCTTGGTTTCCTTAGCACATAGCAGAGAGCATTGTATACAGTAGGCATTTAATAAATATCTTGAATTGAATCATTAAATCGTGATTTTCCTGGCTCCCAAACCAAAACTTGACTGTAAATTCAAATCCAGATAATAGTCATAGTCTCCTTGATCAACCTGTTGGTTGCTTTTTTGTATAGTCCTCTTAGCCAATAGGATTATAGCCAGGAAGAAATCCATGGGCAGGGCATATGTATATGGTCAGGAATAAGTGTTGTCATCTTCCCACAATTCCTGGAATACTATGGCTGATAAAGGTAAAAACCAAATTTTGAATGCTGTCAACATGAACTCATATGAACATTAACTTGAGAATGTTGGATTCATCCAGCCATTCACACCCACTTGATTGTTGGTCTTATTACAAATGTAGTAATAATAATGTTGCACGTTTCAGTTCATTCTTCCAAGACTTAACATTAGCCAGAACTCTCTAGCTAAAGTTGATGAGTTGGCTAATATGATGGGGCTGGAGTTTGGACTTTAGCCATAATATGCATGCACACAAAGAAACCTCTCCCATCACATGGCTAAGGTCCCCACAGGCTCATTCACATTATTCCTGGAGAGCGTCAGCAGAAACGTACCAGACCATGTCCCACACTTACCTCATATTTGAGGCCTTTTTTTCCCCTTTTCTTCCAAGTCTCCATGATAATATAGCAACTTGTAGTGTATGGTGACCTTCTGCTGCAGTAATTCCCTCCTTTGGGCATTGAAATTGATTTTCCTCATCTTGGCATGTGAGGATTCAAAGCATGCCCCTTACCCCATGTCCCTGGAGCATTCTGTGGCATCAGCAGCCAACTATGTGACTATGAGAGTGTTTGGGGCCACCACTGTAACAGTCCTAGGAACATGTGCCTCAGCAGAAAGACTTTTAGGAGACTGAGCACCAGTTTGGGCTGATAGGGTAGCTGTATATGTGATGCTTGAGTTTCCTGTGATAAGAGCCAGATGGATGTTTCCGTGGCGTTTAAAGAAAGTGGAAATCTTCTCTGGTCTCATTCATGCTTATCCACTTTTAAATTTGAAAAGTAGAATAAATGGCACTGAGATGACAATAATCCCATTTCTAAAGCTCTTTGTTTTGCCTCAGGTCCCTAGTGATCTCAGAGTGGTGTGACTGCATGTCCACATTCCCAGGTGGGGATGGGTCAAGAGATTAGTGACAGGATCAGATTTTTTATGAACTGGCTTGGATTTAAACAATGGAAAAAATCATGGTTTGGTTCGGGACACTTGAATCAAAGGCTGATAGGATTTAGCCATGAAAGATGCCTCAAGGGGGCAGCTAGGTGGCACAGTGGATAAAGAACTGGCCCTGGATTTGGGAAGACCTGAGTTCAAAGCTGGTCTCAGACATTTGACACTTACTAGTTGTATGACCCTGGGCAAGTAACTTAACTCTCATTTCCCCACCAGAAAGGAAGGAAGGAAGGAAGAAAGAAAGAAAGAAAGAAAGAAAGAAAGAAAGAAAGAAAGAAAGAAAGAAAGAAAGAAAGAAAGAAAGAAAGAAAGAAGGAAGGAAGGAAGGAAGGAAGGAAGGAAGGAAGGAAGGAAGGAAGGAAGGAAAGAAAGAAAGAAAGAAAGAAAGAAAGAAAGAAAGAAAGAAAGAAAGAAAGAAAGAAAGAAAGATGCCTCAGCAATAATTTAGTTCAACTTGATTTTTAGAGTTGTGGAAACTGAGGGACAGGGAGGGGACAGGATTTGTCTCTTGTCACACAGAAAAGTGTCAGAGTTGAGACATAAACCCAAGACTCTAATGAAATAACAGAGTATTTGAATCCCTAGCACCTAGTACTTAGGGGATCTTAGTATTTAGAACAAGAGAGAACCTTGGAAATCATCTAGTCAGACCCTTCATTCTACAAAGGAGATGATGAGCCCTAAGAGAGGAAATGACTTGCCCAAAGCCACACAGTTAACAAAGAGCTGGAATTCAAGCCCAGGTTTTCTGACTGCAAAGAAGCTCATGATGCCACATTATTATACCCTATAGAAATGGGCTGGGACAGAGTTGCAGGTTTGGGGAATGGAAATTTTCACTTAAACCTGTAGAGTTTCAAGGTATTCAGTAGGGTCCATTAGAGGTGGAGAGGAAGTTATTGTTAAGGAGTGAATTAATTAATAATACAGATGAAACTGAGAATACTCCCTTATTAGAGGAAATCCTTCTTCCTGTTTCCTAGGTAGGGACTAAAGAGAACATATGGAAATGAGAATTTGCTTTTTGTATTATAAATGCTCCAGTCAAGCCTTTAGTGCTTACTAAGTGATTTCTTTACTCTAAGGGGTTAAGTGTAGAATATTAACTAGCAATTTTTGTAACTGGCAAAAGTTGAGTAAAGGGGTACCTTCAATTTTGTTGAAGGGACAGAGATTTATGCTAAGGAGGTCCCTGTGGTTCTGAGGGAGCTGGCCCTGGGTAGAGCTCATGAAAGTTTATTGTTTCTGTGTGGAGCAAGGGCATTCAGTGTCATTTAAATTTGGTGCCCTATTGTAAACTTCTTATTGCCCTATCCTAGTTATAAGTCTTTTAAATTGTCTTTTTTCTTTTCTTTTCTTTTCTTTTCTTTTCTTTTCTTTTCTTTTCTTTTCTTTTCTTTTCTTTTTTTTTTTTTTTGCAGGGCAATGGGGGTTAAGTGACTTGCCCAGGGTCACACAGCTAGCAAGTGTCAAGTGTCTGAGGCCAGATTCAAACTCAGGTCCTCCTGAATCCAGGGCCGGTGCTCCATCTACTGTGCCACCCAGCTGCCCCCCTAAGTCTACTATTGTCATTCTAAGAGGCAACATTAAACATATCTCTAATGTCTTGCATTTAACTCACAGGGGGTTCTAATAACTTTGAAGGAAGTGGCCATCTTCTAAGCTACTGAAAACTTTTTCTTCCTGAAAATGAAGAAGACAAGACATGGAAAGAACTGGGTAGTTATGTTGAATTAAACACTGATAGAAAGCTTCATTAAATGTGTGCCTTAAATGCCCAGTATAGATCCTTGGTATTCATTGCTTTTCATTTTAATTCTTTAGGGCCCAGATTAGCTCTGTCTCCATTTTGGATAATAGCACATCAAAGAAAAATGAAAAATAAGTATGTGTTCAGTTCATTGAGGGGAATATGAAATGTTATCCTGAAGTAAATAGTAGTCCCATGTCCTTTAAAAATGATTAAAGTAACATTTCTTCAACTAATTTGGCCATGGAACAATATGGGCTTGAAATATGCCTTTGGAATCTGTGATAGATGATGATGGAACCCTTTGGAACCCAGTGGTATAGAATACTTCCTGGAGAAAGGTGAGCTGGTGAAATTTTGGAGGAAATGAATAGAGGATATGAAGCTTATTTTCATTGTCCAAATACTGGCTTTGACACACACACACACACACACACACACACACACACACACACAAAAGTAAATCTTGCACTCATTCCTTTCTAGGCTGCACTTGCTGACTTCATCTTCCACATGTCAGCTCCTCATCCTGAAGCCTCACTTCAGCTCTGGAATTTACTCATTGGATATCCCTACCAACCCTGAGAACTCTCCCTCTGATTGGATGGCTCCACCCAGAACTCCCATTTAAAGGAGGGTGTCCAGGCTAGCCAGGTGTCATTCCTCTCCAGGCTGCACTCCAGATTTTCTCTACCTTCATTTCTCCCCACTCTACCGCTTTCAGTTTCCTTTCATGTGTTGATTTTTGCCATTAGAATGCAAGTTCCGCTAGGGCAGGTTTTTCTATTTGCTTTCTCAGTGATTAACACTGTGTCTAGCACACACTGAATGTTGAATAGATGCTTCTTGACTTGTTGACTGCAATTAAGTATTTTTGCAAAATGTTATCGATGCCTTTTGTCATTTATATCATCATCATTTCCTCAAATATTATCCCCTGCTTTGAACCTTCTCTTGTAACAGTTAAGCAAAGGCGACCAACAAAACAACCATATTTTGCCCCTGTAGTTCCCCACTTTTTGCTGAATGAGTATCATCATCTGTTCTCTGGGTTCAAGATTTAGTCATCATAATTAATCTCACTTTAGACATACTTTAGAGGTTAAAAAAAACATTATTTTAAACTTTGCATATATTATTCTCTTAGTTCAACTTTCTTTACTCTGAGATAATTCACTCAATATTTCTTTAAATTCCTTATATTAATCATTCATAAGAAATATTTTTGATATCAGCATAATTTCCTATCAAATATTTTAGATGAAAAATATCACTAGAATGGAGGTTTTCTCATGGTAACACATTCATATTGTATCTACAAATATTCCCATGTCTAACCCTTATTCTTTTTTAATGTAATAAACATTTTTATTAATAGTTTGGGGTTCCGATTTTTATCCCCCCTTCCCTCCTTCATCTCCCCCCTCCCTGAGGCAGCAAGCAATCAGATTTGTCTAACCCTTATTCTTAAAACCTCTTCTCCTCTCATTTGATTCTATATCTTCTTGCTGTCCAGTTTCTGACCTCATCATTCAACTGAAACTGTCCTTTTCAGTTATCAGCAATATCTTATCCTCAGACATCCATTTCTGATCCAGATTGCTCATTTTGGACTTTTTGGGGGCTTCTCTACCACGGCCTCAGTAAACATCTCATTGAGAGATCTCATCTTCTTGCAAGATTCAATCAGTCTTGTTACTCACACCTCACTAGTACCCTCTGCCTCTCTGATAGAAAGATGGAGGTATAAACTCCATTTAAGGGAACTTGATTGACATCTCTTCACTTCTCACCTGGCTGCATTCATTTTTAATTCCTTTGGCTTCTCCATCATGTACCTTCCCCACCCCCCCAGCCCCACTCTTACATAGTTATCTCCCTTCCCTGCTTTCAGCTTTCTTTTGTGTGTCTTCCCATTGGATTGTAAGCTCCTTGAGGTCAGGGTTTAGCTTTCATTTTTGGTATTTGTATCCCCAGTGCTTAACATAGTGGCTGGTACTAGTTGGCACTTAGTAAATATTCATTTACTTCTGATCTCTCTGTAGTCTTTGACACTGTTGATTGCCATCTCTTATACATGTTAGTATCCTCTCTAGGTTCTTATGACATTATTCTCTCCTGGTTCTTTCCTACCTATCTGACTGCTCTTTCTTAGTCTCCTTTGCTGGATCTTCATCCATGTCTTACCTATTAACTGTTGGTGCTCCCCAAAGTTGTGTACTAAGTCCTTTATTCTTCTCTCTCTGGCCTATCTCTCCTTGTGATCCTATTAACTCTCATGGGTTCAACTATTATCTTTATGTAGATCCAGCCCAGGTTTTTCTTCTCAGCCCACTCCTCAAAGATATAGGACTACAAGATCATTTTACTTGTCTCCTAAGAATCCCTACGAGGGTCAAAAAACAAGTTAGAACAAAACATGGAAAAGAAGTACAGCAAGGCTATATATTGTCACATTATTTATTTAACTCGTATGCAGAGATGTGAAATGCCAGGCTGGATGAATCAAAAGCCAGAATTAAGGTTGCCAAGAAAAACATCAACAATCTCAGAAATGCAGATGATACCACTCTGATGGCAGAAAGTGAAGAAGAATTAAGAAGCATCTTAATGAGGGTGAGAGAGGAGAGTGTGAAAATTGGCTTGAAGCTTAACATTAAAAAAATAACTTAGATCATGGAAACTGGTCCCATCACTTCTTGGCAAGTAGAGGGAAAAAAAAAATGGAAGTGGCATCAGATTTTATATTCTTGGGCTCAAAGATCATTGTAGATGGTGACTTGCAGCCATGAAATTAAAAGAGGCTTGCTCTCTGGAAGAAAAGCTATGGCAAATCTGGACAGCATTCTAAAAAGCAGATATCACCTTGCGAACAAAGGTCCATATAGCCAAAGTTATGGTTTTTCCAGTAGAAAAAATGGATGGCTATGAGAGTTGTTGGATTGTAAAGAAAGTCGAGTGCCACAGAATTAATTCTTTTGAACTATTGTGCTAGAGAAAACTTTGGCGAGTCTCTTGGACAGCCAAGAGAGAAAATCAGTCAATACTTAAAGAAATGAATTCATACTGTTCTTTGGAAGGCCAAATACTAAATCTGAATCTTAAATACTGTGGCCACATAATGAGAAGATAGGATTCATTGGAAAAGACCCTGATGTTGGAAAAGATTGAAGGCAAAAAGAGAAAGGAACAGCAGAGGCTGAAATAGCATCATGGAAACAATGAACATGAACTTGGACAGACTTGAAGGGATAGTGGAGGATAGAAAGGCCTAGCATACTATGGTCCACAGGGTCATGAAGAGTTGGACATGAATGAACAACAACAAAAGTTATCATGATAGGACCAATGGAAACTCACATTTGTTTAGTGCTCAATATTTTTTAAAATTGTGCTAGACTTTCTTGTTTGTCCTTGTCACATTCTACCCTGTATTAGACTTATTCTTTACATGTTGTATCACCTTTATTAGTGTGGTGGAAAGAGCACCAGACCTTCAGTTAGGAGATCTGGTGGTTTCAAATTCCAGTTCTGACACAAGCAGTGTGGGCTCTCTGAACCTCAATTTCCTCACCTGTAAATTAGAGTTAAAATTTGCACTATAAAACTTTTAGAGTTGTTATGAAAGAAGCACTTTGCAAAACTTAAAGAGCCAAAGAATTATGAGTTATGATGATTGTAAGCTTCCTAAGGATAGATGGTATAGCTTTTCATCTTTTTATCTTTCTCTTATAGTATCAAATGAAGACCCTTGCACATGGTAGGTGCCTAATAAATGCTTGTTTTGTTGAATTGATTTAAATTTAATTTAATTGGAAGAAGGGTTTGAACTAAATGGTCTGCAGAGTCTTTCTTCGCTCTAACATACAATAACCCACCACCACAACTCCTATTTTCCAGATTCAGACCATGCCAAGGGTGAAAAGAATGTAGATTCTGCCATAGGCTAGGCCCCATTGAAAGCATAAGCATCATGATTTAAAAAAAATCTTTTGAAAACTTGGGTTCCTTCTCTTGCTGAGGTTGTATGTGTATTGGTTATTCACAGTTCTGACCCCACTACTGATGGGCATGGGCACGCTGACATGCTCCATGGGTTCATTCCTCCATTTTTTTTTCCCAGAGAAGAGATTCTGTTAGTTTAATCGAAAGAGATACTTGATCCAGGAAGTTGGGGAGTTAACAGCAACATCTTGAGTTTGCTCTTCTGCTGTCCCAGACAGAATTTGTTTAAAAGAGAAGGAAGTAGGGGCAGCTAGGTGGCACAGTGGATAGAGAACCGGCCCTGGAGTCAGGAGGACCTGAGTTCAAACTCGGCCTCAGACACTTAACACTTACTAGCTGTGTGACCCTAGTCAAGTCACTTAACCCCAATTGCCTCACCTGGAAAAAAAAAAAAGAAAAAAAAAGAGAAGGAAGTAAATTTATAACAGGAACTGATGTAGAATTTGTTCTGGAACTCCACCAAGGTGGAAATAAAGTGCATGTAGGCAGGTCAAGGGACCCTACATGACCAGAAGGGTGGGAACTGGGTATCTCCTCTGCTCCTGAGAGCTTACCATGTTGCTGTCAGCCTGAGTGGGGGACATCCAATTGCTTTAGCCTTTACTATAACTCCTAAGCTTAAGTGATCCACCAGTCTCAGCCTCCAGGTAGAAGGGATGAGAGCCATATGCCACCATTCATGGCCTATGACCGCCTCTTAATGGTTACTCAGACCAATTAAATGGGCTTGATAATAATAATAGCTAGCATTTATATAAAGACTTGGGGTTTGCAAAGTGGTTTACAAATATTTCATTTAATCCTCACAAAAACCATGGGAAATAGGTGCTGTTCTTTTCCATACTTTACAAATGAGGAAAGAAAGGCAGATGGATGTTAAATGACATGCTCAAGGTCACAGAATAAGTATCTGATGTTGGATTTGAACTCAGGCTTTCCTGACTCTAAGTTTAATGCTCCATCTACTGTACTACCCAGCTGCACAGTAGCTGGGACTAGTAAAGGGAAAAAGTTCCTTCTGACTCTGTGAAAAACAAACAAATTTATAGGGAAATCAGTTTCTATTTACCTCAAAAGTCTTTCAAGCTTTTTCTTAGACATTAAGCCATTGGGATATTATAAGTCCATAGTTCACCTGGTAATATTCAATCAATCAGTTGATTAACAAGCACTTATTAAGTTTTTTATTTTATGCATTTAAAAACATTATTCTAAGACCAGGTCACCAGAGTGCTCAAGGGGTCCATGCCACCAAAAAAGGTGAAGAACTCCTATTCTCTAGTCCAATCTTCTCCCTCATTTTATAGATGTGAAAACTGAACTTCCAAGAAGTTGACTTGCCTGAGTTCACATAGGTACTAAATAGTAATGGCAGGATATTAACCTAGTTCTTCTGACTCTAAAGTTAGAATCTGTTACAACATATGACACTTCCTGCCTAGCCAGTTAAGCTCCTAAGCCTAAAATCAAATGCTGCCTCTTCTAGGAAGCCTTCCCCGATGTCATAGTCAGAAAGGATCTTCTCCCTCAAACCTCACATAACCCTTTGTTCACATTTCTCTCTAGCCAAGTTATCCTGTTACACTATCTGTTACCTGCGCTGGTTACTTGTGCTTTCTCCAGGCTAGATTATAAACTCCCTGATGACTGGGACTGTGTCTTATCTGAACTTTGTATCCCAGACAGCATAGAGCCCAGTGCTCTGTACACAGTAGGCAGTCAATGTATGCTTATTACATCATATTGTGAGTTCATGTGCCTTTGAGATAGCAAGCATGAAGGTAGTTTTTGGATACCCTATGATGCCAAACTCTAAGGAAACCCCCTTGAGTGTCTGTTGAATTCATTGCCAAGGTAATAAGGGCCTGAAGGAAGTTTTGGCCCTGATCCTGGCTAGAGGCATTTAGAAGGCTAGGCTAGAGAGGGGCCAGGGGAAGCTGTTCTGTCCACACCTTCTTGTCTGAAGCTGGAAAAGATTTAGCAGGAGTGGAGTGCTGTTTGATGACCTCAGATTTCTAATGTGATTGCAGGCATGGAGGTTTTTTTTTTTCTTTGTAAGACTTAAGAGAGGAGCTCAAATTTAAAAGCTGAGATTTAGGATTTCTGTGTTGAGTTATTTGTGCCAACTCTCCTCCCCTTGGCCAAGCCCCAAGCTGTGTGATCTCAGATTGCTGTCCCTGGGGTACCATTTTGATAGGTCAGGTTCAAACTGAGTCAAATCCCAGTGCTTTTCTCCACCCCCTAGCCTAGCCCCCTCTATTTACTTGAGCTTGGAGCAACAGATTCTGAAAGTTCAGGGTTTCAAGATGAAATCACTAAACGTACCCACGATCATAGTAAACTTTCCCCAACCTAGATTTCAAACAGATTCCTTCAACTACTGTGAATTTTGCTGCAAAGATTTCTTCACTTCTTTAAAAAATAATTAAGAAATGTTGAAATGTGAGGGCAGCTAGGTGGTGCAATGGATAAAGCATCAGCCCTGGATTCAGGAGGACCTGAGTTCAAATCTGACCTCAGACACTCGACACTAGCCACTAGCTGTTTGACCCTGGGCAAGTCACTTAATACCCATTGCTCCGTCAAAAAAAAGAAAGAAATGTTGAAATGCAATGGAGGCCCAGGAAAAGGGTCAAGCATGGCACTGTGTAAGAAATCCAAAATACGTTTCCTTCACTTTTCCTTGTCCTTTCTAGGCAGGATTGGCGGAAACATCTGTCATGTGGGCTCAAATGAATGTGTCCTATCTTTGTCCCTTGTGGAGAACTGTTTAAAAAGGGCATGGCATCGGGATTATAAGTGGTACTTCCCTGAATTTCCTTTATGTCTAGGACAAGAGTCTTCTTCCTGTAGTGGAGAGTTTTTAAAATTAATTTTATTTTTAATTATCAAGCATTTATTTTTTCTCCCTCCAAACTCCCCCGCCCCAACCTCCCTCTGTTGAAAACAAAGAAAATAAAAACACTTGTAATAAATAAGCACACTTAAGCAAAACAAATTCCCATATTGTCCACATCCAAAAATGTATGTCTCATTTTGCTTATTAGTCACTTTGCATCGCTTCTCCGTCAGGTTGTGGGTAACATTCTTCATCATTAGTCCTCTGGAGTAATGATCATTGTGTTGATCAGAGTTCTTAAGTCTTTCAAAATTGTTCATTTTTACAATGTTGAATGAATGAATGAATGAAAGACACATACACTGTTGAATCCTTTCACAATGCTAAAGACTTTGGGGTCAAGAATTTTCTTTTTTGTGTCTTCAGTATGTGTGGCTGTAACATCTGTAGGAAGTTCCCAGGCTGCTCAACAGGTGTTGCTTCACAGGATGATGACTGTGGACACTAGGTTGGAAGCCTTCCAAGGCTCTTGAGTTCAGAGTCCTGGGATATTTCCATTAGGATTTGAGGGGAGATGGTAGTCAAGATGGTGGAGTGGTAGCTTAGAAGTCCATGTCATAGTATGAGTGATTCTCCTGGTTCTATTCACTTCACTCTACATCAGTCCATACAAGTCTTTCTGGGTTTCTCTGAGACCATCATCTTCATCTTGTAACATTCATCTACCATAATTTATTCAGTCACTGCCAATTAATGGGTACCCCCCTTAGTTTCTAGTTCTTTGCCACCACAAAAAAGAGCTTTTATAAATAGTTTTGAACATACAGATCTTTACTTCTTTTTTCTTTTTTTAATCTTTGTAAGCCTTTTAATGGTATCACTGGGTCAAAGGGCATGCACAGTTTATTTCTTTTTCTTTCTTCCTTTCTTTTTATTTGCAGGGCAATTGGGGTTAAGTGACTTGCCCAGGGTCACACAGCTAGTAAGTGTCAAGGGTCTGAGGCCGGATTTGAACTCAGGTACTCCTGAATCCAGGGCTAGTGCTCTATCCACTGCGCCACCTAACTGCCCCTGGCATGTACAGTTTAGTAACTACTGGAATATAATTCCAAATTACTTTTCAGACTAGCTAGACCATTTCACAATTCCACTAAAACTACATCTATTCCCCCTGGTTTGTGGATGAACCTAGGAACTATATGTTGCAGAATGTAGATTCTCAGTGCTGCTTTGCCATAAACTAGTTGTATGATTTGGGGGAAGTCACTCTTCACACCTTGGTTTTCCCCATCTGTAAAAAATAGGATGTTTCTCCCTGGATACATAGGACTGTATTGAACATGACTAATAATAACTGACATTTATAGATCCTCTTAAGGTTTTTGGAAATACTTTACATACATTATCTCATTTGTTCCTCACGCTAGCTCTGTGAAGTAGGTGTTATTATTATTCCTATTTTATAGATGAGGAAATTTGAGCTTTGAGAAGTTGTGATTTGCCCAGGATCAAAAGTGAATAAGTGTCCAAAGGTGGAATTTGAACCCAGGTCTTCCTAACTACATGTTCTATCATATATAGCATCCTATTTGTAAATTGAGATAACATATGGTGAAGGGTTTGGGAAGATAATTTTAAGAATATGCTGTACACATTCAAAGTCGTTATTGTTATTATGTTATCATTTGGGGAAATGACTGGTGTGTTTTCCTGCCCCACTTGTAGTCCTAACATGAGGGTAAAAATTGCTGTTCTGGAACCAGGAACCTCATAGAGGTTCTTAACCTGGGGTCCATGATTTTTTTTTTTTTTTGCAGGGCAGTGGGGGTTAAGTGACTTGCCCAGGATCACACAGCTAGTACATGTCAAGTGTCTGAGGCCAGATTTGAATTCAGGTCCTCCTGAATCCAAGGCCAGTGTTTTATCCACTGTGCCACCTAGCTGCCCCCATGAACTTTTAATTGTTATTTTGATAACTGTATTTCAACATAATTGCTTTTCATCATAGTTCCACACATTTTATTTTATGCATTTAAAAACATTATTCTGAGACTTAGTCCATGGGCTTCATCAGATTGACAAAGGAATCTAGGAAGAAAAAAAATGATTAAGAATCCCTGAAAAGGATGACTCCTTAACAGAACTGGTTTCTCCTAGGGGTACAAGGACAGCTTTATTTTGAGGATAAGATTTTGACAGGAAGGGTTATAATAGTGAAAAAAGGACATTTGGGAAGGCCCAGTGGCACAGTACTACCAGCACTACTGTATTGGCTGGGGCACCTTAGGTATGGAATGTGTGTATGTGTGTGTGTGTGTGTTGAGAATGAGAAAACCAGACTGTTGGGTTAATCTGACTTTATAGTCAGATACAAGGCAAAGAGAGATGAGCTTTAATATAAAGAAGAGAGGAAAGAAAATATGAGAAGGTGGAGAAAGTCTCTGGGTGATTGCACAAGGGTTAGCTGAGTAAAGTTAACATCCTGGTCAGTGAGGAGTGATGGCTTTTGAAAGAAATCCCTCTCTCCTCATCTTCCTCTTCAGGAGCAGCAGCTGGAGGGGGTAGGGTGAGGAATGAGGAAGGGGTGGGAGACAAGAGTACCATGTGGGTTTCTGTGAATCCTTCATGGTAGAAACGAAAGCTTCCATGGAATGAGAAATAATAGGGTGATGACTAGGGACACAGAATAGATCCTATTACAGTGAAACTGAGGGGCGCTCCAAAGCCTTTTAACTTGGATTTGGTTGAGTCCATTGTGGCTGGCAAAGCCACTGGCCCATCTTTTTCAGTGGGGACAAATCTTTCTCCTTTCCTTTAGGGGTGGACTTGGTTTCTGAAAATGGGCTCTAAGTCATTCGGAACCAAGTCTGATAAAGAAGGTGGGTAACTAAACTGAGGCATGCCATTGGCGGACAAATGCAAAATGAGATGATCCATGCAACCAAACCTTTGGACATTCTTATCTTGAACTTAATGTCCAAGGTCTCAGACACAGAGACAGAAAGGACTTCTGAGGTCGTCTACTCCAACTTCCTCATTTTGCATATGAGGAAACTGAAGCCCAAGGACGTTGAGTGACTTGCCCACAAATGACAGAGCTGAGATTTGAATCCAAATCCTCTGACCCGGTAGATTGTAAGCTCTTTGAGATCATGGACTGTTTTATTTTTATCGTTGTAGCCCCAGCAGCTAGTCTGTCAAACAGCAGGTACTTAATAAGTGGTTTGTTTTTTTTTTTTTTTGCGGGACTATGGGGGTTAAGTGACTTGCCCAGGGTCACACAGCTAGTACATGTCAAGTGTCTGAGGCAGGATTTGAACTCAGGTACTCCTGAATTCAGGGCTGGTGCTTTATCTACTGTGCCACCTAGCTGCCCC
This sequence comes from Dromiciops gliroides, assembly GCF_019393635.1. Taxonomy (NCBI): domain Eukaryota; kingdom Metazoa; phylum Chordata; class Mammalia; order Microbiotheria; family Microbiotheriidae; genus Dromiciops; species Dromiciops gliroides. The sequence continues at coordinate 415,616,414 of NC_057862.1, read as the reverse complement.
CAATAATTGCTTTTTGATCCACTCCTCCCTAGCCAGTACCCTTTCCAGTATTCTACATGCGTCCTGAATCTTGGTGTGTCTGTTACACAGTAAATCACATGATTTCACAGTCATGCCTCTTTCCTCACCCCAAGGTGATGTGGCATCATCAGCTGGAGTCTTCAGGCTCCATTCCTACCGAAACTTGGAGTTTAATGATTGATTGGAGAAGGCCCTTGGATGTAATGAGAGAAATTTAGGCCATTGAACTTTTGTTGTTTTCTGGGTCAATGGGCACCTGTAGACCTTTTCTTTTTTTCTTTCTTTTTTTTTCCACAAGAGGTGCTAATGCATCCTGGGAACTGCTGGGCACTTCTACTGATTATAAGGAGTTCATCAATGAGAAGTGGGAAATGTGGATTGTCTCAGTCTGCAGCTTACAGTTCCTTTCTAGAGCCTCAGTTTTCATTAGAGAGAGCAGCACAGCAGGCAGAAGACTCAGTTCCTTTCAGCACCTGGGTTTTGCAGAATGTCTGAGGCTTCAGCCCTGGTGGGGTGGGACACGTTCCACCTTCCTTCTATATCCACATACCATCCATATACCTTCCATACAGGATAAAGGGCTTCCCCGCCCCACCTTTGAATGTTATGGGTTGATCATGGGCTCCAAAGTACAGAGAACTCCTTTCCATTTGGGCTCCTCCTCACAGACCAAGTTACTGGTAATTTGACTTGCAGTTTTAAAAAGCCAGTCACACACACAAGCCAGATCGGGCTTATTAAAGGGCTTCCTAAATGAGAGTTAATGCTGTCTGTCCAAAAGAATCCTGTCTGATAAGTTGAGAGAGAATGTGTGTGTGTGTGTGTGTGTGTGTGTGTGTGTGTGTGTGTAATAAGCCAGGAGCTGTCCTCAGCAAAGATCCCAAACTCCAATTAATATAAAGGTTTTTCAGAAATTAGTAGACTTTTATGCAGAGGCGGCTGCTTCAGTACACATTGATTAAGGGGATTTACAAAGAGTTTTAGGACAGTCTTCCGAATCAGTTTGCAGGCTTTCAGTTCTGAGAAAAATTCCTGTGTGCTGCTGAACTCTAGGTGTAGGGAGAGACTGTGGGTGATTTATTCCCACTATTACTGTTCCCTCTCACTCCCTTTGTAGTAGGTGAGGAATTCTGGAATGGGAGGAGTCTTGGAGTCAGAAGACTTGGACTCCAGGACTTACTGTGGGTATGGCCATGAGCAAGTCATCTTCTGTAGACTTCGTTTCCTCATTTTTATGATTTTAAACATTTTTTGTTGCTTTCTATTGCTCCCACATCACTGACATTACCTAATGTCTTCTCAAATAAATATGTAACATTTGTACATATGTAACATTTATTGTTCTGCTCTGGGAGTTACATTTTAGGAAAGATGGGGACAGGCTTGGTGGCAAAGCTTGGTGGCAACTAGAGGAGAGAGTCCAGAAAAATGAAAGGACCTAAAACTATCTCATGTTAGAAATGGGTAGAGAAACAACAAGATATGTTTAGCCTAGAGAAGAGCAGACTTAGAGGGATATGATCACTGTCTTTCAATGTCTATAGGACTGTCACAAGGAAGAGGAATTAGCTTTGCTCTGCTTGGCTCAAAGGTCAATGGGTACAAGTTCAATGAGGCAGATGGAGGTTCAAGGTAAGGAGGAATTTCCTAACAATGGCAAAAGTGGAATGGGCTTCCTCCTAAAGTTGTGAGTTCTGTATCACAAGATCTGTGCATGCAGAGACCGGATGATGATGCTTTCAGAGATGTCACACAGGATGAAGACTGATTTATGAAAGATTATGAAAGAAGACCTTATGGGCTCCTTAAAATTCTATAGTTTATTGAATTTTAGAGCTGGAAGCAATCTTGGATATCTTATCTAAGGATTCCTATATATGTGTGTGTGTGTGTGTGTGTATATACACACACATACACATATAAATATATATACAAAATATATACACATATATACACATATGTGTGTATGTGTATATAAAATATAAATATACATATATATTTTATATAACACATATAAACATATACATATATACCTCCATAATATTTTAAGGTTTACAAAATACTTTCCTCAAAACGATACTGTAAGATAAGTAATATAAAAATTAGTCTAATTTTTAAAATGCCAAAACTACAAGTCTTAGTGTCTTAGTACATGAATGTATGGATTACTGCTCCATAAGAAACAATGAATATGGAGAATCACAGGAAGACTTATATGGACAGATGCAAAGTGAAATAAACAGAACCAGGAAAGCAATAGACCCAGTAACAACAATATAAATAGCAAAAACAGGTTGTCTCCCAAAGTCATGAGCTCTTCATCTCAAGACCTAGTCATGCAAAGACTGGATGATGTGTCAGAGATATGTAGAAGAGAGTGACAACAAAGGGTAATTCAAACTGAAATCCATCAAATCAAAAAGACCAAGGTTGAAACTAAAGAATGGAGAGAAGCCCCTTCCTCCCTTCTTCACAGAGGTTGGGGACTATGGATGTGAAACATGAGGGGTGACTTGGGGCTTGGTTGATGTATTGGTTAGTCTTGCTGAACTTTATTTTTAAATATTATTTATTTTAGATTTTAAGGGATATTTATTTGAAAAGAATACATTAGGTAATGTCAGTGATGTGGGAGCAATAGATAGCAACAATTTCTTAAAAATCATAAAAATGAAGAAACCAAGTCTAGAGAGGTTGACTTGCTCATGGTCGCACCCACAGTAAGTCCTGGTGTCCAAATCTTGTGACTCTAAGGTTCTTTCCATTCCACAATTCTTCACCTTCCACAGAGGAGGTGAGGGGGAACAGTAATGGTGGGAATAAAGTACCCACAGCCTTGAGTCGCTCCCTACACCTAGAATTAAGCAGCACACAGGAATTTCTATCAGAACTGAAAGCCTGTAACCTGATGCAGGAGATTGACCAGGACAAAAGAAAGGACAGAGAGATGAACATCTCACAAGATCTAGACTTCTTTTCATGCAGTCTTACATTATATTAGCTTTTTTGGATGCCAGATCCCACTGTTGACTTATTGGGCTTTGAATCAACTATGAACCCCAGTTTTTGTTGTTGTTGTTGAATTGTTTCAGTCATGTCCAACTCATCGTGACCAAGTTTGAACCCACAGAGATGAGTCTTCCTATCCACTGTGCCACCTAGCTGCCCTTAAAAGCTATGTATGACTAATAGATAATTAGTTGTTTTTCAGTCATATCTGACTCTTTGTGACCCCATTTAGGGTTTTCTTGACAAAGATATTGAAATCGTTTGCCATTTTCTTCTGTAGCTCATTTTACAGATAAGGCAATCAGGGTTAAATGACTTGCCAAGGGTCATACAGTTGGTAAGTGTTTGAGGCTAGATTTGAACTCATGAAGATGAGTCTTCCTGACTCTAGCTAGTCCTGGAACACTATCTACTATGCCACCTTGATGACCATTTTTTTTCCTCATGTAAAATATATTGGAATTCATTTATTAGTTGTGTGTGTGTTTCAAATGTTTTAGAAGGAGAATCAGGAGTAGGTGGGAAACAAAAGAAGTCAGAAGCCACTTTCTTTTATCCCAAAGATGTGGGGCTTTGGCCCCACATTAAATGAGATACACTGATCAGAGCCCCAGCCCATAGTCATGGACCAAGAACCCAAAGACATTTGCTTCTCCCAGCACATGCCAAGTCCTTTTCTAGCATTACCTCTGAGACATCTTGAATTAGACACACAATAGCTATAATAAACTCTTAAACTCTAAACTTTCTAATTGACTTTCAGACATTGTGAACTGAGAGTCTAAAAGACACCTTAACCTTAACACGTTCACAATAGAACTCATTATCTTTCTCCCTAACCCCTCTTCTCTCTCCCAACCCCTACCTTCCCTATTACTGTAGAGAGAGAAATACCATCATCCAGTCCAGCAGGCTCACAACTGAGGAGTCAACCTAGATTTAGACTCACTATCTCTCAACCTACCACCCCTGCCCACCTCCCATATCCAATCTATTGCCAAAGTCTGACAATTTCAGGTTTTTTTTTGAGGTAATGAGGGTTAAGTGATTTTCCCAGGGTCACACAACTAGTAAGTGTCAAGTGTCTGAGACCACATTTGAACTCAGGTCCTCCTGAATCCAGGGCTGGTGCTTTATCCACTGTGCTACCTAGCTGCCCCAACAATTTCACCTTTGCAACATTTCTCAAATGAACTCCTCTTCTCTCCTCTGACACTCTAGTTCAGGCCCTCATCACCTCATGCCTAGACAATTGTGAGTAGCTCTATACTCTAATCCATCCTTCATTCAGTCACCAAAGTGATTTTCCTAAAATGCAGGTTTGATCATATCACTCCTCTGTTCATTCCACTCCAGTGGCTCCCTATTGCCTCTAGGATCAAACACAAAATGTTCTGTTTCATAGTTGGTGGAATTGTGAACTGATACAACCATTCTGGAGAGCAATTTTGGAACCATGCCCCAAGGGCTATAAAACTATGCATACCCGTATCCAGTAATGCCACTGCTAGGTCTGTATCTCAAAGAGATAAAGAAAATGGGAAAATAACCTATTTGTAAAAAATATTTATAAGAGCTCTTTTTGTAGTGTCAAAGAATTGGAAATTGAGAGGATGCCCATCATTTGAGGAATGGCTAAACAAGTTGTGGTATTTGATCATAATGGAATATGATTGTGCTATAAGAAATGACAAGCAGGCAGATTTCAGAAAAACCTGGAAAGACTTACATGAACTGATAGTGAAGTGAGCAGACCCAGGAGAGCATTGTACAAAGAAACAGCAATATTGTATGATGAAGAACTGTGAATAACTTAGCTATTTTCAGCAATACAATGATTTAAGACAATCCCAAAAAACTCATGATGAAAAATGTTATCTGCCTACAGAGAAAGAACTGATGGAGTCTAAGTACAGACTGAAGCATACTATTTTTCTTCTTTGTTTCTTTGCTCTTTCCTTCCTTCCTTCTTTCCTTCCTTCCTTCTTTCCTTCCTTCCTTCCTTCCTTCCTTCCTTCCTTCCTTCCTTCCTTCCTTCCTTCCTTCCTTCCTTCCTTCCTTCCTTCCTTCCTTCCTTCCTTCCTTCCTTCCTTCCTTCCTTCCTTCCTTCATCCCTCCATTCCTCCCTCCCCCTCCTTCCTTCCTTCTTTTCTTCCTCCCTCCCTCCCTCCTCTCTCTCTCCTTTGAGTTGTTTAACATGATTACACACATATAACCTTTATCAAATTGCTTACCATCTCAGGAAGGGGGAAGGAGAGGGAGGGATTGAATTTGGAACTCAAAACTTAAAAAAACCCCAAGAACAAATGTTAAAATTGTTTTACAGATAATATTTTAAAAAGCTTTTCATAACCTGGCCTTCCTACCTTTCTAGTCTTGTTATACCTTCCTCCCCATCATATACTCTTTGATCCACTGACACTGGCCTCATTGCTATTCCACAAACAAGACATTCCACCTCTCTGCTCCAGGCATTTTCTCTGGCTGTTCCCCAAGCACTCCCTCCTATGCTCTGACTGCTAACCTCCTTGGCTTCCTTTAAGTTCCAGCTAAAATCCTGCCTTCTACAGGAAGCCTTTCCTCAACCCCTCTCAATTCTAATGCCTTCCTTCCTTTAATTATTTCCTATTTCTCCTGAATCTAGCTTACTATGAATATATGTTTACATATTGTTTCCCCCAGTAGATTGTAAGCTCCTTGAAGGCAGAAATGATCTTTTGCCTCTTTTTGCATCCCTAGCACTCACCACAGTTTCTGGCACATAGTAGGCATTAAGTGTTTGTTGATTGATAACAACAAGTCTTAAGTGGGTAGTTTGGTTTATAATCTAGACAAAAGCATTAGCAGGCCTGTCATCACCTGCATTACTGACTTAGAATGGGGTCATCCAAGTCATTTAACTTACAGGAATTTTAGAGTGGGGAAGGACCTTATAGATAATCTAGTCTGTCCCAGTCATTTTATAGATGAGGAAACTGAGTCCCAGAGAGCTTGAGTGAATTACCTAAGATTACACAGCAGTGCTAAGATTCAAATTCTGGTCCCCAGAGTTCCTTGCATTCCTGCATGCTTCCTAATGAATTTGCAGCAACATGAAACAGTAGACAACACTTTCTCCCTGTTCTCCTTTGCTTCCTTTTATACATACAAATATAAAGACAGTCAGATTCTCAAAACCAATGTAGTTGTTTTTCTGGGACAGTTGATAAGGCATGACTGACAAAAATTCATTGTGTGATTCAAAGGCAATAAGATGGGAAGGATTTTGGTACAGAGGAAGAAAGACTGGCAAGACCTGGGCTCAACTTCTGCCTTTGTTGCTTACCAGCTCTATGACATATAGCAAGTCACTTAACCTCACTGCTGATCTGTTTCACCATCTGTAAAATGGGAGAATCAAAATAACACCTGTACTACCCACTTCACTTTGTTGTGAAGCTCCAAAAACAATGTATAGAAGCTTTAAAGTGTTATAAAATATGAGTTTATAGTTTGACATAAAATCTTTCCATTTCATAGTTTTTAGAAATCACTTCCTTAGCATAAAGGCTGGGAAGCAGTAAATGAAATCTTCATCTTAAACACTGTTCATCAATCTAAATTTTAAAAATCATTTTTGTTAGGGTTTAAGTATACAATTTGTCAACTTTACCTAAAAATAAAGCCCACTTTAGTTTCTGAAATCCCTTCCCTGTCCCCACCCTTTTCCACATCTCTAAAAATGGCTCTTAAAGCTACTTAGACTTATATTATACATATACATGTTTCTATATGAGGCCAGGACTGCCTTCTGGACTCCAGTGGAAAACCAAACAAAAAAACAACTTGTCTGTGATGGGACTTCAGAAGGCAGGCATGGTACCTGCAGTTCCCTATGAGGTCTTGGCCTTCTCTAGGGACATTATAGTATCTCTGTCTTCATGCAACAGGGAAAACACCGGCTGGAGATTCTCCCACCATTCCTCAGATCTCCTGTCCAGCATAAGTCCTAGAGCCTTGAATAAACTTCTCTAAGTACTAAAGGCATCTTCAAAACACAAATGTTCCCTGGGAGCTTTCACGTAGAACTTAAGATCCCAAAGCCTCTTTCCATTTATAAAAAATTAAGAACTAGTTCTTCAGGTATGGACATTTCCATCCTAATTCCCTTATAATACTATATAGTCTCTTGATTTTATTTGCCAGCATTGTCTGTCTGGGAGTGAGAAGTGATAAAATGTGTCATTCCATTGCTATTAGTGCCTGAAAGAATTTGTTGGGTTTTTTTTTTCTGCTTTGATGGGGGACACTTGGCATTAGTAGCTTATCCTTTGTTTTCCAAGTCTATCTATTCTCATCCTTAGGGTTGTTTTCTCTTGGGATACCTATAGGTTGTGTTCCTCACTACTACTACTACTACTACTACTACTACTACTACTACTACTACTACTACTACTAGTACCACCACCACCACCACCACCACCCATTTTTTTTTTTTTTGTTACTGGTAGGGGTGCACAATCAAAACATTTTGGAGATCACTGCTGGAAGCAGAGAAGGTAAGACTGAGAATATTTAGTTGAAACAGCTGTGCCAAGGACCCAAATGTAGGTAACTTGAGAGGGTATCACCAGGAATCATTTTTCAGGATCAAGCTGAAGTGGAAACAGTATCTTTTCTTTTTTTTAAATGTCAGAGGATTTGGGTTCAAACTAGCTTAGCCACTTAACTGGCTTTGTGACTTTCAGCAAGTTGCTTAACCTCTCTGATTCTCAGTTTACTCTTCTGTTAAATGCTAGGTTGCATTAGATAATCTTTATAATCCCTTTGAGCTATCAAATTATTGTTTTATGACCTTTGTCCAATGGAAAGGGATAAGGGAAAGAATATCTCAAACCCCTCCTGCTTCCTCAGGGGAGGCATCAAATAACTACGTGTTCATTCTTTCTTCTGTTTTGTGTCATTTCTATTAGAATCACACTTGGAAAATGGAAGTAAGCCCGAGCTGAGTAATGGGAGCCTTTTATGGGAAAATCTGATTTTTTTTGCCTGTTTAAATTACAATGCTGAATAATTATGTATGGGTAAAAACTGTCAAAAGTATTCTTAAATAGTACCTTGGCAGTGTGCTCAAATTAGTTTTCATTACGACCTATTTGTAAATCATTTGAACCAAATATCTCAGCCTGTAAATGTAAATGTGTTTTTGTTTTTGCTGTGGAGGTTAGGTCAGCAGAAGTCTGCAACAAATATGATTGCTCGGGTGGAGGTGACATGATTTACTTAAATCAGGCAATTTCCCCATTAAAGCATTGAAGCCTCGGCTCATAAAGACACTCTTTAGCAGATGAACTAAAACGTAGCACAGCATTTGTCATATTCCGTGATTTGAAAGGAAAGAACAATTATAAAAATGAATGTAATTCTCTGTTGAAGAAAAAAAAACCTAGTTTTTGCAGCAGGGGGTGGTTAATTTTCAATAGATTTTTTAAAAAAAGGATTTTTGCAGCAATTCTGCTGCCATATAAACGTCCCACAATTAAAATATAAAAATGTGCTGGTTCTAGGGCCGATGTTAGACAGCTGTAGAAATCAGTCGTTTTCGAAGGGTGAAGTATTTTTTCCCTCGGTGCAGCATTCATAATGATTTTTTTTTCCAAAGGAAAAGCCCCATTATTATAAACTGAATCCCCCCTTCTCCCCCATTTACTGTGCTGCTTTCAATTAGCAGGGATTATTAAAATGGCAACATTTTAAACTGCTGCTGAAGCCGCTTTGGGGGAGGTGGGGGGGGCTTCCTGCTCTGAGCCGGAGGCGTCACAATAAAAACTGATTGATTAGCAAAGAATGTAGTTACAGTAACTGATGCCTGGTGTCATTTTATATGCATTTCATGGGCTGGAATTGACGGCCCCGAAAATTTAGCGATTCAGCAGGAAACTTAACCTTTGCCTCATCTTGCTGCAGCACCTTCCTTGGTCAGGAGAAGACTTTGAACTCGCAATAATCTTCTAAGCTTTAGGGTGTTTCTTCTTTCTACCATACTCTGTAACAAGGACAATAGCCAGTATTTACATAGGGTTTCAAGGTTTGCAAAGCACTTTACATGCATTAAGTATTTGAAGCTTTAAAAGCCTACGAGGGGGGCGGCTAGGTGGCGCAGTAGGTAAAGCAGTGGCCCTGGATTCAGGAGGACCTGAGTTCAAATCCGACCTCAGACCCTTGACACTTACTAGCTGTGTGACCCTGGGCAAGTCACTTAACCCCAATTGCCTCACAAAAAAGGCCTATGAGGTAGGTACAAACATTATTCCTATTTTACAAATGAGGGAACTGAAGCTAGGAGGGGTTAAATGACTTTTCCAAGATCACATAGGAAGTGTTAGAGGCGGTGTGATACATTAGTTGCACTGGAGTCTGAGGTTATTGTTCAGTCGTTTTTCAGTTGTGTCGACTCTTCATGACCCTGTTTGGGTTTTCTTGGCAAGGATACTGGATTGGTTTGCCATTTCCTTCTCCAGTTCACTTTACAGATGGGGAAACTGAGGCAAACGAGGTTAAATGACTTGCCATGGGTCACACAGCTAGTAAGTATCTGAAGCTGGATTTGAATTCAGGAAGAGAAGTCTTTCTGATTCCCAGTCCAGTGCTCTATCTACTGTGTCACCTCTTACTTAGTTGCCCCAAGGCCAAGGTTCTGGTTTCAAATCCTGGTTCTTCTACTCACTACCTGTGTCATCTAGACCAAGTCACTTAAACCTCTCCAAGTTTCTTCTTCTGTAAAAGGGGAAGGCTGGCTCTTGAGCTCCCTTCCAACCCCAGAGCTACAGTCTCTCTGAATTTCAGTCTTCCTAAGGCCAGCTCTTTGTTCAGGATACTACCACACTGCCTCTGGAGTGCTCATTACCTTATAGGCTCATATAGACCCAAAGCTAGATGGGAATTCAGGAGCCATCTAGCCCAACCTCTCCAGCCTTTGGGGAAAGTGTAAGAGGAAATACTTTATATGGGCTAGCCTCCACAAAGAATTTGTACAGTTGTTCTTATGGCATCTGAATCCTGGTTCTGCACCTCGTTAGGTATGTGACCTTGGGCAAACCCATGTAAACTTCCTGGGCCTCAGTTTCCTCTTTCCCAAAAAGGACTATCTGGCCTCTGAGGTTCCTTCTAGCTCTCAATCTATGATTTTATATGTGGGAAGACAGTTGCAATCCCCACCTGAGTGAGTAATCTTTCTGATGAAAGGATGGGGGAAGAGCAGAAACAAATTCATTCTTATCATGGAGTCCTTTTACAGACATGGAAGAAAATCAAGACCAATAGGGGACCAGAAGATAGGTCATCTGCTATGGTGAGGCATTTATGAGATGCAGTGTGTCTTAAAGGGAAGTTCTGCAGATACCTGGGTTCCAGTTCTGGCTCTAGCAGTTCTTAACCTCGTGACCTTGGCCAATCTCTTTATGAACTATGAACCTCAGTTTCTCTATTTGTCAGATGAAAATACCCTAATGGGAATGAATGTGAATAAGAATATTTAAGGAAAAATTTGGATTAAACACTAACATTTGGAGTTGGTTGAATCATTATATATCTCAGTGTACCTCACTGTGGGGTTACCTAGAACTTCCTTGTCCTGCCTAGGGTTGCTGAGGATGAAATGAAATATGTGAGTTAAAATATGTTGTGAAATACTACACAAAGTAAAAATATTTTAAAATATAATGGCTAGCATTTCTATTGTACGTTAAGGTTTACTTGCTATCTCATTTGATTAGAGAGATTAGATTAGACATTTCATATTCAATATTGCTAAAGATCTGCATTATTGTCCTAGACTCTCAGCACTTCAGCTTTGGGTTATTGCTAGAGTTCATAGCATAGCATCAGGAAAAGAGGTAAAGGTTAACTTGAGGTGGAAAGGTAGGTGGATTTGGACCAAGCTAAAGGGTCTCTTCTGCTGTAAGACAGCCTGGATTGAATTAGGAGTGAGGTTTGGGGAGAAGGGTGTATTGAGAGAGTACCAAACTGGACCCACTCTAAATAAATATTGCCAGACTAACTTGATTTGAGGGTTTTTTTGATGGAATAATGAAGTTAACAGGTGAAGATGGGTCACTTGATATCATTTATCTCGATCTTATGTTTGATAAAGAACCCCATAAGAAAGTGATTGAGAAGAAGTCAGAAGCTTGAGTGTCAATCTTGAAGTACTGAAATGGATTGGGAATGAATTAAGTGGAAGAGGACAAAGGGGATTTTCCAAGATAAATCAAGCTTTCCCCGGTAGGAAGTGACAAGTGACCATTCCAGAGGTTTGATATTGGGATGAGAGAAAAGCTGACTGTTAGCAGTGACACATAGCCCAGAAGATAGGTGATAAACAGGAATGGGGAGGGGGGTGAGGAGGAAGCTTCAGGGTGTTGATGTCTTTTGTTTCCAGAGGTCGAGCAATTTCTCCAACCTCAATGTGCATAAAGTGTGTGTGTGTGTGTGTGTGCCTGGTGTGTGCCTGGTGTGTCTCCTGAAAAGCTTAGCTGAAGCATCAAACGAAAGTACTCAATTTTCTTAAAGGTAGAATATTCATTTGAGGATACTACTTAATAAATATCCAAAAACCAACAAAGCTAAGAAGCTTTAGAGAAAAAGTTGGACAGTTCATAGTAAAATGCTAAGAGCTCTCCTAGGCCATAGGAAAAGGGTAACCATGTCTTTCTCCAAAGAGTAAGCATGGATTCAACTAAGGGAGCCTCTCATTTCTTTTACCTACATGTTAGAAAACTGATCTCCCAAAGGAAGTCTGAAAATGAAGGGTGTCCAGTGGATAGGGAAAAGAATGACCTGATGTTGATATAAAGGGATTCTAGAAATCCCAGAAATACTCTTTGATAGGAATGCTAATCAGAAAATTCAAGAACAAATTTTGATTAAACAACCTAAATGTTTGGGGATAGATTGTGATAGGAAATCATTGTCTATCCTGTTCAAGAACTGTATGCTTTTCAAATGTCTTTTTTTTTAATATGAAGGTCCTAAAAAGAAAGACATGGTGGCCTCTTTAAAAAGCAGATTTGGAATGATCTGGAACCTTGCTAACGAGGTTTATGTCTCATGGTATAACTTTTTAGCACAATGAGATGTTGGTGAAATCCTGAAGTATGCCTCACTTGAAAAAAGTACATCTCACATCTATTACATACATCCAGAGAAGAGATGACCAGATTCCCAAACAGGGTGTTGTTTATTGTAACATTCCTGTGGCTTCCCAGACCCAGAACTTCTCAGAATACTTCACTAGGGATTGCCTGAACTTTCCAGCCAGCAGTTACTCTACTTTATTTCTGAATCTTAAGTAGCATTTCCTCTGTACCTTGGGTTATGACATACAACCTTTCTCACCTCCAACTCCCCAAAGCACTATGCTTCTACTCTTCCTATGGCACAGTTCACAATCTGTCTCATATTAGTTACTGAAGTAAAGATTTATTGGGGTATATAGGTGGGGTTTCATGCCCCTCATCAGATTATAAACTCCATGAGGGCAAGGATTAAATCTCATTAATCTCTGTATTCCCCACAGCATCCAACACAGAAATTTGTATACAATAAATGCTTAGCATTTTTTTGTGTTTTAATTTATTGAAACTCTTTTTGGAGATCAGAAGACCTCCTGGAAGGAAATTCTAGCTGGGTCAAGGAACCCAAGTATTCCTTTTCTCCGCTAGCTTCTTGCTTTATCTTTATGAACATTAACAATCTCAGCCTTTTAAAAAGGAATCAAAGTACCATAGGAGTTAAGATTGAACTCTGAATTATCTAGTTGCATTAGAGGTCTTCAAGAGACGCAAGTGATCACTCAAATCAACCCAACCTGATACATTTCTCTTTCTGCCAGTAAGGGGAGCTAGTTTTTCCTCTACCCCCTCCTTAAAATTGAAAAGCTGATTTTCCCCCTATTTTAATCCGCTGCCATTAGTTCCCCCCCAACCTTTGTTCCCCTCAACCAGTCAGGTGGGGAGTTAATGAAATGACAAGAGAAATTAGGGCAGGTAGAGTGGTCTGCCCAATGGTAATGTGGACCATGGCTATTCCCAGATATTACTCAAGAAACACAAACAAGAGGCATTTATTACCTCCAAAGTAGTGTTTGCTATATAGTGCTGAATAGAGAGGTGAGGTATTGCAGCTGTTATCTTTTGAACTAACTGCTATTGCGTGTTCCATGACCAGCCCTGGCAGGGGTTTTGTTCCCATGAATGAATGGGCTATAAATCTGTCTGAGTTGACACTAGCAGCCGTGCTAGAGAGTGTAAAGGGAAAATTTGCAGGAGAATCTTGTGGTCTTTGCTTGCCTGGAAAATGAGTTCAATAAAATGGAGGTGATCAGTGCTTATTTATAGGGCAAGCTGATACATCCAGCATTGGCTGTCAGAGTTTACTTAGTGTTTCCTCATTTATGCTCACTCTGTATAGCAAAACATGGTATTGTAAAGAGCTTATAATACTGTTATGTTGCTCTAGTCATCATTGTACGAAAGAGCAAAAGAAAAATCAAAGGGAAAAAAGGAATCAAGAGGCACAGATAAAGGGAGTATTTTCTGATTTGGCTAGACCCCTTCTCAGATGCCTCCAGAGGTGGCCGATTAGGGAGGTTTTATATTGAGGATATGGCGAAGCAAAAAAAAGGAAAAAAAAGGCCAGAAAGATTCCTTTATTTAAATGCTGTTTTTTGGAGGGTGAGTGACAGGAAATGGGATAAAATTAATTGCCATTTTCCAGGCCTATGAAAACAATAAATTCCAACAACCATAAATTTAGAACTGGGTTAAGTACTGAAAACAATTTATTGCTAATTTTTCCCCTTAATTGCATTCCCAAGAAGAAGGTTTGGTGCTTACTGGTGGAATTATTATATAAAAATTATACATTAGAAAGCACAACGAACTGTAAATCAGAAGCATACCTGAGACAGGGTCAGAGTTCCTTGCAATTCATTCTCCCACCATGGAGACAGTCTCCACTGAGGATCTGAGCACATGCAGGGCCAGGGAGAAAGCACCCCGTGGTCACCCTCTTCCATTCCTTCGGACCCTGCAGTCACTTGAGTAAGAAGTCTCACTTCCTTCAAGTGAAAATATGATTCATATTTTGCAAACAGAGACACAGGGAAAGTAGATAATGGAATCATCACCAAGTTGATCACACTATAATTTAATTTAAGTTTAGGGGCTCTAGATTGTTTCTAGATAATTAAGCTTCAAACCATTCAATAAGCCTCACCTTGTTGGGAAGGAAAGTGCAAGCAGTAGATGGTTGTTCAGTCATGTCTGACTCTGTAACCGGGGTGGTTTGCCATTTCCTTCCATTTCCTTCTTTGGCTCATTTTCCAGATGAGGAAACTGAGGCAAATAGGGTTAAATGACTTGCCCAGGGTGACACAACTAGAAGTATCTGAGGCCAGATTTGAACTCAAGAAAATGAGTCCTCCTGACTCTGGGTCTGGTCCCTCTATCTACTACACCACCTAGCTGCCCAGTGTTGTTTGTCTTTTATTCTCAAAGAGGACCATGACATTGTGGTGATGTCATGGCTTGCACTGAATTGGATTTAAGTGAGGGAGGGCTGTGCAAAGTCACTAACCTTACTTTTTCCTCCAGAGCCCTCTCCGTCCAGTGGCAAGATATAAATCAGGACAACAGGAGTTGGCCTCAGATGATTAAGGCAGTTGGGCTTAAGTGACTTGCCCAGGGTCATACAGCTAGTAAATATCTGAGGTGAAATTTGAACTCAGATCCTTTTGATTCCAGAGCCAGTGCTTTATCCACTGTGCCACCTGGCTGCCCAGTGCATACAACAAGGATGGGTTATTGTAGAATATTTATCTCTGGATTAGAATGGAGTTTTTAGGTCTCTTTCCATTTTTGATAGGTCTTCCTATTGCAGTTTTGAGGCTGGATGTTTCCTAAGGTCTAACTGGTGGTGCTAATGATTCTCAGTTGTCTCTGGTGCAAAATGATCTGCTCCCAGTGAAGGGTGGGTGAATGGGTGAGGGTGGCAGGATGTTGTAATGCTGAAGATTGATTGAGTAAATCGACTTCCACCTTTATATGTGCAAGTACTAACAGGATACACTGAGACTTCAGCCAGAGTAGAGCAGCCTATATTATCTTGGGCTATCAGGATGTGATTTGTTATCCTGCTGCTTTTCTGCAGAGGAAACACTGCCTTCTGTGGAGAGGATCAAAGGTTTCTTCCTCGTATCAAGCTCTCCTTGTTACTGGAGGGCATGATGGGACAGGGCAGGGCTGGACTCAGCAGAAGACCTACCTGTGCTTGTCTGATGGGGACTTAGCCTTTTCTCTTCTTTGTGTTCCCTGGCCTCCAGCAAACACATAAGAATGACAAACAAGTTCATTGACTATTATTTTGAAGAGGGGCACAATTCTGTCCTTAAATCCCTGGCTCTGTGAAATCTACCAAGCCTCCATCTGTAGGGTCAGCAGAGTTGGGACTACTTACGAAGCTTTCTTTTCTTAAGCTCTTGAAGGCTGAATCTTTTAAGGGGACTAGAAGTTCACTTAGCATCCACAACAGACCCCAGTAAAATTGAAGGGAAAGTGGCTGTCTAGAGTTAGTTTTCTGTGAGGCAAGGCATTAACAGTTGTCCTTAAGGATTTAAGTAGTTCCTTTTCCTATTGAGACCCCCATAGACTCCTATTAAGACCCTCTGCTGCACATTCACATATTCATCAGGGAATCAGTGTGGAATAATGGAAAGAAAACTGGCCTGTGAGTTGGGACACCTAAGGTTCAGTCCTGGGCCTACTTGTCTGACTTCAGACAAATCACTTCATCTCTGAGCTTCGATTTTTTTGCATCCATGAAATGGGAATAATGATTATTTCTTTCATACCTAATAAATTGATTGTTGTGTAACCAGGAGGCACTGCCCGCAATTTTTGAAGGGGTGCAAGGAACTCTGTTTTGCAATATAGATCTAAAACCTAGAATTTTAGAGAGAATTGTGTTGGGGCACTCAGTAGTTTAGTGGTTTAGCTGGTATGTGGTAGAGGGAAGACCTGAAAGAAGTTTCTTATGATTTTAAGGCCAGCCTTCTGTCCACTCTGTCACACTTCCTCTCCCAGTAAAATAAAGTGTTTTTTAAAAAGTGTTATTAAAGTTCAAAGGAAGGGGCCATTGCTTCTGCTTGAACTGATAAGGTAGGACTTCGGGAAGAATTGTCATTTGAATGAGACTCAGAATAGGTAGGGGGCAGCTAGGTGGCGAAGTGGATAAAGCACTGGCCCTGGATTCAAGAAGATCTGAGTTCAAATCTGACCTCAGACACTTGACACTTACTGTGTGACCCTGGGCAAGTCACTTAATCCTCATTGCCCCTTAAAAAAAAAAAAAGGATAGGTAGGATTTTGGTAGGTAGATTCTATATCAATCCAATGGGATCTTCTTGGGGAAGACTATCCTAGTGCACAAATTCAATTTATGCATTGGTAAGTATCATTTGAGAGAGCAAAGAAACCTTCCCCCTCCAATTCCAATACCTGTTGTATATAACATCTAAATATAGCTGTGGTAAGAGATTAAACCCATGTTCCTTAAAGAATGTTCACTTTCTATTAAACAAATCCTTTGAATTTTGCTAGGGAAACATTTGAAAGGAAGTGTGATGTTAGGTCTTTTCATTCCCTATTTAGCAATACCCCCATACAATTTGGGGGGAGTCTTCCAATTTCTCCTTTCTTGCCACCACATTCTCTCATCCTTTGTATACTGGTGTATGTGTGTGTGTGTGTGTGTGTGTGTGTGTGTATGCTTGTCTGGCTTGTTCTGAATTTGGGCATGTTCTGATTGACTCAGTGGTAGGCTGCTAATGATCATTAACATCCTAACAGAGAGTGTTGGTGAGGTGATAATGCAATTAACATCTCCCTCTTTGATAAAGAACATCGAAGAAGCCAGTTGACTTTTTTGGAATTTGATGATCGGTGGATAATCAGGGGTGAAAACCAGATGATTGCAATGTGCTGGGTTGTGTTTCAATACGACACCCCAGTGCCCATAGGGAGGCCACTCTGGAGGCCCCCATACTGACAAGGTCCAACAATAGCCATCCGCTACCTCTATCATTTCCTCCAGAGCTGCTATAGTCATTCTGCCTTCTTTATTTTTAGCGAATGGGGGGTAGCTAATGTTACCTTAACCACTCCAGTGATGTTTCAGGAAATTTATTTAAAATTCAATTTGTACATCGTGACTTTAAGCACTACTTTTGGGGGAAGTGAGTTTTGTATTATGCCATATCTGCTCGGGATTATGGACACAGAGGGAATATGTATAATTTTTATGCACTATGTTTATTGGCACATTTGTGTTAATAGCCAATAAGATGATATTGCCATCTTAATGTGGTGCAAGTCTCTGTGACTCTGTATCTAATGAGAGGGGGCCTCTGTTCTTCTTATGGCTATGGGCACCAGAGAGAGAGAGAGGGGGAGAGAGAGAGAGAGAGAGAGAGAGAGAGAGAGAGAGAGAGAGAAGCTGGCCCTGGGTCCGGGGAAGAAATATTGATAACATTGACAACCCAGGTCCTAAATAGTAGGTTGGCAAATGGTGTACCCTTTAGGGAATCAGCATGTGGACTTAGCTATCAAATGTAGGAAGAAAATGCCTATGTAGCAAGGTATTCACTCTTTGGATAATTATGATGGAATAGCAAACAATCCCAAATAATATGAACTGAAGTCATGTTCTCTTGACTTACCTTCAATGACCCTGATGATTTCTGGAACTGCTATTCCTGATGCCTTTTTTTGGCAGGGCAATGAGGGCTAAGTGACTTGCCCAGGGTCACACAGCTAGTAAGTGTCAAGTGTCTGAGGCCAGATTTGAACTCAGGTCCTCCTAAATCCAGGGCTGGTGCTCTATCTACTGCTCCACCTAGCTGCCCCTCTCCTGATGCCTTTTGTAGCAGATTCCTTCCATCCCTGGCAGATGCTGAGTTGGACAGTTGACCATCTCACAGTAATATAGCTCCTCATGGTGACTTGCATGGGAAAATTTGTCAAGACGCACCTTTCATAATGAATTATTCATGTAAATTACACCAAGAAACACTGTAATATTAGTTATGTATATTCAGTGCAAACAGCACATTAGTGTAAATTTTGTTCATTGGAAAATTAAAACCAGGACATTTTCTGCTCAAATAGACGACTATTGGTGATTAGGTCTTTTGTGTCGGCATGAAGGCAGCAAACGGAAATGTGTTGCAGAGTGATCTGCCAAGTAATTCCATCACCTTTGCTGAACAACCAGAATGCTGATCATCCAAGGAACCATAAGTGAACCCATAACAAATATTTTCGCTTTAATTACTCGGGTTCCACCAAGATCCGATTTTTCATCAAACGTATTGATTAGATCAAATTCAAAAGCAGAAAGGAAAAAGCAGAGGTGTCTCTGTTGTCTGCAAATCAACATTTTGTAGTGGAAAAACTGAATGTCAAAAGCAACCTGGACTGACCTGGATTCAAATCATGTCTCTGACATTTAGTGATTGCCTGGCTAAATAGGTAATTCCCTAAGGCTTATTTTCCTTATTTGTAAAATGGTGTGTTTGTTTGTACCCATGTGCACGGCCAATAACAGTGTCTACCTCACAGGGTTGTTGTGAGGATCAAAGTAATTAGTGTTTATAAAATGTTTTGCAAAACTCGAGGTGCCATATTAATGTCCAATCTAATTATTTTGCCTTGGGACCCCATCATCTCCTTTAAGCTAAGATGCTTTTAAGTTGGTTTGTGCATTGGATACCTGAGGAGACTATCAGGTTGCCTTCAGTGTAACTTTAAAGGTGTGTGTGTGTGTGTGTGTGTGTGTGTGTGTGTGTGTGTGTGTTGATATTTCTTTCTTTTTTTTTTTTTTTAGTGAGGCAATTGGGGTTAAGTGACTTGCCCAGGGTCACACAGCTAGTAAGTGTTAAGTGTCTGAGGCCGGATTTGAACTCAGGTACTCCTGACTTCAGGACCGGTGCTTTAACCTAGCCACCCCTGTGTGTTGATATTTCTAAAGGAAAAAACCTAAATGGTTGTGATCATCCTTTTCTCCTCTCCTAGATTTCCTTGGTTGTGGGAGCAAATTTTGGCTCATAGAACTATTAGTAGTGGGCAGAGAAAAGTACTTTCTCCCCTAGTAAATTGTTTTGCTGTCATTTTTAGTGATCAAACTAAAGGAAATCTGTCTGGACCTTGTATGACATACAATTGAATAGAAACATTGTATTGAATGTTTCTGGGTTTTTGGAGCAAAGTTCTTATTGTCTTTGCTCACCTTTAAGAAATAAGGCAGGATTGAAGGTTTCAAGTACAGAATCCATTTGTCCCAAAGCTCATCAGTATGAGGGCCCAGAGCTGAGAGCCTATGAGGTCATTAATCTCTTTCTCATTAACAGTTTCTACTAAGGGTACCCAGGGCTGTGCTAGGCCCGATACCTCCTAGGAATGTCCCAATTACATACCAATATTACTAACAGGGGAAGATGTAGAAAAACAGAAATCTGATAAACCAAAAAACTAAGATGAGAGATAGATGAACATGTAAAGTATTTTTCTGATATGCAGATAATATGAGAGGTTCCCAAGGATGGTGAGAAGTGAAGAGTGAATTTGGGAATGTGTAAGCTAGGTAAGTAGTAAAAACATAGCCATCTTTCTTCTATCTTCAGATACTTCTCCTATATTATCCCAGTTCTCTCTCTCTCTCTCTCTCTCTCTCTCTCTCTCTCTCTCTCTCTCTATATATATATATATATATATATATATATATATATATATATACACACACACACACACACACACACACACACACACACACACACACACACACACAAGAACTGATTACATGTGAGTGGAGCTTATTTTCTGAGTTTTATTAGGGAGGGGTCAGGTGCCTCTCTGAGATTTCTGAGATCTTCTTAAGATTAGAGGCTGAAAGGGCCTGGAAGAAGCTAACAGCTTCTAGGGCCTTTGTAGTCAGTTACCATCTTTTTGGGCTCTCCAAATTTTCCTCTCTTCAAAAATTTCCAATTTAATAACTGTACTTAGGTGTTTTAGACCACATAGTGTTTGCAACAACCGTTATGGCTCTATTATGATAATACAAGAAAGTTGCATTATGAAATAAATGCATTTTAAGGTTTTTCCCTGGCAACATAATGTAAAGATCATTCTGCATGTTGGCACTAAAGAATCAAAAACAGTTTAGTCAGTGGATGTGAACACTGTTTCTTGTCATCCAGTTAATGGATCTACTGTTGTTTTTGTGTTCTTTTCAGCTCTGCTTGCCGTACATCAATGAAAAATTACGGTTTTTTTCCTCAGTGCTACAACACTAGTCATCTTTATATTCAGCATATTCTCCTTCAAGTCCTCTACTATAAAATGTCTACCATTCATGGGGCCTTTTCCCTCAGCCATTTACCTGGTTCTTGGCAACTGAGGGTCAATGCTTCTTGCTTATTAATGTTCCGTATAATAAATACTAGCTCAGTTGTTTTAGTCATATGAAAGCCTGAGCAAATAGAAGCTTTTAGTGTATAAAGGGCAGATGGAAAACTCTGCCTTTTTTTTTTAAACCATGTTTGTTTACTGTATCTCTACAGTCAATCATTCCTCTTCCTAGCATTTAAAAACAGCTCTCCCTGACACTAGGGTGGGTGGGGTACTCTTTGGTGTTCACATCACTTACGCTGAGACCCAGCAGCAACAGCATTTCAGTGTGGTTCACAAAGGGATGACCTTTCTTCTTGGAAACATTGGACTCTTGACAGGGAAAGTTTGCTTTGTTTGGAGTTGGTTGTTGGTTGGGGGAGGGCCTAAGTAAAAGGCCTCCTCACACATTATTATCCAGGTCAGGGTCAGGGACTTGTTCTTTTAGAATGGAAGGTCTGGTGAAACTCATTTATGACACAAGGACAGGAGGCTTTGACCAGCACCTATACTAATAATCTCTTACACGGGGCACTCCCAGGTTTGCAACTTTAAGCTCCTCCTTAACTCCTTCCTCTTCCTCTCCTCCACCCCCCGGAGCCGATCGATTCTCAAGTCATTTGAATGTCACCTTTGTAACATTGCTTGGATCAGTTCTTTTCTTTCTACTTCCATGGCTATTATTTTATTTTATTTTAATTTTTTCTTTTTGGTGAGGCAATTGGGGTTAAGTGACTTGCCCAGGGTCACACAGCCAGTAAATGTCAAATGTCAAATGTCAAATGGCCAAATTTGAACTCAGGTCCTCCTGAATCCAGCGCCGGTGCTCTATCCACTGCACCATCTAGCTGCCCCCCATGGCTATTATTTTAGATCCATCTCTCATCACTTTTCCAATAGGCTCCTCATTGATCTGCCTGCCTCAAGTCTTCCCACTCTCTAATACAGCCTCCATGAAGCTGTAGAATTAACGCTCCTACAGTACCCAGCTGACCATGTTCCTGCACCGCTCAAGCTTCATTGGTTCCCCACTGCCCCTGGATAAAGTACAATCTCCTCTGGCATTTAGAGCCTTTCACAATCTGGCTCTAACTTATCTTTCCATACTCATTGCTCACATTATATGCTCTAGCCAGGCTGACCTACTTGCTATTCTCTGAACATGACATTCTATCTCCTGGCTCTTTGCCTTTTCACAGAGTGTCTCCGTCTTCAAACCTGAAATACTCTCTCCCCTTACCTGAATCTCTTAGAATACTTAGCTTCCTCCAAGGCCTTTCCTGATTCTCTAGGCATTGATATTCCCCCATCCCCTGGGTACTTTGCATTCAAGATCATTGGCTCATGCATCTACAGCTGGTCAAGCAAGCCAAGCCCCTCATTTTTCAGATGAGGAGAGGGAAGCCCAGGAGGTTAAGTGATTTTTCTCAAGACCACATGGGTAATAAGTGTCAGAGGTGCCACTTAAACCCAGGTGTTACTCTGAATAACTATGTTTATAGTATTTTCCTTCCCAGAGAATCCATGCTCCTTGAGGTCAGGGATTATTTCACTTATAGCTTCGTATCCCAGTACCTGGTGTGTAGTTGCTAATTAATCAACGCTTGTCCTATTGAATGACATCAAATGAGGAATAGACTCTACGTAGCTGTTGAATTTTCAGTGTATCTTCCTTGATCGACGGCATATCTAAATCTGTAGAGTAACAAGCCTCATCCTAACAAGAGTTCTCGTGGATCTTACATTAATCAATGAACAAGCATTTGTTAAGTATTGTCTATGTCAGAGTCAGTATGACATAATGCTGAGAAAGGTGGCAAGGGCTGGGTGACCCTGGCCAAGTCACCTAACTTCTCAGGGACCTCTCTTGCAAAGAAGGCACCTAACTTCAAGCCATTGACACTGGACTCCTTGCTGTTCCTTGCTTAGGACGGTCCTTCCCTGGCTGTCACCTTGGCCTGGAGTCTCTGTAGCTTCACCTCCTGGCTTCCTTCAAGCCTCAGCTGAAATCTCCCTTTCTGTAAGGATCCTTTCCCAGTCTTCCTTAATCTTAGTGCCTCTCCTCCTGGAGTATCTCCAATTTATCTTCTGTGCACCTTGTTTGTAGGTAGGTGTTTGCAAGTTAACTCCCCTGTTAGCATGTGCCTTTCTTGAAAGGGGGGGGGGAGCTTTCTCCCATCCCTTTTCTTTGTATCCCCAGTGCTTAGTACAGTGCCTAGAACATAGTAGGTGCTTAATAAATGCTTGTTGATTGACTGTAGAGGGAGTTCTTACCTGTGAGTTCCCTATACCAGGGAAGTTCTCATGTGAAGACCTAATCCCTATCCCTAGTTGATTATGTGCCAGTTTCCCTGCTAGGGGACACATCTCTAGAGTGTGAAATAATAAGGGCAGCTAGGTAGCACAGTGAATAAAGCACTGGCACTGGATTCAGGAGCACCTGAGTTCAAATCCGGCCTCAGATACTTGACACTTACTAACTGTGTGACCCTGGGCAAGTCACTTAACCCTCATTGCCCCTCAAAAAAAAAGGGAGAGAAAGAAATAATCCCTATTCTCAAGGAGCTTACTAATGTAATAACATTTGGACCTTGGGGAACTAAACTTGCTATTGTCAAAGTATTTACTATCCTCCCACCCCCCTATCCCCCTCCTCTCAAGTGACCCACCATTTATCATTCATTAGTGTCAATCCGTGTGAAGGCATGGGCATTAACCCTGAGCCTCAGCTCCCATAATCTCATCCCTTCCCAAACTCCAGCCTGGGCTGAGTCTGGAGCCCAAGCCTAGTCTCAGGCCTCTATTTTTTTTTGTTCTTCAACTTTGAAAATCCCAGGAACTGAAGAAAATCCTAAATGGGGAATGAGAAATTCCTGAGGACAAGAGAATCCAGTTTTTGTGAATCTCCTTGAGGACTGGAAAGACTGAAATGATCTGTGGCTCCCAAGCTTTTCCCTGTTTGTATGCCCCTTTCTCCTTATTTCCATTAGCGGCCCCTTCACACTGATGGGTATAGTTCCATAAAATATATTTAGTTTTTGAATGCCACCTTATTGAGAAGCTGCATGATATAGTGGGAAGAAAATAAAGCAACATCTCTCCATCCCCTCCCCTCTACCCGTGCCCCCCCCCATGGATTTAGAGTCAAGAAAGACCCAAATAAAATGTGGCCCCCAACATTTACTAATTATGTGACCACAGGTAAGTCACTTAATCTCTTTGAGTCTCAGCTTCTTCATCTGCAAAATGGGGCTAAAAGGGGCAGCTAGATGGCGCAGTGGATAAAGCACTGGCCCTGGATTCAGGAGTACCTGAGTTCAAATCCGGCCTCAGACACTTAACACTTACTAGCTGTGTGACCCTGGGCAAATCACTTAACCCCAATTGCCTCACCAAAAACATAAAAAAAAAAAATGGGGCTAAAAATACCGCTAGCCCTTTCCTCACAGGATTGTGGTGGGAATTGAATGAGCTAATATAGGTAAAGAGCTTTGCTTTTTAAATGTTAAAGCATTATATAAATGCCAGTTATTATTATTTTAAAGTCATCCCAAATTGGTGATAGGATGTTGCAAGACAATAAGAATCCACATTATGTGCCCCCATCCCCTATCCACTCCCTTGACTTCCATGCTTTTATGTAAATGCTTTGGAAGCTACCCTCTTTTATTAACACCCCAATTGGCCATTTGTATTTGCTTATTGGAAACTGCTCATAAAGATAGAGACAGAGACCCAACATTTACTGACTGACCCCAATGACAGAAATAAGGAGGGCACTGGAATTGCTTCCCCATCTTTACAAAAAACAATAGGGACGAGGTAAGCTGCCCTTTAATGGGAGGGAAGAAAGACCCAGATAGGATCATACATGGGTGAGGAAGAGAACAGGAGAGCTCACTGGAACCTGGGAGTTCTGAGTTCAAAGGCAGACACTTCAGAGGACCCTTGCTGTAACCCCTGTCCTTTTTTTTTTTTTCCTAAAGCAAGATGTTTGCTGCCTGTGGGGCTTGAGATACTGAGATCTCAAACCACTGAGACCCAGTTGTACTCTTTTCCCTGCTTGGGGGGGGGCGGTGTTGGAGGCAGCTTGTACTGTTTGAAGAGCTGATGGTTAAATTTTCAGGGTGAGCATTTACACTTTGGAAATTGGCAGACACTACAAATCAGGGCTTTTTTTATTGCTTTGTTGATTGCCTAGGCTTAAGAAAGTGATGGAGAAAATGTTAATAATGTAAATTCAACTGAAAAGTATGACCTGTGTTTTTGGAGAGACAGTTTTTAAATATCTACCAGAGCACCCTCTCAAGACCCATTGTCCCCATTGTCCCCTGCTCCCCCATGACATCATATTTTAGGCTTTGACTCTAAGGATTCCTGTGAACAAAAATTCACTAGAATTAAAGAATTATACTTTAGATATTGGTTTGTTTGATTCTCTTGTGAATCCCTCTTTAAGTAATTAGAGAATAGTTTTAAAGGACTAGAATAAAATTGGTATGAGTGGACTCTCTCTGTCTCTGTCTCTCTATCTCTTCTCTTTCTCTCTTTCCTCTCCCTCTCTTCTTTCTCCGTCTCCCTATCTCAGTCCCTGAGTCTCTCTTTCTCTCCCCTCCCTCCCTCTGTCTGTCTCTTCCTCCTCCTCCCCTTTCCTCCCCCTGTTTCTGTTCCTCCTCCTTCCCACTTACTCCTTCCCTCCTTGTCACCTCTCTTCCTTCTCTCTCCCTCTCCCTCCCTCCCTTCCTTCTTGCCCGTCCTCTCTCTCCCCTTTCTCTTTCTCCTCTCTCTCTCCCTTTTCCCACATAAAGGAAACAAAGGGTAGGGGTGAGCAACAGTAGTACCTGGTACAGAATACAGCCAAGAAAGGAATGAGAATTTGCTTTCCTGAGCACCTTTCGAAATTGGAGGTCTTAGGAGGAGCCATCCAATCATAGGGAGAGTGGAGGGCACTTCTGATGTGTGAATTCCAGGGCTGTCATGAGCTCCCAGTACAAAGAAGTTTCTGGATCATGATAGAGAAAATCTAGACCAGAAGAACTCATAATATCATCCTCAACCCACTCCAGGTTCATGAAAAGAACTCCCTTCTCCATTAAGAAGGCCTTAGTTTCAGCACAAGCTTTACCCAATGTGACTTTTCACTGGATTTTGAGAGGTTTTTGGACCAAAGCCTTACCCTCTGTTGCTTTGAGACCTTGGTAGAAATAGACCCCAGTTAGCCACAATGTCCTGGGGTCTTTCTAATGTTTCCTCCTATAACATAGGCAATGAATAGCAGAGTTTGGTAATGGTGAAGTACCATGATTGGTGGTTGCTTTACCACTAATAAAAACACCTATAAATGATGCTGGAATCATGTGCAGGCTGGTGCTGGTGAGTCCAGCAGACCTTATTAGGAGATAACCCACTTGGAAATTCTGTGGTCTCTCCTTTGTCAGCTCTCACTTGTCTTCCCTTAGCCCATGGGGTCCCTCTTGAGAAGAAACCCTTCCTACCAAGTGTAGGTCAAAGGTCTCACCTATGATTCACCAATGGGAGTTTCCAATGTCTGTGTATTGAGAGGCAGCTGATTACAGTTTTCATAAACCCCTCTTAGTACAGCTAGGTGGCTCAGTGGATAGAGTGGCGGCCCCTAATTCAGGAGGACTTGAGTTCAAATCTAGTCTCAGATACTACCTGTGTAACCCTGGGTAACCCATTTGTTTCAGTTTCCTCATCTGTAAAATGAGCTGAAGAAGGAAATGGAAAACCACTCCAGTATCTTTGCTAAGAAAACCCCATAGACAGTATTGGTGCATGGGGTCACAAAGAGTTGGATATGACTAATCAACTAAACCCCAACAAACCCTTTCTGGGGGAAGACACAGACCCAGGCCACTCCATCTCAATAGTTTGAAAGTTTACATGGTGGCCCAGAACAAATATGAACCCATCCCTCTGCAAACATGTGCATTCATATATTCTTGGGAGGTTCTATAGGTTATTAGGTATGACATGTAACTTGTTAGGACCATGACTGGGCATTAGGAGCCCTGATTGGATGATCAAGAACACAGGAAAGAAGACATTCTGACCCATTTCTCCCTGTTATGACCCACATGAGTTACCGTGATTCGTTGTAGTATTGTAGGATCATGGGTTTACTTACAGATCCTCTAGTCTTCTAGTCCAGTCTCTTAATTGTTCAGATCATGGGATCACGGGATCGTAGATCTCTAGCTGGACAGGACCTCAGAGGCCATCTAGTTCAACTTCCTTACTTTACATATAAGGAAACTGAGGTCCAAGGAAATTAAGTGATATGCCCAATGTTACAAAGAGTAGTATTAGAGGTGGGAGTTGAACCCAGATGTTCTGACTACAGAGTCAGTTCTCTTTGCCTTATTCAATATTGCACCAGTTGAACCACCAAGTCAATGCTTTCCCTAGGATTATAACCTCTTAGTCCAAAGAGGTTCATCATCCAGATGGTCATGTGAGGCCTGTGGTCATGAAAGATGGGATACTGATTTAAGAGCAGCTCAGCCCTATGGCCTCCTCCTCACTCAAGGGGACTGGGTTACCTCATGCCAACTAGTGCAGCCTGTTCTGAGACTAGCATGGACACATTCCCTATGGGATAAGATCCTACTACTTTATGGCGAGGAAGTTATGTTGACCCTCTTCCTGCTTAGAAACCTAGCAGATATGTATTAATGGGATTTGTCACTTTGTCTTGATATAGTTTGAGTGCAGGGAAAATCTATTACAAGTTTCATTTGGAAATGAAGTCTATCTTGCATCCCATCTATTCTCTCTGTCTCTGTCTCTTTCTCTCTGTGTCTCTTGCTCTCTCTGGCAATCAGAATTAAGTAACTTGCCCGGGGGCACCCAGCTAGTGTTTGAGGCTAGATTTTAATTTGGGTCCTCCTGACTCCAGGGCCAGTGCTCTATCCACTAAGGCACCTAGCTACCCCCACCTATTCTAGTTAATCATTCCCTTCAATTTCTCTTTCCTCTGTCTTTGACACTATGCTATCTCTGGTATTGAATAAAAGGAATACCTACCTAGTATCTGAAAATATAGATTAGAAATCAGGGGATGGGTGCTCTGCCTTTTTGGAATGTGACCCTTGACCTTTTTATTGTAATAGTACCCCTGTAGTCCATATAGATTTTTGTTGTTGTTTGGTCATGTGACCCTGGGGACCATAGCAGGCTGATGCTGTCCATGGGGTTTTCTTGGCAAAGATGCTGGAGTGGTTTTCTATTTCCTCCTCCAGTGGATCCATATGGATCTTAGGAAGTGCTAATATTCAAGCTAGACTTTAATTTTTTTAGTATGACCACTACCCAGGATATTATAACAATACCCAAAGTAATGACTGCATTAAAAAAAGAGAGACACCAGTCTCATAGATCTTGATCTTTATTTTCCCCTTATGATGATAAATCTAAGCTTTGAGAGTCCCAGATAACCCATAATGGGGGCCTTATAGGATGAGGTTGAGTGGAGAGGGTTATGTGGGATAGATTTTAATTTGAAATAACTTCTTGAGGGCAGGGACTTTTTCATTTTTTTTTTTTTTTGTATTCCTATTACCAAGCACATAGTAGGAGGTCATAGTTTATAGATTAGAGCTGGAAGGGATTTTAGATGCCATTGAGTCCAACGCCCTCATTTTACAGATGAGAAAACTGAGGCTTAGAGAGGTTGTGTGATTTTCCCAGGGTCACATAAAGAGTAAGGATCTGAGGCAGCTCTTGATTCTGAATCTAGCACTATCCGCTGTGCCACCTAGGAACTAAATGAATACTTAGAGTATTGAATTGAGTTGTGGCCAAACTGCACAAGGGCTGTTCACTCAGCCTGGCCTCAGTGGAGGTAGAGAAGCCATAAATCATACAGAGGGTAGAGGGCCTTCTAGTTACATAGGCCTAGATGCCATGTCCCAGGTTGAGTAGGCCTAAGTAAAAATGGATCTGGGGCAGCTAGGTGGCGCAGTGGATAGAGCACCGGCCCTGGAGTCAGGAGTACCTGAGTTCAAATCCGGCCTCAGACACCTAACACTTACTAGCTGTGTGACCCTGGGCAAGTCACTTAACCCCAATTGCCTCACTAAAAAAAAAAAAAATGGATCTGGAAAACTTTCAGGCAGGGGGTCAGTCACTCAGGGCCTATTGAGACTCAAGCCTGTCAAAAGGTCACCAGAGGTGGCAAGGATTAGAATGTGTTGGATGTGACCTTGGGGGATGTGATTGCACATATAATAAAGCATGACTGCCTTACTCAGTGCTAGTTGATCTAGCCACTATTTTAATGCAAGTGAGTTCAAACTTATCTCTACAGACTTTCACCAGGAATTAGAGAACCAGTGGCTATAGGGATGGGTTCCTCCTAGGGTTACCTGCTCCTTTGGAGGATGTGAACTAATCCTCCAAATTTCCAGCCAGCAGTTAATGTTTGCTACCCTTTTATTAGGGATAAGTGCAATCTCCCAGAACATTCACTGAGCAGTACTAGTAGGAGCCTAATCAAATACAATCTGGGTTCCCTTCTCCCTGGATAGCTTATACACAATACCCTAGAGTGGGTTAGGTATGTTTCTCAACCATTCCCTTCCCTGAAATGCAAATCGAATACCTTTTATTAGAGGGAAGCCCAGAATTATGGCACACAGGGAACAATACAACAGTTTGTTATTGCCCAAGTTACCCCAGGTGGAACCAACATAACCCTTCTGGACTCCAGGCCTGACTTTTGTTGCTAGTACCTCATTGTATAAACCAATTCCATGTGTCCCTTGGACATTTTTAGCCTTGACACCCTTGAGTGTGTAGAGATAGATTGGCATGTTGAGAATTTACTCTTTAGCTCTCAGATGGTCACTTGGCAGTAAACCTCAGACCTTGAGACAGTTAGGTCTACCTTAGAGCTGACTTAATTAGCCCTTGGCTTGCCAGATATGCACTATTTAGAACTAGCTGGGAGAAAAGCATTATGGTAGCTAAAAGACATCAATGAAGTGTGGAGCATGTGGGCATGATTCTTTGGATGCCAGCCTGTGTCTTAGTCTACAACTCAGTAGTCCTGGGTAGGTACCCCAATGGCCTGGGGCTTTGTTTATTTATACTGGATCTTTATCTTATGCCTGACCTAGGACTATACCCAGTCCCTCATCACAGTGTATTTCCATGAGGCTTTTTTTTCCCAGTTGATTGAAAATGAGGCAGAGTTTATGAGGCACACAAATTGACCTAGATGACTTAGGACTTGTTCTGATGTCTCCTTGGGATAGTACTTGAACCATCTTGTCAAAGGATGGAATGACATAGTTCTAAATTGTTGGATGATAGGATGTAAGACAATGAAGGTCCTTGTGTAACTACCCCTTTTCCTTATCCTGTTCTTTGACCCTTGTGCTCTCACGTAAACACCTTGCAAACTACACTCTTATAATTACCTCTCTCACCTATTTGCATTCATTCATTTATTCACTTTTTATTTATTTATTTATTCATTTATTTATTGCCAACTGTTCCCCACTTATGAAGTCAGAGATGGACAACTACCTTCCCCACCTTCAAGCTATAGAACCCTCCTTTATAACAAAAAAAGATAGTTAAATGAAACAAACTGACATTCTGACAATACATGCTTCATTCTGTACCTATAGTCCACCACCTCTCTACTGAGAAGAGGGAAATAATATTGTACCATCTATTCCTCTGGAGTCAAGATTAGTCACTGAATTTCTCAGATTTCTGATGTTTTTCAGTATGTGTTTGTCTTTATAATGTTGCAATCCTTGTGCAAATTGTTTTGTTTTTTGGTTCTGCTTTTTTTTTTTTAAGCGGAACAATGGGGGTTAAGTAACTTGCCCAGGGTCACACAGCTAGTAAGTGTCAAGTGTCTGAGGCCGGATTTGAACTCAGGTACTCCTGCATCCAGGGCTGGTGCTTTATCCACTGTGCCACCTAGCCACCCCCCCTTTTTTTTTACTATAAAAGTTTGATTCTTCTGTGAGACCCCCCCCACAAGCATTGTTAAAAAATTATACATACATACATACATACATATATACATAATGTTTGTGTGTGTATGTCCATGTCTTTGTCCCTTTGTCCTTTCTACCTTGCAGATCCTTAGGTTAGATTCATTTTAATTTAACAGGCACTTATTAGGCAGTGTGTTAAGTCCTGAGAGTACAGCTTTGGAAATAAAACAGTCCCTTTCCACAAGAAGTTTACATTCTACTAGGTTGGGGGTAGGTAGGGAGTGAAAGACAATATGTACCCTGATAATAGCAGGTAATTTTGGGAGGGAGAGAACAGTGATAATTTAGAAGGATTATAGACCTGAAGGAGGTGGCATATGAGATGAGCTATGATGGAAGACTGGGTTTTATTGGAGAGACAGAGATGAAAAGGGGGAGCATTCCAGGTATGGGGACGAGATTGTGTAAATTCAAAGAGATAAGATATTGAGAACTGAATCTGGAGAACAACTAATACTCCAGTCTGGTTGGAACATAACATTTCTGATGGGGAGTAGTATGAAACAAACCAGGAAAAGTTGCTAGAAGTCAGATTATGGAAGGTTTTGTAAGCTGGAAATTTTGTATATTATCCCCAAGACAAGAGGGAGCCATTGAAGGTTTTTGAGCATGGATTTTGTCACTAGAACCAGGCTTTTAGTGGCAACACAACAGGGTAGGCCACAGATAGCTGAAATTCTGAGACTACACAGATCCACTGGGGTAGGGAGGGAATCCACGATGTTCTGGGCTAGTGTCATATAATTGTAAGAAGTTAGTCTGGAATCAGGTAGGAAATCTAATCAGACAGGTGATGGTCAGCATTTTGGAAGTCTGACAGCACAATATCTGTCATTTGGGGTTGGAATTCTAGGCCCTGGGAAGAATCAGCCAGAACAATTTAGGGCACCAGTCATTGAGTTATGGACCTAGGAGCCAAAACAGAGATTCAGAGTCCTAGCTACTGGGCCTGGGATACAAGCCAAGGGTTTGGTCTCAAGAAATAAGTCAAGATTCCAGTGAATAATACTGTGTACAAGGTCAGGACAAGCTTAGCTAAGACTCTCATCAGTAGAATATAAACTTCTTGAGAGAGGAGATGGTTTAATTTATTTTCCCTTGGTATCCCCAGATAATATTGTATCAAATAGTGCCTGGAACATAGAAGGTACTGAATAAATGTTTATTCAGTTGAATTAAGGGATGACTTGAAGATCTGTGGATCCAGGGGTGCTTGTATCTCTCTCACTAAGGAGTATTATTTGGTCTATAGGCCTGAGACAGGACTATGCCTAGGAGTCACCCAACTCATATAGTTGATTCCTTGTGAACAAGCCCACAGATATTTAGTCTTCAATCATTCAAGCATCTGGGGTTTCATTAGGGTGGGTATTACCTCCACAGACATATCACAACTCCTCTGTGACTTAGTTGACACTATCATGAACTTCTCTGGAGAAAAAGAAAAAAAATCCATCACTGGGTGACCAACATTTTGGTGATGAGTTCCTGGGTACCTAACTAGGCTGGTCTTTAGTCAGCAGACACACAGGCTGTCACCTTTAAAGCCTTCTCAGGCTGTCTGGGCCTTCCTGAGCTTATACTCCACTGCCATAGTTTTGGGGTCACGTCCATGCCATCATGGGGCATTGGTAAAAGACCTTTAGTGCTTGGGTTTTGACAAAGAAGATCAGCTCTTCTGATCCACAGAGCCAGAGAGTAAGAGAGTTGATTTTATGAGATAAATGGTGATGCATATCCGCCTAGCAGGGGCAGGATCGAGACCTTGGTATGCAAAGTCTCCAGGAAAATCAATAGAGCAAGCATCTCATTCGATTCATTGGGACTGTGGGTAGTAAACATAACCTATTTTAAAAGTAATATACTCCTACCGTGAAATGACTGTGAAATCTGCTGGCAGAGTCACTCTGGCTCATAAGAGATGGGTCTTAGTGCCACCTAGTACCCTCTGCTGGGCTGTCTAGTGGCCAAGTTGTGCTGTTCTGTCAAGTTTCTTCAAGTTGCAATAGCGTGAGAGGACATAAGTCCTGGCTCAGAAGGCCAAGGCTAGCAGAGTGGACTTTTAAACCAGGCCTCTCTCCCTCTTGAAATTACTTTGCATTACTCTTTATATGTTTTTAATTTGTTTGCTCCCATGTATGGTTACATTTCCCCAATAGAATGTAACCTCCTTGAGAGCAGGGACTGTTTTATCTTTGATTTTTGCATTCATACAGAATATGGCATATAGAATGCACTTGATAAATGCTTGTTGAATTCAATTGTTTTTCCCTTGATTTTTCCAGCACTGTGTCTTGCACACAGTAGATTCAATAAATATTATTTGAATTGAACTAAATTCACCTGTATTGTGGATGTTTGTAACTCCTGGTGTGGAAATTCCCTTTACCTAAAGCAGATCATTACTTACTCTACAACTTGCTGAATTGCCTCAGGGCACTGAGAGGTTAAAGAGCCAGTATGTTTCAGAGACAGGACTTGAACCCAGAGTGTTCTAATCCTGAGAAAAGTCTTTTGCCCACTCTCACTGTGGAAATAGCCACTGTCATTTAGGAGGAATTGAGGGTCTATAGGAGGGAGGTACCTGATCTGATCTTAAGCACTTGGGAAGGGACCACGGCAGGGCTGTGGTCAGGAGGAAGAGTCTATAGTTTGGGAGAACTGCTGCCACTAGAGAGAACAAAACATGAAAACAAAGCAAAAATAACAACATTGTGCTGAGCTCACACAAATGTGGTCTGAACTGAGAACACCTCACATGCTAGATTGAATTGTGATGAAATCAGAAAGCACAGGGTACCTGGCACATTCTACTGAACTTAAACCATTGAAAGAAGCAGATAAATCGAATGGGTGGCAAAGTCTCCTCTGACTGGCTCTGCAGGAGCTTTCCCACACTGGTTATGAACCACATCAAGGCACTTGCCTCTTTTATCCCTGAATACACATTAGGACAGTTATATGTTGGTTTCAACCTCACCAATCCCACTGCAAGCAGTGTTGGGTTCTTCTTGCTGGTCAGAATCTCGATATTGACACTTTAAGAGCTCATTGGGCCCCCAAGTGATGTTGCTGCTGCTCCCTGAGGTCATGGTTTTTCCACGTGTCTATCCTCTCTGTATTAGGAAGGATGAATATAATGTGTTAGAAGTAGCCCTTCTCCCCCATTTCTGCCTTTGGCCTTCATTACCTCTTCCCGGGGCTTCCTTTTGAATTCTCTTTTGTAATTGTTTGGCTTTGCCTATGATTCTGACTTAGTATAGACTTGAAAATATGGAGATTATTTATAGAAGAAGCAGCATGGAATAGTGGGTAGAGAATGAGCTTCCCAGTTGAGAAGACCTGTATTCAGTACTTGCCTCTGAGCTCACATTGGCAATGTGACAATCCTGGGCAAGTGATTTAACCTTCTGATATCTGGGCAGTTAACTCTTCAAGTTGCAGTTCAGTTACTGAGCTGCATTGGTAGAAGGAATACCCTTTTTGAGAGTACCTTACACAATGAAATCACAAATCTGAACCACAAAAAAGGACATTATGGGTTAGGTTATGCGTTTTATTTTTAAAGCATTGTGGGACCAAAAGGTGCTGTGGGAGATCTCAGTGATGTGATGGGAGGGAAGAGGCTTAAAAAACCCCAGGCCTATAGGTGGGCTGGTTTGGCTGAACTTCAGTGAGTAGGGGGTAGGAGAGTCATAGTAGACCTCCATGACATTTTATGTTTTTTGCCTGGTTTATCTTGTGGTTTCCTTTGGTGGGTGATTGTCTAGATTGGCCTTACTTTTCCTGAGATGTGGGCTCTGCTTGTCTTGGTTTCTGCCTGAAGGCATTTTGTGTTGTTTGACTGTTGACACTGGGGTTTCCAGCCTCTGTTTTCCCTTTTCCGTAAGAGAGTGTGAACTCTGGGCCCTTTGGTCTGTCCTGTGAAATCAGCTCACTGAAAGAATTACAGAACTGCACCAAAATGCAGAAGCTGGGAAGGGGGCTTCCAGCGCTCCTTCTTCAAAGTGGAGTATGGAGGGAGGAATACAGAGAACTTCACTGATTCGGCCCCTGGTGTGTGAAAACTTCATTAGTCTTGGTACTTACCCAGGAAGGGCAGGATAAAAAGGGTCCGAATGGCCCATTCTTGGCAGGGAAACTAGACAGGGTCTTCAGGGTTCATTTCCTAGAGGGCAAAGAGGACTTTCCATCAACTCTGCCATTAGCCCTCAGGCAGCTGCTGCAGACCACATTCTGTTCTGGTCAGAAATAATTTTAGTTTTATCTTTGTACCTGTCTGAACAGAAGTATGGGAAGCCATGTGAAAGTATTAGCATTTCAGTAAGATGTCATGTAGCGGCATCAAGTCATGACAATATGCATTTATTTAGTGCCTACTATGTGCCAGGCACTAAGTTCTGGGGATTCAAAGAAAGACAAAGTCAGGATGCCTGGGTTCTAATCTTAAAATATAAAATTAGGAAGTTGGACTATCCATTCACTTAGATCCCTTTTAGCTCAGAATCCTGCGACCTTAGTGCCAGTTCTGTCCAGGACTCACTATATAGCCTTGTACAAGTCATTTTACCCCTGGACCTCATTTTCTTTACCTGTAAAATGGGGTTGAAATTAAATCCTTTATAATAGCATTGTTGAAAAGGAAATCGGAACCTATTTAGTATGACTGTTTTTTAACTTTGCAGGAGAAGGGGTTAAAACTTAGTTGGGGAAAAGCTGCCTTTAAGATACAGACTATTATCCCAGGACCAGTGCCTGGCACATAGTAGATGCTAAATAAATGCTGCTGAACTGAATGAAATTGAATTATTGTTACAGACTCATAATCAGAGGGCCCAGTTAGTTCAGATATTTTTCCCGGTTCTTTCTCTTTAAGACCTCTAAAGAAATCCCCAATCTCGATTGAGAGTGGCACCAGGGGGCAGCTAGGTGGCGCAGTGGATAGAGCACCAGTCCTGGATTCAGGAGAACCTGAGTTAAAATCTGACCTCAGACACAACACTTACTAGCTGTGTGACCCTGGGCAAGTCACTTAACCCTCATTGCCTTGCAAAAAGAAAAAAGAAAAGAAAGAAAGAAAGTGGCACCAGATTAGTGATCTTACTTGTGGTGAGTCTGAAGTGCTCTCCACAAAGGAAAGACATTGATTACTCAGTCAGTGATCAAGCATTTATTAAGCACTTAATAAATGTGAAGCATGGTAACCTCTGGGGATGCAAAGAAGGGCAAAATCAGTACCTGCCCTCAGGTACAGGAGAGACAACCAGGATATAAAATGGTATTTAAGAGATACAGGGTAGATGACAATAGACTTTAAAAGGTTAAGTCAAAGACATTAGGATTTGGGTTTTGTGATCCCAGCTCACCAGCCCTAGTAGTGGCTGGTGTCCTATTCCTTGGGCAGCTCTGGGGCTGTACACTTGGACCAGGGCCCGTGACAAGGCTAAGAACAGTGCATCTCATTGAAGTTGTACTTGGGAGCCTGGCAGAGGTTTTCCATCGGGGAAACACCCTCAAGGAGGACAGATTAAATGAACCCACCCAGTGGAGTTCTTAATGAAAAAGCCTCTCTCTGCATAACTACAGTGAGAGCTGTTAGACGCCACAGTGAAGAATTTATTGCATGTAATTAGTGTATCCTATTTGCATCAGGCTCCCAAGATAAAGAGCAATTAACACAGGTGGGATTGGTTGGAGGTGAGGAGAGGCCTGCTCGCTCGCTTGCTTGCTTGCTTGCCTGTCTTGTCTGCCTGTCTCAGGAAAGATTGGCTTTTGGCTAACTGCACAAACTTTGCCCAAGTTAACACTAAGGAGGAGGAAAGTTGTGGTGCTGAGTGATTGGTATGCATTGTTTTGTTTCTTTCATTAATTCCTGCTGCCATTCTGGATGCTCAGATGAACAATAGCCGTAGCCTGTCTAGATCAATACCAGATCACTGATAGAGCCTATCTGTTCAAAGAGTAGATTATGTGATAAATGGGGCGGTCTGCTTGTTTTGACACTTGCTGGCGGTAGAGCCCAGATCCAACTGGCATCAGTAGAGTTCCATCACAAGAAGCTGGAGTAGCTGATAGAATATTTCCTCTCTGGTACAAAACCCACATAGAGATTGTTACTTTTAAGCACCAGATAATAGATTCCTAGAGGGAAGGGAGCAGTTTGTGCCTCGAGGTCAGAGAATGAGTTACTTTTTTTTTTTCTTAGCCCCCTGGTTTGTAGTCATTGCACCATCCTATTCCTGCTCTCCAATAAGAGATCTGTATGATACATTATTTTATTTTGGAAGAATGTTTGCCCATTCACTGGGAGATAGGCTTGAAGTTTGAGGAGAAAAACTACACAGGCCAGCATGGTGCAATTGAAATCTTAGATTTGGTGTCATCAAAGAACCCGAGTTCAAATTTCACTTCCGCCACTTACTATCTGTGCCAGGCACTGTGCTAAGCACTAGGGATACAATTAATAACATGAAAGATAGTCCTTACCCTCAAGGAACTTACAGTTTAATGGGGGGAAACAATATACAAAAGGAGGCAGGAATGTAGTGGAAGACACTAGGGAGTACCCTGTGTGGGGACATCTTCCCTGCAGTTAAAACCAGGAGAAGCAGCAAATGCAGAGTGAAATGAACCCAAAAGTTCAGTTTCTGCCCTCTATAATGGAAGACATTGGGAGGACTTTGGTACTCCATCCTCCACTCTTCAATTAGAGAAGAAAGGAGGTTGTTAGTTAAGGCTTCATGGTGATTAGATTAAAGGTTGATTAGCTCAACCTGAGAGAGGCATCTTGGTCTTTGGAGTTGAAACCAGGCAGAGCAGCAGATGTCATGACTTCCAAGGGACTCCAAATCAGATATGCTTGGAGACCATGGGCTGTAGTAGGTGGACTTAAAAAGTCATGGTAGCTCTGGAGATTTCTAATGGTCAACAGGTCAAGAAAAAACGAAAAAACAAAAAAACTTCTTCCTTCTTGTTTTATCCTGTCCCCCTTTACCAGGTCAGTAAACAGTGTTCCAGGGGATGTGACATTGATGATTTCCATTCTAGTTCTGTGGGGGTATCCCTTCAACTCTTGATTCTTTGACTATCTATATACTAGGGTGGCTGCTCATAGTGCAAGGGCCTCTGGGAATGGCTTCTCTCTCCTGACTTCTGATCACAAATTAATCCCCTACATATTCATCTTATCTCTTTTATTGCAAGGTCCTGACAGCACCACAGTTTTCAGGGAGACCTCTTACACCTAAGGAGGTCATACCAGATAACCCTATAACTGTATGTCTGCCTCTCTCCTGCTATGCTCAATTTGTTCAGAGGTGTGGCCAGGTGAAGGAAAGGAGAAGATAAGCATTTAGGGGAAGGGATCTTAATAGAAGTATCTATTCACCTGGGCAGTTAGGTGGCACAGTGGATTGAGTGCCCTGTCTGGAGTCAGGGAGACATCTTCCTGAGTTCAAATCTGGCCTCAAACACTTACTAGCTGTGGGACCCTGGGAAAGTCACTTAACGTTGTTTGTCTCAGTTCCTCATTGGTAAAATGAGCTAGAGAAAGAAATGGCACACCACTCCATTTTATCTTTGCCGAGAAAAGCCCACACAGGGCCATAAAGAGTTGGATACGACTGAAAAACAACATCTATTGAATCACATTTTGAGACAGAAGTAGCAGAGGGTGGAGGATTTCACTGAAGCCTGTTTTCTTTGGAGTTCTGGAATGGTATGGGCAACCGGGAAGTCTCTAGAGGAAGGAATCCGGGTAACCTTCACTTTAATTTTCTGGCCAGTATGGGAAAATCTGGTCAAAACAAATTTATATTTTACTACTTTGTCTAGTATTGATTCAATTTATATTTGTGCTCCTTTAAAAATACATACTTATTCCCTTCCCCTCCTCACCCCATTAGAATGGAAGCTTCTTGTAATTAGGGGTTGCTTCATTCTTTGTGCTTATGTCCCCCAACACCTACTACAGTGCCTGGTACCTAGTAAGCATTTCATAAATACCTGTTGATTGATTAATTGATTATCAGTAATTCAACCTTTCAGAGCACTTTGTTTAGTAACTCTCTAGCGCACTTATCACATAATTTTCAGCAAGCAAACATTTGTTAACTCCCTAGTTAACAAATAAGGCAGCACTAAACATGGGAGATAAAGATTTGAAAAAACAAAAACAACTTATTCTCTCACTTCCAAGAGCTTATAGTCTATCAGCTACTATTGTTGTCTGTTGGCGTCATTCCAATTGTTATAGTACTGTAACGCCACCTGCTGGAGACTTACTGTAGGAAAGCTCCGCCATGAGGAGAAGGTGCCTGAGGGCAAGACATGTGGCTTTTCTTTGGCATCATTCCAATCTTTACACTTGTTTTATCTAAACCTTGTATTTCCCTCAGCCAGTAAGTCAATAAACATTTATTAAGTGTCTACTATGTGCCAAGCATTATGCAAAGCACTGGGCATGGTGCTCTTCAGAGAATAGGAGCTTAATAAACATTTGTTCAAGGAAGGAAGGAAGGAAGGAAGAAGGAAAAGAGGAAAAAAGGAAGGAAAGAATGAGAAAGTGAGAAAGAGGAAATAGTCACAATGACCCTAGCCTCAAAATTGCCCCAGGGCCATGACATTATAAGCTCTGTCTGGACCACTTTGGAGACATTGCTTGGCCCTGTGAAATACTTTCTTTTTGTTTGTTTGTTTTATTGGTGTTTTAAAAATAAATATTTCAGTCACTTTGTACTATCCTTTCTCCCCCAAAATAGAACCCTCCCTTGTAATAAGGAGAAAAGTTAAGCAAAACTGACCTGTTCACCAATAGTGTCCAACATCATATGTAACATTTCACAGCTGTATTCCCCTCCCTTTCTGTCAAGAGAAGGGAAAACATGCTTCCTCATTAGTCCTTTGCAATCAAGATTGATCACTAAATTAATCTGAATTTTGATGTCCTTTAATATTTTCTTTTCCATTGTTATGGTCAATGTGAGCATTGTTTTCTTAGCTTTCCTTTCTTTCTTTGTTCAGTATCAATTCGTGCAATTCCTTCCAAGTTTCTCTGAATTACTCAAGTTGTTACTTTCTTATGATGGAATAATATTCCTTTCTTTCTATAAATTACAATTTTCTCAATCATTCCTCAAATAATAGGAACTCACTTTGTTTCCATTTATTTTCTTCCCAAAAAGTGCTGTTAAAAATATTTTGGTATATATGAAGTGAGACCTTTCCCTCTGTTTTTGAACCCTATGGGAACTTTTGCTCCATAATTGTAATGCAGAGTTAAAGAATGTGAACAATTTAGTGAATTTTCTTGCCTAATTGTGAGAATAAATTGTTTTCCAGAATGGTTGGACCAATTTATAGTTTCACCAACAGTGAATGAATGTACCTGTCTTCCTATGGTCCTTCCAACATTGACTATTTTTATGCTTTATCAACTTTGTCAATTTGGTGGGTAGGTGAAACCTCTGGGTTATTTTAATGTGTATTTCTCATTAGTTATTTGAAATATTTTTTTTGTTTGGTTGTGGATAGTTTGCATTTTTTTTGAAGACTGATCATATTCTCTGTCTACTTATCCATTAAGAATGGCTATTGGTCTTTTGCATTTGCTTCAATTACCTATATATCTTGTATATCAGACTTTTTTTCAGACAGAAGTATGTTATGTATCTGATGTTTAGATTTCCCCCCATTTAACGAATTCTCTTGTTAGCCTAGCTGCATTGATTTTGTTTGTATAAAAGCTTTTTAATTTTATGTAATCTAAATGGGAGAGATCTCATTCTTATTGAGTATTCAATTATGCTCTGTGAACTTATACAAATCTTGTAGCTAAGAAGACCTTAGTACTTTGCTGTAATGTAAAAAAATCAGTATGTAAGGTAGTCACATACTGAATTTGAATCCTTTGTTCAAAAGGTGTTTAGTGAGTACAAAAGGGACTTTGTTTTTGGGTAGTTTCACTCATCAGGGGTTCCCACAGCATGCAAACGAAGGCAGCATTATAGGGAAGCTCCAATGTATGTATATAGGTACAAGGTAATATTTCAGTCTAGCCCCTGGGTAAACCCTGTTCTCTTTAGCTTTGTCTGACTTTATCCCTGTGGAAAGGTAGCCTGGGGATCATGTGTGGAAAGCAATCATTATCACAAAGCATAATCCCTTTTCAAGGGTTTATCAAAACATGAAAGGTTATTATATGGGGGAATGGTGACCCTTCTTCTCCCACTGAGTATTTGGGAAGGCTAGAGCCATGATATATGAAATGTCAGATGTTATATTTTAGATTTTCTTTTTTGGAAAAAAAAATCTCTAACAATCTCCAAAGAAATGATTTGACATCCTTAAGTTCAACATCAGGCACAAATAAAGCTTATGGTGAAATTTACATAAATCATTAGCATTAATCATTCAGGGTTATTGATAGCCACATACTGAAATGTATCATAATCCCGGTCAGGGAGACGGGCTGGACAATATTTCTTCCCAGCTGTCCCAACTAGCTACAAGCGCATATGGTGGTGGTACTTGCTTTCCTTTCTAATTTTCCTCCTCAGCTTGAGCTGTCAGAGGGCCCCTTTTGTTCTCTTCCTTTTCCTAACATTGGGGCTCTAACTGTAGTGTTTCTCTCTCTCTCTCTCTCTCTCTCTCTCTCTCTCTCTCTCTCTCTCCCCCCTCCCCCCTTCTTTCTCAACATCAGATTTCTTGTCTAGGTCAAAATCCATCAGCATCTTTGGCTGTCACTGTTGGTCACATGACCAACAGAAGCAAAATAGCTGGGTGACAATTAGCAATGGGTGGCCTACATTCGTCAGTTTCAATTTTGGTAGATTTCACTTTTACTAACACTTTCATCTCTGAAGTCTAGTAATAATTTTTCACACTGCATGGTTGCCAGAGTTCTCTGAATATCACTAAGG
The DNA here is from genome assembly GCF_019393635.1 of Dromiciops gliroides. NCBI lineage: Eukaryota > Metazoa > Chordata > Mammalia > Microbiotheria > Microbiotheriidae > Dromiciops > Dromiciops gliroides. The sequence continues at coordinate 415,574,948 of NC_057862.1, read as the reverse complement.
GGGATGGCCCACTGGGGAGGGTAACTACTGACATGGGTTCGTCCAGAAACCTGTGGACACAGGGATGAATGGAACATCATCCCCATTGGTTGAGTGCATGTTGCAACACTAAGCTTGTATTGTTAAAGGAGAAGGAGGCTATAGAGTAAAATGATGGATATAAAGTTAGACCAGTACATTTTTCCTCAAAGCCCTTCTTCCAGATATCATCTCTTAGGCTCACCCTAGTATCCTTGTCTCTTTTACTTCCTCTTTTCCACTGGAGAATGAGAAAGTGTGACATCATGGATAGAGTGCTGGGTTTTGAATCAGGAAGCTGTAGGTTCCAATTCTGCCTCTGCCCTCTGATGCTCATTGGCTTGTGACACTGGGAAACCTTTGTGAGTCTCTGGCAACTGCCCAGGACTTATCTATCAAGTTGTGTTTATGTTGCAACCTTCCTCTGTGTGTGGAGTTCACATACTAGGAGTCCCCACGATTAGGGCTCTACATGCTGAGAAAATCACAGCTCCTTCAAGCGTTCCCATATTCTGACTGAGGAAGAAAATGTCAGTTAAAGATATGGTTCATTTCTCTTCCTCCTTGTCTTCCCTCCCCTTTACAGTTGTCAGTTCCTATATTATAGGTACTTTAAAGGATTTAGGACTGGCAGAGACCTTAGAAGTCATCAAGTCCATCCCCTCTCCTCATTTCACAGATGAAGAAACTGAAGCCTGAAGAAGTTAAATTACTTGTACAAGGTCATACAGTGGGCAATTGACGGGGCCAGGACTTGAATTCAGGTTTTTTGACTCCAAATCCAATTCTTGAAACTCTATGGTGAGAGGGACAGTCATGAGAATGGTGATCTTAGATGATCCTATTACATTTCAACATTTGTTTCCCAAATGACCCAGCAGAATCAGCCAAGAGAGTCTAGAAACCCTTCCTGGCATGGAAGATGGAATCAGTCCCGTGTGCTCCAAAGACACTTCCAGGGCTTAAAATCCCACCTCTGTTCTCTCCATGCTTGATGGATCTGCTTCTCCTTTTCAGCATGAAAACCATCAGAACTTAGTGTATGCCCAGCATAGTGCTGGGAACTAGGAGACAAAGTTTTCTTTCTGGGACTCCATCAAACAATTCTGGCAATGCTGCTACTGATCCAACTGCTTCATGCCATCTTGTGGGAGTCTCAAGAGGATGCTGTGAGAAGGGCAGGGCAGTTATTACTGCCCCCATTTTAGATGAAGAAAACTGGGGCTCCCTGAGGCTCATGGGTTTGCTTAAGGTCAATGCACAGCCAGAATCAGAATTATCCAGTTCTTTTGACTCCTAGTCCAGTTCACTTTCTACTTATAACTCATTTTTTTTCAAGGAGCATTCATAGTTGACTTGGGAGAACAATTTATCTGGTCCCAGGGTAATATTCCCCTCCTTTGAAAACATGCCTTTGCTTCCTATTATATATTAGTTGGGAACAATTCCCTATCTCTCTTGCCAAAAAATTGCCTCTGATTCACCCTTTTGCCCAGGCAGTGGGGGAGCTGTGAGTTTCAGGGACAAACTGAAAGGACTAAGAAATGTGGAGAGGATCCAGTCTTTAGTCTCCTCCTCTTGCAAAATGTTCTTTTCTTTTCCAGCAGCCAGAGGAAGGACTGCACCAAAGCTTGGCTAGCCTAAAGCCATGTGATGTCCCCTCGGACGTGAATTGTCCCAGCTTCTTACTCTTTTGCCAGCCCGCAGTGCACCAGTTGGGTGGGCACACAAAAAGCTGCAGACAACAGAAACAAACAGAGAGCATGCGAGCAAGCGTGGTGGGGAAAATCCATGTTCTCTGTCACACGAGGCTGGCCGTGTGCTCTGAGCCTGATTTGCATGGAACCTTAGTCTTTCTAATATAGAAACAGACACCATTCCCTTACGCACAAAGGCAGTGTTGCATGGGGATCTTAACAGCCAGGAGTGGCATCCTAGACCAGAGTGAATGGGCCCCTTAATTTCATGGTTTAAAAAATACTTTAGTTGACCTCAGTCTAATTCCTATATTTTAGCCATTTACGTGTCATGGCTCAGTACTCATTCATTAACTATAGTGCTTTTCAAATGAAGAACTGAGATGAAAATTTTTCTTAATGATGACAAGTGATGTAATTTAGTTTTATTCCCGTAGTCCGGTGGTGCCTGCTAGCACCAGGAGAGTTAAGGGTCCATCAGCAATTCCATCACCAGCTCTTTTTCCAGGGGCTTTGGAATGTGGAACCCTCTTTCTTGTTTTAACCCACTCTCCCTCCCCCTTAAACCCAGGGCTTTGAGCCTTTGGCTTTGTTTTCATATACAATTTGATTTTGACTCTATAGGAATTGGTGGGGTTCCAGCAACCAAGACAAATTGCCATGAAAGGGGGTATAGTGACATAGTTATGGAGCCAGAAGGGACTTTAGAGGTCCCTGAGTCCAACCCCTCCATTTTACATATGAGGAAACTGAGGCCTCAAAAGTTGAGATGACAGGACCAGGTTGCATGGCCAGTAAGTATCTGAATCTGGGTCTTTCTGAGACTGAGTCTAATACCCAATCTGATAGGCCTTGGAACTATCTGGTCCAGTAGAATAAATGCTCTATTTGGAGCCCTAGAAGCTGATACTATTAGACTGTGAGCTCATTGGGGTCAGGGACTGTCTTCTGCCTCTTTTTGTATCCATTGCACTTAGCTCACAGTAGGCTCTAAATAAATATTTATTGACTGACTGACTGATTCCAACTCTGTCCCTGCCATTCATTTACTCGTATGGCTTTTGATAAATCCTTCAACCTCAGTTTCCTTCTCTATAAAACAAGGGAATTGGATTAGATGACCTCTAAAATCTCTTCCAGCCCATAATCTAAAATCATATGACCCCAGGGCCGGCTGAGCCTCCAGAGGTCGTTTTATTGAATGACTGAAGTCCTTGCTCATGTCCAGTAGCCAATTTCCCAGGGCTGCAATGGGCCCGTGATGCAACAAATGCTGTTCATAGATTAAAACAAAACAAAACAAAACAAAACAAAACAAATGACCCAGGATAAAGTAATAGCTCAGTAAGGGGTTGTTTTATATGCTTATATTCTGGGAAACTTTAGATGGATTCTTCCTAAATAGGCCATCATAGAACCAGTTGTAGGTGCTGTGACCCATTTTTGTGATATTTAGAAAATTAAAGTCTCATTAAAAAAAAAAGGAAAAATAACCCGCTAAGTAGCCTCTGGAGCAGTCCTCCTGGACAAAGGGCCTCAGACAGTCACCCTTAACTTGTCCCACCTTCTCCCACCCAGGACTACCACACAGCCTCCAGGCAGATTTCTTGGCTTTTCTGAGAGTTCCCAGGTTGTAATGTTACTTTAATGTGGTTGTTTTATTCTGTGTTAATTCTGAAGGAATATTAAAGCCATTACATTTTATTGGCACTGAATGTTTGGCAGATACTGGATGAGAATGAGCCCAGTGATCTGCATGGCATTAAGTTCCTCTGAGATTTTAATTTTTAACTGACACCTTTTAAAAGAGAACGTCCTTTGAAATTTATAGCCCTGCCAACGAGGCCAACTAAAATGTTGCTCCTTATGTTGAAAGTCATGGCATTTAGTATGGTAGCCTTTTGTGGGTGAGGGGAACCCCTGATTATTATGCTGCTTTGCCTTTTCTAAATCTACAAAGGCTCTGTCTTGTGCCTAATGCTCTGCTGGACAGTGCCAAAGGCTTCCTGCCCTTTCTCCTCCCATCCCTCCTGCACCCCTACAAATTGCACTCGTATGTAGCCTTGACCTTTCTGATCAATAAGTAATGTGCATTCATTATGGAATAAAGAGATTCGGGAGAACATCGGTGCTGTGGCTCCTGAGTTGGGTATCAGAAGAAAGAAGAACCTGTTGCAAAGGCAAGGGAAGGGCATTTGAGACCAACTACTCATTTCAGCAGCCTGCCTAGGGCCCAGCTGCCCGGCCTCTGCAAGGGGCTGCTTCATGCGGACGTGTCTTATCATCAATACTTTCTGCCAGAGAGAACTGAGAGAAAGCCTGGTGGAGTGGACAGAGCATTAGGCCTAGAATCAAGAAGACCTAGATTCCAATCCTGCATGAGATACAATATACGTGTTGCTGTGGTCAAATCACTTAATTTCTCTGGGCCTCACTTTGAGAAGGCTGAACTTGATGACTTGAAGGGCCCCTTCATCTCTAAATCATGATCATGTGATTTTTTTGTGTGTGTGGGGTAATGGGGGTTAAGTGACTTGCCCAGGGTCACACAGCTAGTAAGTGTCAAGTGTCTGAGGCTGGATTTGAACTCAGCCCTCCTGAATCCAGGGCTGGTGCTTTATCTACTGCGCCACCTAGCTGCCCCATGATCATGCGATTTTAAGGGCTGCTGTTTGACATCTTAACAAGGAGAGGTAACAGGACTTGGTGAATAGAAGGTTGGCCTGGGAGTCAGGAAGATTTGGGTCCAAATTCGAACTGTCAGAATTCCATTTGAATTCAGGCAAATCACTTAACCCTCTAGTGGCTTCAGGCAACTCTCTAAGATTAGAAACCAGTCAGTCGATAAGCATTTATGAAGTGCTTAATATATGAAACCAGGTTTCTGTTCTCACATTTTAATGACAGAGACAATATGCAAACAACTATGTACATATAAGATGTATACAATGTAAAATGAAAGATAATTTCAGAGGGAGGGCTTTAGCAATAGGGAGAAAGTTGAGGGGGTGGACAACAGTCGGACCACAAAATTCCTCCTGAAGAAGATAGGATTGAGCTGAGTCTTGAAGGAAGACAGGAAAGCAGAATCTTTGTAGATATGCATTGGTTAAGGGAGTTCCTTCACCAGGACTTTCTTTCATCAATGAGATGATTTTGGACCAAAGAGAGTCTTAGCTAGACTTGTTTTTGCATTTTCTTATAGTCATTCATTCATTCAGTAAATAAACACCTACTGTGAGACAAGAACTGGGCTAAGCTCTGAGCATACAAAGTTAAAAAGACAATCCCTTGCCCTCAAGGAGCTCACAATCTAATGGGGAAGACAACATGCAAACAAATGCCCAAATAGAGTGTCTTAGTGTCTTGTTTGTGGAACAGCAAGGAGAACAGTGTTCCTAGATCACTGTGTGTGTGTGTGTGTGTGTGTGTGAGAGAGAGAGAGAGAGAGAGAGAGAGAGAGAGAGAGAGAGAGAGAGAGAGAGAGAGAGAGAGAGAGATTGAGAGAGAGATAGAGAGAGAGAGATTCAGACAGACAGACAGACAGACAGACACTTTGGTCACATCCAAACAGAGGATTTTATATTTCTCTTAAAAAGCAGATGGTCAGGACAGGAAGAACAACTCTGTCCTTGCAGCCATGGTTTGATGACTGCTTTCCAACTGTCTGTAAGGACATGTTCCTGGCACTCACTCATTGGCTATATCTCCATCTTGTTCTCCTCTCTGAGTATTTACTTTGATCTCAGAATATTAGGTTACAAAAGAAGTGGGGGTTTTAAAGAGATGCTATCAATCTACATTTCAGAATAATTTAAATGAACAAATATGTGCAATGAGAGGGTCTCCTGTACCTGATACCTACCTTCTTTGCAGATCTATAATGAACAACTTCTGCCCCTGGAACAAGTAATATATAAAAAAACCCATCAAATAAAATTTTTAAGATGAATTTGGTTTATGGGGCAGGGGGAGACCCTAGTATACTTATGAGACTATTGGGAATAAGGTGGTGTTCTTGTTTGTCCTTTATTCGCAAAGAGGACCAAGACATCAGGGTGATGTTATGACTTGCAGTGAATTGGACTTAAGTGAGGCAGGGCTGTGCACCAGCCTCACTTTCTCCTCCAGAGCCATCTGGGTGGCAAGATATACATCCGGATGACTAGAGATGGCCCTGGATATTTAAGGCAATTAGGGTTAAGTGATTTGCCCAGGGTCACACAACTAGTTAGTGTCTGAGGTAAGATTTGAACTCAAGGTCCTCCTGATTCCAGAGCAAGTGTTCTAACCACTAGCTGCCCTTGGGGAGTAAGGTAGGGGATGAAGGATGCCCCCTGGTAGCTTCCTATTTCGAATAATTATTTTTGTTAAAGGAATACTAAGTTTGGTTCATTCTAAAATGCTAAAGGACTATAAGTGTTATCAAAGACCTCTAAAGTTTCACACCCTTGGCAAAAAGTCCTGACCTCTTCTCCCTAGTTCTAACTCTGTTCTTTTGCCTTATCCTCTATGTTCTTTGTCTCAGAAATCTATTGTGTTGTCTTTGACAGGCCAGTTAGCATCTCTGTTTCCATTTCTTTACCAATACTTGCACTGTAGGTCTGTTTTTAAGAACTAAAGAGGGTGGTAAGCTGTAAGAGCCTAAAGGATGCTAAAGGTTCTAAGATCTGTGGGTTTAGCTGAGGAAGTGCTGTCAGCATTTTTTCAAGGAAATTTATATCAACTGCCATTATTTGGACACTTCCAACCAAAAATATTTGATTGTGGGACTTATTTCTCTAGATTGTTTGTATAGACCACCTGGATTCTATAGGCAAGGTCAGTCTAATCATTCTATGTGGAATATTTTCAGGAACACTGGAAAAAGCCCATCCCCTAACACTAAATCCCTCCACCACCTGCTTGATGATTTAAGAAATTCCACTGTTAGAGAATTTTTCTCCTGGCTGAAGCCTTTGTCTCCTGTAAAAAGAGAAATGTTCACTGGGGGATGTTCACATTTTAAGACTTTTTAGTCATTTACATATTAGTATAAATTAACTTATAAAATTCTTTCTTGAGAACTAGCTTTTATCAAAGGAGAAAAGGAAGTCTGCTCCAGTCTCCATCTCTCTTGATCTCTCCCTTTTCTCAATTCCTGTTGCATTTTAGAGTTTGGACTGGGAAACAGCACCACATTTGATGGTTTTTTGTATTATCTATTGCTGAGTGCAAGTCCTTTCTCCCCAACTAGGCTGTTAGTACTCTTGAGGACAAGGATGATAGAGGAAACCACAGTATAAGGAAAAGCGCATTAGTTTTAGAGACCATGACCTCCCTTGGAGTTCCTTCTCTGCCACTGTGTGGCCTCAGACAACTCACTTTCCCTGTCTGTGTGTTTCCTCTGCAAAAATGTAGGGGTTGGTCTGGATGATGTTTAGAGACCTTTCAGATCTACCCACTATCTCTTAGGCTTCTTTGCATCCCTCAGTGTGCCCAGTGTAGGGAGGACCAGGGCTCAGTTAACATTTATTGGTTGGCCAAAGCCAGCAACTGTTCCAGGATCATGCATCTCCCACACTGACATTCTGTGCAAATTCTCCACACTCTTCCTTGTTGCTGAACTGTTACTGCTTGTGCCATTAGGGGGTTCAATTATGGCCTGTTATCTCTTGCTGCATTTTAATAACCTGTGCCTCAATTATGTTCTTCGATGCTGGTCATGCCCTATAAGGTGATAAAGAGATGGGTGTCCTTAGGGTTTCTCTGCTCTCCCACATCATTACATTAGCATACAGAACAGTTTCAAACCAATAGGCTGCTCTTCCTGTTCCCTTTATGACTTTGCCTCAGTTTTACAAAGTAAAAGAGAGAGAGAGAGAACTTTTGTCTTCCTCCCTCCTCCTCCCACCCCACCCCTGACAAACTTCTCATTTATGTTGTGGCCTGGAGAGAGAATACTATCTCATTTTCATTGCCAGGGAGGGATCGGTGAAATCCAGTGAACCCTGTTGGAACCCTGAGGCTAGCAGGTACTTCTTTGGAAATTTGTACCAGGAATAAGTATAGGGCATGTGCAGTGTAAGAAAGGGGGTAGGGGCAGAGAGCTTCCAGCTGGGGTTCCAGGGGGTCTCTGATTGGGGCAATGCCCAAGCACTCTTGTGCTCTATCCACTGTTGTGCATATCCAGAAGGTGGTTGTTGCAATATCGGAAAGGTATTACTCTGGTATTGTTCTCCATAGCTGCACTTGCGATAACTAGGGAATATGGTCTATATTAGAGGAAGGGAGACATAGAGTGGACAGTCAATCAATAACCATTTATTAAGCACCTACTAAGTTCTATGCTGTGCACTGGGGTTACAAAAAGAGGCAAAAGATCCTCCTTGTCTTCAAGGAGGATGGAAAGGAAACACTCAGAGAATTTCAGAACTAGTGGGATCCCCAGAGGCAGCCTGCTATGATCTGTACCACATCAAGAATCTTCTCTGGCATCCTTAGACAAGTGGTTGCAGACCTCCAATGACAGGGAACTCACTTCCTTTTGACAATGTGGCCCATTCATACCTTTCCAGTCTCCTTATACTTTATCTGCCCTCCACTCGCTCTGAGATCCAGCCACACTCGCCTTCTCCACGAAAACACCCCATCTCCTATCTCTGTCTTTGCCCCAGATGCCCAGTGCTTTCCCTCCTCACTTCCAACCTCACTGTTTTCCTTCAAGACTCATGTAGAAGACCCACCTTCTACAAGAGGCCTTTCCTACCCCCTCCGCCCTTACTCCTGCCCCAGCAGCTAATGCCCTCTCCTCTTAGATCACCAATCCATCTATTCTATATGTATCTCCTTGCCTTTCTGTTTGTCTCCCCTCTTTGAATATAAGCTTCTTCCGGGTGGGGTCTGTTTCCCCAGAGTTTAGCATAGTGCAACCTGAACATAATAAGTAAAATGCTTCATGAATGCTTGTTGACTGACTGACTGACCTATTTCACTTTTGGACAGTGCTAATTGTTATAAAATTTCCCCCTCCCCCTTTATATGAAATAAAAATCTATTTTTCAGATTGTGCCACCCATTGCTTTACTTTCTGACCTCTGAGGTCAAGGAGAACAAGACTTCTATATGTGACAGCCCTTCAGCTATTTGAAGACAACTATCTCATCTTCCCTAAGTTTTCTCTTCTCCAGGTTGGACATTCCCAATTCCTTCAATGGATTCTCATATGTCATGGCTTCTAGGCCTCTTGCCACACTGGGGCCCTATCCCAGAGAGCTCCATTTTATCCATGACCTTCCTAAAAGGCGATACCCAGAACTGAGCAGGGTAGATTTTTCCTGTTATATCCTCATCTGTATCCTCATGGTCATGGATTTGGGTGACTCCCCTGAGCCAACTGAGTCAGAGCATTGGGTTATGTACCCCAGAGCTCAACTCCTTAGGAAGACATCCAGCTCCTTGGGTACTTGTAGTTCTCTCCTTCTCCAGTGGAGAAGGGCTAAAAAGACAGGCTGCTCTCTGTTGACTCCAAGAGTGTGGTAAGATCTGCTCTAAGTTAGAATACTTGAAATATAACTTGGGACACAAAACTCCTACAGGAGGAAGGGCTGTGATCAATTATGAGAGATGACAATCCAAAGAGATTGTTAGGGCTAGTGAAGGGCGAGATTTCAGAAGGGCAGGGACATGACTGGCTGCTGGTTTGTTTGGGGAGGGGGAAGGATGAGTTGTACCCTTTATTTATGCTTCCCTGTAGAAGCAACACAAGTATTTCAATAATCTCTGAAGAGTTTAAGAACAATATACTTAATTGCTATGAGTAATTTCAGAGCTCATTAATGTAATAAATCTCCAGAGAGAAATATTCTTAGTTAATGATCAGCATAAAAATAAAATAGATTGAAGTCTTTCCATGTAAATGGAAGCTCTAGTTCATGGAATGGTGGACACCGTAGACAGAGGCAGCCTGTTTATGAAATGGAAAAAAAATCCATTATTTTCAGCCTAATAGATATTAGCCAAGATATGGTAATGGTAATGGTGTTGTTAGACTATTGCCTTCTTCAAGGGTGTCCATCAGTGCTTTTAGGACACAGTTCAGAATTGTTATGCGCTGCAATATACTGATGTGGGGGGAGTTCTATATATCCCCCCTTATTGCAAACAGAAACCTAGACTTTCTCTCTTATGTGATCTCATAGCATTTTGTATTCTTCTTGTACCCTCCTCTAATTTGTATTTTTTTCAGATTTTAATTCAACATTTATTTATTAATAAGCTACTCCGTATAGTCAGCTAAGTGCCATAGTGGATAGAGAATTGGACTTGGAGTCAGGAAGATGTGAGTTCAGATTCTGCCTCAGATACTTTCTTTCTGGGTCACCCTGGGCAAGTCATTTAAACTTGTCAGTGTCTCAGTTTTGTCATCTGTAAATTTGTAGGATTGACCTCAATGGGTTCTAAAACTCCTTTCAGCTCTAAATCTCTGATCCTTGGGTAGTATTTTTGAGTGGAAAGGGACTGATCATCTTAGCTAACCCTCTCATTTTACTGATAAAGATTCCAAGAGGTTAAGGGATTTGCCCAATGTAGCCCAGATAGGAGCTCTCTATACAGGTAGAGGTAGTGGGGGCAGAATTTGAACCCAGTGCTTTTACTGATGAAGGTTCACAATTAGTTAAAATTTGTAACAGCAATTAGTCACTAGCCATCTATTAAGTGCTTAGTAATCCCCTGACAACTAAGCAATGAACATCTTCAACCTTAGGTAGGCTGGTCCTCAGACTGGGACTGTACTTGAAGTCCCTCCACCTTGGCAGGACCAGCCAGACCTACCTATTGCCTCTGAGGACCCGGGGTCATTTCTATACCACATGAGGAGGCACTTGAATAGGAGCTCAACAGGGGCTCTGCTCGGATTTAAATTGCCTATAAATAGGTTTGGGGGATGACCTTTTTATAGCCATCACACCATAGATGGCAAGGAAGAGTATAGCAGGAGAGAAAGAAGAAGGGGGATGGATTTCTAGCCCTATTTTGTTGTGGGATTGAATTCCTAACATGTTCAATGTAACCATATTTTTAAAATTTTAATTTAATTTTTTTCTTTCTTTCCTTCTTTCTTTCTTCCCTTCTTTCTCCTTCCTTCTTCCTTTCTTTTCCTTCCCTTCTTCCCTTTTTTCTCCTTCCTTCCACTTTCTTTCCTTTTCTTTATTTTCCCTCTCCACTTCTTTCCTTTTATCCTTCCCTCCTTCCTTCCTTTCTTTCCTTTTCTTTTTCTTCCTTCCTGCCTTCCTCCCTTTCTCTTTCCTTTCCTCTCCTCTCCTTCCTTCCTTCCTTCCTTCCTTCCTTCCTTCCTTCCTTCCTTCCTTCCTTCCTTCCTTCCTTCCTTCCTTCCTTCCTTCCTTCCTTCCTTCCTTCCTTCCTTCCTACCTACCTACCTACCTACCTACCTACCTACCTACCTACCTACCTATCTACCTATCTTTTTTGGGAGGCAATCAGGGTCAAGTAACTTGTTCAGAGTCACTCAACTAATAAGTTTCTGAGTCTGGATTTGAATTCATGTCCTCCTGACTCCAGAGCCAGTGCTCTATCCACTGTGCCACCAACTGTCCCTAATTTAATTCTGAATGAACAAAAATCTATCTTATTTCCCTCTTACCTCTCTCCTTAATCCCCCTCCATGTTGGGGAGGGGTGGTAGAAGAAAAACAGTACTCTCATAAGAAAAATATATGGTTAAGCAAAACGAATTTCCACAATGTACCCATATTTAAAGAGAGCATCTTTTGGAATCAGAGGACCTCATTGAAAATCTCAGCGTTGCTACTTTCTACCTGTTTGATCATGGGCAAGCAATGTTTACCTCTCTGAGCTTCAGTTCCCTCATCTTTACATTGTGGGCTAGCTGCACTAGCTGATCTCCCACATCCTTTCTGGCCCCAAATCTTGTGATCAAATGTGACTACAAAAACATGATCCAAAGCCAAGTAGAAATGGCTTTTGAGTTACCCTTATCTCTGCTTCCTTCCACGGGTGCAAATGATTCTAAATCAGTGTTCTGACTGAAATGAAAGGAAGGCCAGCCCCCTTCTTCCATAGGCCAGGCTAAACTGGCTTGGTTTTCTGCGTTTTATGTATCTCAGAGGATGCTTGCTTGGAGACAGGAGCAAGTGGGAAATCATAATCATGCCAGTGTGGGGTCTGGACCACCCCATTCGACTGAGGTGACTTGACTAGGTACAGACATTGTTTGACTCAAAAATTGTTTGCACTTCATCAAGACAGCAGAGCCAAATGGAATGGTTTTGACCTTATCTAATACAATTATAACAGCCTGCATTTATATTATGCTTTAGGGTCTACAAAACATTTTACATACATTGTTTGACCAGAGCGTCACAACAGCCTTGTGAGGAAGGTGCTACTATTAAATGAGAAAACTGAAGCTCAAAGAGATTAAATGACTTGCCAAGGGTTACACAGGTAATAAGAAGGAAAAATTTGAATCCAGGTCTTCCTGACTCTTAAGTCCTTTGCTATATCCACAAATCTATAAGACTTTTTTTTAAAGGCAATCAGGATTACTGACGTGCCCAGGGTCACACAGCTATTAAGTGTCAAGTGTCTGAGGTCAGATTTGAACTTATATCCTTCTGACTGCTGGACCAGTTCTCTATCCACTGTACCACCCAGCTGCCCCTACTTTTATTTGTTTGTTTATTTAACATGGAAGAGAGTAAAACCAGAATTTATTTTTATCTTCTCAATCACTTTTTGCTGATAGCTGGGCTTCATCCCTCACATGCTATGACCATCACTTTGTATGGAATGTTTATTTTCTGCCTTGACATTCCAATTGTGAATGTTTACCAGGCCTGAGGGCCAAAGGTGGGGAACAGACAACCTTGGAGCCCTAGGTCATCAGGACAAGTCCTGACAACCAGACAACTCCCTCTCTCCAGCACAGACAAAGGCCAAAATAAATAGCCAGGACAGAAGCTCCCCCTTACTTAGTGGTTGACTGTCCCTTGAGGCTTGCTTGTTGGGAAGGCAGGGCACTGAGAGGATGCTAGCCTGCTTATTGGTGAGCTTGGGCTTAGGAGAGCCTGTGCTAAAGGTTCTGTTGATGAAGGTTCTTTCTGTGCTTTGAATTTTATTTTCTAGGTAAATTCAAAACTCCCCTCTGCTCTAAATTTAATGTTGCGGGACTCTGTTACACCTTCCCGGAGCCCTGCTGGGATCTGAGGCTATGAAGTAGAACGATACTCCTTTTGATTTTAGCTCTAACGAATGGCACTTTTTCCATGGCTAATGATCTGGGTCAGTTGTAGAACTGACTCTTTTACTGCTAAATCAGTTGAAAATAGGTATCTCAGGATGGGAGCCCGATGATATTTTACCTGAAGTCCCATTACCGCCAAGGTCGTATCAGTTTGGCACGCTGTTAAATTTGGGGGCAGGGCTGTAAAGACTCCAGGTGGGCTTTCCAAGCCTCTGTTGTGTTCCTTTGACGCTTGTTAGGAGGTGAGGTTTGTTCAGAGGAAAATCTGATTTCTGTGGTTTGGACTTTTTTGGGCCTGGAGTATTATTAATGTTTTGATGGCTGCTGCAAAGTCTCAAGTCTGTTTTCAGTGCTAAAGAAGATGTGTGTGAGTGTGTGTGTGTGTGTGTGTGTGTGTGTGTGTGTGAGTGAGTGTGTGTGTGAAGCCCTTGGACAGACTGGAACTTTAGGCAGAGCCTGACTGGGGAAGAGACATTTATTAAAAGCATCCCCAAATGGGACTTCAGAATGACAACCTGTTGATTCTAGGTTGATTTCAAAGTGATGCTCATGTGTCTTCTCCCCTAACCTTTGCTTTGACATTCACTTTTCTGCCCTGTTTTTGGGGGGACGACTTCTTCTTCTTCTTCTTCTTCTTCTTCTTCTTCTTCTTCTTCTTCTTCTTCTTCTTCTTCTTCTTCTTCTTCTTCTTCTTCTCCTCCTCCTCCTCCTCCTCCTTCTCCTCCTCCTCCTCCTTCTCCTTCTCCTCCTCTTCCTCCTCCTCCTCTTCCTTTTCCTCCTCCTCCTCCTCCTCCTCCTCCTCCTCCTCCTCCTCCTCCTCCTCCTCCTCTTTCACCTCCAGCACCACCTTCCCCCCACTACTACCTTCCTGGATTAGAAAGGAGAAGCAATCAATCAACCAATCAGCATTAATGAAGCAAAGTGTTAGGAATACCACTACAAAAGTGAGGCGGTCTCTGCCCCTAAGGATCACCCATTCTAGCTAGTGGCAGGGAGGGGCTACCTGCCAGCCTCACCTTTCTTGCATCTTTCCTTCCCAGTGGCCCCATTTCTGTAGGCCCGAGGGCCTCTTTAGGATTAGAAACCCACTAGATTACCAGTTACTTCCTTTCCCTCCTTCTGTTTCCATCCAACTGCTGTTGATAAGGCCTAGTGTGTGTTTGCATGCACACATGTGCATGCCTTTGAAAATGTGAAACCTGGAAAAACTCTGGGTTGAAGATGCTACCTAAAATAATGCCCCCCTTTTAAAAAGCATTCTTTATCTAGCTGGAGTCTCTGGAGTTGGATTCAAAGTGGGTCATACCGTGATGATGATTCACACTAGAACCTGAGTCAGAAAAGAAGGGGATTTAACTGGACTCCTCAAGCTGTGATTGAGATTCATTTTCAAATGGACCAGAAAAAACCCAACTAAACTGGAAAGAAGAAACATTTGACTCAGATTGAGTGGATGCCAAGGAGAAGAGCTGGCCATGATGAGGATGTCACACCAGATTTTGTCAGATCATCTCTAGGTTCATCAGAAAGTTGAATTGATATCAAAAAGAAAGAAAAAAGAATTTTTTCTGAATAGGTTTAGCATGCTAGGGGATAACTCGGACATATAAATGGCCTGGAATTGAATTCTCAAGTATATCCAGAGGACCAGCAACTTCTCATGTTATTTTATGCGACAAGCAATGGTAATGGTAGGAAAAGATTTTATCTCCTAGGATGCTGTGGGTGGAAAGTGAACCAGCCAAGGGAGAACACCATGAGGAAGGAGGAAAGGTTTTCCAGGAGAATGGTATATGCACATGGGAGTTTTCTCTTTTCCATGCGGTGGGGGCTTCAAAGCCAGGACTGAACAGAATCTAACACTGATCAGCAAGCTGAGCGATGAAAGAGAGAAGTAGCTCCTGAACCAGGCAGAGGAAGGCGTTTGAGAGGGGATAAGATACAGCTTTCACCAAAGGCTGTTTTAGCGCCACCCGTGTTAGAAACTTACCCATTGATATGGCGAGTTTGTTCCATACTCCTGGACTTAGGTACAAAACCTATTCACATTTTTATCCATTTTGCAAAGAAAACCATATGCATGTTCAAAATGCTTATTGGTTGCTTTGCTTGTTAGGAGAGCTTCACTTAAACACCCAGAAGCAAGCCGTCTTCAGATGTTCCCATATATATCTAGGTGGGAGCAGGAACTACAATGTTATCTCTTAATCTCCCAGAGAGATCTTCAGTTGACCTACCGTATCCATTTACAGAAATTAGAAAAGAGAGACAAGAATCGGGGGTCCTGTAAGCTGTTCCTAGGTATCTCTATGTTCAACACACTTTCTTTATGCACCCATACGTATTCTTGGCCCACAGGGACTAGGGCTGATGGTGGATTGGATCCTGAAGAATTAATTCCAGCCATGTTGATATAGGCAGTGTGGTGAAAAGTGAGTAAAATAAGAGCTATTTTAAGAGTTGATTGCATTACCTTCCTTTTTGTTGTTGTTGTTTTGGTTTTGTTTTTGGTGGTGGCGGTTCCGGTGTGAAACTAGGAAGCCCATAAAGCCTTTCCATGATTGCGCTGGTCATTTCGTCAAGAAGTGAGGGGGTTATGCCTCTGAGGGACCTGGATTTTGCTTGTTTATATCAAGAAAGTATCTTTCTCTGGTTAACTTTCTCCATTCAATATAAACTTTATTCCTTTGAGTCTAGGAGAAAAACAAACAAACAAACAAAGCCCACGATCCCATCAGATGGTGACATTACTGTCACCTGCTTAAACAGTATGAAGTTTTTCAAGTCTCAGGATAATCTCCAGGGTTTACTGTTTTCCATGAAAGCATTTATTTCAGTCAAAATACTTCATGTTCTTCTCTACACAGACATTTCACCAAAAAGAGGGGAAAAAAGAGAAAAGGAAAAAAAACCATACAAGTACCCCAAAGCACCATGTATGTCATTTTCAAAGAAAAGATTTCCCTTTTGGACAAACAGTGCTTGTGCTACCTTTAAAGCAGCTCATGCTTGGGTGGGTGAGGGGAGTCAGGGCATCAGTGAGGGCAACAAAGAACTCCTGCTTCCCCTGGGCCACTCCGTTCTCATGGAGGTTAGGACTGCCCTTGTCTGTCCCTGGTTAGGTTGGAGAAAGTGACCATTTCGCTCCCTGCCTGTTTTAATGGCTTCTGTTAATGCGGATCAGCCTTTCTCCCCATAAGCCCCATCAAATCACTGTCTTCTTCGGGCCTCGTTTCAGTAGCTTTGTTGGATCATTAGTCTCACCCAAAGGTGCATGTGGGAAGGGGATCATGCCCATTCCATGCCCTCTTGTAAGAGCATGATGGACTCTCTGAATATGCGAATGTGAGCTGTGTTGTTAGAGATGTCATGTCTCCCCTCTGTTGTTAGCTTGGAGACAACAAGAATGACCCTGATTTACCTGTGTAGTCCCAGGGCGTCTCAGGTGCCAGGACTTTCTGTTGCGATCTGCTTGTCTCCTGTCAGATGTGGTTGGAGTGAGACGAAGACGGCATGACCACTGGGTGCAGCGAGCTACAGAGGTCAGGTTGCAAGGACGGCCGGATGGCAGTGATGTGCCAGTGACACGTTGTCAAGGAGGGAGGAAATAGCAGGGGGGCTAGGGGAGAATGGGGTGGGTAGCGGAGGGGAGGTAGAGGCTGGGGAAGAGGAGAGGTAAGTCTTGTCATTTCTGATGAAATATTCAGTGTTGCAGGTAACGAAGGACGCAATGGTCTGTACATAGTATGTTCCCCCCACCTCTCCACCATTCCCACCTCCCCCCCCCCCACCCAACCAGAGGGTAGCTTTCTAGCTATTTTCCTGAGACCTTTGTGCCCTGGATTTGAGGTACATTATTTATTAGACTGGTAGGATTCAGACATCTGCAACACATTAGGAGTGGTTGTTCCTTTGGGAAACATCTCAGCCTGCGTGACTGGGTGTCTGTGTAGTCCATACGTGCAAGTGTTCGAGTTCTCACACCTACTCTAGGTCCATGGACTATTCCTGCTGGGAAGGACCTTTGCCGGGCACAAACCCCTCCTCAATGCCTATAGGACTCAGAAACCACCGTCAAGTAACAAATTTGTGCGATTTTGGAAAGGAAACTACAGTAATGATGCCAGTTCTTAGTGATCATAAATAATCATAATTAACAGGACTGCTGTATATTTATGTTGGTTTGTTTTCAGACACTTTTCATTTTATTTTGAATTTTTTCATATTGTGTTGACTTGAAACACTTCTGTCTATAGTGCTGCGTGTACTCCAGCATACTGGGTGGCACCATGCTTTATTTGTCCTTAAAAACAGACCACAATAATGTGGTAACTTCTATCTGCTGGCAAGTTTACAGCATTTTGATATTGGTTTCATTGAAATTGTTTTCCATTAGTGAGTTAATTGTCATCTTAAGGTGCTGAGGTGTTTCTTAGACCAATAACATCCTGGTGACTTTGCCCATAGGCATAGGGTCCATATAGAGGGAACTGCATATAAATATTTTTTCAGTTTAAATTCTTGATAAGCTTGGGTAGGATAACTTGACTATGAATAATTGCTCTACGTCTGAAAATATATTATGACTCATGGTTAAAAGCTACAGCGGAAAGCCTTAGTGGGAGAAAAATAGCACTCTTCCTGACATTGAGAGAGTGGCTGTGGGCTATGTCCTTAGTGATCAATAATCTATAACCCATATATTGATTGGGGGGGTTGAAGGGGTGAAATACCTTGAAAATACAACCTTGTTTTTAAGTGCTAAGAGCAATTTCAGGTTACATATTGTGCATCATTTACATAGTTCTGACATCAATAAGCATTTGATTGCTTTTCTTGGGAGAAAAGCAGCTGTTGGATAGTAAATTTCCAGTTGTGAATTTATGGCCCAGATCTCTTCTGACTCTCCTTCTAAGTATTTCCTTGCATGTCCCTCCTTGGAGTTACTCCAGGTATGACACCTCATTTGAGTCTCCTCACCCCTCCTTCTCTAATGTTCAAAGTATATTGTTAGAGGAGCAAGGGAGAAGGCTTGCAAAATTAGCTAAAAGGGAATAGTTACAGCTGATAGAAATAGTTTAGAAATATTTTTAGTTTTTGGAAATCTCCTTAAAATCTGACAATTTAGCGCTAGCTTTTAGTCTAAGAAAGATGCCTAGGGCACTAAGAAATGAGGCCTCTGCTTTATGACCACAAAGATTGTATGTGTCAGAGATCTTGAGCCCTGTTTTCTTTCACTACAAGGTCTGCTCTCTATCCATTATACCACACTACCCCTCTTTTTGGAAATTCTATTAGAATAAAGAACTTGCAGCCAATAGGGGTTAAATTGGTTTCACTTTCTCTGTCTTCCTTTTACTGGACTATGCTTTTTAAAAGTTGTATTGTGTATGTCAGTGTTTATGTGGATCTAGAGTATCACCCTGGTTTTGATGGGTTGCCCTTCTCTGTGACAGCTTGGTTCCTAGAGAATGGAATTGCTGAGAGAGGAGAATGGCTCCCTTAATGAGCAATCACTTATCCTTAAAAACCAGCATGTGGTCAGTTTGGTATATCGGGCCAAATCTGTACAATAGAAAGGGAAATAAAGATTGGCTGTTAACTCCGTGACTCAAGCCCCAAGGTTGCTTTACTGTGTGTTATCATGGTAATTCACACAAATATGTGCTTTTCTTTCAGATGCTTTTTTTTGTATGACAGGTAGGCTGTCTTTAAATAAAAGGGACATTTCTTTAGTCTATTTACTCTTAGATATACATACATTATTTGGGGGATCCACCATGTGACAGGAGGAATGGCAGACACCATTGAAGAAGCTGGCCCAGACTCTCTCAGAGGATGCAAGATCAAGACAAGATGCCTGGAGATTAACCCCCATGGAAACTGCCATTGAAGATACTGTACATCAGTCAAAAGGCTCTGATTAAGCGCCTGTTATGTGCCAGGAACTGAAGCAGCCTGTTCTACAATGGCTAGACCACTGGGCCTAGAGTTAGGAAGTAGTGAGCAAAACTATGACCTCAGGCATCTATTGCTGTGTGACCTAGGGCAAGTCACTTAACTTCTTTCTCCCTCAGTTTCCTCAATTGTAGAATGAGTATAATAGCACCTACCTCACAGCATTGTTGTGAGGATCAAGGATTAAGAGTTACAGTTCTGCTGTTTTTCAGTTTCCAGTTCTCCTTGACCTTGTGGGGGAGACCATGACAGATACATCCCGGAGACCTTCACCTTAGAATGAGTTTAAGTTTGATTGACTGGTTCCCACCATTTTCCCCACCCACTTGGACATATCCTTGCAGAGAAGGGAACTTTTGCTAGGAGCTCTCCTAGGAGAGTGTCCAATTATTACTTTTTTTGGTTCTTTAGAAATCTGTAATTTATGATCTATAACTGATCCTCCTGATATAATTTCATATGGATTATACCATGATAGCTTCAGAATGGACCTTCCCCATAGCCAAAAGGAGCAGGCAGGATTTAGTCCTTTGTCTCAATGAGTCTCCACCTATTGGATTTCATTTAATATCATTCTCTTGTATCAGATACACTGATGTACCTTTGCGATAGCAGTATTCCTAAAAAAGTTGCTTGTAAACTGAATTTCTATAAACTCAGTTCTGTTTTCCTACTGCCATGAGATTCCAGGATTTATAGTTAGTAGGGACCTTAGAGAGTCCTACCCCCTTATTTTACAGATGAGGAAAGTGAGGAGCTGAGAGATTGGGATTTGCTCAATTAGTTGATATCAAAGCCAGGTGTGTTAGGTTAGGGATTACAAGGAGCCTCTGTCCCTGCTTTCTTTGGCAATGTTCAAATTAGCCACACCCACCCTAAACTAACTAGTGGGATTACTGAATAATATATGAACCACATGAATATATGCATTCATACAGGAAGGGGACAAGAAGACAGCTACATCTGGTATAATGCTACCCCACAGGTCTCCGTCTTTTTCTGGTTCAGAGAAATAAAACTGCATATGTAACTACTCTGAGGTCTGCTTGATCTAGACCAGGGGCTGGTAAACTACAGCCCAAGGGTCAAATCTGGCCTCCTGCCTGTTTTTGTATAGCCAGTGGCTGTAGGAAAAAAAAACAACCCAGGTGTTGGGCTGGATTTGGTCTTTGGGTCACAATTTGCCTACTTCTGGTCTAGACTAAGATAGCCTAATCCCTCCCTGAGGTGGCCCTCAGGAGGCAGGGGCTGCAGCATTTTATGCTGAGGTAGACCAAGGGACCAGAAACCTCTTTAAAATGCAATGATTAAGACACAGTGATTGGTAGAATTCCTTTGGAGTCAGGGGCTTCATTCATGAATATTTATCATAACCATGTGACCCCCACCTCAGGTGGAAAGGGCTGGTTTCTCATACTCTGGGCAGGTGCTATTTACCTTGGTCCTTTATGCCCTGAACTACCTAATATTTAGCTCTTTTGCTTCATGGACATCCCATGAGCCATGGGACAGTCTGATATTTGTTAATTCTCCTTTTTCTTTGACTTGGAATGTCCTCTAAAGCAAAACTTCTTACACCCCACATGGGGTCGTTTAATAGAATGCGGGGGTTGAGAGAAACTTGGCAATAGTAAAAAAAATTATATGTACCTATTTGATATAACTATTACCCAGGGTTGTGTGTGGAAAAAGTTTAAGCCCTGCTCTGAGCTACCTCTGCTTATCACTATCCTGCCTTGATCAAAGGTATGAGCACATAAAAGTTTTCAGTAAGCCACGCCTCCTTTAAACAATTAACCTGGGGCAGCTAGGTGGTGAAGTGGATAAAGCACTGGCCCTGGATTCAGGAGTACCTGAGTTCAAATCCGGCCTCAGACACTTAACACTTACTAGCTGTGTGACCCTGGGCAAGTCACTTAACCTCAATTGCCTCACCAAAAAACAAAAAACAAAAAACAATTAACCTGGAGAACAGACGTGAAAATAGCCACATAATAAGTCATGGATTTGCTAATTGTTCTTTCCTACTCTAGCCATTAGCCATTGCACATTGCTCATCTTTAAACTATGACCTATTAATCCAAAGTATGTTAATGACTTTGGGATTCAGCGGAAAATGTGTTTTTTTATCAACGTTTTAATACAAAGTGAGCTACTAATAAAAGAAGTAGAATACAAATTTATATATTTTGATATCTATCAAACTTAAATGAAGAATACAAATGCATTTTTAATGTAAGTGTATTTATTACTTGTGAGAGTTAGAACTTATCATACTGTCTGGAATAGGGTATTATGATAGGCATTCCTCAGTAAGTTTCCTGTACTGAATTTGCTTGGAGCATCTTTGCATCTCAGGGTGCATCCTCACTGGAACTGGGGCAGAGATTATTTTTGTAAACGGAAATGGGCAAACAAATTGGAAGAAATAAGAGTAATTTTCTTCTTTTGCTTAAAAAAAATCTTCAGAGATGTAATCATAGTGAATGCACAATTACAAGTATTCTCCTACCTTCTCCCCCTTGCATTTAGGGGGTCATAATTCAGTTCCTCCTCAGTGGACATCAGAGGGAGCTCATACCTAAAAGTGCATGGAATCTGTCTACTGATGTTTTAAATCATTAGGCAAAAGTGAATGCTTACGATGTCCCTTGCTGTTGATGGACCATGAGTTACTTGGGTAGCAGTGAATTCTAATTATTGGATCTAACTGGCATCCAAAGGCGGCTATAAATTTCAGTAAGGGCAAGTCATTACTCTTGGCTGCTGACTCATAAGTCTGTTGGAGAATTTCTCCTCCTCTGACTTATGAGCCAGTGTCATCATGGGAGAAATTGGTGAGGAAGAATCCAGAAAGAGGAAAGAATGAATTAGTAGAGTCAAAGAAGACATGGCCTTGGTCAACCCCATTCTCCAAGCTTAGGGCATTTTTGTGAAGGTGGACCTTTGGGGCATGTTTCTATTGGGACTCCCTTCTCTGTCCTCTTGTTTTAACCTTTCTTCTTTTATTCTGGTCAAATTCCCTTATAGTAGAACCTTCTAGATGACTGAAAGATCTCCAAGCTCTATCCATTGGTTCATGCATTTCAACATATTTTTGATGCAATTCCAGTTCTGCACCTTTACTTATGCCTTACTCCAAAATGAAGCTAAGTGGTACCATGGATAGATAGGGTGCTGGATCTGGAGTTGGAAAGATCTGAGTTCAAGTTCTATCTCAGATATATATTAGCTCTGTGACCCAGGACAAATCACTTAACCTCTGTCTGTCTCAGTTTCCTCATCTGTAAAATGGAAATAATAATAGTCCTTTTTTCCAAGAATTATTGTGAGGATAAAATGAGATATTTTTAAAGTGCTTTACAAACCTTAAAGCATTATATAAATGCTAGCTATTGTTATTGCTACTATTGCTATTATTACTGTTAGCAGTCTAGTAAGTAGAGTGTTGAAGTTGGAGTCAGGAAGACCTGACTTAACCAAAACACTTAACCTCTCTTAACCTCAGCTTTCTCATCTACAAAATGGACATAATGATAGCACCTATTTTTCAGGGCTGTTATGAGGATCAAATGAGAGAATGGATATAAAGCACTTGGCAAACCTTGAAGTTCAACATCAGTGATTTTTACTTGATCTGGAGTCAATGAACTGACTTAAAAAAAAACCCCTGTATCAATATAATTGGTTTTCTTTATAATCCTACATATTTTTGTGAATTTAAAACATAGAGTACATAGGATTTGCTGGGACACACACACAAAAAGGTTAAGAATCTGTGATCTATATAAATATCAGCTATTCATTATTATTTTGAGCCTACTCTCCTTCTAGGAGGTGGCTAGGTGGGTCAGTGGATAGAGCACCGCGCCTGGAGTCAGGAAAACCTGAGATCATATCAAGCCTCACACATTAACTGGCTGTGTGGTCCTGGGCAAGTCACTTGGCCTCTGTTTGCCTTAATCCACTGGAGAAGGAAATGGCAAACCACTCCAGTATCTGTGTCAATAAAACCCCATGGACAGCATTGGTGTGCTATGGTCCATAAGAGTCAGATACAACTGAATGACTGACAGCACTTTCCCTCTAGGCCTATCTGAGCCTCTGGTGACTGATTCTGGTCCATGACCGTACCAGCACAGCAGACAAGTGATTGAAATGTTAAAGGGGCAGATTGCTGCAGATAGCCCTTTGCCTGGTTTTCCTCTCATGCCTCCTAGCTTCTGGACTGATTTTCCTAGCTTGAAGCTTCACTCTGGTGCTAGTTATCCTCAGATAGGATAATGATGATGACGGTGATGATAACAACAACTCTTAAGAGCATTTATGTGGCATCTTTGTTATCAGTTTACTAAACATGCCCAATGTCATTTGATCTTAGAGGGAAGAATAACGAGGCCCAGAGCTTCAAGGTCACACAGACAGTAGGCGGGATTTGAATTGAGGTCCTGTGTCTCTGGAAGCAGTGCTCTTAACCCTGGATCTCAATTTCTTGGATTTGGGCATTCTCAAAAAACCCTGCTTCTTGGTCCTACTTTTCTTTTGCTTTCTGTTTGTTTAATTATCAGTTTGACACCTACCTTGGATTCCCCATGGGTTGCCCTCTACTCTGGTAATTTCCTCAATTACCACCATACATTGATCCATCCTCAGCAGCCATCCTCAGAAGGCCCAGCTACTGTCCCACTTCTCCCATGGAAGTCCATCTCGACCACATTAGCCCACAGTGATCTTTCCCCCTTTTGTGACCTTTTCTGTTCCCTTCATTTGACATAGCCTACACTATCTTGTGTTTTCACTTTTTAAGTGCTTATGTGAGATTATAAGGTTCTTAAAGGTAGTGCCCAAGACTTAGGCTTCTTTGTGTTTCCCTCAGTGCCTTACATAGCAACTTGCTTACTAAGTGTCCGTCACTGTCCATTGACTTTTTTATGTTTACTAGGTTTAGGCAGAAATCTAGTATTTAGCAGAAGACATCAAATTCAAGTTTCAATGAGGGATCTGAGTCATAGAGGAAGCTAGGTATTACAGTGGTTAGAGCTCTAGGGCTGGGATCAGGAAAACATAAGTTCAAGCCTGGCCTCTGACACTTACTAGCTTAAGTTACCCTGGACAATAAACTTGACCTTGGTTTGCCTCAGTTTCCTCAGCTGTATGTAACTTGGAAATAATAATAGCACCTTCCTTGTCATAGGGTTGGTATGATAATCAAATGAGATAATATCTATTTAAAAAAGCACTTATCTATTGCCTGATACTTAGTGAGTTCTATAGAAATAATTATTTCATTTCCTCCCAAATGATTTGTCCAAAGTCACACAGCCAATGTTCATTAGCCCATGAGGATAAGATGCTGAATGATGCATCAGAGGGAAGGGTTAAACAGACTTACCTACCATAGTACCATAGTACCTTAGGAACCTCAGAGACCAAACAGTTTGACTGCCTCATTTTATAAATGAGGAAGCTAAAGCCCAGAGAAGGTAAGTAACTTCCCTAGGTCACATAAGGTAGTTAAATATCAGAGATGAGATTTGAACCCAGGTCCTCTCCAGAGCCTGGACTCTTTTTGTTGTACCATGTTGCTTGGAAGGCATTACATAGATGTTTGTTGAATTGAATTGTTCCTGAAAGAATGAAAATAAATAGAAAATAGGAAGAGCCTGAAGTATCCCAAGGTGGTTTAGTTTGGTCAGTTCTTCATTTAGACAAACATTTATTGAATCCTTGCAACTTTTTAGGAACTATTCTTGGTCTCTGATTTTGAACAAGTGTCTGTCTAACAGGGAGAAGAGAGACATGTGACATCCCCCCAAAAAGAGGGTAAAAATAACCAATGGGGAGGTGGTAGAAGTCAATAGTATGAGAAACTCAGTCATTCCATGTGAACAATTATACTCCTGTCCCCATAGTGATAGGACTGATGGGGCATTTGAACTGCCTTGGTTTTTCAGTCCCTTGTTAGCACAGTGCCTTGCATTTAGTAAGTATGTAATAAATTTTTTTTGGATTAAATTGGATAAATGATAGTGTTTGAACAATGGTCTACTTTTTGTTAAGAAAGTCTAAGACCATCTTACTATCTTCTAGTGGACTGGTCTACCATGCATGATTGACCACCTTTTTTTTTTTTCACTTGAAAGGATCAAAAGTGTAAGCACTCAGCGGTTGCTTTGTTGTCTAAGATTTATTTCCCCCTTCATCTTAATTTTCCTAAGAAACCCCTACTTGTAAAAATATAATCAAACTAATCTAGGAGCCCACAACGATTGAAACTTTGCTCTCAGGGGCTATTAGAAACTCATGTGTTTGTAGTGACCCACTGACAAACCAATTCCATTTCCATCCAAGGGATGGCGCTCTGTCTCATGCAAAAGGGTGGCTTTGCTTCCAAGGTATTGGTTTGAGTGGATTCTAAAGGTATAATCAGTCATCAGATTGGTCTTTGGTCATGGATATAAGGGGCCAAGGGGCAGGTTTAGTGCAGCCAGCCACTCCTTTCAACAGCACCATCAGATTGGACTGCCACATGTGTGAGCTCCTCATACATCATCATGCCCCTTCTCATGTATGATCATCGCCCGGGCAGGGCTGCAAAGAAGTGTTAGTATGGATGAGGTGTGTTTGCTGGTTAGAAAACAAATGAGAAAGACTCGCCTTTTATATTGTCTACACTATAGCACATTCAATAATGTGTATTACTAATAGAATAAATGAAAAATGTATTTCTTTAACACTGTCATCTCTCACTTTGACATGCATCTTGAGATGATTTGCAAATGCTCAGCTGTAAGTGGCTCATGGTGGGAAATCAGTTAGCTCCTAATGTTATGCTGATGCATGGCCAGTAGCTGAACCCATTAATGAACTAATCTCGGTTACTCCAGTGGATGGGATTGGGCTCCTGCATGCTACACTTTGCATTTCGGCTAAAATCAACATTTTTTAAGAGAGAAAAATTTAAATGGATCTGGCTGCTCATCTTCCACTGTAGACCATGTGCTGCCTTCCAACACCTGGAGTCTGGGGGTGGGGGGAGTGGCGGCTATTTAAGTTCAGATGATTTCTAGGCTTGCTAGTGGATTTTAAACTTTGCCCAGCAGGGAGAAGGCAAACTTTCATCTGCCAATCAATCAACAATGATTTACTGAATACCAACTACGTAAGCAGCACGCTTGCTTTTTTCTCTTTGTCCTCTGGGGTCTGAGAAGGCAGATGTATTAAACTCTTGGCCTGAGACTACTTGCCTAATATCACAGCCTGGGCCAGGGCTGCAGCCATCCCTTTGGGGACAGCTGAGTGGCTTTGGGAGGCAAGAACCCAGGGGATACCCTCTTTTCTTTAGAGGCATAACGGAACGCTTATCTTTGCCCACCCATCTGCTTAATCCACAGTGAGGGGAAGGGAGGAGAAGCCAGATGAATTATCCTACAAATTATACAGATTCCTTGTTAGTCTACTCATTGCAAAGTATGATAAATTCACTTACAGGCAAGAGAGACTGTTTTGCTCTGGCAGTTCTAATATATTAGTCATTTTAAGAGATATGCTAGAGGTTGTAGACATTCCCCAAATAGAAAACCATAGAACTGTAGGGTCAGACCTGTAAAGGGCCTTTTAAAAAATCATCTAGCCCAAGACGTGTGTGTCATGGAAATTTTTGGCGGTCTGGTGAAGTCTATGGACCTGTTTTGGGACATAAAAAATACATAGAATTACAAAGGAAACCAGTAATATTGAAATATAGTTATCGAAATATATTTTTTTAAATAAAAAGCAAGTTCACACACTCCATGTTAAGCACACTATATCTGGTCTAACTCTCTTATTCTAAACAAAGGTCCAGAGAAATCAGCCGGGCTTGAACTCACCTTTGTCTTTCCTGGTTTCTGTTTAATAACTCTGTTGGAGTTTTCTTTGAATGGTTCCATCTTTTCCAATAGGACACCACTTAGGGAAAATGAGGAACCACTCAAGTAAAGGCTGCTTTGAGTTCTTGATGCTAGCTAGCATGCCTACCTCTGTGTGTGTGTGTGTGTGTGTGTGTGTGTGTGTGTGTGTGTGTGTGTAAGAAGGGATTTCAGATCATGCATTAGGACTCCCTGTTTGTCTCCAAACAGACAGCAGCACATATGAAACACCATCTTGGAATACAAAGGACAGCGATGTCTATTGCCTATTGCCAAAGCCATCTGTCTCAGCCCGGGGGCCTGCACCTGTTAATGAGAATGCTCTGGAGCCTACTTTGTAAACCTACCTGAAAACCCAGAACACCTAGGACCTCATTGTTCCCATTGTTCCCATGCAGCAGCCAGCTGGGGGCGGGTCGGCTAGGCTGGACTGATCAACCCGGGGCAGTTCTACCTACATGGAGCATCTGTATTACATATTTGGCTCCTTTCTGTCTCTGCCACTGTATTTGTCTTTGTCTCTATCTCTCTCGTCTCTTAATATGTACAAATAATCTCAGCTGTCTCCCTGAAGTCTCTGCAACATCGCTGACAGTTTTGTCTCTCTCAACATTTTATATGTGGGCTTTTTGTCCTAAGTAGATTGAAGTCACTCTCCATGATAGGAAGTCACAATATGGAGCTGGGTTTGGGTAACTCAGGAGCATCAAGATGAAGTTTGAATTTCCAAAGAGAGGTTCATCAGCCCTAATTTGCACTGCATTACATTTTCACTTTGGCAAAATGGAATTTGCAATTGCTTTTCGGCAATGTTCAAATTAGCGAGTCTTAGCATATTAATGAACTACTTTTTTTTTTTTTGCTTTTTGTGACCAATTTTAATGTAAATAGCTGCTGCAATGCAAAGCAATAGACCCATGCTTTAAACAGAATGAAAACTCAAGACTTCTGATGAAAAGAATCATAGATAATAATAACAACTCATATTTAGGTAGTTCTTTAAGGTTTACAAAGCACTTTTCTCATACAATTCTATGAGATGGGTTATACAATGATTGTTATTCCCACTTCCTAGATGAGGAGACTGAGGCATGGGCAGGTAAAGTTACTTCCCTGGCTATATGACCTAGTAAATAGTGGAGCTGGAACTTAGACCTAGGTCTTCTGCCTCCAAGTCTGGTACTTTTCCCACTTAACTTGTAGGTGACTCAAGATAACAGCTCTTGAATCACCATAGACTTAGGAGATTCCTAAAGACCAAGGATTTCTTTGACCACCTATAGGAGTTTGTGAGGGGGATAGTGGATTGGTGAGAAATCTACAGGTGTCTTTTGTTCTATGTTGTTTCAGCACATGTAAAAATAACAGGCAGTCACTGGGACAGAGAGAAGGGAGATAGATCAACTTGTTAACTGAAGAGTTGTAAGCTTTCTCTCTGAATGGTGCAGTTCCACAGTCAGATGGACAGGAGAAAGGGAATGATTCCATACAACCTCATTCTTATTTCTTGAGAAAATAATCAAAGAGCATGTCCAATAAATAGCCCATCATCTTCCTATATGAATGGACAACATCAGCTGAAAAGGGGATTCAAAACAAGATGCAATGAAACTGTTTAATAGTTTTCACTTGGAATGATTTCCTACATTTTATTATATTAAAGTTTATTGGTGTATAATAGTTTCTTCTTTCCAAATGCTTTCCCCCAACACCCAAACAATTCTCTTTAAGAAGTGCCCCCGAATTTATCAGTTATTTAAAAAAATGAAAAAAGTTTCCTTTAGCTTTGACAATATGGTTTTGTTATCAGCTGTTGGGTTTGAACAGAGTTTTGTTACATCTCCTTCTGACTTGGTTTACACTGGTACAGCCAAGTATATTAGGGAAGTGAAGGGAATCGATTTTCATTAAGTGCCTACTATGTGTCAGACTTTGTGCTATATGCTTTAACAAATATCTCATTTAATCCTTATAACAACAGTGTGAGGCAGGGGCTATTATTATCTTCGTTTTTATAGTTGATGAACCTGAGGTGAGCAGAAATTATGTGACTTGTCCAGGATCACACAGCAAGAAGTGTCTGAGTCTGAATTTGAATTCAAGTCTTCCTGATTCTAGGCCCACTGTCTTATCCCCTCTACCACCAGCTGCCTCTAATTGTTACATTGGGTTTTTTGTTTTGTTTTGTTTTCCTTTCATCACTGTATTACATCCTATAGGTCTTCTCATGTTTCTCTGAATGCTTCATATTCATCATTGGATGGTATCACTAAGTATATAAAAGGACATTCTCAAGGTCTCTCTGAAAAGCTTTGGAAGTGATTGTGAGACATGGGAGACATTGGCACAGGACTGCCCTGTATGGTGTACCCACATCAAAGAAGATGCTTCAGAGCAGCTAGGTGGTGCAATGGATAGAGCACCGGCCCTGGATTCAGGAGGACCTGAGTTCAAATCCAGCCTCAGACACTTAACACTTACTAGCTGTGTGATCCTGGGCAAGTCACTTAACCCTCATTGCCCTGCCAAAAAAAAAAAAAAAAAGAAAAGAAAAGAAGATGCTGCACTCTATGAACAAAGCCAAATTGAAGTGGCTCAAAAGACACATGAGACATACACATTTAGAGACATCTCCACTCCAAATGTTTTTATGGACTATTTGTACCCAACCTGTGGTAGAGCCTTTTGAGCTCACATTGATTGGTCTGATCAGCCATAGTCAGGCACACTGTATCTTAACCCCAACATAATGATGTCATTTTGGTCCTCTTCAAGAATGAAGGACAACAACTAACCAAAATATATACAAATGTATGTATGTATATGTACACACACACACACACATATATATACACACATATATTTGTACATGGAGAGTGTTCTTTTTTTACTTTTTGAGTAGCTCGTTTCAGGAAAATTATATTCATTCATTTATGCATTCACCCAGTGAATTGTTATTGTGTTTGTGCTCTGGGTATATCCTCATATGAGGTGATGGGGAGTGTGTGTGTGGGGGGGCAGATACAAGGACATGACTTAGAGTGTCTTCCTTTGAGCACTTTTCAGTCTGATTGGAGAGGAAAGACACATTCATGTAAATAGTTAGATAACAGTACAAATGTTAGTAACAGTGTGAGACAGGTTGTGAGAGATACCACAAGGTTGTATGTGATTAAATGTCAAATGAATGGAATACACTCTAAGAGTTCATAGCAAGCCAAGGTCAGAATAAGCTTGAGTAGTCAGGGAGAGTTAATGGAGGAGGTGAGACCTGAAGGATTGGTAGGATTTGGATGGGCAGAGGGGAAGACAATGGAATGGTGTGAGCAAATGTGCAGAGGCAGAAACAAAAGGGGCCTGTTTGGGGGAGCTGTGAACAGAACAACCTACAGAGTTGGGGAAGAAAGGGAGAGAGAAGATAGCTTGAGACCATATCATGAAAGGCCTTGAATGCTAGGGTAAGGAGTTAAGACTTTATTTTGTAGCAATTGGGGATCCATGAGGGAAGGGGAAGAAGTTATTAAGGATTGAGGTGACAGAATGAAAGAAAATGGATTGAATGAGGAGATACTACCATCTTACCAACTCATCCCTATCATCAATAGGGTACCGGAATAAAAGTTTTTGAGTTCAAAGGAAGCTTAGACATTATCTGTTCCAATGTCTTTGTGTTCACAGCAAGCAGAGGTCAGAATGAGCTGGGGTAGTGAGGGAGAGTTAATAGAGGAGGTAGGGCCTGAAGCACTGATAGGATTTGGATATGTCTGTGTTATATCTGAAGAAAATGAGATCCGCAGAGGTAAAATGATTTGTCCAAGGTCATACAGTGACTTAGCAGCAGAACTAGGCCACCAGACTTCTAACTGAGCACCCTAGTCATTCTTTACATTGCATTAGGCCCTTTATAAACTTTGTCTAAAAGAGAGGTCCTTGCCCTCAAGGGTCTTCTAACCTACAAGTTTCCAATGATAGGGACTAATGCATAGAGGACATAGAGGTCATTATTACAAACATGTTTTCTCATATGTGGTTCTGTGGCTTTTTAAAGCTTAAAAATGGCCATGCTTAGTGTTCTGAATTGCCTGCCTTAAGAACCGCTGTCACACAAGTTTCCAAACCACCAGGAGCCAGAGATGAAACTGTAGCCACAAATGTCTCCCCAGGGTTGTCTACCTGCATTCAGAGTGAGTCTGACTACCCTGGCCATCTAGTTTGCAGGAGTCCTGCCGGCCCAAGGGTCACTTTGTAGGATTTCACGAGAAGGACAATGACCTCCCTCCTCAAGTGGTACGACCGCCCCTGGTTTGCTAGGATAAGGAGGGACCCAACCCCAAATTTTCCAAATGGTGAAACTTCCTTGGTTCATTTTTAAAAAATGAACTGATTATTCATCCTCGGCTTGAATTACCAGCTAAATAGTATTTTCCTGCTGAGTGTACATTTGTAATGCTATCCATTTCATCCTGCGTGATAGAATTACATTCCAGGGGCTTCATCTACCTATTCTTTACTATCTATAGATGGGTGCGTGGGTGTGCTGATTGCATTTTAAAAACAAGAGTTTGTGTATCTGATGGATATGGAAATAATCAGTAACTAAGGTAGCAGAGGGAAAAACATCCATCTCTTGATGAGTAATTTTAAGACGGTGAATATTTCCCAGCTTGATGAGATATTCCTGGGGAAGGAGTCCTTCAGTTACCAAGCATCTTCAAGTATGACTGAGGAAATAGGGACTTTGTCAGTGACCCAGGAAGCCAGGTAGACTTGGTTCTATCCAGGTAAGACTGCTGTCATCTACTGATTTCTGTGAACACAAGTGCCTCTTGGTCATCCTGAGTTATACTGTCTGTCACTTGGATCAAAATGGCCTTGTCAAGTAACACCCACTTAATGTCTCATAACCAGAAAAGAAAGCCAGGTCCACTGATTTCATTGTTTGTCTCTTCTGTATAAAGGATTAGCTAGTATTTTTTTTTAAGTGGGCTAGCAACTTGCTACTAATTTGCAAGGTGATAGTATACACTGCATTGCAGTTCTCTGCAGCACAAACTTCCACGAGCCAAATAGGCCCATGTGGCCCCTGATAGGTTGGACACAAAACATGATAATGACAAAGAGCACAATTTTGTTTTGGCAGAAGGTATCAGGCTTAGGGTTCTCAGAAGCCTTTTCATTTTGTATCACCCAAGCTCCAGATTACTCTGTATTGAATAGATGATGCCAGAGTCCAAGATTGGGTCTTATAAATGCCTTCAGAGATGCTCATCATTTTTTTTCCAGTGGTCTTTTACCTAAGCGATAGCTATGGATTCTGTCCTCTTGGTCTAGGCTTTGGCTATTTGGCTATTTGTCAAGATGGGAGGTTTGTGGCAAGGAAATTGAGTTAGTCTTTCCCCCTCTGAATAGATTACTCTATTTGCTAGCCCACTGGGTCCTGGAAAAGTTGGAAAAAGATACACATCATAGCAGGGCTTTCTTCAGAGGGAGGCAATTCAGCTGGAACTAGAGACTTTGTGCAGCTGATAACTTTTGCTTATTTTATCTGTTTATCATTATTTATCTCTGGCTGTGTTTTCCTTCAGGATTTTAAGAACAATGAAGAAACTTGAATTCTTATGTAGCACCTTTTTTTTTTTTTTTTTTGGAAATGCAGTTCAAAATATCCTGCCTGAAAGCCTGATAACTCCTTTCAAATGATCCAATCTTACTTAAGGGTAGTGGATGAAGGAGACAGGGACAGTTTCCTGATTAGTTTAGTATTACAGAAGGGCTCCAGAGTGAAACTAGGCCTTGACACTCAGCCCCCTGTCACCACTTCTGAGCATTTCCTTTCTGTTAAATACATTTGCTCTCCCTAGAATATGCTACTTTAAACTCCTCCAGCTGGTATTCTTAGAAGGGATATTTCAGATGTCTCCTCTGCCTCTTTGCCTTGATCCAGATGGCAGGACATGTGCTTTTCTGTGTTAGTTCACTATGATAGGGTCAATTGTTTGGCTTAAGGTGTTTGGATAACAATAAACTGATATTTAGATAGTCTTTTACATATTTATAAAGTGCTTTAAGGTTTTCAAAGTGCTTTTAACCTTCATTATCGACTTTGAGCTTCACCTCTCCCTCATTTTACAGATGAGGAAACTGAGACTCAGAAAGATTAAGTAACTTGTGCATGGTCATGTACCTAGTAAGCTTCTGTGACTGGACTTGATCCCAGGTCTTCCTGACTCCATGTCCAGTGTTCTTTGCATTTCACTATTCTGTCTTTCCGTGGATGTGAGAGATGGGTAGGCAGAAGAAGGAACGATAGGGGAGAAGGTAATTTAGATGATGATACCCCCCCCCCACCATTTCAACTTCATAATTCCAACTCAACCTACATTTGGGGGAGATTTTCAGTGTTGGCCTTCAGGCTTGGGTTAGCTCATACAGACTCTGAATTCTTCACTGACCAGCCTGGGACTGTCCATGACCCATATAAAAAGCCCTTTATTCTATATTTTAAATGTATAATTTCCAAATACTCCATTATCTCCTATATTATTTATTCTGATAATGGCTCTTTATGCTTCCTTCTTTCTGCCCCTCCCTTTTCCCACTCTTCCCCCCACCCCATCCCATTAAAACTATTTACATTGAGAGAGGTTGAAGTAGTTGGGGTGTTCTTTCCCAGCTATTAGGGCAGAAACATTGTGACAAAGTTGGAGCAGCCCTGCCCTCAGCTCATTATTTTGCACTTCATTGAAATGCATGACAGATCTATTCACTGTACTTTATATACTAAACTTAACTACAGTAATATATTCAAATAATTCTGAATTTATCTAGCCTGTGCGATAGTTTTTCTCTCCTCCTCCTCTTCACTTTTTTTTAAAAGACCAGCAAATGTAGCTGCTTTTTGAAATGCAACTCAATCCCATTTATTCAGAAAGCAAGGGAAAGTGACCCCTCACTGCACTATTGTCTGGGCTTCCTCTTCTCTCCTGGGCAGCTGTCAGCTAACCCTAATCAGATGACAGGAAGAGATTCTCCAGGGTGGTCTCTGCCATCTATGGCTCCCTGGCCTCTTCTCTTTTCCTTCTTCTTTTCTACCCTCACCCCCTTATGTCCCTGTCACTGTTTCCTTCCTATGAATTGTAGAAACTCCAGGACTGGGTGGACAGCATGAAGCTCTCTCCAGGACACAAACTGCCACCAGCCCATTTTTTCAAGTCTTGTATTAATCCCCCAAATGCACCCTGACTCTGGAACTCACTAGGCATTTTCTGGTCTCCGGTGCCTTTGTTTACGCTATTCCCTAAATCTATAGTATCATAGTATAGGATTCAGAACAGAGAGTTCAATCCCATCATTTTATAAATAAAGAAATTGAAGAATAGAGTTTAGATGACATGCTTAGGGTCACACAATAAATGAGGTAAGATTTGAATCCGAGTCTTCCACATTCCAAGTACAGGGCTCTATCCACTCTATGCCATGCTATACCTCTGTTTTCCTTCCTTCTCACCCCTTCTCTTGTTGAATTGGATCCTTTAAAGCTCTACTTGAATGGCTTCCCTGATCCCTGAGGTTGTTAACAGTTCCCTCCCTCAGACTTCTCATAGGACTCAATTCTGCATCTAATGAACTTCATAATGTTGTGTAATAGAGTTATTTGTGTTTATGTCTAGGACCCCTTTAGACAGGCTTCACAAAAGTAAGACCTGTCTTTTCTTTTTCTTTTTTCTTTTTTTTTTGGGGGGGGGCAGGGCAGTGGGGGTTAAGTGACTCATCCAGGGTCACACAGTTAGTACGTATCAAGTATCTGAGGCCAGGAGACCTGTCTTTTCTAAATTCTGTATCCCTGGGGCAGCTAGGTGTTGCAGTGGATAAAGCACTGGCCTTGGATTCAGGAGGACCTGAGTTCAAATCTAACCTCATATACTTGACACTTACTATCTGTGTGACCCTGGGCAAGTCACTTAATCCCAATTGCCTCAACTTAATCCCAATTGCCTCTCTCTCTCTATATATATATATATATAAGTTCTATATCCCCAGCATCTGTCCTAGGGTTTTGCACATAGTAGGTGCTGAATAAAATCTTTGTTTTCTCTTGCTGCTCCTGGCAACCCTTCCCTCGCCTGGCACACAGGTTCTCCTGACTTTGGGAAGGCCATAGCATTGGAGAAGAGCTAGTGCGATGGGGAAGCAGAATATCCGGGTCCAGATTCCTGTGCCACTCTTAAAGGTAGGAAAGCCCTGCCCATTGTAGGATGGGAAGATGAGCGTTATTTCCATTCTGTGCCTAGTCCAAGCTCCCAAACCCCAACCCTCAACCTGATTTTACGGATCTTTGTAGAGGATGCCCTTGGTGAAAAGCTTTGATGACAAGCAGTGGTATCCATGTCCTATTTACAGCTAACTGCTCTTATCCTTGTCTACAATCCCTTCTTGGGTCTAAACCCTGCCATGGTAAAGATAGGAATCTGGTCTCAGAAGTAGTTCCCTTATCCTCCAGCATGTCTTCATTGTGTCTAGGAGTGAACATTGAGGGGCCTCCACAACCTTCTAGCACACAATCCAGTTCTGGCCCTGTCTCCTCATCTGTAAAGGGAGGAGCTTGGAATAAATGTATTCTGAGGTCCCTTATAGCTCTACCAAATAGCACACTAATACACTCGAAATTTAGCTCATTTGAATCATGCCCAGATCGCATTATTGAGAAAGACAGAAAGTCTTCAGCTCCATTTC
The DNA here is from genome assembly GCF_019393635.1 of Dromiciops gliroides. Classification (NCBI taxonomy): domain Eukaryota; kingdom Metazoa; phylum Chordata; class Mammalia; order Microbiotheria; family Microbiotheriidae; genus Dromiciops; species Dromiciops gliroides. Next base: position 415,539,367 of record NC_057862.1, on the reverse strand, counting down.
CCAGTAGAGTATAAGCAACTTGCAGGAAGGGGCTATGCTATTTTTGTCTTTGAGTCTCTAATATCCAGTGCAATGCCTGTATCTGAGTAGATGCTCACTAATTATTTGTTGCCTGGTTGGTATGCGATCAATCAGCAAACATGGCTCTTATTTATTCCCAGGTGCTAGTCAATGTAAGGAACCATGGTATGTTCAGGTGATGTCAGTTCAAATCCCACCTCTGAAGATTACTACCTGTGTGACCTTGGGCCAGTCATAACCTCCTTGATCTCATTTTCCTTATCTGTAAAATGAGGGCTTTGACCTATATGGTGTTTGAGGTCCCCTTCAGTTCTTGATCTACCAATCTAGGGCATCACTATATCTATTCAGAAGGGAGGTGAGGAGCCCATTCTTAATTCTTCTGCTTACTCATTTGGTCAGTTTTGAACCTAAAATCTTGACTCTCTTATTTCTTCCTCATTTAAAAGCTAAATAAATGAACATAAATACATGTAAATGAACATATGTACAGTATTTTTCTCTTTTACAAAGTTATTGTTTCCTAATGGGGTGAATTTAAATTGTGACTTTTTGTGTTATCTTCCCCCATTAGGAAGGAAGGAAACAAGTATTTATTTAGTGCCTATTTGCCAGGTATTTTGCTAAACATTTTATGAATATTATCTTGTTAGAATGTAAGCTCCTTGAGGTCAGGAATTATCTTTCTTTTGGCTTGTATTTGTATTTCCAGTGGTTGACACAATGCATAACTCATAGTAAGTACTTAATAAATGCTTACATGACATTAAAGTAAAAATTTCAGAAAGGGCTTACTCATATTTTATTTTTATTTTGGGGGGAGCAAAATAAAAGGGAAAAAAGATTCTCTATTTTAATGTTCCTTCTCTCTTTCATTAGACTTTAAACTCCATGACAACTGGAAGCACTGATTACGAGATCACTACTTCTGAAATCAGAAGACTTGGGTTCAAATTCTACATCTGATATTGCTTATATGATCTTGGAACTTGTTAGAATGTATGCCTCTTGAGAGTCAGAATCATTCTTTGTATCGGTATCACTGGCACCTAGCTCAACATCTGGCACATAGTGTTGTTCAGTTGTTTTTCAACTGTATCTGACTTGGTGACCCCATTTGGGGTTTTCTTGGCAAAGATACTGCAGTGGTTGCCATTTTCTCCTTCTGCTTATTTTACAGATGAGGAAACTGAAGCAGAGTTCAGTGACTTGCTCAGGGTCACACAGCTAGTATCTGAGGCTGGCTTTAAACTCAGGAAGATGAGTCTTCCTGACTCCAAGCAGGGCACTCTATCCACTTAGTAAGTGCTTGTTGATTGTCTGGACAAGTCACTCAACATCTCTAGGACTCAGTTTCTTCATTTTAAAAGAAGCCTGAATGGCTTCTGAGGTCCTTTCTGCATCTATACTTACGATCCTGTGATTCTCTGTTCCCCAGCATAGGAGCTTACATCTAGCTGGCACTCCACAGTTATCTACTGAGTTGAATTAAATTGAATGAAGAGCATACAGAAGTGAAATTTATATCTATAAGTGTGTGCTGACTACCAAGTAACAGAAAAGTGATAGAGTATTTCCTATAAATGGCCACCAGTAGGATAGAAACCATAAGGTTAACTCACAGGAAGAAAAAGTCATTCATACTGAGACAGAGGGGCTCTGCTCCTTCGAATTGCCTTGCAAAGCACCCCCAGAGAAATGATCAGCTTGCATTGTTCAGTGGAGATTCCTTTAAGCCTTCTTGCTTTACGTGGGAAGCACTGGCTATACAAGGACAGTTCTGCTTTGATTGGCGGATGGAGTATATTCACAAGGTCATGCAGTAGCTACCCTACTAGGGCTTTGGTCTTGGTCCTTGACTGCCTGGAGATGATCCATGGAGCTTAAAGTACCCAGTGTTCACAGCAGTAGGCAGCCTTCTTTTGTAATCACCATTGAACCAATGGCCTAGCAATCTGGCCTGGTTGGTCTCAGCTTAGTCTCCAGGAATATATATATATATATATATATATATATATATATATATATATATATATATATATAGTGCAGTGGAGAGAATAATGGGTACAGTGCTAAGAGATCTGAGTTTTAGTTCTGAAATCATCAGTGATTCTTCAAGAGACCTTGGGAAAGTAAGTTACTGTCTCTAGATCTAAGTTTCTATATACCTAAAGTGGGACTCGGTTGGACTAATGTAATCTCTAAGGCTCCTTCTAACTCGAATTTGTGGCTTCTCTTGGCTTAATTTGGAAATTTACTGATGTAGTTGGTTCCCTCTCACCATAAGCAGCAGCAAAAGCAGGAGCAGCAGCAGGAGCAGCAACAACAACACTGACATAAACCCTTCCCCCCCCAAAAAAAATATTAAAAACCCCACTAACTTTGTTTTTGGTGGGAAGGTAGCTTCAAAGCAGAACCTCTGTCTTCCAAGGCTAAATTATGTTTTTTCTTCCATATGATTGTTCAGCTGATTTCTTTCACTTTCATAAAACCACTAATTCCCTCCCTCTTCTCTGGGATCTGGCTGGAAGCTACTGCTGTGTCTTCTCAGGCTGGCAGCAATATTCAGGGACCCCAGGACTTTCTATGGGTGCTTAGCAGTACCTGGAGGCTCATTACCTCCTTGGAAGTCCTTTCAGCTCCTCCAGGCCTATGTGTGTCAATACTGATGAGGTGGAGCCTGAAAAGCCACTGTGGACTTCCTTGTCCAACCTGGAAAATCTCTGGCCTCCAGCATTCTGTTCACTGTCCCTCCTTTCCCAGAAAATGTAGCTTCTTCTACGCATTTGTCAACCAGTAAAGACTTCTGACGGCACCTTTGCTTAGTGTTTATCCTGAAATACTCCATCTAAATAAATGTTTTCACTATACAGCCACGGAGGGAATATTAATATAGTGATTTTTTTATTTAGTTAAAAGACGTAGTTTTACTGTATTTCAAAAGGCAAGCTTTCTCGCAGGTTGTAAGAGTGTTGCCTCTTAGCACCAAGGAGGAAGTCTGCATGCTCACCATTAAATACAATTTTATAATGAAAATTTTGTCTTATGAAGGTGAAACTTTGTGAACATATTAGAATTCTCATTTTTCTATGCATAGCAATCAAATGACCTTCCTACATTGCCACATAAAGTATAGATTTAAAGTTAAATGAGCCAGTTAGTCATTTAGCATTTTCTTAAAGAGTAATTTCTTCAGTAAGTATAGATGTTTACATATGGCTTTCTTTTGGGTATTTACATTTTAAGAATTGAAGAAAAACTGACATTCTTTTTTGAAACTGTTTTTTAATAGCCTTTGTTTATTTTTAATATGTGGTGTTCCAGGCTCCTGCTCTAATGATTTTTTTCACACTGCATTGATAATTAAATTCATTCATTTTCCCAGCTGCACAATTCCTTTAAATAAAAAGTTATGGGTAATAACACCTATTATGTTCACAGTATAGAGGAGAAAAGGGCAGCTAAGGAACTTTCAGAGGAGGGGACTCATGCGGACTATGTAGGTCACAGGTTAAAGGAAAATTCTGCATGAAAGTTTGGAAATCTTCTACCCCTTGGAGACACTGATTCTGGCCCTCAGATGTGGGTGGGTGGTGGAGAGGGTTGGGTTTTTTGGATAATGGACTGTAAACAAGCTTTTCCTTCCTTTCCCCTCTTATTCCCCCTTCCCAAAGAAGAGTAGCAACTGTAGCTTCCATGATATATTAGCATGTATCCTTTTCAGATTTTTAGTTCATAATTTCTAGTAATGGGTCATCAGAAGCACTAAAAGTGTTGTTTCCTTTTAAATGATTGGAGATGGTTTACATGCTGCTACCCAGCCTCAGATATAAGGGGGGCAGTAAAAAGGAAGCTGAGATATTTTAGTGACATAAAAAGGACCGACTAGATTTGTGAAAATGTAAAACTGTGATCCTGGAAAGGTACATGGAGCAATGAAAGGAACACTTTAATCCCAGTTTAGTGATTCCCTTGTAGCTTCTGTAATTTCATGGAGGCTATAAGGATTTGGCTTTTACACATTTTAATTTAGTCCAAAGATGTCCTTATTTTAATTATCTGCACACAAGGGCACAGTATCTTTCTATGGTTATTGCTGGATGTTACATTTATATATAGAGCAATAGCAATTTAGAAAAAAAAAACCAACAACAACAACAACAACATGGTCACATCAATGGCCGAAGGGTTATACTTGCTTTTGTAATGACGATATATAGAAGGTATTCTCAGAAAGGATTTTTAAATACAAGAAAGGGGGATACAAATGCTTATGTGTTTTCCACGTGTGCTTACTCTCACACTTATACACACACACACACATATATATGCACTTACATGTATATATATATCTCACATGTATACACGCATGCATGATACATACATATAAATATATATACACACATATACTGAGAGAGAGAATTCTTTCAATAATTCTTTCTGTGAACTATTTGTAGATGTGTTGGTGGCAAACACTGAAATAGCCATCTGGTGCCCTGTTCTTTCCTTGTGGAAATCAGTAGGAGCAGAATCTGAGAATCTGAGAGCAAGCTTCATCCCACTGAGATGCAGTTATCATATTTCAATACATAAAAATCCACTTGGTGAAATGTGATATTTCCAATATTGCATCAAGTCCAGAGCTGAAACTAGGGCATAGTATTTGGGGCTTTGTCCTGGGATCTTGAGGGAATATTGCCTGTTGTTTTTCGCTGGCACATAACTTATTAGTTACACCTCTGATTGAGGTCAGTCTATAGATATTATTCTGAAAAGAAAAACATATAACTTTGGTTGGAAACAGGGTTGCCAAAAAACAAAACAAAACCCAGCATTAAACCAAAACAAAATAGAATAACCCCTTTAGATCGCTGGGAGAGACTTTCTAGGAGTAGTTATATAGCCATAACTTGGAGTGAGTCCTTTTTCTTTGTAAAACATCAAGGCCTTCTCTACACTGGAGGAGTTTGAAAATCATACACTTTAAGGCTTAGAAGGGATCTTAGAAATAATTTCATCCAAGACCGTAATTTTGCAAAGGAGGAAAGAGGCTCACAGGTAGGAATTAGCTTGCCTGTGATTATACTGGAAGTAAGTAAGAAGGAAACAAGCATTTATTAAGCTCCTACTATTCCACTGTGCTGAGCACTTTACCGATATTATCTCATTTGATCCTCACCATAACATTGGGAGGTAAGTACTGTTATTAGACCCAGTTTTCCTGTTGAGGAACCAAGACAGATTGAAGTCAATTGACTTACCTGGCCTCATACAGCTAGTCTGAGGTCTGATTTAAACTGGATCTTCCTGACTCCAGGTCACCATTCTGTCCATTGGGGCAGCACTAGCTGCCTTAGTGGAAGAGCCAGAATTTGAACCAAGGCCTTTTGATTCTAACTCTAGACCTCTTGCCACTACTCTGTACTTAGAATTAAGGATTGTGTAAGAGTGGAAAGAACTATGGAGGACACTTGTCTTTCTTTCTTTTCTTTTTCTTTTTCTTTTTTTTGTGGGGCAATGAGGGCTAAGTGATTTGCCCAGGGTCACACAGCTATTAAGTGTCAAGTGTCTGAGGCCAGTTTTAAACTCAGGTGCTCCTGAATCCAGGGCCGGTGCTTTATCCACTGTGCCACCTAGCTGCCCTGTCAATTGTCTTTCTTGAGGAATTTTTAAAAAGGTACTTATTATAGGCACTTATCTCTCTCTGGCTTAGTTTCAGAGGAGTTCTGCCTGGAAGCAGGTCTGGGTGGTTAGAATAACCTCAGAAGGTCATTTCTATCCAGGCATAAAACAAGTGCAGCAGATTTTGGGTGCTGGCTAAAATAACATGGTCTCTGGGAGCTAGTCAGAGAGATGGTGATTGAATATAGTAAAGGATAAATCACAGGATCATAGATCTAAAGTAGAAATGGACCTTAGAATTCATTTGGTCTAGCCTCCTCACTTTGCAGATGAGAAAAAAAATGAGGACAAGGGATTTTGAATTATTTGTTCAAGGTAGTAACTATTTGAGGCAAGACTTTAAAAGCCAGTCTTTTTACTAAGCCATGCTGAATGTGTTTTATTCATTGATAGAACACAGTTTGTCTATAAGCATTTATTGAGTAGCTACTATGTGCTGAGCTGAGAAAATAGACAAAAAAATCCAATAGGGTCTAACCCTTAAACTGCTTCCAGTATGCTTCAACATCTCAATATTCCTATCTGTATATTGGTGATAACACCCAGACTGTTGAGAAGATGCTAGAAGGACCCAGTAGGAGTTTTCTGATGTTCTTGGATGAAGGGTTTATTGTTTATTCCAGTCTCCCAAGGGTCACCATTTGTATGCATAAGGTCCTATCTTCCTAGGTTCAAGACAACCCACAGCTCCTGCTACAAACAGCCTTGAGTTTGGCTTGCTGTTGGGTCCATATTTGTATTATATGTTATTTGTGCTAAATTGTATCATTCACTCCACAGGGAAGCTATCTTTCCCATTATCCACATGTAGGGACGGCGTTCTTTCAGCACAGGCACAAATGTGCTTTGGAGACACAATTTCCCACTAGATCAGTGTATTTGCTGCTGTGAGTATCATCTTGGGAACCAGGCCCTGACCTTGGCACCAGGTCCCCTGGATTAACAATTCCTTCTTACTCTGCCCCAAAGATTGAATTCCTAGGGCTCAGCTGTAGCTCAGGAAGTTGGGTTATGTGGACCCTTGTAGCAGATGGAACTTCCTTGTATGGAAGGCTAGGACAGGAGGTAAAGTTGCTTCCCCTTAACAGAAAAATAGGCACCATAATTCCTAGTGCATTAAAAACAAACAAAAAACCCCTTTATTCTCTAAAATTTTGAACTATGATCCTTAATGCATACAATTTAGGGATCTTGTATCCTTTAACTCATTTGCCTCTTCTCTCAGAGGTGGCACAAGTTAGAATGTATGTCTTGGAATATGAGGGGCTAAATAGCATCGTGGTGCCAACAGAACTGGGTGCTCATGAGGCCAGATTGTGGATTCACCAATTCCTCTGTGGGATGACTAGCTTTGATCTTGACCTCAGTCATAAGACTGTATCCAAACTCTCAGCCATTTTACAAATGTTTACTATTGGTAGAAGGTTTGTTTCTTGAGGGCAGGAACTGTATCTTCATTTGGTCTTTGCATTCTGAGTAAGGAACACAAGCTCTTGCACATAACTGTTAAGTCCAATTGTTTTTCAGTTGTGCCTGACTAATGCTTATCGTAGACTGTCAGATTGCATAGGAAACAAGGGGAAAGGGTGTGAGCCTGTGGAGGGCTCCGTGAAACTTTATCCCTACTATTGGGAACAAGGAAAATCACCCTGGCAATGGTAGGTTACAAAGGATAGCCTTGGTCTCTTAGAATTATTCCTTTCCTCTAAGACTCACCTTCTACTGGAAAGCTTTTTTGATTCTCACTGCCCCAGCTGCTGTTCTCTTCTTCCCTTCCCCGACTACTTCATATTCAATTTATACACATTATATATACATTTATATATGTTCTTGTCATCTTCTGCATTAGAATGTATACTTATCAAGGGCAGGGACTTTTTCACTTTTGTTTTTTTATTCATAATACTTAGCACAGTTCCTAGCACATAGTAGGTGCTTAATAAATGCTTCTTGATTGATTAAATTATTATATTCAATATATGTATATTATTGTTATTATACATAATATAATGTGTGCATATGTCTGTGTGTACAATTTACATGTGAGACAGTATGAGGTAGTAGAAAGAACATTGGATCAAAGTGGTCCAAAAGACCTTGGTTCTAGTTTTTGCTTTATCACCAACTAGTTACATGATGGGGGCCAGCCACTTTATCTCTTTGTGTCTCATTTTATTTGTCTATAAAATAAAAGGGTTGGACTGGATAGTTGTTCAGGTCTCTGTCCAGCTTTATAGATTTCCCCCTTTCCTTCCTTTTCACAAACTATCATGCTCATTCTCACACCCTCTGAGGGCCTGGCAGAAAGGGGCATATGAGAACAAGTTGTTCCAATAGCCAAGAAGGCAGCTAAGCAGACAGTGTGGTATGCTTAGAACTTGGCCAGACATTTAACACACCAAGGTCATGCAGTGCATTCCAGGCCATCAGGTGTTGTCTTGACTTTTGTCTTGCCATTGGACTTTGGTGTCTTTAGACGAGAGGGTGAGGCTGATGATGTTGTGTAGCTCTGCCTCTCTTAAATCCAATTCACGCTGAAGTCAAGACATCACCCCACGATGTCATTGGTCCTCTCTGATGAACAATACTCAGAAAACTCATCATATTGTGGAAGTGGCACTGGCTTCTCAAAGGCTATGTAAATTGGATGCAAACACTAAAAGTACCTACCAACTAGATGGGCTTTAAGTGTGTTCATAGCAGCTTTCTGTCTTACTACTGGTCTAGCTAAGTTGCCTAAGGCAATTTGGAAGGCAATAGATTTTTTTTTTTTTTGAAATAGCAACACTAAAAGACCATTTACCAAGTCATGAAGGGATTTAATACTGTCTGTATGGGTGGAAGAATTCCTGCCAGTGACAAGATCATATATTGTTGAAATATGGAAATTTTGTGGGTCACTATGGCCAAATAATTCATTGACTAGTAATCATAGTTACTTATCTAAGTTCTCCAGATGAACACTTCCATACTTAGGCTGGTCTGTGGAGAACACATATATCAGTTTCTGGGATCACATTCCAAGCTTTTTCAAGTTCACTAGAACTTATTAGAGCTCGTAGACAGTGACATATTCTTCAAGAACTCAATGCCCTCTCCATCCTATGATGAGATATCAGAGTAGGACTTCTATGGGAGGTCCCATATAAATGCATTTTTATCCTTTCATATTTATAATCTTTTGGTAAATCCTGAAATTAAAAAACACACAAATGATTATTATTTATTCCACATGGCTCTATTTAGATGGGATACACTATATGTAATATACACATATGAATGTACCTATCTGACACAAAGACTTGCCACAATGAAGGATGCAGCTTTTGCAGGGATTTTTATCCAGAAAGTCAACACCACTCAGTCTTTTTTTCCTTTTCTTTCTATAAACTAAGCTGTTATATGACCTAATCCATATGGTGAGTAAAAACGAGGGGTTGGACCAAGTAGCCTCTTAGATCTGTTCTAGGTCTAAATCGATGATCCTATGATTTTGGGATAGCTCATGTGTATGGGTAGCTGCATGCATGCATAAACAATAAACCTTTATTGACACCCTACTGTGTGCCCAACCAGCCCAGTGCTTGGTGGAAAGAGAAACAGAATGCTATCATGTTATAGGAGATAAGTAGGGGTGCTGTGAGACTTAAATGAGATAATGGATGTAAAGCACTATTCAAACCTTAAAGTGCTATATAAATGCCAGTTATTATTATTGTTATTATTAGTCTACAGTCACCAGGCCTTTAGTTTGGTTATGATTGCATTTCCTTAGCCTACTGAGCTCCTGCTCTGAGCTCAAGTAATGTTTATAGAGCAATGAAGCTGTGAGCTGATAAATGTTTAACAACCAAATTGGGGGTAGAGGGAGGGTTGGGAGTGGGGGATAAATATCCAGACACACACATTTAAGTTGAATCTGCACTATTAACATTTTCTCAAGTCTAGATGATCAACAAAACAATAAATCAAGCCCTAATTTGCAAGTTGTTGATTTCTAATCACTGCTCACATTGAAAATTTAACAATGTGATTCCAAGTCAGTTAGAGCTGGCTCCAGCACACCCCTGGAAGACTCACCTAGAGAGCACTGTGTCATAGGGGATTGAGGGCTGCCTTCAAAGCCAGAAATACCTGGATTTAAATCTTGTTTCAGACTCATGCTCAATTGTTAAATGGGGAGATTAGACTGGATGATTTCTAAGATAGACAGTCAACAATTAAGTTCTTTTTAATGTTGGGGCTCTGCTAAGCCCTAGAGATACAAAGGCAAAGGCAGAGCCTGCCCTCAAATCATTTCCATTGGAATGGAAGAAACAACTTGTAGATAAATAGGTACAAAATATAAACATTGTTGGAAGAAGCTAGCCTTAGAAGGGAATAGTCAAGTGGCATTGGGGTAGGGGTGGGGGTGGGGGTGGGGTGGGCAGGAAAGACGCCTTTTAGATTTGACATTCTGTAGATCAAAGTTTGTTTTGAATTACAGAGAATCTACTAGGACTGGACGTTTTCTTTGTAAATATCTTCCCATCTACTATCTGGGAACATATTTTAAAATGGATAATTAGATTTGGATAACAGATAAATGGATATTAGATTTGGAGAAGACCTTCAAGATCATGTTCCAAGTGCTTCATTTTGCAGATGAGGAAAAAGGCCCAGGTCTTGAAGCACTGCTATTCACTTCAACTCTTCTGGAGGTAGATCATTTGCCTCACCAAATTGTAGAACCGGATGTAGCAACAACAGCAGCAAAATGGTCTCATTGCCCAAAGCCCAAGTGTTTGCTTTCCCCCCTGTTAAACACCCTTCCCTTCCACAAAGCAAAAAGAAGTTACCTGGATCATTCTGTAGTCAGGGATTTTCACTTGTCTCCTCAGTCATTTTGTTTCTGTGGCTCCAGAATTTGGCACTTTTTTTGTGAAAGATGCTTGTTTTCGTTTATTTGGCTAATCTTGTGAGGTTCAACCCCAAGCTAGAGGACTAACAGGAACGTTTCACACTTCTCTGAAAACTTATGTGACATAGAGAGGTGACTTTACAGGAGGCCTGTTGTTAACACCTGCATTCTTCATCCAGGTGTTGGGCTAACATGCTCACCTCAGGTATTCACAGAGATTTCTCAGGAAAGAGGAAGAAGCAGACTGCAATTCAGGAGGATTTATAAAAATAGATTTCTTTTCCCCCTCATGTCTTGGGAGAAATTCTGACTCTTTTTTTAGCAGGATCAGGGTATGTATGCATGTGTGTATATATGTGTGTCTGTGTGTGTATGTATCAGGGGTGGGAGGAGGCACCTTTCATAGAGTATGGGGTTATAAACCTTTGCCAGATCTCTCTCTTTCTCTCTCTCTCTCTCTCTCTCTCTCTCTCTCTCTCTCTCTCTCTCTCTCTCTCTCACACACACACACACACACACACACACACACACACACACATGCAAATATCTATCTATCTATCTATCTATCTTTCACCTATCTATATTCATCCAAAAATTTCCTTTTTTGGTGGGGGAGGTTCAGTCTACATGTATGTTGAATATGTTTAATATATTTTCCACAATCTTCAAGAGCATAACCCAATATTTTGGAGGAATAACACACCAGTCGGAAAACACAAATGTAGCCTAGCTTATAGACAGTGAACTTAGGATAAAAAGGTTTATGAAGCAGGATGCTTGGGGCTATTTGGGATAGTTTGGCCCCGAGGGCTCATTGCAGAGGGGTCTACATACTCTATGTCTTTATTATAGAGGCAATTCACTGCTTTCAGTTTACAAAACTATGAGTATGAGAACATGAAAAATAAATTCCCCTCATTATTAGGGAGGAACATTTTTAGTAATAAATAATTTTTTTTAAAAAACAGATCATTTGTCTTTGTCATTCTAATAAGACATGCAAACTTATTTGAAAGCTAGATAGCTTTGAAATCATATATTTCACTTAAATCCATTTTGGGGAATTAAAAAAAAAACACCAAAAAAGAATTCACCATTTCAGCTGTTTTGGAAGGTTTGGGCACAAATGTGCTTTCCACTCTTTTGCATGATTTTGATAAAATTAGGTCAAAGAAATTTTCATCTGAAAACAGTACTTTGTCATATTATCTACAACACATGTCTAGCAAATTTATAAATCCAGTATTCATCTGAATAAAGTTCCAAATCATAATGAATGGTTTAGACAGCATTATCATCAATTTTCTGCAGGTGCAGCTGTGGAAATCAGTCACTTCAATCAAAAGCTTCTGTCAACTTCCACGGTGCTGTCATTTTTTACATGCAGATATTGCTGAAATTAACAAAAAAGACAGTTCTCAGAATGCCTTTACATCCCTTCTACCTTTGGGTGGTGCTTTTGAGCAGTGCTGCTAGAGGATTTGTGTGGTGAAATTTAACAGTATTCTTTCTTTCTTTCTTTCTTTCTTCTTTTTTTTTTTACACTTTATACTAACATAATATTTCTTTTGTGATATTATGGAGATAAAATTGCACTGTGTGTTTTAACACACATTACAACAACCTCTTAAGGCAAAAAGTAAATTCATGCAAATGAGTTATAGAAAGTGAAAAAAGATTTGTTTTGTTCCACAGTTCAGTGTAGGACCTGCTACTGGGGAGGCTGCCTTTGCCTCAGCAGTGTCTATGGTTCTGAACTTCCTAGCATCTTCTCTTGTTGGTCTGTGTGTTGTTTTGAGTATGATTTGAACTCACATCCTAGCAACTGTTCCTCAAAGACCTGACAAAGGAGGGAGAAAAATTCTCAGGTTTTACCTGGTGACATAGCCCCTCATAGCTGATGTTTTCTCTGGAGCTGCACTGAACACACTTAAATATGTTTTTTTCAATATTTTCCTGGGTTGATTTCACTAAGTTGTATGAGTCACAACTTTCATTCCCCGGGGGTTGGCGGTTATTAGATGATGCCTATTTTCACTCATGCCAGCACCTATGTGGGCACTCAGCTACTTCTTTCTAAAGAATTAAGTCTTCTCAAATCTTTCTGGTTGTCCCAAAATGCTGGGTTGAAGGATCCTCCTTAAGAAGGAAAAGTTTGGGGATGATATGAAAAAAAAAATAAACACAACATCCTTTCCCAAATCTGACAATAGAAGTAAAGGGTTTAATAACACCAGCTACAAAGGGAAGGCTGTCAGCGATGCGGATACCCTCTCTGTATATACCACAGGCTAACATGCTTGTCTTCTCTATTCTGAAAACCCTCCCTGGCTCCTAAATATATGGACAGACAGAAAGCAGTTAGCCTAGGTTCCTCTGTGATGAATAGCGTTAACCTTTGGAGTGTTCAAAAAGTCAGTAAGTTTCCCTTTTCCATTTGTTTCAGTGGGGTCCAGAATAGAAATGCAGGTAGCACCAGATAAACTTCCATTGTCTGAGCTTAGCTCAGCCCCAGCCCCTGGACTGCTTGCTTGCAGCAGCCTGGAGTAGAGATGTGCTAATGTTAACTTATTTAAATTATCAGGTTATTTTTAGCTGCAGTAGCTTTCGGATTTATTAAACTGGCTTGAGAAATATTTAGGAGTCTTTCCCTTGCAGAAGTCATTAATGGTCAATTACCTCGACATTTCTGTGCCCATATTAAAAAAACAACAACACAAAACCACACACACACACCTGATTTCTGAAGAATGCAAATTTTAAAGAATATAATAAAAATGTACTTTTTAATAACTAGTTATGTCACTTTGCAAATAGCTTTGATGTAGGATATCTGCCCGCGTAAAGTTGAAGCTACATCTGTGTCATCCATACCTGCATTTATGAGACCTTCCCTGAGAGAGCAATTAGGGGAGCAGTGGCTGCTGGAGTTCCAGCTAATATTTGAAACTACGTGTGTGTGTGTGTGTGTGTATGTATGTATGCATGTCTACAACAAAAAATAAAGAGAAAAAGAGAGAGAAAGGAAGGAAGAAAAAAAGCTAAGGCTGAGATAACTCTTGGAGAAAGAAGAGAATTACTTGGTGGCTCCTGCATTTTAACCACTTGGTAAAATTATAGGTGGTGGTGGTGGATGGGGAGCGGAGGGGAGGTGTTCTGCTGAAAAATGAAGTCTGCCACATGAAATTAGCCTGGGTCTAGAGCTTAGAAACTGTGTTTAGGTATCGTTACATGGAGTTTGAAGTTAAATGATCTTTGTCTGCTTCTTGTCTTGTTTGTGTTGTTTGTTAAAGATCTGAAATGTGCCATTCCTGCTCCCTTTGACTTTATGACAACGGAGTGAAATTCTGCAGCTTTCATTTTTAGCCCTTCCTAATTTCCTCTGTGGACTTATGGAATAGATCTTTCCTTTTTTATTACAGGAATATAAAAACATTTGCTTGCTATCACTCAATACTAAACTATAGAACCTGTAATAAAATCCAAAGTACAATTGAGTGTCTATAAATCAATTAAAAGGGGGGATACAAAGAAATTATTAAACAATATGCATAGTCAAAAAGATTTCTAACCTGAAAAGGTCTGTGGATTTACTTTTCTTTTTGAAGATGTGCTACCTAGCCAGTCTACTTCTTCCTTCTCTCCTTTTCAGAAAAGGTAAATACTTGTGTCCTTGATTTTTCCCTCCTCTCTTCCAACTGAAAGGAAATCTTTCTCCTTTTTTTCACCCTAAAAGGAAGGAAATGCACATTAAGTAAAATAAAGAAGTAGCTTGTGGTGGAGATAATGCTGGGTGTTTTGACTAAGCATGCCCAATGTTTTATTAATCAGAGCAATAGACGAAAAATGAATGCACTACATCTTTAAAAGTGCGCTAGCACCCAGGTACACGGGGATATTAGCAAAACCGTTGACCAAGCACAATGTGACTAGACAAATGTCTTCTCATTGTGTGATGCATGAAGGCCGTGATAGATGATTTCCAACAACAAAGCGCAGCCACTGAGACAAAATTAGTGTTGTTTTAATTACCAGTGTCTGTAATGTTATCTATCCATAACTGTCTTGAAATGGACTGTCAACGGGAAGAACAGAAGAAGACTTGGGCTAATACTAGTCCCTTGCAATATCTCTTATCTCCCCCCACCCCAAGTCCCAACAGTGTGCTTCAAGAGGAAAAAAAAGGCTTGTGTTTTGCTCAAAACATTTACTTACAGTAAAAAAATATGTTTCTTTTAAGAAAAATGCTTTTATCTTTTCTTTCAAAGGTAAGAAATGAGCGATTCTTACTGTTATGTGGAGGTCAGGGTACTGGATAAAAAAATGAAACTTGGCTTCACATTCTTGAGCAAAAGTTTACACTCTTAGAGCTGTGTTTTTTGTCAGTCACAAAGAGCATGATGACACTAATAGGAAAGGAGATTCTTTATTTTTGAAACATCCTTGAGCCAAGATGGGCTGCTCTTCATACATTAGGAAGAGTGTGTATTGGGAAGATGAAGTATCCCTTACTTTTGGAGCTCAGGGGAGATGAAAGATAGGCCAGCTTTTGAAAATGGCCTGCGTGGCACATGCTACAAATGAGCAGGGAAAGCAATCGAGCTAATAGATTACAGTAATTATCCAATCTTTGGCTAGTTTGTATTGGCAAACTATAAATACAGTACACATTAGAACAAGGTGCTTACAGAATGTACACGAAAGGTCAATGTAATTTGCAAGTCGCTAGTCATTAGAATATGCTAAAAACCATTGCTTCGGGGCTCAGATTTTAATGATGAATACATTGATTATTAAGTAGCCGAGGAAAAATGTACCAGAGCTACTGTAGTGTAATGATAGGTCGCTTTATTTTGGGAAGGAAATCAACCAAGCTTCAGAATGCATGCATTGAGGAATATAATTGCAGTGAAGAAAATTCCTCAGAGGAGCTTGGCACGTATTAAAAGCAAAAACTTGAGACATGTTTGTGATAAGATTACTAATAAATCTCTGGTAAGTCTTAGACTCCTGACAATAACACGGCAACGGAGTACTTCATCTTCTCCATGCTTTAGAATTTAAGATCAGTCGCAAACAATCTAAATTACGGCTGATACTAGGCAGATGCAGTGCTGGGCGACCGTGCTCGTCATAAATCTCCCGTTCCTTATATGCAAATTAAACTCCATTTTAAAAGATAATTTTTCACATGGTGATCGCCTTTATTTGTGAAATGCTAGTGATTCTTAATGGGGAAAGAGGAGCTAGGATCTGGGCTCTGGGAATCCCAATGTATGAGGGTGGTGGTTAATTTGGACACTTCTGGGATGGGGGGTTTCCAATCACTTTTTCCTAAAGTTAGCCACAGCCAGGAGGCTGATTGGAGCTTATTCATGGTCACATTTTCTCCAGCAGGTACTTAAGCAGCTTATCTTCCAGGCTGTAAAGGTTTGCTTTGTTTCTATCAAACCTTCCACAAGGTGACTAGGCTGTACCATTGCACCTCTCTTTAGTAAAGACCCATTTCACCCTCACAAGCCCTTGTACTCTACGAAGAGGCTACTTCGCTCCCGTCGTGACTTTCTCGCTTTTCCATACATTTTAAGTGACACCTGGGCTGCTCTAGCTGGGCTTCAGACATGGAATCTGAAGAGACTCCTCAGATAATTCTCCTACCTGGATCCTGGTATCCTTCAAAAAGGAAAGTCAAGATGAAACTGGTTGTGTTTATAGCTCAGTAAATAGTCATAAAAAAAGAAAGAAAAACAAATTTCTTATATTTTTAGGGACAATGAAACTTGTGCCTGCATCCTGATGGATCGGGGCAAAAATGACTTGTTTCTCCTAGTCACAGCTTGTACCCATAGATCGTTCTACTTTCAAACAGAGATACTGAATTTAAATGGCAAATAAGATCTGGGAAACTTGAAAGGAATAAAAAGAGTTTACAAAAAAAACCAAAAACAAACAACTTTCTTTGGATTTCCTGTCCTTTCTGAAATGTATCATTGTGTGTTCTTTCACCTCACAGATGTAGGTTTTTGTTTCAACATTTGGCATATATAGAAATATCCCCTCCTCCTTTGGTCGAGGTGGTAGGTGGTAAGACTTGGAGAAAGGAGAGACTTCAAGAATGTCTTGAATGTGGGTGGTTCTTCCTGGAGTCCAATTGTCAAAGTGGTAAAAGAGAGAAGGGCTTGACCCACTATTTATTTCTTACTTCACAAGCTTTCAAGGTGAGTGATTATTTGAAAGTCACAGGGCTAAGGACCAAGGAGAAAATTTGCCTACTTTTAAATAGATCTCCATTCTGATTATTGCTATTCAGTCAGGTCCAACTCTGTGACCCCCATTTGGGGTTTTCTTGGCAAAGAGACTGGAGTGGTTTGCCATTTCCTTTTCTGGCTCATTTTTCAGATGAAGAAAATGAGTCAAAAAGGGTTAAGTGACTGGTTCAGGGTCACACAGCTAGTAAGTATCTGAGGCCAGATTCAAACTCAGGAAGATGAGTCTTTCTGACTTTAGCCCAGTACTCTTTCCATTGTGCTACCTAGATTTCCACCCAAATATTCAGCCCAAGGGACCCTAACTGAATTCATGACTTTAGCTAACAAGCCTGAGTAGGTTAGAATGTTCCTATCCTGAGGGGTTGTTCTGAGCCTCATACATTTTGGAATATGAATTGGAGAGCTGTCCTTGCTTTGTTCATCTTATTATTTCACATTTTTGACTTCCCCTTTTCTTGGAAATAAGTAGTTAAACTTCAAATCTTGTTGGCTTTGGGAACTATGATCAAGTTGTGGGTATCAGAAAGGAAAAAAAAAACCACAACTCATTAGTTGTGTTTCTCTCATTTCTTGTCTTGAACTTGCTTTCTCTCTATACTCTGTAATGTACTAGACCAGGAGCGAAGAAAACTCAGATTCAAATCCTATCTAAGACCATAGCTTTGTGGCTCTGGGAAAATGACTTAATCTTTCTGATCCTTAGTTTCCTCATCTTTAAAATGGGGATAATAACTGGTGATTAAAAATTCTGCTTCCAAGGTTATGAGGCTCAAATAAGTCAACTTTTATAAAGTAATCAAGTACTATGCAAATCCTAAATCAATATATAATTATGTGTTATTATCATTATTCCTTTTTCCCCCTCCACTCTGATTCTCTCCCTTTCCCTTTTTGTCTCTTCCTCTTTATCCTTATATCCCTCCCTCCTCTCCCCTCCCTCTCCTCTCCTTTCTCTTCTTTTTCTCTCTGTCTCCTCTCTGGTAAACACATGTGCACACACACACACACACACACACACACACACACGAGCAGACAGACAGATACACACGCACTTCCTGTGCTATCTACAGAATATTTCTGCTTAGAAAGAAAGCCAGAAACTCTTGGGTTATTGATCCTTCCCTGAACCAGGCCCCATAGCACACAGCCCCATGTACATACAGTACAGTAGAGCAGAGTATGATTTCCTCAGCATGTGCATTAAGGGGCAACACTACACCAGGGTAAGGATATAAATATACTTTACAATTCTTAGCTTCCTCTCATCAGAATAGGTCATGAGTGGATGTAAATTTACAACAGGTGCTTATCAAATGTGAAAATGCTTGCAAATCAGAAACCAACTTTAGGGCTGTGAACGTATTTCAGTGACAGCTTTTGCAAGGGCTATGCTTGATGGTGAGCAATAATGTGGTTCGTCTTTAGTTTCTACATGAAGCACCTCACTGGAGTCTGGCCTAAGGAGAATTACAGTGTTTGAATGGCATGCCCTGGCACTGGGATGCAGGCTCTGTTTAGTGAAACCTATATTTACCTTTGTGCTACACATCCATCTAATATCCTCAAAAATCCCAGAAAAGGGCTGGTCTTTTCCCCCAAGAATTAATTTTTCCTAATTGTGTGTTCCTACTGTGAAACCAATGTGTCCAACCCATCATTTCAGTGCTAGTGGGACTGTGATGGGAACATTTTTCATCTGGGGTCCTCTGCTTTTCTTCAATGAATGAATATGTTTTGTATGTATAAAGTAAAGGGGTGGCTTCTTTTCCAGATCCTTCCTCCCTAAGCTGTAAGTTTCTGGGGATAATTGTGATTTGTGTGAATATGTGTTCTCAATTGCACTTTTTTTCCCTCTGCAGCTCTAGCCCCCACCCCTTAGGGCATCACCCCTCCCTCAATCTTTAAGGTTTGGTGGCAAGATGCTCTTGTTTTGAAGCCAGTAATTAGCCCGTTCCAGAGATATTAATTAACATGTTAGAAATGTTTTCTTTATTAATGAGAAATTCACACATTCTATTTAAATTAATTTGTATAGTTTAAAATTAATTTATTGTGGCCTTTGATGACCCCAGATCTACTAAGACAAAGCTGGAGCATTGTAGTAACTGTTAAACCATTCATTAAACATTTTATGCAAATAGTGTTTGTTTATAAACAAATTAACTGCAAGGATTTTCAAAACAGGTGCTGTGTTGTGAATGCGTACTAAATGATGTGGTACTGAAAGAATTAATTAGACCTTCAGATGTAATTAGTTGCAATAATTTGCGTGATTAGCGGCTTGGTTAAGAAGTAAGACACACACATTGTAATGCATCGAGGAGTCACTGCAGTAGCTTTGTCTTTCACATGGCGAAGATGAGATTTCCCCATGTTTAGAAAATTTTTCAAAAAATTGCTGACATAGCTGGAGTTAATTGCCAAGGATCCTGTGGGGGGTAATGTTGTTTTTTTTTCCCCTTGGCTTCTTCCAATGCCGAGCCCCTGGATGCAATACAGTTTGTTTGCACCTCTATGAATTTTTAAAACAGAAAGTTGTTAACCCCAGATCCTTGGATCCCCAGAGGAAACGGTGATACTTAACACTTTCAGGGTTAAAAGACAGAACACAATTATTATAAGCCAAATGAAACATGTCCCGCATCTCAAGATCAGCTGGTATCGCTCAGGGAATAGCTGCAGTCATTCTTTTCACGTTCCAGTGAAAGTGTCTCTCGTTTTCTTGCCGAAGATGGGCCCCGCACAGCGAATGGTTCGACATGATACGCAATAGAAATGAGCCTCCTGGAACTGGTAATTGTCACAGCTGATAACTTGTTTACATGAATGCTAGTGCTTCAAAGGCAGGGTAATGGAAATTCCCAGCTACCATCAATGTTCTCTACCTTTGTGGCTAAGTAGCACTCATCTGCAGAGTTTCTGGCCTGATTCCCAGGGGAAGGAATCTCACCAGCTCCTTCCTAGTAGCTGAGGCCCAGTCCTGCTTAGAGCTTTGTGCCCAGGGGCTCATTGTCCATGGAGGTTGTTGATGGAAAGAAGAGGTGGCCACCAACAAAGGGTGGAATTGTGAAGAAAGAGCCAGGCTCAGAACCTGACCTAGGGGAACTTTGGAGCTGTTGTTAGGACCTACCTGGCTAATGGTCCCTGGGAAATTTTTAGTTTATTAAAACGTGGTGGGACTTGACAGGCTCCATCTGAGAAGTCTTAGCCATAGGACAATTTCAAATTGAACTGATGGAGAGATAAAGAAAGATCATGCTTGGATGGAAGCATACATCTTAGTATAGGGGACAGGAGCAAGAGAAAGTAGGTCAGAAAGATTAGCAGGTGGCTCCAGCTTGAAGCTGCAGCTATTCATCAGTGTGTAGGTTTCTTCAGTATATTGTTGAAGTTCATGAGTTGTTGCCTTTGTTAGCTTTTTGACAAAAGAAATCCAGCTCTAGGCAGATGACTATGTGTGTGACCCTGGACAAGTCATGTAACCTTCTTTGACTTGGTTTCCTCATCTTTAAAACAAAGAGTTTGAAATTCTTGGCCTCTAAAATTCCTTCCAATCTTTGGTCCTAATACTCTATGGTCTGAGCTCTCACCCTTTGGACAAATAACTTCCTACTCACAGGCTTCAATATCCTCCTCTAAAGTGAGGTATTTAAACTAGATGATCTATGAGGTTCCTTTCTAAGGTCCCTTTCAGGTCTGGCTATGTGCTAAGGTCCTTCCCAGCTTTGAGCTTCTATGTTTTAGGTTCTCAGCTCCCTTCCAGGTGTGATGAACTACATTTTTACTTTTGGTCTTAAAAGGATTGAGGATTCAGCGATTGGACCCTGAGCTTCTGTGAAGCAGAAATGTTTCCTCCCCCCTCATTCCTCCCCTTTACTCCTGGGCTGTGGGTTTAATTCAGTTCATTCTCATTTTAAGTGTAGTGTTTGCAAAGCAGTCTTTAAAACGGACTTTTTGGGATAATGTTTGAACTTGAACAAAATTAACATTTGTATGTCATTGGTAGCTGCAATGCATCACTCAGGGCAGTGAAGGGTGGAAAGTCAAAGAATATGGGAAACTTGATTAAAATGAACCAGCGATGAAGGTTCTGAAAGATGGATACATATGGTCTAGTCTGCCTGTTAATTTATTTGGACTTTATTCCAATAGCAAAAGGGACATTTTTTTTTTCTGGGAAACTTTTAAGAAATTAGGTTTTAAAGCTGAAATGGCGAAGCTTGCACTACTCACTTTAAAATAGAATAGAATTTGATTTTATATGGTGCCTTTCATACTCGGGCACTTTATAATATTGAGTATCTATAGCTTCTGGCTTCATGGGGAATGTGAAGAAGGGGTATCATAAATGCATTTACATAAAAGAAAGAACAAACTGGAACCTTCACTGGGCATTTTGAATAGAACCTTCTTTTGCATTTTTTAAACCTAGCTTTAAAAAACATTTTTTTTTTTTGGTGAGGCAATTGGGGTTAAGTGACTTGCCCAGGGTCACACAGCTAGTAAGTGTCAAGTGTCTGAGTTCAGATTTGAACTCAGGTCCTCCTGAATCCAGGGCCAGTGTTTTATCCACTGCGCCACCTGACTGCCCCCTAAAAACTGTTTATTATTATTATTATTATTATTTTAAAGAGACAGTGTCAGCACCCTTCCTCATTTTCTCTAGGAATGGCTCTTCTTATATATAGTGATGACTCCAAGGAGATTCAGGAAGATTTCATCACTTTTCTTCCAAAGGGAGCCAGAATGTGTCCTTTGTCCATCTCTGCAATGTAAGCCGAGTGTTTTCTGTCACTCATAGTTCAAGGCAAGGCAACTGGTATTTACTGAGCATTCTCCCAGATCCTCTATTTGAGGAGGGTGCCCAGGAAAGCCATCTCTGAATTTCCTGCTCAGCTGCAGGTCTTCCTCCCTTCCATTTTACATGTTGTCTTCCTCCATTACTGTGAACTACCTGAGGCTAGGGACTATCATGCTTTGTTTCATATGCCCAGTGCATTATAGCACAGTGCCCTGCATACAGTAGGCACTTGGCTAGTCTTTATTGGCTAGTCAGTCAATAGAACAGTCAGACTATCTTGTTGATATTCCATTACTTCCTATCTTCTCCAATCTCTTATCAATAAATTGTGAAGGATCGGGTTAAGCCCCATCTTATGGCAATAATGGAATTAAGCAACCCGAATTATTCTGTTTCAAAGACAAAATACTTAATAATGCTTCCAGTAGAATGTAAGCTTTTTGAGGGCAAAGACCTGCTGTTATGTGTTCCCATAGCTTAGCCCAGTGAAGTGGCTCATAATAGGCGTTTAATATATATTTATTGAATGAATGAATGAATACTTAACCAAAAAAAAATAAGAAAGAAAAGGGAAGGAAAACAGAAATCTAAATACAAAGTCTGTGTCTTTATGGACCATTTTAATGAAACAAATCCCCTAATGATTATCAGTTATTATCAGGCTCAGAATCAATATGTCCATGAAATAAATGGTTGTGTGACTTTGTGTCATGTGAGGAGTTCCTGACTTTGGTTGGGCCTCTTGACCTCTCATTAGCAAGTTGTGTTTTAAGGAAGGAGCATGGCTTAGTACAGAAGGGTCAGACATAGCACCTGCATGTGGCCTACAACACTCCTAAGTGTAGCATAAACTGGACTAAAATGTAATTGGGAGGGGCAGCTAGGTGGCGCAGTAGATAGAACACTGGCCCTGGATTCAGGAGGACCTGAGTTGAAATCTGGCCTCAGACACTTAACACTTACTAGCTGTGTGACCCTGGGCAAGTCACTTAACCCCAATTGCCTCACCAAAAAAAAAAAATGTAATTGGGAGATATTTAAGGAAATGAACAAATGTAACCCCAGTCCTGTAGCCTATCGGTGTGGTGTGCCCTTCTCATTGCCACAGAATTGGCAAGCAAGAGAGCTCTGGTCTTCTTCCATTTTTTCCAAGTTCTCCTTGAGACATAAACCTTTGTCACTTTGGGAGTTTCTGGCTTCCAGATCTGATAGGGAAGATGGATGAGATCAATCCCAATTCAAGTTCCTGAAGGAAAAGACTGAGAAGGAGGCAGAATGACAGCAGCAGGCAGTCTTCATCATGTCCCTATCCCCAGCTTGCTACACTAGAGACTTTGGGGAACATCCCCTTGGGTGACATCTGGACTCCTTCTTCACTGAGCTGAGTTAACTCGTTCCCAAAGGGAGAGCCCCTTCATTCTGTATTGTCTGTTGTATATTCTCCTATGTATACTTTCTCTGACTTCTGTTTTGCTATTGATTTGGATAAATGGGCTTTCTTACCTAATTGCTCTTCTTGCGTGTTCATTGTGAAACTGGTATTCAGTGGGAAAGGGGTCAAGGTTGGGTGCAAAGCTTGGGCTCCTGCTTTCCCCCTTTAATGAACAGACATCAGAAGTTCCCCTGGACTAATGATATTTAAAAGAGCAGATAAATAGAATTCTTCTAACACCTGGTACCCTTTGTCTTTGAGGAGCATATAGTGGGCTCTCACGCCTCTTCTCAGGAATTAGTCTCCACTGGAGAAAGATGGGGAGAGAAAAGGCTCGAGATGACTATTGTGCCTCCTTTTGAACCACGCTATGACTCTCTTCATGCTACCTATGGGGAGCAACCCTTGCTACGTGTGAGACCTCACCACATAAATGCCATAAAATAA
This sequence comes from Dromiciops gliroides, assembly GCF_019393635.1. Lineage (NCBI taxonomy): Eukaryota > Metazoa > Chordata > Mammalia > Microbiotheria > Microbiotheriidae > Dromiciops > Dromiciops gliroides. The sequence continues at coordinate 415,515,815 of NC_057862.1, read as the reverse complement.
ATAATGCTGCTGGTAGGACTCCTTATGTGTAGTTGAGTAGTGCCAGTTTCTATTTGAGTTTGACCCTACTGGTCTAGTAAAAAGAACAATGGAAGTGGATTCAGGGGATCTGGGTTTGAATCCTGACTGACTCTGTAGATCATCTCCTTGTACCTTGATTTTCTCATCTGTACAGGGAGATGATTTTTAAGGTTCCTTCTAACTCTTAATCTCCTGAAGTGTGGGTCCCCCTAGATGGTGCAAGTCTTAGAGCAGAGGGTCCTTCTGTAGGATGTGTGGGTAGGTTCCTATAGGGCTTCTCTTGCTAGTCTTCTGTGGTAGCAACTCTGACCCTGAAGAGAACCATGACCTCAATTGCTGCCCCTCCTCTTCACTCTGGCTTTGGCTCCCACTGAGGGTGAAGGTTGGGCCTAGGGACACGCATCTTCTTTCTTTCTTTCTTTCTTTCTTTCTTTCTTTCTTTCTTTCTTTCTTTCTTTCTTTCTTTCTTTCTTTCTTTCTTTCTTTCTTTCTTTCTTCCTTTCTTCCTTTCTTCCTTTCTTCCTTTCTTCCTTTCTTCCTTTCTTTCTTTCTTTCTTTCTTTCTTTCTTTCTTTCTTTCTTTCTTTCTTTCTTTCTTTCTTTCTTTCTTTCTTTCTTTCTTTCTTTCTTTCTTTCTTTCTTTCTTTCTTTCTTTCTTTCTTTTTCTTGGTGAGGCAATTGGGGTTAAGTGACTTGCCCAGGGTCACACAGCTATTAAGTGTTAAGTGTCTGAGGCCAGATTTGAACTCAGGTCCTCCTGACTCCAGGGCCGGTACTCTACCCACTGCACCACCTAGCTGCCCCCGCATCTCATTTCTAATGCAGGGAGTATGAATGTCATCATGATCTGGTTAACTGAGGCTTTTCAGACCACAGAAAAGACAATTCTTTAGACTCTAAGGTCTTCCTGAATAAAGGTCCTAGGGTGGGGTTTGACTCCTTCCATTAATAATAGCCAATAATAATAGTTGACATTTTTATGGCATTTTAAGGTTTGCAAAACATTTTAAATATCTCATCTCAGTTGATCCTCCCAGCCACCCCATGAGGTAGCTGCTATTAGCATTCCCGTTTTATAGATGAGGAAAATGAGTCTGATTGAGAAGTGTCACCTAGTGAGTGTTTGAAACAGAACTTGAACTTAGATCTTAGCACTTGAACTCAGATCTTCCTGCCTCCAAGTCCAGGGCTTTGTCCTCTGCACTGCTTAGCTGCCTAACCATGGCTTGACTGTCTTTGCTTTAGCGTGCTCACCCTAGTAGTTGACGGGCTTATGGGCAAACTGATCTCGTTTCATAAAGGAATCTTGCAATACATACACACACACACACACACACACACACACACACACACACACACACCCCGACAAGTGATTTTTTACTCATTCTAACATCCTACTGGGACAGGAATAGGAATAGAATCAGCATTTCTTCCCCTAGGGCCTGCCCTCAGTATTTCCTCCATCCAGGTGGTACAGTATATCATTCTTTGTGTAGATAGGAAAAACCACCTCCAGATATGTGTGGATAACTGTTCTTTGCGGGTATTTCAAGTAAGGGAGAGAGGGCTTTGGAAATGGGTGGATGCCACTCATTTTTGGTGTCCAATATCGAAACAAGTTGCCAGAGAAAAGTAGGGGCTTGGTTGAATCCAGGGTTTCTCTTTGAACACAGTTGCCCAGAACAAAGAGCTGGTACTTTGAAGGCTTGAGGGTAGGGGCTGTGTTAAAAATGAGGAAATATGCTGAATGACCTCGAAGATTAATACCAACACTAGTCTTCACACAGCCACAAGATCTTTAATATCAACAAAATATATGAGGCTTCTGTTGAAGTTTTTATCGGGAAGATGGCATGGGGGACACTATTTCATCTTCACTGAGTGGAAGGCAACCTTGAGGGTTGAATATGGTGAGGGTTGGGGGGGGTATTGCAGCAGAGAGTGATCTGAGGGAGGAGAAATAATATCATTGGAGAGGTACCTTGGAAACTCCACAATGCTATTTACTTTGTGGCTTAGTGGTAAATGTTTTCCCAAACTCTGGCTTCTGATTGCAGATTCTAGTTATTGACATACTGAACTCTTCTCCCCTATTCTTCCTCTGAGATGAGAGACTCAAATTCTCTGCCACAAATGACTGTTGGGGGCTACACTTCAAGTATACAGACAGACCTTGGGTTGGCTATCTTGAGCCAAAGCTAATGGAACATGTTCCAAATGACTTAGCTGCAGGAGATGAGAAGATCATTACCGGAGGGAGAGGGCACAGAGGAGCAAGGAGAACAAGGCAATTAATGTTATTAAAATAGTAAATTCAATAGTCCCAATCCTGCAGTAGAGTCTGTGTTAACATCCGGGCGGTCAAGTATTAACTCCTAGGTGAGTGCAACATTCTCCTCCATTGGAAGAAGGGCAGAAGTGAACTTGTCCAATCGCAGTCTGCTCTTCCTCATAGTCAAAGGCTCTCATTTGAACGATCAATTGATTGTCTTCCAGTGGAAAAGCTTTTTCAGAGGGCTGAGGTACCACATTTCTTTCTTCTCTCAAAGAGTGATGCTGGGGTCTTAAGAACTATATAGGTGGGGTACAAATTTCAATATTTCCTGCCTACCTGGGAGAACTAGCCTAACAAAGTCTGGAAAGGCTTATTATCAAATGGTTAGCTTTCAGTTAATTAAGTTTTTGGCCACAACTTGCAAAAACATCTATTAAGGTCAGCAAGGGGTTATGGTCAGCATTGGATGGAAGGCATACTCATCAATTCCCAGAATCTCAGAGTCAGATGGGATTACAGAAGCTACCTAGTCTAATATATTCTTGAATAAGAATAAGACACCATGGCACGGTAGATAGAGCGCTAGAGCTAGAGTCAGGAAGATCTGAATTCAAATCCCATGTCAAGGTACTTGTTAGCTATAGGTTCCCAGGCTTCTCTGAGCATTATTTCCTCAACTATAAAATCAGGGGTTTGGATGAGATGACCACTTACAATGCTTCTTGTAAATATATGATCACTTTTACCACAGAGCTTCTTTAACATTTTTCATGTTTTGGGGTACATTTAGGTGAAGTCTATGGACCCCCTTTCAGAATAACTTTTTTGGGTTTTTTTGTTGTTGTTGTTTTTGGTGAGGCAATTGGGGTTAAGTGACTTGCCCAGGGTCACACAGCTAGTAAGTGTCAACTGTCTGAGGCCGGATTTGAACTCAGGTACTCCTGATTCCAAGGCTGGTGCTCTATCCACTGTGTCACCTTGCTGCCCCCAGAATAACTTTTTAACGCATAAAATAAAATAAGACTACAAAGGAAAATAATCATATTGAAATATAGCCATCAAAATATTAAAATAAGTTCAGGTACCTCAGGTTAAGAAGGCCCTGATCACAACTTTCCTTACAACCAGTCCATACCTGTCTCCACTTGCTGATAGTCTCCTTCCAAGATTCCATTAGAGGCGGTCTATCATGACCCTACACTGGGGCTTCCCTACAAACATCAACACTGAAGGACTGTTCAAAACAAAGTTCCTCTGTTTCCAATGCAGGGACCGAGCAGACCGTGCTTCTCAAGGTAATTGTATTAGGCAACGCTGTAGTTAGACCCTAATGGTATTTATGAGCCCTAATGATAAAGTGTGTATGTTCCAATGATTATAGGAATTTTATTTTCATCCCTTTTTTATATTGCTATAAATATTTTGTATTTTCCAAATAAAGTGGTTGCTATGTTGAGATCATAACTTCTGGGACCTAAATTTGCTTCAGATGATAGGCAAATTATAGGCTACAATATGTGATCAAACAGCAATATGGGGAGTTTAAATAGAATGCGCCCTAAGGACAAAGGCTGCTTAAAACTATAGGGGATAGAATAAATGGGAGTTTTAGTAAAGCTATCTCTGATTCCAACAGATAAATTATGCTCTGCCTTTTTTGTATCTCTTTGGGACTGTACTACATAAATTATGACCAAATATAATTTAGGCTATCAGCCTATATTTCTGAACATCCATCTTGTACATTTTAAGTACAAAATTACCATTTTGCAGAAGTATGAAATTGAGACAAATTTTTTTTCCATCTGTGCATTTAACTTCTGCATACTTTATAGCAGCTAAAGGGTTAGAGAGGACCTCATTACCATCCAGAGGGGGATGTTAGCCAGATGACTATATAACTGTATTAAGATCTACATAAACGGGAATAAAGTTCGGGGGACAGTGGAATGTAGAATTATATATTCATGCGTAAATGGAGATGTAACTTTTATATAAAATCATATGTCTTTGCTTTTTGGAATAAGAATAACTGTTTGTAAATCCAAACTTGCTGATGAAGGAGTAAATTTTCAGGAACTGCATTTATGAAAGCCTCTTTAAAAAAAAAACAACCACCACCAAAAAACCCAGCATGGCAGTTGCGTTGTGCAGATGGGGAAGTGCGTGAAGTCCCCGAGAGCACAGGCCTGCAGGAGAACCATCCACATTCTTAGAACTACAATTTGCACTTGAACTCCAGGGTGGTTTATAGAAATAGCAATGGATCCTTCGAGTCCCATTCTGCCATCACTCAAGCGCTGCCTACCTCAGATTCTCATGTAATTTCAAATGGGAAAGTCATATAATTCTTGCCTCTCTTTCTTTCAGTGAAGGGATATTGGTATTATTGCTATAATTTAAGGTCATCTACTTGTAGGTTGGGTGAAGATAGCTTCTGCATTTTACTAAGTAAGCAATGAGGAAGTAAGGAACATAAGATAATTTCTTTTAGTCATCTGTACTTCCCACTCCCCCCAGTCAAATCCTGTAATTTAAAACGGGGGGGGGGGGGCAACTAGGTGGCGCAGTGGATAAAGCACTGGTCCTGGATTCAGGAGTACCTGAGTTCAAATCCAGTCTCAGACACTGGACACTTACTAGCTGTGTGACCCTGGGCAAGTCACTTAACCCCCATTGCTCCGCAAAACAAACAAACAAACAAACAAAAAAAACAGAGGGGAGGATGTCACAAACCTTGGACTTTATTTCATCTGCCCTTGCACTCCTCTTACTCTAATTAGTGCATTTACATCCCAGACAATACCCTTAGTTGGCTGCTATGGTGACCATATGTCTAACTGAGCCTCTTAAAGTTTTGAGATTTATGTTCAAGTAGTTATGGAACTATGAACAATAGTTTAAAAATCTTCATTTCAGAGTGGTAGATAATAGATGATGGCACCCTAGAGCCCACAATCCAAATAAACAGGATGGCATATTCGATTTGATCATTTATGAAGTGCTTGCTGGCTGACAAGCACTGTGCTAGGAGACAAAGAGAAAAAAATAGCTAGCTGAGTAAGTGTTCTTGTTGTTCATCTTTTGCGTTCAAAGAGGACCAATGACATCAAGGAGTGAAGTCTTGACTAGCCCATGAATTGGATTTAAGTGGGGCAGATTTATGCAAAACCATGAGCCTCACTCGCTCTTCCAGAGTCACTGAAGTCCAGCCACAAAAGTCAAGACAATCAGACGTGGCCTGGGATGCAGTGGATGGCCTTGAAGTCTCCAATTTCTGACCAAGCTCTAAGTCCTCCATAGCAACTGCTTCCGCCATCTTCCTGGCCATTGAAACAGATTGTTCTCATCCTCCCATTCTGCCTGATGAAGTCTTCACTTGCTTGGGGTTGACATCCCTCTAACTCACTGATGGCTTTGAGGCCTATGAGTTGCCCTCAACCAGATTTAGCCCATCTGCCAAGACAGTTGTACTGGGCTGTGGCCACTGCACAGGCTACAGCTTTTTGGAGCCACAGGTGAGAGAGTTGGGTGAAAGGTAGACACCAAAGGTGAACGAGCAGCCCTGAGAAGAGCTCAGCAAGCTCTCACAGCAGAGTTGCTGGTCTTCCCTGAACACTCCATACAACTCTGATTGTATATATTTGTTGTCAACACCAATAAATTGTGAGCTCCTAAGGGAATGAAGGAAGGAAGGAATAAGTAAGTAAGCAAAAAATAAATAAGTAAATCCCTACCCTCAAGGAAGAGCTTCATTTCACTGGGATAGAAAGCAAAAAAAAAACACCAGGTACTTGGATAAGTAAATTCTCTGTCTCAGTCTCTCCATTATATATATATATATATATATATATATATATATATATAGACACACGTATGTGTATGTCTATATAGATACATACACACATAGATTATGTATCTATTCATATATGCATATAAATGTGTATATATATAACTATATATGTATACACACATATACACATATACATGCATGCACACATATACACACATATATACACTTAGAATGGGGCAGATACTAGCAATTGGGGGAAATTAGAAAAGGTCTCTTATAGGAAATTTGTTACTAGAGCTGATCCTTGAAGGGAGTTAGAAATTCTAATTCAATTCAATCAAATGAGCATTTGTTAGGCACCTAATACATGCCAGGGACTGATTTAAATGCTGGAGATACAAAGACAAAAACAAATCAGCCCTTTCCCCTAAGGAGAGTAGAATTATGGGGGCTGAGGTGAGGAGAGAGAGCATCCCAGCCATGAAGGATGGTACAGGGATAGGACGACACAAATGGGAAACAAAGAACAGCAGGCTCTTCTGATTAGGATATGGGGTATGTATAGGTAACTGACTGGTCACAACTAGAACCAGGTTCCAGAGGACTTTAGGTGCCAAATAGAGGAGTTTTCTTTTATCCTACTCTCCTAGGATAGTGTCTTGAGATCCTTGAGTAGGGGAATAAGATGGAAACAGATGTGACTTTGATACATTGGAATTCTGGCTCTGCTACTGGCCACTTGTATCCCTTTGGGAAGGTCACATTTCCCTTCCAAGCTTCAGTTTTCTGAAGTTGGTCAAGATGATCATTTCCTTCTAGCTCTAAATATAATTGATTAATACCTCCTTCAAAATCTTACTTTCGCTCCTCCACTCATTTAATTTAATTCAGCAAATTTTTTTATCTAGAATCAATAAGACAGTCAATAAACATTTATTGGGTACCTACTATGTGCCAAGGTAGTTAGGTAGTGCAGTGGATAGATTGGCAAGAGGACCTGAGCTCAAATCTGACCTCAGACACTTAATAGCTATGTGACCCTGGGCAAGTCATTTCACCCTATTTGTCTTAGTTTCCTCATCTGTAAAGTGAACTGGAGAAGGAAATGGCAAACCACTTCAGTATCTTTGCCAAGAAAACCCCAAGCGGGGTCACAAAGAGTTGGACATGACTGAAAAACAACTGAACAACAAACAAACAAAAAAACTACTTTCTAGGCACCAAGCAAAGTTCTGGGGATGCAAAAAGGCAAAAGACAGTGCCTGATCCAAAAGAGCTTCTATGTTTATAGGGCATTAAGATTTATAAAGAACTTTTATAACAAACTCATAAGGAAGGCGGTATAGATATTATCAACCCTGGTTTATAGAGGGTGAAGCTAAGTATTGGAGAGAGAAAATGATCTGTGCCAAATCACAAAACTAGTTAAATGTTGGGGCTGAGATTTAATCATGGGTCTTCTAACTCCAAGTTCAGCATTCTTGGCTGCTTCTCCAATGGAAATATATTAAAATTAAAACACAAACATTTATTCAACAACACTGTGTGCTAGGCTAAGCTGTGTGAGGGGCAAACAAACAAACAAACAAACAAACGAACCAAACAAAAATAATGAATAAGAAATCGTTCCTGCCTTCAAGGACCACATGGTCAGGTTGGAGAGTTAGAAAGAGAATTCTCTGATTGGAAAGAGATCTAATACACATTAGAAAAATGAGCTCACAATACCAGGAAGTATATGCAAAGTACTGTGAGAAAACAAATATTCTAGCTGTTTTGAGGAGGGAAAGATCACATTTGGGGTGGAGGTGGAAAGGGGGATTCTGTTGTATGTGTTGGATAAAGATGTATTTCTTGGCCAACATGACTTGGTCATTTTAAAAAGGATCATGGTTTCAAGGCTAGAAGGAACATTGGAGAGTGTCTAAGTTAAAAACTCTCATTTTGCAGATGAGAAAACTGAAGCCTAGTGAGGTTAAGTGATTTGTCCAAAGTCATACAGGTAGGAAGTAGCAAAGCTGGGAATCCATTTCCTTTCACTCCAAAAATCTTTCACTGTAGCATGTTGCAGATAGTCTATATATCCTTTTAGGGGAAAAAACACCTTTAATTAGGTTGCTTTTAAAATATGTAGTTAACAATTGATTTAGTTGCATTTATTTTATCTGTATGTCATAGCCATTCCTGGAAAAAGATCTCCCTCCTCAGACCCTCTTCACATTGAACCTTTTCTTGTAACAAAGGCAATAGACAAACTTCTGTTGAACATAAATACTCATATTACTGACTTCATCTGACAATGTATATGGCATTCTGCCCTAGTAGCCCCACTGCTGTGAGAAGGGAGCTACATTTCATTTTCTGTTTTCTAGGCCTTTCATTGCTTTTTCAATTATTCAGACTTTGGTTTCCTTTAGTGATCTCTTCATTTACATTGTCATAGTCATTGTTGTAAAGAATTAATTGTTATTTGAGGTTTTTATGACCCCATCTTTTGACTAGAATTTAAAAAAAAAACCAAAACCTCGGTGCACACACTGGCCTCTGGGGCTCTGCAAACGGCATGGTGCTCCATCCACTGGTTGTAGCCGTTGCCATGGAGCTGGCACCTCCCGTCATCACCACTCGCTGGCGCCTACATGAGCCTGGCAAAATTATAATGATTGGAAGCCTAGTGAGGGCAGTCATGTGGCTGTCAGAGTGGCCAGCTAATTGGTTGGGGGCTGCTGGGGTTTGCTGGGAAGGGGGAGGAGAATTGGCCATTCTAGCTGGAAGCTGGAAGGCGACAGGAGCGGGGCTGTGTATTCTCAGCTGATTCCTGGGCAGTGGCATTTTTTCAGGTTGTATAATTTCCCTTTCCCCATTTTATTTCCTTTCCCTTGATCCTACTGATCCTATTTGTGTTTTTTTTAAGTTCGTTCTTGTTAAAATAAATCCTGTTCTGTTTTGAGGGAGGCTGCCGGTCTCCTTCCTTGCCCCAATATTGCAGCGAGCCGCTTAGCTAACACTCCCCAATTAAAAAGTGGTCCCCACATTGTGTATATTATTCCTTTGGTTTTGCTTATTCCACTCTCCATTAATTGATACAAATATTTCTATGTTTCTCTCAATTTCTCTCATTCCCCATTGCTTGCTGCACAACAATCCCATTCCATTCAAATACCATCAGTTTTTGGTTTTGCCATTCTCCAGTGGGTGCCATCCCTCACTTCTAATAGAACTACTATTTCTTTCACCTGGGGAAAAATGGTTTGTGTGGAAGGTGCAGTAGTACTGATGATATTTTTGGGCAGGAGGGTGGGGAGAAGGAATGGGAACATTGTGGTACAGAGACCTATCCAATAGAGGCAGTTGTTCTTACAGAGGAGGCATCCTAACACCTCATGATAGCTGAGGACAGGATGGGCACTGGAAAGGGGCTCTATAGGAATGGAAACTTGGAGTAGCATCCCTATCTACTGGGGTGGTACAGGCCAATGGCAGACCATGAGGCAAAGTGAAGGGAGTGTAGTCCCTAAAAGAAATATGTACTCCCCATGTCAGCTCCCTAGGGATAAAGCACTGTGAGTCCTATGCTAATTACAGCTCTACTAACATAAAGAGGGCTGCTATGGGTATTTTCCCTTATAATGGATCTTTGTTTCTATCTTTAACTTCCTTGGGATATATTCAATTAATTTTCCGGATAATGGATATGGAAGTATTTTGTAAATTGTAAAGTGCTATCTGCATGTAAATTGTTATTATCATCATCATTATTGTGGGTTAGCGGCCCTCAATAGGAGAATGGTTCCCCATTCGTGCTTTAAACAGAGCCCAGTTATCCCAAGATGACATTAAGTAGCCTATGGGTTAGTGAGGGCATTGAGAGGGTGAGGGCCCAGATTCATGTTCACACAGAAGAATCCCTCCCTGCTTTTAAAAGATTTACATGCATTGTTTGCCTGAGCAGTAAACTCTGAGGCTTATTGGACTTCCAGAATGGAACTGCGGGAGGTGGGAGGTTAAGTGGGTTATTCAGATGTTTCTCACACATCTTTATTGAATAAACTCACTTGGGTCTATAGGCAACAGGCCTAATTCAGTGGCTTCTGCAGCTGGGAAATGAGTCATTGGATGAAGAAGGGGACTTTAGGGCAAGCCAATAAGACCAAGGAGAAAGAGTGAGTTGTAGTGGACTAAGAATGACGAGACCTTGCTTTGTCCCTGACTTGTTGGGACAAGTGTCTAGCTTTCCTCTAAAAGGAAGGGATTGGATCGAATGATTTCTAAATCCCTTTCTAGTTACAAGAGTGCAGAATTTCTCATAAATCCATTTTTTGCATAATATATAAATATTCCTTATTTCTAAGGTTTTGAGACACTATCTAGATGACTTTGGACAAGTCACCTCCCTTCTCTGGTGTCTGTACCATTTGTAAAATGAAGGTTGAACTTGATCTCTAAATCCTCTGATCCTCTTCTAATTCATGACTTCTAGTCTGAAATTGACTGGTAAACTGGTGAATCAAGCTGTTTTAAGGGTTGTGTCCAAAATAACAGTAAAGCAGCCCTATAAGAGCGTGAGTGGCTAGGGTTTCCCAGAGTATTAAAAATGGCACTTTGTGGTTATTACAGGTCTCTCAAACTTTCTTAGAGGGAATGCATAGAACCAGTTGCTTGCCCCTTTAAAGCTCTGTGTTCCCTTGGGGGTCTCCAGTTCATCCACATTCTTCTTCCTTAAAGAAACCAAATGAAAGGTCCTAATTGCATTTTTTGCAGGGCAATGAGGGTTAAGTGACTTGCCCAGGGTCACACAGCTAGTAAGTGTTAAGTGTCTGAGGCCGCATTTGAACTCAGGTCTTCCTGAATCCAGGGCTGGTGCTTTATCCACTGCGCCACCTAGCTGCCCCCCTCCCCCCAATTGCTTTCTGAACTGATTGGCTCCTCCAGCTCTTGTTGGAAGCCCTTCTAAATACCAGAAACAAACCCTCAAAGGGATGAAATGCATATAGTGATGCTGAGGAGGGTGTTGTTGAGGATGATGATGGAGGCAGTGGTGTTGAGGGTGATGCTTATGACTCACATTTTAACAGAACCTTAAGGTTTACAAAGCCTTTTCCTAACAACAGCCCTGTGTCCTCACAGCTGGTTATGGGTATCATTCTCCATTTTAATGAAGGAAGAAAATGAGACTCAGAGAGGTAGAGTAACTTGTACAAGGTCACAGAGCCAGCTAATAAGCTGTAGAGCTGAGATTCAAACCCAGGCCCTCTGACTCTAAACCAAGTGTTCTTTCTTACTTCACAGCTACTCTGGATGCTGTTCCTGATAACTAGGCTAATAGTTACACTCAAATGACATAGATATGGATAAACAGGAAGTTTTAAAAACATTCAATTTGGAGTCTTTATATTTTTAAATTAACAAACTCTATTTTCTCTTCCTACTTCCCCCTCTCACACCGGAGAATAAAACAGAAAAAAAAAACCCAAATTTAAAAAAATATTGATAACTAAGCAGAATAAATTCCTACATTGACTGTTTTATATATATATATATATATATATATATATATATATATATATATATATATATATATATATATATATATAAATATAAATGGGGCGGCTAGGTGGCGCAGTGGATAGAGCACCGGCCCTGGAGTCAGGAGTACCTGAGTTCAAAACCTCCCTCAGACACTTAACACTTACTAGCTGTGTGACCCTGGGCAAGTCACTTAACCCCAACTGCCTCACTAAAATATATGTGTGTGTGTGTGTGTGTACACACACACACACACACACACACACACACACACACCTCACTCTGCTCCCTGACAGATAGGAGGTATGTACAGGCAAAAAGACAAACACTAAACAGATATGTGAACTAAATAAGAAATAATGCTTGAAACTCTATACCTGTCAAAATTTCCAGACATAATTTGAGGTATTAAGTGGAAGGAGTCCTGAGAGGTAAATGGTTAGCCAGAGAGGGCCCGAGAGAAATTTATTTTTACTTTTCTTACATTTAATGAGGAAGACTTCTGGAAGGAGGTAGGATTTAGTTGCTGCTTGAATAAAGTCCTGGGATATGGAGGGCATGCTGGGAACTTGCAGATGGCTCAGAGGTAAAAGAGAGATGATGGAATGGCTGAACAGTGGGGCAATGGGCCATATTGAAAGAGAAAAGCAGAGATGGTAGTGCTAGGAATTTGGAGAAGAAGGGAAAAAGATACTCTGGGGTGACCTTATGTAGGACATTGAAATAGAAGATGAGGAGCCTTGTGGAGAAACCACCATATGTCTCCTAAGCATGGTCAAAAGGACTCCAGATTTTGCACATGCCCAGTGGAATCACAGAATCTTATGGGGAAAAAAAGGCTTTAGACATCATATAGCTCAACCTTTCTTTATTAGACTATAAGCTCTGTAAAGTGAAGGATCGCGCTCATCTAAATTTCCAGTGTCTCCAAGTGTCTAGTATAATGCATTACAAAGGGGAGCCGAATAGTTAGTACTTACATGTGGCCAGAGCAACTATGATTCACATCCGTATCATGGCAGTTGCTCATTATAACTTTTAAAAGGGAAACATGATGTAGTGGAAAGTTTGTTGGACTTGGCGATAGGAAAGACTTGCATTTGAATCTGGGCTCTGACATTCACTAGCGGTTTGACCTGAGGTGTGGCACAATCTCTGATTCTGCTGCTTCTTCCGTATAATGCTGATAATCATAATGGCACTACTTGCCTCACAGGGTAGTTGGGAGAAAAGGGACTTTGGGAACCATTAAGCACCATATAAATATAAATAATTATTATTTGCCAAAAAAGTTGTTGACATCTTAGTATTTATATCATCTTCATTTTCCAGTTACATACCTTGCCCCTCTGCTACTCAGAGAGCCATCCCCTATAACAAAGAACAAAAAAGAAAAGGGAAAAAATGTTCAACAAAACTAGCCAACTCATTAACCCAGTCTGATGGTATAGGGAGGAACAATTGTTTTTTGAATGACACTTAGGATTTCATTGATGTTAGTAGTTCCCAGTGAGCCTACCAATAGAGACTGGCACCTTCTCTGCAATTTATCATTTTAAATAGTTGCCAGGGGGCACTGAGATGAAGTGACTTGCCCAACACAATATGGCCTATATGTATTGAACTTGACCCATGTGTCTTCCTGACCTAGAGGTCAATCCTTACTCCCAACTGTCTCTCAGCTGAATAATTGTCATCTAAAATAATAACATTGATTTTTTTTTTGTAGGGCAGTGAAGGTTAAGTGACTTGCCCAGGGTCACACAGCTAGTAAGTGTCAAGTGTCTGAGGCCGAATTTGAACTCAAGTTCTCCTGAATCCAGGGCCGGTGCTTTATCCACTGCGCCACCTAGCTGCCTCCCCCCCATTAATTGATTTTTGGTGATTGAATAGGTCAATATTTATGATAGATGGTCATCCAGCCTTTCCTTTAAATACTTCTAGTGACAGGGTACATGCTACCCTACATAGCATCATAGTCCAACAATTAGATACATCCTATAAAAGCCACTTAAAGAGGTGTCTGAATTAAATGCCCTTGCTCATCTATACTGGTTGCCCAAGTTAAGGTAAAAATTTGCCCTCCTGTAACTTGTACCCATTCTTCTTTATTTTGCCTTCTATCTCTACTCCCCTTTTCTACCTTATAAAGCTCCTTATGTTTCCCCTCAGCTTCCTTTTGACTGGGTTAAATAGCCCTCATCCCTTTAACTATTCATTGTTGTGGCTTCGTGTCCCCTCCCCATTCAGGTCTCCCTTTTCTGAACATGCTCTATTTGTCAGTCCCCTTCCTCCACCACTACACAAGGCATCCAGAACCAAACACAGTACTGATCAGGGCACCCAGACAAACTCGGCTATCCCTTCCTTCTTTCTGGATCCTCCACTTCTCTTCCTATACATTCCTATATGGCTTTTGCTTAAACAGTGGCCACTCCCTGTTGCCTCATTTAGGACCTGTGTTCAACTATCTCCCCCACATCTTTTGTGTATTTTGAACTGGTGGTGTCAGGTCAGGACACCTCCACCCTTTACTTACACAACTGCATTTTTGAACGTAAGTACAGGACTCTACCCTCATCCCTGTTTCATTTCATCCTGTTGAATTCGTCCCAGCGTTCCAGCCTGTCGAGATCATTTTGAATCTCGATTCTGTCATCCATCGTATTAATGTCATCTGCAAATCTGTCTGAGTGATACCATTAGACGCCTTTTTTCCATGAGAAATTTCCTCTACAATGCTGGAATCATTTTATATAAGCATTTCTTTTCCCGTCTACCTCCCATCTCTCACACCCTGCATGCATTTCCTCCCTTGTCTTTGAATTCTTTTAAATACCACTCCTCTTTGAGGGTAACAGGCACAGATCTCCAAAACCACATGGCCGAGTAAGTATAGTGATATTTTTACTTAATTGAGGGAGTGTGCATTGTGGCACCCCACTCTCTCTCCCCCCCCCCCCCCGCCCATAAGCAAACTATTTACACAGGTCAAGGCTTCTGAAATACAAAGTGGAAATATGTCAAGGAAAAAATAGGCTGCTAGTGTCCCCAAAGAGAAACCTCTCTGCTGTGAGCTATACCCATAGGAAGGTGGGAAAATGTTATATAGATTTTTAAGATGCCTTTCTTTGGCCGTATGTGTTTGTTAATGTTCTTTCTAGAGAGCTTCATGGTGTCAGGTAAGAGATGCTACTGGTGTGTGTGTATGTGTGTGTGTGTGTGTGTGTGTGTGTGTGTGTGTGTGTGTGTGTGTATGGGTGTGTGTGCAAGGAAGCCGCTGTTTAGGTCTCAGCATGTCAGAGACCCCAATAGATTCCCATGACCCTTGCTCCAGGTGGGATAATTTCTGTCTGAATGCTGCTCCTTGGACATCCAGGGAGGATTAGAAGCCGTGGGGCACTCATTTCAGACCAATGTAAGTGACTCCAATAGTTGCTAATGGGTGCTCAAGCACTGGCTTGTCTGTGTTAAGTGGGCGAAACCTTTCCAGGTCCCCCTTTAACTCACCCTCTCCTGGGGGGAATCCATGGGTCTGTGCAAAGGCGAAACATTCAGTTCTGGAAATTGAGGTCAAAGAGCAAAAAAGACTGATGCAAATTAAAAACACAAACGACCACGGCCAAACCATCTGAAAATCCTCAGCTGTCTCATTCGATCCCTTTGGAATCCTGACTCCACTCGGAACAAAGGCTTTGTCTCTAGGAAGACACATGCCTATATAGACGCATGCCGTGTGCATCTATAAATAAAATCTTTAAAAATAACAGTGCTCCATTTCCTCCCAATGTTATCAAAACTTCCTGTTTTTGTTTTGTTTTGCTTGGGTAATGTTTTGGAGTTTAAAGAGACTTTGAGTTGGGGGTGGGGTAGGGGAGTCTTGAATCCATGGACTAATAAAATCTCGCCCCCCATTTGCTGGCCCTGGTTGTTTGTTTCTTACACAGAACCGTGACCTCTCATAAGCCATTGCTTTCTTACTTTTCTAAGGGTTACCGTATAGTCTTGATTCCTCCCCTGATTATCTTGAAGCCTGTCAAGCTGCACAGCTCTCCCCTCCTTTGCTCTTTCTTCCTAATAGACATGAAACAGTCCAGTCAATAATATTTTACTTGTCTTCCCACTGTGTGTCTCTTCCTCTGATCAGTTTAGGCGGGTTTGACTGCAAAAAGTCAGAAGGGAGGTTAAGATCTGAAAAGTTCAGCCAAATGTTATCAGCCTCGGAGATGTTGCTTAGGGAAAGGCCTCCCAGCCCTTCATGAACAGAGCCAATAATAGCTGCATATAACTGATAGCATCAACAGCTGTCAAAGATCCAGGCATTTGTGGTTCGTCTGTAAACTCAAACACCTGTATTCAGTCAAGCTATGATTGTTATCCTCTCTTTCCCTGTCATTCTGGTTCATTCCTTGAAGGGGCTGCCAGAATGTTCTAAGCCGTGAGTTGATTTATAAAGTGAAAGGGCCTGTATGAAAGTTTGGCCTGGATTGAGAAATTGACTGAGGCTCTCATTCATGGGGTGACATGGCATTTTGACAGCCGTATCGACAGTCTTCTTTTAATTACGTTTGTGAACCTGTGGACTCCAAAGGGTCCAAGCCATGGAAAACAGGGGCTTAAGTACACCCTAACTGCTTCAACATGTGTCATTTAAAAAAAGGACATTCTGTACTTGGAGATTTTTTTTTCCTTTTCAGTGATGAATTAGATCAAAGTGACTAATAAATAGTTTCCCTGAAAGCTCTTCAGAGCACATGTCTCAGACATTTCAAAGATTGTGCATTCAAGGCTCAAACTGTAAAATAAACTTGCATATGTGAAATGAGGAGACACTGCAGGGCCGTCCTCCTTGGCCAAGCAGAGTTGGGGGAGAGAAGGGTGCCTCTAGACTGAAGGAAGATAGGGATGGCTTTCTGAAGTAATTTCCAGAAACAGTCCAGACTGTGACATCCCAGAGAAATGCAGAGGGAACCATGGAAATGAATGTATAGAGGCTTCAGAGAGGACTGGGAAGTTATAGGGATTATCTGTGCTTTGGGCTTAAGAATCTGTAGGGTTAGTTTCATTAAAAGGAGAATGTAGTAAAACAAATGGAAATTTAGAACTCCCACAGACATGTACCTTGGGCTTGAGTGTTAAATAATAATGACAATAATAATAAACTGACATTTAGATTATCCTTTAAAATTTACAAAGCATCTTGCAGATATATTAGCTCATTAAATTCTCACAATAATTCTAAGTTGTGGATGGGACAGGTGTGATTATCTCCATTTTACAGATGTGAAAACTGAGGCTCAGAGGGAAGTCACAATGGTTTTAACAGCAACTAAGTTTTAGAAATGGGATTTCAACCCAGCTCTTCCTGACTCCAAGTCTAGTGTGTTATCCTTCATGCCACATCACTTAGGAGACTAGATTAAAGAGGAAAAGCTATAAATCAACATAGTGGAGTGGAGTGAACACTGGATTTAGAATTTGAGGACCTGAGTTCAGACCTGTGTGACCTGAGTAAGTGACTTTAACTCTCTGGGCTACAGTTTCCTCATCTGTAAACAAGGGGCTTAATCTCTAAGGTGAACACCAGCTTTTAATTTTGAGAATGCTTTAGTGACTATTCAAAAAATGTTGGTGAGAGTTGAGGTGGAGGGTTTTGAGAAAACTACAGAATAGCCCAGCAGAAGTGCAAGAGGGTCCTTGAAGGAGAATAGTAGTATCCTGAGGGTGTTAAAAATAATCCTACAGGGGGCAGCTAGGTGGCGCAGTGGATAAAGCACCGACCCTGGATTCAGGAGTACCTGAGTTCAAATCCGGCCTCAGACACTTGACACTAGCTGTGTAACCCTGGGCAAGTCACTTAACCCCCATTGCCCTGCAAAAAAACCCCCCAAAACAACAAAAAAATAACCCTACAGACTCTACCCAGCATCCTTCACTTTGAGGATGACAAAATTGTATGGGGAGGGGGCATAGAATGCTATAGATAGACATGGAATCTGGAGGAACTTTGAGCCCACTCATGCTTTTCCAAGGGATCTTAAAAAACCAAGGCACTTGGAATATACAGCTTACCCTTAAAACACAAATTTACAAGAACAATTATTTCATCTTTGAAATCTCAAGCCATCCACAAACAAATCAGTTGCAGAGTTGGCAGGGACATCAGAAGACATCTTGTCCAAACTCTACCAGAACAGTGTTCTCTACAACATACCTGATGAGTGATCATTTAGCTGGGAGATAGAAAACCCTAATATTTGGACTTGGTTTAGGGTATGCACTAGGAGCAAGGCAAAGGTAATGTCACATAAAGAGAAGAGAAAGGTGAGAGATCTCAGGGTCTGGAGATGATATAGGGGATACAAATGAAAAAGCAAGATAGTCCTACTTTCTAGGCACTCACATTCTATTTAGGGAAGACAATATAGTAGATAAAAAGACTCTAAATGACGAGACTCTGAGGGCCAAGTCCCGAAGGTCCATAGGGTGTGTTGGCAGGTTAGATGATGATACCTGGTGTGAGGGGGTAAGTGAGGTACTCTGGGTGGGGTATAGTATCAGGACAAATAGTAAGACCCAGTGAGTTAGAAGAATATTCATCAGAAATTGATGTTCCATTTCAGGGTTTTCCATGATGCCAATTGGAAGACATATGATGTGTATGTGTGTGTGTGTGTGTGTGTGTGTATGTATGTTTGTGTGAAGCCAAGGAATACCTATTGATGCAAGATGCAACTCCCAAGTAACAGCATGGAGGTGGGGGAGCCTCAAGAGTAGATGCTTCCATCCTTTTGCTTGGCCGGTACTTCTTGCGCAAGCAAACTTATTGTTTTTCATATTTCTTGCAAAAGGAAAAGAAAGGGATTGCATGACAAAGGTTAATATAACAATCTCCTCTTATTACAGTGATTTATGTATGCAGAGCATTAACGGCAGAATGTCATCTAGCACGCCTTTAATTTGCAGACATCTGGGACCACAGTGGTAGATGACAGAGGAGAGCTCTGGAGAAATAAAGAGCGAACACTGCCATTCACAGCTCATACACCACCGAGGAAGTCTAAATAGTTCTCAGGGGCAAGGCAATCCACTTTTAAACTCGGGGTCTGTTTTTATTAACATGATCTCTGCTAATGAAACACAAAGAGGAGGGGATGATCTTCAACTTTGGATTATTTGGATCTCGTGATATGGCAAATGACTGCCTAGGGTGCTTGAAACAACCGAAATATGAGTCCTTTGGCAATTTTCATTCAGAGACAACAATACTGCAATTTGCAGTGATTATGACTTCAGTGAGTCACTTGGTCTTATCTTGCCACGTAGGATATGATCATGTATTTTTAGGAGTGTCAAAGAATGTATTTTCTTTTGTGAATGTGTTCTAAACCCTCCGCGCGGGTGACGTTATGGATTATGAAAGGTTTTATTTTTAAATGGAATCGTTGCTGCCTTTGGCACTGCACCAGTTTGCAGAGAAGGGCCTGAAACCACCCAGGTATTCTCTAAGTTGCTGGAGAGTAAGACATAAGATGAACTCAAAGGTGGAAACAATATCCATGCTATGACTTCTTTAATGAGCACAATTGCCACATCTGAATAGGCATAGGGAAAGAGACTAGGATCTGTGATTTCATTGGCATAGGGAACTCTGTCATGAAAACCTCCCTCTCAACCAATGCAGGTCACCATCTTCTTTGTATGTTATTATAGAGTTGCCTAGGGAACTAGGAGGTTACATGATTTGCCCAGGTCACACAGTCAGGAGTTGTTAGAAGCAAGATCAAAACTCTGGTCATCCTAACTCTGAGGCCAGCTCTATCCTCTACACAATGCTGCTCCTTAATATCTAAATTGCCAATATGAGTAACTTTTGTAAATGTCAAAGTCTTCTTTTAATTCTTTTGAAAAATTTAAATTGTTACTGCTTTTGTGTTTTTACATAATAGTCATTCCTCTATTTCCCCACTGAACCAGCCTTTGAGAATAAATATGTAAATACATCCAATATAGACACCATGTCTGATAATGTATATTGTATTCTTTCCCAGTAGCTCACCACCTCTCTGCTGTAAGGTACAAGGTTATGTTTCATTATATCTCTTCTCTGGGACTGTGACTGGTTTTTCCAATTACTCTGAGTTCAATTTCCTTTTAGGGAGCTGTTTTCAATGTTACATTATTTCTGAAATCATGATGAATGTCTCTAGGAACATGAATAAATTGTAACTCAAAAATTACATCATCTTTTGAAGGCATGTGCCCAAACCACTTGGAATGGTCTCCTACATGTTTCCAGGCTATTCAGTAATATTGAGCTGCAAAGAGTTCATCCTGGGTCTATGTTCCACAGAGATAGTAATGTGAAATTTACATGTGACATATCAGTCATTTCTAGGTTGAGGCCGTTCTTGATTTTGCCTGGCTGAAATGATGTAGATAAAGGAAAAACCTATTAATGTGAATAAGAAAGACTAAATAACTATGGAGCCATTTTAGTAATATTTCTCCCTAGTTTGCATGCATATGCAGAAAAGGGTTAAAAGAAGAGTTTATGCCCTAGGTTTATGATTGTTCAAATAACACTGGAAATGTAAGACTTGAGGTATGTGTTTCATTACTTGTGGTGGGGCCTGGTTTCCTCTTTCCAGGCAGACTGGATGCCATCAACTCAAAGTCATCACGTCCTAGGATGAACTCATCATCTTGCCATCATTCCCTCCCACCAACTCCTCTTGCCAGTTCTCATTTCTATTAATTGGACCACCAGTCTTCCAGACCAAGAAACTTGGGGGTCTTTTTTCAGTTTCA
The DNA here is from genome assembly GCF_019393635.1 of Dromiciops gliroides. Lineage (NCBI taxonomy): Eukaryota > Metazoa > Chordata > Mammalia > Microbiotheria > Microbiotheriidae > Dromiciops > Dromiciops gliroides. The sequence goes on along the minus strand of NC_057862.1, from coordinate 415,495,390 downwards.
CTGAACTCTATGCAATACAGTTCTTTAACTATGTATATGAAGACACTTATGTGTGTAGAAGACTGGGCTAGGCAATAGGGGAGCTACAAAGGCTAGAGAAGACTGCCCTGTTTTCATTAGGTTAGGATAGAGCATTCCTCTCTCCTTCAACTGTTGTACTCCACTTCATCCTTTCAGGTCTAGCTCAAATGTTCCCATGTCTATAGGCCTTCTGTGGAGCGGCGAAGAGTGCTGGGATAGGAGTCAGCAGTTATCACTTCTGATCCAGGCTCTGCCACTTTCTACTTGTGTGAATGGGGGCAAGACATCATCTTTCTGGGCTTCAGTTTCTTATCTGTAAAATGAGATGGTTGGGCTCCTTGACCTCTATTGTCCCTCTGATCTCTAAATATGTGATTCTTACTTAGTGGAAGCAATCTTCCTTTCCAATGCTTCCATGGTGCTTTGTTCTGCAACTCTCAAACTAATGTATTCATCATGGTTGATAGTTATCTATGTTTATCTTATCCTACAAGATGGCAAGTTTTATGAGAAAAGCGTCTGTGTCCCATGTAAACTTTAAAAAAAAAATCAACTCCAGAAACTTATAGAGGGTTTTGTAAACAGTAGACACTTGATATATTTATTTAAAATGCTTTAAAAATAAATCTTATTGAGTTTTAATTTTAAATAGCCTAAATTTCCCCTTGAATAATACAATACAAAAATTTTATGTAATAAGAAAAAAGAAGGGAAAAATTTAATAAAAGCAAAAAAATTCATCAAAAAAATTTGACAATATATATATAATGTTTCTTACTCAGGGACCCTCCCTATCCTCCGCAAAGGAGTGATGGAAGGTGTCTATTCATACCTGTTCTTTAGGGCCAAGTTTGTTCTTTGTCATTTTGCAACATTTAAAAAATATATAATTTTAAATGAATATGCATTGATTTTTTCTCCCTTTCATATCTCCCCAATTTAAAGAAAAAAGACCAAATTTTAATAAAATTTAAAATAAGATTTTTTAAAAATTGAAGAAAAACAATTTTAAAGAAAAAAAATCAGACTCCTTGAAACAAATATTCATAGTAAAAAATTCCTACTTTGTTCCTGTCCCAAAATATGTCTTATTCTGAGTCTTTAATCCAACACTTTTCTGTCAGGAGATTGATAGCATAGTTTATCATGATTCCCCTAGAATCATGTTTGGCCATTGCCTTACTTAGAATTCTTAAGTCTTTCAAAGTTTGTTGTTTTTACTGTTTTTGTTATTGTAGTCATCATTTTACTTGTTCTACTTAATTCTGCATTGATTCATATAAGCCTTCCCAGTTTTCTTTGAGTCCATCGCTTTTGTCATTTCTTATGACAAAATAATGTTTGGTTACATTCATATATCATACTTTCCCCCAGCCATTCCCCATTTGATTGGGGCTCTTTTAGTTTCTAATGCTTTACTAATGCAAAAAGAGCTACTATAAATATTTTTGTACATATGGTACTTTTCCTTTTTCTTTGTTCTCTTTGGGGTATAGGCCTAGTAGGATTATCACTTGGTCAAAGGATATGCACAGTTTTGTGAATTTTGGAGCATCTTTCCAAATCATTTAACAAAATGACTAGACCAATCCACAACTCTACTGTGCCCGTCTTCCATCAGCCCCTACAACATATGTCATTTTCTGTTTTTGTCATCTTTGCAAATCTGATGGGTGTGAGGTGGAACATCAAAATTGCTTTAATTTGCATTTATATAACTATTAGTGTTTTGGAGCATTTTCCATATAGCTGTTGATAGCTTGAGTGTCTTCCTTTGAAATGTGCCTATTCACATCCTTTAAACATTTATCATTTGGTGAAGCACATTTCATCGTTTTGTGATTATTGGGTTTTCCATTTACATTGATGTAGTCTTTGGGCATATTGTTTTCTTGGCTCTAATTACTTCACTTTGCATTAGTTCATGTAAATCTTTTCATGCTTCTCTTTTCATCATGTTTGTCATTTTTTACAGCATAGTAATTCCCCACTACATTCATTTGCCACAATTTGTTTGCCTATTCTCCAATTGATGGGTGTTTACTTTGTTTCCAGTTCTTTACTACCATAAAATATTCATGTTGGCATAAATATTTTGGTATGCTGGGGACTTTCATTTGGTATATTGGCCAAGAAGGGGAATTTCTGTGTTAAAGGTTCTGGACATTTTAGCAACTTAAATTCAAATTGCTTTCCAAAATGATTATATCAATTTACAACTCTATCAACAATGCATTAGTGTACCTATCTTTCCATAGGTCCTCCAACATTGTCATCTTTGCCAATTTGTTGGGTATGAGGTGGAAACTAGGTTGTGGCTAATAGTTTGCAATTCTTCTTTTTATAACTCTGTTCACATATGATATCTAGGTGGTACACTGGTAGATCTGGAGTCAGGAAGACTTGAGTTCAAATTCAGCCTCTCACCTATGTGACACTGACTTAACCCTCTGTCTGTTGCAGTTTCTTCAACTGTTAAATTGAGAATAACAATAGTACCTATCTTCCATGGTTGTTGTGAAAATCAAATGAGATGCTATTTATAAAGTGATTAGCATAGTGTCTAGCACATAGTAGGTGCTCAATAAATGCTTATTTCCTTCTTTATCAGTTAAGGGATGACTTTTGATCTTATATATTCCTGTTAGTTGTTAAAAGTTTGATACTTTGGATACCAAACCCTTATTCTAGAAACCTGATATAATGATTCCACACCCCCCCCACCGCTTTTTACTGCTTTTCTTCTTATCCTATGTATATTAATTTTGTGCAGAAATTTTCAATTTCATATAATCAAAATGATCTATTTTGTCTTTTGTTATTGCCTCCATTACTTAATATATTTTTGTTGACTAGATGAATGATTTGAATGATTGCTCCTGGATTCTATAATATATTTTTGTTGTATTAGTACTTCTTGGTTTACTTGTTGTTTTGCATTTTAAATTTTTTTATGATAATTCCTAGATGTTTGCTTTTTTCTTAGTGTATTTCCTATTATCTCTGAAAGAAGCTTGGAAAAGACAGTCAGTCTCATGGTCTTTTGCTGTGCTGTTTTTCTGGGAAGACCACAAGTTTGGAATATTCTGCTTAATTTTGGGTGCTGCATTTTGGTAAGGACATTGACCACCTTGAATACATAAAGAGGTAGGGGGTTCACATGGATGAGAACACTGGAGACTATGCAATATGAAGTCTGCTTGAGGAGATTGGGAATGTTACAACTTTTTTTTTTTTAAGAAAAGGCTTAGAGGTCTATCTTCAAGTATTTTGAAGAGCTGCTATAGAGAAGATGGATTTGACTTCTTTTCCTTGGCCCCATAGGGCACCAGTAGGAACAATGGATCAAAGTTACAGAGTGATATAAGAGATACTTAGAGTTGTCTCAAAGTGGAATGGATGATCTTGGGAGTTGGAAAGTTTCCTTAAAATGACAGTCTTTAGCGGGGCAGCTAGGTGGTGCAGTGGATAAAGCACTGGCTCTGGATTCAGGAGGACCTGAGTTCAAATCCGGCCTCAGACACTTGACACTTACTAGCTGTGTGACCCTGGGCAAGTCACTTAACCCCCATTGCCCCACAAACAACAACAACAACAACAACAACAAAAACAAAAACAAAATGACAGTCTTTAAGCAGAGCATAGATGACTACATTTCATGAATGTTGTAGAGTATATTCCAATTGAAGTTTGGGTTAGATGAGATGATCTTTTAGGACCCTTCTAATTATGAGATTCTGGAATTCTTTGATTACTTTATGCCTCATATCCGGTCAGCCTGTAAGTGCTTTCTTTGAAAAGTTTCTAACAGCTATCCACCAAGAGATCTCCTATGTTAAGATCATTCATAATTCCTTGATTGATGTAAGCCCATGGCTAACTTTGTTCCATTACCCCTTGACTATTAAGGAATCATGAGATAATGAAGAAAGATGGACCTGGAATCAGGAACATCTACGTTCAAATCCCATCTTTGACATCACCAAACTGTGTGACCACTGGAAAGTTACGATTTGTCTGAGCCCAGTTTCCTCATCTGTAAGGCAGGGTTGATAACACCTGGTGTTTCTACTTCACAGAGTTGTTGAGAGGGTCTAATGATCTAATTTAGGTGAAGCACTTTGCAAACATAAAAAATGCACGTAAAAGTTATTATTATTATTGTTAATATCACTCAAGTCCTAAAACAAGCACAATCCTCACCAGAAGGATTTGCCCCTGTGAGATAGATGATGTACTCTGCAATGTCCAATCGGATTCCCTATTGATAAAGGGTTCTTAAACCAGAGTCTATGAATTTTGCTAACTATATTTCAATATAATTGGTTTCCCTTGTAATCTTTTTTATTTCTTTCCTTTAACACCATCATTTGAAAAAGGATTTATAGGCTTCACCACATAGTCAAAGCAGTCTACAACACAAAAAAGGAGAAGAACCCCTGTTATAGGTGATAGGGTTCCGAAGATGCTACCATTTGTATGAAAAACCAATAGGCATGTGCATCATATATATATATATATATATATATACACATACATAAACACATATGTATATACGTGTGTATACAAAATATATACATGTGTCAGTCTGTAAGTATTTATTAAGTACCTACTATGTTCCAGCCACTGTGATAAAGACTGGGTATATGAAGAGAGGCCAAAGGCAGACCCTGCCCTCAAAGAGCTCACAGTTTAATGGGGCCTGGGGAGGGGGGAACAACATACAGATAACTATGTACAAACAAGCTAAATATAGGATACACAGGAAATAATCAACACAAACAGGGAAGTCTAGAACAAGGGCTAAGATTTCACACCCATAGAAGTATCAAAATGCCATCCATAGGCATCTATAGAACAAGAACTGGGTATGCCCAGGTATGCCAGCACACTAAGGAATGATCATTACTATTGACCCTCCCCCTTCTTCTCAGGGAAAAGGCCAATGGCTGTCTTCCCCTGATAGTGTGTTGATGTACTCAGTTCATGTTCTACATGTGCTTATAATACCATCATTTCCTCTCATTTTCGTGGCTACCATCATAATCCTGGCCTCTGAAGTTAGTATCTCTTCCACTATTCTCTGCCTCTACAATCCATCTTACAGAGCATTGGCAGGCTACTTTTTCTACTCTCCTCCTTGATATCACACAATAGCTCCCTCTTGCCTGCTACAGAAAGTCCAGACTCCTTTGCCTGGCTTTCAAGGCTCTTAATCATCTGACTCCATCCTACCTATCCAATCTCATTACCCCATGTCATGCATACTCAAGCCTCACTCCCTTCAGTAAGCTCTCTTCACCAACCCCACCCCACTTCCCCCTCACCCCCTACCAGTCCCAGCTTCCTGCCTTTCATGCTATTCCTTCTGCCTGGAATTGCAGCCCTCTTGCCCTTCAGTTATCTAAATATTTGTTGTCCCTCAATGCAGTTTTCCCTGTTTGATTTCATGATTTGTAGTTAGGATATAGATTTGAATCCTGACTTTGCTACCTACTATCTATCCATGGAACCTTTTGGGGGAAAAGCACTTAACATTTCTAGGCCTCAGTTTCCTTATCTGTAAAATGAGGGGTTTGTACTAGATAACTTCTAAGGTTAACCACTAAGGTTCTATTCCTACCACCTCTAAATATTATGTATGGTACTGTGTGTATAGTCTATCACACTTTATAAATATTTTTCACATGAAAATTTTTAGGTAAACAAGACATTTTTAAACTGTGAAGGATTTACTTTCTTTTAACAAAAAAATTGAAAATTTTGTTTTGATAGAACAGGTGCTTCCCAATAAACATCCAAACAAATCCCCCTATAAAATATGTTTTCAGAAAACAGTTTAACAATTGTTAACAGAAGGGAGTAATGCCTTCCTTAACTTTTGCAGTCAGGTACTAATATTGACCACTGTATTTTACAAGAGTAGTAAAACTGTCTATGTTGCTTGTCTATGTTGACTTTATTTATATGGTCGTAGTCATGGTGTACATTGTTCTTTGGGCTCTTTCTTCACTGTGTGTCATTCCATTTGTCCATGTTTTTCTGAGCTTTTTATATTATTATTCTTTTAAACATAATATTACATCGCATTCTTATTTGATGATTTGGTCAGTTGTTCACCAATCACTGGACACATATTTTGTTTGTTTTTAGCTTTCCTTATCACAAATAATGTTACTATAAACATTTTTGAAAATGTGGGTATTATTCTCCATAACCTCCTTGGGGTTGTAATAGTGGAATTTTTGGGTTAAAGGGTATGAAACATTTAGTAACTTCTCTTGCATGATTCTAAATTGTTTACCACATTATTTAGACCAATCCACAGATCCCTTCGTCGGTGAATGTATCCATCTTTCCATATTCCTCCATCTTTTTTCTTATGTTTTCCCCCCATGTTTGATAGATTGCTATGTATCAAGTGATCCTTCAGAGACTTAAAAATATTTTTATGTCTGATTGATAATTATATTGAATATTTTTATTTGACTATTGATAGTTTATATTTCTTCTTTCAACAAACTTAAATTTCTTTGGCTACATTTCTACCTGTGTGCCACATATTTTAACACTTACTTGGTCCTTTGTCTTAGTTTTTTGTCACCCTAAAGAGACTATAAGCTCAATGAGGGTAAGACCATGTCACTTACAGCCACATCTAACTCTATCTACATCATTATATCAACAACTACTATACCCTACCTTTCCAATCTTGAAATTCTGAAGTATAACTGATGTATGTATAAGTAGGTGGTGAATTTTACCTACCCTCTTTACTCTTGCTGTCATAGTCAAGGAGAAAAGGAAAGTGCTTTGTGTGGTGGAGGAGGGGTTGCCAAGATTCCCTATTGTAACCTTGATTTTCTCTGAGTTCCTACCTTGCTTTGAAAACTCTGAATACCAGCTATAGGACAAGTCTCTTTAAATAAGACCTAACAATTGACAGTGAAAAAAACAAATGAAAGAAAAAGGGCCAATGCCCAGACTATGGCAGATACCTTTTTGTTGCTCTATCAGAGTATGTATCTTGAAAAGGTACCATAGATGGATAATAAGCAAGGGCCAAAATTCAATATGAGGAAGAGACCAGACTGAGTAATACTTGTGAAAAATGAGCAGTACTTTTAACTACCCCCGGTTATACGCTGACACAAAAACCTGTCTTTTAGACACAATCATTCTCTTGATACTATAAGGCTCTGACTCATAGAATGCCACAATCTCTGAAGAATCTAAGTTGTGAATGACCAAATGGTCTATGGAGAAACATGGTGGCTGCAAATAGGCTATAGATTATCATTAATGATAACTTGCATGCAAAAAAATGGCATAAGAGATATCATCTAGGAAATGGATGATTGGAAAAGGAATTAGGCTGGTCATGAAGCAAGAGTAAAAGAAGATGGACAGCCTAAGTGTTCAGCTGGTAATCACGAAATGCAAAAAAGTCCTAGAGGAAGGCTCAAATATGTTAGACAGACAATCTAAAGAGGATTTATGGGGGAGCACACACTCAAATCATACAGAGGGAGCAGATATGGCTGGGATGCAAACTGTACCATTGGAGAAGATAGCCACATCAGTGAGATCACAAAAACAAGTGAAGTACTGAATTTGCAGTATCATACTAGATACAATAAACTGAAGGTATTTGGCTAAATACTTTTGAAGGTCGCTTCCAGTTTCAATATTCTATTTTCCCCCCCTAAAAACAGTTGAAAGAAACTTAGGATTTTTAAGTTCTTCAAGTTATATTTCTGCTACAGTCTTTCCTGGCCAGAATTCTACCTCATATGATGGCATGAAGTGTCCTAGTATAGGTGGTAAGCCTAGATAACTTCTCTGACAGTAATCCTTATAGCAAAGGGGATGTACCCTCCCCAACCTAGTATTCACCGCTCACCAAATGTATTAGTTTGCCTTAATAGTTCATTATGGCTTGGTCTTTCTTGGAGTTATAGAAAGCTTTTCTGAATTTCTTCGTGTATTTTAGCCTATATCCCCTCTCAGATGAGTTCCTTCCATTCATACTCAGCTATCTAAAGTAGAACTTCTGAAATGTATCTTTTGGGCTTTAAGGAATCCCCATTAGTTCTACCATATTGGGATTTAGTGCACAAGTCCATTACAACTCAAAGCAGGGGTAAATATTTCTAATGGCTTGTTTTTTCATTTTATTACTGACAGCATGTCTATGAGGTCCATGTGCTACACTCAGAATGAAGGTAGTTATCAGAAACATAATTTGGTATTTGTAATTGAAAGTGTAAATTAGAGAATAGAAAAAAGGGGCACTCATTGCTCCTTGGCTTGAAGTGAAATCATTGTTTGGGGACATCTCCTTTATGTGTAGTTAATCCCCCAGTTGGCCAGTGTAACTTACCATATGATAGGTGATTTGTAAATCTAAGGCTGTATTCATCAACTAAGCATTAGTTTGCTTCTGTGAAAAACTCATATTTTTACATAAATTTTGTTTCACTGCATTAAATTGCTGTCCTACAGTGCTGTGTTATGGCCATTGAATTTTCGAAATCTGGGGAGATATTTTAATGTGAATCAAAGGAACTCAATCAGTTGGTTAAGTTCCCTGAATAATTGATAGCATGAAACAATTAGAATGGAATTTTATTACTAGTTTGGAAGATCTAGAAAAGAGAATTTTGCACCCAGCATTTTGGAATTCTGGGTCCTGCACTAATTGACTTATCACATTCTTGAGATCAATAACAAAGGTTGCCTTTAGTGACCCTCCAGCATATGATATGAGAGTTGGAAGGAATCTGAGAGAGCATCATTTCACTGATACAGTTGCCTTGAATATACTCAGATAGATCTGTGCTATCTCATCAATATGGGCAGTCGCTCCAACAATCATGATTGCAGCCCATCCATGCCTGCCCATGTGTGTGATTCTTTTCCAAGTTCTCCCATAAGTCTGGCAAAGGTGTGTGTGTGTGTGTGTGTTGGTGTGTGATGGGGCTTCCCAATGTGCTGGGATCCTTCCTCACTTTCTCTTGACATCAGTGATTACCAGCACTACACATGGGCTGTCCTCTGGTTATTCTTCATTCTTCCCACATGAACTATGCATCTTCACTTTTTTCCCCACATCAAAATAGCATCTACAATGATATTTTTTCTTTACTTTGTCTTTATAATTTTCTTGTATCTAATTGTCATTGCTGAAAAACGAAAAGTAAAAAACGGCTCACAAGAGGCTTAAATTCCTTTCCAAGAGTCCTACAGATACAAAATTTGTGGCAATATTAGTGCTAGAACCCAAATCTTCTAATTCCTAATTCAGTGTAAGAGAAGCAGTGTGGTGAGGTGGAAAACACTGTGGTGTTTGAAGTCAGAAGATCTGGGTTTGAATCCTGATTTTGTTACTCAACTAGCTAAGTCTCCAGGACTTAGTATTCTTTTTCAAAAAGCAATCTTAAGGGGGCAGCTAGGTGGCGCAGTGGATAAAGCACTGCCCTGTATTCAGGAGGACCTGAGTTTGAATCTGGCCTCAGACACTTGACACTTACTAGCTGTGTGACCCTGGGCAAGTCACTTAACCCCCATTGCCCTGCCCTCCCCCCCCCAAAAGCAGCAATCTGAGTTAAGTGACTTGCCCAGGGTCACAAAGTTAGTATCTGAGGCTGGTTTGAACCCAGTTCCTCCTGATTCCAGGGTTGGCTCTCTATTCACTGTGCCACCCACCTGCCCTGGGACTTAGTATTCTTATGTGTAAAATATGGGACTTGAATTAATTTCCTCTAAGACTCTTTCCACTTCTAAATTTGTGATCATTTCCCCACTGTTTGTGGCATAATTTGCAAACAAAATACTTGGAAGCAACTACATTGCTACCTCCTCTATGATAACATCCTAGTCCAGTACTCTTGCCCCTACAAATTATTTTTAATTGACACAGCACATTTACTGCTATTTAAAGCTATTTTTAAAAGGGATCCATGGGTAAGCAATGGAAGAATGAATTTCTTTCCAATATGTCTTCTATTGAATGGGGCACCTGGTGCCCTATAAAAAAGATCCTCCCTAAAGCCAATATGGTCCCTGAGTCTATAAAATCAGTTTAGGCCTTCTGCATATAGACTTTCTCTGTCCAAAGTAACTTTGCTGACAGACTTTTTAAGGCTGATGGTGGAATAAGGGAGAAGAAGAATGGCTCTTATTAGAAAATCCTCAGTTAATTTGCTTCTAAGGTTGACCAGATTCCGATTCCACTCCCTCCTCCCCCAACCCCTGAAGCTGCTAAGACTAAGAACGAGCCTTTTAAGTTTCTGGCACACCTACTGTGCAGTGTTTAAAAAATAAATATAGCAGAAACCATAAAAGACACATACATTTGGTAAAGGTCCATTGTTTTTTTTTTTAACTTATCCAGCTATATGGATATAGGAGTATCCCTTTGTTGCATCTCACTGTGGGGGCCAACCTTCATTCAACAAAGCTTGATTTAATAGCCTTCACTCCCTGGGTATTAGAGTTGGCCCCTGTTGGGGCACATTTAGCTTAACTCTGCCTGGTTTGGAGACAGGGTACACATTTGTGACAAAGGCATAGACCAAATGGGATTGCTTAGCTGTTTTATTCCCATGGTCTCTCAAGAGCAGAAACACCTGTGATAACTGAGGACTGACCCTTCCCTGAGAACACGCAGGCTATTGTTCAATAGCCCTCGACATTTCCCATTTCATACCTGGAATGGTTTCTGGATGTTCTGTAATGGGAGCAAGAAAAAATAAGAAACAAAACCCTGAGACGGAGAGGAATTTTGGTTGGCAGATGGAACCAGGGCCCTCTGATGTCTTTTCCTTTCCTCTTCCTCTGTGTTTTGAAGTAGCCTTTTGGAGGTGCCTCGGGGACTCCTCGTTAGCCACAGAAGTATCTACATGGCTCCCCTTGCTCCCTTCACCATAATTCAGTAAGGGGCTTTGCCCATCCTCCTGGCACTGTGACTTTTAAGCAAAATTGGTGTCTGTGAGGAGATAAATTAGTCTAATTTGAAAAGTGGACAAATCCATGTAGTGGTGTTTGATGAGGGTGGCTGGGAATGACATTACATTCATAACCAAAAAGGAAGATCAAACAGAATATTCACAGAAATCCCCCCCCCACACACACACACCTTCTTTTAAACTAGCAAAGCACTAGCCCTCCTTAGCCTAAGATAGTGTTAGTTTCAGGGCTGGCTTCTCTTAGTAATTAATAGCATTTAAGTTCCAGAGTCGTCAGTTTTGATTAGCCAAACATTAAATTAATTCAATCTGTGAACACTTACTCTTTAAGAACTATTGAGGGGAGAAGGCATTTGGATGGACAGAGGGACGTGTCTTCATTGGATTGCTAGCCACCTCCAAGTAGTTACAGTCAGATCAATACAGCTCCTGGAGCTATAATAAAATGGCTTCGGCAGGCTCATCTGTGGCTGAGAACACAGTATACACATTGATTTCCTGGCCTGATATAACCCATTTACCTATTCAGCTAGTCCGTTAAGGAAGGTGTGAGGCTACGAAGGCCCAAGGGAGCAATGATGTCTGTAAGTAGGTTAGCAAATGCTTGGGAAATGTCTTAATCTGCCTCACAGTTACTGCTTCAAGAAGATACATTTCTTTGTAAAGCAAATGGCTCTATAAACTCCCCCTGCATTTTGGGAGTGGGTTTAAGTGGTGAAGCATTGGAAGCTTTGGGGGCCACCCTTTCACTCAAAGTCTTCTCATTGTTTAGAACCTTTAGATTGAACCATAGCCCTGACACTGTTTTTAGAAATAAGTAGTAACAATAGTTCAGAAATACGCCCAGCCCAACTCATCATTGGGTATTTTAGCTTAGGTTGGTTGGAAAATCTTCTTAAAGACTGGAGTGTGGGGGGTTGACAATCCATGGTGAGTTGTTTTTTATTCTGGCAGCATACTTTTGAAAATTCCTCAGGGGGAAAAGTGAAACATAGTATAAGTGTGACTATCAAGCAATGAAAAGGATTTTTAAAAATGGATATGCCCTAATTTGCTAATCCAAATGAAAGTCGTCTCCTTGGAAAGCTGTTTCCTTATCATTGCCTAGAATATTTTGGAAACATTCTCTGAGGATTGATTTCAAAACTTTTGGCATGGTGTTTTGAATATGCTTGGTAGTGGTAAGACTTAGGATCATAGATATAGAGCAGGAAGGGACTTCAGAGTCCATCTATTTGAACCTCTAATTTTCTCAATAAAGAAACTGAGGCCCAGGGAAGCTAGGAAATTGATTTGCTTGCCTAAGGTCTCATGGGTATTAAACATCATAGATCAGATTTGAACCCAGGTCCTCTGATCCCAGTCAGTACTCATTCCATTGAAGGGTAGTTTGATTTTGAGTAATCAGTTGGAGCCAAATCTCAAGTATAAAGTGAAAAAATGAACCGAGTATCTTCATTCATGATTTTGAGACACACCTTCTCAGGATGCTTTTTTTTTTTCTGAGTCATTCTAGACACTATGTTTCATCACCACTTTCTATTTTCCTCAAAACACTTTATTTCATCCAGCTTCCCTGGAAATATCAGAACAAATGTCAAATCTTTGCTGTCCCTGTTCATCATTCTAAATGCACAGTAGCAGTCTTTGTGAAAACTTTGCTCGTGCTTAAGTTTCCTTTCAGTACGTTTCTTTCTCTAAATTTAACACTTCAGCCATCTTTAAAAAAATACATTAAATCGTCACTCTGAAGGAACCAAATCTCTGACCTTTTCAATATTTTCATCTGTCCAGTGGGCGACTGGATGCCTGTTTTGTACAGTATCATGCTTTCAACCCCTGTGCCAGTCACAAATACTTGTTCTTGACATTACTTCATCTTTGTATATGTGAATATGTGCATGCATGTATGTGTGAGTGTACGCGGGAGCTTGCGTGTGAGTGCATGAGAGTGGCTGTGTTGGTCAAGAGGGCCCCAGGGTGGACCTGTGAATTCACTGGTGAGGGGAATTTCTAATGTGGAAACTCCTGCTACAAATGCAAATGCAGTTTCAAATCTAAGAGAGTTGCCCAGTGATCATGGAACCAAAATATGTTGTAGGGAGGATTTGAACTCAGGTTTTCCTCATTCTAAGGAAATTATGTTCTATCTCCCTTTCTATTATTCATCCCTATAAGCCTTTTATTTTAATTTTAAATAAAGCACATGCTATATTTGGAGGTATGTTTAATCTCACATAGAAAAATATATTCTATCTTTGATCTAAATAGTAGCCACTAGTTTTTTATAGGTTTTATTGATATCTTTAATTTTTACATTATAATTACTTCCCAATATACCTCTCCCAACCACTGAATCTCCCCTTGTAGTGAATAAAAATAGTGAAGCAAAAGCAACTTACACCATGACTGTCTGAGAGGATATGTGCCATTCGATCCACAGTCACCACCAATTTGTTTTCCAAAGCCAAATTTCATCATTTGATAAGTTTAGCTGCCTTTCGGCATTATTTTTTGTTTATGTTATTGTCAGCATTGTTTAGAGAATTCTTTTGGTTTTACTTATTTCACTCTGAGTAAGTTCATACAGGTCTTCTCCTGGTTCTCTTAACACTTCCTATTGGTTGTTACCTACAGCCCAGTAATTGTCTATTACATTCACATACCATAACCAACTCCCAGCTGAAGGATATTCATTTATAGGAAACTTATTTATAGGCTTTGCTGTAACATTAAGTCCTGCTATGAAATCTTGGCATAGATGGCACCCTTCTTTCTACCTTAGACCTCCTCAGGGTATATGCCCAGTAGTCGTATCAGGATCAAAAGGTATAAACATGGGGCAGCTAGGTGTGCAGTGGATAAAGCACTGGCTTTGGATTCAGGAGGACCTGAGTTCAAATCCAGCCTCAGACACTTGACACTTAACTAGCTGTGTGACCCTGTGCAAGTCACTTAACCCTCATTGTCCTACGAAAAAACAAACAAAAAAAGGTATGGACAATAGAGTGAGAGTAACTCTCATTTTGATGCTAACGCAGAATAGCATGCACATCTGTCGATCACAGCTGTTAGCGTGAGAGGGACTGGTTTTGGAAGTCTTATGGCTTGAAGTCCATGCATGTGGCAGCATGTCCTTGCTATGATCAGGTCTCTGTTTCAACATGCTACATACACAAATGTGCAAAGGCTTCCAGTGTTGCATCTACACATATTCTCTGAATTATTTTACTCCTGGGTCATGATAGAGTGTCCAAGGTTGAATACTTCTGGTTATCACTGTTGAGGGCTTTGGGGAGAATTCTCAGTAGGCCTCACACCTTAACCTGGTGTAGCTTTCTCATTCCATTTTTACACCTGCTCCAATTTTGTCCTAATGTTGTGGGGAAATGTGTGAAAATGCATATAGACTACATCTCAGCCTTATACCAATTGCTTTGTTAATAATCTTTAATTATTGTCATCTATTAGTGCCTATGATGTCCTCATATGTAGGCATGAATGCTGTATGTTATATCTAAACTATGTTTATTATACTACATATAGTAAACATTGTTTCAATATGCATAGTACATGATTCATATTCATCATTACTTCATTAAACAGCTACTATGGGTAGGATACTCATAGTATCTATTTTAACATATAGAAAAAAAATGTCATTGTGATTGCATAATTGAGTTCCAAGTGTAGCAATGGACCATATGGGCTTTAACATTTATTAATATCTTTTGTTTTTACTTTAACTTCATTACCAAATATAGTCCTACCACCTACACTACCTAGAGAGCCATCCCCTGTTACAAAGAATAAAAAAAGAAAGCATAAAAACCCCCCAGTTCCTACAGACTAACTAATATGTCCATGTAATGCAGTGTTCTGTACCCAGAGTCCACAACCTATACAAATAAGAAAGCAAGTTGCATTTATTTTATCATCTCTTCATTACGAAACTGTCTTTCGAAAAAAAAAGCATAGTTAGGGGCAGCTAGGTGGCACAGTGGATAGAGTACCGGCCCTGGAGTCAGGAGTACCTGAGTTCAAATGTGGCCTCAGACCCTTGACACTTACTAGCTGTGTGACCCTGGGCAAGTCACTTAACCCCAATTGCCTCACCACCCCCCCCCCAAAAAAAATGTGGTTCCAAAATCTAAGGGAAAATGTGACCGGAACTGCTAACTATTGACTTTTTTCATCCATCAAAGAGCAGCTCAGTGTTGATCCAGCTCTCCTGGACTAGATGTGAATTGGTCCTCTCTGACCAAAATGGTAGAAAGAGAATCACCCCTTCCCCAACTCCTGCCTTGCCTCCACCATTATCTGCATTCCTTCTGTGGGTTGCATTTTTAGGAACTAATCTACTATTTAAAATGAGTTTGCCAACATGGTCCATGGAACTTAAAGGAAAATGAGAAGTTAAAGAATTGTCTCAAAATAAATTACAGTGTTTGTGAAATCTCTCTGTTATGTGACAAAGCTCCCTTGCTTACTCATTCTGCCGGTGTGCCCCCCCTCCCTGTAGCATCCCCAGCCTTGTTCCTCTGTGGCATGTCTCATTTTCTTGCTCATTCCATAGGCCAGGGAGTCCCACTGAGCAGGTGGGGAACTCAAGCCACTCATGAGGAAAGAGATATTGAAAAAGACAGAGTGGTAAAGCTGCTGATAGGTGGTTATTAGATGCAGATAAACTGTAATCTTAAGTCATCTTATGAGCATACTAATTACAAAATGACATTACCTACACAGAGTGCCTTTGCTTCGTTAACATATTAAGCAAGGTCCTTTATTAACACTGCAAGGAAGGACCTCCTTTCATTAGATGGTTATGCAAAACTGTAATTATACTTGCCTGGAAAGCCTGGTGAAGTTGTGAAAGGTTAGTTAAGTTGTTAGGGACTTGGTGGTTGTTATTTTTCCCCCTCTGTCTTCTTCCTTTCACATTCTATGTGGGAGGTGACACATATTAAAGGAAAATATTTGTTTCCATCCTAGACTCGAATTTCCACCTTCCCTTTTTCATCAATAGAATAACAGTATTACTCTTGATAGAGAAGAATTAAAATTCAAAGCTACCTGTGGTGAAGAGCTTTCCTGACATAAACAGAATATACTGGGAAGAATGGATTTATCACTATAGGTAGATGAGGCATTTTAAAAAATCATCTTTTTAACTTTAATTTTTAAATCTACCTTCTTTTTGAACCAGTAGCTTCTGTAAATGATCTAGAGCTCCTGTTAATTAAGGACCAATTATTCCAAGGGGGATTGACGAGTTATTTTATCTGGTGTTTATTTTTGCATATGTACCTTAATGTGGCTGGATATAACTGGATGGCAATTTCTCTGAATAGGAAGAACATATGCATATATACATATACACATACACACACATATATGTATATATGAAAATGTCTACATGTGGCAATCATTCTACATTTAAATAATTTCTTGTATGCCAATAGAGTCAGTGTGGCATAATGGGTAGAGCTCCAGGCTTGGTGTCGGGAAGATTTAGGTTCATCTTACTTCTGGTATTCACTATCTGTGTGATGTTGGGCAAGTCACCTGACCTCTTTGTGCGTCAGACAGCTCACTAGAATTTATCTAAGTCACAGATGGGCCAGAGATCTGCCTCTGGTGTGTTCCCTTCTGTGACCTATTTATGCTTTAGGTCCCTATAGTTAGAGATAGTTGAGACTTTTCTTAAAGACTTTTGATTTTTTTCCCCCACAGAAGTTGCTAAAGTACTAGAAAAAAATCTGTTTCCCATGGCAATTGAATACATTTCATTCCTCTTCTTCCTGTTCTATCTGAAACATCTCGTGCAAACTTTTCCTGGGTCATCATGAACTTCTGCTGGTAGCAGGTGATTAGATTCACTGCTAGAAATGGATTCTTTTCTTCCTTTTCTTCAATCCATTCATTCGACAAAATTGCATAAGTCATTCACCATGAGCTAGACACAGTGCTAGGTACTGGAGATACAAAGATGAAAACAAAACTATCTGTACCCTCTAGTACCTTACGTTCTTGGAGGGAGAAGGAGGGGAGAGGGAGAGCGGAGAAGGGAGTGATAGTGGTCAATGCAAACAGAGATAAATAAAGACAAAATACATATAGAGTGATATCCTGGTGGGAAGGTTCATGGTGAATCACAGAGCTTATTCATTGCTAAGTATTTACATTGTTCTACTGGGTTCTAGGTGTTACAATTAAGACAAAGAATCTTAGACTTAGAAGGGGCTTCAGGAGACCATTTGTTACAGTTCCTTTGCCTAATGACAGATAATAGTATTCTATTTTATAGCATTTTATGAGGCAACAGGAGGCTAGGTGACTTGAGATCACTTGGGATTTACAGCTGGAAGGGACTAGGTCACTTATTCTGGATGGTCAAACCCACCCATCCTTTCTCCCAGTTTCACAGTTTCTGTTGAAGATGTCATCGTTCTTCTAGTGACCCTGCTCTGCAACCTTTGAATCATCCTTGATTGGTTACCAAGTCTTGTAGAGTCTACCTTCACATATCTCACATCCATCCCTTCTCTGTACTCACACAGCTTCTATATACTATTTAAGACCCTTATCACCCATTGCCTCATATTTCAGATGAAGCAGAGGCCCATCAAGGTCAGGTGACTTGTCTTAGGTCACATAGGCAGGAAGGAATTGAGCTAGGTTTAAGACCCAGATCCTCTGACTTCAAAATTCAGCGCTCTTTCCAGTATGCCATCTGCTGCCTTGCTTCCCTGAGGTCATCTGACTAATAAAAGCAGGAGTGGATGAGTGAAGGACTAGAAGCCAAATAACCTTTATCTTGGTATTTCTCTTCTTATATTCTATCCTATTTCCCAGGTAATACCTGTATTCTATGATTATATATTCCAAAGGTATAGGCCAGATACATGTCACATGTGCTGGTAGCATGGAGACTCGATGACCATTGTTCCAAGACCATCCCTAGCTGTGTTCTGGATGCCCATGGTAATGATAAAGAATCACACGTGCTGGGAACCTGGGGGCTAGAAGAGAAAGAGGAGCCTCTGCTTCACTTTTCATGGGGAAATGAAATGATACACCTGCTTCTTTTTTTCCCTCCAGGCAGTTCATATTGGACTATTATAATACAGAACATAATGTAGTCCATGGCTAGCAGATGATTGATGGGCGGACGTAAAGCACACCATTGAAAGGCTCCGTGTGTGGACATTAAGAGGGATGACTAAGGCTCTGCTTTTAGCGAGCAGTGTGGATCAGGAATCACTGCAACACCAGCAGAAATGGCGATGGACATGGGAGTGAGATGTAAATAATTGACAGAATGTTATGGGCTGAACAGAAATGTCAGGGTATTAAAGTGGGTGTCTGAGAAAACAGAAAGTTGCACTCTGATATGATGAATAAGCCACCGCGAGTCACAGCAGAATGTGTGACAAGTGTGCATGAGCAAAGGCAAATGGGAACAGAGTTTCTAGCAGGCAGGCAATGATGGAGGCAGGATCCTAAAGGGGCCAGATCTTATCAAGGGGCTTCTTCCTCTGCCAATGTGTGTGTATTATCTGAGAAAGGGCAGGAATCCTGGGAGTCTGCACTGACCATAATAAACTCAGTAAGAGACAACATTGTGATGTGTCTGGCAAAAAAAAAAAAAAAAAAAAAGGTAATTTGTTCTTAAGCTGAATTAAGTCAGAGAGACAGAGTAACCAGGACCTGAGATGTGAGACTAACGCTGCTCTTTGGACTATATAAAATCACACCTGGAATATTGTGTTCAATTCGGCATACCACATTTTAAGAAGCACAATAGAAAGCTGGAGTATAACCAGAAGAGGGGGACCGGGATAGAGAGAGAACTGGTAACCAATTCATGGAGTATGATAGAAGAAACTGGAACTATTTATCCCAGAGAAAAGAATGATGGGGGAAAGAAATGACATGGAACAATTATCCATAATTATAAGATCTGAGGCTATTGGAAGTAGCCTCAGAGGTCTGGTCCAGACCCCTTATTTAAAGATGAAGAAACTGAGGACCAGGGATGTTAAAAGACTTGCTTGGGGTGGTATGGGTAGAAAGCAAAAGAGACAGTATTTGAACCCAGGTCCCCGGGCTTCAGACTCAGTAGTCTTTCCCTGGTATCAAACTAGTAGTCTTCAGATATGTAAAATCAATCCCTTTTGTAAGAGGGATTGATTATTTTGATTCTCCTTAGCCCCAGAGGGCTCAAGTAGGAAGAAGGGGTTGAAATTACAGGGAGACATTCCTCCTCAATATAGCAAAGGACTTTCTTTTTTTGTTTGTTTGTTTTTTGGTGAAGCAATTGGGGTTAAGTGACTTGCCCAGGGTCACACAGGTAGTGAGTGTTAAGTGTCTGAGGCCGGATTTGAACTCAGGTCCTCGTGAATCCAGGGCCGGTGCTCTATCCACTGCGCCACCTAGCTGTCCCAACAAACGACTTTCTAACAATTAAAGCTGCTCAACAGTTCTCATTAAATAGTCAGCTGTCCTCACTGAATAGGTCCAAGTACCTGTTTGGGGACAATGGTTTCTGTAAGCATGGGAAGGTGGGCCAAATGACCTCTATGCCTAATGATCTTCCAGATTCTATGCTTAGTCTAAAGGAGAACCTTTGTGTCAATGCAGGGATACCATTGTGAGATGGAAAGGGGGCCCTGTTGTTCTTTCTCCAGCATTACTAAAGAACAGCAGGGGGCGTAGAATGGAGTGTGTCGTCTACCAGCATTGTAACTCAGCCTCCCTCTCACTTAATCAAAGATGTAAAAGCAGAATTAAGATTGGGATGGTACATGATGGGGTGATATCCAGTGTACTGGGAAGCAGTGAGCTATGCAATGACAGGGAGAGAAGCTGAAAGAGAATACATAAGTGATAAAGAGCTGGTGCAAGTGAAGAAATTAATTTAGACTAGAGTCTGGGAGTGATCGTGAAGGCTGTCATATAGATCACTAGATGGGGAATTGAGTGTTCCAGGAAAATTAATTTTCTGGAGAACCAGAATTATGGCAATGCTGTGAAATTCAATAAAGGTGCCTTGAAGTAGATCTTACTAAAAAAAATTAAAATTAAAAATTATGCAGCCAATAAACAATACTACCTTCCCATTCCCCAAATTAAGTAACTAGCTAGGCTAAATGAAGAAGGATGTCAAGAATGTGGTGTCCAAATATGATCCCCAAGCACAGGAGATGAGTAATGCCCATGGTGAAGATGATAGATATTTGGGAAGGAATTAAGTATCTCAAACAATTCATCAGGGCATAGAGAACTGTTGTCCTATAGAGTTTATGGCCTTCAAGTTAACAAACATTTATGAAATACTAACTATGTGCCAAGCACTGTGCCTTGACTTTACTGATGATGGGAGGAGTATTTAGACACTTTCCTTTGTGTTTTGAAGAATCTAGGATTTGAATGAAGGGGAGGAATCCTCTACCCAACATAACTCATAAGCCTGCCACCCCTTTCTGCTTTCTGTGTTTTTTTTTCTGGATCTGTCCAGAAATCTTTCATTGAGGACTGACCACTTGCTTTTGAAGCCTTCTTTGGATGTCTTGTGGCTCCTGGTATAGACTGTGGGATATCCATTTGTTGACTCTCATTTTTTTTATTATTATTATTATTTTTTTAGTAAGGCAATTGGGGTTAAGTGACTTGCCCAGGGTCACACAGCTAGTAAGTGTTAAGTGTCTGAGGCCAGATTTGAACTCAGGTCCTCCTGAATCCAGGGCCGGTGCTCTATCCACTGCGCCATCTAGCTGCCCCTGTTGACTCTCATTTTGCCAACATGACTGGTTGCCAGTGGGGCAGCCAAGCCACCTTTTTGGGGCATGAATATTCTTCAAGATATCATTTGCATACCTCTTGCTGCCAAAAAATTGCCACTGGGAAAATATCTTTAGGGGGGTCCAGACCTGTGATTTCATTGGTGCACAGAACTCTTTTGACCAATACAGGCTAATACCTGCTCTATAACTTGAAGTCTTAGAGAGGTGCCTGGGACATCGAGAGGTTAAGCAACTTGCCCAGGGTTGTACTGCCCCTATACTTCAGAGGGAGAACTTGAAGTCATGTCTTCCTGGCTCCAAAGTCAGCTTTCTATCATATACATCCTACTGACTCTTTAGTGCTTAGACAGAATTATTTTAAACTGGATTAGAGTGAATGTCTGCATGGCCCTTCTCAAACGCTAACAATCTTAGACTTACATTTTGATCATTTCTCTCTTGAATTCCAGTCCTGAATTAATAATAATAGCCAGCATTCATATAGTGTTTTAACTTTTTGCAAATCACTTTACAAATGTTACTCATTTTATTTGCATAATAACCCTGGAAGTAGGTGCTATTATTCCCAATTTTAGAGATGAGGAAACTGAGGCAGAAAGAGATTAAGGGACTTAAACAGGATTGTGGAACTAGGAAGTGTCTGAAGCTGGATTTAAACTCAGATCTTCCTAATTCCAGGTCCAGTGGTCTATTTACCGCATCACTTAGCTACTTATCAGCTGCCTGTTAGATCTCTCTCCCTGGATATCCCATAGTTATCTCAAACTCAATATATCCAAAATGGAAGTCATTGTATTTGCCCCCAAACTCATCCAACCTTTCTCCTAATTTTATAGTTTTTTGTTGAAGGTAC
The DNA here is from genome assembly GCF_019393635.1 of Dromiciops gliroides. Classification (NCBI taxonomy): domain Eukaryota; kingdom Metazoa; phylum Chordata; class Mammalia; order Microbiotheria; family Microbiotheriidae; genus Dromiciops; species Dromiciops gliroides. The sequence continues at coordinate 415,473,740 of NC_057862.1, read as the reverse complement.
CATCATTTTTCTAGCAACCTGGATCTGCAACCTATGAATCATACTTGGTCATTTACCAAGTCTTATTGATCCCACCATGACATCTCTCACATCCATCCCTTCTCTTCACTCACACAGGCTCTCTATTCTAGTTAAGACCCTCATCACCTATTGTCTGGACTATTTCAGTAGCATCTTAACTGGTCTCCCCACTTCTAGTCTCTAATCTCAAGTTATGTCAACAAGCCTTTATTAAGTGATTACTACATATCAGACATTGTACAAAGTGCTGGGGATACAAATACAAAGAGAAAGATAATTCTTGCTCTCAAGGAGCTTACATTTTAACTTAGGAAGCCAAAACATAAAGGAAAACAAGAGATTGTGGGAGTAAGTTTAGGGGGAATTTTCCAGAAAGAAAACTGGAGAGTCAGTAGTGGAGACTGGAGAGGAAAGAAGGAAGGAACATGGTTTGGCCTGAGCACTTTCTTCCAGAAGGAATTGACTAGTAAGAGGAAGAGTTAGTAGTGGAAGAGGGATCTTCTAGTATGAGAAGGCTGCTGGCACATGATGGAAAAAGAAATCTAGTGAGTTAGGAGCAGATCCCAGAGAGGAATAAAGGGCTAAGGACTTACCCTTTCTAATTTGTTATCCAAACTGATCTTAAAAACACAGATCTGACCGCACCTCTCCCTATTCATTGCCTACTCTCCCTGTTGCCTCTTGGATAAAATAAAAATACATAAACCCCCAACTCGGCATTTAAAGATCTGTACAATCTGGTTCCCACCTGCCTTTCCAGTCTTGTTTCATATTATTCCCCTTCAAGCACTCTCCATTCCTGGAAAACTGGCCAGGGAGCATTTCCTCATCTGTGACGTTCCATCTCCTGCCCATATGCCTTTGCACAGGTGGTCCCCTAGGTTTGAAATTCATTCCCTTCCCACATCTGCTTGTTAGAATCCTTGGTTTCCTTCAAGAGACAACTCAGGAATGTCTTCCTACATGAGGTCTTTCCTAATCCCCTCACTTATTAATGTGCTTTCATTCTTGATTTTTAAAATATACTTTTTAAAAAATTACTTAAATAAATATAATATAATTCCCCTTCCTCAATAATCCTCTTCTACCCCAGTAGACCCTTGAGGGTGGGCATTATTTTGTTTTTGTCTTTGTATCTCTAGTATTTAGGACAGTGATCGGCATATATATTGGGTAGATAACAGGCATTATTTGAGTTGAACTGAACTGAACAGAATTAGATATGATCTCAAAAATTAAGATCAAATAGGGTCAGGCATAGTCGCTCATCAACAAACATTTATTAAGTGACTACTATAAGTAAGCAGGACTCAAAGAAAGACAAAAGGCAGTCCCTGAATTCAGGCACTTAGGACAGTGATTCTGCTGAAATCCAGATGCTGATGAGGGCAACCAAAACTTTATTAACTCCATGGTGACTGGAAAGGAAGTAATGAAGAATACAGAATAAGTTGGGGATAGTCTATGAGGGAGGGAACTTAGATTAAGATGGACTGGGAAAGGCTTCCTGTAGAATGTGGAACCTTAACTGAGATTTGGATGAAGCCAGGCAAGGCAGGAGGCAGAAATAGGGAAGGAGAGAGTTCCAGGCATCAGTGACAGCCAGGGAAAATGCTGAGAGTTGGGAGATGGAGAGTCTTGTGTGAGGAACAGGAACAAGGCCAGTGTCACTAAATCACAGAGTATGTGGAGAGAATAAGAGTATAAAAGGATTGGAAATATTGGAAGGCGCCAGGTTATGAAGGGCTTTGAAAGCCAAATAGAAGATTTTATATTTTATCTTGGAGATTAAAAAAACAGTATTGGATTTTATTGAAGAGGGAGGTGACATTGGTTTGTCTTGACTTTTATGAAGACCAGCTTGAGAACCAAATGGAAAATGGATTGGAATGGGGAGAGACTTGGGTAAGTGGACCAACCAGCAGACTATTGAAATCATCCAGCCATGAGATGTTGAGGGCCTGCACTAAGGTAGTAGGACCAGAAGAGAGAAGGAGATATATACAAGAGATGTTGTGAAGGTAGAAATGACAATTGACCTCTGATTGGATTTGGGGGTGAGAGAATCAAGGGTGACAGCTAGGTTGTAAACCTAGGAGACTGAGATGATGATGGTGCCCTCAACACTAATAGGGAAGTTTGGAAGAGGGAAGGGTTGAGGGGCAGGGAACAGTCATTTCAGTTTAGGTCATCTAGTTCAAGATGTCTAAAAGGCAGTTGAAGATGTGAGTCTAGAGTTTGGGAGAGAGGTTAGGGCTGGACAAATAAATCTGAGATTCCTCAGCATAGAGATGATAAGCTTAATGTCCTATTATGAATTATAATTATCTGCGCATGAGTATTTCCTTCTACTAGACTGTGAACTCCATGAGGGCAGAGAGCATATCTTATCCAAGCTTTCCTTCTGCTCCATTGCCTATCACAGTGTCCTGTAAATAATAGGAACATAATAAGTGTTTATTGAGTGAATGAATCTGTAATATAACTTTTTGTGATTTGTTGTGATTTTGAATGTGATGTGAGATTTACAGATTGGCTAGTCATTGTAGGATGGCTTCTCTCTCCCCCTCACTAATCTGGAATTTGCCTTGTGTTCTCCCTCTAAAAAGTTGAGATACGTCTCCAAGGACCTGGAAGGAACATCCAGTTCTTTCCAAGTCATTATAAGGAAAATGGCCCATTAAATGAATAAGCCTGGGGAGACAACCTGCTGGGTCTGCTGGGTCTGAATTACAAATACCTTCCTTCTTCCTAGGAATGATCCAAGGATTACTCTGGTGCTTAAAATTAGGAGTGAGGTTTCAAGGAGACCGTATAGGTATCTGCATCACTCACTTTTTCACTTTTTTGAGTTTTGGGCCTGTTCCAAGAGAACACTAAACCAGAAGTTAGATGATTGGGGATCTAATCCTAGTCATGCAACTTCTTTGCAGTATGACTTTTAACCTCTCCTGTCCTCTATTTATTCATATATAAAATGTGGCTAATGATAGCTGCCTAGCCCACCTCACAGTATTGTTGTGAAACACAAATAAGGAGCTGAAGACTAGACTTGTCAGATATTAAAGCTGGAAGGAAGGTTTTAATGCATCTAGTTCTCTCCCAACCACCTACCCTGCCTCCCATTTTCCCATTTCTCAGTTAAGAAAATTGAGGTCCAGAGAGATTAAATACTTTCTCGAAGTCAGGCATGTGTCAGCAATAAAGACAAGATTAGAATTTCAAGCCTTCTGAATCCTAGTTTCATCGTTTTTTCTATTTGTATGATTTGCTTTTAAAGTTGTAAATCTCTTTTTTTCACACGCAAACTCCTCTTCCTCTTGGAATCATAAATTGAGAGCTGGGAGAAAACTTAGAGGCCATGGAGTCTCTTATTTCATAAGTGAAGACAGAGAAATTGAAAGACTTGCAGAAGGTCACACAGCTAGATGGCATCCCAGCTGGGATCAGAACCCAGGTTTTCCTGAAAATACATTCCGTACCTTGTACCTACTTCTTTTCCTGTATCTCTTCCTGAATTAATAATCTGTTACTTGTCCCATGAGTTTCCTCCAGATATCTGTAATTCATTCAAAGGGAGGCAGACATCAGCTCTTTCCCACCCTGTCCTGTTCCATGCTGCAGCCAGGCTGGTTGGTGTCTTCATGAATCTCCCCTTTGGCCTAAGAACAAGCCTTCTTCCAGGATCAAGTCTCCATGAGTCCCAGGCTCCAGCTTCATTCTCTCCTCCCACTCTGGCTGCAGACAAAGGGTATATACCTGTGACCCACTCACAAAGCTCAGCTAGGTCCTTAAATATCACTTGGATGTAATGGCTACATGAGTCAAGACATTCTTCTAACAGCTGAGGCTGATAAATAAAGGAAAAACCTGAAGTCAGGGAGACCAGTGCCGTCAGTCTGACTCAACCAAGCAATTACCTAAGTAATGCGGCAATAAACAAACAAAAAGAGAAATCAAATAGATTCTCTTTCCACCTTGACTGAACCACATGGAGGCTGGTTTGCAGTACACCTCATGCTTCATATAACAGCCAGGAAAGAAAACGGCTTCCATTAAGATAAATAAACAAAAAAAGCAGAAAATTAATAACCAGAAAGGTACACACATTTTATTACTATTTTTCTGAAACAAAACAACTCAGGATTCATAAAAGGCAGGCCTGTGCATCAGGAAAGGGGATAAAGGGAAGGAGGGAGTCGGCAGCTTCTGCGAGGCCATTTTAAGTTGCGTTTGTCTGTGGGCTTGGGCAGAAGAGCAGGTGGATTAATTCCAGGAATGAGTGATTACCATACTTTATAGACTCATAATTGAATGCTATCCAGAGCATGTGCCTTGGGCAGTGCTCTGGCCCCTGGAAAACAAATATCTCTTCTGGAGGCTCCTTTGCTTCTTCCTGCTTCTCAGACCTATAGGAGTCACTCTGACCTAAACCAATTCATCTGGGGAATACATAGCAAATTTTAATTCTCTGAAAACCTGCTCTGGTCCCATTATATCCCTGTTGTGCTTGACAGCTTTCAGTGACTCTCTATCACCTGTAAGGTAAAGCCTAGACTACTTGGTCTGGCATTCAAGGCTGTCTACACTCTGGCCCCAACTTATCTTACCAGTCTTATCTCTCAGTACTCTTTTTTTCCTCCCACAAACCTTGTACTGTGACCAAGCTAAGCTATTTTTCATTTCTTGAATACACTCTGTGCTTTCTAGTGGTTGTTCTTCAGTTGTTTTCAGTCATGGCTGATTCCTTGTGATACCACTTAGGGTTTTCTTGGCAGAGATACTGAAGTGGTTTGTTATTCCTTCTCCAGCTCATCTTGTAGATGAGGAAACTCAGGCAAACAGGGTTAAGAGACTGGTTCAGGGTCACACAGCTAGTAAGTGTCTGTGGCCAGATTTGAACTCAGGAAGATAAGTTTTCCTGAATCTAGGCCTGGCACTCTTATCTGCTGAGCCACCCAGCTGCCCATGTTTTCCTGACTCCATGCTTTTTCTAATGACGTTCCTTCCCTTTGGTGTGCTCTCTCCCCTGCCAAGTTCTCTGAGGTCAAAGACCATAATGTTTGTTTCTTCTGTATTTCCTATAGTACAGAGTGCATTGCACACTTTGTGAACTTTAAAGTAGTTCATGTTAGCTATCATAATAATAGTAATTAATAATAATGTATTATAGGTACGGCTAGGTGGCGCAGTGGATAAAGCACTGGCCCTGGAGTCAGGAGTACCTGAGTTCAAATCCAGCCTCAGACACTTAACACTTACTAGCTGTGTGACCCTGGGCAAGTCACTTAACCCCAATTGCCTCACTAAAAAAAAAATAAAATAATGTATTATAAACAAAATATAGTTAATAAAAATGTAACTATATTATTATAGAAAGTAGTTGGTGAGGGGGGCAACTAGGTTGTGCAGTAGATAAAGCACCAGCCCTGGATTCAGGAGGACCTGAGTTCAAATCCGGTCTCAGACACTTGACACTTACTAGCTGTGTGACCCTGGGCAAGTTACTTAACTCTCATTGCCCCCCCCCCAAAGAAAGTAGTTGGTAAAATATGCAATGAATTATTTATTAAATTAATTTAACTATTGAATAAATGCCTATGGCTTCTGGAGTGGGAGTCCTTAAGACCAATACTACAAATGACATCATTCATTCATTCATTCGTTCATGCAACAAACATTTACTGAATATTTTGGGATGGGTGTCACTATGCCTTATGTATTATATAGAGTGAAAAGACAGTGGTCTCTGACAAAAGGAGCTTCCAGACTCTAAAAAGTATAAGAGAAGGAAAGATCTATTCTGACTGGGATGATCAAAGAGTTTGTGGAGAAAGTGACATTAGAGAGAGAGACAGAGAGAGGGAAAAAGAGGCAGAGACAGAGATATAGACAGACATCTCTCAAATATCTATATCTTATCTCTCTATTTCTCTCTTTTTGTCTCATCCATACGTCTATTGATCGACCGACCTATCGATCAACCAACCTATTAATTGATCGACCAACCGATCTATCTACCTACCTATCTAATCTATCTATCTCTCTTGCTATCTATCTATCATCTATCTACCTATCTATTGTCTATTTATCTATCTACCTACATACCTATCTAGCATCCATCCATCCATCCTTCTGTCCGTCTGTCTGTTTATCTATCTATCTATAGTGACAATAGCAGCTGGCAGTTGTCTGCAGGTCAATAGAAGATACTATTTGGAGCTGGTTGCCTGTGGTCAATACTTTTGCCATGAATACATTTAAGTTTCAATTCCCTATTTATATATTTGTTAGCTACCAATGTGGAAATCAGCAGCAGCAGACAACAAAAGATCCTCTTTATCTGGCTAGCCACCCCCCTTCTAACAAGCATGCCCCCCCCAACCACCACCAAATCAAGGTCAGAGAGCTGCCTCGTTTGTGATAATCATGAATTCCCAGCCAGAGCAGTTTTCAAAAAGATGACATGGTGTCAAGTTTCTTTTGGCTGATGTGCTGTGATGCTTCATGCTGGGTCACATAGTCCAGTGGCAGATGAAATTTGATGTGACACCTGGCCTAGTGAATTTGGGGGGAAATGAATTTTAGGTATGTGAAAAACATAGCTCACTCTTTTCCCTTTTCCATCTTTCTTGTTGAAGTACATTGTTCCATAGGTAATCAGGCTCTTGTTGGGTTTAGAGGCTTTCTCTAAGCTGGATTTTCATTGGATGGATCAGTCTGGAGAACAAACCTGTTTGAAAGATTGTTTGCTTCTTTCACACGGAAAATGACTCTAAGTAGCTGCACTTCTGACATGTCAAGGAAGGGAATAGTTAGGAGCTTAGATTGCAGTGGGCTGGAGTCTGTAAAAATAGTCAGAGTTAAAGTATGTTACAGTCAGAAAGGCCCATAGAGATAATAAAATACAGAATCACAGAATCTGAGTTCAAAAAAGCCTCAGTGGCTCATTTAGTCGAACCCATATATGAAAGAAATCCACATTATAACATACCTGAGAAGTGGCCCTTCAGCCTCTGCTCAAAGACTCCCAAGGAAAGAGAATCCGTTACTTTTTTGAGGCCCATAGCATGTTTGTACAACTCCAAATGTTAGGACGCTTTTTCTGACATCAGATCTACATTTTTTTCAACTTGTACCTATTGATCCTGGTTTTGCCCTCTGGAGATAGAACAAATCTCACCCCTCCTCCATATGACAACACTTTGAATGCTTTGGAATATAACTATTATATTCTCCCTTAGTCTTCTCTTTTCTAGCCTAAGCATTTATAGTTCCTTCAATGGATCCTCGGATGATATGGATTCAGCATCCTTCACTGTCTTGATTGCCTTCTTCTGGACACAATATCATCCTCAGAGAGAGGAAAAATAAGGCTAAAATGGCTCCCCTATGGTCACCCTGCTGGTCATGGCCTGAGTGCCAGTGGTAGAATCAGGACTAGAACCAAAATCTTTTGACTTTTAGTTCATTTCTTTTCCCACTAGACCATGCCAACATCTTGTAACTGACTGTCCTCACATGTATAGGAAAAAATATGGTATTAGAGTCAGAGGACCAGGGTTCAGGTTTAGGCTCTGCCACTTTGTGCCTGTGTGACTTTGGAAAGTCATTTATCCTCCCTGGGCCTCAGTTTCCTCATATGTAAAATGAAGGGGTTGGACTAGATAATCTTCCAAGTCCCTTTCAGTTCTATCTTATGATCCTGTGGTCATATACCATACAAGTAGAGATTTGATTTTTGGAAGCCGAGATTGAATATTAGAGAAGAAAAAAGTGACTTTTTGATAGGATGGAGAGAATGATAAAACTAAAGGAATTAATCTGGTGAATGTTAAGTATTTCTTAACAACACCACCACAAACATTTATTAATTGTCTACTGTATACAGAACACTGTACCAGATGAAGCAGTAGATTCAGAATTTAGTTAAGACCTAGTCCCTGTGCTCATGGAGTTAACAGTCTGGTAGGGGACTAAAACACAAACATAGGTAGGTATAGGGCACAGTATGACATGCTAAATGAATTATAGAGGTCCAAAATAACATGCTATGTGACATTTGAGGGGTAAGGCAGTCCCTTGGTGGGGGACTGGGAAAGGTTTAGATTTTGTAGAAGAGGTATCGAGATGTACTTGGATGCAAACACTTGTAGTCCCTCGGTAAAAAGAGAAGCCTTGACTCCAGTATGCTCTCAAAGTGGGAAGAATCATTCATTTACCCAGGAGAGTGTGATGTGTGTGAGCCGGAAACGACTAGCATTTGGATCTAATTGCTGCATGTCGTCCCTGTCTGAATGGTGACGAACTGTGGAAGCTGGTGGAAATGTTGAGATTGACAAAGTCACCACCCTGTGTCTGACTCTGTCCATACTGAATTAGGGCCTAGTTAATGCAGAGGATATTTGGAACTCTAGGGAGTTGGAATTTGTACCTCTGTGGCCAACAGTATTCGCTTTAGTCTAGGGGCAACGGAGAGGATCAATGCTGCCGTGAAAAACCAGCTTTTCAAAGGCTCCCCTAATTGGGTAAGTTTCCATGTTTCTTATTAAAGCATCTTTGGGGGTAATACTAAGGAGAAGAACTATTTTTGCACTTGTGGGGATGTCACATGGTTCTTCTTAGTTGTGTTATGGGGCTGTTTGGCAATGTTTCACTGTGATTAGAAGAGAGAAGTGCTCCATCCATTATTTGGTCTGAAGCTATAAAGGGTAATTTTCATAGCTTGACTGTACTCTGTCTGGGTTCGAGTTACTTTGATGCCTAAAGTCAAATTTCCCTTCTTCATGGCATGCTCCAGAAATGTTCCAGTTGTTTGCTCCTCTTATCTACATAAACAACATAACTTTGTCAGAGAATTGAAAATGTGCACTTTGTCCCATCAGCTAAAATGGGCTGTCAGACAAGGCTTTCTTTTCCCCGTTGCCTCACATGGAGGATGGAAACGGTTTTAGGCTCTAGAGGTTTTTTCCCCTTCCTTTTTGTCTTTTTTCTTCCTTCTTTCCCTTCTCCTCTTCCTCTTCCTCCTCTTGATCCTCCTCCTCCTCTTCCTCCTCCTTTTTTTGCCAGGCACCAGAGTAAATGATCAGAGTAGTAACATTTTTAACCTTATCTATCATACTGAAACATTTTTTCTGCCTCCAATAAAACATGTCAGAGTCGATTAAGGGCATTCTTCAATGAGGTATAATTCACAGATTTTAGTAGCGAATCCAAGAGCACTGAAGTATTAAAGAGGCTGTGAATACTTAATTAAGGCTATGTTACCATCTTACCTTTTACTGAATTCCCTTAACACTTCGATGCTCTGTTCAGAGGATGCTCCCCTTCCTTCTGATGCTTAGGGAGAAGGGGGAGGCAGGTGCATCCCATGGCAGAGTATATGTCACATTGTATCTGGTGACAGTGCTGTGAACGATAGATAGCATGGCTCCCGTACACTCAGCTCTGCTTATCTGGTACATGAGTGCACATTACTTTCCATAGGTTGGATCACTCTGGACAGTATCATTAAATGCCCCGTCATTACCTGTTATGGACGAGTACTTTTGCTTGAAGTGCCTCTTGGGACACATGCAACAGTGGGAAGAATGATGGGCAAAGATGGAACCAGCATTAAATTTTCAATGGAAACACTATTGACTTTGACTTTTCAGAAGCCTCTTCTGTTAGATGGTGTTTGTCACTGAACCTGGGAAGCTGCAGATATGCGGCTGTTCAAAGTTGCAGTCAGTTGAACGATGCGGACAGGTGAAGGTTCCAGAGGGATCCGCTGGTTTCGCCTTGAGCAGGAGGGGGGGCGGGGGCAAATTGAAGGTTTATTTATCCCGTTTGCTGTCAAGGTCAGCTTGCTAGAGAGCTGTCCTATGTATGCTTACAAAATGCCAAAATCCTGGCAAATTGTCGGAAAGAACCTCCAAATCATTGACCTTTGTGCAGCTCCCATCAACATGCCAATGTCTCTGAACAGCATCCTTAGAGGGCGTTAAATGGTCGGTAAAATGAAGCCTATGCTGTAATGTCAACAGAGGAACTCTGTGAGGTGTGTGAGTGTATGTATGTGTGTGTGTGTGTGTGTGTGTGTGTGTGTGTGTGTGTGTGTACACACGAGTGCTCACATGTACATTTTCTACTCTGAGAATGGAGTTAAAGATTGAACTGATGGGAAAGGGAGAGAAAAAAACATTCAGAATAATTAGGTTTATGTGGGTTTTGAAAAACAAGAGGAGCTGAATTGCCATTATTTCAAAGCTCAGGTCTATGGGAAACCTTTTTTGTATTCTTCAGTGTATTTGTATTCTTCAGCTTTCATTTCCCTCCTCTATGGGCTTTTTTTTTTTTTTTTTTTGTAGCCCAAACTACTTTTTGGAAAGCCTGACGGACTTGGGAAGTTGTTAGGCCAGAGATTTTACCTATTCTACATGAAAAGGCACGATTTCTTCCCTGTACCTGCCCCTTCCCCTTTTGTAGTTTGCCTTTGCAGGAAGGGGAGTTAGCCAAACCTCAGATGAGTGATATTTCTAGTTGTCCCTGATGGTGATACTGCTTTAACATGGAAAGCTCTTTCCTATTCCACCTCCCTCTCCTATCCCCATACAATCTCCAGGAATTCCTTCTATTGTGGAATCCCAATTCACCTCCACTGGGCTCAGAGAAGACAGAAACCTCTCCACCATGGGCACTGAGGTCTCATACACGGTCAGTTGAACTGGTGCTTAGGATAAGTAACAGCTTGCCAAGGGAATAAAGTGTTTCATCTCTTTCAATGTAATGTTAAAAAGCAGTCAGTTTGGGGGCCTATGCATCCTCTATTTCCAGGACCATTTAAAAGCCTCCTTCTTATTTCTAAATTCAATTAAAGAGCTGTTAATACGTCCCAGGTTTGCTGTAATGAGCCTATAACTGAAACTGACATCATTATCAATTCAGACAAAACACAAACTCTTCATCTGCCTCTTCCTTTGGGAAATGCCAATGTCTCCCCCAAGCTGCAGTGATGTGTCTCTGACCAGACTGTGACAGGGTCTTCACTTTGGACTCTATTTGTTCCCAGCATTCAGAACTTAAAGAAAAAAAAATGACTCTGGTGTGACCTTCCCCTTTCTCCTGCCCTCCTCAATGCTCTCTACTTCTTGCCATATGAGTCTTCTGAACCTTTGGTTCAGGAATATTTTTTTCTCTCAACTTCTTTTTATGTATAACCCTTTTAATATTTGAACTCTGTACATAAGAGAAAGGCACACGCAACTTAGCTACTCCACAGAGACTGATGGCTACATTGGTGGTTAGGGAATTTGTTAGTTGGTTAGAATTGTACAGCACCTTCCTCTGAAGTGCTCCAGGCATGGTATGTGGCACTTTCCTATAATGAACATTAAACACTTCACAAGGCTCCAACAGTAAAACAGCTTGAATGGAATAGGAGCAAAGCAAGGAAACTGAGTAATGAGAGGGAAAGAGGAGAGAACAGACGTGGGGAGAACAAGCAAGAGCCAACCTGCGAATCAGGCCAGGAATCCAGTCCAAGTCCCTGGTGTGATTTACAGGAGGAGGAGTGGGGAGTAGAAGGGAAAGGAGGGAAAGAACGAGGGTGCAGGTTATGTAGATAGCAGGGAAATGGAGACAACATGATGCAATGGGAAAAAAGTAATTGGCTTTAGACTAGGGGATCTGGTATTGAATACTAACTCTGCTACTTACTGTCAATATGAACGGGTGGGTTGCTTAACTTGATCTATAAACTGGGACTCAGTTTCCTCATCTATAAAATGAGGAGATTGGATTAACTGACCCCCTAGAGTTTCTTTTAGCTCCATGTTTATGATCCTGTGGCTTATTCAGAGCTTACAGAGTAGGTTGTGTTAGCCTTTAGTCAGTATGCTGACCCCCAAATAGACCTAGAGTGGGAAGGGACCCCAGAACCCATCTAGTCTAACTTTCTGATGTTTATGGGTTTTTTTTTTGGGGGGGGCAATAAGGGTTAAGTGACTTGCCCAGGGTCACATAGCTAGTAAGTGTGAAGTGTCTGAGGTTGGATTTGAACTCAGGTCTTCCTGAATCCAGGGCTGGTGTTTAATCCACTGCACCACCTAGCTGCCCCCTCTAATTTTTATGAATGAGGAAACAAGCCTGTAGAGATTAAGGGACTTGTCCAAGGTCACATGGGTTAACATCAGAGGCAGGATATTAGACTTAGTGATTAATATGCCCTTGAAGGAACTGGTCCAAAAGAAGGCAGAGTCTCAAAGAGAAGGTCAGTCATATACATATACATATACATATACATATACATATACATATACATATACATATACATATACATATACATATACATATACACATACACATACACATACACATACACATACATACACATACACATACACATATACATATACATATACATATACATATACATATACATATACATATACATATACATATACATATACATATACATACACACATATCTCTATATCTATATCTATATCTCCATGAGATTTCACTTTTAAGCTATCCCAGTGGTCAAGTGTGACCAGTCTATCATCAGAAACACTGACCTTAATGCCCAAGGTACCCCCATGTTTTGTCCTCCATAAACCTCAGGGACTTAAAATAAAGTTGCTATATAATTGGCTGTGTCCTTTCCTTCCCTCCACCTCCAACACCCACCTCCATCTGTGAATGTCCTTTCCCTTTGATGACCACATAAGGAAGTGAGCTAGGAGCCCCATCAATGCTCTCAAAGTCCTTTATATCTTTTGGATAAATATATATATATATTTTGGTTTATGCACTAATTTGGAATGCATATTATTCCACTCTTGGAAATAGGACTGTATTGGGCAAATCTGTGTGCAGACACTTTCTAAAAAAGTGGAATTTTGACATGGAGGACTGTAAGGGCTCCCTTGGAGCCATCACAAACTATCATGTGAATCTTCAGTTCACAGATCATTGACTTGATAGACCTTCAGAGCCATTACTGGGTACTTGTCTGCGTCTCACTGCTGTGCATGCACCATGCAGTCAGCCCATCTCTCTCTCTCTCTCTCTCTCTCTCTCTCTCTCTCTCTCTCTCTCTCTCTCTCTCTCTCTCTCTCTTTCTCTCTCTCTCCTCCCTCTCCATTTCCCTCTCCCTCCCTTCTTCCCTTTCTCTCCCATTTTCCAATAGGTCCTGCTGTACACCCCTCCCAAGTTACTGGGAGGAAAGATCAACCTTAGATCTGTCTGACTGGACCTAAAAATTCTACAGCATTTGTGAATGGATGACATATACTTTAGGATTGTTTTCCCCAAACTAAAAGACCTTTGTAATTTCCATGTCCAAAATATTTAGGTATTGATGAAGTAAGGATCATCATTGACTAAGAAAATGACCATTTATTTTCCTTTATTTGTTCACACGTTTTCCTTTTCTTCAAGGCATGGTAGATGATTTTTTTAAAATACACCATTTTGGTGGGAAATAGTTTAAAATCTTGAACACAATAAAACAGGACTATGACTTCTGGGGACAGAGCCTTGACACTGTTTCCTCCATTTTTACCTCTTCCTGATATTTTTTCTTCCCTGCACTTGACTTTGAACCTTTTCCCTTAGGAAATCATGGTTCTATGACTTTTAAGGTACCTGCATTTGTCATTCCTATCAACAAGAGTCCCCCTGAAACTGTCCCTGGGTGGACTGCCCTGTTTTCTCACACTGGTAACTGAGCATGGGGAGCAAAAGGAAGACAGGGGTGGTATAGGGTTTCCCCCCATGTGAATTTCACATTTCAGTCACAATTCAGATATAAAATGTTGGGGACTGAGAGGTTATAGAGAGGAGAGGGTGTACTAGGAGGTCACTTTTCTGTTCAATGAAAATAGTCTAGGGGGAAATCTGTCCAATTTGATGTTTTTAAAATATAGTTAATTTTTTTCAATCAGCAAAAATCCATATTCTCTCCCTCCTACCCCAGCCTCACCCTTAATTGAGATCAAAGGAAAAAAAGAATCTGTTACAAATAGGTATTGTCATACGAAATAATTTTCTGCACTGACCGTGTCCTCTCTGTTTGTCTGTCTATCTCTATCTCTCTCTGTGTGTGTCTCATTCTGCACTCTGAGTCTTTCATTTCTCTATCAGTAGGTTGGTAACATTTTCATCATTATTCCTCTGGTTGATTGGTTGATTATTACACTGATCAGAATTCCTAAGTCTTTAAAAAGTTATTTGTCTTTACCGTATTGTTTTCATCATAGAAATTGTTCTCCTTGTTCTATTTACTTCACTCTGCATTAGTTCATGCAAGTCTTCAGGACTAGGTTTCTCTAAAACCATCCCCTTCATTGTTTCTTATAGCACAATAGCAGTTCGTCACATTTATATACCCTAATTTGTTCAGGAATTCTCCAATTTATGGGCATCATCTTCAGATTCTCCTTCTTTTCCATCTCATAAAAAGCTATAAATACTTTTGTACATCTTTAGAACTAATCCCCCCCCCAAATCTGTTGTTGTTCAGTTGTGTCCAACTCTTTTTGAAACCATTTGGGGTTCTCTTGGCAAAAAATACTGGAATGCTTTGACATTTCCTTCTCCAGCTCATTTTCCAGATGAGGAAACTGAAGTAAACAGGATTAAGTGACTTGCCCAGGATCACACAGCCAGTATGTGTCTGAGGCCACATTTAAACTCAAGAAGATGAGTATTCTTGACACCAGGCCTGGCACTCTATCCATTGTGCTACCTAGCTGCCACTTCCTTAACCTACCATCCCTCTAATACCTCCTTCCCCTTTCTCTACTTTCTTATTTTCTTGTTGAGTGAAATGTATTTTTATATCCAATTCTGTTTGTGTGTATCTTTTCCTCCTTTGACCAGTTCATATGAGAGAGATTTGAAATGCCAGCTGCCCCCCACAACTCCTTCTTCCTTGTTTGTATTGATGTCTATACACATGGATTATGTGAGATAATTTCCCTTAAACTTCCTTTCCATCCCCCCCACCCAATGTATTCTTCTCTTTTCTTTCCATTTTCCTCCTATGATCATCAAAACATAATAGAACTACTCTCACGCCTTCTATCTAATTGGAATCCCTTTATGGCCCCTGATAACAATAGGGTTCAAAGGGACATATGTATCATTTTCCTATATTTAAATGCATACCATTTATCTTTTTTCATTTTAAGTTAGCAGTTTTCTTTTAAAATTTCTTAAAATATAGTGTCTAGGCTTCTTTTTTGTTATCATGGCATTTAGGTAATCCAATGTTTCTTAATTTTTTTCCTCCTTGATCTATTTCCCAAATCAATTGTTTTTGCTATGAGATACCTTAAATTTTCTTCTATTTTTTCCAGTCTTTGGAATTTTAGATTTCTTATTATTTCATGTAGTCATTAGCTTTTATTTTGTCTAGTCTAATTTTTAGGGAATTTGTTACTTGGACAAGATTTTGTACTTCTTGTGCCAAGCTGTTAATTCTCTTTCCAATTTTTCTTTTCTTTGCCCTCATTTCTTTCCATTTTCCTTACTGCTCTCATTTCATTTATAAAATCATTTTAGCTCTTTGTTTTTAATTCTTGCTTTATTTCTTTTAGGAGTTCTAGTTGAAATTGTGACCAAACCATGTTTTTCTTTGAGACTTTACTTGTAGATGTTTTAGAATCATTCTTTTCTTCTGTGTTTGTGTCTTGAGTATCCCTATCATCATAAAAGTTTTTTTTCTTAAATAGTGAGATTCTTTTTGCTTTTTCTTCTTATTCTGACTTCAAACATGATTTCAGGGCCAGCTCTGTGCATTTCTGGAGGGAAGGTCTGGACTGGTCTTTTTAACATTTTCCTAGAGTATTGACTCTTGGGTTATTCCAGAATTTATGGGCTAGAAACTGGAACTGAGGCCCTGCCCTCCTCCTGAGAGTCAGAGGAAATGAGACTCTGCTTTCCTCAAAGCCACACTATTGTTGCTTGCTTCTGAACTGTCACATTTCTTAGTATGCTACCAAGGTTCTACCTAGGCTCTACTATTTAGGTTTTACTATCAGTCCTCTTCTACCACTCCTTAGCCCAGATACCACCTCTGGGTTCAGGTGCCCTCCTCATTCTGGCCTAGCTCTGTGAGCCAGAACAGGTTAGTAAATGATGAAGCCAAAAATCAGCACCTGTTTCTGTGCCCAACTGTGAGTCTGGGACCTCTTATTGCCCTGGTGCCCATCCTCTCCCTGTCATTGGAATGGGCCATAACTGGTGTGTTCTTGGCCAGATCTTGTTTCCAGTATCCACAGTCCTCTTTGTCTCCCAATACTGATCTGGGTTGGAAAAATGGCTCACTGTGACTCTTGGATTTCCCAATCAGAATTCAGGCTGGTGGATTTTCTACATCTGTTTGGAGACATTTAGGCAAATAATTTTATCTTAGCCAGTGCACTCTTAGACTATATTAATTCAGCAATATCATCTGGAATGAAGGAGATGATGGTCCCTTTGTCCTCTGCCCATGGGAGACTGTTCAAACCATACTTGGAGTATTGTGCTTAGTTCTAATATCACATTTTAGGAGAGATTTTGACAAACTGAGACAAGAACAGAAAAAGTTGATGAGGACAATGAGGGAACTGGGGCCATGTTCTCTGAAGATTGGTTGAGAGAACTGGGTAGCATGGGAAGGAGAAGATGTCTGTGTGTGGGGGGGGGGCGGGGAAGTGGAGTTATAATGGTTTTCTTCAAGTATGTCCAGGTCTGTTACCTGGAAGAGGGATTATATTTGTTCTGATTGGCTGCAGAGGAAAGAACTAGAAGCAACATCAAAAATAACTCCCTAACCCCCACAGGGATCCAGAAGTGAATGGATTGCCTCAGGAGAGAATGAGTTCCCCCAACACTGAACATCTTCAACAAGAGACTAGAGGATACTTGTTGAAAATATAGACTATAAAAAAATTAAAAAAAGAAAATATAGCCTACAAGATCTTTATGAGTGGGGATTTCCACTCTATGTCTTTGTATTTCCAGGTCCCAAGTGTTTAACACAGAGGAAATTCTTAATTAATGCTTATTGATTGATTGATGCAGTAGAAGGGATTCCCATTAAGGCCTAGCTTAGACTCCATTACCTCTGAGATCTTTAGCTCAGAGATGCTATGACTCCATCTCTTCAACTTCTTTCACCTGATCTTGCCTCTCCAGTAGTCCCCTCAAGTCAGCAAAGATATAGTTCATGAGTGGCACTTTCTGCCTTGAGGCAGGGGGAAGAGAAAAATCCCTGAATATTCACTAAAGAGTCCATCACACCTCCTCTGTACCCTTTTTCCCATGGGGCCCCTCACTCCCTCTGATTGGGGAGAGTTGAGGGTAGACATTGAGGCGCTCCTCCCAGATCTTCTAACATTTAAAGAGGTCACCCAGAACATTTACCTCATCATTTCCCACCCAGCTTTTCTCCTGGACTTTATGATCTTCAGAAACTCATCATTTCAGCAAGATGAACTCAACTCTGTAACTCACATTTCCTCATTTCCCAAGTAGACTACGGAAATTCATTGTGCCCCTTTGGACTTCATGATCTCCATGAAGATCTTTCACTCTCCCCACCCCCTTTCATCTGTGTGTGTGTGTGTGTGTGTGTGTGTGTGTGTGTGTGTTGTTTTACTCTGTTAGATTATGAACTCCTTGAAGGCAGAGAGTTCAGTAAGCTTTTCTTTGATCTCCAATGCTTAGCACAGTTCTTGGCACACAGTAGGCACTTAAACCATGTTTATAGACTCAGACTTGGACTCTGTCAAAGAACATATATGTATATATATACACATACATGTACATATACACATAGAGATATATATTTGTGGAGATTTCTATCTATCTGGAGATAGATTTGATAGCTTTTCTGAAAGCTATCAAATTTTTATAAACAATTAGAAAACTACCTTTCTCTGGAAAGACTTTAGTTTGTCAAAGTTCTTCATAAGATGTGACATTTAGAACTGAGAACAATATTCAAAGTATGGTCTGAAAAGTTCTCTCTAGGCAAAAGACAAGGGGGTCACCATCTTTATTCTAAACATCATTCCTCTATTTATTCAGCCCAAGTAAATATTAGCTTATATCAAATTAAACAGATCCCCTTCCTAAGACCATCATCTTTGGACATAAAAGTGATTCCATAGAATTACCTCTCTAGTCCCAGAAGGTCCCCAGAGATTACTTGAGACCTACTGAATGTTCCCTTGCAGTGAACTGAGTCCCAGCAGCCATTCTGGTCTGCTGTGAATAGGCCTGTGGATGTAAGATCAAAAGCAGAAGGCAAACCATCTACATGGGTTATTTTTATTTTTGGCCCTGCTTGGTAAGTGATGATTTGGATATTGAGCAAAGGGAGGAAGGGGAAAGGCATGAAGCAATAACAATAACTGAGGTTGTGAACACAGCATCTTTGAGGAGGACATCAGTGGCAACAGCCATCATTATAAGCAGCCTATAGTGAGGTGCATTGCTCTCATCACAGACTATAAAAATTAATCAGTTCTTGGGCAGGAGTTGCTGATGGAAGCTGCTTTTGAGCAGATTAATTCTGCAGATGGTATTCTGTCCTCACTGACACTTGCTGAGCTCATTCTCGTAGCCCTGTGAATAAGGACCCCATAGCTCCTAAATAGGGTTTCTGTGTGGTGGTCCAAGCAAATCCCAATACAGTTGAGTTGACCATTGTGTCATGGAGGAATTACAGAGAGATGAGTGGGGTAACAGGCATTACCAAAGGGGATGTGAGTGCTTTGCACCCACTGGCTCCATTTAGCATGGAATCTCTTCTAGATTTTGCCATCAACCAAATAGGTTAGTTACTAGCAGATATGCTTTTAGCTGTGGGAATTCATGGAGAACCACATTTGCAGAAGGGCCACAGAAGGGTCTCAAGTTGTATTGATGAAGAGAAATTAAAATCAAGATCTGAACTAGAATTCCTCCTGAGGGAAAAAAAAGGAGGGGGGAGAAGCTTCCCTTCTGCACTGCTTCTCTGACACCTGCCCTTTGGTTTTGTTGCTTTAAGTCAAAAAGCTTTCCTCCTTGGGAAAAGATTATTCTGACCCTTGCAGTCAAGATGGCTTGCCAATACTTGGAGTGTTTCATCTTGGGCTATGGCTGTGCCACTCAGGACATGCTCATCTATACTGGAAACTAAGCAGAATCAGGATGAGTTGCTTACTCAAATGGGAGACTCTCTGGGTCTAGTGACAACTCAGGGCTGATATTTAAAGGACCAGGGTTTAAGTCCTGTTTCTGTCACTTATTGAAAAGATGTGATTTCATGGAAGTTACTTTCCTTTTCCTTGTCTCAGTTTTCCTCATCTGTTCAGAAGGGGACTGAACTAAGTGATATGGATGGTCATTCCTATCTAGCTCTGAATTCTATGATCCTATGGAAGTTAGAGCTTATGAGTGGTATTCTCTCTTTTGCTCTCCAAGCTTTTCCCTTGATTGTACTCAGATTCAGGTAAGGCGAGTGGGGAAGGGAGATGAGATTTCTCCTCTCTCTCTCTCTGTTCCCTTCTCCTCATCAGCCATCCAATATTTACTCTTTGCAGGAGATAGTAAATAAAGGGGGTTCTGTATATTGCTGCTGCTATTTATACCCATAAGCCCTTCACTCTCACTTTATCAAATGGTAATAATGGATGGTTTATAAATGAAAAAAATGCTCAGTGGCAAATGCACTTTGAGCTGTGGGGTTTGCTGTTGTAGTGGGCTTGTGTTACACTGATTCATCTCTCTTAAAACCAGTGGCATGTAGGAGAGAGTGCTTAGGAGGGCCTTGAGAGAAAACTTTTCTTAGAGGGAAGTTACCTGTTCCCAAGGAGACTGAGCTCCTGACCTTCAACATCCTGAAAGTCATGCTCCAGAGGTCCCTAGAGTTCTAGGGGGCCAATGAATGTGAGCCAACCCATGAAAATTGCTAAGGATATTTACAATTGGCCTTTAAACAGCAGTGCATATGAATAAAAGAACAATCTCTCACATCATTAGTCCATAAATATGCAGTTTAGTTGTATTTGTCCAATAAAACAACCTGAGCTAGGATTGTGTAGATGAAAGACAGAAATAGAAAACTTCCTGTCCTCTTCTTCCATCCTCCTATATACACGAATGGCCTCGGGACTGTATCTTTCAATTCTCTTCTATTGTCTTTGTTGTTGTTGTTGTTCAGTCATTCAGTCATGTCCAACTTGGGTCTTTCTTTTCAAAAGTACTAGAGTGATTTCCTATTTCCTTCTCCAGTGCATCCCCATTTTACAGATGAGGAACTGAGGTAAATAGGGATAAAGTTACTTGCCCAGGGTCACACAGTGTTTGAAGCCAGATTTGAACTCAGATCTTCTGGGCTCCAGATCTGGTGCTCTATCCACTGTGCCACCTAGCTGCCCAATAAGTAGAACGACATATTAAATCTCTCCCTGGGAGAACTGTCTAGATGGATCACTTTCTTCTTTAGCCTTTAGAAAGACCAACTGGAAATCCACAACACCCTCAAGTCCACCAGCTTTAGGGAAGGGACATCTGGAATTCTTGTCTGGTTTTCATTATTTAAAAGCAGAACATTTCCACACTATAAAAAAATCCTGGCTATCTTTAGGATGCCTATACTTGGCTTCCAGTGCTTTGTTTAGGGGGTGTCATGTGTCTCCAGAGTTTCTATTCCCAGTAAAAAAAAAAAAGGAACATAGGAGTTTGGGTACCTGTGTAACCTAGGGCAAGTCATTGGGTCTCAATTTCCTCATCTGTAAAATGGACAGGTTGGACCAGATGGCCTCTGGGATTCCTTCTAGTTCTAGATTTAGGATCCTGGGATCCTATCATACATTAAACAGTATTTCTAGGTACCTTTCAAAGTCCTATTAGGTGAGGAGAAGTTTAGTAGAGACAGCAAAGGCATAGGCCAAGTAGGCAAGGAAACATTTAAGGGGAGTATATGTCTTCAAGATTAAGCCTTCAGATACCCAAGAAACTATCAATTTAAAACAATTATCTTGTTCTTACACAGACTGAAGAATGTATTGATAGATGCGAATTTTCATATTTGGAAGATGAATTTTCTGCGGGACCTGAACTTCCAATCTGTATGTGCTGCCAGATGCAAAGCTCCCATGTCTTTGAAAAACCGTGGCTTGTGCTTCGTGTCTCTGAAGAGAAGAATTGAGCTCTATCCCCAGCTCAGAGGTGGTTCAGTAGAAGCATGTTGTAACCTGAACTTTTTAAAATTAAAAAAAAATTTTTGCAAGCTGAACTTCTAACAGTTGATTATTTTTATTTATTTTCTCAAAATACAAACCTTAAAGATAACTTATCTTGTCTGGGGGCAGAATCCCTGAGTCTCTGCACAGGAAGCCTGAACTTCATCTCAGAATGTCAGCTCTTTCTTTGAAGGACATTGACTTCCGACTTCATGTTCACCTTGGCGGCCTTGAAGTCTGGGCCTCATCTTTGACCCTGGGGACTGGGCCACTGAGGAACCAGAAAATCAGCAGGACTCTAAACGTGTGGCATGATCCTATTTAACATCACAGCTTTGGCAACAAAGTCAAGGGTGTTTCAGGGGAAAATTCTAGAGCTATTCTAATGATCCTCAAATTTCTCCCTCATGTCCTTCTACCTTTGGTTTCCTTTTTTTTTACTGCTCCCCATATCCTCCTGCTGACTACCATAAGTAAATGTAGTCATATAAGTATTGTACGCTGGCTAGTAAATCACTGAGGCCCTCTAAAAATGTAGGAACCTAAATATAGAGAGGACATATTTTTCAGTTAATATGTGGCAACTTTCGCCATTGTAACTTCAAGGCCCCTTCAGAATATTTATATATGTAGGGGCTATATTTTATTAAAATAACATGTTTATTTCTCTTAAAGAAGAAAGTTGGGGATATAGTAGTAATTGACATTTATCTAGAGCTTTAATGTTCAAAAGGCACTTTGCCTGCATTAGCTCATTTGAACCTCATAACAATAAGGTGGGTGTTATAGGTATTGTTATCCCTACTTTACGGATGAAGAAACTGAGGTTCAGAGTGACTTTCACAAGGTCATACAGCAAGTGTCAGAGATAGGATCTTAATTCTGGTCTTCCAGGCTCCGGGGCCAATATTCTATTCACTGTCCTGTATATTGCCTTCCTCCCATTTACATAATACACCTCTCTTGAATTTACTATAGCCATGGATCACAGGGTCATAGATGGTGCTATAAGGAACCTTAGAGAACCTTAACTCCATCCCCCTCATTTTCCATACGTGATGATTGAAGCTGAGAGAATTTCCTCATGGTTGCAAAGTTAATAAGTGCCAGAGATGGGATTTGAACTCAGGTCTTCCTGACTCAAAGGCCAACACTCTGTCTATTGCACCACACAGTTTCTCCAATATAATGTCACTTGAATGTATTAAATTTTATTGAATTTATTAATTAAAAATAATGATTCTGGGAGCACAGAAGACTTATTGCACACTACTTGTATAATGTGATTATCGACATGGGAGAATATGGTAAGCACTTTGCAAATATTAAAACACTATATAAAAGTTATTATTATTATTATGTTATTATTAGGCAGCTAGGTGTTATAATGCATAGAATACTGAATTTGACACCAGGAAGACCTAAGTTCAAATCCTGTCTCAGACACTTTCAGGCTGTGTGATTCTGGAAGAACCATTTAACCTCTCTTTGCCTCAGTTTCCTCATCTGTAAAATGGGGATAATAATAGTACCTACTTCCCAGGGGTTTTTGGGGGGATAAAGAGAAATAATATATGTAAAACACTTTGTAAACTTTAAAGCATTATACAAATGATAGCCATTATTGTTGTTATTTTTATTATTATCTTCAATAAAACCTGTTAGAAGGAACAGATATTTTGATGTCAGGGTACAATGTAGGAGCAGGGCTGAACTCATCTGGGGATAACCTAGTTGCTAAAGAGGAGGCAGAGCTTTCCAGAGTCAGGTCCTGGTTCCATTTTTCAGCACATAGACCCTGATAATATGAGGCTCCAGGATTTTTTCAGTTTATGGCCCTTGTTGGAAGCTTTGTAACTGATGATGATTTCAACATGATTTGTGGAGCTGAGGTGCTGGGTCCTGGACTGGGCCCGGCCAAGCTGGGCAGGGCTGGGCTGACTGGCTGCTGCTGCTGCTGTAGCACTTCAGGGCTTGCATATAATCCCACCAATTCCATGTTCAGAGAGTTTCATCTTTCTCAGGGGTGGTACTTCTTTATGGAACCAAGGCACTGTTTCTCTGCTCTGGCACATGTCAGAAATGGTGACATAAGACAGAAACTCTCATAACTTGCCATGAACCAAGAGGAATGTGTCTTGTTAGCACCCGAGGCAGTATCCACATCCCGATTTAGCTGCTTTTATTGCATCTGTACAGAAAGGGGGAAATATCCTGGAATGCACCCCCCCCCGACCATATTTCTGATATAAGGAAAAAAATAGACCTGGATATAGATTACCAGAATGTTGGGCTTCTGAAATTCCACCCCTGCTGACATCCTTGCCCCCAACACGTGCTGCTGACGTGACACTCCCTAGTGTGGCTGTGCCCCACTTCCCAGGGACCTAAATGGGCACCAATGACTTTGGTCACAGATAAGCTAAACTTTTGGGGAAGTTAAGCATCTGGCCCAAAGCTTCATCCATCAGACCTCAGCCAAGGGTCCCATTTCTGTTCTGAATCCATGGGCTTCTCCAAGCAGAGGTATCTTAGAGCTATGAACCTGAGAAGTGGAAGGAACCTTATGGACCAATTAAGCTATGTCTACTCAAACACACTATTCATGGTTTATTTGGAAGATGGAGCGGTTAACTGTTTGTCCACACTGATCTGAGAAAAAGAATAACTCGGTACTCTTTGTTTCTGCAAAATTCCTAGTCTAGCCTCAAGTTTCAAGGGACTCAACATACCCCAAAATATTTCAATAACAAGGGCTACTAAATATAAAGTTTAGAAAAAAGTAAAGTTTTTTAAAAGACAAGATTTTTTTTTAGGGGGTGGGATATGAGGGGGAAAGTAAATACTGAGCGAAGGGATCACAGAACTGGATCTGATGACCTTAAAGGCCATCTAGTCTAACACTCTCATTTTACAAATGAGGAAACTGAGGCTATCTAGGGAGTTTTAAGTAACTTGGCAAGGGTCACACAGGTGGTAAACATGAGATTTGAACTCTGGTCCTCTTAATCTGGAGTCAGAGTTCTTGAAACTCCTTTAAAAATATTAAAAATCCTGCCGCCTGGTTTTTACTTTCCTTGTGTGCACAATGAAAAGCCTTCGAGAGCTACAGAAGAGAACAAAATCACTCTCTAGCCTCCTGTTTATTAGGGGTAGGGCCTTGTCCATGCAGTCCACTGCCTTCTACCCACCAGAAATCCATGGAAAACTGACAACAACCTATCCCAAGCCTGCAGCCCTAACAATGAAGCTCACTTCCTTGTTGTTTGTCCTTTGTTCTCAAAGAGGACCATGACAGATGTCTTGACTTGTAATGAATTGGATTTAAGTGAGGAAGAGCTGTGCAAACTCACCAGTTTCACTCTCTTTCAGAGTCATCTGGGTGCAGTGGCAAGATATACATCAGGATGACTAGAGATGGTCCCAGATGTTTGACGCATCAGGGTTAATTGACTTGCCCAGGGTCACATGGCTGGTAAGTGTCCAGTGTCTGAGGCCAAATTTGAACTCATGTCCTCCTGACTCCAGGGCCAGTGCTCTATCTACTGCGCCACCTAGCTGCCCCTTAGCTCATTTCCTAAGAAAGAGGAGATGGATCAAATTCCCCCAAAGAGGGAGGATTTGCCTTTGACTGATTAATTAAAACCATTTATGAAACACACTCCCAAGCAACTTTTCCAGGGACAAAAATTTTAAATGGGGAGAGGAAAGTGTCTTAGCTATTTCAAGGTCTTGGATTCGATCCCTTTCTTGCATTTGTGAACAGCATTGCAAATTTTGAAACTGCCTACATCAATGGAGGGAGACTTATTTAGCAAGTATGTGAAAAGAACCCACTTGTGTTAAGCAATTACAATCCTATTTTAAGAATAAAAACCCCCTCTTTGTATGAGGAAATGGAAAAATGGCTTGAAACTTGATGGTGGTGGACAGACAAGCTTTATGCTTTTTACTAATTCCACTGCAACAGACCCTCTTATTAAAATAATACTCCTGTTCTGTTAAGAATATGACTCAAAACACCTTTACCAGCTTTTATCTTTCCTTTCCCCCTGGTAAATAGTCTCAGAGGTGACCAACCTGGAGATGACCAAAAGAGACACAAGCAGGACAATAAACAGCTCTAAGTCCATTCCAGTGAGGATTGGTTGAAGAAACCAGGAATGTTAAGACTAAAGAAGAAAAGACATGCTAGCTGTCTTCATGTATTTGCAGGGTGGTTATATGGAAGAGGGATTAGCCTTATTCTTCTTGGCCCTGGAGGATAGAACCAGAAATGATGAGTAGAAGTTGCAAAGGGCAAACTTAGACTTGAAACAAAGATAAACTTCCTAACAATTATAGCCATCCAGAAGTGAAAGTGACAACTTCAGGAGGTAGAAGGTTCCATTGGGAGCCTTCAAGAATGGTCAGGTGAAGGCAGCTAGGTGGCGCAGTGGATAGAGCACCGGCTCTGGAGTCAGGAGGACCTGAGTTCAAATCCGGCCTCAGACACTTAACACTTACTAGCTGTGTGACCCTGGGCAAGTCACTTAATGACCAGGTGGCCACTTGCCAGCTTGACCTTGGAGACTAAATTGGTTCAACGGGAATGATAATAGTACATGTACAGCTTAGCTTATAGAGTTGTGAGAAAAGTATTTTGTAAATTATAAAGTGCTACTTAATGCTAAGATTGCATTCCTACCACCACCACCATCATCTTGAGGGAGAGATAGCAGGCAACTGGTGCTAGAATGGTCAAATTATCCACCACCACCACCTTACATCTTAGTGGAGAGCTCTGGGAATTGCAATCCCCTCCCTTCCCCTCCCCCCAACCAGCCTGACTTCTAAAATGGCCTCTGCAGCCATCATAGAGGTGACCTTTGTAGAGTAGGGACCCATCATTATTGTCACCATCAATACCATCTGCTGACCAATTGCCAATGATGGTGAGGTAATCCCAAGAGCTCCAGGAAAAGAGGAGCCTCCCTTGCTCACATCCCATACCACATATCCTGCTACCAGACTGGTAACAATCATCATAGAAGGGAATAACCTTTGTGGAGATGAGACCAGTCGCCTTCTTTGCAGGGCGTACTTCCCCTGCCACCTTAGCAGTCACAGCCACCAAAGATCCAAAAAGCAGGTTTTTTTCCACCAAAGTCCTCAGAGTTGTCAGATGTCTCATCATTAGAAACAGATTTGATTTTGTCAATGAAAATGACATTAAAGAAGATGCAGTGCCACCTGTTTTGCTACTGTGCCCTAAGGACTGTGAGAATTGGCCATTTGACTCACAGCTGTACCCTGCTACATGTATTGTTTTCCTTTATTGAAGTGAGAGAAGGAATTGTCTTATCTTTGTCTTTGTATACCTAGTGCTTAGTACAGTGCTTTGCAAATAGTAAATAGTAAGTACTCAATAGGTGCTTTTTCATTCATTCATTCATTCAATATTGATATAATTTTGGAAAGTAAATTGAAAAGAACATGTCTACTGTGGTCTTCATGAAGCAATAGTCACTTTCTCTTGGTTATATGGGTTTTGTCAGCTATCCAAAACCACTCCGTTGTTGTATCTTATTCTTAATTTGGAAGGAAACTGGCTTAAAATCTACTTCTTCCCAAACCCTTTTGTGACCCTATATAATTACTGCTTTGTTCTGTGTGCTACCAGTAAGTGTGACTATTTAGTACTATGTTAATGTGTAAGGAATACTGGAAAGTCCAGAAAAATTCTGACCATTACACAAAAGGTATTAGAGGTAGAATAATGGTCAATGTCTAATCCTTGAATGGCCATGTTGAGGCTATGCTTGGACTACAATTTTGGTTGCTATAGCTTAAGAAAGACCTAACTGAGGTGGAGAAGGTTGAGAAAAGGGCAGCTCCAATAATCAAATGGTTGTAGTGGCTTGCATGTGAGGACAAACTGAAAGGAATTAACTCTTTCTTTTTTTTTTCTTTTTTCTTTTTTGGGGGGTGGGGCAATGAGGTTAAGTGACTTGTCCAAGGTCATACAGCTAGTAAGTGTCAAGTGTCTGAGGTCAGATTTGAACTCAGGTCCTCCTGAATCCAGGGTTGGTGCTTTATCCACTGCGCCACCTAGCTGCCTCCCCGGAGTTAGCTTTTTCTATGTTAGTATACAATATCAAATACTATAATATTTATCAAGTGTTTTGCAATTGTTAAAGCACTATATAAAAGTTATTTCTAGCTTTCTCTTTGTTATTCTCTATCATCTATCATCTCTACCATTTTCTCTCTCTATTTGTGTATGTATGAATGTATGTGTTTATCTATGTATCTACCCATTCACCTGTAATTTACCTACCATGAGAAACACCATACCTTAGTCAAAAGAGAGCTAGCCACTGAGTCAGGAAGACTTGAGTTCACATCTTACCCTCTGATGCCTGCTTACTGATAGTGAGATTTTGGGCCAAAAAATTAATATCTCAGTACCTTCAGTAAATCCAGGAAGCTTAAAGTGCAGAGAAGTTGCTAGTCTTTATTGGCAGAGGGCATTTTCTCAACATAAGTTCCCTTCATTATTAAAATCACAGATCTAGGAAAAAGCAAATCTATCTATTATTTATTATGTCTGTATCTGTGATTTCATGATCAGGTCCAATTCCAGCATAGAAACTCCATCCACTGATGTATACTGGTAATTTTTGGTAACTTCTAGTCTTAAAGAATTGCTTGTGGTGTCAAGGGGTTAAGTGTGCCCATGGTCACATAGCTAAGTAAGTGTGGAGGCAGGATTTGAATGTAGATCTTCTCTCTCTCTCTCTGTCCCCTCTGCTATATTGCCTCTCTCTGTTAAAAATAATATCATAGTAATACCCATATTTCCATTGTCCTTTAAGGTTTATAAAAATGTTTTCTTCATAACAACCTATTGTGCTAGATAGAACAAGTATTATCTGTCGCTGTTTTATGAATGAGGAAATTAAAGGTCAGAGAAATGATGTGACCCCCCCCCCACGGGTCAAGTAGCTGGTAAGTATCAGAGCAGGGATTCTTCCATCTAGAAAGGTGAAAAGGCCAATGGGTGTATATGATCAAATTCTAGAATCTTATACCAAGTATGGATTGTCTGTTGTGCTCAAAGAGAACTAAAATGACATCATTATGTCAGGGTCAAGATTTAGTGTGTCCAATAGTGGTGGATGAGACCAATAGGAGCCTGGAAGTCTCTACCACAGTTCAGGCACAAATAGTCCACATGAACATTTGTCGTGGGGATGTCTCTAAATGTGCACATCTCACATTTCTTTTGAGCAATTGCAACTGTGGTCTGCTCATAGAGCACAGTGCCTTCTTTGATTCGGGCGTGCCATGCTGGGTGGTCCTATACCATTGTCTCCCATGTCTCACAATCGATTCCACGATTCTTCAGAGAGACCTTGAAAGTGGCCTTGTATCACTTCTGACCACCACGTGAGCACTTGCCTTGTGTGAATTCTCTATAAAATAGTCTTTCAGGCAAACATGTGGTAAGAGTATACTTGTTCACAAAATCTTACCAGGACTATTGCAATAGTTCTTGAATTGGTCTCATTCCCTTAAGTCTCTCCTCTTCAATCATCCTATCTACATTGACAGGCTAATTTTCTCAGAGTGGACCTCTGATTGGTTCAATCTCCAGTTTAAAAAATCTCCAATGGTTCCCCCTTGCCTACAGA
Organism: Dromiciops gliroides; assembly: GCF_019393635.1. Classification (NCBI taxonomy): domain Eukaryota; kingdom Metazoa; phylum Chordata; class Mammalia; order Microbiotheria; family Microbiotheriidae; genus Dromiciops; species Dromiciops gliroides. The sequence continues at coordinate 415,444,834 of NC_057862.1, read as the reverse complement.
AAGCCCTAACTCTGCAGTTTGTCATTTAAAACACTGCAGTCTGGCTCTAATCTGCCCTTCTGACCTTACTCAACACTGCTTGTGCCCTATATTTGTGTACTCCACCCTCCCAGCAAATCACAACTCTCGCTATTTCCCACCTCCACACCTTTTCTCTTTAGGATGTACTTCTTCCCTGTCACCTGAAAAAACATACCTATCTTTTAAGACTCTGATCAAATTCTGCCTTTCTTATACTACTTTTCTTACTAAAAAATAAAAGTTTTCTTTAATTTCTTAATTTAATCCAGTCAGAAGTTATTTCACCATTATATGAATTCTTATAGTGCTTCACTGGTGTCTCGCCACAATCCTTATCATGGGTGTTTGCAGGCTAGACGTTAAGCTCTGTTCAGAAAGGACTACATTCTTTTGTTCTGCTGTGTCCTGATCAGCACCCAGCATGGAATCTTCCACATAGCAAGGGTCCAGTGAATGTATGCTGAAAGAATGAATGAACTTTGAACAATCAGAAATCAGATGGAAAAATGCCAATCAACTGGGGAATGACTAGTCAAATACTGCGCTGTAAGAAATGACAAATGGGATGAATACAGAGAAACATGAAAAGATTTACAGGAACTGATGTAGAGTGAAGTAAGCAGAGCCAAGAAAATGAAATATATGATGACCATGACAATATAAATGGAAAGAGCAACCACAAAAAAAATTAAGGTGGATGGCACAAATTATAAAAAACAAACATGGGCAAAAGAAGTAAAAGGAAAAGACACCTGTATTCTATTTCTTTGCAGAAGTGAAAGGTCCATAAATGTTGCACATTGCATATATTTTCCCTCTCAAATTCTTTTTGTCTTCAAAATACTATTTGTTATATGGGATTACTCTCTGGAAGGGGAACAGGAAGAATACTATGGAAAAAATTTGGTGATGTAAGAAAGAAGAACAACAACCCACCAAAGCTATCAATAAAATCTTACTGAAATCCAGAGAAACAGTTTTTTTTTCTTTTGGTCCTTCCTTCCCAACTGTGTGCTTAAAGCAAGTGTTCTGGGCCCCAAATTTCTTCAGCACCCAAATTCTTGAACCAGGCAAACTAGGAGGGAATGATGAAATGCAAATTGTTTCAGTAAAAATTTAACGAGGTCTGTGTTGATTTCGAGGATTTGTGTGAAGTCGCGACACTACCAGATCTTCTCGAGGCTAAAGTATTTCTGTACTCTGCATATGTTGTTTGCAGTGGGATGGCTTCTCCTAAAGATAGAGCCTGGAGCCACATGGAGACACATACTAAGAAAGATTGAGATCAGAGAAGGACATATAAACTGGGAGCTGTAGCTGGGAAAGGAGAAGGGAGGGAGGAAGAAGCATTGGATGGAAAATTTTGTGTTGGTCTCGTGTAAGAGTAAAGCGTCCAATCAATGTGATACCCTTTTCCACTCAATATTTTTTCTTCTTGGGTTTTCCTCAAGTTTTCTCTTTTTTAATTGGTGGTCCCACCATCACTACCTGTGTTGAGTAACAAATTTGTCACAAATAGCAGTGATATCAACTGTTGTCCTGAGTGTCCCTTGGCCATTGAAGCATCTTTGAGAAGTTTCTGACATAAGGCCTCAGACAAAACTTTGGTCATTTTTGGTTGAGGAACAAAGTCTTTGGAGGAAAATGCCAATACACTGACAACAACAAAGTATGAAAAATGAAAATGATCAGTTTTTAGAAGAGTAGCATCTGCCAATAGTATAAATAAGATTTTTTGAATCATTCCCTTTGTCTTCCAGAAACACATACAAGAAAAGTCATTTTAAAAAATGCACTTTCTCTAGAACAAAAATCCAACTACCAGTGAAAGTCAACTTATACATACAACTAAAATATATACACACATACACACATATATGTGTATATGTATAATAGGTGTGTATGTATGTGTGTGTATGTATATATACCCTATAATCCTGACTTTCATTAGGCGCTAAGAATATTACCTTCTCAAGAAAAAAACAACCATTCCTTGAGACCCCCTCTCTCCTGGAATCTGTGTATAAGAACCCTTGGTATGGAAACTCTATAGATGCGAATCTGTGAATTCTCTATAGCTTATTATCTTAGAAAGCTGCCTGGGGGCACCAAGAGGTTAAATGACTTGCTTAGGGTCACATAGCTTACTAGCTTGTCATACTTGTACATACTTTTGTCAGACTTAGACCCAGGTCTTTCTGCCAAGACTAGCTTTGTATCTACAATGCTATACTGTCTTTCATTCTTTGAGACAGTCCTATTAATTCCAACTTTGTGATAAGGGGGTAGAGTTTGACCAGCTGGAAATGGACAGTAGTACCAAATAAAGAATATTCATTTGGGGCTTCAAAAAGACAAAATTGAGAATTTTTTCCCCTTTTTCATGTTTGAAGGCAATTATATCTTTATTGACCCTCAACCCTCACCCCCTCTTCCAGTGTCAGCTACTAGCTGAATATTATCAGCATGACATCTCCTTTCCTGGAAAGGCTGCCCGTCACACTTTCAATTCCCCCCCCCCCCATGGATACGTTTTCTAATCAGTTCACATGATTGAGCTTACATCGAGTGATGCTTTACCTAATTCCTTTCTATCTGTAGGGTGTGAGGCTTGGAGGGCCTCTCGTCAAAACTTCCGAGGGCCCTGTCAGTTTGAAAAGAACATGACCTTTAAATTGTATCAGTATGTTTGCTGGTGCATAAGGGAGAGGAAAAGGTTTGTAGTGATGGAAAACCACTCCAAAGCTGAAAAGTGATTCAGAGGAAACCAGCCCAGGAAGTTAATTTGTTTATCTCTAATTGGCTAAGTTGGCAAGGATGAGAGAAGCTGATGGCAGCCTTTTGGTACTTTGTGGAAGGAACCTCAATTCTGGGTCTCTGACACTTGGTATTAGTTCAAGTTATTTTTCTTTCCTTTCTCCCTCCACCACCAATCCATAGATTTTGCAACGCTATTATTGTAACTGGTAAAAAACAATGTAATCCTGTTACTGCAATTTAGGTAAAAAATGTATCTGCTGCTATACAACTGTCAGCTCTGGAGTTGAATTATGAAGTTAGACTTACTATTGCTGGGAGAATTAATGATGATCATTCTTATTCCGTGTGTCACTGGCGACCAATCTGGCAGGGTTAGGATCATTTTTGTAAAAGAAGTTTATGAAAAAGGAAACATGTTTTTGCAGGATAAATGTGGATATTCTGACTTTACTTTGAGGGTTTTATTAGAGTTGGATGAATTGAGCAAACCCATCTGGTAGAACTATATATGTGTATACACACACACACACACACACACACACACACACACATATTTGTTGTTGTTTTCAAGTTGTAAGTCTTTTGAATATAGAAAAACTCTAACTATTTCTTCTAGAGGCCCTCAGGGCCATGGCTTAGATTGGTTCCCTCCTTCCTTTATTTCAGTTAAAATGTTTTGATTTATAATGAAGGAAAAAAATAGAGGTTAAGATAATGAACATTTCCTAGTTTAGGGAGGTGACCAAAAATAACAATATGAGCTTGGAGGAGATATGTATTTTTTTTTTAAAATGATTTGTAACATGTTTGTCTTTCAGAGTCAAGAATGTTGCTTCCTCCTAACCATTCTCTCCTCTGAGGATGGAGAGGAATTTAACCACATATACTCTATTGTGTGTGGCAGGATGCAGAATGGGGGAATGGGAACATCATTTAATGACTTTGTGCCTCAGCTTGCTCATCAGCAAAACAGGGGCAATACTACATTTCATGAGATTTTCTTTATTTCGTGGCATTGTCATAAGGATGAAACTAGGACTTCAGATTTAATTTTTACCTAATAGAGTTCTCTGTGAGATGTAGTATATCAGTTGACGGACGATGCTAGAGTCAGGAAGAGATTGGTTTCAGTCCTGCCTCTGACACTGACTGTGTGATTAAGTTAATTCTTTGAGATTATAAGATACAATGCATTGTTATAGGAAATCAGAGGTTAGTAGAACAAAAAAATTCTCTGTATCTACAACATATTCCTAATTAAGATTGTGGAGGAGAAGTGGCATAAAGGATATCATTAGAAAGATGTACTCCTGGGGGCAGCTAAGTGGCACAGTGGATAGAGTACTGGCCCTGGATTCAGGAGGACCTGAGTTAAAATCTGGCCTTGATACTTACTAGCTGTGTGACCCTGGGCAAGTCACTCAACCCCAACTGCCTCACCAAAAAACAAACTAAATTAAAAAAAGAAAGAAAGATGCACTCCTTCCCACATGTATGAAGATCACATGTCAAGAGATCTAAAGAAAGACCTTTAAAACATGCATGGATGGATCCTCTTTGGGGATTTACAAGAGGACATGAATAAGAGTTACATGAAATCAATCAACAGGTATTTGTTAATAACTTACTGTATGCCAGGCCTTTGTGCTAAGCACGGGGGATAAAAGTAAAAGCAGTTCCTGTCCTCAAAAAGCTTACATTTTAATGGGGGAAACAACATATATAAAGCAGGACATGTATGATAAAGGCAGAAGAGATAGAAAGTAATATGAAGGTGGATGACACTGGTATCTGGGGAATCAGAAAAGATTTTCTATAGGAGATGGCATTTGGTATGATTCTTAAAGAAAAGCAGGCATTATTGGAAATTGAGGGGATGCCCATCAATTGAGGAATGGCTAAACAAGTTGTGGTATATGAATATAATGGAATACTTTTGTGCTGTAAGAAATGATAAACAGGCAGATTTCAGAAAAATCTGGAAAGACTTACAGGAACTAATGCTGAGTGAGATGAACAGAACCAAGAGAACACTGTACATAGTAACAACAACACTGTACAATGATCAACTGTGATAGACTTAGCTCTTCTCAGCAATACAATGATCCCAGACAATGTCAAAGGACTCGTGGTAGAAAATGCTCTCCACATCCAGATAAAGAATTATGGAATCTGAATGAAAATTGAGGCATACTATTTTCAGGGTTTTTTTTTGTTTTTTCTTTCTTGTGGTTTTTCCCTTTTGTTTTGATTTTTCTTTTATAGCATTCTAAGAGTTGGAGACTAGAAGGAAGAACATTTCAGTTAAGAAGGAATAGAGTATACAAAGGCATGGAGATGGGAGATGGAACATCATGTGTGCAAAGCATAACCTGTAGGCCAGTAGAGCTGATTATAGAATATATGAAAGTAGAATGAAATGAGACAAAAAAGATAGGAAAGGGGCGGGTTGGGAGCTACTGTAAATGTCAGATTTTATATTTGATCTTGAAACTTCTGATACACATATATGTGTATGTTAATGCATAGACCTTACAATGCAAGAGCAGACAATGAAGCCATGGTTCATTATTCTTCCCTGCTGCCCAGTTGTGTAAATTAGCTATGCAAACTTAACTATAACACATATACATAGGTGGATACATGTATCTGTGTCTATGTCTATATATGTAACATATTAACACATAAATGTTTAAGTATGTATATACAGAGACATATGCATGCATGCATGCATGCATAGGCAATATGTGTTGTGGCTAAGACATTCGGATGTCAAAGTGATTTTCCTAAAGATGGGTTTGATCATAGTACTCTCATACTCAACTAACTTCAGTCTTCCATGAACAAGATACTCCATTTCTCAGCTCTGGGTATTTTCTCTGGTTGTTCCCCAAGCCTGGAATGTTCTCACTCATCATCTCTGCTTTCTGACATCCTTGGCTCCCTTCAAGTCCCAGCTGGAATTCCATCTTCTATAGGAAGTCTTTCCCAATCCCCCTTAATTCTAGTTTCTTCACTCAATTAACCATTTCTTATTTATCCTGCATGTAGCCTGTTTGTATAGACGTGTTTGTTTGTTGTCTACCCCATTAGATTGTGAGTTCCTTGAGAACAGGGTCTGTCTTTTGCCTTTCTGTGTATCCTTGGTGCTTAGCACAGTGCCTGGATCACAGTAAGTGCTTAATACATGCTCACTGGATAATTAAGACTACATGGCTATTATTGCCTGGGATCAGGAAAAAAGTCAATTACTGAGCCCTGACTCCAGGTTGTAGTTGAAATTATATTGTAAAGTACATTTGTTATTTTAAGGCCCTCTGTCTTGATTGCTGATATAATTTTATAAATTGCTGACTGTGCCTGGATTTCTTTTATGAAATGTAAAATGCTGTAATTTCATTGTTACTAACTTTTAATGAATATAGAGCATTTCCCCTAAACTATATTATCTTTGATAGGAGACATGCAAACAGGTTTTTACGTAATAATGAATTTTCTAATGGGTCTTGTCGGCTAAAGACAGCCTATACACATGTAGAGCGGTGTGTATTTTGTTGTCCTGTGTCTAGAAAATCCTTTTCTGATCTTATCTGGATACACATCATTGAACAGTCACCATCTCAGAAGAATCAAAATGCAGGGTACCTAAAGGTCATTCACCTAAGTAGGGTGAAGGGTATCACCAATGATGACTTATGTGCAAGAATGACATAAAAGAAAATATTGAGAGACTGTATGATTGGGAAAAGGAAGTTGGCTGGGCAAAAAGTAAGCAAAAACAAGAGACAAGAGACTGACAGCCTCTTAGTGCCCACAATGTATTAACAGATAAAGAAGTCCTCAGCACACTTTAAGGATTCAGTTGAGCACATTGACAAAATTTGCAGAAGATAAGGAAAGATGCATGGGACATTGGAGACAGTACCCATATCAAGATCCCAGATCCACTGACATAAGAGGTTATTCACAAGACCATAGAATGATAGATTTAAGATTGTAAGCTACTTTGGACACCATCTACTCTAGCCCTCTTCTTTTAAAGGAAGAACTGAGGCCCAAGGCAGTCAAGTGATTTGCCCCTGATCACACAGGTAAATGACAGAATCAGGATTCAAATTGAGTTTCTTTGACATGAAATGCAGTACTCTTTCTACTTCATCATGTAAGGGCCTAAAATTCTAGCTGTGATGTCTAAAATCTAATAATGAGTAGTCGCCTTAAATTAGAAGCTTTAGCAAGAGTTTAGACTTTTAAGTATTTATTAAAGTGCATTAGAAGTTAGTGAAGAGAGAGAGAGGTAAAAAGCAAACTTCATCTAACTATCTAAGAGAGCCAGCCTCTGACCTCCCACCAAGCCACAGTCCGGAACCAAAAGGCCTTGCTCCTCTGCAGCTTCTTCCAGAAGCCTTCTGTGAAACAGGAAACAGGGCCATTCACATGCACAGCTTCAAGCTAATTGGCTGGTAACACTGGACCCACGGGTGGCAGACATCACTTCCAGACACCAAAGTCACATGGCTTCTTTTCAGGCAAGACACCCCCTCCCAGCAGGGGGTGTCATTCCAATTCTCACAATCAGGACACTAGATAATATTTTTGATCAAAACAAACAAAACATCCCTAAAATTAAAATGAGGTAATGTATGTAAAAAGTATTTTAAGCAGTCAGCCAATTGTAGTGGAAAGTGCTCTGGACTTGATTCCAGAAGTCAGCAGTCAGGAGGGTCTGAGTTCAAGTGCTGTCTCTGACATTTAGTAATTGTGTAACCATGGGAAACAATTGAACTTTCTAAGCCTCCATTCTTCATCTGTAAGTTGGAAATAATAATGCCTGTAGCACCTATTTACCAGGGTTTTAAAATAATAATCAAATGAGATAATTTATGCAAAGTTCATTACAAACCTTAGCATTATTTAGACATTATTATTGTTAATAATCAGCTTCTAAACCTGTTTACACATCTGTAAGATGAATTAAATAGCATTTATAAAGCACTTACTATGTGTCCGGTACCATCTTAAATTTTGTGAATAAAATTGAAAAGTTAGATGATTCTTTCCCTCAGGGGAATTTTCATTCTTTTTTAAAATAATTAATTAATTAATTAGTTTTTTCACGTTACATGTAAAGATAGTTCTCAACTTTTGTTTATACAAGCTTTCCAATTTCAGATTTTTCTCCCTGGGAATTTACATTCTAAATAGTGGAGACAGCATATATAAGGGAGTGGCGGCCAGGAAAGATGTGTTTGGTGAGTCATTGGGATCCTGAAGGTGGTCAGCTGTCATACCTTTTTCAGGAGTAATAGTAGTATGGGAATATTAATTTGATTACTAAGCCCAGAGCAAGAGGTAAAAAGTAGAATAAAAAAGGTAGAAAGGGATTGGTGTTAGGGAAGGAGAGGTATGCATAAGTTGTCAGGGTGGATAGCAAGTTAGCCAGGGCCAATGACTTGGTGGGATAAATGTATGGTGTGGTATGAAGGTCAGTGGCTGGTTGTATGCAGAAGGTGACACGAATATGTGCTTACCTACTCACCATTCAGGATGTGAATTTTTTTTCTTTTCTTTTCTTTTCTTTTTTTTTTTGGTGGGGCAATGAGGGTTAAGTGACTTGTCCAGGGTCACACAGCTAGTAAGTGTCAAGTGTCTGAAGTCAGATTTGAACTCAGGTTCTCCTGAATCCAAGGCCAGTGCTTTATCCACTGCACCACCTAGCTGCCCTCAGGATGTGAATTTCTAAACTGAATAAATTAACTCTGCCAGTACCTAGCGTAATTTTTATGCAGTCTGGTCTAGAAGTGCTACTCCAGGTGGGGAGAGGCAGGGTAACAGCCAAACAAATGGCAAAATGACTTGGGGGTTAGGGGAGTTGTAGTCTGGATGGGATGTGAAGCATAGTCTTGATATGATGATGATTGTAAGATTTGAGAAGATCTAATGAGATAATATTTGTAAAAGGTTTCATAAGCTGTAAAATGTCATGTAAATAGCTAATTTTTTGCTGTTTTATCACTAAGTTGCATTTCTATGAAGAAAAAATTTCACATATCTCCATGGTGAAGTTAGAAATTACAGCTGGACCTGATCAGACAAAGAAGTGCATGTTTGAAGTGATACACTTTAAAAGTCACTCAGGGCTTAACTTTTTTCATGCTATCTTAAAGAGTGGAATATTCCCAAAGTATGAGAAAGATCATGGGTGGGTACTTTTGCCAAGAAAACGTCAATGAGAAGATGTTAACAACTTTTGAACTATATGCCTACTTTCTCAACACTGTATGAGAATGGTCTATGCACATATGGATGGCATCCTTGATGAAAAAGATAAAGGAATAGGTAAGCTTTTGTAGATAAAATCTGACAGCAGATGCTATCTTCATAGTCACATAGCTGTTAGAGAAATAGAGAAAAGGTACAATTTAACTGTGTCTATTGTTTGGTGTTTTTAAAAACTTATTGGAATAGAATGTACCCTTAAAGGATCCCCTCATAAAATGTGTATTTAACATGTATTAAAAACCAAACAACTCAATGACAGATATGACCATGAAGATTATTTTATTCAGAAATACTCTAATTATGAATAACAAGCAGGCACAAAATTAAAAGATGTGTCAAAGAATATATCCTATACAGAATCCAAGTGGAAGGGGGATTAACTGTCAGTGGTGAAATTTTCTAAATGCTTCTGTTCACAGATTAAGTTTTGTTGATTACATTGAGTACTGGAACATTATGGGGCCTCTTCAATATCCTTCACATCTTTATTCATAAGACTTTGTCTTAGTCATGCCCAGATCATAACATACTAGTAGACAGATAGGCCTTTATGGAGGTAGTTTATTAATATACAACATGCTTGTAGTATAGACAGACAATGGATTGATCTTAGAATTGAACAGGAAAAGAGAAGACTGAATTACATTTGGCAAACTACACAATATTTTCAATAATTCTAACCATCCTCCTTCACCATTTCTTCTCCATCCCCTCTTTCTTTTAGGATAATAGAAACACATACAATAGCTATAAGCAGGCTGTAGCACATTATTAACCATAACTTGTCTGCAAGAAGCAATCTGAAAGGCCTTATTGAGAACTTTATAACCAGAGAACGAGATGGGCCAGTCCTGTAGTAAGAGTAAGGAAAAGCGTAGCAAGACCTGCCTTGCTTTCTACGAAATAGTAATCAAAGAAAAGTCTGTATCACATTAGACAAATCCTCTTGTAATATTTGTGGAAAGATATGAAGGATAATTGTAGAAGATGAGAATGCATTTTGAGATTGTATTCTGCACTTGGTAGAGAATGTATCAGCATTGACATTAGCGAGGCATGGAAGCATTGGCATTTGAAGAAATACTACATCTTTTAATTATTTCCTATTTATTTTGTATGCCACTTGTTTTCTATATATTTGTTTGGATGTTTTCTCCCCCATTATTATAAGCTCCTTGAGGGCAGGGATTTTTTTTCCCCTCTTTTTGTATTCCAAGCACTTAGCACAGTGCTTGGCACATGATAGGTGCTTAAGAAATGTTAACTGATTGATATTATTATAGTTATACCAGTGTATATAGGTATATTTATATTATAACCTCCCCATAAACTGAACTTATAACATGAAATTTGATGTAACAGAGCTGAGTCTTGGCTCTATCCAAGGGGTATTAGTAAAAATACTCAAGGAATGTACACTCTCAAAACAGGGTTCTATGGTAGAACTTAGAGATGAATACCATGCTCTATGTCTTTATGAAAGCAATGACTCAAACATTTTCATTAGGATATTTGGTTAGGATATTTTGGTTAGGATATATTTGGCAATCACCTCAACATGAACCATAAGTACAAGTGTATGGAAGCAGATGAATGATACTGTGGGTGTATTGTTCTGCTTGTTAAAATCATTAATTTGTTCACCTTTTTCTCTCCTTCAGCCTTACCATTCTCCCCCTAGATAATTAGAGGAATCTGGATATTTCAGCTTGAGAATTTAATTTTCAAATGAAATAATGTGTACATAGGTAGTGCTCTGCAAAATGCAAAATGTTATATAAATGTCAGTTATTATTTTGCTGCTTTTTTGTTATTATTTCTTAATTCTCAAATATAAGCATGCCATAGAGCATCTTCAAAGTCTAGTTTCCACAAAGGTTCAGAGGAGGTGCCACTTCTCACACTAAATTCTTCCATATTTTCCTCCTTTCTCACATTATCTCATGTTTATTTATGCCTTTCCCCAAGAGGATGTATTGGTCCCCCAATTTTTTTAATCTTTGTATCCTCAGTACCCAGCACAAGGTTTTCCTCTTCTTGTTCAGATGCTCTATAAGTAATATTAAAATTACAAAATCATTTCTGTTTATTTAATGTTTCTTCAATTGAATTTATTTAAATGGAAATACTATGCAATTCCTACCATCTATTTCTGACTCTCTCTTTTTTTTTTTTAGTGAGGCAATTGGGGTTAAGTGACTTGCCCAGGGTCACACAGCTAGTAAGTGTTAAGTGTCTGAGGCTGGATTTGAACTCAGGTACTCCTGACTCCAAGGCCAGTGCTCTATCCACTGCGCCATCTAGCTGCCCCTATTTCTCTTAATACAGTAAAAGCCCAAGTATTTGGGGTCTGCAAAAACCCAGCATTTATATAACCTACCCTGATATCTGATTCTAGCTAGGAGTCAATCAACCAACAGTCTCCAGTTAGAAACTAAGAATATTCTTTATTCAATTGTCTTAGGCAAGTGAAGTTTTAAGCATAAAATGCCAATGTATTACTTATTCAAGGGTGAAACACCAAGGGCTGTAGTTTAAATTTCACTTGGATTAGTGGTTTTCAACTTATTCATTCATGTATTCATGCAGCAAATATTTAGTAAATTCATGCTATATGTAGAAATTTGCAGAGAACTGTGTTGGCATTGGGGGACTGACAGAGTTCATATACAGTGTCTAACATAGCAATCACATGGGGGTCTCAATAACTCTTACAACTTTTATATTTGCAAAAACTTCAATCAGCAGAATGAAATCTTTGTGCAATCCCAAACAAATATTTATGTTTTTGGTAGGGCAATGGGGGGTTAAGTGACTTGCCCAGGGTCACACAGCTAGTAAGTGTCAAGTGTCTGAGGCTGGATTTGAACTCAGGTCCTCCTGAATCCAGGGCCAGTGCTTTATCCACTGCGCCACCTAGCCGCCCAAAATATTTATTAAATATATATGTATACCATGTGAAAGGCACTGCTTGGTATTGAGCAGAATAAATAGATTAATAAATCATAATACTTGCCTTTTAAGAAATTTATAATATAAGGACTATATATATATGCATCCAAAGCTGCATCATCACCATCATTGTATTTTAATAATATATGATAATATATAACTAATTATAATATGAGTATAATAAAATCCTAATTGCTTATATAATATTAATAGAACAATTATAAGGTATAATTATGAATGTTATATAATTAACCATAGCAATATTGATAATATATTGTATTACATTTCCAATTATATGCTATTATAATTAATAATTATTATATAATAATGATGATAACCTATTTCGTAGCACTTTAATGATTGATTATATTTATATACTACTTTAGAATTTACAAAGCATTTTGTGCTTATTTTTCTAGCTTGATCCCTCACAATAGTCAGTAAGGTAAATAATAAGAATATGCTTATATCCATTTTACAGATTTACAGTTACTCATTCTCAGAATCACAGAATGTTAGAGTTGCAAGGTTCCTCAGGGACCATCTAGTCACAACTATACCTGACAGTGAATGATCTCTACAATGTAACAGACAAGTGGTTATCCAGGCTTTGGGGAAGACCTAAAGAAAGAGACAATGAACTACTTCCTAGGCATCTCAAGCCACTTTTGGAGAGCTCTCATTGTTAGGATGCTATTTCTTTACTTAAGGTCTAAATCTGCCTTTTTGCTATTTCTATCTATTGTTCTTCATTTGGTCTCTGGAACTGGCCAGAGGAAGTTTAATTTCTCTTCCATGTGACAATTCTCCAAATATTTAAAGATGGTTATCATGGTGTCTCCTTAAGATCTCTCCAAGTTCAGTGCCTTCCCTGCCATGATTCCTTCAATCAACTCTCAAAGAGCAGGAACTCAGAGTCCTTTATTACCCTGGTTATTTTCCTTTAGATAGCTTCTACTGTATCTATGTCCTTGGCAGCCAGCTGGTGCAATAGAGTGCTGGGCTTGGAGTTCAAATCTAGCCAGTTGTGTGACCCTGGGCAAGAAATTTAATCTTTATCTGCTTGACTTTCCTCAACTGTAAAATGAGGATTATAATTGCATTTACTTTTCAGGGCTATTGTGAGGATCAAATGAAATATTTGTAAAGTGCTTAGCACAGTGCCTGGTACACTATAGGTGCTTAATAATTGATTGTTCTCTGTCCTCTCTCCCCCTTAAAATGTAGCCATCAGAACTGAACACAACACTCCACATGTGTCCTGATCGAATAAGCATGCACATGGATCTTATATTCCTTGGAACTGTGCCTTTCTGCAACCACACATATTTGTTTTCTTTGTTGCCACACCATACTGTTCTTCTTTCTTTCCTTCTTTCTTTCTTTCTTTCTTTCTTTCTTTCTTTCTTTCTTTCTTTCTTTCTTTCTTTCTTTCTTTCTTTCTTTCTTTCTTTCTTTCTTTCTTTCTTTCTTTCTTTCTTTCTTTCTTTCTTTCTTCCTTCCTTCCTTCCTTCCTTCCTTCCTTCCTTCCTTCCTTCCTTCCTTCCTTTCCTTTCTTTCTTTCTTTTGTGAGGCAACAAGGGTTAAGTGACTTGCCCAGGGTCATATAGTAAGTGTCAAATGTCTGAGGCTGGATTTGAACTCAGGTCCTCCTGAATCCAGGGCCTGTGCTTTATCCACTGTGCCACCTAGCTGCCAAGAACATAGATACTTCATACTGTTGACTCATTTTGATCTTATACTCCATTAAAATAGTCAGATAGTTTTCAGAACTAAGGTTTAGCCAGACCTTCCATATCTTGTACTTAAGTTGGTTTTTGAAAACAAATGTATGGCCTTACATTTATTTGTATTAAATTGTATCTTATTATATTCAGATCAATGCTTAGTCTGATCTCCTTTTGAATCTGGACCCTGTCATTGAGTATATCAACTACTCCTCCCATCTATGGAGCTAAAGAACATGCTAAATTAAGATTAGCATTCTATGAGAAGATTGAAATAGAGAAGATTGAGATCCAGAAAAGTTTGATTATTTATTAGGATTGTGTATCTATTAAATGCTAACACTGGGATTAGAACCTAGGTCCTTTGACCTGTTCCCTACTGATATGTTCCTTTATTCTCATTCTCTTTTTGAAAATGGCTTATTGGTAATAATAGAATCACAGACTCAGAGCCAGAAGCTACCTCCCAAGGTCACATGACTAGCCTGGAAATAGCATCTTTCTCTACCTGCCAGGAATACATTTCCACTATTGTAATCTCCTGTGAATATTCAAGTATTACCTTTGAGACAAAACACATTTGGATCATTAACACTTTAATATGAATTGGCTAATCGGGTAGGTACAACTGACAAAAATGGACTCAGAAATGTTGAACACAAATTGGGTCAATTTTATAAGGTGGCAGTGATAGGAAATAATACATGGTATATGGCCCAGGGAGGACTAATCAGAGACTTTTGGGAGGACAAGTAAATTATGAAGAGGATGGAACAAAGAGATGGATAGAGGAGAGCTGAAAACCCTCAGCCTGCTTGATAAGTTGGGGCAGCTAGGTGGTACGGTAGACAGAGTGCTAGACTTAAAGTCAGGAAGACCTGAATTCAAGTCTGGCCCCAGACATTTATTAGCTGTGTGACTCTGGACAAGTCACTTAAACCCATTTTCACTCACTTTCTTCATCTGCATAATTAGGATAATGATAGCACCTACTTTCCAGGGTTGTTGTGAAGATCAAATGAGATAATAATTGTTAATTGCTTAGCACAGTGCCTAGTAAATAGTAAGCACTATATATATTATAGTTATTATTATTACCATCCTCATGATTGTCATTTATTTTTCTTGTGGTTAACTCTGCTGGTTGTATCTTGGATACCTACTAACCTCCTTCTTGGTGGAATCCTACCTTGAGCCTCACTCTTCATTCAATCTTGAATTAGCATTATTTTTAGGAACATTGAATTTTTTTTAATGAAATGGGGAATTGATTGAATTCTCCTATGTATTTTGTTACTTATATTTAGTGCCAAATGCCTCTCTAAATGAGTGGTTTTGTGGTTTATTAGTATCCAAGCTAGGAAAGGATAAAGAGAGCCCATGCACAAAACAAAACTTACATAATGAAATGAAATGTGTTAAAGAATATTCTTCATAGACTACTAAGGTCACAGAAGAGCTAGAAATGGAATGGGATACAAGGCAGAATAGGAACAAAGATGACTTACTAGTTGCCCCTTTTTATGTAGGTCTTAAGCAGGAATGGCTTACCCTCTAACATGTATCTATGATTTTCTGTCATTTTCCCTCATTTTTCAGGGCTTTGTGGTACTGAATCATTACAGAGGCATAGTATTATTTGTTACCTCTACAACTTGGGACACTTTGGGATCTTAGAACATTTATGGTAATTTGTTAATTTGTTATAATTTGTTGAGGGGGTGAAGATCAGTGAAAAGAAAGTATGGAGAGAGTCTGACCCACTCTATGGCTGATTTTGTAAATTTATCGGATAGGGTCCTTGCTTGAACTCTGGGGACCATTAGTCTCTAAATTTCCCAGAGCTCAGTAGGGCACAGGTGGTAATTAACTCATAAAGTGCTTCATGGAAAAAAATAACAAAGAATAAAGCTGATGCTAATTTTGTTCATGGCCTAAATTTATGGCTGAACTTAACTCTCCTGGTCCAATTTTCAGATTCTAAAGTCAAGTCAAATCCATAGATATTTATGAAGCCAAGCATACAAAGAAAGGCAAAATCAGTTCCTGCCTTCAAGAAGCTCACATTCTATTGAGGGGAGAGAACATAGAAATAGTGATGGCTGTAGCAACAAGTTAACATATTTTGGCCTTCTTTTCAATATTTCATATATTGGAGCATCTTGTGACCTTGAGATGTTACAGGAAGCAGATACTGGGGACCAGAATAAGCCAAAACAAAACCCCAAAATAGTAAAGACTTATTAATCAGAGATCATTGGCTGGTTGTTATGATAAAACATATGTGCCCCTTAGACCCCAAATTGTAGTTTGACAAAAGCCTTTTATCTTATCATTTTGGGTTCAGTGAAAATTAGAAAAGGATCCCAACGTTTCTGATTCCTTTTGATTTTATAAGTATTATGTGATATCTTTTGGGTGTAAGAGGATCTATTCTCTGAGCAGCCCTAGGCTTACTTTCTTAATATTCCAGATTTTTGTTGCCCAAGGTAAAAACATCTCATATCACCATGCACCTTTCAGAATTCTGAGCTGCCAGAGTTCCTGGTCTCTAAACTTGGCAGCTAGCATTGGTCTTCCCTGGCTGTTATCTCAGAGTTATCAGGCTCTGCTGAATGATGCAACATGGAAATCACTTTGATCCTAACCTTAAATTCCATTGCCTCTTTCCAATAACATCCTTATGACTTCTCTCATTCAGTGGGGCAGGCTTGTCTATCCAGTGTTCTATGATCTTGCCAACACTGTGTTCCACTGATAGTCAAGGCCAGTAAAGGATACTTTTAGAATGTGATATGAAAGTTTGCTAGGCTTTTGTTCTACCTATGGAGAGGCAAGACTAGAAACTGATTATTAATTGCTGGACCCCGTTGAGCCAATGGGTTTCAGTTTCTGTGAAATTTTATTGTTGTTTTTTTTTTCTTGAAAATTATAGCTTTAGAGATGTAGATTAGTTTCTTAATACAGCATTTACTTCATATTCCATAAATTCAACACATTAGGTTGCACTGTCACAGACATACACCACTCAAATTTACTACCAAAGTCCTTCAAACATGTGTATTCATAATCTGCTACAGGGAACCAGATGCCCCACATAGGATTAAGGAATTCCATATTCTAATGCCAGACACAGGCCCTGCTGCTTTCTTGGTGCAATTGTTCTCAACACAAATTGAAACAATATATTTTCAGCTATTTTCATAGTTGTAATTACTGCAAAAATCATAATATCACAAACATATTTTAAACACCTGTACTTTGGGCCTGGATAATTTTTTAAAGATTGTGTTTTCCCTTTTGAATACTGTCTAGACAATGCAGTGATGTAGTCAGTTGCTATAGCTGTTTGTTAGAGGACAATTATAAATTTAGGCCTCTAAAGGGGAGGTAATAGAAACTGGAATAAAGGACCCAGATGTGCCCTTTCCTTTCCTCCCTCCTTCCCCAAGATTCCTTCCTTCTGCAACCCTTTACCCCATTCCCCTTCCCAATACAGGCAAGTAGATTTTATCAAAGCAGGTTTGGTTTTTACATGTTGAGTTGGCCTTTTGTAAAGGTACAAAGTTTGGAGCCCCAAACCTGGCTTAGTCCGACCATTGAAACAAAGGGTAGAACACTCTCTGTTGGAGGAAGGGGAGGGCTTGGGTAATTGTGGAACATCTATAAGTTTTTGAACACACACTGTCTAATCAGCCTCTGACAGATCCATTGTAAATCAAAGGTCTGGTAAGTGGGGATGCCAGAAATGTTTGATCTTATTCCAAGCCTTGAAACAACTTGCTTATTTTTTCTGCAGTTTGGCTCCTCACTAAAATAAAACATTGAGAGATGAATGTTCTGACGGGTCATTGTGTGTCAACCTGTCACTCTGTAATGGTGACATATTTCAGCTGGATTGAGGTGGTGTGGTTGGGGGAGGTCTGTGAGAGAGAGAGAGAGAGAGAGAGAGAGAGAGAGAGAGAGAGAGAGAGAGAGAGAGAGAGGAGGGAAGGAAAGAGACAAAGAATAACAAGATTTCTGCTCTCTCCTTATGGCTGATCTTCATTTAAACCAAACACTTGTCATGTTCAGGGGAAGTTTTATAAATTTTTAATGATATTGGGTACAACTGGTGCTTTGAAATTTGCTGTACTTTAATTTTTTCTTCGTTAGCAAAGGTTCACTAATGCATTGAAGTGCTAAGAGCGTATCCTAGGGATGCCACGATAATTGTGTTGTTAATAATATTGTGGCACTAGTAATGTTCTCCTGGTAATCAAGGCATGAGATTTTTTTTTAATATATTCAGTTATTACACTGCATCTCGTACAAATCATGTCAATTACAATTGCTAGCCTGTGACAGTTAAAATAATTGTATACGTTTTCTAGAATTTTCCATTGGCTTGGCTAATCAAGCTAAAAAAAAATCAACACATTATTTGCATTAATTTTGTTCCTAGTCTATTTCCACTCCTAAATCATTTGTCCATCTCCTTCAAAAGGCAGAACAGTAAGTATTTTAATAATAAATATACAAACATGTTCACACTAACCTAATGCAAGCATGCTTCTATATGTCTACCAAGACAGGGACTAGTCTGCTATGAATGTTTTGTGGGATTGGGTTTATACATGTCTCTAGAGATTGTCCATGCACATTGATGCTGAGTTCCCTTGGAGCATGTTTGGAGCATGTATAATGTATGTTCATGAACATACACATCTGTAGGATCATTTCCATGGATTTATCCATCCCCCTATACCCCACCCTTAGCTAATATTCTGAGTTTTCTGTTCACAAAACTAGCTAGTTTGAGCATAGATGCTGATTGAACCATACTATTTCTTTTGGTTTTGGTGCTGTTGTTTTTCTATTTTGAGGTTTTTCCTCATTGCTCTGATTCTTCTTATAACATGACTAATGCAGAAATAAAGATAAGTTTAATGTTATTATATATATATATATATATATATCCTATATCAGATTACCTGCTGTTTAGGGGAGGGGGGAGGGAGGGGAGGGAGGGAGGGAGAAAAATCTGAAATTGGAAAGCTTGTATAAACAAATGTTGAGAACTATCTTTACATGTAACTGAAAAAAAAAGAAAAAACAAAACAAAACAAAAAACTAGCTAGTTTAAGAAAATCTTAAGATTTTTTCCTTCTATAATTTTCTCTTGAAATAGTCTGATGATTTTTTTCTACTAGGAAATATATGTCCTAACCTTGCAGAAACAAGATGGTAATTTTAGAGACTGGCCTCTACCCAGTAGAGACGAATACTGACATTTTCTCTATTTGTAATAAAATGAACTAAATGCCCTCCAAAGTGATAAACACTGAGGACCAACAACAGTCCATAAAGTCCCCTGGGATCATTTGTTTGTTCATAGTCCCTGAACCATTGGGGTTTCTTTCTTCTCAGTCAGGTCAAGCCCCATTCGCCACTTCGAATGGAGAGATTGAAATGTTTGGATTCCATAAATGGTGTTGTAACCAAGCAAGGGCCTTACTATGTCACCTTATCAAGCCCTTATCATAGGGCAGAGGTGTCACCTTAGCAGGGGAAGGAGAAAAGGAAAGAAGGCATGGAAATTACATTTTAAGAGGGCATGGCACTCCAAGGAATCATGTCTGCATGTGATTTTTGCTTCAGACTTGAATGTTGGGTTGGACAGGCAGCTGGGCAGTGCGGTGTGTGCCCAGCTCTGGTATAGAAGGGGGAAGAGTGAGCCAGGAATATAGCAATTACATGGGGAGGTCTATAATGAGCCCTGGCCATACTTGAGAAATAACAAGTCTACTGGCAGGAGTATCCGAGGAATGACAGGCGAACATGACAGGATTATTTGAAGAATTATCAGTGAGCTGGGTGATATTATTTGGAAAATCATAAATAAACAGCACGGTTTTCAGAGGCCCTGCTTCCTTCCTTCTTTCCCTTCCCCTTCCTCTGCTCCCTTTCTTCCCTGTTATCATCTGAAGAGTTGCATGTGAGGATAAAGTAGCCACAGGTTGAGGGGGGTCAGGGAAACAAATTTTTTTTTTATGCAATAAGCTTCTTCTAAACACGGCTTGAACAAATCATCTCTCAAAATGTAGAATTTATGCCTCAACTTTGCCTGGAGGTAAAAGTGGAGAGAACAGATTTTTTTTTTCCTCCCTCTCTGGCCCTTTGAGTCCTGACCATACAGAATGGATGGCTTTAGAACTGTACACAGACAGCAAAATCAATGCTTCATATGAGGAGGCTTCAGGGGTTAGGTTCCCATGTTCATGTCAACAAGGCTATTGGTTTTCTTAATACTCCGAAGTTATCGTTTCCCTGTGCAAGAGCCACCACTGTGACTTGTGTGGTCAAAGCTTAACAAAAGAATTTTCCTTTTGCCAACCACAAGGGTGGCAGGGAATTTAATTGCTGTGTGAGCAGAGGTGGCCAAATGCAACCATAAAAAACCAAAACAAACCAAGTAAAAGAGTGCTCGCCCGACCCCTCCCTCCTATCCCCTACCCCATCCCCACTAGAGGGCTTCTCTGCTACACCCATCCTTCAGGCATGTGTACATAGTGCTGCTTTTTCTGGGGAACAGAGGTGGACCCTGGGCTCTAGTTGATACTGTTCCCCTCTCCTGCATTTTTGTTTTGCATATACTTTATATCTATTTATTTGTGCATGTTGTTCCTCACTCCTTCTGGAGAATCTAAGCTCCCTGAAGGCATGGTCTGCCTTGTTTTTGTCTTTGCATCCCCAGCTCCTAGCACAGGGCCTGACACATACTAACTTCTTCTTTGTTTGTTTGTTTGTTTGTTTTTGTTTTTGTGAGGCAATGAAGGTTAAGTGACTTGCCCAGGGAAGTGTCAAGTGTCTGAAGCCGAATTTGAACTCAGGTCCTCCTGAATCCAGGGCTGGTGCTTCCTCCACTGTTTCACTTAGCTGCCCCCCTCATACTAACTTCTTATTGAATTGAACTGATGATAGGTAGATTGATAGATAAATAGAGCATTTATTAAATGCTTCCCATGTGCTAGGCAATGTGCTAAGCACTGGAAATACACATAAAAGTCAGCAAGATAGTCCTTGCCCCTCCAAGAGCTTGCATTCTTATGAGTGAAGTCACATAAAGAGGCACTAGGATGCAAGAGAGCAGTGGAGAGGCCTGGGAAAGATGGAGCAAAAGCTCGCTATAAGAGTCCAAGGTCCCCAGGGTAGAAGTCAAGGTTCTGGGGAGAGGGGAATAATGATCATGGTTGGAGTAAAGGCATCTTAATATGGAGATGACTAGAGGTGATTGCACCATGCCCAGAGCATAAGTTCCATGAAGGCAGGACCTGGCTTTTTTCTTTTTTTAATTTTGTGTCTCTGGCACCTGCCAAGGCACTTTTCTTATCGATTGACTTACTCATGGAAAGGTATGATGCTAGCTTATTTTTTGGTTGGTACTTTTCTCATATGAAGGGCCTTAGCTTCCATCAGTGTCCCTTCCATTTGGCTTGTGTTCTCTTTCATCGTCGGAATAGTCGGACCTGTTCTGCAGTCATCACTCCAGTTTTAATTGCCAATGCCCTGCCAAGAGAGTCTTATAGTTTGTCAATAGAGTGACATGCCATCCAGCAAGTTGCTCCAAATATTATATTTTGTCATCAGGAGGTTTCCAACCAACTACCTAAGAATAAGACTTTGGTTACATCTTTGTCAAAATAATTAGTCTAGCAACTGTACGTGGCTTACCGAGCAAAGAAAAGTCCACCCTGCCCTGATAGCAGCCAAACATGGTAGCTGTGCCATGCCTTGTGGATTCATGGAAGGAGAGCCAAGTGGATTTAATCATCGCCCTGGATCCTGGACACCTTGATCTTCGAGACTTGGCTAGTCTTATACTTGCCCTCTGAAAATGACTTTTTGATCTGGTGTTTGCCTCAGCTCCCGCCCCCTGATTTTATTTTATTTTTTCCTGGGTTGTCTGTGGTGACACAGTACTAACCCAAAAAAAAAAAAATCCGCTAGAGGCTACAGTGAGCATTGCTCACCCACAGCAAGCGGATGAAAAGGCAGTGCAGATGTAATTTGTTTTCAATGGCTGTTTCAAAAGAATAATTGTGGTGACATTGTGGGATCAATATTATAGATTTTTGTTTTCAAGTACACTGTATGTGTGGTGCTAAGGGGAGGCAGGAAATATAACACTGCGGCCTGAATACAATAAAAATGGATTGAGGTCTGTGGGTATTTGTCGGCTGCTAGCCATCATGGGTTTGGAACATCATTGGTGGGATTACTGAGTTTGTCCTTTGGGTTGGTATTTCACTGTGAATGTGTGCACATTTCCTACAGTTTTCCTCTTTCACTCCTTTGGGGACTTGTTTCTTGAAACTGTATAAAGTCACTCTAGATGAGATTCCCTAGATAGTTTGGCTTCTCTTACTAACTAACCATTGGCCTTAACTAGTGGGTGGTTGTGCATGCAATGGGGCATGGGTGGGGAGGAGTGGCTTACACAGAGGGGCTGGAGGCTTGCACAAAGATGGCAATATATGATATGAAGTGAGAGTGAAGGACTTTCTCATTGGGGCACACATACTTCTTCCAAAGCAAAGCAACAGGGTCTCTTCCCTAGCTTCCTGAACCTTCTGTACCATATTGACCCTATTTAGCCTTCCAGAGAGAGACAGAGAGGAAATACCACCACCAGTAAAGACCTAGACCCCAGAATGAGGAATCACTTCCAGGGGAAGAACATTCAGGGCCTCTGGCTTTAAGGATTTTGTGTATCAGGGTAACTAGGCAAAAATGCCATTCCCAGGGTGAAAATTATATTAACAAAGAATTAGTAATAAAGCTGAATAAATGTAATGAGATGTGAAAGAGAGAGCACAGTGCGGGGCTTTTTCTGTCTTTCATAATTAGGCCCTGAAAAGAAATGGAAATTCAGGCAAAACACCTTTCTACTCCCTGGCTTCAGAATCACAAATGAAAGCATTTCTACTCTTAGACATGCGGTCATGCTAAGAGGGTGGAAGATATACCCCCAGGCATAGGGTAAAGTCTTCTGATGAAGCATCTCCTTTCGTCATCATCTGCGATTCTTTTCCCATTCTGCATCCTTAACCAGGGCAGCCTTGGCTTTTAGAGAGTGATGAGAAAGTAGGGATATTTTTCCTATCACTTTGAATTACCTTTTCAGAGTTGCTGCTCCTAAAAAACCAAAAAAAATACAACAACTTCTCCCCTTTACACTCCCCCCACCCAGTTCTCTTAGATATAATAAGAAACATAAGAGGCAATCAAGGCATGTTTGCCTCACCTACCTGCCTGTATCTTTTCCTTTTATACCCTAGGGGCCTGCAACAGCTCTCTCTTCTCCTCTACTTCTGAAGGGAAATTCAATAGGATTCTTTTAGTAACTATTAATTGATCAACATGTTTCACCCAGTCCCTCCTTTATGTTGGCAACGAATAAGGTTGTGTCTACATGATGCCAAACATCTGGCAGAAATGTGGAAAATGCCATCAAAACATCTGGAATTTTCCAAGGATCTGGATATTTGCATTCTTCACACTTCTACCAGATGTTTGGCATCATGTAGACAAAGCCTTAGAAAATGTGAAAGTCACTTTAAAAAAAATAACAACAGTTCACTACTGTTTTTGTGATTTACAAATGATTGGATGCAGTGGTCCCTTGGGAACAGGGGATTGTCTGAATGTGGATTGCTGACTAGAACCTGATATCATCAAACTAAATATTTTACAAATAGTCCCCCTGAATGGATACTGGCCACTTGGCTTCAGGCGGGGGGAAAAACAGACATTGAAAAAAAATCTTGAGGTGGGGTGTCTGAGAAGAAAAATATCTTATTCCATGAAAATGCCAGAGGGTCTTGTAAACATCACTCAATGGGCCACAGTTCCATTGTGTTTTGTTAAAAAAAACAAAACAAAAAAACCAGCAAGTATTTATGAGACATAGATCAGCCTTGTTCTAGGTTACAGTGGGAGAAACAATAATGGATAAGACATATTCCATGACAACCAGAAGATTATCCTATAATAACATGAATAATAATCATAATAACAATAATGATGATAATATAATAAAGTATTACATGTGTCTAGTACTTCAAAGTTGTTTTTTAAGTACTTTCATGTACAATGGTCAGTTTTCCAAATGCAATCCACCCCATTCTTTTCCTCCATTCAATTTTGGTCCAACTCATTGTGTACTTTCATTACAGTTCCAAAAAAATGTGCAAATTCAATGAACTGGCCATTCAGTTACATTTCATAACATTGACAATAGATATTGATCATATTTTCATTTAGACAATGTGTATTGCACAGTGTTTATTTTTTCACCTTTATTATTTATTTTTTAAATAATAAAAAATTTTATTTAAAGTTTTGAGTTCCAAATTCTATCCCTCCCTCCCCTCTCCCTTCCCTAAGGCAGAGGTAAGCAATCAGATATAGGTTATACATGTGTAACTATGTAAAACATTAGTCATTTTGTATAAGAAAACTTGAATCCAAAAAAGATGAAAGTGAAAAATGGCATGCTTTATTCTGTGTTCAACCAATTTTAATTCTTTCTTTGGAGGGGGATAGTATGCTTCATCATTAGTCCTTTGGGATTGTCTTGAATCATTGTATTGCTGAGAATAGTTAAATCATTCACAATTCTTCATCAAACAATATTGTCGTCACTGTGCACAACATTCTCCTGGTTCTGCTCACTTCACTATACATCAGTTCATATAAACCTTTCCAGGCCTTTCTGAAATTGTCCTTTATCATTTCTTATAGCATAATAATATTCCATCACTATCATATACCACAGCTTGTTTAGCTACATCAGTTGATGGGCATTCCTTTGATTTCCAATTCTTAATCACCACAAAAAGAGCTGGTATATTTTTGTACAAATAGGTCTTTTTTTTCTTTTCTGGAATGTCTTCAGAATATAAACCTAGCAGTGATATTGCTGGATCAAAGGGTATGAACAGTTTTATAGCCCTTTAGGCATAATTCCAAATTGCTCTTCAGAATGGTTGGATTAGTTCACAACTCCACCAACAGTGGATTAGCTTCCCCTCCAATAGCCAATATTTTCCTTTTTGTTGTATTTGCCACTCTGATAGGTGTCGCACAGTGTTTTTTAACAATGCCAAGTTGTGTGCTTTGCCCCCCATGCCCACTACCATATGGAAAGCTCTATCTTTTCAACAGAAAGATACTCTCCTGGAAATACTCTTTGGCTGAGAATCTTGAACTAAAATCCCCAGGACTTATAGCTGTGAGTGATCTAAAAGGCAGTGAAGAGATTCATGGCAGATCCAAATAAACTGTAGCATATCTTCAGTGACGATCTATGCTCAGAGACACACTGGATCCAACCTATACTGGCTCCTGAGAGACAAAAGTTAAAATTTCAGTGAGCATTCAGTAAATTGTCATGCTCACTGAAAATAGCAAATGCCAGGGCTTGATTTGGTTTTTTGGTTGAGTGTTTAGACTTAATAAAGTGATGTTAAAAATATTAATGCAATTTAATATTAATAATGTACATTTAACTTAAAAGTGAGTTGTGTATACATTTCTTTTTTTCCTAGGGTTGATTGTTAAACAAATTTACCAGCATACCCTTGGCTATGATCAAAAAGTAGTGTAAGGGATATCATTGAAGACATGTATCATTAGAAAAAGAAGTGGCCTGGACATGTAGTAATAAGTGGTAATGGACAGTCCAGGTATTACAATGATACCTTTAAAATGTACAGAGACATAGAGGGAGGCCTCCAGCATTTTGGGTTCAGCCTTTGCAGATGATTTATAGAAGAATGTGAAAAAAAAGTATTTGTTACATAGGATGGCTTTTGGGAGGGGGTAGATGGAGAGGAACAGGGAAAATGTAAGTAATTTTTAAAAAGCATATTAATAGAAATAATTTTCTTTAAAAAAAGAAAAAAAACATGAATGGATAAAGCACTGGCCCTGGATTCAGGAGGACCTGAGTTCAAAAGTAGTCTCAGACACTTGACACTTACTAGCTGTGTGACCCTGGACAAGTCACTTAACCCCCATTGTCCTGCAAAAGAGAAAAAAAAGAAAGAACATGGACAAGAGTAGTATAGATTGAGAAGACATAGATGGGTTGGGATCAGCACTGGTAGAGGGGACCAATCAGTTAATCATCAATAATCATTTAGTATGTACCAGGCACTGTGCTAGGTACTCGGGATACAAAGATAGTAAATTAAGCATTCCACACCCCTAAGGAAATAACCAGTGAAGAGAGATCAGAGCTACATGCACACTATCTTATTTAGTGCTCACAACAGCCCTCTGTGGGGCATGCATTACTGATACTAGCCAGTATTTAATACAGTGCTTTATAGTTTGCAAAGTATTTTACATTCTGTGATTGTTGAAAGAAATCTCTGTTTTATGGGGGTTCTCTAAGATGCCTAAGCTTCACTTGGGGCAGTCCAAGTCTCCTCTTTCCTAGCTTTTTATGCAAACTTCCATATCCCTTCTAAGTAGAGCAGGGGCTTCCCTCAATCAATCTCTGATACTTCTCTGTGTGCCTACAACATCTTATGATGAGGAATGAATATGATGTTCTTGAATAAGCCTTGTCCCCTTCCGTAGGAAACCTATAACCTTCTTCTGCATCACAGAGCTGCCCTGGTGTAGAGATGATGGACTTAGTCATCCCACTCATCAACTGGGAGAAAGCAGAATTTCAGTGTCTCAAGTCTGAAGACAAACTTCTCCCAGATCATCATGACCTCTATTCACACTTCCTTCTTGTGATTGCTTTGGTATAAAGACCCATACCACTAAGGTATGCCAACCCTGACCTACCTATAGTATCTAAAAGCTGCCTATGTTTTTCCCCCTGGAGCTATTAGAGCTTTTTCCCCCCCAGATATCTGCTCCTGGGTAATTCATGTAGAGCCTCAAGCCTTTTCTTGTGCGAGTCAAAATGCCTCTTCATAAATGCATATTGTTTTACTGATTCATCTGACTCTTCCTTAAGTCCCTAAACTAAGACACATTATCCCATGTGATCCTCACAACCACCTAACTTTGTGACATACATACATACATACACATATAAATTTGATCATGCCTCTGATTTCATTTGTGTGGAGAACACTGAGTGTGCAGGCTTCCTCAGTCAGTGTAGATTGACAAGCTGTGTGTACCTGAGAAACTTGGAGACTTATCTGGGCTATTGAGAGCTTAAGTGTCTTGCCCTTGGTCACACAGATAGTATGTGGCAAAGGAAAGATGTTTATCCCAAGTTTTCTTGATTTCAAGGCTAGCCATCTCTGGAATAAGTGTTATTAACCACTTTCTAGATTAGAAGACTGAGGTTGAGCAAGGTGAAACAATTTGCCACAGGTCACATAGTTAGTAAATGGTAGAACAAGGTCTAGAATGCACATCTTCCAATACTTACCATAGTTTCTTTGCCTTCACCTTTCTTCTTCCTGCCTTTTTAATATGTTAGGAAAACAAAGTAAAAAAAGAGCAATGAAGATAAAATGCAACCAGTTGCTGAATTCTATGACACCAGCTATAAGAGTAATAGAAGTTCAGAAAATGAAGACATCCCTGTATGTTTTAGTAGTCAGGAAAGTTTAAAGAAGGGTGTGGTCTATGAAATGGAGCCCTGAAGGTCGGGTGTTGCCAACTTATGGAGAGCCTTGAAAACCAGGAAAAGAAATGTGTGTACAGGGGCAGGTAGTGGAGAGTCATCATAGTTTCTTGAATGGGGGGGGGGGGGTGGCATGTGTTGTACCTGTTCAAGTTACCTTTTAGAAAATATGAAATTGAGAATCAAGGCTATGATGTGAATGCAGTTCTTTCCTTTGTGATAAATTGATACAGCCACTTCTCTGTTCCCAAAGATAGATGGGAAGACCATGTGAAGGGCCAAGAGTTCATAAAGTGATTTGAATGAATCTAGAACCCACTATAGAATCCAAGCCATTCAGTATTGGACTTCTTAGTTGGAAGTGATGGTTAAAGAAAAGATTTTCCATAGGAAATATAAAGGGATGCAGACTTTTTGTTTTTTACTGTTTTCCTCAAAAAGCTCATTTGGCTTTTTCCTTCCTTGGATCAAGAAACCCAAGATGGATGACTGTCTGTCAGAGAATGAGTAGCATTCTATTAGATACCAACTTTTCATAACTGATTTGCCACCTTCAAAGTGACATTATAATTGTAACAATGTATGTGATTGTATAAGCTTGGCTCTGCCACATGATAGCACTGTGACCTTGGGCAAGTCACTTTATTTCTCTATGTGTCTCTCCTCATTTGTAAAGTAGAGAGGTCATTTAGAGGATCCTTCCCCTCAATCTATCTTTATAACTTGACTGAGTCCCACTATACTCTACAGTAAGGCAATGAGTGTATTTTACCTCTAGATTCATAGATTTGTCTAAATATTTTTGAAAATGACACTTGGTGGATTGTATTTGAAACCGACCAGTTCTAGAAGCTAAGTGGGTGCTCATCAGTTGGGGAAAATGATTGAAAATATGATGGTAGATGAATTAATGAAATGTTGTTGTTCAGTAAAAATGACAAATATGAGGAACTTGAAGAAATATAGGAAAAGTTGCATGAACTGTTGCAGAATGAATTAAAAAGAGCCAAGACAACAATATACACAATGAATACAATTTAAAATAAAGTATCACTAAAAGAAGTAAAATGTCCAGTAATAGAAAAACCAGTAAAGGTCCTAAAGAACATAATTAAGCATACTACTCCCAACCTTTCCACCTGAAGAGAAGTTGAAAAGTAGTAGGTCAGAATATTGTATACAGTAAGATGCAGTCACTCTATAGGATATATAGTTTGTTCTACATAAGATTGTTGTTGTTGTTGTTGTTGTTCAGTTGTATTTGACTCTTTGTGATGCCATGGACCATACTGTCTCTGGAGTTTTCTTGGCAAAGATACTGGAGTTGTTTGCCATTTACTTCTCCAGTGGATTAAGACAAAAAGAGGTTAAATGACTTGTCCAGTGTCACATGTCTAGTAAGTGTCTGAGGCCAGATTTGAACTCAGATCTCCCTGACTCCAGGCCCAGTGCTCTATTTACTGAGCCACCTAGCTGCCTTCTTCAATATAGGATAGAGCAATATTCCACACAATAACCTTAGAAGTCCTTGAAGAAAACTATTATATCCTTTTTTTTTTTTTTGTATTTTTTTTCGGGACAATGGGGGTTAAATGACTTGCCCAGGGTCACACAGCTAGTAAGTGTCAAGTGTCTGAGGTTGCATTTGAACTCAGGTCTTCCTGAATCCAGGGCCAGTGCTTTATCTACTGCGCCACCTAGCTGCCCTCTATTATATCCTTCTTGAACCTTTGTTTCTTTGACTTGAACATCCATAGTTCCTTCATCAGGTCATTATATGGCAAGGACTTAAGACCTTCATCATCCTGGTTCCTCCTCTATGGACATTTTCCAACTTTCTAGGGTGCTCACAGCTGAACAATATGATCTGACTAGAACAGGGTGCAGAGGGACTATTACTTCAAAATTTTCGTAAATTATGTTTTTCAAGGATGGGCAGGTTATTTTATAGGCGAAAAAGGAGAAAGAGGACATTCCAGGTTCAGAGAGAGACATGAGCAAAGGTGGAGGTCAAAGAATTCAGGGCATGTTTGTGGGGCAGAATGGTTCAATTTTTTTTTTAATAAAGTATTTTATTTTTTCCTGTTACATTTAAAGATAGTTCTCAACTTTTGTTTATACAAGCTTTCCAATTTCAGATTTTTCTCCCTCCCTCCCCTCCCTCCCCTCCCTCCCCCCTCCCCTAGACAGCAGGTAATCTGATATGGGTTATATATATATATATATATATATATATATATAATAACATTAAACATATTTCTGCATTAGTCATGTTATAAGAGAAAAATCAGAGCAATGACGAAAAATCTCAAAATAGAAAAACAACAGCACCAAAAACAAAAGAAATAGTATGGTTCATTCAGCATCTATACTCCACAGTTCTTTTTTTTTTTCCTGGATTTGGAGATCCTCTTCTATCATGAGTTCCCTGGAACTCTTCTGTACCATTGCATTGGTGAGAAGAATATAGTCCATTACAGTAGAACAGCACACAATGTTGATGATACTGTGTACAGTGTTCTTCTGGTTCTGCTCATCTCACTCGTCATCAGCCCATGAAAGACCCTCCAGGTTTCTCTGAACTCCTCCTGCTCATCGTTTCTTACAGCATAATAGTATTCCATTACATTCATATACCACAACTTGTCCA
Organism: Dromiciops gliroides; assembly: GCF_019393635.1. Taxonomy (NCBI): domain Eukaryota; kingdom Metazoa; phylum Chordata; class Mammalia; order Microbiotheria; family Microbiotheriidae; genus Dromiciops; species Dromiciops gliroides. The sequence goes on along the minus strand of NC_057862.1, from coordinate 415,414,797 downwards.
GCCATTCCCCAATTGATGGGCATCCCCTCAACTTCCAATTCCTTGCCACCATGTGAAGAGCAGCTATAAATATTTTTGTACATGTGGATCACTCTCCCCTTTCCATGATCTCTTTGGGAAAAAGAGAATGGTTCAATTTTGTGAGATCATGGAAGTAATGGAAGAGTATTGTGGGGACCAATTTTTAATTTGGGAGAGTTAGCTAAGCAGCTCACTGCAATATTGGGGCAAGGAAGGAGACCAGCAGCCTCCCTCAAAGCAGAACAGGATTTATTTTTAACAAGAACGAACTTAAAAAAAAAACCACACAAACAGTATCAGTAAGATCAAGGGAAAGGAAATAATAAGATGGGGAAAGCGAAATTATACAACCTGAAGAAATACCACCACCCAGGAATCAGCTGAGAATACACTGCAGAGCTCCTGTCGCCTTCCAACTTCCAGCTAGAATGGCGACTTCTCCCTATTCCCCAAAACCCCACACAGCCCCCAACCAATTGTCTGGCCGCTCTGACAGTCACATGACTGCCCTCACTAGGCTTCCAATCATTATAATTTTGCCAGGCCCATGTAGGTGTCTGCGAGTGGTGATGATGTGAGATGCCAGCACCATGGCAATGGCTACAACCAATGGGTGGAGCACCGTATGGTTTGTGGAGCCCCAGGCCAGTGCTCACTGAGGCATAAAAACCTCAAATAACAATTAATTCTTTACAGTATCATAATATGAAACTATGGTTAGAAGGGTAGAGTGGTGCCAGCCAGATTGTGGAGGGTCTTGAATGTCAGACAAACAAGTTTAACTTTTAATTGATGGATAAATGTCAGCTAATGAAGAATTTGGAAAAGAGGATCCGTATGATGTGGTCCATGCATATGAAATTTATTCTGGATGTGGTGTGAAGGATAGATTCAAGGAAGGAAAGAATGGAAGTGGAAACACCTATTAGAAGTCTATTGTAGGGGCAGCTAGGTGTCACAGTGGATAAAGGCACTGGCCCTGGATTCAGGAGGACCTGAGTTCAAATCCAATCTCAGACATTTGACACTTATTAGCTGCGTGACCCTGGGCAAGTCACTTAACCCTCATTGCCCCCTCCCCTCCCCCCCAACAAAAAAGAAGTCTATTGCAATAGTCCAGGTAGGTTCTGATCTGAGGTGGTGGCAGTGCATATAGGGAAGATGGAATAGATAACAGGGATGTTTCAGAAACAAAATTGATACACGTTAGTAACTGATTGTATGTGAATGAATGAATGAATGAATGAACGAATGAATGAATGAAAAAAATTTGCTCAGCATTATGTATTGTATGCTACGCACTGAAGATATAAATAAAAAGTGTGTTGATTTGGCAGTGGGCAGATATTATTTGATCTGAGATCGGTGAGAGCAGAGAGGGATTTAGGCAAGATCAAATGGAGGAACTGTGCTATAGCCCAACCACATTCCTTTCACATCCTGTTTGGACCATTACTGGTTCCATAGGAAACCATTTACTCCTTTCTTACCCTTATCTCCTCTCTGACCCAGTGTCATGGACAATGCTCACTGTGGGCTTGATTCCATTACCTTTCAGGCCTCCTTTTCTATAACTATGAAAGACTCCCTACCAGGATTAGAGATTCTGTATGTTGATTATTTTGGAATGGTCTCATCAAGATCAGAGAAGGCCATGGCTTGTAAGGTATAATTTTAGGGACAGGAGAGGTACCAAAAAATGCCTGAAATTTCAACTTTACAGCTTTAGAACTTTTAACATCAGTATTTGATTCCTGTTAAAATGTACATTTTCTTTAGGGAAGGATCCTCCTTTTGGTGTGTTTGTGTGTGTGTGTGTGGGGGAATCACATCTCAAGCTTTTGTTAATTGTTTATACTCTAGTGGAAGTAGAGTATGGAAGAACTGGGGGGTAAATCTTCAGTGGGGTGTGAGGTGGAGAGAAACAATATTGTGTCTATAAAGGAGATATGTGGTTTGGGAGGTCAAAGACCAAATTCATTGACTTCTGGGGGGAGGGGTGGGAATCACCTCAAAGCATAGAATGCTAGGGCTAAAAGAATTTATCCTAAAAATTCATCGAGTTTCACTTTCTTATTTACAAATTAGGAAATTAAGAGATTAGAAATTCCTATTTTGTGAAAGGACTTGCCCAAGGTCACAACTTATTGTGGAAGAGCTGGGACTAGAAATCAGGTCTAACTCCTAGGCTAGTTCTTTCCCATTCTACAGCCTCATTTAGTGCCTCAGCAGCTTCCTGAAGAAATAGATTGACAAGATTTTCCTCCAAGTCCAATCCCACATAGTAGACACTTAAAAAAAATGTTTATTCATTGATTGATTGATCCCAACAATTCGGGCTCGTAGATATTTCAGCTGAAAAAAAGGCTTTAGAAAAAAAGGCTGTCGGGGCGGCTAGGTGGCGCAGTGGATAAAGCACCGGCCCTGGATTCAGGAGTTCCTGAGTTCAAATCCGACCTCAGACACTTGACACTTACTAGCTGTGTGACCCTGGGCAAGTCACTTAACCCCATTGCCCCATTAAAAAAAAAGGCTGTCTAACTCTCTTATTTCAGAAAGGAGAAAGCTGAAGCTTGAAGATATTAAGTAACCCACCATCTAGAAAATAACTCGATCAAAATTTGAACCCAGGTCCCTGGACTTCAAGCCCAGCATTATTTCCGTTAAACCATGTTGCTTCCCACCCGTCATAGAGGGTGCGACGGGCCATGGGAGGTTGTGCATCTGAGAAACTAAAGGGTGCGCATTGTGGAGCCGCTTGTAATCCAAGGAATATTAGTGGACAACTGGCATTTCTTTGGGCTCGTCCAATCAAAAGAGCCGGGAGAGAAAAAAAGCCCAGCCTGAAACCATAGGCAATAATATAAGTTAAGTAGCTCTGACTTCCCCAACCTTCCTGTTTGGATCTGCACCAGTTCTTCTGTACTTTCCACCGCCCCTCAGATCAGGGGCAAAGCCACTGGGAAAGGATGTCATCTTTTATACTTCCCACAGAAACCCCTCCTACTCTATTAGGTTCGCTTCACATTCTCCTTTTGTGGAAGTCCCCGCCCGACAGCCCAGCCACCATTAGCCTGAATGGTAACATATTAGCATAATGGTCCGGGCGGTGAGAGAGATTTTGCTCTTCAGGAGAAATTTGTAATATAATAGGTGAAGCCCAGGAAAGGATGCTGCCTGGACTAATAATAATTGAATCCCAGAGAGGTAGTCAAAACAGCTGGAGAAGCAGACACATGTGTTAAATGAAGAATTGGGCAAATCATCTTGACACAGAAAAACTGCATGTATACCATGGCAGAAATTATACTTTTATAGTTATTTTTACACCTAAACATTACTCTTTGAGTGCCGTCATATTTTATGAAAACTTTTATTAACATTTCAAAATGACCTTACCCCTCATTGTGTTTCTATCAGTCCCAGGAGCCATAACCTATTTAAAATATTTTTATCTTTACAAACACAATAAAGTAAGCTGTCTTGAACATAGATTTGTAGATCTCATTAGAGATACTTTTTAAAAAGGTACAGTATCTCTGGGGAAGATAATGGCAGGTTGTAATCTTCGCTTGCAAAGTTTCAAACATGAACAGTTTGTGAAAATGGATTGGTTAATCCTTCTGGCATTGTTTTAGCGAAGCCAGGCTTTTTAATTGTTCCGTTTGTGTGACAGGCTGTTGGGAGAGCCCTGCCTCAACTGGACAGTTCAGGACCAATTTAAGGGAGCTGATGTTGGCAAGACCGTTAAACAATAGTCCAGTTGTGAAATGGGGAGGGGAGAAGATAAATCCCACTCTTTCTGGTCACACGGAAAACCTCAAGCAAAGATAGATAAGAAAAAATAGCTTAATTTTTTTTTTCCTTAGTGAAAGTCAACAGTCCTCTAACTTGTAAATGAGGCATTCTCCCTGAGGGTGGTTAGCAGTACTGGTGGCCCAGGGACAGGAACGATTTTTCAAAAGTATGGCTTCCAGTGGGCCAGTGTCCTAAAGGCAGTCCTTTCCAAATGGCCTTTTTATCCAGTGAGATAATGGGCAGTTTGTGCATTGCTAAATCAGGCCTATTTTGTTAGGGATGTTACTTTCAGGGGCATTTACAATTTGTCAGAAGAAATGCAGAACATCTCTCCAGGAGTCTGTTTAAGAGGACATCATTTCTCGATAAGCTCTTGCTTAGGTCAACTGCAGCCTGGCTCTTACAGTATTCCCCTGTTGCTTCTGCCACACGGGAACACTCTAATTTATTAGGATTACACAAGTCATGTCCTCCGCCTGACTGAATGCACAATGTGGAAATTTCCTCTTTTTTTTTTCTTCTTAAATCTTCCCTCCTCCCCTTCATTCAGAGGCAAAAGGCAGAGAGGGTCACTTGAAAAACACTCCTGGAGCCTTAGGAAAAAGAACATTTCAGTGGAAAGGTTTGCCTCCCCGGGTGGGGGGTGGGACTGGGGGTGGGGGGTATGCTGACTTTGTAACATAACCCATCCAATGTCTGCTTGGAATGGCAGGGAAGTAGAGGTTAGGAGGTGGTGGCACTGAAGGGCTGGGACACTCTCGAGGTCTGAATCTTGTTATTGTTTTCAATTTTATTACTTAAAGGCAATATGCCAATAAGATGTGTAGTTGGAGCCACAGGATTATGAGCTCTGCAGAGATGAGAAAAGAAATATCAGTTGTCTAATAAAACTAACATAACCAGTGTCTGAGGGGACGGAGAAGCCATAGTGAGTCCCCAATTTGGGATGCCACAAGCTGCCTTGTCATCTTGTTAATTACATTTCCATTTTGAGCCACCTTTCTCCTTATAAAGTTTAATGCTCAGTGAAACATTACCCGCTTATTCAAATCTGTTTTCAAAACTTTGTTTCATTGCAGTCGGGCTCATTTTTTTTCTCCCAATGGCGTTGAGGGTGACTTCTCTCTGTCACCAAGGTGGTGGCCTCTCTGATGAAGTTTTGCTTGAGCAAAGCACACTGTGGCATTTTTAATGAAGGCAAGTTCTGCCAAAGATGTTACAGATAAAGGAGGAGAACCAAAAAAGGACCCAAGGAATGAGGAGGCAACATTTTCAGCAGTCCAGAATAAGCTATGATGTGGCAAGCATTTTGAGGAAGCTGAATTTATCTGTATTTTCAGTTTAACTCCCCAAAACTTGCTGAATATCTTCTGGTCACTGGGTCCTCTACTAGGAACTGAGAGGGAGGCAGAGATCAAATAAGACACAGTCCCTTCTTTCATAGTATCAAGAGCTGGCATGTATATAACACTTGATGCTAAAGCATAAAGCTATACTTATCAAATAAGCTCTGCATTTAGAATCAGAGGACTGGGTTCACATCCCAACTGTGATACTTGGTACCTGGGCACCTTTGGGCAAGTCCATGATCAATAGAGGTTGTAAAGAGGTGGGCCTATGTTTGGAATTGTGTTTGTATTTCTTACTAAAAGGAGTGAACATTATCACTGGAAATCATGAAAAAGGGGACCATGGGACTGAGTAGTGAGAATTCCTAAACCCTAGACTGAGTAGAAAAGAGGTGATTTCCTGGTCAGTTCCTGCCAGTTGAGTGACAAGTTCCTGAAGAGTTTGGAGAAAGCTTCCTGGATAGTGAAAGGGGGATTTCCTGTTCTATGTCAACCTTTCTAGAAACTCCAAGTTAATTTTCCTTCTGGAAAGAGTCCAAGTCCTTTGGGAAATGGGGCTTACCAGTGCATATGTGTGTGTGTGTGCATGTGTGTGTGTATGTGTGTAGGTCACCTCTACCAATACCAGGTTCATTTCCCTTCTAAGGGGATTTGAAACCACAGACATAGTTAAAGAAATATAGAATTCCAGAATTATAGTATATTTAAATTCTTGATTTCCATGTTCAAATGTCCTGGGCTTCTATAGCAGGAGTTTGCTGGGGCCTGCTCCAACCAGCTTGCAAGAACCAGTTGTTAAATTTCCACTGTGAGTATTTACACATCAGAAATCACCAAATGCTACAAATAATCAATCGGACCTGATTTATTATTTTGTTGACTGTCTAGATATAAGAAAGTGATGGAAAAAATGTTAATAAAGCAGGCTAAACTTAAAAGTGTCATATATATGTATATATAAATATGTGTATATGTATACATGTATATATACATATATAGGTATATATACATGTACATGTATATGTATATATATATACATATGAAAGTCAGTTATTAAATATTCACCAGCTAGTCTTCACTTGTTAAATCACCCACTTTCCATGTGTAAGAGGATTCTTGAGCAGTTATATCTATACACTGGAAAGTTTTCCTTCTTTCTCCTATATTCCTTTTTTTGTTTTGTTTTGTTTTTGCAGGGCAATGGGGGTTAAGTGAATTGCCCAGCATCACACAGCCAATAAGTGTCAATTGTCTGAGGTTGGATTTGAACTCAGGTACTCCTGAATCCAGGGCCAGTGCTTTATCCACTATGCCACCTAGCTGCCCCCTCCTATATTCCTTTTAATACACGGGCAACTTTAAATCCCTTCCCATAAATTTAATCAGTTGAACAGTTCTGAAAGTTCTTCGTAGCTTCTTGAAAAGGTTGGGGGGATGTGGTTTGGCATTACAGATGCAGCGTACAGCTGAGCAACCTTGAATGGGATGGCCTTAGTGAAGGGTTATTTGACACAAAGAGGGAAAGGGAAGGGAATATGCATTTATAGCATATAGCCAGACAATGTGCTTACTGAGTGCTTTTTACAAATATTTTCTCATTTGATCCTCACAACTACCCAGTGAGGTAAGTGCTGTCATTATCCCCATTTTACAGTTATGGAAACTTAGATAAATGGGTGGGGTGGGGTGGGGTGAAGTAACTTGCCCAAGGTTGCACAGCTAGTAAGTATCTGAGGTCAGGACTTCCTAACTCCAGGCCAGGTGCTCTATCCACTGTGCCACCTAGAGTCAGGAGAAACCTAGGTTTGAATCTCAAGTTTGACCCTTACTATGAGCTTGAGTTTCAGTTTCCTCACCTGTAGAACTGGGATGATAATAGTTTACCTACTTCAGAGGTTACTTTCTTTTTTTTTTTTTTGGTGGGGCAGTGAGGCTTAAGTGACTTGCCCAGGGTCACACAACTGGTAAGTGTCAAGTGTTTGAGGTAGGATTTGAACTCAGGTCCTCCTGAATTCAGGGCCAGTGCTTTATCCACTGCGCCACCTAGCTGCCTCCAAGAGGTTATTAATGAGGAAAGGACTTTGAAAGATCTACAAAGCACTATATGAACAGAAGCTATTATCATTTTTACCCAATGGACATTTACTAAATTTTATTGTATCTAAGTATGTATGTATGTATGGGTGGATTAATCAATAGGTAGATGAATGCTCTATTACAGTCTGTTTCTCAACTTCCCTAGATTAGAGGAAAAAGCAGCTACTAGGAGTAAGATAGGTGAAGCTTGAGGGGAGCTTTAAGGGAAGTAGAATTTTACAATTTGTGAAAATATTTTCCCTTAGCACCTTGATCAATTTCTCTTTTAAGTCAAGAGAAACAGTTTCCTTTTCCTCACAGACTCCATCCTGAATGAAGAGAGTTTGAGTTTGGACATTTTCCTAGGAGAGTTCCAGACTGCAGACTTTTGATCTCCTGACCTTGGCAGAGATATAGGACATTAGGGTCCAACTTTTAACAGACATCAGCTTTGGCCATCTCAATGATACAAACTTCTTTTTTTTTTTTTTTGTTTTTTTTTTTTTTTGCGGGGCAATGGGGGTTAAGTGACTTGCCCAGGGTCACACAGCTAGTAAGTGTCAAGTGTCTGAGGCCGGATTTGAACTCAGGTCCTCCTGAATCCAGGGCCGTTGCTTTATCCACTGTGCTATCTAGCTGCCCCTGATACAAACTTCTAATAGGGAAACCTTCCTCACAGATGATTTGGTTCTATGTTTTCCCTGAAGAATTTTCTTCATCCCTAACCTCTGTTTCTAGCAAAGACTGAAGTCTAAAGGTGAGTCTGTCTGGATGGTTTTACTGGTTCATTTGTTCATTCGTTCATTCATTTTAACATTTACACAGTGCTTATAACTGGCATTCATTTATATATTTAGGGGTAGCTAGGTGGTACAGTGGATAGAGCACTGGCCCTGAAGTTGGGAGGACCTGAGTTAAAATCTCATCTTAGACACTTACGAGCTGTGTGACCCTGGGCAAGTCACTTAACCCTAATTGCCTCAAACATCTGGGACCATCTCCAGTCATCTTGAGGTATGTTTTGCCATTGGACCTGATGGCTCTGGAGAAGAGAGTGAGGCTGATAACTTTACACAGTCCTGCCTCACTTAAATCCAATTCGCTGCAGGTCATGACATCACCTCTGGATATCATGGTCCTCTTTGAGAATGAAGGAGAAACAACAACAACAAACGATAACTCATATATTTAACTGAACTTTTATTAAGTAGCTACTATGGCTATTTATTCAATTCAACAAACAGTGAACATGTACTTTGTACAAGTAAAATGTAAGGTGCAATGATCAAGTAAAATACTAAATGTGGAAAATGACACCTTTTTGTCTGCCCAAAGTGCTATAAACTCAAGTTGGCACTGCCTTCATCAGGTAGGGGGTGAGTCAAGAAGTTTGAGTTTGTGTTACAGCTTTTACTGTAGTCTTACAGTCTTGGGAAGACAGCATGGACTTAAACAAGATCTAAGTCTCAGGCTTGTTAGGAAATTTTATTCTATCTAAAAAAGCAGGAAGTTGGGCACAATTTCTAGTTTAAGAACTTTAGAAAGAAAATGCTCAATTATCCCCTTATGTTGAATAATATGTTATAGGGATATGAGCCATGGAATACTACAGACTATGAAGAATTAAAATTCAGTACCATTTGGGGGATGATGGAGGGGCACAAGATGGCTACAAGCAGGCTGCAACATTTAATAAATGAGTGCAAAGCATATCAAAGAAATGTCTTATGGTAAAAAGAAGGGGGGGTGGTCATTTGGTGAAAGTGATGGATAATTGATATGGGACCTGTGTACTCTATTGTAATCCTTGCAATTTCAAAAGACAACGAGACAGGCAGGCCCCAGCAGCACTTAGTGGGGCTTTCCTGTGATAAATCTATGAGAAGCTATAGGTGAGAGTTACAATGATGGGAAGCAATGGATGGATTGTGATCTGTATTGTCAGAGAGAACATTGACGCTGATGGAAACAGAGATCCATTTGAATATTTAAGTTGAATAGCACCCTTTCCAAGAGCAAAAATAGGGTTGACATTTTTTATTCTTTGCATAAACCACTAATTTAGGGACCAGTGCTATATGCCCTCTAAGTCCTTTCCTCTTAGTCATTTCTGCTTCAGGATCTGTAGTTCCTATGCTATTCATAGGAACAGGGAGTCAGGGTTATCAAGGATGGAGAATGAAAGCAAGCAAGGTCAAGCCTGCCACATCATTCTGCCCAAAGTCTGCACATACTAGTGGAAACAATGATAAGACAAGAAGAATAGAAGGGATTGAAAAAGAGAATGAGACATCATTTATATCATGGAGGCCAAAGAGTGCCTTCCTAGGATGAGAACTGACAAAACTTCACAGCATGCCCTGGTGAGAGATGAGAATCCAAGGGAAGCCACGGGATGCATGACATGAGCTTTCATTGATCACCACACGCATGAGATTTCCATGATAGCACTGTCTAGGAAACCATTAATACTGGGGAGAAGAGAATACAATATTTGATAATAGTTGTTTTGCTTTTTTTAAGATGGCTACATTAAAAATACATCTAAAATCCAGGACACAAAGGATCCAAATAGTATTATTAAATTTCTTGTAGAGGAATGTCTCTGAGGATAGCTGGCTCAGCTCTTTATAGAAAACTTGAATTTCACTTGTTGCATGGAGGCAACACTCTGGATTCTTTTTATTCTCTCATCCCTGCTGTCTGTCTGTCTGTCTATCTCTGTCTCTCTTCCTTTCTCTCTCCCTCTCTCTTTTCTTTTTTCATCTTTCCCACTTCCCTGGGTCTGCTAAGGAGACGAGCATTATTAAGTTGCAAATATGCTGACGCCAAAAATAGAAGATGGAGCCTTATAAACATTTTGCATATTTTGGTTGAATTTGTTGAAAATAGTACAAAATATGCTCACAGTTGGCATCTAGAATGCAAATATTAGGAATTCAGGCCCTTGATGCATTATGGTTCTCAACAGTGAGGGATGGTGTATTCCAGTAGCTCTCATGTGAATTCTTCATTTGGTTGAATGTCAATAATATCGGTGACTTGCTTGTATGGTGCATGAGGAAGGTACGTGTGGCCATGTGACAGCCCTTGACAGACATTCCATTGGAGGAGAACTTAGTGTGCAGCCAGAAAACAACAAAGTGAACTTCCAATATCGTTAACGCCATTGGATTTTGAAATGTATTTCCTTTTCTCTACTCCCCCCTCCCCATTAAAAAAAAAAAGCAGCTAGGAGATCAAACCTCACAGAGGGGCTTTTGGATCTAAAGCCACGTCCTTTCATGTTCCTGTACAGGAAGGTTAAGTGTTGAGCTTTTAAGTGAGGAAATAGGCAGTTTGTGTGAGAGGCTTGATAGAACTCTCTACCTACCCAAAGCTTAAATGTGCCTGACTGGTTTTTATGGCAGACAGTAAATTAGTCTTCCCTTTCCCTCTGACAGGTGAGAAGCAGCTCTCCCATGAACGGTGGCTATCACCATACATCTGGCACCTCACAGGTGAAGCTTTCCCATTCAGAATGATGACTGAAAAAGAAAAACAAGATGTCTTTCCCGGTTATAAATTTAACTCTTCTATGATTAGTCTGGGCCCAATTAGGACACCCCTGGGGTTCAGTCTATGGCTGAAGCACAGGTTGAAAGCCTGATTAGCTCAGGTCTCTTGATACTTGTTCTTGGTAGTAAATGCTGGCACATAGAGTATTGATTTTCATTTAGATATCTTAATGTTTCCAGACAATCCCGGCAGATGTGGGCTGAACTCAGATCCGCACGAGCACGGAGCAGAAGGGGGTGGGGGGGCCTACAATCTGCGAGCATTTTTCTTGCTTTTTTGTTTCATTTTTCCTAAACTTAACTGATTCGGAATCAGGAGATATAAATGAAAAATGCAGAGTTGCCCTATCAATCATGGCATGCGCAAACATTGCCACTGCCCTTTTCTAACATCCTATTACCACCGGGTAGTTGGCTAGTCAAACAGGAATAAAAATTACACTGCAAACATCATAAGTTAGGCTTGATTTGTTGAGCAAGAGGCCTGACAATTCGGTAAGAGTTATATACCTCGGCTTCGCTGAAAATCAGCCTTGTTATGGCTCTGGTACGTCTATAAAGATTGTTCATTTCATATAAAACAGCTACCTGCACTGAAAGGCCTGAGAGGAAGAATGATGCTGGTTATAAATATAGAGGAAAATCTATTTGTCTGCCCCTTCATGCTGTTAGCAAGTCACACAGTGCAGCCCTTCTGCTATTCCTAGGCAGCAGGGGGAGTTTTCCACGGCCACCTTTGGCTATCATCGGCTGGCCTGGATCGTAGCACATCATCCCTCTTTGTCATATGAGATAAAGCAGTGAAGTGTGACCACTGGCACCGCATTGCACTCTGCCCACCAGGAGGACGGTAATGATAATGAAAAACTAGACTGAGCTGCGTCGAAGCTCGATGCAAGGGGAAGGCTGTCTGTCGGCCGGCTGGGAGAACCGTTAATGTCAGAAAAGATAAATAGAAATTATTAGAATTGGTTTGGGAGGGATTTTTATAGGGCAGGGTTGTATTCCTTTAAAGATACATTATCGGACTGTTAAATCTGATTTCAAGCTGCTGGGTAATTAAAATGATTAACATTCTTTACTCATGGAGTTCGATTCATTAAAGTTTTAAACGCCCTTTATGTTCAAAATCGAGGAACAGCACATTCATGTTGACTTATGCCACTAATCACTCAATTGGGCCTTGTGTTTCATTTGTTAGAAGTCTTAAAATCAGCCACGTCCCCTCCCAAACCTTGGGAGCACATGGGCCAGAAGGCAATGAGCACCCTGTGCTCTCAACAAACACAGTTTCAAAGAACATGTATTAAGTGCCTACTATGTGCATAGTGTTGTGCCTACATGTCTGTTCTCATATGTGGAGAAGAACAGGGGAATTTTTAAAAAAAGAAGTCCTTAAGAGTTCCCCTTTGAGATGGCTTCCTCACTTCTTTCTATCAGAAATATCTATGCTTTCCAGATACCTAAGGCACTATCTTTTCTTCTGTTAAGGATCAGAAAGGTGGAGTAAAAGCTCATGGTGTTCAGACTTAAGAGATACCTTAGAGATCACATAATCCTAATCCATCTTTCTATAGATAAGGAACTTGAGACTCTGAGAAGGTTAGGAACTCTCCCAAAGTCATAGAGCTAACATAGAACAGAACTGAAATTTGAACCCAGGCCTCTTGGTTTCCATTAGAGTACTCTTTCCATTGTATGTTACTGTAACCTCCTATTTTTTTTAAAGTTTTATTTTATAGTAAGTTCTACTTATGCCTTTGGTTTTTTATATCATAGTCATGTCCGGATAGCTCCTTCTCAGCATTGAGCCCTCCCTTTTAACAAAGGAAAATATATACATCTTATGGCCAAGGCCCCCCCCCCCCCCCCGCCCCACCCCCAGGCTCTGGGCTCAGATGAACCTTGACCAATCATGGGAGTGATGGTCAAAAGTTGTTCTTTCTTTGGTTTATTTTTCTTTTACCTAGGATTTACTCTGGAATATTTTAGAATATAGTTTGTATCTAGGTTTCCACCAATGTGGGCAAATAGATTCCCTATACTTAGCATTGTGCCAGGCTCATAGTAGGTATTTAATAAATGCTTATTGATTGATTTCCAAGATCCTCTATAAATATTCAAGGTAACAATGGCACTGGGTACCAAACAGCCTTTATTTCACCCTTCAAAAAATGAAGACACAAAAAATCTCATAGAAACTGTCCACAAACAAATGCAGAAATTGTAGAAAGGGACTTTTAATAGTCCATAAAGAATGGGGGCTCCAGGGGCAGTTAGGTGGTGCAGTGGATAGAGCACCAGCCCCTGATTCAGGAGGACCTGAGTTCAAATCTGGCCTCAGACACTTAACACTTACTAGCTGTGTGACCCTGGGCAAGTCACTTAACCCCAATTGCCTCACAAAAAAAAAAAAAAGAATGGGGGCTCCAATGGGTCCTTCTTTGTCTCAAGGTCCTATTGTCATGTTCCTCTACCCCTCTTTAGACTCTTGGTGCTATACCATGGTTTCACAACTAAGGTCTCTTCCAGTTCTGTCTGTGATACTATGAACTTTTCCTTTGGACCCAAATCATTCAAATAACTTGTTGCAATAACTGAGGACAAAGCCCAGGTACTTTGTACCTCTCTATCATGACTTTCATTCCTTACAACTGCTCTGTGAAGAATTAGGAGCCAAGTACATGATATTGTTCTACATCCAGAAGAGTCATTGCTCAGAAAATGTTCCCTTTCTGGAGAAAATTTTGGATCCCTGAACTTTTGAACTTGGGCATAGTATCAAAGCAATCTCTTGTAAGTTGAGGCAGGTGCCATCCAAGAAATCTTCTTTGCACAAAAGGCAATGTTCTAGGATCATACCAGCTAGGAAATTCATCTTATTTGGCTAGAAGAAAAGATTATAGAATTCCAAAATTAGAATTACTCTTGATATCAATAGCAAGACTGTTGCTGACCAGGAAATTCCCTTCCACTGTCTAGAAGTACAGATTTTGAGATCACACTGCTTAGGATATGTATGCTCTTTGCTTCAACTAGGAGACAGCAGTTCAAGAATAACATCATCGGGGCAGCTAGGTGGCGCAGTGGATAGAGCACCAGCCCTGGAGTCAGGAGTACCCGGATTCAAATCCGGCCTCAGACACTTAACACTTACTAGCTGTGTGACTCTGGGCAAGTCACTTAACCCCAATTGCCTCACTAAAAAAAAAAAAAAAAAGAATAACATCATCCATGAAATTCCTTCTTAGACCATGTTAGTAGGCACATGTCTACCTCTGGTATATATCTCTCCAAAAGGGCTGCTTTTGATGGTGGTTGTCCCAACTGTTATTTCTCTCCAGAAGAAAGGTAGAAGGGAAAGGGTAGAAAAAAAAGCACTCAAGTTCTCAATAAATATTCCTTTTTAAGACTAGTACACAGGAGGTGGCTCCTTCCACCAGAATCTGAGCACTCAATACTCTAACCTGACCAAATAAGTTTATAACAGCCTGAAGATGAATTTATCTCATCCATGAATCCTCTTCCTCAGAAACACCAAGGGACAGAAATGAAACACTTCTTCTTTGGGTATGTGATGAAATAATGGGATTTCACAGACACTCAAAGACCCACCTGGAGATTAATAGAGACTGATTGAATCAAGTGAGAGTGATTGACTGCTGGTTAGCCTACTTCAAGTTAACTGGATTGTAATCACACCTGGCTAGCCCTTAAGAAGGTATTGTTCTCAGAAGCTAGACTGTGAACTCACCTTGAGAACACCTTCAAAACCAATGGATTTGGATGATGCCAACCAATCAGCTTGAAGCAGTGTGTAAGGACTGCCTCTGTTCCAGACCTATAAAAAGCTTCCACAATCAGCTTGCTAGAGAGTTTCCTGATTAAAGCAGGCTCCAGGAGGAGGACTTGAGGAAGAACCCAACCAGGCTGGAACTCTAGGCTAGGTAGGACTTCTTTTTCTTAACTTTCTGAACTCCTTGTGAATATCTGTATGCTTTAATAAATGTTTAATGCCCAAAGACTGGTGCTGAAGCTTCTAATTTAAGGCCATCACACAATATAGATTTTAAACATCACAGGTAGCCTCTACCCTGGAGACTTAGAAATGTTTTTTGTCTTCTCAACAAGGTGGTCGTGTCTATTCAATTTATAAAGAAATGCTATCAAGTCTCAAAATAAAGGTTTGTTCTCTACAAGATCATAAAATTCAAATAAAGGCTCACCTCCTACTAAACTCAACAAGTTGATAGGGGGTGGGGAAGGGAGAAGCTTCTTCAATCAGTCTTCTCTAAAATAAATAAAAGTCACCTGACAGTAACAGCTGAGAGTCTGCGAGGTATTTTGCACATCTTTCTATCAAAAAGAGTAAAATATTTCTTCACTGGTGCTGATTTGTCACTACAATTAATTACTCAGACTTTTGGCTTTCTTTTGTTATTCTCTTTAGATTAATTGATTATAAAAAATTGTGTATGTGGTTTTCTTGGTTCTAGTTACTTCATCTGCATCAATTCACTCAAGTTTTCCTATGCTTTCCTGAATTCTTCATGTTCATCATTTCTTATGATGCAATAATATTCCTTGGTACTCATATACCACAATTGATTCAGTCATTCCCCATCAATGCACAGCTACTTTATGTCCAGGTTTTTGCTAATGCAGAATGCTGTTATGAATTTTGGTGTATATGAGAGTATACATTTTGGTATATATGGGGAAATATACACAAACATAATGTGGGTGTACCTATACATATTCTGTCTTTAACCTTCTTAAAAGATATACTAGATAGAAGATCTCTAGGTATGTATGTGCAATTTAGTGACTTGGTTTCTTTGTTCTTTGTGTGTGTGTTCAACTCTCTTTTATCCATTTCAGATAACAGTGAGGTTCATTTGATGCCCATTACTTTTACACTGTCTTCTATGTTTGTATACTTGTCTTTTCATATGCCCCAGTTATGACAAATATCAAGTTTCAACCTTTCTTTCTCCTCTTTACACTAGTGTTTTCATTTTTATCCTCTCTTCTCTTCTGCTTCTTCAAATCCTTGGAACTAATCCAATTCACCCCTAAGTCTTCTGTTTTTCTTATTTACCACATTTACAACATTTGAATACATTAAAGGTCCAAAAGAATACTTGTTTTTTCTACCCCCTATTAGAATGTGTTTTTTTTTTTTACCAAATTATCATAGAATTAATTCCAATTATTCAAATAAATTTGCCTTTCTAGAGTTCCATAGAATCTTGTATTTGTATTTCAGAGTTTCTCAGTTTTGGTCTTGTCATCAGAAATACCTGAACATCCTCTATTCCATTAAAGATCCATTTTCCCCTGGTGCATTGTACTCAGCTATGGATGTTAAGTTTTCTTTTTGTTGATATACTAAACCTACATCTTTTTCTCTTTTGTAATATTGTATTTTAAAACCTCATGTTTATTGTAGAAGCTGCCATATTTTGTGTGATCCTGACTGTAGTTCATGCTTTTTTCTCGATGGTTAGAGTATTTTTTTCCTTTGGCATGTGAGTTCTGAATTTTGCTTTCACATTCCTCTTACTTTTCCTTTCTGAAGTTTTTCAGGAGGTAATCAGTGGATTCTTTCTAGCTTTACTTTACCTTTTTGTTCTAATGGAACTGGGAAGTTTTCACTTGTGATTTCTGTAAATATAGTATTTAAGCTGCTTTTCAATCATAGTTTTCATGGAATCCAATGATTCTTTAAAAGTCTCTCTTTTACTCATTTTCCAAGTCAGATGTTTTTAATATCAGACATATAGAGGCAGCTGAATGGCTCAGCAGATACAGGGCTGGGTCTGGAGCCAAGAAGATTTGAGTTAAAATCTAGCCTCAGATACTTAGTAGCTATGCAATCCTGGGCAAGTCACTTAACCTGTGTTTGCCTTAATCCACCAGAGAAGAAAACAGCAAACCACTACAATATCTTTGCCAAGAAAACCCCATGGACAGTATGGTCCATAGGGTCACAGAGTCAGACATCACTGAACAATAAAAAATTTTGATTTCTTTTATTTTTCAATATTTTATTTCAATATTTCTTGCTATCGCATGGAGTCTTTGATTTCTGGTTGGTCTATTCTAGTTTCCAGGGAAACCATTTCTTAAGTAAAGTTTACCACTTTCAAGAGGGGCAGAACCAAGATGGCAGAATAGAATCAGCAACCCAGACAAACATTCCTAATATTCCCTTCAAAACAACTATTATGGTGACTGGGAGGATCAAGACACAAACTCAGAAGAAGAAAAGAATATTAAATTAGCTACAAATAAAGCCTAAAAGAAAAAATGGAAATTGGACACAAACCCAATAAGAACTCTTATAAGAGCTAAAGAAAGAGATAAGAATGATAGAGGAAAAATTGGTAAAAGAAATGAGTAATGCATGAACATTATGAAAAGAGAATTAACAACTTGGTTTAAAAAGGCACAAAATTCCCGAAGAAAGTAACACTTTAAAAAACAGAATTGGTCAAATGGAAAAAGAGGCATGAAGCTCAATAAAGAAAAATAATTCATTAAAGATTAGAATTGGGCAAGTGGAAGCTAATGACTCCATGGGACATCAAGAAACAATAAAACAAAATCAAAAGAATGAAAAATTAGAAGAAAGATGAAACCTTTCATCAGAAAAACGACTGACCTGGAATATACATCAAATAGATGTAATTTAAGAATTATTGGATTACCTAAAAGCTATGATAAAAAAGAGCCTAAGCATCATCTTTCAAGAAATTAAAAGAAAAAAGACTCCAATATCTTAGAACTAGAGGGCAAAATAGAAACGGAAAAACAATCTACAGATCACCTCCTGAAAGAGATCCCACAATAAAAATTCCCAGGAATATCACAGCTAAATACCAGAACTCCCAGGTCAAGAAGAAAATATTACAAGCAGCAGAAAGAAATCATTAAAATACAATGGAGCGGGGGCGGCTAGGTGGCGCAGTGGATAAAGCACCGGCCCTGGATTCAGGAGTTCCTGAGTTCAAATCCGGCCTCAGACACTTGACACTTACTAGCTCTGTGACCCTGGGCAAGTCACTTGACCCCATTGCCCCGTAAAAAAAAAAAAATACAATGGAGCCACAGTCAGAAGTGCACACAATTTAGCAACTTCCATGTTAAAGGAGTTGGGGGGTATAGAATATGATATTCTGGAAAGCAAAGGAATAAGAGTTATAACCAAGGATAACCTACTCAGCAAAACTGAGAATAATCCTTCAGGGCAGGGGGAAAAGGGGGGGAGAATCAACATTTAATGAAATAGAGGCCTTTTAAGCATTCCTGATGAAGAGACCCAAGCTGAATAGAAAGTCTGACATTCAAACAGAAGACCCAAAAGAAACATAAAAAGGTAAACAATAAAGAGTCATTATAAGAGATTTAATAAGTTTAAATTGTTTATATTTCTATATGGGATGATGACACATATAACTCCTAAGAAATATCTCATTTTAAGGAAAGTTAGAAGGAGTCTACCTAGACAGAGGGCACAGAAATGAGTTGGTTATGTTGGGACAAAAAAAAAAAGAATGGGTAGAAAAGAAGGATGTACTAAGAGAAGAAAGGGGAAGAAGAATGGGGAAAATTATCTCACATCAAAGAGGAACATAAAGAGGAGCTTTTATAGTAAATGGGGAAGTGAAGGGGTGGTGAGCAATGTTTGAAGACCATTCTCATTGGTTCAAATCATTTTCATTTGATCATTCTCATTTGGTTCAAAGAGGGAGGAACATATCTCTGTATGTATGTGTATGTATGTATATATATGTGTATATACATATATATATATATCCAATTCAACACACATATTTATGTGTATGTGTACACACATACACACACACACTCAATTGCATATAGAAATTTATCTTAATAGGAAAGGAAGAAGGGAAGGAGATAAGGAAAGGGAGTAGGTGGAAAAAAGGAGAGTGGATCAGGGGAAGAAATAGAAGCAAAACAGATTAAGGAGAGACAGGGTAACAAGAGACAGGATAAAGAGAAGAAAATAGAATGAATGGAAACATATAGTTAGTAATCATAACTGTAAATGTAAATGGAATGGACTCACCTATAAAACAGACATGAATAGCAGAATACATTAGAAACTAGAACCCAACAATATATTGTTTACAAAAAAACATACTTGAAACAGAGATATACACAGAGAATTAAAGTAAGGGGCTGTAGCAGAATCTATGGTGCTGTAGCTGAAGTAAAAGAGGTAAGGGCAGCAATCATGATCTCATACAAAGCAAAAGCAAAAATGTACCTAATTTGTTTGTTTGTTTGTTTGTTTTTTAGTGAGGCAGTTGGAGTTAAGTGACTTGCCCAGGGTCACACAGCTAGTAAGTGTTAAGTGTCTGAGGCCAGATTTGAACTTAGGTACTCCTGACTCCAGGGCCGGTGCTCTATCCACTGTGCCACCTAGCTGCCCCTAAATATACCTAATTTAAAAGGATATACAGGGAAATTTGATTTTTCTAAAAAGGTACCATAGGCAATGAAGTTACATTAATGCTAAACATATATGCACCAAATGGCAGACCATCCAAATTATTAAATGAAAGGTTGAATAAGTTATAGATGGAAATAGTAAAATTATACTATTGGGAGACTTCAACTTTCCCCTCTCAGCACTCATAAAATAAATAAGAAAGACATGAAATAAATAAATAGAATTTTAGAAAAAATAGATATGATAGACCTCTGGAGAAAAATGAGTGGGAATTGAAAGTATACCTTTTTCTCAGCTGTAGATGGCACCTTCACAAAAAATTGATCCCATATTAAGGCATAAAAACCTCTGTAATGATTGGAGTGACGCCACCTGCTGGAGACGTACTGTAGAAAAGCTCCGCCATGAAGGAAGGTCTTTGAGGGCAGGACCATGCAGTGACATTTGCTGGTGGGAGGAGGAAGGGGGAGCTGGACGCTCTGCCTCTCTTTCTTTCCTGGGGACTCTGGCAGAGAGCGGAGCGAAAAATGTGCTCTCCCTTTAATAGATAGATGAATGTAGGCCTTTCTCTCTCTCTTTACCAAATTCTTATTCTCCTTAATAAATGCTTAAAAGTCTAAATCTTGCTAAAGCTTATAATTTATTGGTGACCACTCATTAGATATTTTAGACAGAATAGCTAGAATTTTAGCCCTTAACACCTCACAACCAAATAGAGGAAAGCAGAAATATTAAATGTACACTCTTCAGATCATAGTACAATAAAAATTACATTCAATAAAGAGCCTTTTAAGCAGAAATTTAAAATTGGTGACTAAATAATCTAATCTTAAAGAATGAGTCAAAGGACAAATCAGAAAGAAAAATTTCATTAAAGATAAAAACAATGAGACAACATACCAAAATTTGTGGGTTCAAGCCAAAGGAGTACTTAGGTGATTATTTATATCTCTAAATGCTTTTATTAGTAAAAAAAGAGAAATGACAAATCAATGAATTGGGCATGAATTAAAATAAAACTAGAAAAATAGCAAATTAAACCCCCTCCCAGTTAAAGTCCAAAAGAGAAATACTAAAAAATAAAAGAAGATATTAATAAAATTTTAAAAGAAAACATAGAACGAATAAAACTAGGAGTTAATTTAAGGGAAAAACTCAATAACATAGATAAACCACTGGTTAATTTGATTTAAAAAACAGAAAGAAGAAAACCAAATGACCAGTAGTACCAAAAATGAAAAGGGTGAATGTGCCACCAATGAAGATGAAATTAAAGCAATTATTAGGAACTATTTTGTCCAATTATGTGCCAATAAAGCTGAC
Organism: Dromiciops gliroides; assembly: GCF_019393635.1. Taxonomy (NCBI): domain Eukaryota; kingdom Metazoa; phylum Chordata; class Mammalia; order Microbiotheria; family Microbiotheriidae; genus Dromiciops; species Dromiciops gliroides. The sequence continues at coordinate 415,394,191 of NC_057862.1, read as the reverse complement.
ATTCTAAGTGAAACAGATGAATATGTACAAAAATATGTTATCCAAGATTAAGAAAAGAGGAAATAGAGTAATTATATAACCCTATTTTAGAAAAAGAAATTGAATAAGAAATAAAGTAGATCTCTATGAAAAAAATCCCCAGGACCAGATGATTTACAAGTGTATTTTTACTAAATATTTAAGGAAAAATTAACCCCAACAACTATTTGAAAAAAATAGGTAAGAGTCTTACCAAATTCCTTCCATGACAAAAATATGGTTTTGGTACCTAAGCCAGGGAGAGTAAAAAACAGAATATGTAAACTATAGACCAATTTCTTTAAGAAATATTGACACAAAATTTTAAAATAAAATACTAACAAGGAGATTATGGTATATAATATTTGTGATATATTGCTGTAATCAGATGGAAGTTGTATCAGGAATTCAGAGCTGGTTCAATATTAGAAAAATTATCAATTAAATGGACCATATCGATAATAAAAAGAAGAAAAATAATATGATTATCTAAATAGATGTAGAAAAAGCCTTTGACAAAATACAATACCAATTCCTATTAAAAAATATTAGAAAGGGGGCAGCTAGGTGGCTCAGTGGATAAAGTACCGGCCCTGGATTCAGGAGGACCTGAGTTCAAATCCGGCCCCAGACAATTGACACTTACTAGCTAAGTGACCCTGGGCAAGTCCCTCATTGCCCGGCAAAAACATGTATATATTAGAAAGCATAAGAATCAATGAAACCTTTCTTAAAATGATAATTAGCATTTAAAACCATTAGCAAATATAATCTGTAATAGGGAATAAACTGAAAACCTTCCCAATAAGATGAGAGGTGAAAACAAGAATGTCCATTATCACCACTATTATTCAAAATTGTACTAGAAATGTTAGCTTTAGCAATAAGAGCAGAAAAAGAAATTGAAGGAATTAAAATAGGCAGGGAGGAAACAAAACTATCATGCTTTGAAGATGATATGATAATATACTTAGAGAATCCTAGAGAATGAACAACAACAAAAAAACTAGTTGAAACAATCAACAACTTCAACAAAGCTGTAGAACATAAAATAAACTCCCATAAATTATTAGTATTTCTATATACTACCATCAAAACCCAGCAGGAAGAGATAGAGAAATTCCATTGAAAATAACTGTAGACAATAGAAAATATTTGGGGTTCTACCTGCCAAAAGAAACTCAGGTATTATATGAAAATAACTACAAAATATTTTTCACAGGAATAAGGACAGATCTAAACAATTCGAGAAATATTAGTTGCTCATGGGTAGGCCAAGCAAATATACCAAGAATGACAATTTACCTAAGTTAATTTATTTATTCAATGCCATACCAATCAAACTACCAAAGAATTATTTTACAAAGCTAGAAAAAAATAGTAACAAAATTCATATAGAAGGACAAAAGGTCAAGAATATCAAGGAAATTAATGAAAAAATATGAAGGAACTGACTAAGCAATAGAGTGGTAGATCAGTGGAATAGATTAGATACATGATACACAGTAGTAAATGACAATAGTAATCTAAAGTTCATCATTCTAAGCTTTGGGGTATAAGAAATCGCCATTTGATAAAACTACTGGGAAAACTGGAAAGCAGCTTGGCAGAAACTAGGTATAGACTAACCTTTCACCAAGATAAGGTCAAAATGGATAAAAATTTAGGCAATAAAGGGTGATATCATTAACAAATTAGGGGAGCATGGAAAACTTTACCTGACAGATCCATGGATAAGGGAAGAATTTATGAAAATGCATAATTTTGATTACATAAAATTAAAATTTTTTTGCACAAAGTCAATGGAGTCAAAATTAGAAGAAAATCAGAAAAGTGGGAAAAATTTTATAGCAAATTTCTCTGAAAAGGCTTCATATCACAAATATATAGAGAACAGAATCAAATTTATAAAAATAAGAGCCATTCTCTAATTGATAAATAGTCTAAGGATATGAATAGGCCATTTTTCAGAAGAAATTAAATCTATATATAGTCATAGGAAAGATGCTCTAAATCACTATTGGTAAGAGAAATTCAGATTAAAACAACTCTGAGGTTACCATTTCACACCTATCAGATTGGCTTATATGACAAAAAGAAAATGACAAATCCTAGAGGGAATGTGTGAAAATAGGGACACTAATGCACAGTTGGTGGAATTGTGAACTGGTCCATTTATCCTGGAGAACAATTTGGACCTATGTCCAAAGGGCTATAAAATTAAGCATACCCTTTGATGTAGCAATACCACTACTAGGTCTATACCCCAAAGAAATAAAGAAAAGGGACCTATATGTAAAAAATATATATATATCTATAACAACCTTTTTTGTGGTGGCAAAAAATTAGAAATTGAGGGGATTCCTGTTAATTAGGGAATGGCTGAACAAGTTCTGGTATATGATTGCGATGAAAAACTAACATGTTATAAAAAATTATGAGAAGCATGGTTTCAGAAAAAAACCTGGGAAGACTTAAATGATTTGAGGCAAAGTGAAGTGAGCAGAACTTGAAAATTTTACACATAACAGCAATATTGTAACAATTACTGCTATTCTGATCAAATACAATGATTCCAGATAATTCTGAAGGACTCATGATGAAAAATGCTATCCACCTCCAAAGACCATATGTGCAAATTGAAGTATACTTTTTAAAAACTTTATTTTTCTTCCTCTGTTTAAAAAATAAATGGCCAATATGGAAATGTTTTATATGATTTCATATCTATAATTGATATATTTCTTGTCTTCTCAATGAGAGGAGGAGAGGCTAGAGAAGAAGAGAGAATCTGAAATTCAAAATAGAAAAAATGAATTTTTTAAATAAATAAGAAAATTTGAAAAAAGTTTACCTCTTTCTTCTCTAAACTACTTGTTCTCTAATTCTTTCCTCCAGAACTTTTATTTCATTTCTGGAAATCTCTTTATTTCTTCAAGGTATTCATAGAATCCTTGTAGGAAATCTATTTGCTTTTGAATTTCACTTTACCATTGTTAAGGAGTTACTCCTTCTTTAGGAGGATCTTTGGATTTTCATTAGGTTTTGATACTGGTTGACATTTTTTTATTTAATCTTCTCTCAGGTTTTTTATCTTGAATCGGGGCTTTATGCCAGGGTCAGATGCTTCTCCTTGTTGTGTTTTTGTGAGGAATGATAGATAGGTCTTACTTGGTCTTGTCTTGGGTTCCCTGGGTTGTTGTGCTAAACTGTACTCTTTGGCTTAACCCCTCCCATATAGCTTTGAAATTCAGGGCACTTAATCTTGGCCCTCTTATATCTCAGGACAAAGTGTTGGGGGTCTCTGAGGCCTTGGACCTGAGCTATTCCTGTCTGATGACTGTGGTAATACTGTGTTGCTCTCTGTTCATTGACTGCAGCTATTCCTCAGGGCCTCCAAAGTCCCCACCCTGAGGCTTTCTGATAACTCTGGGGATTTTTGATAGTCATAGGGCTTTCTCAGTGTAACCATCTGTTCTTGTTGAATCTAAACACAGATCCTTGCTGAGTTGTGCTCACACTCCCTTTGCTAGAAATGAATGCCCTCTTATAGCCTATGGGCTTCTGGATTATATTTTATGCAATTCTGGGGTAAAAGAAATGACTCATTATAGTTTTTCACTATTTTAAATCATTATTTCATCCAGTACAAATTTTACAATTTTTCTGGAGTAAGTATGTGAGAGCCAGGCAGTACACTTTCCATTCAGTCAGCCATCTTGGCAGGAAGTACCCCACCCTCCATACCTTATTTTTAAGGTGGTATTACTTTTTAAAATCTGAATAGTTAACTAGAGACTGGCAGAAATGTGCTTGCTTAATTTAAAAGGGTCTTCTCTCAGGCCTACCCATCTTTACTCAGGAAATACCAATCCAAGTACATACATGCTTTGTATCTTTCAATATTTCAAGGATCTATAATTTCATTAGTGCGTTATTTACTCCAATTACAATGGTCACAGCTTCTTTATAACTTAGTAGATTGTCTCAGAATTTATGTGGCTGAAAAATTCATTGCCTGTGACCAACCTGATGAAGAGCCTTTCCATACTTAGCCAGTCCGATCCTTAGAGGGTAAACACACAGTCCATCACTAGGTCCACACTGGAGCTTGAATACTGACTGCCATTTGAAGCCTATGTGATCACTGATATGTCACTTAATAGCTAGGTGCTTCCGTTTCCTTTTTTTGTTTGTTTTTTTTGTTTTTTTTGTTTTTTTTTGTGGGGCAACGGGGGTTACGTGACTTGCCCAGGGTCACACAGCTAGTAAGTGTTAAGTGTCTGAGGCTGGATTTGAACTCAGGTACTCCTGAATCCAGGGCCAGCGCTTTAACCACTGCGCCATCTAGCTGCCCCCGTGCTTCCGTTTCCTTATCTATAAAACGAGAGAATTGAACTAGATGCTTCTAAAGTCCCTCCTAGCTCTAGATCTGGGGGCCTATGAGCTTATTATTGTTTCCAGCTTTCTTTTACTTGCCTTTCACTGGTCGAGCCTTTGAATAATGGGGGTCACCACTACACTGTGATGAAGTACTGAAAGAGCGCTTAACTCAGGATGTTTATACACACACACACACACACACACACACACACACACACACACAAACACACACACACACACATCAGCCCTCTCTCCCTTATAGCATACTCAAATACATCACCCCAATGTCATGATCCTCCTCAAGAAAAAAGGACAAATGACAACAACATATATACATACATACATACATACAATAAAATATGTTTAATTAGGGAAAATGATCAAGGTCTTCAAGAGAACTCTCATTTTTCTTTGATGGGCATTTCATTAGAAATTTCACCTTAAGTTTGCAGCTGAGAGCTGGGATGAAAATTTGGGTTTCTCAGCACTAATGTACTCTAGTTCATCTCTCTAATCACTGTAGCATTGCCTGCTATTGATCTTCAGGACTTTCAAGGTCCTCTTGGTCATGGACATCAAGTATTCTGCAGTAGTAACAGGAGCCATGCAATCTATAGGACCAAAGTTATATAAAATAATAAACCCAATCCATAACCAACACACTGTTGCTCAAACAGTAATCATATCAATGCCATCATTTTGGGGAAGTCAAGTGTCCTTTACCTCCACTTACCATTCCTGATTTCCTAATCCAAAACACCCTTTTCAGGGGCAACTAGGTGGTACAGTGGATAAAGCACCAGCCGTGGATTCAGGAGAACCTGAGTCCAAATCTGGCCTCAGACACTTGACACTTACTAGCTGTGTGACCCTGGGCAAGTCACTTAAGCCTCATTGCTTGCCAAAACAAACAAACGAACAAAACACTCTTTTCCTTCAAAGAACTGTAAACTAAAGGAATACCCATCAATTGTGGAATGGCTGAACAAATTATGGTATGTAAATTGTTGGAACGCTATTGTGCTGTAAGATGCAATGAAGGGGATAATTTTAAAGAAACTTGAGAAGACATATGAACTGATGCAGTCAGGAAAATAGAAGAATAATTTATGCAGTAAAATTTATGCATTTTAAAGAAAGTTAAGGAGACTATAAAAACTTAACACACCTGCTCAAAGCAATGAACAACCTCTATTCCAGAGGACTGATGATGAAACATGCCACCAACCTCCTGACAAAGAAGTGAAGTAATCAGGGTGTATATTGGAAATATATATGTTTTGAAAACTCAATCTGGAAATTTGTTTTGCTTGACTACATATTTGTTTTTGTTTTTCAAAGGCAAGAAGGTAGGGCAAAGAAAAACATAGATTTCTGTTAACTAAAAAATTAAAAAATTAAATCCTCTGGACCAGAGGGGGAAAAAGAAACACATGTAATCCCAAATAAATAATTAAAAAACAGCCCTTTCTGGCTACCACTCATTTATATGTGTTATAAACACCTTGAGAGCAGGGACTCTTTTTTTTTTCTATTTGTAACTCTAGCACTTAGCACAGTGCCTAAAGAGTAAATGTTTAATAAAAACCTTTTTTATTCATTCAGTCTGGAAAGCAAAAGTTGCTCAATTGTGAAGTAGCCAAATTAATCCCTCTTTAGGGATAGTTGGTTAATAAAAGCATAAACTATAGAAACATATTGTGAGATGAAGCATGCTAAAAGCTTCAGAATACAGATCAAGTGATCAAATGGAGATTTAGATAGTATTAGAGTTGGAAGGGACTTTAGCAAATCATCCAGTCCAACCCCAACATGGTACAAATGAAGAAACCAAGGCCCAGAGAACTGAGATGACTAACTGAGGTCACAAAGCTTATTAGAGGACAAAGCAAAATTGAAACTGAGGTCTCCTGATTCCTGGTCCACAACTTTTCCCACTATATTATATAAATTGTCAAAACCTAAAAACAGAGTATCAAAGAAAATAAGCAGAATTATTAAAATATAAAAGCAGGTTCCTAGATTTGATGCTGGGAGACACCCTACAGATTATCTGGTCCAATTACATTGTTTTATAGATGAGTATTGCTACAGCCCAGAAAGAGTGAAGCTATTTGCTAATGTCACCCAAGTAATCAAGTACTAAATGGGATCTTGAACCCAGGCAAAGAAAATACTAATATTTTAAAGCTTCCAATATAAGAATCCTTGAAGAAGCATAGGAGAGTTTAAAGATATCTGGTCTTGGCATCCAGGACCATGGTTTCTAGTCCTGATTCTGCCATTAACCAACTGTGTGAAGATGGGCAAGAAGTCATTTCCCCTTGATGGACCTTAGTTTACTAAAATGTAAAATAAGGAGTTAGTAAGATTAGAATATAAGATACTCTCTAAGGTACCTTCCAATTATGAGACTAAGCCAAACATTAGGATCTGGTCCTGTTTTAGTTTAAATAAGCCAATTTTACATACTGAATGGAGAAAGGATAAAAATCTACTCCATAACTTCACATTTGTTGATTGTCTATGCCTAATAAGGTCCCAGGAACATTGGGCAGTAAGGTATTGGGGCCACCGAATGGAAAGGATCCTGGAAAAGGGAGATTAAGCTACGAGATGAAAAAAAGTATGAAACATCTCTATTCAATGATTTAGCCTTGCTGCTTACTATTCCATAGTGACTTAAGAGGTCAGAGGATCATTTCTTGAATTCCATCTTGAACAACAGAAGATAGGAGTTTTTGCCCAATTGGACAGCAACTGGAAAGAAAGACCTAAGAGAATGTTGTGAAAAATTCTAATCAGATATTTCAAGTCCCTACTAACCAGTCCCCATCAGGTTAAGAAGAATGTCTTAACCACAACCATTAGCTAACTACAAGACTGACCAAAAAAAAAAAAAAAGAATCAGATTATCTTTGTATAATTCACATATTTCTGCCTCTGGTAGGAATTTACATAATAATGTTATTTTCCCTTTTGATTATTATGAACTCTATAACCCACAAAAAGATGGTATTTACTAATATAAAAATCAGAAAATAGAAGGCTATGCATAAATCTGTGAATTTCTACTATTACCAGCTGAGGATTTTTTTTTTTTTTTTTAGTGAGGCAATTGGGGTTAAGTGACTTGCCCAGGGTCACACAGCTAGTAAGTGTGTGTTAAGTGTCTGAGGTCGGATTTGAACTCAGGTACTCCTGACTCCAGGGCCGGTGCTCTATCCACTGCGCCACCTAGCTGCCCCTGAGGATTTTTTTTTTTAATGCATTTTAGATTTTAAATGGATTTTCCAACACTACCCTGATTTTCTGGTGTTCCTTTTTGAACTATTTTCTGCTCTCTCCTGTTTATTTTTATAATAATTCTTTGATACTCCTTTCATTACTTTTTTTTAACTTTACTTACTTTTTAGTATTGCTGTCACTATCCTTCCATTTGACCTGAGCTTTTATACCATCCAAAAAACAAAAAAGCTCTCTCATGTAACAAATAACTATAATATCACCAAACAAATCCACACTTTATCCATGTCTGGAAAGGTACTCATTCTGTATCTTTTCTAGTCCATCAACTCTCCACCAAGAAGCAAGAGACATGCTTCATCATAAGTCTCCTGGGATGATATTACATTGATCATAGCACTTAAGTCTTTCACAGTTATTTTACTTTAGAACAGGGGTTGGAAAACTATGGCCTATGTGCCATACAAAATGAAGTGGTGAGCTGAATTTGACTCGTGGGCTGTAGTTCATCAGTTCCTGCTTTAGGGTATTATACTTTCAAAAATGTTTTTTATGGTTTTGTTCACTTCACTGTGAATCATTTCATATAAATCTTCTCGGAGTTCTTCTGATCCATTTGTTTAGTCATTTTTAAAGTCTATTACATTCATATACTTTAATTTATTCAGCCATTCTAAATTTGATGAACACCTACTTTGTTTCCAGTTCTTTGCTACAACAAAAAATGTAGCCATAAGCATTTTTAAATGTATAAGTTCTTTTCCTCTTTTATTTTTTTTTGAGTATATGTGTAGTAATAATTGAGTAAAAAGGCATCCATGATTCAATGATTTTATGTATAATGATAAATTGCTTTCCAGAATGGTTGGACCATTTTATAGCTTCACAAAGAGTTCATTAAATGTCCTTGTAATCCCAGAGACCCCATAACAATTGTAATTTTCCTCCATGGTCATTTTTTCCCATATGATGAATGTGAGATGGGTCCTCATAGTTGTTTGCACTTACATGTCTCATTATTAGTGATATAGCATATTTTTTCATATTGTAATTAATAGCTTGCCTTTCTTCTTTTGTTTACCATCTGCTTATGTACTTTTACCATTTATTAGATTCCTCTTATACTTGTACCTTTATCCAATAAATTTCTTATAATTATTTTTTCAAGTTAACATTTTCCTTTCAATTTTTACAGCATTGATTTTATATGTGTAGAAACCTTTCAAATTTATGTAATCAAAATTGTCTACTTAATAACCTGTAATCCTTTCTATTCTTTGATTGGTCAAGAACTCTTCATTTATCTATTCTTGCAAAAGTTATCTTTTTCCTTGCTCCTCTAATTTGTTTATGATGTGACATTTTATATCTAGGTCAGCATTTGGAGTTTGTTGTGGTATGTGGTATGGGATGATGATCTAAACCTAATTTCTGTCACACTACATTTCAGCTTTGCAAGAAATTTTTGTTGTTGTTGTTTAAATAGCGAATCCTTAGTGGAAACTATGCCATTATGTTTGGTTCTGGGTATTGTTTCACTGGTTAATTTAATATATTTTTTAACTAGGGCTAAATTGTTTTTGATGGTTATTGCTTTGTAATTTTGCTTGAGATCTGGTACTGCTAGCCCTACTACCTTCCAACTTTTTTCCATTATTTACCTTGAAATTAATTACATTTTGTTCCTCCAGATGAATTCTGTTATTACTTTGTTAGTTTGATATGGAACTGAATCTGTAAGTTAATTTATGTAGTACTGTCATGGTTCAACCATGAGCAATTAATTTAGTTAATCCAGTTATTTAGTTTTGCCTTCATTTCTGTAAAGCGTGTTGTAGTTATATTCATACAATTCCTCTGTGTCTTGGTAGTTGAACTCCCAAATATTTCATCTATTTTGTAGTTATTTTGAATAGAATTTCTATCTCTTCCTCCTTTTGAAAAACAGAAAAGCTACTGATTTTTGAGGGATTATTTTATATACAACTACTCTATGGAAGTGTTTTTTTTTTTATTTGAGTCTTAAGGGTTCTCTCTAATTAAACTCTCCTGTTAAATGCAAAAAACCCCCCCAAAACCCCAAAACCCAAAACCCAAAACCAAACCCCCCCCAAAAACCTGTTTCTCTTTTACCTATGACCATTCCCTGAATTTATCTTTTTCTTATCTTATTGTTACAATTACGATTTCTAGAAACACATAAGATAATACTTGTGATAATGAGTATCCTTGTTTTATCTTATTGGAAAGTCTCTAGTATTTCTCTATTACAGATAATCTACTCTAAATGCTATTTACCTTATTAAGGAAATGTCCATTTTTCATATTGTTTTTTAAAGTTGTTTAAAAACACAAATGGTTATTGTATTTTGTTAATATCTTTTCTCTATTAATTGATGTCATAAGACTTTTATTGTTTTTGTTATTAATATGGTCTATTAAATTTGTAATTTTCTAAATATTAAAATAACTCTCCATTCCTTGTATAAATCCAACTTATTCATAGTGTATATAACCTTTTTAATATATTACTATAATTTTTTTTCTAACATTTTATTCAATATCTTTGTATTGATTCACTAGAGATGTTGTTCTATAATATTCTTTTTCTATTTTCTCTCTCTCTAGAATCAGGACCATATTTATATAATAGTTTACTAAGACCCTTTCTTTCTTCCTCCCTCCCTCCTTCCCTCCATCTGTCCATCCCTCCCTTCCATCTACTAATCCTTCTTTCTACCTTTCTTTCTTTCTTTCTTTCTTTCTTTCTTTCTTTCTTTCTTTCTTTCTTTCTCTCTCTCTCTCTCTCTCTCTCTCTCTCTTTCTTTCTTTCTCCCTTTCTTTCTCTCTCTCTTTCTTTCCTCCTTCCTTCCTTTATTATTAAAATTAATTGTTTTTAAATGTTTAATAAAATTCATTTGTAAATTCACCTTATCCTGGCCCACTTCCCTTTGACAATTCCCATATAGCTCAATTAATTTCTTCCCTCTCCCTGGAGACTAGGTTATTTAAATTTTCAATTTTTTCTTCTCTTAACCTGGTCATTTTGTATTTTCATAAACATTCATTCATCTCATTTAAGCTACCAGTTTTGTTGGCATAATAATTTCTAACATTCTCATTTATTTTCTCTTAATTTGGTATGAATTATCTTTGTTAATTTTGGATTTTGGAAATTTGTGACTCATTTTATTCAATTAACTAAAGGTTTTTCTACTTTTTTTAAAAAATGAAGCTTTAGTTCTGTTTATCAGTTCAATGTTTTTGTTGTTATTGTTTTTAATTGTTTAATTTTTTCTTTTGTCTCCAGTATTTATATTTTGTGTTTTGGTTAGTGTTATGAGATTGTTTGCTTTTCTAATTTTTGGTTGTTTTTCAATTCTTTGATTTTCTCTTTATTTCTCTTTTTTATTGCTGAAATAAATTTTCCTCTGAGAATTGCTTTGACTGCTGCCTGAAATTTTTGTTATAGTCTCATTGTTTTATTTTCTTTAATGAAATTATCTATTGTTTCTATGATTTACTATTTGACTCATCATTTAGTATTAAAGAATTAATCTTCCATGTAATTTAATCTTTTCTTCAAGTCCTTTTTAATGATTGTGATTTTCATTCTGTTTTGTTCAGTAAAGGAGACATATACGTACATACACACATACATATATATGTATATAGTGATTTCTTATGAATGTTTTATTCCTAAAAATATATTTTTATGAAGGAACCCTGTATAGCTGGAGTGTGTGTCTGTGTGTGTGTATATATATACATACACATGTGTATGTGTGTGTATATATGTATTATGTACATATATACACACATACATACAAATATGTGTGTGCATATTTCTCTTCATATTCATAAATTGCCAGAGATTCATCATATATGTTTCTGAAAATTTTATTCCAGTCCTTAACTTCTTTCTTGTTTTTAATTTTTGTTAGATTTATCCAGGTCATAAAGGGGCAGATTGAAATCCCAAACTATTTTAGTTTTGTTGTTTCCTTCTCTGTGTAATTTGATAACCTTTTCTTTTAAGAAATTAGATGCTATGCCATTCAGTATCTATCCATCTATCTATCTATCTATCTATCTATCTATCTATCTATCTATCTATCTATCTATCTATCTATCTATCATCTCTTCATATCTATTATCTATCTATTTACCCATCCGTCTTTCTATCTAAATAAATATATCCTTTTTTTCATTATCTATGGAATCTTTAAGCATAATGTAGTTCCCATTCTTATCTCTTTTAATCATATCTATTTTTACTGTTTCCTTGTGTAAAGTCATGAGTGCTACTTTTTGTTGTTGTTGTTGTTGTTGTTGTTAAGTTCATTATAGGGGCACCTAGGTGGTTCAGTGGATAAAGCACTGACCTTGGATTCAGGAGGACCTGAGTTCAAATTTGGCCTCAGACACTTAACTAGCTGTATGACCCTGGGCAAATCACTTAACCCCAATTGCTCTGCAAAAACATAAAAATAAAATAAAGTTCACTATAAGTATGATAACTTTTTTTCTAGCCCCTCAAATTAACACTGTGTGAATGTTAACATTTCAATTTTTTTCTTGTAAACAACATTGTTGGATTCTACTTTCTGATCCATTTTGTTACCATTTTTTTCTTTTTATCGGTGAGTTTATCTCATACATTTTCATAGTTATGATGGTCAATTCTGTATTTCCCTCTATTATAACTTTTCATATTTGTTCCTCTTTACAAAGAAGAATGAGATAGAGAAAGAGAAGGAATCAAATTGAAGGGGTATGGTCCTAGTCTTCTATCTCTCCTTTCTTGACCAAGCACAGACCTTTATCTGTTGTTCTTACAATTTTTTAAATCTCTTTAAATCTCCCTTCTATGATCATCTCTCCAAAACCAAAGTTTATTTTGCTTGTGACTGTTTCCTTTTCAACTCTATTCACTCTATCTCATATTCCCTTTCCCCTATTTCCCTGTATTTTCCTGTTTCCTTGTTGAGCTGGATATATTTCTAAACCAGACTCTGTGTGTGTTTCTGTTCTATTGTCTGCTCTGTAATGTCTGCCGTTGATTCTGCTTAACTGAATAAGTTGGCTAATATTAGGCCCTACCCTTTGCTTCAGTCTTTGGTTCTTCTCTCCTAATAATCTTCTGTGTACTCTAGCCTTGTCTGTTCTTTGTCTTTGCTTTACATTATCCCCAGTTGGGAGTTGTTTCTATCTTTTCATATGGGCCCAATTGGCCACAATAAGAGATTACTTTGGTCTCATGACTCTTGCACCATCTCTTCTAACCTCCATTGCTTGTGCTTAGGTACTAAGCACTGTGGCTCTCAGCTCTTGGAGGAGTGCACAGTGAAGCCTTATCTCCCTATGCAGTGACCCACAGGAACTGGTTCTATATTCTTCTTCTGTTCTTATAGACTAGAGCCAAGATCTGGCTTCAGGTCCCTGATTACTGTAGTTTCTGCTGGCTCTTTTGTGCCATCTGGCTCCAGTTCCATTTGTGGGAACTCACACAGGCTCTCTTGGCATAACTCTTTCCACCTCCTCAGACTTACACATGTGTCTGGGCTCTCACTGGCTTCCCTTATGCAGCTCCTCTCTCCACCTCCACACTAATCTTTTTGTAGGGTTCTGGACTAAATGAAAGCACATACTTCTGGGTTTTTTGTTTTATTTTGCTTTATCATTTGCCTTTTTGGGTCCTTTTCAGACATATGCTGGGGTTTGTGTAGGAATATTGGGCTATCATGTCCTCTTTCACACAATCATCTTAACCATGAATTGCTACAACCATTATCCAAGACTATACTATCACCTATCCAATTTTAAGTTTTGATGTGATACTAGGCTTCATTTAATTGCTACCTCTTATAAGAAGTCTTTCCTGAGTGCCCCAATTGTTAGTGTCCTCATACTTTGTTTTGTATTTATTGTGTATTTTGGTGAAGGATAAATTGGTGTATGGAGACATTTGAGCCAGGGGGTCATCCTGAGACCTTTTATAAAACTTCAGGTATGAGATGATGATTATTTGATTTTTCACAATTGTTCTCCCTAGTGGAATATAAACCACTTAAAGATAGGAACTGATTCATTTTTTCCCTGTGAATTCCAAGTATCTAGCACAGCACTTGGCACATAATAGGTGATTAATAAATGCTTGAATAAAACTAGCAGCACAGAGAAGTTTTCCAGAAGAGGCCTAGCTTGGTTCAACAGCACCTGGAGAACACCAGCCTCACAAGAACCATGTGTTGCTGCCAGCCGGGCCAGACCTCCCTTCCATTGTGACTGCACAAAGATGTCTATGTACAAAGCATGGCATAGGTCACACTCCTTTTTGTGTGCTCTGCCACTTATTGGAAAGACAAAAGCCCACCCTTCAACTCCAAGGGAGTCTGCAGTTACAGGGTCTATACGTAGAATGGAAAAGATTGAGGGGAGGTATCTTGATGAGTAAAACAGTGTGATCATTTACCTGTGCAACCCATCAAATTTGCTTCCGTTTATGGTTTGTGCTGGGACTGTTCTCTGGAAGGAAGGTCAGGCAAGACACATTCAGCTTCTCTGGTAAGGGCTGGTATTTCTCTGCTTTTGCAATATGTCTCATACATACATACATACATACATACATACATACATACATATATGTATATATGTGTATATATGTGTGTATATATCTATCTATATCTATATCTATATCTATATCTATATCTATATCTATATCTATATCTATATATATATCCCCTTCAATAGACACTCTGACACTTCCACTACCAGGCTGGAGTCCCTCATCACCTTGTGTGCCTTTTGAAATTGCACTCTGATTGGTCATTGTCTATCACACAATAAATGTTAGTGGATTAATTAATTGATCAATCTCCCTACCTCAAATCCCTCCATATTCTAGTTCATCCTCCACTCAGACATTAAAGGGATTTTCCTAAAATATAGATCTGACCATGTAAACCCTCTCTTCCTCAAGGATCAATTATAAAAGCAATCCATGTTTGGCTCTTAAAGCCCTTCATAATCTGTCCCTTTCCTACCTTTGCAGTATTATTATACCTTATTCACCTCCATGTGCTACTCTATGATGCAGTGACATCAGCCTTCTTGCTGTTCCTTGTACAAGTCATTCCATCTCCTGCCTGCAATTTCTTTGGCTGTTCCCCATGTCCTGAATACCCTCAACTTCCTCCTCTCTGCTTCCTGGATTCTTTCAAGTTTCAGCTCAAATCCTGCCCCTGCAAGAAGTCTTTCCTGGTCCCCTTAAAACTACTGCCTTCGCTCTGCAATTACCTCAAATCTATCTTGTTTATAGCTCATTTGGACATAATCGTTTGCGTGTTTTCTCCCACATTAGATTCTGAGTTTCTTGAGGCCATAGATAATTTTTGCTTTTCTTTGTATCCTCAGGGCTTAGCATAGTGATTGGCACATAGTAAGTGCTTAATAAATTCCAATCGACTTGACTTGAGTTTTTCAAAGCTCTGGTCACCACTGTTTATGTATCTAATTGCTAACCCAGCCTGCTTTTCCTTTGAACAAGGAATTGGGTACATTAGATGCCTACTAACTATTCTTTGTTAAATTTTTCCTTTCCACAATAAAGCAGAGTTGACGGAAGGTAGAAAATTCGGGGAGGGAAGAGAGCTCGACTGGTTTTATCTTCTTGCTCTGATGGAGAAATTGCCAGGGGCAGGCACCATATGTCACAACCTCTAACCTATTCCAGTCATGTTCCTAGACTGTCCAGCTGTTGTAGTCATAATTATTGAAACTAAGTCCCAGGGAACTTTGTGGGTTTGGAAATACTCTGGTCTCTTTAGATCTTTACTACTGTTGTTAAAGCTGATTAGGACCCTGGCAGCCTTCTGTTGGTCTCTTGAAAACTGCTGTAATTCTCATTCATCATGGAGATGGCCCAGCTGCTTGAGAGCCTGGCTTTAGAAAGGCAGGGATCTTTTTGTGGTAGCTGCTCATCCATTGCTGCTTCTGACCTTGGTGAGCCTAGATCTCAAAGCCATAGGTATTGAAGATGAAAACATGCACCACACCCACTGGTATATAAAACAGTTCTTTCCGTTTCATACTGGGACAATCTCTTTTCATTTTGTATCTTTGACCCGTAATCAATATTGGTTTATCTATATTGGATTCTAAACTTATGGATGGAAGGAGATACCTGTCTGTCATTTTCAGCACACTGTTATGAACAATAATTTGTTGAAGATTTAATGATGTGCACATCTCTAAATGTACCTTTAGTGCATTCAGATGCAACCTGTCTCAAAAGTTAGTTTGCCTTTAATTCTCTTAGACCATTCACAATTCTCTTAGATCATTCAGGGAGTTCATATATGCCTTAGCAGGACAAATATGCATTGTTTGAGTGAACTTTAGGTACCTAACTTAAATGGATCTAATCAGAGTAAATTTAATAATTATTCATTAATTATATTATTAATTACTATTAATAATATCATTAATAGATTTAGAATGGCAAGAGACCTCAGGGGCTACCTGGTATTACCTCCTCATTTTACAGATGAGGAAACTGAGATCCAGGGAGTATAAGGGACTTGGTTACACACTTAGTCATTATCAGAGGCAAGATATGAATCCAAGTCATATGCCTCCAAAATCACTGCTCTTTATCAGTCTGTCTCATGTTATCTGATTCAAACCCATCATTGTACAGATAAAAAACTAGAAAGCCCAGATGAGTAAAATAACTTGTTCAAAGTCATACAGGTGACAGAGTCAGGATTAGAATTCAGAACTCCTGATTCTAAATCTGATGCTTTTCATTCATTCATTCAATGTTCATTTTCATTTCATTAACCACACTTAGGGTTAATTGTTCTGCTGAAAATACCCAACATTTGTATGGTGCTTCATATGTTTTAAGGCACCTTCAACCAGAAGACATCTGTACAGTGCAATAAAAATCACATTCATTATCCGATTACTCTTCACTTAACTTATAAATGACTCGAACATTCCATAAACTGGCATTGCAGACTCTTTTTATACAATGACAATTGTAGAATCTTTGTATAGAAGGCCTCAGAATGAACACAGCTCTTCAGGAAATAGTATTGGAGCAAGCTCATTGAGGGCAGAGATTTTTTTTTTGTCTTTGTCTCTCTGACACCTTAGACCAATTATAAATTTGGGAACTGCCCCTCTTTTCTCGAATCATCCCAGGTGCTTTTTTCAATTGGATTGACCTTATTTTGGTCATCGAATGAGCTTTTCCTCTTTGTACCTCAGTTTTCCCATATATAAAATGGGAGTATGAGGTTAGGAGATTTCTAAGGGTTGCTCTGAAATGCATGAAAATGTGAGCAAAACTTCTGTCTATGATATCAGCCATGTTGCTGCCCTACTTCTATACTGTTATCCTGAGCAGCTCAGAAAATGGCAAAAATCACACCACCTTGAACCTAAACTGATTTGGGGAGGGGAAGACAGAAGGATTTGTTTTTTACATTGTGCTAAGATAAATACTTGGAATTTTTTTTTTTTTTACAAAATTCTCTATTAACTTGAACTCACATTATGAGAAAAGCAAGATTGCTACCCTCCTCTGTTAAGAATTCAATTCGGGGGTCAGCTAGGTGGCACAGTAGATAAAGCACCAGCCCTGGATTCAGGAGGGCTGAGTTCAAATCCAGCCTCAGACACTTGACACTTACTAGCTGTGTGACCCTGGGCACCTCACTTAACCCCCATTGCCCCCGCCCCTCCAAAAAAGAATTCAGTTCAGTTCACCTTATCAAGTACTTACTGAATGCCTAGAGTTCTAAGTCTCAGATACCATCAATCAATTATTCAATCAACAAACATTTGTTAAACATCTACCAAATGTAAGGCATCATGCTAGGTATGGGGAATACAAAGAAAAAGAATGAAATAATCCCTATTCTCAGGCTTATATTCTAATGGGGGAGATCAAAAGTGAATGCATAAATAAATGTAAAGTGAATACACAAATATATTAAAACAATCTAAATAGAATATGTAACCCTTGTCCCAAAACCCATTGGTATTGGACTCTCTCCTTATTGGTGGAGATAAAGGCCCTGCCTGAAATTAGCGACAGAGGTGGGGTGGAGTTGGTAAGAGGCAACAGTTTCATTTCTCATTGTAGAACTGGTATGAAATGGGAAAGAAATCAACCCTTGCCCCTAAAATGGCAAAGTGATCAAAAGTTAGCTTGAACACAATCATATCTCCTAGATGAAAAATATTTAAGGGAACAGAAGATATACTTGTAGCCTCTGCACCCCTTTACTCTAAAGAGAGCAGAGTGGTGGCCTTTGAATCCAACCTCCTGTTTCCCCTCCTGGAAGAAATGAAAAACTCCCTTGGAGAAGGATGGAGGGAGAAGAGGTTAGAGATATCTCTTCTGCCTCCCTTCAAGCCATACAAGGGCAGTATCCTCATCCTATATGGACCCCTCTCTACATGTACATCCCCTTACTGTTACAAAGGAAGAGTACAAGCAATTAAGGGATCAGGAAAGGCTTCATGCAGAAGATAGTGCCTGAACTGTGTCTTAAAAGAGAAGGATTCACTGAGGCAGAGATAAGGAGGGAGTGTCTTCCAGGTATGTGGGACCATTCCAGTCATGTGGAATGGGAGGACAGGGAAATGGAAGATACAATGTCATGTCTGAGGAACACAGAAAAGGCTAACTTGATTAGATCATAGAATGAGGAAAGGGAAATAGTGTTCAATGAGGATGAAAAGATCGGTTGGGGATGGGTTGTGAAATGTCTTAAAACTAAACAGATGAGTTTATATTTTATTCTAAATGCAATGAGAATTGGAGTTGACTGAGTAGAGGAGTGACATGGCCATATCTTCATTTAAGGACAATTATTTTGACATTGGTGTGTTTGATGAACTAGAATAGTGAAAGACTTGAGACAAGGAGACTAATTCTGAAGTTATTTAATAATCTAGATAAGAGATGATAAGGACTGAAACTAAGGTGGTAGGTAACTCTATGATTGGAGAAAAGGAGTAGGTTGTAAGAGATGTGGAAATATAAATGGCAAGATTTAGCAACTGCTTACACATGGGAGGTAAGGGAAATTGAAGTGTGGAGTATAAAGCTAAGGTTACAAATTTGGGAGACTGGAAGTGTAATGGTGCATTCTAGAAAAATATGGAGATCAGGAGAGAGAATGTAGGAGAAACAAAGAGGATCTTCAGCAGACCCATAGGGAATACCTACAATTAGAAAGCATGATATGGATGATGAGCCAGCAGAGGAGAATGGGAAGAAGTGGTCAGTAATGTAAAGGGAGAAGTAAGAGACAGGTGTGTTGTGAAAATATGGAGAGAAAAGGGGTATCTAGGACGACAGGGTGGCCAAAAATGTCAAATGCAGGAAAAAGGACTGAGCAAAGACCACTAGATTTGGCAATTAAGTAGTCACTGGTAACTTGGAGAGGGAAGTTACACTTTAGCTATGGGTTCAGAAGATAGATTGCTAGAGTTGTGAGTTGGAGAGTGAGAGGATAGGAAGTAAAGTCCACAAGTGTAGATTTTTTTTTTTTCCAAAGCGTTTGACTGAAGAAAGGAGGGCAGATAGGAGGCAATAGCTTGAAGGGATGATAGTGCCTAGTGTAAAAAAATTTAAAGAATCGCCGGGGGGGGGGGCGGGGAAGAAAAAAATAAAGATCATTGATATTACAAAAAAAAAAAAAAGAATCGGGGGGAGACAAACTGTGGGACATGAATGTAATGGAATATTACTACACTGTAAGAAATGATGACTGTGATAAATATAGAGAAGCATGAAAAGATCTACATGAACAAGGCAGAATGAAGTCAGCTGAGCAAAGAAAACAATATACACGATGAGAAAACAATGTAAATGAAAAAAAAACCCAACCACAAACACAAATCAAAAATAAATGTAATGAAACTACAAAGATTTAGCATGAATAGAAATAAGAGATGTAGAAAGACAACTCCAACCCACTCATTCCTTCATGAAGGTGGGAGGTCAATAGATACTGTACATTGTACATGTTTTTTAAACTTTTTAATATATTTATCACATGATTTTTTTTCCTCTTCTTTTTTGTGTTTAAATATTATTTGTTATATAGGATCAGTCTTTGGAAAGGAAGGGGAATTGGAAAGATATTGAGGAAAACTATGATTATGTAAAAAACAGAAAACATCAAAACAATTTATTTTTTAAAATGGAAGAAGACTTGGTAGTTTTTGAAGGCCATTTGGAAGCAAGCACTAGATGGAAAATATTGAAGATTAAAGAGAGAGGTGGGGGATAATTGAGGATAGAATATGCTGTAGAAAATGGGAAGGGATAGCATGTGATATGAATACGAAGACAAAAATAAATAAAATATCTTCAAGAAATTTACATTCTACTGATGGATTGGGTTTTTATACACATATACACACATATATATAATATATACACACATATACACAAACACAGATATATAAATACAAAGTGTATAAAAATAATTTGGGATGGGAATGGGATAAACACTAACAACCAAGGGAATTTTAAAAGGCCTCATGAAGGAAGATAGGGATTCCATGGGAGGAAGAAAGGAGAGAGTAATTGAGGTATGGGAGACAGACTACAAAAGCACAGGAATGGGAAATGGCATGTCACACATAAAGAAGAGTGAGCAGACCTGCTTGGCTTAAACATAGAATGTGTAAGGAGAAGTAATGGGATATAAATGTGGAAAAATAGTCTGGAGTCAGATTGTGAAGGGCTTTAAATGTCAAACAAAGGAGTTTTAATGTGATCCTAAAAGCAACAGGAAACCTGGGTTAGTCTGGAAAAAAAAATCCTCTGACTTATCTGCCCTATTCTGTCTGAAAGGCTATCTCTTCTCTGGTCAGGTCCTCTCCTAGAAAGAACCTCCCTCTTCTCTGGAATACCTCCTCCACATCTGGAACCATCTATTTTAAGCTAGAAATGTCCATTTTCTAAGCTGATTGATCCCTGCCTTAGGGATGGGAAAGAAATCAGACATCTCCTCCTAAGCCCCCTGAGATGCTCTGATCCTGAAGTTGCCCTAACCTCCTAAGTAATCTGCCCTGGCTCTGGAGCTACATTGAACTTCACAAAACTTAGACTCTAGTACTAGACCAGTATTAATTCCTTTCTCTTTGCTATGGTCAATCATAGCCAAGATTCTTTGGTGACATTCCTGGTTGAATCCTTTCCCTGACTTTCCTAGTTCTGCTTAAAAAGTTATTAGTCCCAGGCTAAATGTGTAGGAGCAGTAATGGTGACTGGGGCCTTTTTCTCAGTGGTACATTGCACCTTCACAAAAATTGGGGAGTATTAGAGAATAAAAACCTAACAAACAAATCTAGAAAAGCAGAAATATTAAATGAACCTTCTTGGACTATAATGTAAGAAAAATGACATTCAATAAGGGAAATGGTGACAGGGTACTTAATAGCTCTCCTAATTCAGATGTTCTGTCCCAGCCTTAGGCTAAGGGGAACATTGGGCTTTCCATTGTTGTCCTTGCCTCCTGCACCTTTAGTTATCTCTAGGAAAGATATAGAGCTGTCAGGTTGGGCCTTCCATTAAACATGCCAAATGAAAGGGCCTATTATTGTCAACAGTAGGGCTTGCTAATGGATATTGGGGTCCTCCAGATGTTCCTATTTATGAATGAAATCATAGTAGTTATATCAGGTCTTAGAACAGGACAGAACCTTCAGAAAGATATCCACAAGCACACAAAAGAGTCTGGCCTAACCACACACACAGAGACAAAAATTATTTGGAGGAAGAACATCTTTGCCCCAGATGATGACACAAAGTCAGATGATCACTCCTATAGGAGGGACTCTACCTTTTGTGTGTCATGGAACCCCCCTGGATGTCTGCTGAAGCCTATGAGCCCTTTCTCTGAACAAAGCTTTTATATATATATAAAATAAAATGATAGGATTAAAAAGAAACCAAATTGTTTTGAAATAAAGATGTATTTTTTTTCATCCAAGTTCACAGACCTGCTGAAATGTGTCATGGATCCCTAAGTCTGTGGTCCCCAGGTTAAAAAATACTGCTGTAGGAATTTTTGTGTGAATATATACATATATGTACATGCTCTATATACATATGTGTGCACATGTGTCACATGTCTATAAACATGTATTAAATCTATATTTATATATGTTATACACACAAATACATTTATATTTATATATTTATTGGTTTGTAGAAACACACACATATATGTGTATATATTTTCCTTTATATATGTAGTGTGCTGATAAATTATTATTTGGGGGGGGGGCAATGAGGGTTAAGTGACTTGCCCAGGGTCACACAGCTTGTAAGTGTCAAGTGTCTGAGGCTGGATTTGAACTCAGGTCCTCCTAAATCCAAGGCCAGTGCTTTATCCCCTGCGCCACCTAGCTGCCCCCCTGATAAATTCTTAACAACTAGATCTCTAGAAAAATAAAATGAATTCACAACACATTTTGAAGTTTAATCTGATTATTAACATTTTCTTCACTACTTTCTTAAGTCTGGACAATCAAGAAAACAACAAATCAAGCCCTGATTTGAAATGTTTGCTGATTTCAAGGAATAAATGATCACACTGGAAATTCAACAGCTGGCTCCTGAGCCAGTTTGCACTGGTTCAAGACTATCCCTGTATATAAGCATATGTATGTATTATCTAATTTAGACAATTAGTTGGGGCCAGAATTCACCTGGAAGAGAGCTTTCTGGGTCACCTTTGGAAACTGAAGTGTCTTTAGTCACCCCAAATATCTTCCAGAGCCAGAGCCCATCTTTTTTTTAAATTGTTTTTTATTTTGAGGGGAAATGAGAGTTAAGTGACTTGCCCAGGGTCACACAGCTAGTAAAAGTCAAGTGTCTGAGGCCAGATTTGAACTCAGGTCCTCCTGAATCCAGGGACGGTGCTTTATCCACTGTGCCACCTAGCTGCCCCCAGAGACCATCTTTTTAAGATCAATATTCTACAAGTGATATTAGGAGGGGGAGTGGGAATGGAAGTCATTAAACACAGCAGTCTCATAAATTAGAAATGATAATCACACAAAAAGCAATGGAAAAACACATATTGAGTGTGAATAGACTACAACCTATAAACATCCTTCAAATAACTAGAGTAGAAGATGTCAGCAAAGAAAGAAATGTGCAGGAAAAAAAAAATAAAGATGAGTTGGTCATTTAGAAAGACTAAAGGAGAATGAATAGACAGTCTAAGTATTCCACTGGTGAACAAATGAAACAGAGAAAGGGAAAGAAGGGTCCCAACACATTGAGTGTATGTCTTGAGGTGAATTTAAGGGAGGACACAGACAAGAGTCATGCAGAATGAGCAGGTGTGGATGGGATGGGATCTGCATAATTGGAACAAATATCTGATGTGATGAGATCACAGAGCCACTGGAACACTTGAATATTTCTTTTCACATTACTCACTCATTTAATTCTTCTGAGAAGTACTTTGAGTCTCAGGAATGAACTCTGACTGACCACCATAACTTTGTCAGATCTATGTTTTAAAAAGAATACCATTTTGGTGCTGTGCAGAGGAAAGATTCCAGAAAAGAGATATAGAAAGCAGGGAGATCAATTAGAATGCCATAAAATAGTCCAAGGGAAAGGTGATAAAGTCCTGGAGTAATGTCTATTCAAGTAAAGAAAAGAATATGAACTGTGCCATAGAGATAGAATCAATAAGACTTGAGAATTGGTTAGATATGGTGGGCATGGGGAAGAATGAACTGGCTAGGATGATTTCAAGTTTGGAAACCTGCATGACTGGAAGCATGGTGGCACCATTGATAAAATTAGGGAATTTAGGAGGAGGAATAAGTGTAGGAGAAAAGAGATTAAGTTCCATGGATAAAAGAGACTAAATTCCATGTCAGATATATGGAGTTTGGAATGTCTATAGTACATGATATGAACTGGACGTTAGCAGAAAGTAGAGGATTAATTATGTTGATCTGTGAGTCATTGGTGTTGAAATGATAAATGAACCCATGGAAATTGATGAGATCAATGTAGAGAAAGAAAAGAAGAAGCCCCAGAATAGAATCTTGGGGAATATTCATAATCAGGAGGTGGAATGTGGCTGATAATCCCACAAAGGAGATTGAGGAGAGGTAAGAGGAACCAAGAAAGACCATTCTCATGAAACTCAATAGAGGATGGAGTATCCCAGAAGGGAGGAGGGAGAAAGGACAACAGCAATAAATGCTGCAGAGAGGTCAAGAAGTATGAGGATCTATTAAGGGCCATTGGATTTAGCAACAAAGATCTCTAGTAAATTTGTGGAGAGTAATGTCACTTATCATAGAGTTGAGTCAGATTGCTAGGGGCTGAGAAGTGAATGGGAGTTGAGGAAATGGAGGCAATGAATAGATTTTTTTCTAGGCAATTGGCTATGAAAAGGAAAAATGAAGTAGAGGATAACTCAAGGGGATGGCAGCATAGCAAAAATTATTTTTTTTATGGATGGGGAGATCTGGGCATGTTTACAGGCAGCAGGGAAGGTGTCAGTAGATAAGAAGAGACAGAAGATGATAAGAAGGGTGGATGATTAAGAGTAATAGCTCCTGGAGGAGATGGTAGGGAATGAGATCAAAGGCACAAGTAGCAGGGGATGGCTTTTGCAAGGAGGAAGGTCAACTCTTTTTCAGAGACTGGGGCAAAGGCAGAGAGAATAAGGGATACTAAAAAGTGGTTTTCAAGTGCTGAATTGGGGAAAAGAGAGAGCTCATGACACTCTCTTCTCATTCTTCTCATACCTGTTTGATCATTCTTTGACTCCTTTGTCAGATCATTATCCATGTCATACCCACTATGTCAATATAGTTAATTATTCCAAGATTCTGTTATTGTTTCTCTTCTCTTTTTACTCTATGCTATTCTACTTGATGTTCTCATCAACTCTCATGGGTTCAATTACCATTTCTATGTATATGACTTCCATATCAATATCTCTGATCCTAGTCTCTGTACTGGATTCTAGCCTCTTATTACTAACTGCCCATTAGATATTTTGAACTCTGTCCCATTTGTATCCCAAATTCAACATGTGCTAAATAGAACTCAGAATCTTTTCTCTCTAAATTAACCCCTCTTCTGAATTCCCCTATTTCTATTGAAGATAACACCGTATTTCATGTTACCAATGGTCTTTTTAAAAAATAATATTTTATGTTTCCCAAATTATACATTAAAACAAGTTTTAACATTTTTTAAACTTTTGAGTTTCAAATTTGATCCCTCTTACCCTCCCTGAAACTGTAACCAATCTGATATAGGTTATAAGATTTTGAAGCAAAAAAGAGTGTCAGGAGCAGAAGCTGATTTCATCAAACATTGAGCATTGGTGCTAAGCACATTCTTGTCCCTTTGTAGAAGGGAGAAGTATTTAAAGGAAGGAAAAGTATAACATGATTGGATGGAGGAAAATACATAATTAATGATCATAAATGTGAATGGGGTAAACTTACTCATCAAATAAAAGATAGCAACATTGGTTAGATAGTAGAATCTAATAATATGTGTTTACAAGAAACACACTTGAAACATAAGACCCACAAAGAATTCTTTTTAAAAAGGGATAGTATAAAATCTAAAATCGGTAATAGTTGGCAAAATGATTTGGCATGGATTTTTTAAAACATCAAGAAACTTGAGAAGATGTGTATGAACAATGCAAAATGAAGTGAGTAGAGTCAAGAGTATAATTCATGCTTTATTATTGTAAAAGCAATTTTGAAAGATTTATGAATTCTGATTAATGAAGTAATCAAACAAAATTCCATAGGACTAGCAATGAAGAATTCCATCTACCTCATTACAGCGAGAGATGAACTAAAAATATGCATATGAGATAGATACATAATTCAAATGGGGATTTGTTTTGCTTAACTATGTGTATTTGTTTATAAGGGTTTTATTTTTTTCTTTTTTCAAAGTGAGGGAAGTGGGAGAACTAAAAAATAAATGCTTATTAATTGAAAAAAATTAGTTTGCAAAAAGTAAAGCATTTAGTGTTTCTCAAGTACCAAAAAAGAAAAAAAAATCTAGTTCTTTTTCTCTAGGTGCTTTAGGTGTTTCAAAAATCACATTGACAAAAGGTATTTAATTCTTGCCTAGATTTTAACAAATATTAATGTTATATTTTCCATATAATTATATTTCCATATATAATTATATAATTTAGATTATTTTGTCTTTAATATGATTTATGAGGTTAATTGTTTTTTTAATGTCCCATCCCTCATAAATATAAATTTCTATAATATATAAGTCCCTATGAATCCAACCTGGCTATAATAAATAATAAAATATAATAGCAAAATGGGATTATGGCTGATGGGTTGAAAGGGACCTTAGAAGTTATTTAGTCGATCTCTCTCTTTTACAGATCAAGAAACTGAGGCCAACAGAGGTTAAGTAATTTGTTGAAGGTTGCACATTCAGCAGGTAATAGAGAGAGGGAGGAAACCTAGATCCTGCAACTCCAAGTTCAGGGCTCCTTCCATTGTACCACAAAATATAAAATAAGTTGTAGTTTCTTTTTTAGTCTCATCATTAGTGTGGTGTTTTTAGATCAATATTCATTAGTGATATTGTTCTATTTTTCTCACAGAATCCCAAGTCCTAGAATGTTAGCATAGAAAAGTATATCAGTGGCCATATGGTATAATCCAGACCTAAAAGGAATCCCTACCTTAGCACACCTGGAAGTGGTCATCCATGAGTAGGAACCTCATTGCTTCACAATGCAACCCATTCCAATTTGGATCAGCTTTAATTATTAGGAAGTTTTCCTTCCATTAAGCTTAAATTTGCCACTCTGCAACTTTCACCCTTTGTTTTTGGTTCTGCGCTCAGGAGACAAACAGCATAAACCTAATCTATCTTCTACATTACCCCTTCAAATACTTGAACAGAACAATCATCTTCCACTCTCACCTCCCAATCTAAATATTGTCCTGTACAGATTAAACTTCTCCAGTTTTTTTTTTTTAAGTGACTCAAGGTTCATCACCATCCTTGTTGCCCTCTTAGGGATGTTCGTCAGTTTTAAAATGTCCTTTTTAAATGATAGTGTCCATAATTGAGCATAATAATCTAAATGTGTTCTGACCAAGGTCGAGTACAACAGAACTTTGATGTTCAGTCATTTCCGACTGTTTTTTCATCGCGTTTGTGATTTCCTTGGCAAAGATTCTGGAATGACTTGCCACTTCCTTCTCCAGCTCATTTAACAGATGAGGAAACTAAAGCAAACAGGTAAAGTAACTTGCCCAGGTTCACATAGCTAGTGTCTGAAGTCAGATTTGAACTCAGGTCTTCCTAACTCCAGGACTCTATCCATTATGCTACATAGCTACTCCACTATTCCCTCTTGTAAAATATAACTCTCTTAATGAAATTCAGGATTACATTAACTTTTTTTTTAAGCTTAAGATTCTTTGAACTTTAAAAAAAAATTTAACATTATTTTGTTAATTCATATTGTGCTCATATTTCACTAAGGATATTTTACCAGCAAACTATTATCTAACCATGCCTTCCTCATTCTGTAGTTTTAATGCTAATCTTTGGAACATGGGTGTAAGGATTTACATGTATCCATCTTGTATTTTAGTCCTTCTTATACTCAGCCAAATGTTTATACCTGTACAGATCTTTTGAGATCCAATTTCTGTCAGTCAATGTCTTAGCTACCCCTCCCAGATTTGCAAATATGAACAGTGTGCCATCAATACCTTTATTTCAGTAATGGATAAAAGTATTAAACACTATGTAGCCAAGCACAAATCCCTAAAGCATTCTGCCAGTCAGTATCAAACCATTAATAACTATTCTTTGAATCTGGCCATTCAACCAATTTTTAACCCATGGAATTGTACTATCATCTAATCTACATCTTTCCATTTTCCAATAAGAATAGTATGAATACTTTATCAAATGTCTTACTAAAACTAGCTAAGCTTGCTTCATATCCAATGTGATATCTAGTTTTACAGTGAATAATTAAACAATATGTGTCAAAATCAATGAACTCAATACCAAATCATGTAAAACAATACATGATATAACAAAAAGAAGAGACTGAATACTAAAATATATAAAAAGTTGCAAAGGTTATTGTATAAGTAAATAAATTATATTATTTTTACTTTTTCCCCCAGTTAATTCACACACCACTATAGCTACTCTCATATTATCACTTTTCTTATCTTGGGTAGCAACTCCCTGGAAGCCATTTTTGTTCTGTGATTTCCAATGCAAAAGTACTTTTCCTTGACAAAAAAGGCAGAAGACAAGTAAGAACCAAGTTCTGCCTCCTCTTTGTTTTAGTTATCATTGTCCCAACTACCCAAGGAAGCAGTCCTGTTTCTTCTGTGATGCTCCTCATTTCTCCAAGATAGATTTTTTTTAAATCTTTTTTTTTTTGGGGGGGGGGGGAGGAACGTTAATCTCCACCAGCCTAAATCTGAGTATTAGCAGTCCTAAAACTCTTTTTTTATAGGATTGTAGTATGTTCTTTCAATCCTCTGTTAAGACACATATCATTTAAAAAGATCTAAGTTGGTTGAGGAATTCCCTGTGTGTATGCATCTTTATCTTTGTTATCCTTTCCTGTTTTAAGTATTAGAAGCATCTTTGTCTTACATAAGAATTTTTGTAGAGAACATTTTTCTTTATTTTTGTAATTAGTTTATATAGCTTGGGAATGATTTATTGTTTAGATGTCTGAAAGAATCCATAAGTGAATCTATTTGGTCCTAAACCATTATTTTCCAAGAAGGGTTATTTGAAGCTAGTTCAATTTCCTTTCCTTAGATTAGATTGCTTATATTATCTAAATCCTGTTTTGTTAACTTGGTTATTTTGCTTCTTTGTAACTATTTATCTAGTCCAGTTGAATTTTTATAAAATTTTAAGCTTGATGATATAAGAAATATGTTTCTAGTCAATTTATTTCTGCTCAATTAATTTTTAGTTCTTTTTTAGTTTTTGTTATTTGGACTTTTTCTTTCTCTTTGAAGTAAATTTTAACCAGTGGTTCATAAATCTCAATGGTCTTTAAAACAGCCTTTTTGTTTACTATTAAGTTGTTTTTATGTTTAATTCTATTTATTTCATCTTCAAATTTCAAATTTTCTTTTCTTGTGCTTCTGAGATTTAAAATTTTCTGGTTGTCTGATTTGTAAAAATGACATCCTTAGTTCATTGGTACTCTCTTTTTCTTTTTTGTTGATATACATTCAGTGATGTATATTTTCTTCTAAGGTCTGCTTTAGTTCTATCCCAGAGCTTTGAGTATTTTTTATGATTATTGTCAATCTCTTTAATATTTTTTAAAAAAATATTTCTATGATTTGAAATTTGAACTATTAATGATAAATAAAATAATTCTATGATTATTATAAATTAATTGTTAATTACTTTGGTCTGTAACTTTTGTTCCTATATCCTTGGTTGATTGCTATTTCTATTTCACTATATCTTATAAAGGAAATTAAGAATTAAGGAATTCTGTACATATTTATGATTTTTTATGTCTGAAAGCATCATCAATTTTTGTAAAAGTCCCTTGTATGTCTGAAAAATAAGTATATAATCTCATATTAGAATTCATTTTTCTCTGTGGGTTTATCAAATATTTATTCAACATTCAGTTTATCTGTAATTTCTTTCATTTTTTCTGTTGGATTTGTCACTATCTAATATAGTTGCTCTAACATGGGGGTGTATATACACATATATACACACATGCATATACAAAGGAAAACAATGTAATATATGGAATGTTAATATTTTTATTGTCTATGGTGCATTTATGCATACTATAGTCCCCCTATTTGTCTCCATTAATATTCATTTCAATTCTATATCATGCAATATTATGATTATGCTTCCTGTTTTTTTCTATATTAATCTAAAATAATACATTTTGTTTTAGTGCCTTGTTTTAAATGTTTATATGTCCCTTTGTTTTATGAAGGCTATAGAGAGAGCATATATAGGTGGGGAGCAATGTTTTCTAAACTTTTTTGTAATTCTTTTCCTTTTAATAGATGAGTTCAATCCATTTACATTTAAGGTTATACTTGTTAAGTTTGGTTTTCTCTTCCTTATGTACTCATGTTATTTCTGTCATTTTAAGCTTGTTTTGCTTTTAACAATCAAATCCTAAATTCACTCTCTCTATATATATATTTACTCACATTTATACCATGCTGTAATGTTTGCAATATACTTTATGTACATTATCTCATTTGATTGTCACAGTAATCATGTGAGATAGGTGCTGTCATTATCTCCATTTTACATATGAGAAAATAAGTTAAGAGAGGCTAAATAACTTGTCTGTAGTTAAATGTTCAAAGAATCATAG
The DNA here is from genome assembly GCF_019393635.1 of Dromiciops gliroides. Lineage (NCBI taxonomy): Eukaryota > Metazoa > Chordata > Mammalia > Microbiotheria > Microbiotheriidae > Dromiciops > Dromiciops gliroides. Next base: position 415,364,102 of record NC_057862.1, on the reverse strand, counting down.
ATCTAGAACAGGAAAGAAACCCAAAGTCCATCTACTCTACTCCTCTCATTTTAAATATGAGGAAACTGAGGCCCAGGGAAGTCAAGTGACTAATCTAAGATCACACAGGTAATGAGTGTCAGGGGTAAAATTTGAACCTAAATTATTTTACCAGTTATCCTTTCACCATATTATACTGCCACCTAAAAGTTAGTGTCTGAGGCACAATTTGGTCCCTGATCTTCTTGACTCTAGATCTATTGCACTATACACTAAACAATATTACTTCATTATCCATATAGAGGGATATACTTCCTTTACTCCCTTCTCTAATTCCTCCCCCACCCTGGCCCCCTTTTATTCCTCACATATACCCAAACATTAATCCTGGGATTCTACTTTGACTTACATAACCTTTTCTAAATTTTTCTACCTTTTCTTTAGTTTTAGATAGAAATTTATATTGAGAATTATTCTATTTCTAACTCATTCCCCAAACACACACATACCAATGGCTCTACCTCTTAGTGGTCAATGTGTGTGTCAAACACTTCACTCAGAATTTTTTATTACATTTAAAACCCATCATTTCTCATGAAGGAATATGATCAGATTTTCTGGGTAGGCAATTTTGAGTGAAGCTTGATTTCCTTTGCTTTCAGTATGCCATATTTCCTCCTTTCATTTCTGATCTTGATGAAAAGTCCTGCATGATTTAAATTGATGGGTTTCATGTGTGTGTGTGTTTTTGATAAGTAGTTCACATCTTCCCAGCTGTATGTAAGTTTCTCTGAAATGTTAGAGTATGATGACTCATTTCTGAGTCAGATAAATTTAGGAGTTCTCTCTAACAATGACCTGTGGATTATACTGATTTGAATTTTGCCCTCTATTTTCAATAAATCTTGGAAACCTTCTTGTACAATTTCTTGAAAAGTTGCATTCAGACTTTTTGTTTTTCACTCTTTTATGGGAAACCACTCATTCTCAGATTGAACTATTTAGTTCAATTCAATATCTTCATTGTTTCCCCTTGTTGGTATCTAAAATCTTGTTTAAGTTGTGTCATTTTAAAACTTTTTGTTTTTTAATTTGTTTAGTTATTTTTGTATTTTTACTTCCATCTGAGGCCATCTGTTTTTTAAGTACATTTTTCTGATAATTTTTTCTTTTATATCATAGTCATTTAATCCCCCTTCTTATCTCAGATTGAAGTAAAGAATAATATCTAAGTAAAAACCTGTAATATAGTAACCAAAACTTACAGTGTATACATTATTGTATCCTATTTGTCCCTCACCTTTTTTTCAGTGAGGAGAGAAGCATCTTTCATTATCAGTTTGTCAGTTACTCAGTTTGACTTATGTAAAGAATTAATTGTTATTTGAGGTTTTTATGCCTAGGCGAGCACTGGCCTGGGGCTCTGCAAACCGCAGGGTGCTCCACCCACTGGTTGTAGCTGTTGCCAGGGCTCTGGCACCTCACATCATCACCACTGGCTGAGGCCTACACGGGCCTGGCAAAATTATGATTGGAAGCCTAGTGAGGCCAGTCATGTGACTGTCAGAACGGCCATCCCATTGGCTGGGACTGTGTGGGGTGTTTCTAGGTTTGGGGAGAAGAATTCGGCATTCTAGGTGGAAGCTGGAAAGTGACAGGCGTTCTGCTGCGTATTTTCAGCTGATTCCTGGGCAGTGGTATTTTTCAGGTATTATAATTTCCCCTTCCCCATTTTTATTTCCTTTCCCTTGATCCTACTGATCCTGTTTGTGTGTGTGTTTTTTTTAAGCTCGTTCTCGTTAAAATAAATCTTGTTCTGTTTTGAGGGAGGCTGCCGGTTTCCTTCCTTGCCCCAATATTGTGGTGAGCCGCTTAGCTAGCACTCCCCAATTAAAAATTGGTCCCCACACTTTCTTTGAGTGAACTTTTTTCACTTACATCATTATAGTCAATGTGTGTGTTGCTTTCTTGGTCCCTCCCTCCCTTCCCAATATATTTCTCTACCCACTTTCCTTTATCTTCTTGTCCCCCATTCTTTCCCTTATACTCTCTGCACCCTCTCCTCCTCTCTTGTGCTTGCTCTTCTACTTTATTTGATTTTCCCCCTGAAACGAAGAAAGGAACCTTAGCTTAGTCATGTCTATTCCCTCAGGTCCATGATCTCTCTGTTGCCCAGGTCTTGCTGGTATTACCTTAGACATTGCCTTTTGTAGATTAAGGTTCTGCTTATTTTATTCTTCATCAATGCATAAAAGTCTTCCCATATTTATCAGAAATCCTCATATTTTAAGTTTATTACTATATAATAATATTCTAGTCATATAACTTAGCTTTTTCAACCATTCCTTAATACATGGGCATCTACTTTGTTTCTAGTTGTTTGCTATAACAAAGAATATTACAATGAGTATTTTACTGTAAATTGAAACTTCCTTTGTCTGTTTTACTTTCTTTGGAGTATGTGTCCAGTAATGGGTTTGTTAGTTTAAAGGGTAGGTAAAGTTTTGTTACTTTTCTTGCTTAATCCACATTGATGTTCAGAATATTTTGGGGGAAAAATCACAGCTTCACAAACTGTATGTTAGTGTTTCTAACTTCCAACATACCTTAAAACATTGGAATTTTCATTTTTGTCATCTATTGAGCCAGGTTTTTTTTTTTTTCCCTCACTACTAATTTATTAAAATATTCCAGTTACTCACCCAGATGTTGAATTTCATGACTGTACTTTTTTGTTTTATGGATTTTTATTCATCTTTATAGATGTCAGATCTTTCTTCATCACTATTGTTTGATCATATTTAGCATTCCAAAAATTCTTTTTTAAAACCAAATTTTTGTTTTTTGCATCATCAGAATTTTTCTCCCTATCCTTCTCCCCCTCCCTTCTCCTTCTCTCAGGAAGAAAAAGGAAAAGAGGAAGAAGAGACAAAAATATCAACAAAACTTATCAAAACGTTGAAAAAGTCTGAAACTATATATAATGTACCACACCTGTGGTGGGCCTCCCAGCTGTGCAAAGGAGTGAGATGCTTGTGCCTTCTTATATCTTTTCTTTGGACCCATGCTTTTTCTTTGTAATTTTTAATGATATGTCAGAGACAACTTGTTTTTCAGTGTGAACATTTACACCTCAGAAATCAGCAAACTGCACATAAAATCTTGATTAACTGTTTGGTGGATTCTCTAAGAAAGTGATGGAGAACATGTTAATGCAAATTCACCTTAAAATTGTGTCCTCTGTACATTCACCCCAACCCCCACCCCCACCTAAGAGACCTTGTTGTTAAACATTTACTAGCATGCCCCTGATAATTTTGTAATATTTACTTTTGATTGTTTTATGATCTTTCATTTATATTGTTATAGTCATTGTAAATATTGTTTTCCTATCTCTGTCTACTTCACTTTGCATCACATCAGGAAAATTTTCCTTTGATTATATTTATCATATGTATTCTTTCTTACAATATGGTAATAATGTATTACATTCATATACCATAACTTATTTAACCATTAGTTCATGGACATCTACTTTATTTCCATTTCTATGCTATGATTTTAAAAAAAGTGCTGCTGTTTACATTTTGTTGTATGTAGGGATTTTTTTTCTTCTATGATCTTGTGGGAGGTATAGACTTAGTAGTGGAATCCCTGGGTCAAAAGATATGGGCATTTTAGTCACTTTACTTGCATAATTTCAAATTTCTTTCCAAAATGTACCAACTCACAGCTCCAACAATAGTACACTAGTATAACAATTTTCTCACAACTTATCCAGCATTGAATATTCCTATCTTTCATCATCTTTGTCAAATTTTTTTGTGATGAGGTGAAATTTCAAGTTTGTTTTAATTTATTCTACATTTATCATTTGGAATATCCTTTCATATGGTTGTTAATAGTTTGCAATTCATCTTTTTCCAACTGTTTTTTCTTATCCTTTGACCACTTATCTATTGGGGAATGGCTTTTGGTCGTATGTATACATACATAAGTTTGTACATACATTCATGTATACATATATTACATGTACACATATTTACATGACACATGTTTGCATATATGTTGTTTTATATATACATATATATATTTTTTCAAAAACCAAACTGTTGTCAGAGAAATTCAATACAAAGATCTGCTCCTGTTCATTCAACTATTTTCTTTTCCTAGAGATATTGTTTGATTGTGTTGCTTTTCAGATTCATGGAATCAAAATTATCTATTTCATCTTTTGTAATTATATCTAACCTTCATTTTGTTAGGAATATATCTACTCATATCTATGAGAAATATATGATTTTTATAGTGTAATCTTTAATACTAAAATCACATAGCCATTTAGAATGTATTATAGAATATGGTGGCATAAGGTATTATTCTAAGACTAAATGTTTTCAGACTATTTTCCAGTTTTCTTAGCATTTTTTTTTATCAAATAAGGAGCTCTTTCCTGAATAATTTATGTTTTCTGGCTTATTGAACACTGGGTTATTAGGTTATTTTTTTCTGATTCTTCCTTGTCAAGTCTGTTCCATTGATCTACTTCTCCATTTTTTAACCAATACCAAATGATTTGATGACTGCTGCTTTATAATATAGTTTGAGGTCTGGTATAGCTATTCATCCTTGACCTCTAGTTTTCTTTATTTCCCTTGATATGTTAGATTCTTTTTGTTTCTCCAAATGAATTTTGTTATTATTCTATTTAGTTTTGTAAGATATCTCTTTAATTGGTGTAGCATTAAATCCGTAAATTAGTTTTGGTAGTATTTTCACTTTTATTATATTGGCATGACCCAGCCAGGAGCACTGAGTATTTCTCCAGCTATTTAGGTTGTTCTGTATGTTTCAAAGGAGCATCTTGCAACTGAATCTATACCATTATTTTGTGTGTTTTGGTAAAATGCTTTTTTCTTTATGTCATTCTTTTAATTGTCTTCTAAATATTTATTCTTTGATTCATGGTCTTTGCACTTTATTCCTTTTTCAGTCTCTTTCCTTATGGAATTAAAGCTTCTAGAGTACCAATTTTGAACTCCTTCTACTAAACAAATTTTGTGTATTACTTTATAGATCCTTTCCCTCTTCCTTTTTTCAAGTATTCACATTCTTAGAAGTACAATTCCTGCAAATGATAAAGAGGATAGAAGTGTTTTCTGATTGTAAAAACTTCCCTGTGTTCCCAACTATATGACCTATTCCTACCCCCGCTCTCCTTACAATAATTTTCTTTCCCATTTGCTATGGCATAAATCTCTTTGGGTTCATGAGTGCCAAAACTTTCATATACTGATTGTACCTACATACTCTAATTCTCCTTCTCCTAAGAAAGTAGACTGTCCAGTGGAGACATGATACTCTCTCAGAAACAGTTGTCTCACCGAATGCTAATTCCTTGCAGATTAAACTCATCTCATAAATCCCCCATATCCTATTACAGAATATCTCTTTCCTCCCATGGAAGTGTTCTTCAGTGTGACTCACTCCTAATTTTGAACTGAGATTTCTAACCTTTTCCATTTCCTTCTCTTGGAACCTCATCTATTGTCCCACAAACTCTCTTCTTCTTGAGAGATTATAGGAGCGATTTTCCTTCTATTATTTGTCATTGACTGGATTAGGGTACACCACACATTCTTCTCAATCTTCTACACCCTATATCCTCTCTCCCTTTTTATGCACCATCCAATTCTGCTGTTTAGTTCACAAAAAAGCAAATGATTCTCCTGGAAGGGGTAGAATTTTTGAGAACTTCAAAGCTGTATCATCCTCTTCCCATCATTGGGGAGTTCTCTTTAACCAGCCTTTCAGTTCCTGTCCCGAGTGGCTGCTAAGGGGACATTATTCACCTTAGCTAGATGTCAGTATACTTTCTCCTTCAATTCTGATACAAATCCACACAAATGTGGGTTTCTTGCCCCAGTTCCCTCTGTTTTTTAAGTCACTGTCTGAGTGTTACAGCCACAGATTGAAAGCACTCCACCTTCTACTTCTCCTTCCTCCGTGAATGAGTATGGCGAGTTGATGCCTACTGCTTATTGCTGAAGCACAGTAAAGTTAGGGCGGAATCAGTGTTTGCTAGTAGAGACTAATGTAGCAAGGAAATTGCTGATTGAATCCTGGAGCACAAGATGGTGGATTGGGTCGTATGCTCTGCTAGAGTGGGGAAGAGGGTGGTAAATGGGCATTAGGAATTAGGTATTAGGCTTCTTTGTCATTAAGTCATCAGATTGTTATCTTGTTAAGTTTCTTTGTGTCTTAACCTGCCGAGACAGAACACAATTACAATTTGGGGGAGTTTTTGGAAGTCTATAAGGATTAAAGAAAATGTCTAATGCTCCACCTTGTTTGTACACCACTATCTCCATTCCTTATTTTGGGAGTAAAATTTTTGTAAGCCTTTTCTTATTTGTCATTTCCATTGCAAAGGTCATTCTCCTTGGAAAAGAAAACAAACAAAACAAGAGTAAAATATCTCTTCCTCCTCTCTGCTGTCAATTATCATCATCAACATGGTATGTCTCCCTGGGAGACATACTGGGGGAGCAGTCTTATCCTTTCTTTGATCCTGTTCTTTCCCCATTATAACTAAGAAACCCTTTATAGTTGTCCTTAGGTTCCTTCACTAGCCTCAGCTCATTCTGGCTTTAACACTCCTAACACTATTTTTATATGGCCATACCACATTCTTATGTTCATACTCCATTATGTGACATTGCTTCTATTTCCTGACTATATCTTTCTGTAAAACTCTGAGTTGATTGGTCTCATTAGAATACTGCCCCATTCTACCCCTCCTTTACCTGGCCTGGTTCTTCTGAAGATGGGATATACATCCAGGCATATTTCAGCCAAGGGGTTCATTCCCTCATATCTCTATGAGATTGAATTTACCTCCTTGTATGAGTGTCTCTTAATTTCTCTTGCCTAAATTTTGAGCATTTACATATAAACATCTGAGGCTTTATGTTTTTGCTACTGGCTCCTTTCTTAGAGACACCTCTGTGTGTCTCAATTGTTGTTCTTCCTTTAATTCTCTATTTTCCTTCATTATATCTAACTTTGATATACACTAGAAATTTTTCTCCCCCCCCCCCACCAGCCACAAATCTCTTTTAATTAAAAGCCCTTTTGATAAAATTTGAAAGTCAATAGGCAAATATGCTTTTGCACCATCTTCTTAACCATGTATTCTCTTAAATTAGCTTTTCTCTTCTGTATCCCTTGCCTTTCATGTGTAGCTATGATAAAAACACCACCTGTGCCCCTATAGTGTTCATTTTCTTGCCATGGCCACATAATTTTTGCTCATGTCAATCACCATAGTTACCTAGTAATCATCCATTTTGAGAAGTCATGAGTGGCTCTCTGCCCTGTCTTGACACATACTCCAAGAAGGGAGAAGACCTCTAAATTATTGTCATCATGTCAGTATGTTGCCTCTGTAAGCCTGAGCAAGGAATTATTAAGTACTGCTCTCTTTCTTTTATTCTTCTGAACCTCACTAGCTGGTCACTCACTGATAGCTTTTGCATATCTACTATGTAATTCCTTGGAAAACAAGCAACTGCTTCCTCTTTATTTTTATTTATTTATTTTATTTTTTAATTTAATTTTTGCAGGGCAGTGAGGGTTAAGTGACTTGCCCAGGATCACACAGCTAGTAAGTATCAAGTGTCTGAGGCCAGATTTGAACTCAGGTCCTCCCGAATCCAGGGCCGGTGCTTTATACACTGTGCCACCTAACTGTCCCCTGCTTCCTCTCTAAAGTATCCATCTTCTTCCTCTTCAGAAAGGCCTGAAATAATCATTTTTTCCCCATTCCAATTGTACAGTTGCTGTTTTCTTTCCAATTCTCTTAGCATGACATTCTTCTACTCTCCAAATTCCTAATAAAGGTCAAGTTTCCCCACTACGATTTCAGATTTTTCTTTTCCCCCATTGAAGCTCAGTTTTCATTTTTGTAAAAGGAACACTTTATTGTTCCAGATGACCTGAAGTGTGAAGACTTATCCTGGGAGACCCTTCATTTTCTCTTCTAGGATAGTGCCCAGTTTACACTTGGAACATGGGTAACTGTCACTTGCCAGTGGCAGAAACATTTCATGCTTAGTTCCAGGTACTATGAAATTTACCCTATTTTTAATATGGATAGAAATATTTAGCTTCTTTTCAAAAAATTGAGCATTAAAAGTCCATTAACCTTTCTTATCATGTTGACATCCAAATCTAACTTCCTTTCCTAAGCCTCATCAGCTCCAAAGCCATACCCAATATCCTGTTGCTCTTGAACCAACCTCCTTCCTCTTTCACAAACTTTCCTCATCCATGCCATTTTTCCATTTCCCTTTTCTTACCTTGCCTTGCAAACCACTTTATTCTTTTTCTTCACCTTATGTCCTTCCCAGGTCCCTTCTTCTCAATCCTCCTTAATCTTGCTTCTTCTACTTCAACATATTTTCACAGAAACCAGAAGTAAAAACTGGACCTGAAGATAATTCTTCAATCTTCCCTCAATTTTGCTAAAATGTTTCCAAAATTATCTTCCCCAAATTCAATCCCTGGCCTTCTTCAAAAGTCAAAACTACTCCAGGTCACCTATACAATTTCATCTCTCATATTTATCTCAAATCCTTTTCCTTTGTCTTGTTCCTTCTTCTACAGAGTTTCCATAGAGAACCTAGAAGGAGACATATAATGGAAGGGCAGTGATGGGGAAGGAGAGTTAGAATTGATCTTATTTCCAGGGGGAAAAAAAACCCAAAAAACAATGGATGAAAAAAATATTGAAAGGCAGATTTCAGCTCCATATTAAGGAAACCTTTCTAACAATTAATTAAACAAAAATAGAATAGGCTTCTCTCAAAGGTAGTAGGTTTCCTATCACAAGAGGTCTTCAAGCTGAGAGTGATGTTGAAACTAATTGCCTCTGAGATTTTGTGATTCTCTAATCAAGAGGCTATATGAGGTTGAGTTGGTATGCAGAATTTACTATCACTGTGGGGGAGATAAGACTCATAAAACACAAGAGTTAACAACACAAGGCAATGTGTGATAAGAACCAATGGATACTACAGGAAGGAAGTGACAAAATAGTTCAGAGGATGGCAAGGTCAATGTGGGCTCAGAAAACCAATCACTTTAAAAATTCTCTGCAGAGAGGGCAACTCCTTTTGCAACTCATTACATGGGATAACAGCCTTAACTTTCAGAAAACTGTTTCCTCTTTTTCTAGCCTCAATAAACAGGGGAAATTCTAATATTCATGCTCTATGGATAACAATACATCAAAGAAAGGCAAGAAACCATTTCCCCCATTCTTACTGTCAGCAGCAGCAAAACAACTATTCAAGAGAGAACTTTTGAAATTAACTCATCCTGGGTGCTCATGAAGACCATATCCATACATGTATCAGAGTTATGGGTTTTAGCAACTGATCCCAGTTTCCCAAATGCTACACATGTGGACCTGTAAGAAATTCGATCAAGTCACAAATTCTCACAAAATGTGTTTAGTATCTAGACTACTTAAAAATCTACCCTAGGGGCAGCTAGGTGGCACAGTGGATAGAGCACCAGCCCTGGATTTGGGAGTACCTGAGTTCAAATCCAGCCTCAGACACTTGACACTTACTAGCTGTGTGACCCTGGGCAAGTCACTTAACCCCCATTGCCCCCTCCAAAATCTACCCTTTTTGTGAACAGTGGATACAGTATATGTCCAGCTCAAAGGTGCTATTAATAATAGGCCCTGTGTTCATTCCAGGAGGGGCTTAAAATACAGGACTGGTTCCTAAAGACCTCAGATCTCCTTGCGTGTATGGAGGAGAAATTGGGTTGTGCTAACAATGTTTGGTGATGCATAAATATTAGCATTAAATAACTTTGAATACCTTGTTTCCTAAAAAGATTAGTAGCTCTTCTCCATGTGATAAATTGTATGAGTTACTGTGCAGGCCCGTTTTCATACTGTATTATCCTGTAGAGCTTTAAATAACCAAGTCCAAATTATGCTCAGCAAGCTGTTGGAAAAGCTTGGGGAAAGCTTAAGGCTGAAAAGTTTAATTTGGACTTAACCCGAGTCTCATGTCCTTTCTTTTCTTCCCCTTATGGGTTTAATATCATCCTGTAGTCAATATGTCAAAGGTGCCTCAAAATAAAGTATTCACTTAGCAGAACTTTTTTACTTCCCCAATTCTCTTTTTCCCCTATGTGTAATGACTGGCCTGGGTCCCTGCCCCCACATCTCCCTAGGCCTAGTTGTGGAGGCCTCAAAACTCTATTCCCCGTAGGTTAGGCCCTCATTAGTCCTGGGGCCTAGTATAGGAGAGATATACATTCTCCTTCCTAGATCCATAATGCCAGTGATTTAGCATCAACAGTCTTGGTCATGTCTACACTGTTCTCTCATACCTAGTTTTTGTTTCCTTCTTTTGTTCCCAACTATGGGTTTACTAGTTAGTGCTTTCTCTGTCTCTCTCCCTCTCTGTCTCTCTGTCTTTCTCTTTTTGTTAGGGGGTGGGGGTGGGGCGGGGGATGTGCCTACATACAATACCAGGTCAGTGGCTGATCATTTCTGTTTCCTTTGGGTATATATTTTAGGTTTCCATTTCCTGAATCAAAGTTTCAGAGTATGTTGGCTTTGCTTCTAAACTGGAAAATTATCAATGCTCTTATCATGAGAGTGGACACAGAAAACACAAAAGAGAAGGTGAATGGTCACCCAAGGTAAATCTGGTTTACCAACTTAAGCTTTTGGGTAGGAAGAAAAAGGAGATATAATGTCTGTGTATCTCTGGGAATAATAAAGATCTGGGTTAGGTGATATATGTGGAAATGACTCCATTCCTCTTCCTAATTCTCATCTTTTATACTTTTTTTTCGCCTCCAGAACTGACCTTCAGCAAGGAATCCATCTTTACAAGGGATGTTATCAATAGATTTCATATTCCCACGTTATTAGAGTTTAGATTATCCTTTTCCTAGGTGGAAATTTAAGCTGTCATCATTAACCAGCACCCTTAATACAGAATGGCAATACCACTTGCATAGCTTACTAAGGCCTAGTCTTCCAGGTGGGTCAGTGGGGTCTCTTTAATTTATCCTTTGTTCCTCATTTCTCTCTACTCCCTTTGCTAATTCCCTTCATGGTGGAATGATGAAAATTTTTGGAATTGAAATCAGAAGATTTGAATTCAAATTCCATGTTGCTATTTGCTAACTAAATAATCTTGTTAAAGTCACTTAACCCTTTAACTCAGTTTCCTCATCTGTAAAATGAAAAGAATAGTCCTTGAACAGTGGTTAGACTGAGTCAGTCAATCAACCCAAAAGCATTCAGTTGCTATGTGTCAGACACAGGGCTAAACCCTGTAGATACAAAGATAAAAATCAATTTGATCTCTCAATGAGCTGATGTTCTTATAGGGGAGACCAAATGACTACATGCATATACAATATGCAGGGTTTTTAAGATAGCTTTAAATAGCATTAAGAATTTGAATGGGGGCAGCTAGGTGATGCAGTAGATAGAGCACTGGCCCTGGAGTCAGGAGTACTTGAGTTCAAATCCGGCCTCGGACACTTAACACTTACTAGCTGTGTGACCCTGGGCAAGTCACTTAACCCCAATTGCCTCACTAAAAAAAAAAAAAAAAAAAGAATTTGAATGAAGAGTCGGTGGGAAGTAATCTCAGAGGGCAAGGCAACTTGAGAAAGGTTTCCTGCAAAAGTCAGGATTTAAAATGAGATGTGAAGGAAGCCAGAGAAAGAGGTGGAGGTGAGGAAGTGGAACTCTCTTGGTTTGGGGGGGCAGCCATTTCAAAAGTAGGGAGTTGGAAGATGGGGAATATCATGTGTGAGTAGGATAGGATGGCTGATCACAGTGTATGGAGGGGAGTAAAGACTTCTTATAAGACTAGAAATGTAGGAGGGAACCAGGTTTTAAAGAACTTAAATGACAGACAAAAGATGTGATTTGGAGGGAACAACTATAGTTTACTGGGGTAGGGGTGTTGGGGGTGGGGGTGTTGTGACATGGTCAGACCTATGCCTTAGGAAAATCACTTTGATGACTGAGTGGAAGATAGATTAAAATGGGAAAAAGACTTAAGGCGAGGAGACCAATATTGCAATTGAGAACTACTGCAAAAGTCCAGGTAAGAGGCAATGAGGCCCTGTTCTATGGGATGACTGAGTAGAGAGGGCGTTGTAAAGGTTGAAATGACTAGATTTGACAATAGATCAGATATGTCAAGTGAATGAGATTGAGGAATTGAGGAAGCCCTTGAAATTTCAAGTATTGGAGCCTGAGAGTTTGGTGGTACCCTTAATGGTAATAGGAAAGGGATGATGAGGGGAGGGTTTGGAGATAATGAGTTCAGTTTTAGAAATGTTGAGTTTGAGGGGGCGACTAGGTGGCACAGTGGATAAAGCACCGGCCCTGGATTCAGGAGTACCTGAGTTCAAATCCGGCCTCAGACACTTGACACTTACTAGCTGTGTGACCCTGGGCAAGTCACTTAACCCCCATTGCCCCGCAAAAAAAAAAAAAAAAGAAAAAGAAATGTTGAGTTTGAGATGGCTGCAGGACATCTGATTTGAAGTGTCCAAAAGGCAGTTGGTGATACAACTCTAAATCAGGAGAGAGATTGGAGCTGGATATATAATCTGGGAAGCATCTATATAGTGATAGTGGTTGAACTCATGGACACTGATAAAATAAGCAAGTGAAACTGACTGGAGGAAAAAGAGAAGAGAACTCAGGACAAATCCTTTGGGGATACTCATGGTTAGTGGGTATCACATGGGTGAAAAACCAGCAAAGGATATTGACAATGAGTCATTACATGGGCAGGAGGATAACCAGGAGAGAACAATGTCCAGAAAACCTAGAGAGGTGGGAGAGTCCAGAAGGAGAGGGTGAATAACAATGTCATCTGAAGTAGAGAGGGCAAGAATGGTGAGTAGTGAGAAAAGGCCATTAGATTTGACAAGTATGAATTTACTGGCAACTTTGGAGAGCATAGTTTCAGTTTAATGATGAGAGAAGTCAGATTTCAGAGAGTTAGAAGAGTGACAGCAGAGAAAGTGGAGGCACCTACACCCAGTGTGTAGACAGCTATCTCAAGTTCAGCTGAAAAGGAGAGAAGAGCTATGAGAGCATTTATTGTGAAACACCTTGCAAACGTCACAGCGCTGCAGAAATGCAAGATATTCCTCTACCCCTCACATTCAGCATGTCCTCAGCACACTCAGATTTTGATGATTCTCGTGGTTGAGTGCTAAGTGAGTTTCCCTTTGCCCTGAAAACTCTCAAGTTTTCTCTTTCCTGAGAAATGCTGCCACTACCTTAATTACAGAAACGTGAGCAGCTTGCATTATATGTATGGCAAAACCAGGTAAAGATTGTAAATGCATAGATTTGTCTTCACTAATAGCATACTTGCATAAAGTAACCATTACAACATCCGCAGACATTGGTTGAACATGGAGAGAGGTGACAGCTGTCAGTAGAGATGGCCATTTCATGCTTCCAAACATCCTCTGTACCCTTTTTCCAAGCCAGGTCTTTTAGAAAGACCTTGCTATAAGACCTTCTTACAGACAAGCTATGACTGCCTGGACCTGGGAACAAGTGCTTCCACCTTGAAAGATTAAAATATTTTTATGCAATCAGTAAATTCTGTTATGAAACTTTTCAGCTGCTAAATTAAATGATAAGAATAACTAGTATTTTGAAATTCTGAACATCTTATAATTAGACCAGCCTTTAAAAAATATTCCGAGTTAAGGCACATTAGAATGTATTCCACAACATGGAGACAGCCCTGACAAAGAAACATTATTCTTAGATTTACAATTAATTACCCTTATGTCTATACCTTGCATTCAATTTGCATATCTTAAAAGTGCTGTAAATTTCATAGGACTCCCTTGTTATTTAAGATCATTCCGCTTAGTAAAAGTTTCTTCTGTGATAACTTTCTCCTGATTATGTAGTTGTGAGGTCAATAAATCTGGCTTTACTTTGCTCTACAATGTTATAATTTTTCTTTTTTTTTGTGTGTTTTTCATTATTTGGCTCCTTGTTCCTTCTGCCCTCTCATTTATAATCCCCAAAGAACCAACAGATACCGAAGTCGGCTGGAAGACTAAGTGAGTGGTCAGACTCTGAGATGTTATCTTTTTCCCAGAACGCATTGGTACTGGGTGTCTGACATGTTCTATACATCTTTCTTGTGTCAACCTCATTAAACAAATACAATTTGATGTATAGCTCTCAAGAAATGAAATTTTATGCAATGAATTTTTTCTCTCCAGATTGTGGTAAGATTCTCGTCCCTTCACTCCCTTCCTCTATCTTTCTCTCTCTTTCCACCCCTACAATCTTAACTCCAAAGTGATCTGTTGCTTTCTTTTCTAGTTGTGATTCTATACATGGTCACTGCTAATTTCATAACCTTTCATTCGACTGAGTTTTTCTATTCACCCTGTATGTTATATTTTTTAAAAGACTGCATTGGATTTCCTAAATTATTCATAAGTAGCCATTAGCACTGGATAAAATATTATGTATTCTGTGGAAGGCTGTTAAATATGTTTACCTTGATCAGATACACATGTAGTTTGGGTTCTTGAATCTGTGTCTGCTGGCTGTCACATATATGTTGTAAATGTCCTGAACTTTCATGGGTGAGGATGTATAAATGTGCTTTATGGGGGAATCCAAGGTTATTACAGTACCCTGCAAAGGAGAAGGACACAGAACACTTAACCAGAATAGTAAATATCAGCCCGATACTGTTTCAGCCAAAAAGAATTTTAAGAAGGAATGTATGCTTCAACAACAACAACAACAACAATAAATAAAAGCACAACCCACAACCCTCTGCAGTTGAGACTTTAGATTATTATTTAAAAAAAAAACACACACACACAAAACTACCAAACACAGTTAGCCCTCATCTTCCTCACCACTGGGTAGAATTCAGAGTTGCTGGAAATCAGTGTTTTTGTTGTTGCTGTTTCCTTTTTTAATGTGCTTTACTACAGTCATTTCCTGAGCCTAAGCCAATGTTCCTTTTTTAAATAAAGGCAAATATATAACATATGAAGAAGTGGTAACACAGAGTATAGATTTTGTTGTAGAAAGCTTTGCTTCTCAGATATGCAGCCCAGTGGGAAAGATTTTGCCTTGTTTCTTTTGAAGAGAGGAGAAAAAAAATTCTCCTCCCCCCCTTTAGTTTTATCTTAAGCACAACCAGGTAATTTCCCATTGCTTCCTCCTCGCCGTTATTAATTGGTGGTTTATTAAAGCTATTTTTAAAAAGTTAATACCACTGTCATTTCCCCATAATACCTCCCAGGAAATAGAGCATCCCAGAAAGCCAGTATAGAGAGAGAACAGCATCTATGTTAAACTCTGTATGCTGTCTAGAGAACACAGTCCCACTCATAGGCAGGAGGTGGTGGTCCTTGCCTTGGGGCAATAGCAATGGAATTCATGGCCATGGCCAGTAGGATAAATAATGGATTCTCCTTTTCTCTTCCTTTTTTTTTCTTATCTTTTTTCTTTCTTTCTTTGGTTCTTTCTTTCTTTCTCTCTTTCTTTCATTCTTTTTTTTTTTTTAAGGAAGGAGAGTCATGGCCTGATCTATTATATAGCCTCCCTTTCTTTTTGCAATTTTCCCAGTCTCTTTATATCCCTTCTGGGACACGGAGGGGTATGGAAGAATTTTTTTTTCAAATGGATTAATTTCTAGCAGTGAGAATCTCTCTGGCATTTCAATATGTGAGTGAGTAACCAGGATTTCAAGAAAGCCCATTTATCCTGGTTTTGATGGGCTGAACGCAAGTCAATGTGAGAGTGGCACTCTCCTCGTTGATTATAATATAATATTTCCATTAAAATCATTTTTTAAAAGCCTTCCCAAATTCCAATAATCCTATTTCAAAGGATATAAAGCTGTGCTGTAGATTAGCTGCCCTAGAATACCTTGGCAAAAGTATCCAAGTAGCAAGAGTTTTCCTAGTCTTATGTCCTATATACATCTGTTAAATTACTCCGAGATCTCATTAAATAAAGCTAATGCACTTGTAAAACAGTAGGGAGAGACAGTTTATCATTGTAACTGTTAGAGAGAGCCATTCTGAAAGGGAGGGAGCCAAGAAGACTAGGTGTATGCTGGTCAGTGTAGATGTTTCTAGGCCATAAATCTTGGCTCTTTCCCGCCTAGTTATTGTGTATTTCTTTAGGTGAGAGATTGATTGTAGCAGCCGAAGATGAATTTGCCCATGGTCCCTTTCTTCTCTCTCTCTCTTTTTTTTTTTACACTCCTGATGCTTCGCCAAGGTGATAATGCTTTTTTTCCCCCCTGCAATCATTTGTTTCAGATTAAAAGCATGAAACGGCCCGAAGAAACATAGGCAGGTTGGTCTCTGTAGTCGGGCAGACATGAGGGCATGAAGATGTATAATATCCCAAGTGGGAGGAAGAGCATTTGGCCCCCACAGGATTTATACCAGGTTTACCTGAAGGAGAGCCAGGGACACTTAACCGATCAGATACCTAGAAGGACACTGACATTTCCTTGCTGTGGATGGTAAAGAGGGCCTCATATGAAAACACTGAACTTCATAGGGCCATTCAAGTCCATGACAATTGCAGCCTTATTGTCTTTTCTCAGGATATGTGTGTCTGGATCACCCTGGGTCCTGAATGGGGAGAAGAGATACTTTTCATGAATATATATAGATGCTGAATTTATAAGGATCAATATAGTCACAAATGTTGTACAACATGTCAGGATATCATAAAAAGCAGGCAGTTCTACATAAAATACCAGCTTAATCTTGGAGATTTTAAAGCCTCATTAAAATGTGGATAAAGTCCATATATGGGATGGCAGCATTCAAAAGGTTGAAGTTGTATATCTGTGGTGCAAACATTTTAACCAAGATTTCTGAATGTCAGTGGTGTCTTTGGAGGAGAGCAGGGATTCAGAGGTGACAGGTGGAGTACGGCACACCTGGAAATTCCCCAATATTGCTGTACATGCTTTCAATTCAATGCTATTGTAGCTTCCTGTGCTTTCCCTTCCCTTTCCCTGAGTCTCTTCTTTGGGGAAATAGCTTTGGTAGGAGAAAATGAAATCTATGCTCCCCAGAGTGCCCCAGGAACCAGAAGATCAAAAATTTATAGTGGGAAAGAACATTACAGGTTATCTAGTTCAACTCACTTTACAGATGAAGAATCTGAGGCCCATAGAGATGATTTGATCAGGGTTACACAGTTAGTAAGTGGCTAGGTCAAGATTCAAACCCAGGTCCTTTAAGTTCAATGCTCTTTCCACTGCATCACAAAGATACGTGCAATTCACGGATTTTTTTTTTTAATTAAGTATTTATGTGCTGACTTCCTTTAGGGAAGAAAGGAGAAAGAGGGGCAATAGGGCAAGATGATAAAAGAATATAGAAACTTTATACTGAGTGTGTCTATAAAGGAAAGGAGTGGTGGAGAGGAGGAAAAGCATAGAGAGAATCTCTGAGAAATCCCCTGACTTCTAGGAAGAAAGGACGATCATTGAGAATTGTATAGCCAAAGACAGGCACAGGCAGCGGTGAGGGCAGACTTAGAGAGAAGGGGGTAGAGGTGGGTGGCATTTTGTAAATTTGCTATTTCAATTTAACCGTAAGAATTATCTTGCCCCATGTTTCCAGATGGAGAGGAGGGTTTGGACACACGGGTTAACCCAGTTTTCCCTGAACAAAGTTAGTGTACATGCCCTTATTATTGGAATTCTGGGTATTTTTTTTTCCTCCTGAAGAAACTTTGGAAGTCAAGCAAGTACTTTTATCTTGACCTTTCTGCAACACTGCCCTATATTCACTGCTTGTCAGCACACGTTTGTCTGGAGTCATCCGTCACTGCCATCCGTCACTCCAGTGCCATTCCCATCAGTCCCATTATCAGGGATCAGGAGAGAGCTGAGCCTGGAGTGGGAAGGATCATTAAACCTCAGGCTCCCAGGTAGTACAGGTAGTCCAGGTGGCCTGTTGTTATTTATAATAAAGAAACAACGCAGCAGAACTGCCTGACAGTGGCCCATGAGGCCTGGAAAGACGACGGGCTGAGCGATGTCATCTCTGAAGGACAGCTAAAAGTGGACTTCTCTCCCCCTCCCTGTAAGCGAAGAGGATTTATTGAACATCTGTTCAGTACATGGCTGGGAAGATTGATTAATTTAATTGCTCACACTTTGCTTAAGTAACATTTGAATACTTAATGTCAGGTTTGAAGGATATTACAACATTTGCTTGCACACCTTCTTCTTAAAGTGGCAGAGGGGAGATTTCTGGGGAGGGGAGGTGGGACCGTAGAGAGCCCCTTCTAAATTCTCCTTTAGAGCTAGTCTATAGGAGTCACAAGTGGGAAAGGCTGCCTCTTTTCATAAAAGCAACTAGTTACTTTTCACATTTTTCCCATCGTGATAAATCATTAATGTAATGAGGTTGGATCTTCTTCACTGAGTGGTGGTAATTTTCCCTCTGGTATCAACTATAGAGACAGCTGAGCATATTATATATTTCTGTACCCTTTAACATAATACCGTAATCGTATTGAAGTACTAGATGAGTTAAAGCTGCAATAATTTATTACAGGTTACATTCAGGCAGCATATTTGGAGGGAATTCCTGAAAGTCTCACGGAAAACCAGGTTTAAGTGGGATAATACAGAGAATACGGATTGGCTCAGAGACCATCAACATGCACCCTTTATGATACATACCCCCCTGGGATGCCAGTTTGGGTAATAGCAATATCCCCAGAAATACTAATTGACGCTTTAAGGAGAATCCTTTAGGATGGAGAATATGTCTAATTAATGCATATTCTACGTCTGTTCTAACTAAATGGGTGTACCTTACTTTAAGAAGATTTGCTATAAAAAAATTGCAATTCCAAAAACTCTGGGGTAGGTCTCCCTTAAATGACAAGAAGGATCCCTAGTGTCTTTAAAGTAGAAATTAATTTTTTTTTAAATTTCTTACACCCACTTTTTATGGAGCACATCTGCTCCATTAATTAGGACACTAGATGCCAGGTAAGTTTTGTGTTCAGTAGGTGTTTAGTAAGGCAGTGGACACTGGTTGAGTTTGTGTGGAGAAATGACCTGAATTATTTTTGGTTTGTGCACAAAGATAGATAATTTCTTCCTCTTCCCCTCTTTATGCCCACAATTGTGAATCCGTGAATAGTCCATGAATGGTGAATAAATGGCCATTAACATGCAGGCATCTGCATTTCTTCCCAGCTTTCATCTCTAAGGGTAATTTCTCTTAGACGACCAACTCTTGGCTTCTTAAGGAAGAGTTGCTTTGGTCTTTTATTTGGAAAGTCTTTCCTGGATCTTCACTACAGGAAGATGTTTCACTTTGGAGAGGGAAATCTTTAAATATTTGTCTTCCCTTTGTGGGTGAGCATTGAAAGTAGGAGCAGTGAGATGGAGTAATTTGCTTGGCTACTATAAATGCTACAAATAGTCAATGGTGCTGGCATGGAGCTGTGTGTTTTTTATTGTCAGAGATGCCATATATAATGTTCTCACAACAATGCTTAAATCTGAGAGGGAAGGGATTTAACAGAGCCACATTACTAATTTACTACCAGCAAACAGAACAGGAAAAAAAAAAGGAAGGAAAAAAAAACAAGAAAAAGAAAAAGAAAAAAGGGAAGGAAAAGCTGAGAAATGAAAGGCCTCAGATGAGACTGTACAAAACCAAGCTTTAGGATGGCGGAGTGGTACTTAATAATGGCTCTGGCATTTTGTTAGCATCTCTACAAGGAAAAATTGTTCTTAGAAAAGGATAATCTACAGTCGAATCTGATTGAAGTCAAAAGAAACATCGGTTGATTTCTTTGAGAGATGCCCGTCTGTCCCTGGGCCTGACCGCACACAATACATCCTGCCACAGTGAGTCAGATTGTCAAGGCCAGAACCAGGTGCTGGTGTTACTTGTATCCTTCTACATCAGTCATACTGCAGGGAGCAGACAATTAATTCTGGAGCAAAATTGAAAGTCAGAGGCAGAGTCTGAAAGAACAGAATGACAATAATAAAGTGCCCCTGCCTCACATTAATCTCCCTCACTTCAGGCCTGTCACAGCCGGCCTGGCTGTGACTAATGCCAGGCTTTGCATACAGTGGTCACAGACATGAGCAGCATGCTCTCTTTACAGCGCCCGCGATGTGCTTTGTTGGGTTTTTGACTCCTGTGGAATCATTGAAAAAACATAGCCGCCGGTCATAGGTGAGGGGACGAAGTTCCTTCATCATACACCTGGTGATCGATGCTTGGGATCTGGGGACTGGGCTCACAAGAGCAATGGAATCTCATTCTTCTTTCTTTTGCCCACTCTCTTCGTCTTCCTTTTGCTCTCAATCTTTCTCTCTCTCTTTTTTCCTCCTCTCTTTTTCTCCTCTCATCTTTCTCCATTCTTTCCCTCCTCCTTTCTCCTGGTTCTCCCTTCTATTTTCACCTCTCTCTCTCTCTCTCTCTCTCTCTCTCTCTCTCTCTCTCTCTCTCTATCTCTCTCTCTCTCTCTCTTTCTCTCTCACTTTCTTTCTCTCTCTCACTCTCTCTCTTCCTTTTTCTCTATCTCTCCTCTCTTTTTCTCTCTCTCTCACACACATCTCCCCTCCTTTTTCCTCTTCTTTCAGCCCTTTCCTCTTTCATCTCTCCTTCTGTTTCTTCTTCTTTCTCTTCTCCATATCTCCCTTCTTTCTCTTGCTCCACTACCTGCTCTGAGTGTACTCATCTTTCCCTTTCCTTACATCCTTCTTTGTTGTTCTCTACCCCTTCTTCTCTTTTTTTTTTTCCCCTAAGAAATATTTTAGGTGAACTCCCAACATGCAGATTTGCTTTCTAACAGACAGGCTCTTGGTAGAAACTTAAGTCATGATAGGCAGTCAGGCTGATCTAGGCCAAATTGACACACTGGTCATAAATAAATCACTGGACCCAGATGCCACACGCCCAGGAGTTTTGAAGGAGCTCAAAGGTGAAATTGTGGAACTGTTGGCCAAAAAGTGGAGTATGTCACTGCAAAGGCCACTGTGCCAGAGGATTGACAGATTGCCATTGTAACCTCCATCTATAAGGAGGCGGTTCTGGGAGCTATAGACAAGTAAGTTTCTATTCTCTCCTTGGCAAGCAAGTAGAATATGTAATAAAGTATAGGATCAGTGAACACATAAACAACGCTAACCTGTTGGAGAAAAAAAGGAAAGGGAAAGATGGTTTTTATAAGGGGAAACCATGCCTCACTGACCTGAGAGAGGATTTTTGAGAGAGTAGGTACACACATGGATAAAGGGACATCAATACATATACTTTATTTAGAATTTGAAAAAGGGCTTTCTCAAGTTTTTACTTCAAGAACCCCACCCCTTCCAAATACCATGAAACTTGGGGCAATGGTATGCCATGAATAGGGATGTGGTGTAAGGATGGGAGACAAAAGGTAGGGATTAACAGTTACTTTTCTACCTGGAGAACCAAATTCTCAAAGAAAGAGCTCTTTAAGCTATGGAAATAGCAGCATGGAAATATCCAGCCACAGAACAGAAAAAGAAATGTGGATGGTGAGATTGAGCGTGACTGTCATCTTGTATGAAGGCTCAGGACAGTGGGATGCCATGTGGAACTTCAGTCCCTGCACCTCACAAAAGACATGATAGAGCTGGGGCAGGTCTAGAGAAGGACAATGAGAAGGCTAGAATTTAGAACCAGAGGGGATTCTCAAAATTATCTGGCCTTAGGATCACAGGCTAAGCGATCTAGAAGTGGAATTTCATAGGCCATATAGTTCAAGCCTCTCATTTTACAGATGAGGAAATGGAGACGCAAAGAGGCTCAAGGGACTAATGTTATCCCCAGCCATCTAGGGGGCACAGTGGGTAGAGCATTGGGCCTACAGCCAAAAACACCTGAGTTCAGATCTAGCCTCAGATGCTTACCAGCTGTGACCTGTTATAAATCATTTAATTGTCTTCATCTGCCTTAGTTTCCTCCTCTCTAAAATAGGCATAATAAGAACACCTACTCCTTGGGGTTGTTGTAAGGATAAAAATAATTATTCATAAAGTGCCTTTGCATACCTTAAAGCTCTATAGAAATATTCCATTACATATGTATGTACTAAGTGGCAAGTTTGGGATTTGAACCTGGTCTGAATCCAAATCCTGTGCTTCTGGCCATACTACCTTTGAATTAAGGGTCTCCAAGGTGGAGAAAGGATTTCTAAATATATGAGAGCTCAATCTGAAAAAAAAAAAACAGAATTGAGAGGAACCAGGCCAAGTCTGAAAAATACAAGTGAATAGGGACTTTGGGGAAGGAGGAATGAGCATTTATGTAGTACCTACTGTGTTCCAGGTACTGTGTCTAGCATTTTATGATTATTATCTCATTTGAGCTTCACAACAACCCTGTGGGGTAGATGCTATTATTATCCCCATTTTATAGATGAGGAAACTGAGGTTTGGAGAAGTTGTGACTTGCCCAGGGTTCCACAGTTAGTAAGAGTCCAACAGTGGATTTGAACTCAGTTCCTCATGACTCCAGGTAAGGTGTTCTCTCTAGCCACTGCACCACCTACCTGCCTTAGGACAATTCTAACGTATGAGTAGGAAAAGCTCAAAGGAGATAGTTTAGGGTTAAATCATGGTTTCCTCAGCCCTCCACTAAAGTTCTCCTTGGATGCCCTATTGTGATAGCAAGGTGGTCAGCCTGGGTCTTGAAGTTCATGGCAGTAGATCCTCAATGCTGAGGGATTCTGTCAAATGGGTAAGGTGTCCAAAACACCCGTGATAATGGCAAACATAGCTATCTTCTGACAACCTGACTAACAAAGTGTGCAGAGCCTCATCACCAGGAGGTTGACTACCAAGCAATACTTTCTTTTCTGGCTCCC
Organism: Dromiciops gliroides; assembly: GCF_019393635.1. Classification (NCBI taxonomy): domain Eukaryota; kingdom Metazoa; phylum Chordata; class Mammalia; order Microbiotheria; family Microbiotheriidae; genus Dromiciops; species Dromiciops gliroides. The sequence continues at coordinate 415,341,142 of NC_057862.1, read as the reverse complement.
TAAATTCCTAAAGATCAGCTATGAAAAAGCAAGCGTAGGTATTCATGTGCATGTGCGTATGTGTTGTAAGTTGCATCAGTGGAGTACTCACTGTGATGAAATCATGTATCCTGGACACTTTATTCATGAGTTAATAAGCATACGAAATTCATTCTGAGCAGATGGGAAGGTTGGTGGTTGGTGTCATGGAGGGAACACACTCCATTTTTCCATTAACCATCCCCATCAGACAGAATCTGAAGCTGAAAAGCACATAGGAATGGCCAAGGTGAGGAGGGAGACTCAGGTTCTTATGTATGTACCTTCTCTTCATCATCCCCTTCCTTTTCTCTTCATCATCCCCTTCCTTCCTTCTAAACTTCTTCATGCAGGGACATGAACATACATACATAAAGGTTCAGTCCAAGTTTGATGTTGGCCTGGGGGTTTTCCCATACACTATAGAGCTTGCTGGCACAGGTCCAATAAGATATTAGCTAACAAGCTTGAAGAATTATTTTGACTTATGTTGACATGACATAATACACCCAAGGAGCTACTGGTAACATGGCCATACCTCAATGATATGAACTAACTGATTGGAAATGTCAACTATTAGGATTAGTCACATTTTAAAACAGGGTACTCTGGAATACTGAAAACTTCCAGGACCCCAAAAGTCCCTCTATCACTAATGGTAGAAATCTAGAAATCAGAAAAGATGAGTAAAGGAGATATTTGGGCATAGAGACCCTGACATCCTCATAGCCACTTACTTGCTGTTCTCTCCCTACATTCCCATATTGATTAACCAACTTTGTATGACTAGCAAAGAGAAAGAAACACTGTCCCTACATCCAAGCTTGTTGGGTACTAATCCAGAGGCAGGTTGGTCTTGTACTTTTCTAGACACACTAACTTACTTGCTCTACAAAATACTCTCATTATCTTTGGCAGAACTGGGTGCCATTAATTTTGTCATATTTTGTGTAATCAGTAAATAGTTCAGCATTTAAGGTTCAGTGTAATTGCTCCCCCAAAGCAAAGCATCTATGTAAAATTTATTGCGATGGACTGGACCCTTTCACAGGAATAGTAGAAATATTCCAGAAGGAGTTACTGAATCACTGAAAAGTTTACAAATGAGTAGTTTTAGAGGAGAGAAAAACAAACAAACAAACAAAAATAATAAGGAGTGATAAAGCCAATCTATGAAGAAATGGTTTGTGTCATGTTAGCACCCTTGGCTCATCTAAGTGGATGGGTATCCTGGAGAAGGAAGGGTTACCAGTTCCATAAGATTATTAGATTACCCAGATCTCAGTCCCAGAGGTCCTCAAAGGACCCTGGTGACTTTTAGAACCAAGAGCAATGGGTAAAAGACATACAAAATCATTTAGGATTGATGTCAGAAACAATATCCCAGCCACTGATCTCTCCAGAAGTAGAACTTGCTTCCTTGGGAGATCATGGCCACTCCCCCTTCCTAGAGCTGTTCAAGCAGAGGCTGGATGCTAAATTGTCAGAAATATTGTAGAGGGGATTCTTTTTTGGGGGGGGGGGATTGGTTGGACTAGATGATGGTTGAGGTCCCTTCCAATTTATAAATTCTGTGATTCATTGACACCAGCAAAATCTTCTCTCAGTACTCATTATTCCTTTTGTTGTTGTTGTCGTATCAGCATAATTTAAATAATTGTATTGTTCAAACCCAATTGAACGATAATTTATTAAATAACTATTATATACAACATAATCTTACAAGTACCAGAGAGAGGAGGACTGGATTTGAGATATTGTAGGTAAGGAAATTCCCTCAACCAACGCAGCTGATAATCCTGAAGAGATGCCTCCAGCCTTGAGAGGTTGTGACTTTTCAAAGTCCCATAGACAGTACACATCTTGAAGCAGAACTGATGTCCAGGTCTTCCTGGTTTGGAGACCAACCCTCTATTTGCCACATTACATTTCCTCTCATGTTGATATTTTATACCCAGCAGAACACAAGCCACTTGACAAAAAACAAAACAAAAACAAACCCAATCCAAAACACAAAATGGACCCTTCCCTCAAGTAATTTACATTCAACTGGGTATTAAATATCAATGACAATTTTAAAAACATACATATTTCAAATGAAGGCTGGTTTCCCTCCTATTAGAGAAAGACATGGTACAAATAAATAATATAGTAATAATGATGGGCTTTTATCTAGATATCTTCTGAAGATTCTCTCTCTCTCTCTCTCTCTCTCTCTCTCTCTCTCTCTCTCTCTCTCTCTCTCTCTCTCCATAACATGAAGGTAAGGGAAGAGCTAGCATGCTGGATGCCAGAGCAGGATCCAAAAATATCTTAAGAGGTCAGAATATTGGTTAGCACCTAAAAATATGAATTTTTCTTTGTTCTGTTATTTTCAGTCATGTCTGATTCTCTGTAACCCCACTTGGAGTTTTAGCAGAGATACAGGAGTGGCTTGCCATTTCCTTCTCTAACTCATTTTACAGATGAGGAAACTGAGACAAATGGGACAAAGGGACTTGCCCAGGGTCATACAGTTAGTAAGTGTCTGAGGCCAGATTTGAACTCTGAAGATAAGTCTTCTTGATTCCAGGCCCAGTACTCTTAGCTATAGAAAATGAAAGGAAAAACAAATGCTAGGGATAAAGGCAAAGTTTTTACTTTAGGTTCAAAAGAATCCCACCTCAGTATAAGATTGGGAAGGCATAGGTAGACAGCAATCTGACTTTAAAATAATTGGGATTTTTTTTTTTTGGTGGGCTCAATATGAATTGGCAGTGGCAATAAGTTGGCAAGGTCAATAAGGCTAATTTTTTTTTTTTTAAGCGAGGCAATTGGGGTTAAGTGACTTGCCCAGGGTCACACAGCTAGTGAGTGTTAAGTGTCTGAGGCCGGATTTGAACTCAGGTACTCCTGGCTCCAGGGCTGGTGCTCTATCCATTGCGCCACCTAGCTGCCCCAATAAGGCTAATTTGACTTGGGGCTGTATTAAGAGATGTTTCTCTTCCAGGTAGGTGGCCACCAGCGTGATAAAGGCCTACAAGTACATGCCATCTTAGAACTGACTTCCGGAACTGGGTATGTTCAGCCTAGAGATTCAATTAAAAAAATAAAAGAAACTTGCGTGAAAGAGGGAATAGACATTTTATTTGACCCCAGGGGGCAGAAATAAAAGCAGAGTTTGGAAGCTGTTTAAAAAAAAAAGCTTGGTATAATGAACAACTTTTGAACAATTCAAGAATAATTCAATATATTCAGAGTGCAATGGCCACCTCAAGAGGGAGAAAGTTATCCTCACTGGAAGAACATTAAACAAAGGCAGGGTGATCACTTATGGGATGTGGAGTTCTGGGAAATCTTTGTTGGACCTGGGTTGTGCTAGGTGGCCAATGAGGTCTCTTCCAGTTCTAAATCTATGATCCTTTGAACTGGCTTTTGGTCTCTCCAGCAGGAGAATTGACCTAAACATATCCCCAAAACATCACATCTCAAACTTTTTTTAAAAATACCTTTCAGAGGTAACACTTATACATTTGTTAGGTTCTCTTCAATACCTCTCTTCAGTGTTGTTCTTCCCTGTTTTGCTTCTGTGTGGGTTGCAGATATATGCTGTGTCTGGCGTTCCTCCAATTCAAATATAGAAAATGTACATTCGTACAGTAGCTGCTAGAATCGTTTTTATTTGAATCCCGGCATGGGGGAAACACTCATTTAATGTCTTGTTAGGCAAAGGAGTCGTTCCAAGAGCTTCCGTAAAGAAGGTACTTAACTAATTTCCTGTATTTATATAACATGGCATCCGCCTCTTCCCCTCACCCCCCACCCCAATACTCTCAGCCAAGGAAATGGCTGGAAATAGAATTTTCCCCCAGGAAGCAATCAATGGCTGACTTCTTTTCTCACACATTCAGAGATACTGCTCTTGGAGTATGGCCCATTCCTTAGACTAACACCAACAGCCTCAGATCACCCAAGCATGGCCTATAGGTCTCAAGTAGCACTGAGTTTCTTGTCTTAGTTATGTCATTTGTTGGAAACAAAGTCTATTTCGCCTCCAGACCAAAACTGGTTTCTTTATCACTTTCTCTGACAATCTTAGAAAGGATTTATCTAACTATCTATTTTTGTTAATTCTCACACTTGTTTGCATTGGTATTCCAAAGCAATGTGGTTTCTTAGAAATGTTTATAGGGCCAGGAAACCTAGAGAATGCAGGTCAGTCTAGTAAAATAAAGTGTTATGGGGCAGGAAATGCTAGCAAATGTTTAAAACTGGCTCTCAAAAAAGAATTGCATACACAATACACATTTAAGTTTAATATATATTCTTAACATGTTCTCCATCATTTTTTCAGTCCAGACAATCAACAAAACAATCATTCAAACCCCAATTCATAACATTTGCTGATTTCTGAGGTGTCAATGCTCACCTTGAACATTTAGCCATTGGTTTTTGGGGAGCCATGAATCCAGTTCACCCTTGGTTAAAAAAATAAAGTCCTACCCTTGGGCTCAAAAACTCAACTACACAAGTATAGGACAGAGAAGACAAAGTTAAACCACTGTTTGTGTGAGAAAAAAAATCAATTCAATGAACTAAAAATGTTTAAACTGAAAAAGGGAAGACATAAGGGACTCCCAATAGCTGTCTTCCAGTATTTGATAGGCTGTCATGTAGAAGAGGGATTAGACTTGTTCTGTTTGGCCCCAGAGGGCAGAGCTAGGATCAATGCATAGAAATTGCTGAGAGGCAGAAACTTTCCAACAATTAGAGTCAATTCAAAGTAAAAAACAACAACAACAACACACACACAAATTAAACAACAACAACAACAAAGTGTGATGATCCTACTAGCAATACCATGGGGGGGGGGCGGCTTCAGATCAAGGCTGAGGAACCCAGTGGTCAGGGATTCATGCCCAGTTACTGATTGGTCTAATGGTATCTTCAGTCCCTTTTAGCTCAGAGATTTGGGGATTCTGTGAAATTGTTTTCACAGACTCATATCCTGAGCCTAATGAATTTAATTAATAAAATGTGTTTCATGTACTATATCATGGTGGAAGGTTACATATCAGTCTAGCTTCGTATCTGGGATACTGATATCATCTCTGAAGCCTCCTGTTTCCCCTGGCAAACCCAGCTGAGAATGAATGTGTTATGTACCTGGCATTGCCTCTTTATAGAATCCATGCAAACTCAACTCTTGTGCCCAAGTAGATTTATGTTATTCCTTGATCATAAATGGAAAGGCATTTTGTAGGTTTCAGTGCACAAAAATGATGAAGGTAGAAGATCAAGAGTTCCTCATACATTCTTGAATGGCAAAGATTTGAGTAAAATATAAACAAAACCATTTCACTGGAAAGTAAAATTATTTTTCAACCAAATAATTGTTTTGTCTATATAATACTGAATAAGGCAATGTAAGTGGAAGTGTTGTAAAATATATGTGTGTATGTGTGTGTATACACACACATATATGGGTGAGTGTATTGTTGTTGTTCAGTCATTTTTTAGTTGTGTCTGACTCTTTGTGACCTTATTTGGGGTTTTCTTGGCAAAGATACTGGAATAATTTGCTATTTCTTTCTCTAGCTCATTTTACAATTGAGAAAACTGAAGCAAACAGTTAAGTGACTTGCCCAGGCTCACACAGTAAGTGCCTGAGATCAAATTTGCACACACACACACACACACACACACACACACACACACACACACACACACTAGCAAAAGTATGATAGCACTTTTCATATTAATCAGATTACTCTTCTTTGTTCAGTTGAATTCTCACTTGACAAGCATTTATTAAGCTATATATCTAAGCATGGGGGATAAAAAAGATAGGCAAAAAATGTTAATTAGACTTCAATAGAATAATCTAATGCTTAAGGATATTTCCCCTTTAAATATAAAATTGTGCATATATCAATATTTTTTTTATTTGCATGACATTTTTTGTATCAAACCAAGCTAAATTCCCTTTATTTTACTGCAAACTTTCCTTGACACTTTCTACCAAGCTGTAAGCACATGATCATTTCCCCAGGAATAATTTAGATACCCCCAACCTTCCCTTTGATGGTATCAGAAAGTAACATCATCAATTTTAGCATCGCATCCTTCCAAAAATGCAGATTTCAGCTCATCCATAGTTTCATATTTTTTGCAATTTTCATTGAAATCCCTCCATAGAGTTCCACAGGGAGACTCATTCATTGTACTGGAGGTTTTACCTTGGATCTTGATACTATCTGTGTCCTGACCTTAACTGTGGGTATATCCCAACCAAGGCTCTATCCTGGGATCTCTCCTCTCTCTATAGATAACCTTTCTCTCAGTGATCTCATAAGCTGCTTTGAATTCAATTATCTTCTCTATGAATATGATGCATCTATCTATCTATCTATCTATCTATCTATCTATCTATCTATCTATCTATCTATCTATCTATCTATCATGTCAGTCTATCATCTATCTCTCCATCATCCATCACTTATCTATCAGCTATCTATCATCCATCTCTCTCTCATCTATCTATCATTCAATCATTGGTCTGTTTGTCTGTCTGCCTATTTGTCTAGCATCACTCTATCTACTATCTTTCCTGAGCTCAAGTCCCATATCACCAACTGTCTATTGTACATTTTAAACTGAATGTCCCACATCAGACATCTCAAATTCAGCCCATCCTATACAGAGCTCAATACCCTCACCCCCAAATCCTACCTCTCTTCTTAACTTCCCTATTTCTGTCGAGGATACCACAAACTTTCTGGTCACTCAGGTTTGCAACCTTGGAATTATCCTCAACTCTTCATTATCCCTCATCCTTCTGATCAAGTCATTTGGCAAGCTTTGTCCGTTCTACCTTCAGAACTCTTCTTGCATCTATAACCTCCCCCTTCCCACCTTATACAATCACTCCCTAAGTTCAGTTTCTGATCACTTCTGGCTTGGATCACTGAAATAAGCCTCTTAATTGGTTTCTCTCTCTCAAGTTCCCCCTTCCCTGATCCATCCTCCACACTAATGCCAATGTGATTTTCCTTGAGCATTGGTTTGATCATGTCACACACCCCCACACCCCCCTTTGCAAAGCTCCAATGGATCTTCCCATAAGGCCAAGAAGATAAATTCCCCATTTGAAGCTCTTCATGATCTGGCTCCAGCCTCCCTTTGAAGGCTTATTATGCATTTTCCCCTTTCCACACACTCTTTATTCCAGTCAAACTGGTCTTTTTGCTGTTCCTCGTAGATGTCACTCCACATTCATGTCCTTGCTATAGTCTCTTCCCCTTGCCTGGAGGTTTCCTTCTCTTCACCTCTGACTGTTAGAACCCCAAGTGTTGTCCCAGTACCAGTTCCTCCAGCAGCCCTTTCCTGATCTTCCTAGATAGCAGGACTTTCCCACACAATTGTATACATCCTTTATTTGCTTGAATTCATTTCTCATGATAGAAGACACATGTCTTGAAGGCAGGAACAGTATTATTTGTTTACTTTGTATGCCTACTACTTAGCACAGTGCCCAGCACTTAGTAGGTGCTTAATAAATACCGAATTGCTTTATTACTGTTTAGGTGTAAATGAATAGCCCAAGCCATCTATAGCATTCCTTCCTGTACAAATGCCTCAGTTTGTTTTCTATGTATATATATACTTCCTTTTTGTATAATAAGGGGAATGGAGAACAATTATGTTTATTAAGCTCTCTCTAATGTACTGAGTTTTTAAACATTATCTCATTTGATCTTCACAACAACCTATTTTAGAGTTGAGCAAACTGAAGCTTCTTAAATGTATTGTATTTATCTTCTAGAAATACACCAAATCATATTTATACCCTTCATATGCCTTTCCATTGTCTTTTGGGTCAATGATCCTTAATTTTGGTTCTTTAGAGATTGTTATATTCTATGATTTGCCACCATATGGTATCACTGAAAGACTCTGAGTACTAAAAAATATGGGCTTTTGTTATAAAGAGAAAGATATTTAGTGTTTTAAGATGTAATATACAGGGGACAGCTAGGTGGCACAGTGGATAAAGCACCAGCCCTGGATTCAGGAGGACCTGAGTTCAAATCTCACCTCAGACACTTGACACTAGCTGTGTGGCCCTGGGCAAGTCACTTAACCCTCATTGCCCTGCAAAAAAAACCCCAACAACCCAAAAAACAAACAAACAAATGTAATGTACAGTTTCCCAAATGCAATCCAGCCTCTTCTTTCCCCCTTATTTAATTATGGGTCCAGTTCTTTGTGTATGCACCAGCAGTAATTGCCTAAGATATACACACTGATTGACCAGTTCTCTGGTCCACTGAAGAATAAAATTTCTGAAAGACTGCCTATTACCTTCACATACCTTCATTAACAATGCCCTCAGTACATGTGTAGACTATTCTCAGGATGATTCTGTGGGGATGAGAAAGCAGCTATATGGGTGAGTAGTTTTCAATATTTTCTCAATTTCATTTTTTTTTTGGTTTAGTAACATTTTTATTGGGAAGAACCACAGAAACCATCTAGTCCAACCAACGCCCTCAACAGAACAGATAAGGAAACTGAGGACCAGGGAATGTCCAAGGTCTTACAGATAGTTTGGCCAGAAACCCTGAGGGCCCCCCCCATTTATCTATCTAATCTATCTATCTATCTAATCTATCATCTATCATGTATTTATTTATCTATTCATTCATTTTCTTTCTGACTAGGTAAAAGAGGCCTTCCATCCTTAATCACTAAATGTGTTATTTCAGGCAAACAGAGGTCTGTGAACAGCCTTAGCTTAAAGAGGCCAAGGTCTCCCATTGCACTAGAGCCATCTTCAGTTGTCCTGATGTATATTTTACTACTTGACCCACATGGCTCCAGAGGAGAGAATGAGGCTGGTAACTTTGCACAGCCCTGCCTCGCTTAAATGTCACGCAAGTCATGATATCACCTTCCCAATATCATGGTCCACCTTGAGAATGAAGAACAAAGAACAACAGATAGTTTCAAAGGCAAGATATGAACAGAAGCCCTCTGATTCCTCTTTGCACTGCATCATGCTGACAGCCTCCTCTCTTTTTTAGGTATTTTGAGAATCAGTATCACCAATGCCTTCTAGACCAGTATTTGTGGGTTTTGATAATGTGCTATGTGGCTATATTACCTTGGGGAAAATGGGGACAGAAATGGCTTAGAATATCAGTGAAGGGATATAAAATCATGTACCTTCTTTTAGCATTATTGATTAGGAGTATGGAACACTAAGAACCCCTTTTTCCCCCAGTAAAAATTAGATCATGCAACTAAGTGGCATGGTGGGTAGTACACTGGGCTTGGAGTTAGGATGTCCTGAGTTCAAATATGACCTCAGACACTTACTAGCTGTGTGACTCTGGGTAATTTAGTTTCTTTTTGCCTCAGTTTCCTAATTTGTAAAATGGAAATGATAATGGCACCTCCTTCCCAGGGCTGTTATGTGGATAAAATGAGATAATATTTGTAAAGCACTTTGCAAACTTAACATGCTATATAACTGCTAGTTTAGTGAGGTGTGTTTTTTTCCCCATTGTACCATATTCCTCTCTCCTCATCTCCATCAGAGATCCCATTATTTCCAGCATTCTGACAGCTCAGTTCTGGCCCTCCCAGGTGACTTCACTTTTAGCACAAGGTGTTAATAGAATCACTGAAACAGCTCTGAAGGTAACCAGAGAGGTCTTCTTGTCCAAGCCCTTCATTTTATATCTAAAGAAGGTGAGGCCCAGTGATGTGACTTTGTCCAGTCACACAGGTATTTATTAAGTAAGCATCAGAAATAGGATTAGAACCCAGCTTATGTGACTTCAGAGACAGTGTTCATCCTCCCATTCCATAAAAGCCTATGTGCTGGGGGGGGGAATATGCATGCATGGATCAGTAACAGCCTTGAAAGGGAAAACTTCCCATCCCCAGAAGATGCTTCAGGGTCCTAGAAGATTCCAAAGCCACAGACTGATGAGATGGACACCAGAACCCAGAAAGCCAAAATGTTCCTTCTCCTTTAAGAAAACCCTCTTCTTTTGTACCATTGCAAACATGACGGCATTTTTTGGCGGGAATGGCGAGCTATTTTGTGTATGTGTGAATTAGAACTTTGATAGACAGAATAAGCTGCAATCCAATTCTAAACTATAGATTTTCAAGCAGATTGATGCAACAAATTGTTAGCAAATAGCAGTTTGCAATTTGATGCTAATTAGACATAAGGCAAATATGTGGCGTGACAAATTAACAGCAAACCATACTGTGGAGGGTGAGCAAGAGCTGGCACAGAGCGCACTCGGTTTTGCATAGCTCCTTGTCTTAGCCGAGGAGGCCCGAGCCAGCTCCCCTTCCCCGGAAACAGGAAACCAGAGCAGAGATCACAAGCATCCTCCAATAACTTTAATTGCATATTTCAAATGCTTCCCTCTCCTTTCATGCTGGCAAGGAGGATCTCCTCTTCTCTCTATCTGAGGGGATCATCAAGTGTTCTAGGAATCATCTGTGAGAAGCTCAGACCCTACCATTTCAAGTCTGTCTCTCACCACCCGCTACAGGACCCCACAGGTCATGCCCCAAGTCCTTAAATACCAGCATACCAAAAACCACAACCGGGAGAAATAAAATGTGCCTTGTGTCCAAACGATCTTTGCTGAATTTCTTGTCCATTTTGATTGCATTTGGGAACCTTTGAAATTATGATTTTCATTCATCTTTTGTTGTTGTTGGAGGACAATAGCATCTCTGCTTAGGTCCATAAGGTCTAATGGTGCTTAAAATTTTATTCAACCTCCTCACAACATTTGGAAGGATGAGTTGAAAATTCCAGCTATTCAATAGGTTCTTTAAGGTAGTACATTGGACCATGGTGGCCAGAGATAGGGAGGAATATTAAGAGAGACCTGAGAATAGGGTCATAGGATTTGAGGCTTGAAGGGACCATAGAAGCCTGTTCCTCTCATTTTACAGATGGGAAAACTTAGGACCAAAGGAGAAAAGTGATTTTCCCAAGGTTATCCAAGTCAGTAGCCAAGCCAGCATTCAAACCTATATCCTCTGAATTCAAATGTAATGGTTATTTCATTACATTTTGCTGACAGGGCCAGGAAAAGGGGGAAAAAATGGACTCCAGCTGTTAAGGAGACAGCAGAGTAGACTCCAGGTGTCGATTAATTAATCCTGTGTTCCCCAAACACCTATTAGGTATCCAGTTTTGTTCTCAGTTGGGGCAAGGGAAGAAATACAAGACATAGTTCCTGCCCTCACAGAACCCATAGTCTATAGAGTGAAAGAAGACCACACACATGACTGTTATATGATTAAGTGTCAAAACAATTGATGTAGACAGACAATTAGAGGGTAAGCCAGAATTGAATCAGGTGTTAATTGTGGGAAATTTAAAGCCAAGAGGAGAAGGGAGATGGCTTCCTGGTGAAGGAAGGTTCTAGCTGAGTTGAAGCTGAGAATTTGAAGAAGTACGATTTGGGGATGAGAATGGGCAGAAAATAAGGAATCACTTCAGCCTCAGGGACAAGGGCAGGCCAAGTTTTAAGGCTGATCATGAGAACAAGATGCATGGTGGGTGGAGGAGGGGTGGGGGAAGCCTGGCCAGAGCAGAGGTAAGTTGCTGGGGAAGTGTGATAGAGGAGTAAGAATATGGAACCTGGGGTCAGGGGACCTGGATTCAAATTTTACCTTTTGATACTTGCTAACTGTGTGACCCTTGGCAAATCACTTAAACACATCTATGCCTCAGTTTCCTCAATTGCAAAACGGATATAATGAAACATGCCACCTACTTCACAGAAGCATGAAGAAGGTAATTTTTTTTAAAACCTAGAAGTATTATCTAAATTTGAATTATTGGTGATGCTATCATTATCATCATCATTATTGTTATGGGGGAAAATTGGTGGTGGTGGTGGGTCCTTGGGTATTCCTCTTTAAAGAATGACACCGGGCAGCTAGGTGGCACAGTGGATAGAGCACCGGCCCTGGATTCAGGAGTACCTGAGTTCAAATCCGGCCTGAGACACTTAACACTTACTAGCTGTGTGACCCTGGGCAAGTCACTTAACCCCAATTGCCTCACTAAAAAAACCAAAACAAAACAAAAAAACAAAAAACAAAAAAAAAGAATGACCCTCTCACATACAAATCTCCTACAGGAGATAGGCAAAAGCTTTTATAGATGATAAATGGGGTGATTACCTGACAATGGAAAGTTCCCTTTGGGCATGGGGGAAAGCTTGCATGAGGTGGTGGTCCTGACTTCTGGAGTTATTTCTGTTCCCTTTTGGTGATCAGGCCGCAGCCACACCTAATGGGCTTATCCCCCTTACTTGTTAGGTGTGTCAGTCCTGATAGCTTTGCTTCTCAAGAAGCCTTACCCCAGACCCATCTCCTTTCGTCTAGCTGGCCAGTTTAAACTTCAGAAGTCCCAAATTCCTTGGTATATCCATCCCAACCCCAAAACAATCATCATCACCCCCAACCCCATAACAACCATCATCATCATCACCCCCCCATCTTAATCATCATCTTTCTTTTCATACAGAGTTCAGATAGAAATAGTGCTGGGACATATCACTATCTGACTATTGTTCTTTTATGTTTAATGCTTGATGGATTAGGAGGCCAGAGAGAAGGGATGTGGAAGGATGTGAGAGATGAGGCCAGATCAAAGAGTGTCTCAAATGCTGCAAGTCCCTGGTCAAAGCTGGCCTTCCTTAAGTGTGGGTGGGGATGTCACCTGTGGGATGCTGGAAGGCTAAAGGTATCCTCTGACTTGAGGCTCCTAGTAGGTGATAAAATCTGATGCGGTAGCTAACATTCCCACAGTTACTCTCAAATCTGGGTAAAAGCTTGGTAATTGTTTGCCCAAAGGCCCATCTACTGGGTGTCTGGGAGAGAGAAATCTAAGGTCAGATCATCATCATCATCACCCGATCACCTTTTTAGTGCGTATCCTGGGGATCCAGTAGCTTTTAAAAATTCATCCTCTTGTATTCTTCATCTTTTAGAAGGCTCTGCACAGCAGCTGCTCATTAGAAGCCACATTATAGAGGGGGTCTCTCCCCTCCCTTGAACATTTGGTGTCCTTGTATGAAAGGGCTTTTCCTAATGTAATATGTAAACTTCAAGAAACCCCTCCTATCCTTATGGGTAATAGCAGCAGCAGCAACTACAACAACAACAGCTAGTGTTTATATGGTTCTTTAAGGTTTGCAAAACACTTTGCAAATATCTTGTTTTATCTTCACAACAAACCCTCAGTGGTGGGTGCTATCATTATCCCCATTTTACATATGAAGAAACTGAGGCTCAGGGAGGTTAAATAACTTGTCCAGTGTCGCATAGCTAGTAAATGTCTAAGGCCAGACTTGATACTCAGGTGGAAGGGTTTGGATTTTGTGTGTTTATTTTGTTTTTTAAATGGCTCAGTTCCCTTCCCCCCCCCCCAGTCATTTAAGTGATTGGAATTAGAAAGATCTAGGTTCAAATCCTAATTTGGACACTGTGAGAGGATATAACAGTCAGTCATACTACTCCTGACCTGTTTGTAGGACAAAGGTCTCAGATCCCCTCCTCCCCCTCTGGCTAACAAAATCACAGGGTTCAAGAAGCCCTGGTCTCAATAAGGTCTGATCTGGAGTTGTATACATATAAAGAAGAATAAGGTTCACTCCTGAGTTATGCCCATATAACAAAGAACTGATTAGGAATGGGAATACTGTGTTCTGATTAGCTAGTTTTTGCACGTAGATTATAATAACTCTTGAGTAATCAGACCAATGATGAAAAATGGGAGGGTCCATTCAAGTTAGGGACTAGGGTATAAAACAGGGCCTTTGAGCCCCCTTTCTTTGCACCCACTAGTTGCACACTAGAGTGCCTCCTCACAAGAATGAGATAAAAGAGCCTTTGTCACATCGATGCTGAGTTCCTGAAATTTATTGAGAAGAGGATTGTTTTCCCTCACAGACACTTACTAGCTATGTGACCTGACCCTGAGCAAGTCACTTAGATCTCTCCAAGCCTCAGTTTCCTCATTTGTAAAATTAGGGGAGTTGGACTCAATGACCTCTAAGGTCACTTTCAGCTCTAAATTTATGATCCTTTGAAATCACCATCTCATTGTTATGCAATCTCAGGATGATTTTGCAAGCACTCAAAAACAGCAGCAAAGCCCAGTGCTTGGCTATCAGATTTTAAACAGATTATAATAACTCAACAATGGCTACAATTGGGTAAGAATCTCTTCGATCCAACTCCTTTCCCTGCCTGCTGCATTTGCTCTGTATTTTCTGATGAGTTTTTCTCAAGGTTACTTTCTTGCTAGGGCATCTGCCATATTTATACTTCAAAGTATCTTTAGGTCATTAATTACTAAAAGATGCTAGATTATGAATTCTTGAGTACTTTTTGGCTTTCCAAATCTTCCTTTTTATAGAGAACAAAAATAAAATGACTGTCGGGTTCAAGGTTATTATTTGATTCAAATGAAATGGGAAAACAAAATATTGACATTTTTCTTCTCCAAATATGGTCCTAAAGTTGTAGGCAGGACTTGGGAAGTGTTCAAACCTTCTGTGGTTCTAGGAGCAGATGTAATTCTGGGAGGAAAACAAATGAAGGGGGAAAAGTCACAGTGAGCTACTTAGGAAAATGATGTTTAATTTCTTACTTAAGCCCTCTGGGGAATTTCTTCAGACAGTTTTGAGAAAGATCAATAACCAAATGTTGCCAAGAATTTCTTTTCCATGCAATTCTTTATTTAAACACTCTATTCTGGCCACCCCTCCGTACAGACTGAGCTACTTCTGGGGTGAGTGTGAGGAAGGCCCTGGGGGCTAGGAGTTAACTGGAAGCATGAGGCTCTCATTCTCTGCACATCTCTGTCATTATTATCCATACTTCACCAAACAATATCCTGGTTCCCTGAATTAATTTGTCACCCTCCCAGCCCCTCACTTAGCTCCTTTGTCCTACAGAGGGACAAATTTCCAGGAAACAGATAATTAGCTGAGAGTATCCTGACCCTTCCAAGGTTTACCATCTGCTTTCCTTCTGCTGCTGATGTTAGACCTAAAGCTTGAAAATCTGTTAACTCTGACCTCTCTAAAAAGCTGCACAGTCTGAGTAAGGGGTTCATAGTCAATTGATTTGTGAGAATGGCTGGTTGTTCAGGTAGGCCAAGGTTTAACAAAAATCATTATTTAAGCTTTGTGATTTCAGACAAATCCTTGCCTCTCCCAGACTATAATTCTTCATTGGTAAAATTGGGTGGGGTGGTGGGGATTGGGGGGTGTGAGGCGGACCTGATCATCTCTGAGACCACTGCCAGCCCTAAAGTTCAGTTTAATTTCACAAATGTTTCTTAACTTAAATTATTAAAATTATCTGTATCTGTCAGTATCTGACCAATTTCCTGTAGGAAACTCCCAGTGAGCAAACTTCCTCTGCCAATGCAGACAGACACCTGCTCCTCTAATTATTGTCTTAGAGAATGGATTGGCTCACTTACAGGTTAAAAGACTTACCTAAGATCAGCCATTATGTGTCATAGATAGCTCTTAAACACAGGTTTTCCAGAGGTTCACTCCCTACATCAGGTTTGCTTCTCATAAATAAATTTTGTTTATTAACTATCATTTCTATTGCATTTTCCTTGGAACAACTCTATGAGACAGGGAATCCAAATAATCTTATCTTCATTCTGCAGACAGTGATAGTTGACATTTACATAGAACTTTAAGATTTACAAAACACTTACATATGTGATCTCATTTGATCCTCTCAACAACTCTGCAGGTTAGGCATTGTTATTAATTCCACTTTTAGATGAAGAAACAGAGAAGTCAAAAGACTTGCCCAAGGTCACACAGCTAATACATCTCTTAAGATAACATTTGGATCAACATATTCTCAAATTCTTTTCACCATGCCTTTCAAGTGAAGTAACTTGTTCACAATTAATCAGTTAGTGTAGCAACCAGGGTGATCTTAGGAAAAATTAGAATTTCTATACCAGCTACATTTTTATAGTTTCCTTTGCACAATCTTAAATTCCAATTATATTCTCCACTTCTCTTATCTAACAAGTCATTCCTTGTTAATAACAACAACAAAATTAAGAGATTAAAAAAAATTATTTTAGTAGAACTAGACAATAAAGTAGATAGTGGCTACCATGTTATTTCTGAAGTCAGGAAGACCTGAGTTAAAATTTGACCTCAGGCACTTAACAGCTGTGTCACCCTGGGTAAGTCACTTAACCTTAGTTTCTGCATTTATAAAATGAGGATAATAATAGCACCTACCTCCCAGAGTTGTTGTGAGGATCAAAGGAGAAAATGATTGTAAAGCTCTTAGTAAAGTGCCTGGCACATATTAAGCACTAAATAAATGTTAATTATTGTTATTAAACTAACTCATTAACTGAATATGTGCAATGTTCCACACCCATGGGCTTTTGATCTCTGTGAGAAAGGAGAAAGGTTAGGTTTCATTTTTTTTCCTGGTTGTTGTTCTTTCACTTTACATTGCTGGAGTCATGGGGGCAGCTAGGTGGTGCAGTGGATAAAGCACTGGCCCTGGATTCAGGAGGACCTGAGTTCAAATTCAGCCTTAGGCACTTGACACTTACTAGCTGTGTGACCCTGGACAAGTCACTTAACCTTTATTGCCTCACAAAAACAAAACAAAAAAACATTGCTGGAGTCATTAGTGTTTTCTTAGTTCTGCTTGCTAAACTCTGTATCAGTTCACCTGTCTCCTCATGATTCCATGAATTTGTTTACAGGGTTAGGACTATTAAAGTTTAACCTGGTCAGCTGACACAGGTCTTCTCCTTGAGACACACTCTGAAGCAAGAGAGATGCACCCATTTGGTGTTGTTGCTGCCTGAGTGGTATGAGGGGGATGGAGATGGCTCAAGAAATCGGAGCTGCCTCTCCCCCAACTTCCCCCAGCCAGTGGGGGATGGTCCTCCCTAGGGTAATCAGCCCCAGTAAGAGAACTTTCCATAGTTAGATGATCACTCCATTGGACCACCATTGGTCCTCTATAAAAGTATTTGCCTTTCTCCTGCTTGAGTATATAGGTATCTCAGAGAACCACATCTCTGGATCAACCTCCCCTTGAGACTTGTCTCAAGGTTTTCCATTCTCTAGCACCAAAATAAAATATTATTTTAGTCTAATTGGATTTGTGTGTAATTCTTTAAAGAGGAATTCCCAAGGACACCAGTACCCCAAACCTCCCACCATTTTTCCTATAACATAATTGGTGCCCAACATGGGACTCGAACCCATGACCCTGGGATTAAGAGTTCCATGCTCTACCAGCTGAGCTTTGTATTTATTGCTTCTTACAGTATGGTAATATTCCATCACATTCATGTACCACATTTTTTTTTTAGTTATTCTCCAATCAATGACTGTTGACTTTGATTCTATTTCTTTGCTGCTATAAATACCTGGTATATATGCCACCACACATATTTTTATAAAAAAGAACTTGTTATTTTTAAAACATCTTCCCTGGTTTTTTTTCCTGTTTTTTTTTTCCAAGAAGTGAGCTTCCCTAGTGATTTTGAAACTAGATCTTATTTATATGTTTCTTTTTAAATAGCAAACTCAGTGTGTAAAGTGTGGTACATAAACTCAATCCAGACCAACTTCTTGAGAACCATGAAGAGTACCATTGCATGGGCTAAGACATCCAACCTGAGTCCCCATTGTCACTTTTATTGGAATGTTGAAGGAGAACCCACTCTCAGAATTCATTACAACAGTTCTCCAGTAACCTGCTCGAGTCAGGTCTCCGGGCTAATGACCTTGTGGCATCTATCATTGCAGAATTCAGAATTGGAAAGGTCATTAGGAATCATTTAGTTCACAATGTAAAATGATTATTTTACAGATGGAGAAACTGAGGCTTAGATAATAGGCATGTTTTCCATTCATTCACACAAACATTAAGTAGCTACTTTGTGCATGCCACTGACCAGAGTCTGGGGAAGTGTTGAAGTGTACATATGGAGCTTAAAGTCTTGTAAAGGGATAAGACAGAAATACGTATAAATAAAGTGTAGAACATTAACATATTACATGATAAATGCATTGAAAAGTTATAAAAAAAGTGCTATGTTGATTATGGGGATCAGGGTTTATTGCTGAACTGGAGAATCATGGAAGGGATGACTTTCTGAGTTAGGCTTTAAAGAAAGTGTGAGGACACTCTATGCATTGGGAATAACATGAACAAAGGCAGGGCATTGCAGAGGGGAGCAGACAGTAATCTGATTTTGCATTTCATGTGACTGTTTTCTTATATAACAAATTACCATCTTTTTCCAGAGCACAAGGATCAGGGAAGTCTTTCTATGACCCTGGAAAGTAAGCAGTAAATTTACCTGGATACAGTGGGGAACCAAGTTTAGAGATTCCTAGGTTGCTATTCCAGATTTCCCTAGATGATCCTCTGAAAGCATTCTGGTGTTTTCTATCTCACCTGCTCTTTATAAGTTTCTTTTCCATTCAACGAAGTAGTTACTGGGGTTTATTGAACTAGAATCTTATAAACACATACATGTAATGAACAACCAAGGTGTTACCTCATGCACCAGGCCCTTCCTGTTCTCTCCATCTCCCTTCCCAATACTTTCTCTCTCTTGAAATTGGTTTTTATATACTTTGTATTTGCTTATTTTTGTTCATGTCATATTTCCAACCCCGCCCCCCAATAGAATGTAAACTCCTTGAGGACAGGAACTGTTTAATTTTTGCCTTTGTAATGCCCATCACCTCATACACTGCCTTGTAAAAGTGAACTTGAAAAAAGGGACTTGAAAAAGTCCCAGGAGACTAAAAGCTTGGCAAGTGCTGCTGAATACTGCAGTGATCTTGAAAGACTATGAAGAACAGGAGTCACTGCAGGATTATTTAAAAATCAAAGGGAAAAAAAGGAAGGAGAATGAAATCTGCCAACTTCAGGGCAGTGAGTTTGACACTAGTTCATGGAAAAATTCCATAATATATTATTAAAGGGTTGGTTAATGAATATGTAGTAAAGGAAGCAATTATCACTAAGAACTAGGATATCTTCAGTCACTGGGTACAAATTCAGTAATTAGTCTACCTAGCTTGCCCCAGAGCATACTCTACATCCTATTCAGTCATCCATCAAGGAACCTGGGCCTGCATGGGCATCTTGCTATCTTCCCTGTCACCATATAGCACTTCCTCACTCTGACCTACTTCTTACTTAGAAAATAGTCATCAAAATCAATGTTGCTGTTGCTACTTAAAAAGGCATGACAGTCAGTTACCCTAGAGAGCTCCATTCACAATCACTATGACTCCCCAGATCGAAACTCTCTTCCCCATGTATTTAATTTTCTCCTGCTAGAATACAAACTCCTCAAAGGCAGGATCTGTCTCACTTTTAAAATTTGTATCCCTATCACCTACCACTCTTTTTTTTGTTGTTTGTTTGTTTTGCAGACAATGGGGGTTAAGTGACTTGCCCAGGGTCACACAGCTAGTAAGTGTCAAGTGTCTGAGGCCGGATTTGAACTCAGGTACTCCTGAATTCAGGGCTGGTGCTTTAACCACTGCGCCATCTAGCTGCCCTTCACCTACCACTCTTAATAAATAACCATTAAGATTTCATCCATCTATCTATCCATTCATCTATCCATCCATCCAGGACAGGTCATCCTAAACTCATTTAGTTTATTTAGATTTTAGCAAAGTTTTTGACAACTATTCATGTTATTCTTGTGAAAAAGAGAGGAAGATGTCATCTAGATTATAGTGCACTTATGTAGATTTAGAACTACTTGAATGATAAGATCCACCCAAAGAATAATCATGAATGGTTTTATGTGACCTTGACAGAAGGTATATAGTAGAATGTCCCAGGGAGCTATGTGTGATACCTGAGAATTCCTTATATAAGAGTCTCCATATAATCAAGCTACGCTTGAGGCATTTTTTAAGTTTGAAAAATCATAGTTTAGAAGTCTCCATGAAGGTCTATCATTTGACTAGAACAACCAGAGGACACATTAATTCAAAGCAGAAGGTATTTAAACAATCAGATTTAAAAAGTAAATGATAAAGAAAAAGCCTTTGGCCCCCAGCATAGGTCATCATGACACCTGTGAGGACTGGGATGCATGTAGAAGATGTAAATGACCAAGGATGGATTACCCATATGCTCACTAGTACTTAACAAAAATAACTGGCTAATATGGGAAGCTATCATACTCTATCTTGCTTCCTTTTCATAGCTGAACTCCTAAAAAAAAGCCTTCTATACTCTTTGCTTTCAATCTCTCTGCATTCACTTTTCAATTCCTTGGAATCTGATGTCAAACCTTACCCCTTGAACTTCTCTCTCCTAGGTTATCAACAATTTTTTAAAAAATAGATTTTGATTGATTTTTGTGTTTTTATTATATCACCTAGATTTAACCCTATATACCTCCCTTCCTACTCCCCAGTTCCTGAAGCACCAACTTCATAACAAAGAATTTCTCAAAAGAAAAAGGATAAAAAAACTCAACAAAAGTGATTGATACATTGAAAGAATAGCCCTCGCACTCATTCACCTCTCACCCCTGCAACCTCTGCAGAGGAGCAGGATGACTTGTGTTCTCACAGATCTTTTTTTTTAAGGGTGAGAGAAATTTTCTTGTTCTTCATAATTCCCCAACTTTCATTTTTACTGTTTTATGATGACAATTGTGTATGTTATTTGATTGTTGTTTTTTTTTTTACTTCACTCTGCCTTGGTTCCTAAAGCCTCTCCTTATTTCTCTGTGTTCTTTATGTTTTTCATTTTTTTATGGAGCATTAATATTCCATTTCATTCATGTAGCACAATTTTCAAAACTTTTTTTTACAAATTTTATTTTATTTTTGGTTCTCTAATTCTTTCCTTCCCCTACCTCTTCCCTCACCCACTGAGAAGGCAAGAAATAAAAAACTCATTACGCATATGAAATCATTCAAAACAAATTTCTGCATCAGGCATGTTCTTGGGTGGGGGAACAAGAAAAAGAGAGAGGAAAAATATGCTTCAATCTGCATTCTGAGTCCATTACATCTCTCTCTTGAGGAAGATAGTATATTTCATCATTGGTCCTTTGGAATTGTGGCAGATAATTCTGTTGATCAGGGTTACTAAATCTTTCATTATTGATTATCTTTACAATATTGCTATTATTGTATAAATTGTTTTCCTGGTTCTGTTCACTTCACTCTGTATCAGTTCATATAAGTCTTCCCAGTTTTTTCTGGAACAATTCCTTCACCATTACTCACAATACAATAGTATTCTATCATATTCATATCCCTGAGTTTGTTCAGCTTTTCTGCAGTTGATAGGCATCCCCTCATTTTCCAAATCTTTGCCACCACAAAAAGAGCGGCTATATATATTTTTGTAAATATTTTGTATTTTTGTTATTTTCCTTTTTCTTTGATTTTTTTGGGATATAGACCTAGTTAACAAAATCTTAATTGCTTAATTGCTAAACTAAATCACCTTTTCTTAGTCTTCATCCTTCTTGATCTCTGTTGCTTTGGACATTGTCAGGCAACTTCTTTTTCCATATACTCTTGGAACCATTAGCTTTCCAAATGTTGATCTCTTCTGGTTTTGTTCCTACTTGGCTGACCATGCCTTCTCAGCTTTCTTTGCTGAATTAGGAACCATATCCTTCCCCCTGCCCATGGATTTACCCTATAA
This sequence comes from Dromiciops gliroides, assembly GCF_019393635.1. Lineage (NCBI taxonomy): Eukaryota > Metazoa > Chordata > Mammalia > Microbiotheria > Microbiotheriidae > Dromiciops > Dromiciops gliroides. The sequence continues at coordinate 415,319,359 of NC_057862.1, read as the reverse complement.
TTCAATCTTATACCAGGACCTCTTTTCTTCCCCCTTAATATCCTTTCTCATCAGCTCCAATGGTCTTGAAAATCATGTCTTTGGAAATAATCCTCAAGTATATTTATATAATACTAATCTCTGTTCTATTATCTAGTCACATTGGATATCTCTATTTGGATGTCCCATAGGCATATCAATCTCAGTATATTTACAATGGAGTTCATTATTTTATTCCCTAAATCCACACCTCCTCCAAAAATCTCTATTTCTATGGAGCCCCCACTATCTTTCTAATCAAACAGGTTTACAACCTCAGGGTCATCCTCTGTTCTTCCTCTCCTTTATTCCCATATCTAATAACTTGTCAGTTCTTCCTGATTTTGCTTCTATAACATTTCTCACATTTACCCCCTTCTTATTTACTTGGCTGCCATCTAGTTCAGAACTCCATTGTCTTTTTTTTTTTTTAGTGAGGCAATTGGGGTTAAGTGACTTGCCCAGGGTCACACAGCTAGTTAAGTATTAAGTGTCTGAGGCTGGATTTGAACTCAGGTAGTCCTGAATCCAGGGCCGGTGCTCTATCCACTGTGCCACCTAGCTGCCCCTGAACTCCATTGTCTATTGCCTGGATTATTCCAATAGCCTACTGATTAGTCAGTCAGTAAATATTAACTAAGCACCTGCTATGTGTCAGGCACTGTGCTAAATGTTGGACATATAAAAAGCAGCAAAAGATAGTCCTTAACCTGAAGGAATTCACAATCTAATGGGGGAGACAATAAGCAAACAAATAAGTGCAACCTGTATAGAGGATAAATAGTTAATAATTAAGAGAATAAACTCAGTAGAATTAATAGGGGTTACAAAAGGCTTCCTGAAGATGGGATTTTAGTTAACAGAGAAGCCATTAGGTGGAGATGACAAAGGAGAGAACTCTGGGCATGGGGGTAGTCAATAAAAATGTTCAGATCTGAGTGTCTTGTTTATGGAATATCTAGGAGGCAAACATTATTGGATCAAAGAGTAGATGATGGGGACCAAGGTATAAGACAAATCTTAAAAGACATAAGTAGGAATATAATCTAAAAGGAAAAGTAGGAGGGTGTTATGAAGGGCTTTGAATGCCAGAGGATTTTGTAATTGTTTCTGAAGGCAATAAGGGGCCAGTGGAATTTATTGAGTAGGGAGATGACATGGTTGGACATGTCAAATCTGTGCTTTCAGGAAATTAATTTGGTGGCTAAATGGAGGATGCATTAGAGTGGGGAGAGACTTGAGGCAGGCAGACTTGCCAGCAGGCTATTGCAATGGTGCAGGCATCAGAGTGGTAGCAATGTCAGAAGAGGGAAGAGGATATAATTAGTAAATGTTTCAAAGGTAACACTGACAGTCTATATCAACAGAATGGACATGGTGAGAGAGAGGAAGAAGTTGAGGACGACACCAAGGCTGCAAGCCTGAGGGATGGGGAGGATGGTACTGTTCTCTAAAGTAATGGGGGAAAGAAAGGATTGGGGGACAGTTTCGGAACAAAAATAAAGATTTCTATTCTAGGACGCATTGAGTTTCGGATGTCTACAGAGCATTCAGTTTGAGATTATGAAAGGTAGTTGTAGCTTTGAGGTCAACAGAGAAGTTGGTGCAGGATAGGTAAATTTGAAAATTGTCAGCATTCAGATGGTAATTAAATCTATGGATGCTGATGAAATCACCAAGGGAAGCAGTATATATAGAAGATTGCTTCCCTTGGTGATTTCAGTGATGGAGTTAGGGAGAGAATCTGAAAGAGCCACCAATGGGGAGCAAGGAGCATTCCAACTCCCTGGCCAGTTTCCTGAGGGGGAATGAATGAAGGGGTAGGTAATACTGCAAAGGGTGGCCAGGGAGGCTGCCTCAGCAGGAAGGAGCCAGGATCAATAATAGCTTAAAAGTGCAAAGAGTGAAAGAGAAAATGAATTAAGATGAAGGAAAGTTTGTTGCCTATGGCCTTTAGGATGAAATACAAACTCTTTCTCGATGTGGTTCCATTCTGCTTTTCCAGTCTTTCTGTTATACATTACTCAACTTTGAGTAATGTACATTCCAGCAATACAAATCTATTTCCTGTTCACCAAATTTGGCATTCCCTCTCCTGTCAGAAAACCTTTGATCAGGTTTACCTGGCCCACCTACCTTTTTGACCTCCAAATCTAAGAATTCCTCTTTTCAAGGTTCACTTCATGTACCACCTTTTACAATAAGCCGCTTCTGATCCCCTTAGATGTTAATACTCTCTACTTAGTCAAACTGTCCTGTATATAAATATCAAGGGTGTTCTGAAGCTAGCTAGAACCAGAACTAATTGTTAAATTTTCAGTGTATTTACTCACCTTTAGAAAAGGGCAAATGCTACAAATTAGAGCTTGATTTATTGTTTTGTTGATTGTCCAGATTTAAGAAAGCGATGGTGAAAATGTTAATAATGCAGATTGAACAGAAAAGTATGTATAGATACATCTCCACCCTAGAGAGCTGGTTGTTAAATATTTACCAGCACACCTCTGTACAATTATCTCTTTACAGAATGTATCCCCTGATAGACCTTTAGTTACTTCAAGAAACGGAATATTTTTCATGTTGTCTTTGTATCCCCAGGGCCTAGCAATCACCTGGAAAACAAAACAAAGCAAAACCAAGCACCTATAAGTGGTGATAAGATTGAAAACTGCTAAACTGTGACCTCCTCCATGATCTTTAAGATCCATTCCATTGGGGCATCAACGTGCATAGAATGCCAGGCTTGGAATCAGGAAGACCTTAGACACTTTCTAGCTGTGTGACCCTGAGCAAATCACTTAACCCTGTTTGCCTCAGTTTCTTCATCTGTAAAATGAACCAGAGAAGGAAATGGCAAACCATTCCAGAATCTTCGAAGAAAACTCCAAATGGGGTCACAAAAGTTGGACATGACTGAACAACAAAGATCCAGCTTTGATCTTGGGTGGAAGTTTCCACAACTCTAATTTTTCCTAGTTCTTCTGTGTGAGAGATACTTCCTCTGAATTCCTAGAGAAGGAACCTCTATTTAAACTGCAGTGTAAATTACCTGCAGCAATTTCGGTTTACTTAAAAGAGCCAATGAGGTTCCTCCCCCATCCTTTACCTTTGCTTTTGTTTCAGTAAGGAATGACCTACTTAATATCTTATTTGAATTTGCTTTCTTTCCCTGGAAGATACTTCCTCCTCTAAGAAAGCTATTTTTTTTTTTTGGTGGGGGAGTATCCACCAGAATATCTTTCCTATTAAATACCTTTAAGGTTCAGCCAATCAGTTTGCTTGTCCTTCCCTCTGTCTCAGAATCACAGAATTTCAGAATCTTGAAGGATTCAGTCAAAGGTGTGAAAGTAGGTAAATATTCACCAAAGGATTCTGGGGTGGGGGAGGTGGGGTGGGGTGGGAGGAGAAACAAAAATGTGCCCAAGATATACTTTTAAAGTCTCACCATCATTAACATATTCTCTATCGTTTTAAGTCTAGAAACTCAACAAAACAATAAACCAAGCCCTGATTTGTAGTACCTGCCCATTTCTCATAGTGAAAGTTTAACAATCAGCAGGCTCCTAAACAGTCCGAGAAGTGACCTCAGGGGCCATCTAGCCTGGAGATGTTAAGCATGTGGCCTGTGGGTGGAATGTCAAAACCATATTAAAATGCATTTGGGAAATATTAAAAAATAAACATACAATAAACATACAATAAAACATAGATAATGTTAATATGTGGTTTTTAAAGTCACTATGTGCAGGCAGGGATCCTTGTGTACAGTTTTATTTAAGTTTCTATTTATACTTGATACCACTATTCTTGTACAACACACTGAAAATCAACTCCTACATTATATCTGGTAGTTATTTATCCTATGCTTGAAGGTCTCCAGTGTGGAAGAACCCGCTACCCACAGAGGCAGCTTATTCCACCTTTGGCAAGACTGAATTGTGAAAAAGTTTTTAATTATAGCATGCCTAAGTTTGCACCTTTGTAACATCTAACTATTGCTTCTCATTTTCCTAGTTGGGTCAGGCAGAACAAGCCTCATCCCTCTGTTGGGGGGGACTTTTGACCTGGATCGATTGTGGGGCTAGCTCATCCAATAGGAACGCAGTGTTCCTTGCGCCGGGAGGGGGCGGGGGGGGGGTGGCCAGCTGACATAGGGACACTTCAACTCATCCCCCACATAGACACAGTTTAGGAGCAGATCTGATTGTGACCAGCCTAGGGTTTCCATGAATCATGTGATTTTTTTTCCCTGGGGGGGGGGGAAGAGCCCAACCTCCATTTCCTCACCAGTATACCTTTGGCTATTTAATCCCTGTTCCTTCATTTACCTATTTGAGATCCCAGATCTCTTTTGGAAAATTTCTTTCAACAAGACGACATGTCACATGTATTGTTTTTCATAATATTATTGAATTATCTTTTAATTACATCACTTATAACAGGAAGGTGAAGCATGGCAGCTAGGTGGTACAGTGGATTATGTAATTTAAATTACTAAATGTAGGTTCTAATCTGTCCCCCTAGTTTTGGGGGGAAACTGACTAAAATCACTGATAAATGAGTTTAGGTTTTTAAGGGTTTATTGAAAGATAGTAAAAGAAAGAGAAAGATTGAGAACAGAATTCCTGTAACCTGGCAATCCTAGCTTTGCTAATCTTCTCCTTCTGAAGTCTTCTCTCCACCTGGTGATGTCTCACAGCCAAAGAGACCAAGCTCCCTGCACAGCTTCCAATTCCTCCTTCCTGTTCTCCTCCCAGAAATGGGAGGTTCTTCAAGCTGATTGGTTGACTGGGCCCAAAGGTGGTCAAAGTTCAAAGTTGTTAGCTTCTGAGAACCATGCTTTCTTAAGTACTCTTAAGTACCAGCCAGATGTGCTTAGAATCTAGTTAACTAGAAATCAGCCAGTAATCCAGTCAAGTCAGCCAGTAATCCAGTCAGCAGTCAGTTGCCTTATCCAATTCAATCAGTTTAAATTAATCTCCAGGTGGGCTCCTGAGTATCTGTTAAATCTCATCTATCACATTCCATTATCTTGACACAGAATAGAGCCTTAGGCCTGGAGTCAGGAAGTCCTGAGTTCAAATCTGACCTCAGACACCTACTATCTGTGTGGCCTTGGGCATGTCACTTAACCCTGTTTGCCACAGTTTCCTCATCTGTAAAATGAGCTAGATAAAGACATGGCAAACCACTCTGGTATCTTTGCCAAAATAAACCCTTATGGGGGTCATGAAGAGTTGGAGATGACAAATAACTGAATAACAAAACAAAACTAAAAGCATTCTACCATATCAATAACATCACCAAATGAACCTCACCTTTTGTTCTTTTTCCAGAGAAAGTTGCTCCAAAGTAAAGTATTTTTATTTTATTTTTTTTGATATGGAACTGTAATTCCACTAATGTAGGAGACCATAGAATGGAAATTTCCTCTACTGATACAAATAAACAAACTAACTTAAAATCTCAGGGAGAAGCCTACGTCACTGATACCCAGTATCATGCACTGTATGTATCAAAGGTAGTATTTGAACCCCAAACTTCCTGTTTCAAAGGTAAAACTCTATCTGTTAAGCAACGCTACCTTTTATTAGATATGATGCACAAAACCCATCTTATTAAACAGGAAAAGACTCATGCACATTTAACTTAAAGACCCTGGAGGACAACAGAAAGTCTCCTAGCTCAGGTAAATCTTTGTCTCATCAATCTTAGAAGGATGGAAGGGACTTGAGAGGTCACTTTGTCCAAACCCATCAATTTACAGACAAAACAGTCCCAGAGAGATGAAATAATTTGTTCAAAGTCATTCAAAACCAAAAATCAAGCCCAGGTCCTCTGACTCCAAATCCAATGTCCCTTCAACTAGACCACACAGTCCCTCCAGTCTTCTTCTGAAATATTTCCAAGGATAGAAATGATCTAAAAATAGTGTGTCAATGAACAAGTCACCTCACCTATTTTTCTGGCCATAGGTATCATGCTTGATGATCTCTTCCATCTTTATGAATTAATGGGTTAACAATTGTAGTTTTCTTAGGTAAAAAAGGTATTATAAGGAGGCACAGAATCTGCTCATTAGACCAACCAATCACATTGGAGGCCAGAATCCTGTGTATTAAAAAACAACTTTCCTGGTTTTCCCCCACTGATACTGAGGACACATTTGAAGCTTTTAAGAGATTGGCAGGCTAGACTGCAGACTTTGGTGTTTAAACAAAGATTACTTAGGCCTTGATCCCAAACTCACTTTTGCAATCCCCCCCTGTACAAGCAACTCCTGTTGGAAAAGGCCATGGGAGTTCCCCATGCATGAGAGACAACTGAAGACCTGGGTCAGAACTGAAGATAATTATGAATATACATTGTGGTAAAGTATTTTATTTGCCTTGGCTCCCTGCAAAATTGGCATCCCCTTCAGCTAATGCTATTGTAACGTCAGACCATTGGCATGCTGCAATGGGGCTTAGAGCATACAGGGGACAGACATTTTGAACTGTAGACTAGAGCTATTCAAAGTTAACCATTGGGTTTGATGACCAATAATGCCAGATGACAAGCCCAATTTTCATTAAAGCCAAGCCAAATTGCAATGGCCCACAATTTTATGATCTTCCACAGGCCTTTCCATTTGCACACAGAATCACCCTGCCTGTAATTAGGCCTGAGAATGCTGTTTTCTAGTTGTACCTCTTAAAGCCTGGGACCAAGTTGATTTGTTTAATCATGGCCCCCAGTTGTATCTTTGCAAGGGCCATAATGGCTATGAGTAAGGCACTTTGGAAAATAATTTTGAGAATGGATGTTTGCTACTAATGTAGAAGGGATTATGGAGGGTGATTAGGGTGCACTGGCTTGTGTGCAATGCAAATCCTTAACCTGATCTATTATCTAAGTATTGGTGTTATCTTTATTCAATTGTCTACATGTTCATGCTCATCTCTGACTATGTTTTACATGCATGCTTCTTGAGGGCAGGGCACCTTTTTGAACTAAGGTGCCTTGCAAGCATTGTGTGTGCAAAGAGGCAACTGTTAGTTCCTCAAATAACAATGAAAGTTCACATTTCACTAGCACTTTAAGGTTTGCAGAGTATATAATCATTCTGGGAGGTAGGTAGAACAAATACCATTATCCTTATTGAGACAGAGAGAGAGAGAGAGACAGAGATTGATCATTATTGTTGTTTGTCCTTCTTTCTTTCTTTTTTTCTTTTTGGTGGGGCAGTGGGGGTTAAGTGACTTGCCCAGAGTCACACAGCTGGTAAGTGTCAAGTGTTTGAGGTCAGATTTGAATTCAGATCCTCCTGACTCCAGGACCAGTGCTCTATGCACTGAACCACCCATCTGCTCCAGATAGATAGATAGATAGAGATAGAGAGAGATATAGAGACACACAGACACACAGACACACGCACACGCACACACACACACACACACACACACACACACACATACACACACATACACACAGACACACAGAAAGAGACTTCTTATAAGCCAGGCACTGCTAAATACTAGGGATACAAATGCAAAAAATAGCAGTTCCTACTCTCAGAGAATTTACATATTAATTAATAGGAACGATGAAACAGAAAGGGGAGCTGGAAAATATGTGTAGGGATGGGAGTTGAGGTCCAGAGATTGAATTGAGCTGTGAGAGAAGTGAGTATGTGTGCGGCCCCTCATAAAATGGCTGTCCTGGGTAGGGACTCATCAGTCAGGAGCAGGCCCCAGCCACACAGCTAGTTAAATAGTGATGTCAGGGTTCAAATCCATGTATCCTGGCTTCTAGTCTATTTAGCCTCTTTCTCTTGCATTGCATGTGTTGTCTAGAAACCACTGAAGCTACTAAAAGAAAAAGTAACTTTGAATGAACAAAGGTTACCTCCTGACACTGGGAACCTGAGGAAAAGAATTCACAAATATCCCTCAGTCAACGCAACTGGTCATTTCAACCCAATCAATCAATGAGCCTGTCACTTAATTTGAAAAGGAAGTTGGAGGGAGAGGGGTGGAACTGAGCTATCAAACCAGTTGTTTGTCTGAATTGCCTAGCAATTTGAATGAAATAACTAGTCCATTAAGCTAAAATTTTCATTGATAATGACCAACGGGCCTAAGATTAAGGTTTATCATGAGAAGTATTATCATAGAAGTAGTCTGTGTAGTTCTAAGAGAGGGAAAGGCAAAGAGAAAAGGAGAGGGTAAGGAAATAGAGAAGGAGATGAGAAGGAGAAAAGGAGAATAAAGGGGAGGGGGAGAGAGACAGAGGGAAGATCTCTTTATGTGTTTTAAAAAAACTTATAAAAATCCCACCTACCAATATCCCTTTGAGAAATAAAAGAGTGCCTAATACTGTCAACACAATGCCCATGTCAGTGAAGGTAATGACCTTACAAATGCTGAAAAGAACTGTGAGATATGAGAAAGGACTCTTGTGTCAAGGATGTATATAACTGACCATACTATAAAACAGGGGCATCTCATCTTTGAGGAGCTGACAATCCTCAAAATATCTTCTGTTCTTTCTTAAAAGTGTCATTTGACATACTCAAATATTTGATCTCATCAATGTGGATGTTCCCTGAACCATAGCAGACTGCCACATATATGAGTCTTGTCCATGTCCTCCTATAAGTTTGCCATAGGGGAGGTCACTCAGTTTATAATTTTTTTTTTTTTTAGTGAGGCAAAGGGGGTTAAGTGACTTGCCCAGGGTCACACAACTAGTAAGTGTTAAGTGTCTGAGGCCGGATTTGAACTCAGGTACTCCTGACTCCAGGGCCGGTGCTCTATCCACTGTGCCACCTAGCTGCCCCAGTTTATAATTTTTTAAAATAATAAACATTTATTTAAAGTTTTGAGTTCCACATTTTATCCCTCCTTCCCTTTCTTCCCCCTCCCTGAGGTAGTAAGCAATCCAGTAAGTAATATATGTATAATTATGTAAAACATTACCATATTAGTCATTTTATATAAGAAAATGAATAAAAGAAAAAAATGAAAGAAAGTAAAAAATAGTATGCTTCAGTTTGTGTTCAATCAATATCAGTTCTTTCTTTGGAGGTAGATTATATGCTTCATCATTAGTCCTTTGGGATTGTCTTAGATCATTGTATTGCTGAGAATAGTTGTCATTCACAGTTCTTCATCAAAGAATATTGATGTCACTGTGCACAATGTTCTCTTAGTTCTGCTCACTTCACTATACATCAGTTCATATAAGTTTTTCCAGGCCTTTCTGAAATCATCCTACTTGTCATTTCTTTTAAGACAACAATATTCCATCACCATTTTTACTACAGCTTCTTTAGCCATTCCCCAATTGATGGGCATTCCTTTGATTTCTAATTCTTGGCCACTACAAAAAGAGCTTCTATAAATATTTTTGTATAAATAGGTCTTTTTCTCTTTTTTTGGAATGCCTTTGGGATAGAAACCTAGCAGTGGTATTGCTGAATCAAAGGGTATGCACAGTTCTATTGCTCTTTAGGCAAAGTTCCACATTGCTCTCTAGAATGGTTGGATCTTTTCACAACTCCACAAACGGTAGATTGGCATCTAAGTTTTCCTTCAACCCCTTCAACATCTAATATTTTCCTTTTTTGTTACATTTGCCACTCTGATTGGTGTGAAGTGATACCTCAGAGTTGTTTTAATTTGCATTTCTCTGATCAATAGTGATGTAAAGCATTTATTCATATGATTATAGTTTTGATTTCTTTGTCTGAAAACTGCCTATTCAGATCTTTTGACAATTTATCAGAGAATGATTTGTATTTTTATAAATTTGACTCTGTTTATATATTTGAGAAATGAGGCCTTTATCAGAGATACTTGTTTCAAAAAATCTTTCCCAGTTTTCTGCTTCCCTTATAATCTTGACCACATTAGTTTTGTTTGTGTAAAAACTTTTAAAATTTTGTATAATCAAAATGATCTATTTTATGTTTGTATTGCTCTCTATATCTTCTTTGGTCCTAAATTCTTCCTCTGTTCCTAAATCTGATAGATAAATGATTGCATGCTTTCTTAATTTGTTTGTGGTATTACTCTTCTTTTTTTTTCTTTTCTTTTCTTTTCTTTTTTTTTTTGGTAAGGCAATTGGGGTTAAGTGACTTGCCCAGGGTCACACAGCTAGTAAGTGTTAAGTGTCTGAGGCTGGATTTGAACTCAGGCACTCCTGAATCCAGGGCTGGTGCTCTATCCACTGTGCCACCTAGCTGCCCCTGTGGTATCACTCTTTATGTGTAAATCATGTATCTACTTTGACCTTATTTTAGTATATGGTGTGAGATGTTGGTGTATGCCTAGTTTCTACCATACTGTTTTCTAGTTTTCCCAGCAGTTTTTGTCAAATAATGAATTTTTGTTCCCAAAGCTTGAATCTTTAGGTTTATTACATACTAGATTACTATAGTCATTTAGTGTAGTGTAATTTGTACCTATTCTATTCCACTGATCTACCTCTTTATTTCTTAGTCAGTAACAGATTGTTTTGATAATTACCATTTTATAATACAATTTGAGATCTAGTACTGCCAGACCACCTTCTTTCATATTTTTTTTCATCAATTCCCTTGACATCCTTGAGCTTTTGTTCTTCCAGATAAATTTTGTTATTAGTTTTTCTATATCTATAAAAAATTTTTTTTGATAATTTGATTGGCATAGCACTAAATAAATAAATGAACAGGTAAGATCGTTATTTTTATTATGTTGACTTGGCCTATCCATCAGCAATCAATATTTTCCCAATTATTTAGATCTAACTTTATATGTGTGAAAAGTGTTTTATAGTTCTGTTTTATAGAGTTCCTGGGTTTGTCTTGGCAGGTAGACTCCCAAATATTTTATATTGTCTATAGTTATTTTAAATGGAATTTCTCTCTGTATCAGTTGTTGCTGGACTTTGTTGTTAACATATAGAAATGCTGATGATTTATGTGGATTTATTTTAAATCCACTCAGTTTAAGGGAAGCTTTTGTCACTTTCTTTTACCATTATGTGGCTACCAGTTTGGTGTGCAGACTGTCCATCAGTTGTGCCTCACTCTTTTCTTGGGCCAACCCATCATCTCTTTCCCTCATATATTTCTTTGATGACATCTTTTATTCTGGTTGTCTTTCATAATGACTTGTTTGAAAAATGTTTCAGGCTTCTCATTCTGACCTTTTAGTCCATTCACTGCCTTCTGTGGGTGATGCTCATATTTAGTTCGATAGAGCTTTTCTTGGTCTATGAGTTGGTCATTTGTTGCATAGTTCTTTAAAAAAAAATAACAATTTGTTTATTTTTAGCATTAAATTTTTTTTGAGTTCCAAATTCGCTCCTTGCTTCCTGCCTCTTTCCCACACACTTAGAAGGTAAGCAATATGAAATCAATTATACATGTGAAATTATGCAAAACATTTCCATATTAGCCATACCCAAGTAAAATAAAGAATATGAGAAAATTATACTTCAACTCTCTCTGAAGGTAGATACATTTTTTCATCCTTTAGAATTGTCTAGGATAATTGTATTAATCAGAGTAGCTAAGTCTTTTATAGTTGATCATTATTATAATGTTGCTCTTACTATGAACAGTGATCTGGTTCTGCTCACTTTACTTTGCATTTTTTCATATAGGTCTTTTTGTTTTTCTGAGACCATTTCTCTCATCATTTCTTATAGCACAGTAGTACTCCATCACAATCATATGCCACAATTTGTTCAGCCATTCCTTAATTGATGAGCATTTCCTCAGTTTGCAATACTTTGCCACCACAAAAAGAGCTGATGTGTGTGTATACACACATATGTACATATATGTTTATATGTGTGTGTGTGTGTGTATTGACAAAGGTCACTTCTTTTTCTTTTATCCGTTTAGGGTACAAACCCAGTAATATTGGGTCAAAAGTTATTGAGAGTTTTATAGACTTTCAGATACAGTTCCAAATTGTTCTCCAGAATGATTGGACCAGTTCACAACTCCACCAACAGTTCATTAGTGTACCTATTTTCCCTTATCCCCACCAGCATTTGTCATTTCTGATAAATATGACATGGTACCTCAGAGTTCTTTTAATTTACATTTCTCTAATCAATAGTGATTTAGAACATTTTTTTTTCCATATGACTAGGTAACTGATTTCTTCTTCTGAAAACTGCATACTTACATCCTTTGAACATTTATCAATTGGGGAATGACTTATTTTTTTTTTTATAAATTTGGCTCAGTTACCTATATATTTAAGAAATGAGTATTTTAAAAGAAACTTGCTATAAATGTTTTTGATATCATTTTAGTGTCTATGGTACCTTTTAGGAAATGTGGTCTCCCTAATTATCTCTTTAAATTGGGTCTGTTTTTCCTTTTGCTTTATCTGAGATTATAATTGCTACCCCTGCCTTTTCATTTCAGCTGAAGCATAGTAGATTCTATACTTACCCTTTGTTTTAGCTCTGTGTGTGTCTTTCTGTTTCAAGTATGTCTCTTTTGTAAACATATTGTTGGATTCTAGTTTCTAATCCATTCTGCTATGTATTTCCATTTTATGGGTTAGCTCATCTCATTCACATTCATAGTTATGATTTCTGTTTATTTTCCTCCATCCTATTTTCTTCTTTTTATCCTGTTCCTCCTTAAAAATCTGTTATGCTTCTGACTGCTTCCTCCTTTTATCTACTGTCTCTTTTATCATCTCCCCTTTTTCTCTTATCCCCTTCCCCTCCTTCCTCCTTGAGTAAGATAAATTCCTATATTAAGTTGACTGTGTATATATTCTTCCCTCTTTGAACTATTCTAATGAGAATGAGATTCAAGCATTGCCTGCCACCCCTTACCATACCTTCCCATTGTAAAAGATCTTTCTTGCACACCTCTTATATGTAAGAAATTTCCCCCCATTCTACCTCTCCCTTCCCCCTTCTCCCAGTGCATCCCTCTTTCTCACTCCATTTTTTTGGGTACATCATTCCAACATAATCAACTCAAACCCACACCCTTTCTCTATGTAAACTCTTACCTAGCATAATAATGATAGTAATGCTTTGCTGGATATTATTTTTGGCTGTAATTCTAGCTCCTATCCTTCCAGAATATATTCCAAGCCATCAGATTCTTTATGTGGAAGGTGCTAAATCTTGTGTAATCCTGATGGTGGCTCTACAATATTTGAATTGTTTCTTTCTGGCTGCTAGCAATATTTTCTATTTGATGGGGAGCTCTGGAATTTGGCTATAAAGTTCCTGGGAGTTTTCATTTTGCGATCTCTTTCAGGAGATGTTTGGTGGATTCCTTCATTTTCTGTTTTATCTTCTGGATCTAAGATATTGGGGCAATTTTCCTGGATAATTACTTAAAATCATAGCTTTTAGGTAATCCAATAATTCTTAAATTATCTCTCCTCGATCTATTTTTTCCAGGTTGGTTATTTCTCTGATGAGATATTTTATATTTTGTTGTATTTTTTTTCATTCTTTTTACTTTGTTTTATTGTTTCTTGATGACTCACAGAGTCATTAGCTTCCACTCGCCCTATTTTAATTGTTAAGCAATTATTTTCTTTAGAGAGCTTTTGTACCTCTTTTTCCATTTGGCCAATTCTGTCTTTTTTTTTTTTTTAGTGAGGCAATTGGGGTTAAGTGACTTGCCCAAGGTCACACAGCTAGTAAGTGTTAAGTGTCTGAGGCCAGATTTGAACTCAGGTACTCCTGACTCCAGGGCCGGTGCTCTATCCACTGCGCCACCAAGCTGCCCCCCAATTCTGCTTTTTAAGGAGTTCTTTTCTTAAGGAAATTTTTGTGGCTCTTTTACCATTAGACCAATTTTTTATTTTATTTTATTTTATTTTATTTTATTTTATTTTATTTTATTTTATTTTATTTTTGCAGGGCAATGAGGGTTAAGTGCCCAGGATCACATAGCTAGTAAGTCTCATGTGTCTGAGGCCGGATTTGAACTCAGGTCCTCCTGAATCAAGAGCTGGTGCTTTATCCACTTTGCAACTTATATGCCCCCAGACCAATTGTTTTTTAAGGAGTTTTCATTGGTATTTTTTGTGCCCCTTTTACCAAGTTATTAATTCTCTTTTCATAATTTTCTTTCATCACTGTCATTTATTTTCTTAATTTTTCTTCTACCACTCTTAGTTCTTTCTTTAATGCTTCTAGGAATTCTTGTTGGGCTTGTGTTAAATTAGTAATTTTTCTTTTAGGCTTTCCTTGTAGATTTTTTGATGTTGTGGTCTTCTGAGTTTATGTTTTGGTCTTCCTTTCCACCACAGCAACTTTTCATGGTCAAATTCTTTTTTTGTTGTCTGCTCATTTTTTCCATTCTATTTCTTGACTTTGAATTTGATGTTAAAGTTAGGCACTGCTAATTGGGGGGTAGAGAGACATTGTCCAAAACTTCAGGCTTTTTCATGCTGCTGTTTTCAGAGCTAATTCTGGGGGTCTTTGAGTTTTTAGTGCTTCCAAGGTAGTTTGATCCAATAAGAAGTTTGGTTGCTGCTATCCTGGTCTATACTCTGGTCTTTACCTATGAGGGACTTCTGTTGCCCTGCAGCCACAAGCACCAGGGTTCTTTTTGGCCCCTAGAATATGGCCCTAGATAGGGCTCCTGCTCCCTTGTGACCAATCACAAGTGTTCTTCTCTGCCCTGGAATTGCAACCCAGAATTATGTATAGGCAATAGATTTGCCAATCATTTCCAACTGTATCCAGTGCTTACAGAAAAGGGTCTCTTCTAATCTCTTTCTGACCATTTTTCAGACCTTACCATCTTTGGGATGAGAGCTCTTAAAGTTGTTGAGCTGCTTCCACCTCTGGCACAGCTATATCCAAAGCCCACATTTGTTGTGCTATTGTCACATACCTTCCTGTGCTGGGCCAGTCCCACACTGGTATCACAGTTTTCTGCTGCTGACCTCCTAAGTTGCCTTATGCTGGAAAAATGTCTTGTCCTGACTTTTTGTGGGCTCTGCTGCTCCAGAATTTGATTTGAGGCATTATTTTAAATTGTTTGGAGGCGAATGTTAAGAGACTTCACCTGGGTTGTTGCCTCTACTTCATAATCTTGGCTCTACCCATATGCATGGTTCTTAAAGTATCCTAAAATGCCTTTTCATATGTAAACTATGTGATTTCTCCCTCTTCAATATTTCCTCTAGCTCTTAGTCTCATTATATCCTACCTCATTTAATCCTTATTTGGATACATGTTCTATCTCCCTTTGGGAATTGGAAAGCCTCTTGAGGCCAGGAATTAAACTAATTTTCCTTTCTCCATACTCTAAACACACAAGGACTTTCACGAATAAGTGCATATTTGTTGAATTCAATGAAATGAAATTGAATTAATGGATTGAAATACACACTTACAATTTAGTAAATACTATCAGAACTCAATTGGAAAAATAATTTCCAATTTATATAATTCTCCCCCTCTCTTCTCCACGCCATCCCACTTACATGTTCTGACCCCTTTGGTTTCCTCTAATATAAATTCTTATTTATTAGCTTCGCATAGTTGTTTAATGAATGCCCTCACTACCTCCATCTGTATTGAGTCATTACTGTATGTTTTAATGGAAAAGTGCTCAATGGGAAAGAACTTTTGTCTGACTCATTTTGTTTCCTTGCCATTTGCAGAGACAGAATTTAATCACTATTTTTTTTTTTAATGAGGAGGAGGATGAGGATGCAAAGCATAATTACCAAAGAAAGGTCTGTAGAGAAATCTGTAAGCATTCTTGCCTGTTCAGGGTGGTGTCCCTCTTAGCTTAAATGCTTATGACAGCTGAAACAAGGTAGTCTCCTTCCAAGCTTCAAAAGAGTTTCTTTGGAATTGAGGTGATTGACTGAGTTAACCCTTGGAAAGAAATAGGACAGAGTATTTAAAAGTTGAGTGACATAACGATACCAAACTTTTCAAGGCTATCTTTTAAATGGGTCACCCAGTGTTCACTTGGAAGTCTTGAAGAATCCATCTCACCCAGGAGTCATTCCCTCTCTTCTTCCCTCCCTCCCTCCCTCCCCCATTTGGGAGGAGTCTGAGAAGAAGATGGCAGTATCTTAGGGGAGGCTACATTGCCAGGGAGCAGATGGAAAGGAAATCCCTGGGGAATGGGACTGTCCCACTTTCAGATGTCATGAACCTCATCCATTAAATTCCCATATATCTAGTGACAGTGGATAGACCAAGGAATATAAAATACCCTCGTTAGCATAAAGATGAACTAAGGTACTTGTAGACAACTCATTCTGTATTGTTAAGGGGAACGGCACAGAAGTCATGGGGAATATTTAGTCATTAGCTAGCACTTTTCTAAGTTTGGGTGGAACGCACAACCTCTCTAAAGCCATACCCCATGTAGCTGGTATATTTGGGCCTAGGGTCAGACTAAAGAACAAGTCCTTGAATGATATCAGTTAAAGTAAAAAATGGTCTACCCATTAAGCATCTAAATCATTTTTCCAGGTGTACCATTTTATTCAGCCCTCAAACATTTGTAGATTCCTGAGTAAGCTTTGCTCTTGTGTAAGAATCCCTTTTGAGAAGCCCCGCATGAACACAAATTCATATTCTCTTACGAGGTCAGAAGAACTTGTCTGGGTAAAAGAAATCAAATAATTTTTAAATCTCTAAATGCATGTCATAGCCAACTGCATATCATATCATTGTGACATGCCGTTAGATGATCAGCCCATTGAGTTAGTCCATTAGTACACGTAGCTTAGGCACGCACTACTGAGAAACAATGAACTGGGTCCAAAAGGAGATGTGGAGAGCAAACCGGATTGCATTTGGGAAATTACACAGTACTTCTAATGATCCTAAGCTGCTCCCTGACCCCAAAGCATATCTTTTTAAGTCTCTTGGCAATGCTGTATAGCTGTACATCTTGGATGACAGAAATCTCAGGACTCAGAATGACAGTGACCCAAAGGTAGGAAGAAGTGGGCTATTAACAATGATGAGTTGTGCAAAGGGAATAGTAGACATCATCAAGGACATCCATACTTGAAAGAGGCAGATTGGCCATCTAGTAAGATCGAAGGAGAGCAGATGATAGCCTAGAAGGATTCACAGAAGGACACAGATGTGAATCACAAAGGATGAGAAAGCAATCTGCTCTAGGAGAGAGAGTAACAATATCACTAAGTTAGTTGGCTCACCACATAGAGGTTCTGGAATTCATGTCAGGACAATCTAAGCTCAAACATTTACTAGCTATTTGACAGTTAAAATCAGTCTCAGTTTCCTCATCCATAAAGTGGGGATAATGATAGCACCAACACACACAGTTGTTTTGAGGCAGTCAGGTGGTCCAGTGGATAGAGCACCATACTTGGATTCTGGAAGGTCTGAGTACAAGTATGGCCTTAATCACTAACTGTATGACCCTAGGCAAGTCCCTTAACCTCAGTTCCTTCATGTATAATGTAAAAAATTAATTGTTATTTGAGGTTTTTTATGTCTCAGCGCACACTGGCCTGGGGCTCTGCAAACCGCAGGGTGCTCCACCCACTGGTTGTAGCCGTTGCCAGGGCTCTGGCACCTCACCTCATCACCACTCGCCAATGCCTACATGGGCCTGGCAAAATTATAATGATTGGAAGCTTAGTGAGGGCGGTCATGTGACTGTCAGAGTGGCCATCCCATTGGCTGGGGCTGTGTGGGGTGTTTCTAGGTTTGGAGGAGGAGAATTGGGCATTCTAGGTGGAAGCTGGAAAGCGACAGGCGTTCTGCTGCGTATTTTCAGCTGATTCCTGGGTGGTGGTATTTTTTTAGGTATTATAATTTCCCTTTCCCCATTTTATTTCCTTTCCCTTGATCCTACTGATCCTGTTTGTGTTTTTTTTTTTAAGTTCGTTCTTATTAAAATAAATCTTGTTCTGTTTTGAGGGAGGCTGCCAGTCTCCTTCCTTGCCCCAATATCGTGGTGAGCCGCTTAGCTAGCACTCCCCAGTTAAAAATTGGTCCCCACAGTACAATGGGGATAAGAATAGCACCTACTTCCTGGGTTGTTGTGAGGATAAAGTGTTTAGTAGGATGTTAATTATTGTTATTATTTATTAAGTGCCTACTATGTGCCAGGTAGTATGCTAAATACCAGGGATGAGAAGAAAAGCAGATGATCCTTGCCCTCAAGGAGCTCGCAATCTAATGGAGAAGAAATTTTTTTGGAGAAGTTTTCAGGGTCAAATGAAAAATAAATGTAAATTTCTCTGCAAACATTAAAGCATTGAATATTGTTACTATTGATGAGACTGTAGATTGATTAAATTAGTGGAGTGCAGATGCCTGCTTGATGTGAAGAAGGCATAATCTTAGGATACTTACTTTCCTTCAAGGCTCAGAGCAGGGGCCACCTCTGTGAACCACAGCCACTGTCAGAGATATCAAACCTCTACCTTTTGTGACCACTCTCATTGTCAGTTATCACCTGCCTCAAATTACCTTGTATCTACTTAACCAGGCACTCTCTGCATTGGCTAAGTAAAACAGAAGATCTTTGAGAACAGAGACCATTTTATTTTTGTATCCTTATTCCCCAGTACCTAACTCAATTATTTGAGTGTTCTTTGTTGGGTCCAGGCCTGTGATTTCATTAGTGCACAGAATGCCCAGCATGGGCACTTTCCACTGATGCTGATGACTGGCAAATCATCTGTAATTTATAGTTTTACAGAGCTACCTGGGAAATTGAGAAGCTATCTCCTTGACTACTTCAGAGGCAGGGCTGGAATTGAAAGCTTCCTGACTTCAGGTCCAGCTCTTGATCTACTATGTCATACAGTCCTTGAGGATAGCATGTACTTAATAGACAATTGTTGAATTTGATGAAGATTGGAAACTTGGGATGCAGATCTGCAAAGGGTCTTAGATGTCATCTTTCTATTCCTATCCTTTCCAGGCCTCCCCTCTGAAAATGAAGGAAAGGATTGGAATAGTTGACATCTAAGACTGGTCCCAGAGAAATGAAATGATTTGCTTGCCCAAAGTGAGGCAGCTGATGAGTAGTGGAACCAAAATTTAAACTGGGGTCCCCTGGCTCCAAAGTCATAGCTTTTCCCACAACACCAAGTACACTTGAACATATTCTCTTTGTGTGTTTTTGATCAAGGGAAGGTGTCATGAATGACTGACGAACATTTTCATCAAGATAAATCTCTCATACACATATCCATATGCATATATGGATATATTATAGTATATTTTATATTATCCATAGTATATAAATTTTATATTATATAAATTATATGTATATATAAATCTACATAGATATGGAGAGAGAGAGAGAGAGAGAGAGAGAGAGAGAGAGAGAGAGAGAGAGAGATTGGAGGATTCACAGAAATAAAAGAGCTTAATTTCTCTTGGACTTAAATCTGATGGGAGAGAGATACTCACTAAGAATGATGGGAAGGACAAAATGGCGAGGACTGCAAGGGCCATTGGCATCTTGTCCATGGCCAACCCAGAATCCACCTACGAGTTGTATTTTTACTAAGAGAAGCTTCCTTAAGTTAATTTTTTTTTGAGCGTGTGCTACAATCTGCTTTCCTCTACAGAACAGTAGAAATAGCTTACCAGCCAGAAATGCTTAATGATGAGGGTGGCACACAACTGAAGCATTACTAGTAAAATAGCTCTGCTCCAGCTCTGTTTCTGAGAAGCGAGCCAATTAGCGGCCCTGGTTATTATTTACATTTCATGCGATATATCACTAAAATGGTGTTGTTGATTTATCATTTATATTGTGGTATTGTCAGCATAATTTATTCAGATCATGCTGAGATACCTGGGAAATTAAGTAACAAAGACGATGGCATTGGATTCTTTGGTATTCAAAGATATTTCTTAGTTTCATCTTTTCTTTTTTTTTTTTAATGAGGATATATGTAAAGGAAAATCATGGATCACTTAGCTATTAAATTGTTTCTGAATCAAATGCATTAAAAGTTTACTCTGTTGAGGATATGGCTTATGTTTTAAATTTGATTTTCTACTCTCCCATTTGCTTTCAAGGCTAAAATTGGGCAAACTTAATTGACTAGGGGGTCAAAGCACAAGCTTTGTAGGTTAATGTGAACTGAGGTTTCTTTCCCTATATATTTATTTATTTCAAATACCTTGTCTGTTGTTCTATGCCAGGCTTGGGCCCACCCATTATAAATAGACTTTCCCCCTTAGAACTATGAGTGAGTTTTCCTGAGGTCTGAATCATGCATTTTGTCTTTCATTAGAAGAACCAAGTTAAAGGAAAATATTGCTAAAGAGGTGTAGTGCTAGTACAAGACATTTGATGTGTACATCATATTTTTGAATTTGAAATTTAGTTGTTTTTTGTCTTTTTTTGTTTTTTGTTAGTTTTTTCTCTTTTTTGTTGATGCTTCTTGTTTTTGTATCACTTTAATTTCCTGATATATCTATTCACTTCTCCTACAAAGCACAATTAGAAATACACAGAGAAACAAAGAGTTCAGCAAAAGCATGTAACATATCAATAGTGTCTGATGGCATTTACTATATTCTACATTCAGTTCCCTACCTTTGCAGAGGGGTACAGGGCCATATTTGGACATTATAAGTATAAGGTCGTCTGTTGTTTTTATTATTAGGTTTGTGTATTCTCTTCCTTGTTCTTCTAACTCCACTCTGTGTCAGTTCACATAAGTCTTCTTATGCTTCTCTGAATTCCTCATATTCATCATTTCTTAGGCACAGTAAAAATCCATACTTTGTTTAGTAGACATCTACTTGAACTTGAGATATTTTTAAAGGTTTAGGGGATCCTTTTCTTTGGGATAACTCTGCTCTTAGTTGCCTGCAAAAATGATCTATTCTTAGAATCCTCCCTGGTACTGAGTCTTCTTAGAGGGAGATATTCCTGTATGCATATTTAATGTTGTGGTAGACCTGAGGGAGAGGATACTTTCATAATAATGACTATTTTGTGAATTGGTGTAAAGGGGATCTCAGGCTAGTAGTTGGTATAGATTCAAATCCTTTTTATTGTGGGGGGGCAGCACAGTATAGAGGTTGGAATCTTAGTAAACAGTAGACTACTGGCTTGTATATTTAAGAAGCAGGATTCAAACTCTGGGCCCTATGCCTTCTAAGTACAATATTCTTTCTACTATGCCATGATGTTCTGGGAGTCACCAATGAATGTGATTTTTGATTCATCAGGCATTTATTGAGCACCAGTTGCATGCGAGGCACTGAGAAAGAAAGGCAAATGAATATAGCTTATTCATAGCACCAGAGAACAGCATCATAGGATCTCAGGGTTTTCAGATGGGAAAGACCCTAGATGTCATCTAGGCCAACTCCCTTCCTTTCCAAATGAGTAAACACAGCTTTGGAGTAGGGAATGAACTTGCCCAGTGGCACACAGGTAGGAAGTAGCTCAGCTGAAATCTGAACCCATGTTTTCTTTTTCTTTTTTTTTTTAAGTGAGGCAATTGGGGTTAAGTGACTTGCCCAGGGTCACACAGCTAGTAAGTGTTATGTGTCTGAGGCCAGATTTGAACTCAGGTACTCCTGACTCCAGGGCTGGTGCTCTATCCACTGCGCCACCTAGCTGCCCCCTGAACCCATGTTTTCTTACTCCAAATGTAATGTCTTAGAAGACACTTGTTCCTGGTTGCTTGGTTAGCCAATGTCAGAGTTAAGTCAGAGATGAATGTAGAAGAATGTTTCAGTTCAAATTGATAAATGTATTTATCCATTGAACTAAGTTGATAAAGGCATAAAAGAGACATGACATGCTAGTCAAAGAAAAAGTTACTTCTAGCTAATGAGATCAGGGAACATTTCATGGAGGAAGTAGCATTTGAGCTGTTCCTCAAAGGAGGGGTAGAATTTAACAGAGATTTGGGGATGAGGGCATATGAAACCTAATGAGCATTGTGAACAAAAGTATATCTATAGTGAAGTCTACACCAGTTTGAGGAATCATGACAAGCTAGGTTTGTTATGCTTGTATAGTTTATGGAGTGGAGCAAGCTAATATATGGTTGGAAAAATAGGTGGGGGACCAGACTATAGAGGACATTGAATACTAGGTAAAGTAGTTTAGACTTTGTTAGGCACCAAGGGACTATTGAAGGTCATTGAACGACAGCATGAAGAATATTACTTTGGCAGCTGTGTGAAGGATGGAATAGAGAGGGGGGAGATTAAGAGGGGCAGTGAGACCAGTCAGGAGGCTACCATATTAACTTAGGTGACAATTAAAGTGGGAATGGACAGGAAAAGATAAATGTAAGCTATATCCTGGAGGTGGGATTACAGGCTTTGATATTAGATATAGTAGGTGAGGAAGAAAGAAGAGCCAAAGTAAATATGGATATGTTGAGCCTTTTATGATGAAGACTGTGAACCCCACTGACAAAAAACAAACAAACCCATTTTAGAGGATGTTGAGTGAGTTAGTAAACTCCTTAAGGGTAGGGACTACCTTTTGCCTCTTTTAGTATCAATAGCACTTAGTATAGTGCTGGGCACATGGTAGGTGCTTAATAAATGTTTATTGATGGATGAATGGATGGATGAATTCCACTTTCTCCAAGTACTTTTACAGTCTATATGACTCACAGTACTAGCAGGAGGAAATGTCTCTGTGTTAGAGCTTTACCTCCTGCTCAATAATTCATTATGTGTTATTTCCTGCTGTACCAGTCTCTCTGCCCTGCCTCTCCACCAGATTGCCCCTTGTTTCACATACTTTACTAGTATGTCAGTATTTCTCTGCTGAGGCTCCCTGCCACTGAGCTCCATAGTTCATATACATGATTCCCTGATGTACCAGCTTCTGTCATTAAATACCCATCTCTCTTGCCTCTATGTCTCATCAAAGCTCACTTGCATGGATGCAGTGCTTTCCAGGAAAAGTCCCTTTCTGGGTCCTTCTGTGACTTGGAGTCCAGAGTTCTTTCTAGTGCCATTTTTAAATCTTCATCTCAGTCAATTCTTATTACAATGTCCATGCGGTCGCTCTCTATCTGTGGCTTTCCTCAGCAAGCACAGTCCCTTTTGCATAGAAGTAACTTCTCTCTTGGATGCACTCCTCCAAGAACAAGGGGAGAGGGCTTACCTTCTCAATACCTACCTGCAACATGATAATAGTGATGATGGGTTTGTTTAAGATATTAAGTTAACAAAGCACTTCTATATTCATTATTTCATTTGCTACTGACAAGAAGTTTATTTATTTATTTAGAATCAAGATTTGATTTCTTGTTTTGTTGATTGTCTTTTCTTTTTTTCAGTGAAAATTTTTATATTTTATTTGACAAGAAGTTTATAAAAGAGTTAATGTTGGAATTTTCTAAAAATATATTATCTTGGGGCATCTAGGTGGCACAGTGGATAAAGCACCGGCCCTGGATTCAGGAGGACCTGAGTTCAAATCCAGCCTTAGATACTTGACACTTACTAGCTGTATGACCTTGGGCAAGTCACTTAACCCTCACTGCCCCACAAAAACAAACAAAAAAAATATTATCTTTATGAAGTTATAAAACAATGCAGGAATGGCCTTGCTTTATAGCTGAGGGAATTATAGCTTGGCGTCCTTTTTTTTTTTTTTGATGAGGCAATAAGGGTTAAGTGACTTGCCCAGGGTCACACAGCTAGTAAGTTTCAAGTGTCTGAGGCTGGATTTGAACTCAGGTCCTCCTGAATCCAGGGCCGGTGCTTTATCCACTGTGCCACCTAGCTGTCCTGGAACTATAGCTTGTAATGGTTAAGGGCCTTGCCTATGGTCATACAATGAATAAAAGAAAGAATTGCAACTCCAACCAGGTTTTCTGCCTCATGTCCAGTGTATTTCCCAAATAAGGCAGCCTTGGTGAATATGGTATAGCAATAAACATAGGGATTGGCCTGTGGATCCATTGGTATAGGGAACTCTTGGGTAGCAAAACCCTTTCTACCAATACAGGAAAGCACCTTCTCTGCAAATTGTAGTCTTAGACATTCTCCTAAATCACTGAGAAGTCAAGGGACTAGCCAAGGATTGCACAATCAGTATGTGTCAGAGCTGACACAAACTAGATCTTCCTGGCTTTAAGACCAGCCTTCTCTTTCTACTATGCAATACTGCCTATATCAGTCTATTGAACATAATCTAAGGTTTCTCTGATGATTGAGTATTATGTGGAGCTTCAAGAGCTTCTTTTGCAGCATCATTTTACTTTGTTTTTTTTTAAGTTTTGGTGTTGTAGCTATAGAGGAGTAACAAATGTTCGGGATGGATCTGACATGGCCTAGTGATTTCTGTTTTGGATGAATCCTAGATTTTTTTATTTTATTCCTTGTAATTTATGTCTCTAGGTACCGATTCCAGTGCTAGATTGCAGTTCATCTTCTTTGCTTTAAATAGGTTGTGTTGGATGGCATTTGTTATGGTCAGATGATGCTATGGATGGTTTCCTTCTCGATCAACCTTGTTCTATGGATAGCAGTCATGTTGGGTATCTTTGTTGGGAAAGATATTGGTTATGTATGGGTTGGTGCTGGGCATCTCTTCTAATCAATTTGACCCAAGGATGCCCAAATTAACAACTAGGATGTGAGGTGCTTTTTTAAAAGGTTGATCTAGGTTCAGCAACTGCCCTGTGCTCTCAGCCAATGGCCTTGATGACTAATACAATCTCATTTGAATGGCATCTAAAGAAGAATAAAATGCTAAAGCAACGATGACCACCAAATGGCTTTATAAGCATGGCTCAGCTCCTAAATAAGATCTGCCTCCTCAATCAATCTCAAAACTTTAATTAAGCTCCTACTATGCATCAGACACTGTGTATGGTGCTAGGTACACAAGGACATTCATGAAACAGTCTCTTCCCTCCAGAAACATGCCTTAGAGTTGTTGTTCAGTTGTTTCAGTTGTGTCTGGCCCTTTGTGAACTTATACTGGAATGGTTTGCCATCTCCTTCTCCAGCTCCAGCTATATGAACACATGTGTATGTGTACACACACACACACACACACACACACACACACACACACACACATACAGTCTCATCTCTAGAATACATGGGCAGCTAGGTGGTGCAATGGATAGAGTAGCAGGCCTGGAATCAGGAAGACCTAAGTTCAAATTCAGCCTCAGACACTTACTAGTTGTGTGACCCTGGGAAAGTCACTTAACCCTGTTTGCTTCAGTTCCCTCCTCTGTAATATGAGCTAGAGAAGGAAATGGCAAACTAGTCTAGTATCTTTGCCAAGAAAACCTCAAATGGGATCACATAGAATCAGACACAACTGAAAAGACTGAACAACAACAAAACCTTATAGGACCTGACCAACATCATGTGATCCTTAAATAGGGCCAAAAGAACGGAACGAAACGAAACGAAACGAAATCAAAACAAACCAAACCAAACCAACCCAACCTAACCAAACTAAAACTAAAAGTAAAACTAAACTAATGTAGCCCAGGATGCACTGTATCTTCCCCCGAAAAGCTTAAGATTCATGCAGAATTTTCTTCTCAACTCTGGGTTAGCTATATTTTTTCAGCACAAAATTCTCAGCTATGTAGGTATAATTGTTGCTCCTCCTCTATAGCATGCAAAGCAAGATAATTATTTGACTAAGGCACACACTGCACATGCACATATGCATACACACACACACACACACACACACACACACACACACACACACACACACACACACACACAAGCTTACCTACTGATTATATCTCAGGCAAGTTGGAATGTCGAGAGCATCCTCTTCTTTGTCACCATGTTTCTTCCTCTTTGTCCCCAGGTCATGCAGACTGCCAGCACCCAATAGGAGCAATTGCAGTCTGTGGGTGTGATGAGCTGCAAACTAAACATTTGTAAAAAAGCTGTAATTAATGCAATTAGCTATTTACACGATAGCCCATAATGAATCCAAAGGCATCGTTATTGACTATTGAGTAAATAATCTGCCATTAAAAAGTCAATGATCTGCAAATGAAAAATTCTCTCTTTTTTTTTTTTTAAAGGAGTGAAGATGAAGGGAAAAGGAAGGAAAAAAAGAAGAAAACAAATAAAAACTCTGTGGAGATGTCATTGTATAATAGTCCATTATGGCTCCAATTGAGCCGTCATGAACTATCAAAGAAATAATTACACAATAGACCATAATGGCTCTATTGTGTCAACCTCTGTGCATTTACATTTTTTTAATCAAGGGAAATTAAATACAAAATATGCCTTTGGGTTTCTGCCTTGGCTTTCCCCTTTTGTTTGTAGAGGGGGAGAGGAGAGAAGGGACTGACTGCTAGGTGTGGTTTGCAGGCCAACTTCCATGTTAAGGTGTAGACATCAATAGGCTTAGCACGGATGCTCTTGCAGCTAACCCTTTGGTTTAACAGTTACTGTGTGTACAAGGCAGAGGGGCTAAAAGCATTAAGGGGATGTTTTCGGTTGTCTGTGCTGGGCTCCCAACGTATTTCCCTCACTAAGCTGGAGTTCACAGTCTGCATCACCTTTGGTTTTCATGGGGGTGACCATGCCTAGTTTTCAAATCCTGGCCTTCTGCCAGGTTTCTCAGGGGTGTCTCCTAGTCTAGATAGATTGCTGCAAAGGGCCTGCTTGCCAATGAGTCACCATTCATTGTGATTTGATAGAAAGATCATAAATAAGAGGTCTCCTTCCAGGAAGGGAGCCATTCCCTTTAAATAATTTGACCCTAGAGCATGTCTGCAATTATCCTAACCCAACCATAGTTTTGCTGTTGTTCTTTTAAGTCAGATTTGTCTAATTTAGCATGACTGGCTGCTGGGTTAAAGAGAGATCTTTCTCCTCTTTTCCCCCTTTCTCTCCTTCAACTCTTTTCTTGGGGATAAGGAGATATCTGTTAATTTTTATAGAACAGGGTATCGTACTTCCATATACCTTTAGGCACTGAACAGACTAGATTTGATGATGGTGATGGTGGACTTTTTTTATTTTTTTTGCTTTGATGGAATCACTGATTTGTCTAAGAGATAAATTCCATCAGTGCACAAAATATATTGGGTAAAAAGAGAGGACTTGGAGATGAAAGAGAACTAGAAATGGTATCTGCTAGTCTTAATTAAGGGTAAATATGCTAGAACAAGCCAGCAGTGTGCTACAGCAGAAAGAGCTTTGAGTTTGCAGTGGGAGGACCTGGGTTCTTCACTAGGTTACTGACAGTGAATCTGGATCTCAGGCTCTTCCCCTGAAAAACAAAAGGCTTGGACTAGATAACTTTAGAGGACTTTTCAGTTCTAGATATCTGTTGCTTCAATAGATTTAGATCTGGAAGGGGCCACCTCCTTTGTTTTAGAGATTATTTTGTTTGTTTTTTAGTCCAACTCCTTTGTTTTAGAGATGAGGAAACAGGTGGCTTGTCCAAGGTCACATGAGCTGTCTATGCCAAAGACAGAAATTGAACCACGGTCTTCTAACTCAAAAGCTAGTGATTTTTCCACTGTAACAAGTGCTTCTCCCTTTGTCAGGAGTTAGATCAATGAAAGACAATGACCAAGAAATGGTTGGCTCAATCTCAGACAGAGGTCGCATATATTTTAGAACTTTTACATACTCCATAGGGTTTTTGAGAACATCAAATGAGACAATATATTGTAAAGTAATTTGAAAACCTTAAACTTTTATCTAAATGTCAGCTGCTCTAATTATTACTGCAAGTAGCTCAGATACTGTCAATCAGCCTTGTATGATGGAAGGAAAGAAGGATGACAAGTCCCAGTGACTTCAGTGGTTATGATTTTCTGGCATGCAACAAACTCCTTCACCTTTCCAAAGGCCCCTTCTTTACTACCCTTCTCATTCTCCCCCCTTTTCCCCTTTTCCTCCCTCCCTTTCTCCTAGGAAGGCTGATTTCCTTGTTCTCCTTCTTGCCTGAAGTGACATCTCCTGACGGGATAAGATTTATAGTCTGAAGGGGGTGGGGGCCACTGTGATTAGAATAGTGTTGCATACTCCATGCTGCTCCTCATTATGTTTTCCCTTGGAAGGATTGAATTGTGCACCTGCATTTTAGAGAACTTTTCAACTTTTCAATTGCTTTTTCCTCATGAATAGGCACAAATTGCTTGTTTGCTTGCTTAGACCAACAAAACTTCTTTTATTTGGATGATTCCGCTTCATGTCTGGCTTCTGCAGATGAAGGATGGAGACCAGAGTTGGGGATGAGATGAAGTCACAGGTAGCAGTTTCATAAACATGAAAGAGAGAGACTTTGCATCATTTTGAGCTGGGCGTCATTCTCAATGTGAGATTCCCTCTGTTTTAGTTGTACAATAAAAGGCTGCTGGGGCATTTCCCTGCTGAAAGCAAGATTCACTTGGGATTGCAATGGAAGGAGGGGGCAGGGCTGGGGGCCCTGAGAAGGATTAGGTATGAAGGTCAACTTCTCTCCCAACCAGTCCCCAAAAAAGCAAGAAAAGGAGATGAATTAAGTGGCTGACTAAGATCTTCAGTAGAAAGGGTGGGAGTTTTTGTAGTTTTCTGTCTTACTGTATCCTTCAGTAAAGGAATATCTTCCCATCTCTTAATGGTGTGATAGCTTTCAAACGCATTGTTGTCTGAGCTGTTGATTAAACAAAATGGGGCCTGATTGTAGCAGGGTGGCTAAATGTGGACAGGAGTAGCTATTGCAAGCAGCTCACTAAGAAGTCATTTATCAAAGTTTTATCTGATTTCCAAGGCATTGGATTTATCAGTCACAGTTTATAAATGGCATGCCATTGGAATCAAGCAGGAGTGCTACTATTTTTTTTGCCTAAGTGCTGCTGGGGAGTACTCTAGGTGCTGGGCAACATGGGAATGTGTCTTTGTGTCAGAGGATTTGTATAACTGGATTAATAAAGAACAATCATGGCTTTTACTTTGGGGGAGCAAAGAGATTTTGCTATAATGGGCAATGAGGCTTCCAGAATATATGGATGTGACCCCCTTAAACAAAGGGAAGCAATGGGAATCAAAGATCTCCTGCAACAAGCTGGGATCTTTCAGTAGGAAGGGTGTATCCTAACAATATTCTTGGGAGTTGTTGAGTAGCCACACCCCTAGTTTTAGTTCCTGTTTATTCTTGAAAGATTATGTCAGAGAAAATAAGATAATTCTGAACCAGCTAGTAATCAGTGTTAAAAATCTGCATAGATCTGTGGGAAAAGGAGGTTTTTCGTTTTGATTTGGGGGAAAGAATATTGGACAAGGAGTAAGAAGAGGTAGATTCTAGTCCCATGCCCTATACTTAACTAGCTGTGACCTGCTCTGACACTCAGTTTCTTCATGTCTTGGGACTGGGGGAGGGGGGTGGAGAGGGGAGGTGGGAGGGAAAGAAAAAAAGTTACATAACTTTATTATATATTTAAAAGGCATAGCAAATTGTACATAATAGATTTGCAGTTTCATGTGTGATCATCTTTTTTCTATTCTACTATTTTATGGAAATGCTTATTTTATTTCTTAAGTTCAGAATCAAATAAATTTTTTTTTCAGTAGTATTTTGTTTTCCAATTACATGTAAAGATTGTTTTCAACATTCATTTTTGTAAGATTTTGAGTTCCAAATTTTTCTCCTTCCCTCCCTCCCCTCCCCACTCCCCAAGATGGTAAACAATCAAAGCAATCAGATAAAGGTTTTATATATATATATATATATATATATATATATATATATATATATATATATATATGTGTGTGTGTGTGTGTGTGTGTGTGTGTGTGTGTGTGTGTGTGTGTGTGTGTGTCTATGTAGATGTAGATGCATATACACACACAATCATATTATACATATTTCATATTAGTCGTATTGTAAAAGAAGAATCAGAACAAAAGGGAAAAACTGCAAGAAAGAAAAAATAACAACAAATAAAATGAAAATTATATACTTTGATCTGCATTCAGATTCCATAGTTATTTTTATGTATGTGGAGAGAATTTTCCATCATAGGTCTTTTGAAATTGCCTTAGATTATTGTATTGCCGAGAAGAGCTAAATCTTTCACAGCTGATCATCACACAATGATGCTGTTACTGTGTACAAAGTTCTCCTGGTTCTGCTCACTTCACTCAGCATCAGTTCCTGTAAGTCCAGTTTTTTTCTGAAATCTGCCTGCTCATCATTTCTTATAGCACAATAGTATTCCATCACATTCATATACCACAACTCCCTTAGCTGTTCCCCAATTGATGGGCATCCCCTCAATTTCCAATTCTTTTCCACCACAAAAAGAGCTGTAATAAATATTTTTGTACATGTGGGTCCTTTCCCTATTTTATGATCTCTTTGGGATATAGACCTATTAGTGATATTGCTGGGTTAAAGGGTATGCACAGTTTTATAGCCCTTTGGGCATAGTTCTAAATTGCTCTTCAGAATGGTTGGATCAGTTCACAACTTCACCAAAAATGTATAAGTGTTCCAACTTTCCCACATTTCCAACATCTATCATTTTCCCTTTTTTGTCATATTAGCCAATCTGATAGGTGTGAGGTGGTACCTCAGAGTTGTTTTAATTTGCATTTCTTTAATCAATAGTGATTTAGAGCATTTTCCCATATGACTAAAGAGAGCTTTAATTTCTTCATCTGAAAATTGCCTGTTCATATCCTTTGACCATTTCTCAGTTGGGGGATGACTTATATTCTTATAAATTTGATTCATTTCTCTATGTTTTAGAAATGAGGCCATTATCAGAAATACTGACTGTGAAAAATCTTTCCCAACTTTCTGATTTCCTTTTAATCTTTGTTGCATTGCTTTTGTTTGTGCAAAAATTTTTTAATGTAATGTATTCAAATAGATCCATTTTGTATTTCATAATGTTCTTCATCTCTTATTTGGTCATAAATGCTTCCCCTCTCCATAGATCTGACAGGTAAACTATTCTTTCCTCTCCTGATTTGCCTATGATATCACCCTTTATGTCTAAACCATGTACACATTTTGACCTGATTTTGGTATATGGTATAAGGTATTGGTCTATGCCTAGTTTCTGCCATACCGTTTTCCAGTTTTCCCAGCAGTTTTTGTCAAATACTGAGTTCTTATCCTGGAAGCTGGAGTCTTTGGGTTTATCAAATAGTAGATTACTATAGTCATTTACTAGTGTGCTTTGTTTGTGTAACCTATTCTACTGATGCACCACTCTATTTCTTAGCCAGTACCAAATAGTTTTGATGATTACTATTTTATAAAATAGTTTTAGATCTGGTACAGCTAGGCCACCTTCCTTTGCATTTTTTTTCATTAATTCTCTTGATATTCTTGACCTTTTGTTCTTCCAGATGAATTTTGTTATGAATTTTTTAGCTCTATGAAATAATTTTTTGGTAGTTTCATTGGTATGGCACTAAATAAGTAAATTAATTTAGGTAGGATTATCATTTTTATTATATTAGCTCAACCTACACGTGAACGATTGATATTTTTTATATTGTTTGGACTTAATTTTATTTGAGTGAAAAATGTTTTGTAATTGTATTCATATGGTTTGTCTTGGCAAGTAGATTCCCAAATATAAAATAAAATTTTTTTAAATGAGGATAATAAAAATGGCTAATATTCATATAGTGCATTAATTATATCATTTGATCTTTTTTTTTTGTAGGGGCAATGAGGGTTAAGTGACTTGCCCAGGGTCACATAGCTAGTAAGTGTTAAGTGTCTGAGGCTGGATTTGAACTCAGGTCCTCCTGAATCCAAGGCTGGTGCTTAATCCACTGTGCCACCCAGCTGCCCCCCCCCATTTGCTCTTTATAATAACATTGAAAAGTAGATATTATCATTATCCCACATATTATAGGTGAGGAAACTGAGGCTAAGAGAGATTCAGTGATTTTATACAACTATTGTCTAAGAAGGGATTTGAACTCATGTTTCTCTGACTCCAAGTTCACTACTCTTCATTGTTCTGTTCCCCATGCACTACCTTCCTTCCAGGCTGGCTATGAAGGATATGCACAGTGTAAGGCATACAATTGTATATGAATGTATGCTATGATTATCATGGACAAAAGCTGAATATGGCCAGTTCAGGAGGATATAAACTCGAGAGGCCTATAAGAATGGATGGACGTCATTGCAGAGATAACTGGCTATTGTTATCAACATCACATGATTTGTAGGGATATCCCCAAATCCTTAGGAAGGAAAAATCAGTTTTAAGAGGGATAAGAGGAAGGCGATTCTGATCATACAGGACTTGATAGTCTAGCACTCATGTTTGGAAAGATAACAGAATAAATTACTAATCTGTAGCTATTATAGGAGCATGTCTAATGTAAATTATCACCATAATATTATAGTACCAGAAAAATGTCATATATCCTGAAGGTTTAGTATCTCTGTCTCCTTCCTAGTGCTACCCCTCAAAGCCCCTCAGTATCACACACCCTGAATCATTCTTCCTTTGCTACAGTCTCAGAAGAATTGGTCCTTCTTGCCAAGGCAAACCCGTTTATACTTGCTCTTGATCCCTTCTTTTCTCCAGTCTCCTCCAAGACTTTGTCCCTTTGATCATCTCTTCTCTTTTCCCAATGTTCAATGTCTCTTCAGTCACTCAGTTTTTCCGTATAAACTTTCCCAGATCTCTCTCATCAGTAAAAATTCCTTCACTTCACCCTATTATCATTCTAAATTATGAACCTATACTGACCTTTCTTTTTGCAATTTGACTCCTGGAAAAAGCTGTTTATATGCATGGTCACTTCTCTCATTTACTTCTCACATATACTTTTTTTTTTTTTAATGTATGAGGTATTTTATTTTTTCTGTTACATGTAAAGATAGTTCTCAACTTTTGTTTATACATGCTTTACAATTTCAGATTTTTCTCCCTCCCTCCCCCCCTCCCCCCTCCCCTAGACAGCAGGTAATCTGATATAGGTTATATCTATATATCTCTATACATATACATATAGATATATATATATATACACATACATCACATATACTTTTGCAATCAGGCTTCTGACTAAGCCATTCAAAACTATTCTTTCCACATATACCTTGCTCTCTTCATTGCCAAATCCAATGGCCATGCTATTAATTGATATATTAAAAAATTAAAATTCACTAATAATTAGAGAAATACAAATTAAAATAACTCTGAGGTTCTCCCTCATGCCCATCAGATTGACAAAATTATATTAAAAATAGGAAAATGATATATATTGGAGGGCCTGTGGGAAAACAAACATACTAACATACTATTGGTAGAGTTATGAATTGGTCCAATCATTCTGGCAAGCAATTTGGAACCTTGACCAATAAGTTACTAAAATATGCATGTCTTTTGACACAGTGATAATAATCAATCAATATTTATTAAGTGACTACTATGTGCCAGGCACTGTACTAAGTGCTAGGAATATAAAAAGAGGCAAAATGGAGTCCCGGTCCCCAAGGGGCTTACAATCTAATAATGGGGAGGGGGGAACAATACACACATAAACATATACAAAGCAAGCTTTATACAGGGTGAATAGGAAATAATTAACAGAGAGAAGCACTGGAATTAAGAGGAGTTGAGGAAGGCTTCCAGTAAGAGATGGGTTTTAGTTGGGACTGAAAGGAAGACTGGGAAACCAGAGGCTGGAAATAAGGAAGAAGAATTCTCCAGGCATGGGAGACAGCTAGAGAACATCCCCAGAGCCAAGAGATGGAGTGTCTTGTTCATGAAACACGCAGGAATTCAGTGTCATTGGATTGAAGAGTATGTGTTGGGGAGTAAGGTGTAAAAAGGCTGAAAAAGTAGGAAGGGGCTAGGTTATGCAGGACTTTGAATACCAAACACTTTTGTATTTGATCCTGGTATCACTATTAGGTCTATACTGCAAAGGGATCAAAGTGTCATGGGGTGTAGAGCACCCCCAGAAGTTCTCTGGGGAACACCAAGGAATCTTCTCCTTGAGAAACTAAACCAGAGGACAGATAACGCCTAGAGAGATAAGCTGAACCAAATCGGACTGAGCTAGCTTCGGAATCCTACCCTTCATTCTGGTCTCCCTTACCCTAGGGAGATAAGTTTGGGTGTGACCCTGAAGAGGGATCTGTAGCCACCCCTCACCCAATTCCTTTAGTCACTACCAGTGGGGGATGGTCCTCCACTGCTCACCCAATTCCCCCAGCTACCACCAGTGGGGGATGGTCCTCCCTCACTAAAGGAACTTTCCACAGGCAGATGGTCCACCCCCATCAGTCCTCTATAAAAGTACCTTCCAGTCTCCTGTTCGAGGAGATTTGGTACCTCTGAGCCATGTGCTTTATGCCAAATCTCCCCATGAAAAGTCCAAGGATTTCTTTCATGGTTTCCCTCCCCCCACCCTTCCCTTCCCTTGCTCCTAAATAAACTATCACCTTATTCTAACTACGTTTTGTGTGCAAGAGGGTGTAATTCTTTAAAGAGGAATTCCTAAGAACCCCAACTCCCACCAACCCGTACCCATTTTCCCACCATATCAAAAGAAAGAAGAAATGGTCCTTGTTACCGGGAAATTGGTTGGTGTGGAGGTCCTTAGGTATTCTTCTTTAAAGAATTGTACCTGGGCAGCTAGGTGGCACAGTGGATAAAGTACCGGTCCTGGATTCAGGAGGACCTGAGTTCAAATCCGACCTCAGACACTTGACACATACTAGCTGTGTGACCCTGGGCAAGTCACTTAACCCTCATTGCCCTGTAAAAAAAAGAAAAAAAAAGAAAAAAAAAGAATTAAACCCTTTGGCACACAAATCCAACTAGAATAAAATAATCTTTTATTTAAGGGCTAGAGAAAGGAAACCTTGAGAGGGTTCTCAAGGGGAGATAGTTTCCGAGATATGGTTCTCTGAGCTATCTTCCCAAACATGAGAAAGGCCATAGCTTTTATAGATGGTAGATAGGAGTGATCACCTGAGAGTGGAATGTCCCTTATTTGGGGGTGGGTTGGGAGAAGCTGGATGAGGGGTGGTTGTTGGAGCTATCTCTGTCCCCTTGATGCTACTCTGGCAGCAGCCATGCCTAATAGGATTATCTCTCCAAGGGTTGGGGATACTGGCTTCTTTAGGTGTGTTTGTTTTTTGGTTTAGCTTCTCAAGGAGATTTCCTGAGTTCTCTCAGAAAACTTCTGAGGTACCCCAGGCCCATAACAGTCCTGTATATACCAAATATATATATATAGCTGCTCTTTTTCTGGTAGCAAAGAACTACAAACTAAAGTAGTACCCAACAAGTGTGTAATATAAGAAACAATGAAGGAGATGGTCTAAACGAAACCTAGGAATGTTGTATGAACTGATGCAGAGCGAAATGAGTGAGTGCTAGGGAAACAATTCACACAATAAGAAGATTATAAAAAGAACAATTTTGAAATTTTGATGAATCAAAATTCCAGAGAACCAATAAAGAATGCAATCAACTTCCTGATAGCAGTGATGTACTATATGCAGAATAACATATTTTTTGGACATGATTAATATGTGAATTTGTTTTGGTTGGCATGAATATTTGTTACAAAGTGTTTTTTTTTCCTCCAGCAAATGGGTAGAGCTAGAAGGGAGAGAAAAATAAATGCTTGTTAATTAAGAAAAAAATTTTTTTAATGTAATGACTTGTTCTCAGTTCTCATCCTTCTAAACTTGACACTCTTCTGGATGCCCCTCTCCTCCCTGGATTTTTGTGACACTGTCATCCCTCCTGATTTCTCCTTTTACCTCTCTGACCATTCCTTTGTTGGATGATCATGCATGTCTGCCCTCTACCCCCCCAACATATATGTATATATCCTAGGGTTCTGTCATGGGCTGTCTACTGTCAGTGATACTATTAGTTTCTATGAATTCAATTAGTATCTCTATGCAGAGGACTCCAAAATCTATATATGCAACCCCCATCTCTCCCCTGAATTCAATTCCAACTACCTGTTGAACATCTCCACCTGTATGCTGCAGAAACATACTAAACTCAACATTTCCAAAATGAAACTGATTCTTCCCTCCTCTACCCATGTCACCTCTGAACTTCCCTATTACCGGTACTACCAACTTATATTACCAACTGGTACCACCAGTTATACCAGCCTCCATTACCATTGACTCTTCAACCTCCTTCTCTCCCTGTATTCAATCAGTTCCTAAGTCTTATAGATTCTATCTCCACAATGCCTCTCTACCATCTGTCCTATTCCCTCTATTTGCATTGCCATCTTAGGTAGATAATTGCATTCCCTGCTCCTAGCTGATTGTAAACATTACCAGCACAACTCTGGGTTTCTGAAAGGTAATTTAGGTGTATTATGGATTCTATAAACTTCTGGGCAATAGACTGTGAACTCAAGCACCATATATAATACTGTTTCTATGAAATCAAGAGAGCTTTGAGTTGTATATAGTTCATATACAAACAAACTTTTGGGACATGGGTATTGCTAAATTCGATCTACCTAACATATTCCCTAAGGACTAGAGATTTTCAAAAGTGGAGTGGGCTATTTTGGAAAGCAGTTCTCTCCCCATCACTGGACATATCTAAGGCAAGGAGATTACTGTTTAGGTAAGAGTTAGACACACTCTTCAGGATTTCATAACCATTTTCTATGTGGGGGACCCTTTTGGCAGACTGGTAAAGCCTATGGAGACCTCAAAATAATACTTTCGGATTCATAAAACAAAATACCCAGGATTTTAAAGGAAACCAACTTTATTGAAATGTAGTTATTAAAATAAAATTTTAAAAGTTCAAGAACTCCAGGTTAAGAACCCCCTGGTCTAAACGATCTCTGAAATCCCTTCCAGTCTTGAGATTCTATGATTCTGTGATATTTAATACAATAAAACCTCATTAATTTTAGTCCTGCTAATTCAGAATTTATAAAAATCTCACTAATGCTGGGTTACCTTTACATTATGTATAAAGAAAGGGCTTGCTGTACTAGTAGTATATAAAGGAGATTTTTAGGGGGATAGTTTATCCTACTTAAGGGAAGCCTTTTTAACAGCATCTATTTGCATACAAACAATGTACTGATACAAATCAGTCTTTTCTATTCATTAAAGTAGGACCAGTAGGGCTTCCACTTGACAACACTTTATTAACTGTTTAAGTTGCTCTACTTACTTGAAGGTAATAAAACTCAATTTCCTTAAAAATATTCTTTCAGATTGACTTTCCCCTAAATTAGCCTGAACTGGTGAGGCTTGGCTGAATTTGTATCTATGTCCCTGATGCAGGAATTCTTTGGAAAAAGTAGCAGACTCCTTAGAAGAGAGGAATTGAATTGGGGGTATCTTAATAAATAAATTAGGGCAATAACTTATCAACAACAAGATTAAGTTTAATAAAGACATGCATAGGTAGTTCACTGGGGAGGCAGTTTAGGGCAATGGAAGCACAAGATATGGCATCAAGAAGACCTGGGTTTGGATCCTGCCTCCCATAGTTCTACCTATGTCATCTGACTCTCATGCTTCAGCAAGTTATTGAACTTCCCTGGGCCTCAGTATATTTATGAAATGAGGTCGTTGGACTGGATTTCTCTAAGATTCCTTCCAGTTCTAGAAATAAGATCCTATGATTTACAGCTGTATAATACAGGGAAAGGTTGGAAAGGTAGTAGAGAAAAGGATAATGAGCCCAAATCCAGAATTTAACAGATTTGAATGCTCTCTTATAACAAAGAAAAAAAGCTCAACAAATAACTAGTGCAATGATTATAAATGACAAAGCATACAACATTCTGTACCTGTAACCCCACCCCACCCCCACCTTCTGCTGAGAGAAGATAGGTATGTTTCCTTATCTTTTCTCTTGTATCCAAATTGGATTACAATTAATCAAAATTTAATTTGTATTGAGTGTTCTTTTCACTTCCATTATTTTAGTCATTGCTTATATTGTTCTCCCAGTTCTTCATATTTCATTTTGCGTAAGTTAATCATTTCATCTTTTTCCTCATGTTTGTCACTATATAATAGTATTTCATTATATTCATATAAAACAGTTTCCTATGTCATGTCCCAATCAATGGATACTGTTATGGGGGAAATGGGGTACGGGGTTTGGGTTCTTAGGAATTCCTCTTTAAAGAATTACACCCTCTTGCACACAAAAGCAGTTAGAATAAGGTAGTAGTTTATTTAGGGGCAAGGGAAGGGAAGGGGGGGAGGAGAAGGGAAACCATGAAAGAAATCCTTGGACTTCTCATGGGGAGATAGGTATGGAACAAAGCACATGGAATCTCCTCGAGCAGAAGACTGGCAGGTACTTTTATAGAGGAGTGATAGGGGGGAGGGGTGACCATTTGACTGTGGAAAGTTTCTTTGGTGATGGAGGACTATCCCCCACTGGTGGTGGCTAGAGGAGTTGGGTGAGGAATGGAGGACCATCCCCCACTGGTAGTGACTAGAAGAATTGGGTGAGGGGTGGCTATGGATCACTCTTCAGGACACAAAGGCAGCAGCCACACCCAAACTTATCTCCCCAGGGTAAGGGAGACCAGAATGAAGGGTGGGAATCTGAAGCTAGCTCAGTCTGATTCGGTTCTGCTTGTCTCTCTAGGTGTTATCTGTCCTCTGGTTTAGTTTCTCAAGGAAAAGATTCCTTGATGTGTCCCAGAGAACTTCTGAGGTGCTCTGCACCCCATGACAGATACTATCTCACATTCTAGGTCTTTGATATTTCAATAAGTGCCACTTTAAGTATGTTGGTACATTTTTTTTTTCACTCTTTGATTTCTTTTGCTATATGCTCAGGAATGGTATCAATGAGTCAAAAGTTATTAACCTTTTAGACAGTTTTCTCACATAACCCTAAATTGTTTCCTAGAATGATTATGCGAATTTATAGCTCCATCAACAGTGTACTAATATGTTATCTTCCCTTAATCCCTCCAATATTTACTGTTTCCCTATTTCATAACCTTGAACTATTTGCTAGCTATGAGATTAAGCCTCAGAATTTTTTAAATCGCATTTCTTTTACTGTTAGTAATGTAGAACATTTTTATATGGCCAATGATAATTAACAAATCTTGTGAAAGCACCATTTCCTTCAACCACTCTTTATAAGATAATGCTTCTTAGTATTACAAATGCATGTCTATTCCCTATATATTTTTTGTAATGGGGGAAATGGGGTACGGGTTCGAGGTAGGAGTTGGGGTTCTTAGGAATTTCTCTAAAGAATTACACCCTCTTGCACATAAAAGTAGTTAGAATAAGGTGGTAGTTTATTTAGGGGCAAGGGAAGGGGGGGAGGCGGAAGGGAAACCATGACAGAAATCCTTGGACTTCTCATGGGGAGATAGGCACAAAGCACGTGGCTCAGAGGTACCAATCTCCCTGAGCAGGAGACTGGCAGGTACTTTTATAAAAGACTGTTAGGGGAGGGGTCACCATTTGACTGTGGAAAGTTCCTTTAGTGAGGGAGGATCATCCCCCACTGGTGGTAGCTGGGGGAATTGAGTGAGGAGTGGAGGACCATCCCCCACTGGTAGTGACTAGAGGAATTGGGTGAGGGTTGGCTATGGATCCCTCTTCAGGACACAAAGGCCGCAGCCACACCCAAATTTATCTCACCAGGGTAAGGGAGACCAGAATGAAAGGTGGGAATCCGAAGCTAGCTCAGTCTGATTTGGTTCTGCTTATCTCTCTAGGCCTTTTCTGTCCTCTGGTTTAGTTTCTCAAGGAGAAGATTCCTTGATGTGCCTTAGAGAACTTCTGGGGTGCTCTGCACCCCATGACATTTTGAATAAAAGACTTTTACAAATGATATTTAATACCCCAAATTTTTCTACCCAACAGTTTCTCCTTTTATACCACCCTCATTGATTTTGTAAATAAGCTTTTTAATTTCATGCATTTGAAATGGCATATTTTTTGACTTTTCTGATTACTTTATTCCCTTGTTTGGCTAAGAGTTTTTTCCCCTAGCTATCCTCCTCCAATTCTCCTCCATTTTTTTTTTTTTAGTATGAAATTCTTTGTTCAGGTTCTGTCTCCCTTTGGAGATTTTTGTGATACATGGTGTAAGAGGTCATTACAAACCTAATTTCTGTCAAACTTCTTTCCAGCTTTCCCACCAGTTCTTCTTGTATACAAATGCCTGTTCTCAGTCATTTACATTCTTAGGTTTGTTAGATTCTGGCCATTGTCTGCATTTGGTTCCATTTCCTTTGATTTAGCTTTTCTGCTCTTCCTATCCCCACCTACCCCAAACAGTTCTTATAACAGATTCATGGTGTGGATAGGTAACTGCTAAATTCCTTTGTTTTCTTTTAGATCATAGAATTTTTTTTCCCTCTAAAGAAATTTTATTATTTTTTCTAGTTATATAAATCATGTTTTTGGTAGTTTGGTTAGTATAGTACAAATCTGGAAATTAACATAGAAAGTTTCATCATTTTTATTATATTGGCATAGCGCAATCATGAAATTTATTTGCATTCCTCTATTTCTGTAACATGTTTTGTAGTTGTATGTTTTCAATGTCTTAATAGGTTAACTAAGATATCTTGTTGAATTATTTAATTATATGAAATACAAGTTTCCTTATTATTTCTTCCTAGTTTTGTTAAATGCATAGAAAATATAGAGATGAT
This sequence comes from Dromiciops gliroides, assembly GCF_019393635.1. NCBI lineage: Eukaryota > Metazoa > Chordata > Mammalia > Microbiotheria > Microbiotheriidae > Dromiciops > Dromiciops gliroides. The sequence continues at coordinate 415,278,766 of NC_057862.1, read as the reverse complement.
TTTGTGAATTTATTTTGTATCTTGCCACTTTACTGAAATAATCCATTAAATTCTTTACTTTGTGATTTTCTCAGTTTTTCTAAGTAAATCATCCTATTGACTGAAAGCAGGGAAATTTTATCTCTTCTTTGCTGAAGTTTAATTTCTCACCCTTTTCTTATTACTATTAGTAAATTTTTACAATATCAAGTAATATCAGGGAGATGAGTTGTGCTTGTTTTACCCTTGTTTGTTCTAGGAAAGTTTTCACTATTTCTCATGGCGAATTATGGAAACTCTAGGTTTTTACATATATATATATATTTTTTTTTTTGGAGGGGCAATGAGGATTAAATGACTTGCCCAGGGTCACACAGCTAGTGTCAATGTCTGAGGCTGGATTTAAACTCAGGTCCTCCTGAATCCAGGGCCAGTGATTTATCCCCTGTGCCACCTAGCTGCCCTCACATTTATATTTTTGATGACATTGCAGAAGGGACCATCTCTTCCTGTGATTTTTTAGGACTTTGAATATGAATGGGTACTATATTTTGTTAAACAGTTCTGCCTCTATTGATAAAATTATATGATGATTTGTTAATTTTGCTTTTATAATTATCTTAATAATTTCTCTGTTGATTTACTAATTGTTATACATACACATATATTTGTAGATAAGCATATGTTTTCTTTTAATTTTCAATTTTGCTGTTGTGTGTGTGTATATATATATATACATATAATTTCTGCTATTTCTCTTAATTCTCTATTTTTTCTGTAATGAATTCACATTTTTCAATTTGGTAATTTGAATTTTCTCTCTTTTTAGGTTAGGTTGGCTAATGGCATTTCAGTTTTGCTAGTCTTTAACTTAATTTGATTTATGAGGTCTTTTTATTTTCAAGTTTATCTATTTCTTTAATTTCAATACTTCTTTGGTATTTGTATTTCTTTATTGGGCTTGTGATTTCATTACTGTATGGAGCTCCTAGGGAGAAATTCTCTCAACCAATGTGGATTTGCACCTTTTCTTTGGATTATACAGTCTTGGAGTTTGGAAAGTTGTCTGGTGCACTAAAAGTTTGTTACTTGCTTAGGTGAAGTAGCCAGGGTATGTCAGGAGAAAGTATTGAAGCTAAGACTTCTGACTTGTGCTTTATCTGCTATACCTCACTACCTTTAACTTGTTTTAAGATTGTTAATTTATTTTCCAACTGTGTTTTTTAAAGTTGTTTTATAGGTCAATGATCATCTCTTTTTCTATGTGGCTAAGATACATTTTCAGAGCTTTGCATTTTTCTCTGAAGATTGCTCTAGCCATATCCAGTAAGGTTTGCAACACTGTAGCATTTAAACACTTAGTTGTTTCTATTATTTGTTCTGTGACCTACTCATTATTCAGGATGTTTCTAGCCTCAATGAGGTTCACATTTTTTCCATATTTCTTTTATTAGTTACTATTTTTGTTATAGTATATTCTGTAGGGGTTATATTCACTAGTTATCTTTGCCCTTTTATAATTACTTGTAATTCCTTTCTTCCCTAATGCACAATTTAAAAAAATTGTACAATTTGATGCTGAAAAATAAGTATATTCTTTAATACTTCCATTTAGACCATAGGCCTAATTTTTCAAGAAATCTGTTGAGCTTTATATTTTCCTTCTTTCTTACTTTTCTATTGAATTTATCTCCCTATGAGATAGTAATATTAATGTATACTATGGTCATTGTATTACTATCAATTTCTTTTTGTAATTCACCTATGTTTTCTTTTAAGAATTTATTAATTGTTGATGCAAATATATTTAATAATATTGTTTTACATTTATTCTGGTACCTTTAGTTTTTGTGTTTATGTTTCTTGATAGTATCAATTTTGTTTTTAGTTTCCATGTTTATTTCTCTTGATAGTGTCACTTTCATTTTTACTCTACAACTTTTACTTTTTAGATTTCTCAAGCATAATGGATTGTGTTTCATCCCCTCATTTTCATTCTATAAGAAAAAATGTTTGTTTTGTCTTTAAAATAATTCATTCTCTCTCTCTCTCTCTCTCTCTTTCTGTGCCCCATTTATGTCTTTCCTCATAATGTTCTATTCCTACTCTATCACAGCCCCCCAAATCAGGAGGGAACAAATGCCCCATCTATATCTCTTCTTGAATCCTGAGAGTCCTTTTCTAGGACCCCCTGGTTTGCCTCTCCTCTTTCCCTCCCAGTGTGGAATTCCTCTGCACTAAAAATAATGATAACTAGTGAGAGAATATCTTTTCATATCTCTAAAATGTTAATTCTTTTCTTCCCTCCCTCCTACTTGTTACAACCCCCTTTCCTATACCATTACATCTTCTGGGTTTTTTATTAATGATTATTTTTCCATAGATGCTCTTTCTTTGTTTTCTCAATGTTTCTCAGACAGTGAAAGGTTTCTTTTAAAAGAGAACACTAGAATAGAAAAACTCTCATACACATAGGGTTTCCTAACTCTATACATAATAAACATTAATTTCATTTGCTAGTCTTTTAGTATTATCTGAAGCTCTTCATTTTTCTGTTTAATGTTTGCATGTTAAATACCCTATTTACCTCTGTTTTTTAAAAAGGTTTTGAATTTAATTATTTTTTATTCTTTGCTGGCTGTCCAAATTTTATTATTTTATAATTAAAAACAACTTCATAGGCTATATATGTATCTATATATTTATGCATGTACACATATATATGTATATATATGTATACGTATACGTATATATATATACACACACATATGGTACAAACTGATCTTTCTTGCTTTTTTTGAATAGATGTTCAATTTTTCCTTTGATTTTTCATTCCTTAGGACAAGGCATTGTTGCCATTTGTCCTTTGTTCTTGAAGAGGACCATAACATCAGGAGTTGATGTCATGACTTGAAGTGAATTGGATTTAAGTGAGGGAGGTCTGTTCAAGGTCACCAACCTCATTCTCTCCTCTAGAGCCATCTGGGTTCAGTGCCAAGATACATATCAGGATGACTGGAGATGGCCCCAGATGTTTAAGGTAATTGGGGTTAAATAACTTGCCCAGGGTCACATTGCTAGTAAGTGTCTGAGATTTGAACTCAGGTCCTCCCAATTTCAAGGCCAGTGCTCTATCCACTGCACCACCAGCTGCCTCTGGATAAGACATAGGATGCTGGTGATTTGATAATGATGATGATGATTTATATAATAAGTATGGCATTTATACAGTACTTAATATGTGCCAGGCACTGTGCTAAGTGCTTTATAACTATTATTTCATTTGATTCTCACAACAACCCTGGGATAAAGATGCTATTACCCTCATATTACAGTTGAAGATACTGAAGGAAACAATAGTCAAGTAACTTCACCAAGGTTACCCAGCAGGTGCATAAGTCAAAGTTGCTCTCTTCCGTTGCTTTGCCAAAACAGTGCTTCTGAAGAAGTTAGGTGGTATTTTGCTATATTTGTGGACAAGTTAGATACCTGTGTGCTAGGTGCATACAGAGGTTAAGTGACTTGCCCAAAGTCACACAGTTGCTAAGTGTCTAAGTGTAAGCACTTTATTATCCACCATGCCACCTAACTGCTATGATATTCTGATCATCTTTGCTTACAATATAAAAATGATTTTTATCTCTTTTCCATGCAATAGTTGTTGCTTTTTGTTGTAATCTTGATGAACATGATGCTTCTCTGCAAGTTAGACTTCAGTTTTCTTTTTGTTGGTATTGTTCAAATTCTTTCAACCTATATTTTGTTGTCTGCTTCTAATTTTTCTGAGCATTTTTCTGCAGTATTTCCTGAAGTATGGTTTTCAGGTTGGTTTTCCTTATATTCTTCTGGCATATCTATAATATATCATTTGTTTGCATCTTATCTTTAAGGTCAGTCTTTTTGTTCTCCCAGTCTTATTGTTGTATGATTTTGTTCAATTAATTTTTTTTCTACATCTGCATATTTTATATTCTACTGCCATTTTTCTTCTAGGAAACAACTGCTTTGGAATGCATCTTTGTCCCCTTTTCAAAATCTTCTTTCTTGTTAGGCTTCTTGATTTCTTACTTGAGAATTCTAATTTCTGTCCTTATTTTAAAAATATTTATTTATATTTTTTTTAGTGAGGCATTTGGGGTTAAGTGACTTGCCCAGGATCACACAGCTAGTAAGTGTTAAGTGTCTGAGGCCTGATTTGAACTCAGGTCCTCCTGACTCCAGGGCCAGTGCTCTATCCACTGCACCACCTAGCTGCCCCTTAAAAATATTTATTATTAATTTTTTAATTGCTTTCTTGACCCATCCTAGAGTCTCTTAGTAATGTTCCATCATGACTTTTGATACTTTGTTCAATATATTAGAATTTTTGTACCCTCCTTAATGAATGCTTTTCCTTCATGAGAAGCACTCCACTTTTTCTTAGTTTGCTTGCTTTTCTTACCTTTCAAGATTTTATTAATCTTTATCAGTCTTTCCAATATCGTGTCTATGGTGTCTTGCATGGGCATGGGTGGGCTGAATGGATCAAGTATTGCCGTGAAAAGGATAAAAAATATTAGGAAAGAGTAAAAGGTTTGTCTTGTAGCTGTGGGGTCCCAGTTCAGATTAGATAATAATAATTTTTAATGGACACTGCCAGCATAGTTATGTGACTACTGTGCATATTATATCGATTATATTATGGTCCTATTGTGTATGTTATATTCTGAAATGGTTATAGAATATTTCTAGTATACATTCTTAGTTCATGATATTCTGGGCTGGAACATTCATGTGTGAGGGAGAAGGAGTTTTTATGGAATGATCCTAGAATATTCTTCCATCATATTTTTATTACAATTCTACTGTGTGCATGGGTGTGTGTGTGTGTGTGTGTGTGTGTGTGTGTGTGTGTGTGTGTGTGTGTGTGAGAGAGAGAGAGAGAGAGAGAGAGAGAGAGAGAGAGAGAGAGAGAGAGAGAGATTTTCTGGAACAATCCTAGCACATTCCTATTCGTTATTTTCAAACTGCAGATTAGTATTAATTATCCATTTAAATTCAGAGAAGCAGGAGTAAAGGAGTTGGACCTGCCCACCCATATCTAAGGTGAAGTTTTCCTTTATTGGCAACCAAGAACACTTCATTTAAGAAACAACAAACAAACAGAAAGAACATTCAGATTGAAAGGAGTTGAATTACATTTGGCTCTATTCAGGTTCACTCAGGAAAGAGCAGCCAGCTATCCCTCATAGTCTCTGAATTGTAGAACCTCCTTTTTGGCACCCTGTTCTTTGTTGCCCAAATTAAACTGTAAATAGTTTATTAAAATCTGAAAATCAGCCAGCGTTCCTTTGAAACAAATACAGCATCTTTAAGAGATTGCAAAGGTAAATCTTATTGTCTGGGGGAACGACTTCTGAGCAGTTATTTCTCTTATTGCCAAGCTGAATGTAAAGGCATTACTCAGTTTAATAAATCCTAGTGTATCACTCAGTCTGTGTAAGCTGATATAAATATCTCCAGTTATGTCATATTACCACCTTTGTACAGCTAGTGTTGGGCCTTGATGACTGGAGCCTGATAAATGCAAAACCTCATTTGGTTTGTGAGTGATTGAGCGCTAACACTGTTTAGATTCCTTAATATACTTGTATTAGCATGAATAAGTAATGAGCATGCCAGGCTTTTTTGAATATTTGATTGTATCTTTGTAATGGATTTGTGTCTCTCTCTTTGTGCTAATGTCATTGTAACTTTGTTGGTGTCATAACTCCAAACCTGGGCAATTGATCTTTATCAGCCCATCTTAAGTCAATTACCCTCTCCTTGCCAAATTACAGCCTCCTCCCTCCAGCTTCCCTTTACTAAGCTTCTCTGCTTATTGCCTTTGAGGAAAAGAGGTGTTCTTCTTGCCTGGATCCAAGGTGAGAAGGTTTCAGATCCTCTTATGCATCTGAAGTGGTGAATACAGGAGCTTTACAAGGGGCCATTTTGCAAATTTTCCACATGCCCTCAACTTCAATCTTGGACTTATTTTAGGCAGGGCAACAATAGCTAGATGGTGTGGTAGATAGAGCATTGCACCTGGTGTCAGCTCACATCCTTCTTCTAGTACTTACCACCTGGGCTGCCCTGGGCAAATTATTTAACCATTTGGCCTTCAGTTTCTTCCCCTCTAAAATCTCATAGGATTGCTGTGAGGATCAAATTTTAAAATCTGTATGAAGTCCTTTGCATACTTTCGGCTGCTTTATAAATGTTAGTTACTATTACTATCAACCCGCTCTTCCTGAAGGGAGGCAAAGGCTAGGCTGAAGCTCAAACAGCTCCTTTAAGACTTGGGTATCTTTTTTTTTTTTTTTTGTGGGGCAATGAGGGTTAAGTGACTTGCCCAGGGTCACACAGCTAGTAAGTGTCAAGCGTCTGAGGCCCGATTTGAACTCAGGATCTCCTGAATTTAGGGCCAGTGCTTTATCCACTGCACCACCTAGCTGCCCCTCAAGACTTGGGTATCCTGACCCTGAAAAGGTCTTATCTCAGCTACATCAGAGTCACAGTACTAGGATTCTACTTGTGTCCCCACTCCGTATGGTTCGAAGGCTTTGCTTCTTCCGAAAAGGATTTTAATAGACTATTAACAGAGCACTGATTACTCATATTTTTCCTACAGGGCCCAATTCAGGGGTGTGCTGGAGCAGATCCAAGCAGCTCAGAGAGCTGATCCTTAAATTTTCATTGTGAACATTTACACTTTGGAAATCAGCAAATGCTACAAATCAGGTCTTGATTTATTGTTTTGTTGATTGTCTGGACTTAAGAAAGCAATGGAAAAAAATGTTATTAATGTAGATTAAACTTACAAATGTTTTCTGGGCACATCTCCCCCTCCCCAACTGGTTATTACACATTTGCCATCCTACCCCTCACTAAAACCTCTTCAGGAGATATGAACTTGAGGTAGCATGTTACAGCAAAAAGTATATTTGGAGACAGAATCATAGTTGAAAAGACCTCAAAGGGGATCTAGACTAAACCATGAATAAAGAAATGAAGTATCATCTCTCAATTTTAGTGTCTTCTTCCAGAGACTATGCTTAATATATCTTGTATATATCTTATTTGTACATAGTTGTTTGCATGTTGTTCTCATTGGACTGTGTTGTCCTTGAGAGCAGAAACTGTGCTTTTCTCTCTATCGCTAACACTTGTAACAGTCTCTGTAATACAGTAGATGCTTAATAGATGCCCATTGGCTGACTGACTATGATTCGTTTTTCAAACTGGCCTATTTGCTGATCACTGAACTTGGACATTCCATCTCTCACTTCTCCCTTTGCACATGCCACCCTCTATGATTAGAATGCATGCCCTCCTCAACTCTACCTCTTCATTCAAGGCTCAGCTCATGTGCCATAGAAAATCACATAATTTCAGAGAGGTTATCTGACCCATCCATATCAGGGGGAAAAATCCCCTTGATAACAAGAAACCTTTGTTATCAGCTCTGGGGATATAAAAACCTAAAAAGATAGTCCCTTCCCTCAAAGAGTTTATAGTCTAATGTGGGAAGACAACACACAAAAAGGAACTGTAAAGGGTGAGGGGAGAGCTAGCCAGTGGGGTGTGGGGGGGAGGGAATATGGTAGAGAAGTCAGAGAAGATCCAAAGTGGTCCTATAAGGGCTAGTGATCAATAAACCTTTTCTTGGAAACCACAGATGAAAACGACCTTATCGCCTATCCAGGGATCCTATTCCATTTTGGGATAGCTTTATTTAGTAAAGTATGTTTTCTTGATGTTGAGCCTGAAATTGATTCTTTGCAGCTTCTATCTAGTTGCTCCTGCTGGGGTCAAGTAGAATGGGGCTTATCCATCTTCTATGTGACCATCTTGAAGACAAGTATCATGTTCCCATTGGTTCTTCTCACTTCCAGGCTAATTATTCCTAGCTTATTTTGTTTAGTCATTTCAGTAATGTCTGACTCCTTGTGGCTGTATTTGTTTTGTTTTGTTTTTTTAGCAAGGATACCAGTGTGGTTTGCCATTTCTTTCTCTAGCTCATTTTATAGATGAGGAAACTGAGGCAAACAGGGTTAAGTGACTTGCCCAGGGTCAGTCACACAGCTAGTAAATGTCTGAGGTTGTATTTGAACTCAAGTCTTCCTTTACTCCAGGCTCAGTTCTCTATCCTCTGTGCCACCTAGCTGCCCCTTCCTAGCTAATTGCATTATATTTTTAGACTTGGAGGGACCTCAGAGTCCTTCAGGTCCACCCTCTTATTTTATATGATGAGAAAAGTGAGGCAGAGAGAAGTTAAATGACTTACTCAAGGTCATTCAGGGGTAAAAAAGAGGTGGGATGTGAACCTAGCTTCCTTTATTTCAAAGGCATTGGTCTTTACATTGTGCTGTACTATATCTCCCTTCTACTACTTCTAACATGGAAAGAACTTGAAGACTGTATTCTATCCTGATTACTCCACTCTAAACACTAACCAATTATCAATGCCAGCTGTCAAATGTGGGGTCTAGAAAGGAATAAAAGACTTCAGAAGTGGTCTGACCAAGGCAGGTACAGTAGGACCATCAGCTTCTTATCCCAGGAAAATATTTCTCTTAACACAAGATCACATTAGCTTTTTTTGGTTATGGTATCACACTGTTACCTCATCCAAATCTGAAATTTCTCAATCTTTTTCAGGCATCCTGCTTTCTAACTTTGTCTCTGCAAACTTTTACTTGTGATTAATGGATTTTCCTTTTGGAAACCAAATCTAAAGCTTTATATTTATCCCTATTTAATTTCTTCTTATTAGATTTGGCCTAATGGCCTAGTCTGTCAAAATCTTATTGGATCCTGATTGTCATCTAGCTATCTCTCAGCTTTGTGTCATCTGAGAATTTGATAAGGATGCTCTGTATCTTATTATTATTCTTTTTAAATCTTTTATTATCTTTCCCACCTAGAAAGCTCATCATCTGGTAAGATCTGGTCATCAGTCTTGGTGCTTATACCTTATCTCTATCCTCTGCACCTTTGATTAGAGGCAGAGCAGTGAACTCCAGACCTCTATTCAAGGAAGTGGCTCAGCATAGACATCTCTTCATCTTCCACCATGCAGGACTACTTTAGGTCTTTTCCAACTTCTCCACCATGCCCTCTATACTGAGTAGTTCCTCCCTACTCTTTAACAGCTTCCTTTTGTGTGTTGTCTTCCCACATTAGATTATAAACTCCCTGAGGGCAGGGACTGTATTTTTTGTGTTTATATTCTCAATACTTAGCTCAGTTTTTGATATATAGTGGGCACTTAAATATATTTATTCACTATTGTGACTAAATGACTAATAAAAATGTTAAATATCATTGGATCAAGCACAAATCTTTAAGTCACTCCCCTGAAGACCACCTTCTGAGTTGATATTAAACCATTAATGTTTTCTCTTTGGACCCAGCTTTAGATTCAATTATACTGTAGTCTAGCCCACATTCCTCTATCTTTATACAATGTGGGCCAAAAATCACAATGTTTTAATGACTTTTTGAAAATTTTTTTCTTTATTTTTCACAATTTATGAGATTTTTTTTCATATGTAAGGTAAATTCATTTCCTATACATACTGTATATGATGCTATGGTATTGTAAATTAAAAACAAAAAATTAAGGAATTATTAAATATTGAAACACCTTCATGACTTTTGATCCAGCCTATAGGAAGAATGATAGTATTTATATAGTGCTTTAAGTTTTTCAAAGCATGTTAATAGTATGAAATTGCTCATGTATTAGCATGAGGGACTTTATCAAATACTTTGATAAGAATCTAAGCAAACTTGATCACTGGTATTTTCCCTGATGCATTTTCAGAGGACTTGGATGCTAATCCTGGCTCTGCCACTCCTTAACTATGGGACATTGGATTGGGGTTAAGAAAGTCCCTTAATATATGGTTTCAGAAAAACCTGGGAAGACTAATATGAACTGATACAAAGTGAAGTGAGGAGTATGAGCTACACGGTAATAGCAATATTGTAAAGATAATCAACTGAAAGACTTAATAACTCTGCTCAATACAATGATCTACCACAGCTTCCAAGAACTCATGATATAAAATGCAATCCACCTCCAGATAGAGATATAATGGTCTTGGAGTGCAGATTGAAGAATATTTTTTTCTTTTCTTTATTTATCTTTCTCCCCCCTCAGAACATGGCAAATGTGGAATTATGTTTTGCATGACTTCATATGTATAATGGGGATCTTATTTCTTGCTTTCTCAATGAGTTGGGGAAGAGGCAGAGGAAGAGAAAGAACTTGAAACTGAAAATTAAAAAAAAACATTAAGTCCCTTAAGAGCTCTGATACTTAATTTTCTAATTTGTCAAATGAGGGAAATGGGGAAGGTGGCCCATAAGGCTTCTTGTAGCTTTGAATCTAGAATCCTATGATACCTATTTGCTGAGGCTCTGTTACTGTTTGTTAACACCAAGAGTCTTGGAATGAGTCGCATGGAGCCAGATCATATGAGATGAGCCCTAATTTACATGCTGATGTGGGTTGTGCTAGCTAAATATTTTATGGAGTATTCACAATATGCTAGGTGCTACTGGTGTTGTAGCATCATTACACATGTCACAGATACAGTATATCACAGAATCTCAGACCATCCCCTGGGAGGGACCCCAGAAGTCATCTCATTCAACCCTTTCTACAGTACCCCACAATAAGTGGTCATCCAGTCTATGTCTGCATAAAGAAAAATGATTATTAAATTAATGAATAAGAACTGTCTTTATGTTCCCATTGTCCTAGTGACTCATTTATTTATGCAGAATGTTCTGCCTTGATTAAAACTGTTAATGATGTCCAAGCAGTGTGATTATGTTTGACTATCTATCTCTTTTTTATTCTTATTTCTTGAAATATAGCTCTGGAAAAACCAGGCTTTGGTGAGACCCCTGGGGATTCAAATGGACCTACTGGAGTAAGCCTTAAACCCAAATCACTCTGGCTCTCACTGATTGGCCAATAACAAGTCCCAGCCCAAGTCTCTGTTGGTTATTGGGGTTTTTTTTTGTTTTTTTTTAGTGAGGCAATTGGAGTTAAGTGACTTGCCTAGGGTCACACACCTAGTAAGTATTAAGTGTCTGAGGCTGGATTTGAACTCAGGTACTCCTGACTCCAGGGCTGGTGCTCTATCCACTGCGCCACCTAGCTGCCCCAGTCATTGGGTTTTGATGGCTCAGAGTGAGTGTATATAGCAATTGTTTCTGTTCTGGCCAGAAACCCTGAGGATTTTCCTTTCCCAGATTGATTTTTTTTTTGAGTAGGTAAAGGAGGCTGTCTTTTGCCTCATTTCTTACCTAACCTTAATCACTGAATGATGTAGCATCAAAAAAACTGAGGCCTGTGAAAGGCCTTAGCTTAAAAAGGCTAAGGACTCCCACTTCATCCAGTGGTCATCTCCAGTCCTCCGGATGTATATCTTGCCACTAGAGCCAGGTGGCTCTGGAGGAGACAGCCAGGCTGGTGACTTTTCACAGCCCTTCCTCACTTAAATTCAATTCACTTGCAAGTCCTAACATCATCTTCCTGATGTCATGGTCCTCTTTGAGAACAAAGGACAAGCAACAGCATTTAAAAAAAATTTCTATAGCCCATAACTAGCAAACACCCAGAAGAACTAACATTTCTATACAGTTATATTAAGGTTTGCAAAACATTTCATCCATTGTATCTTTTGATACTCAGAACAGCCCCATGAGGGGCTATATTTTCAGAAGTAGGAAAACTGATTTTATGAGTTTTCAGGAACTCCCAGCATGGAATTTCCTTCCGGCAGGTGAGGTGGTACGGTGGAAAGAGCACTAGGCCTGAAGTCAGAAAGATCTGAGTTTCAATCCAGCCTCACACACTTATTAGTCATATGACCTTGGGCAAGTCACATAAAATCTGTTTGCCTCAATTTCCTCAACTGTCAAATGGGGATAATAGTAGCACCCACCTCCTAGGGTTGTTATGAGGATCAAATGAGTTAATATTTGTAAAATGCTTAGTACAGTGCTTGGCATATAGGAGGACATTAATAAATGATTATTTCCTTCCTTTCTCATCTGTAATTTATAATCTTAGAGATTTGCATGGGGTCAGTGGAAAGGTAAGTGAATGCTCCATGGTGACACTTTGAGTGGATATAGGAGATAGGCTGTTCACCAGGTGCTCCTGTCTCTAAAATCAATCTCCCTATCCACTATACCACATATTGCCTTTCTATAGGAAGATACTACACATTGAATTACACCCATTTTATAGATGAAGCAGAGATGACCAACTTGATCATAGGTGTGACAGAACCAGCGAGTTTCAGAACTTGTTTTTAAATTCAGACTGCTCCAGGGGCAGCTAGGTGGCACAGTGGATAGAGCACCAGCCCTGGAGTCAGGAGTACCTGAGTTCAAATCCGGCCTCACACAGTTAACACTTACTAGCTGTGTGACCCTGGGCAAGTCACTTAACCCCAATTGCCTCACTAAAAAAAAAAAAAATTCAGACTGCTCCTGATTCCAAATCCAGCACTTTACTGCACCATTTTTACATATTGACAATTATAATCAATAAATAGATTCAGTCTCAAAATAACATAAGCGATTGTAGAAATATAAACAGAACTCTGACTTAGAAAATTTCCCTCACCCCCTCATCCCTCATTGTTGAATCTCTGCCACTCATATAAACTTGCATTTATTTATCTATTTACTTGTTATGGTCTGCCACCACCATCCCACCTCTAGCAGAATGCTTCTAGAAATTAGGTGATTTTTTTTTTAGTTTAGTTTTAGTCTCTGCATTCCTATATTTTGCATATAGTGAATGCTTAATAAATTGTTAGTGTTATAATCTGGCCTTTACTCAAAGCATTTACCTGTGTGACCTTTGGCAAATCACTTAACCTCTTTAGGCCTCAGTTTCCTTGATCTGTAAAATGAGGGGGGCTGGGTTTGATGGGCTCTAAAATCCCTTTTTGGAGGCAGCTGGATGGCTTAGTAGATAGAGTTCTGGGCCTAGAATCAAGAAAAACTGAGTTCATAATTGGCCTCAGATACCTACCAGCTGTGTGACCCTAAGCAAGTTACTTAACCTGTTTGCCTTAATCATCTTGTGAAGGAAACGGTAAACCATTCCAGTATCTTTGCCAACAAAACTCTTGGACAGTATTGGCATTTTATGATCCTCAAGGTCATGAAGAGTCATTCAGTCATTTTTCAATCATATCTCACTCTTTGTGACCCCATTTGGGGTTTTCTTGGCAAAGATACTGGAATGGTCTGCCATTTCCTTCTGCAGCTCATTTTATAGATGAAGAAACTGAAGAAAAGAAAATTAAGTGACTTGCCCAGGGTCACACAGGTAGGAAGTATTTGAGGCCATGTTTTAACTTGTTTTCCTGACTCCAGGACTAGTCTCTAATCACTGTGCTACCTGCCTGCCTCCAAGAAGGGACCTTAGAGACCATCAAAACCAACCTTCCTGACACTAAATACCTGTGAAACATTGTGTATGACAGTTAACGCCTTTAGGCTTACTTTCCTCATCTGTGAAATGAAAGGGTTGACTGATCTCTACGGCTATTTCCTACTTTAATCTATGGTCCCAAGACAGAATTCCTACTCCAGAAATTCCTATTTGTATATGAGAAGAATGGAAACTCAAAGACCCAGTTAGCAAGTTTCAGAACTTATATATTGAATGCAAATGTCTCTTATTTATATTCAGGACTCTACTGAACCATTTTCACATATTGATAGTTGTGATGAATGGATAGATTTAGTCTCAAAAAACATAAATTATTTCATGTATATATGTGCATGCACATATGCATATCATAGTACACATATTCCTTCATTCTTCCAGTTTGAGTCCTCTAATGAATTTGGACTCCTTCAATCATCTGAACAGAACTGCTCTTCACTAGAAAAAATCTTGAAGTAGTGTCTCCAACAATGATGTTCTTGAGGATCTGCATTTAGTTGTTCCAAGCTCTTTAGAGTTGAATTGAATTAGAGCTTCTAATCCATATTGCCTTTTCATCTTATTTCATCTCCCTCATAGATTTTATGGGTTCCTTCCTTGTGTCTCCAATAGTTGTTACTTTTCCTGGAGTTTAGCTCTGGGAACAGGTGGTAGTGGTGGAGTGAGCAGCATAGATAATTTTCTGGGGACTTACCAGTTGTCTGTGTACTCAGAATTGTACCCTAATTATTCAGGTATTTTCTCGGAAAAGTCTCAATGTCGGGGTCCTCTGTGAAAAAAGATAGATGTATCTATTGTGACATGCATGATTCTTCTTTTTTAGGGAGTTTGAAGCCTTTCAGTCTGAGGAAATGTGGTAGAGTTGTTTAGTTGGTGAGGATCATTCACCACGACTGTACACTCACTGTATGTCCTGACTTCTGGCTTATCCAGAAGCTGGAGGGAAACGCTTGTTCATTTAACAGGCTTCAAGATGTGATTGGCTTTTAGGGTTTCCCTGCTGCTGGTAGAAATTGTCCCCTCACCATTGTAGACCACCCCCTTTACTTTTGAGATTAGTCATGGTTAAGTTTATGGACTTCTGAAACCACTTTCTACTGTAGTATCTGGGTGTTCACCAGTCGTCTATTAGACATTTTAAACTTAATGTTTCATAAATATCTTAAACTAAAAATAAACAAAACTGAATCCATTATCTTTCCTTTCAAACCTATCCTAATTTTTTCCCTATATCAGTTTAATAGACTACCATCTTTCCAGTCACAAAGCTTAGCAATCTAAATATTATCTTAAGCTCCTTACTCTCACTCATTGCGCATATCTATGCAGTTTCCCAAACATTTTTATGTTCACAATATCTCTTCTATAGTTCCTTTCTCGCCACTCATTCAACTACCACCCTAAATCAGGCCCTCATCAACCTTTGACATGGACTCTTGCAATAGCTTCTTAATTGGTCTCCATAACTTGCATCTCTCCATTTCAATTTATCTTTCACATAGCTACCAAAATAATTTTTCTAAAGCCCAGATCTGACCATATCAAATCAATAAACCCCAAAGGTGCCCTATTATCTCAAGAATCAAATATAAACACCCGTTTTAGCATTTAAATCTCCTCCCAAACTGATTCTAACCTACCTGAGTATAAAGGGAAGTGACTTCTGAAAACATATGAAGGTGGAACATGGGAACTAGTGCATAGGGATCTAATTTGAGTGGAATATAGAGTTAATGAAGGATAATACTATGAAAAAGGTTGAAAAGGTAGATGAGAACCAAATTGTGGAAGTATTTAAATGATAAGCAAAGAACTTTCTATTTTATCTTAGTGAAAGTGGCAGACATTAAATATTTTTCAGGAGGGAAGTCACTAGGCCAGATCTGTGCTTTGGAAAAATTATATTCTTAACTCTGTAGAGGTTGAATTGGATAAGGGAGATACTAGAAGCATGAAATCAATTAAGAGAACTACTGGTAGGAATTCATGTTAGAGGTAACAAGGACCTGAATAATAATAATATTAATAACTAATAATAATATGAGGAGGAAAAAGAAAAGGAGGCATATCTAACACAGTACTTATTATATGTCAGGTAGTATGCTAAGTGCTTTACAATAATTATCTCATTTGTTTCTTGTAACAACCTGAACCAGGATGGTAATTGTGTGAGTAGGGAGAAGGGGTCGATTGAAAGAAATCCTGGAGTAGCAGAATCAACAAATCTTGCCAATGGCAGTGATACATGAAGGAAAAGGAAGAGTCTAATTACCCTGGAGGTAGAAAGTCAATGGTTTTACTGATCATAGTTTGACATTAAAACTAGGTGGTTTTGCTGCTAAAAGAACTATATAATAGTGATACGTGGGTCAGGTGGGTAGAAAACAATGACCTTACCTACTTTGCCTATTTTTTTTTTCCTAACTCAAATTCAGTAGCATGTAACTTCTAACTTTAAGTGAGATAGTTGTCTGTGACAAAGGTCTATAGGCTTTATAAGAAATGGATTTTTAAAAGGCTATCTTGCTTTTCAGGGCACTCTACCCAACCTGTGTTGAAGAGAGGTAGTGGTTCATAACTTTGGGCTATGACTAAAAATCCCCACTTTCTTCAAGCAATCCTTGTTTGGCACATTCTCCAGTCTGTTCTGCTCAAACTCTTACAGACATGTTGTAGCTTTTTTGTCTTTCCTAAAATGTCCTAAGAGCTGGAAACACTACCCCATGCATACCTTGATTGATATAGGGATAATATTGTTTTTTTGACTCTGTTGTCACATTTTCCATTCATTATAAACTTGTAGACTACTAGACCAACAGGATCTTTTTTCATAGGTATCAGTGTCTAATCATACATCTCCCATGCTATTTATCAAATTGATTTTTTAAAATCCAGGTGTAGATCTTTGTGTGTGTGTGTGTGTGTGTGTGTGTGTGTGTGTGTGTGTGAGTGTGTATATATATATATATATATAAATTCATCATATCATGAAATTCATAAACTCTTTTTAAACTGTAGGGACCTTTTAGAATTGAAATTTTGTCACCCAATGTACTTCCCACCATTCCAAATTGCATATCCTTTATATTTAATCAATGTCATTGATAAAAAATATCAAATAGCACAAAGTAAAGGCCAGATCTCTTGAGCACTCCACTGGAGATTTTCCTCCAAGTTCATGTAAGCCCATCTCCTTTTTTTTTTTGAGTCCAGCCACTCAAATAGTCCTGATTCTGTCTAGCTATACTATCACTATGTTTCCACTTTTCCATCTTGCGTTGGAAAAAATCTAAGTACCCTGTTTCTGTAGCTTTTCTCATACCCACTATTCTGTCAAAAAAGAAAATGATGGTAGTCTGGCATGACTTTATGTCTCACATGTTCTTGATGAAGCCATACTGGCTATGAGTGATCACTACTTCCTTTCTCAAGTGCTCCCAGGCTATCACCTTAATCACATGTTCTAGAATTTTACCAGGAATAGAAGTCACACTTACTGGTCTATATTTTATAGATACCGCTTTCTTTGTTGAAGATCGGGACACTTGTTCTCCATTTCTGAAACTTTTTCCATTCTCGAAAATATTTTAGAAATCACCAGTAGCAGCTCAGCAAGCCAATTTGTCGATTCTCTCAGTACCCAAGGATGGCATTTATTTGGGCTCTCCATCTTGAACTCACTGAGGGTAGGCGTCTGGCTTAACATCGCCCTACTGATCATGGGTTTTCACTTTTTGTTCATAATTTTCGCTTTGTCCTTCCCAGTTAAAATATTTTCCTTGAAAGAGAAAATAGACACAAAATAAAAATTGAGTAGTTCAGTCTTATTGTTGCTGTTATTATTATCCTGTAAGTAACAGTCCTATCCTATATTTGACCCTATATTTGTCCCCAACTTAGCCAAACTGAGCTTTAATATATCCTTTTTATTGCTAGGATTTGTCACCGTCTTCAGCTCACTTTGGATTTTGGTCTTCTGCTAAAATATTTAAAGTATCATGCCCCTGTTTTGTATCATCCTCAGTTACTTGCATTAATTCTATCTTCTATCCATGCCCTTAAAATAAGAGTTTATCGGGGCAGCTAGGTGGTGCAGTCGATAAAGCACTGGCCCTGGATTCCTAAGGACCTGAGTTCAAATCCAGCCTCAAACATTGGATGCTTACTAGCTGAGTGACCCTGGGTAAGTCACTTAACCCTCATTGCTCTGTCCCCCCCCCCAAAAAAAAGATGTTCTCTAAAATAAGAGTTTATTAATGAGTTTCCTTTTCACATATGTGGCTATGAAGCAGCTAGTTGGTGTAGTAGATAGAGTATTGGTTCTGGAGTCAAGAAGACAAGTTCAAATACTACCTCAGAGACAGCTGTGTGACCCTGGATAAATCCCTTAATTTCCCTCAGTTTCCTCATCTGGAAAATGAGGATAATAATAACATCTACATCACAGAATTGTTGTGAGGATCAAGTGATATAATCTGCATAAAGTGCTTTACAAACCTTGTGGCACTATACAAATAAATACTAACCATTTTTCTAATTATTTTTTTGTTCTGAACTCACCAGGTGTCTGTTAGGGACGCCCCATGATCAGGGCATATGGGGACCAGAAGCTCATATCCGATTTTTTTTGTCCTATGATTCAAAAATGTGTTGGCAAACTGTCAAACCAGCCACCACTTCCAGCAGGGTTTGTGGGAACCCAGGAGAAGAAAAGTGGGACCTATTGAATTTATCAGAGATAGCTGAGAATTTAACTGCTCATCAGGGGGTTCTGAAAGTACCACAAGAGACTGGAGTGTGTATTTGCGTGGGGCCTAACTGTGAGGGAACAGTGAAATCCGCCTCCTTAATCTTTTTTCCCCTTAATGGCAAGCCACTGTTTCACTAATTTATTGACTTGTTTTAAAAGTCTGTACCCTGCATTTGAGGGCAGGAAGAACACTGGCCAGGCTATGGTGGGGCTGTAACACCTGAATATAAGGTTGAACTCAGCCATCTAGCACAGGGTCACCACCACTCAGTGGTCAACTGTGATAGGACACAATTGATGCCACTTCCCTGACAGCCCCAACTTCCCTGATGCAGTTTCCTGGTTTGGGGCAAATCTCAGAGTTGGTGGGTTCCTAAGACCCTGAGAGTCAACATACTCTGGTAACTTCCTGAGCAGACTCATTTCCAATGGAGATGATGGAGGCTATGTCCAGAGAAGCCATCAATGGAGCAATAATCAACAAACATTTATTAAGTGCCTACCTACTATGCCAGGAACTGTTCTAAGTATTGGGGTTATAAAAAGAGGCCAAAGACAATTCCTGCCTTCAAGAAGTTTACAGTATAATGGAGAGACAAGAAGCAAACAAACTGTATCTATATCTATATCTATATCTATATCTATATCTATAGCTATAGCTATAGCTATAGCTATCTTTATCTCTATCTATGAAGCATGCTATACACAGGGCAAATAAGAAAGGGAAGACACTGGAATTGAGAGGGGCAGGGGAAGGCTTCCTGTAGAAGATTTTAGTTAAGATTGTACCCTTGTTGACTATTCTTGCTGTGTTAGGGGAAAATAAATCTCCTTTGTTAAATGTTCAGAGATTGGGAGTGCCTTATTTCATCCCAAACTTCAAAAATGAACTGGAGGATGCTGGCATTGGAGCCACATTTATAGCATCAACACACCACTTTGGTCTCTAGTCATGGCAGCCACCAGCCTCCTTTTGCTAACCCATGAAATGGGAGTGGGGGTATCACTGACAGCATCTATCACTGAATGCTTCTCTGAGGCAGATACTCTTTCTTTATGCAGGTCACTGAGCAAGCATCACACTGAGCTACCTTGGTGCCCTCTAGAAAAGTCTCAGGAAAATAAATCACCTCCTGTTGGAGAGATAATGTTGCCGACACTTGTCTGTCTGCCCTGAGACCAAATGTGTGTGTTAAACACATGGTGTAATGGAAAAAATCACTGCAGATTCAAGGAGCTAGCACATACCTTAGGCATCAGTGAGGCACAGAATCATAAATTCACAAGGAAGGAAAGTACCTTTGAGGTGATCTAGTCCAACCCATTTCTGAACAAGAGACTTCTCTGCAGAAGCACTGAGAAGTGGTTGCATGAACTCCTCTTGGAGACTTATAATGATCAGAACCCCAAACTTCATGAGTCACCACATTCCACTATTTGTAAACTTGAATTATTGGAAAATTTTTGTTATAGGAAACAGAAATCTGCTTCCCTATAATTTGTACCCAATGTAGATATACTTTTATCCCTCTTTCACATGATGGATTTTTAGATATATGAGGGTGGCTGTCATGAGGATGGCTATTCTCCCTCCCCATAGCTCTCCTTTTCTTCAAGAAGACTCCCAGTTCCTTCAATCAATTGTTGTATGCCATGATATCTACTCCCTCATCTGCATAAGATCAATCTCATCAGTGGATCTGTTGTCAAGATTGTAGTTTATGGGACTGAGTATCCAGAGGATCAAGGTTCTTCTGTACACAGTACTCCTAAGTAGACTATAATGTAATTCTCTCTTTTTTAAATTTTATTTATTTTTATTTTTAGTGAGGCAATTGGGGTTAAGTGACTTGCCCAGGGTCACACAGCTAGTAAGTGTTAAGCGTCTGAGGCCGGATTTGAACTCAGGTACTCCTGACTTCAGGGTCGGTGCTCTATCCACTGCGCCACCTAGCTGCCCCATGTAATTCTCTCTTAATTCAACCTTAGCTCATACCAAGTTGTTTGGATAGTAGTCACACTGCTGATGCAACTTGAACTTGTAGTCCATGAAAACTTACAGATCTTTTTATAGGAACTATAGTTTATGCATGCCTCTACCAATAGTACATGGGACAGAGAAAACAGTGCTGGACTTGCAGTCAGTGAAACAGTTCTGATATTTAATACTTTTGTAACTTTTGGCAAGTCACTTAGTCTATTTGGGTCTCATGTGTAAACTGTAGAGAATGAGCTAGAATTTGTTTTCCAGTGTTGTCGAACTCAAATAAAAATAGATCTCTGCTGTGGCACACTAACCCAGATAACCACGAAGTAACGATATCTATGTTCTATAGAATTTTGTTAAATTTGTCTTATGTATTTTGTATTTTGTAAAAGTTTCCCAACTACATTTTAATCTGGTTCCTTCTGAGTTTGAAGCCCCAGAATTAGATGACCTGTTAGTCTTTTCAAACTATAAATTTATGACCTTATGAAAAAGCAGCTAGGTGGTACAGGGAAGAGTGCACTGGGCTGGGAATCAGAAAGATCTGAATTCAAATCTGACCTCAGATACATACAAGCTGGATAACCCTGGGACAAGTCATTTAACCTCTGTTTCCTTCAATTTCCTCATATGTTAAATGGGAATAATAACAACATCTATCTTGTAATTATAAAATGAGATATTTGTAAAGTGCTTTGCAAACTTTAAAGTACCATATAAATGCCAGCCACTATTAATATTATCTTGAAATTGTGTAAATTTTGTTTAGTCCAAATGTAGTACTTTACATTTATCCTTCCTATCTTCAGCCCATCATTCTAGCCTGTTGAGAACTTTCATCACAGTGACCCCATCATTCACTCATTAGCTATCCCTTTCAGATTTGTTCCAACTCCATATTTGATTACAGTGTCATCTATGGCTTACTTCTAATCACTGATAAAGCATCCTAGGATTTCAACCTATGGATTTCAAAGGCTACACTAATGAAGTATATGCTCTGGTAGTCTCTAAAGCACTGACTATGGTTCCTGTAACAGACTCTGGCTGTTGTCCAAAGATCAGTCCAGCTAAGAATAGAGAGGCTCATCAGTGGTAAGTTGGCCAACGGATGATGAATTCTTTGGTCAAGGCAACTCATAAAAGGAAGTAAAAATATAAAATGGCCCTTAGTCCCATGTGTCCCACTTGAATTTCTGAAGCTTGATGATACAATTAGGTAGACTAGGAACTGGTTGAATGATTGTGTTAAAAAAGAAGTCACTAATAGATTGATGCCAATATGGATAGGGATCTCTAATGGGGGACACCAGAGATCTGATCTGGAATCTCTTCAATACCCTAGTGCATCTATATTCTCATCAGTGTGGGCATTTCTTCCAATAATTGAGCTCATGACCCTTCTTTCTTGCCCATTTTATGCCACTGTCTTCCATATCTTCCCAAAATTTGCCATGAGGGTGTTTACTCAAAGTTCTGGAAGAAGTAAGATGAGGGGACTTCATGATGCTGTCTTGATATCATAAGAACATCTATGGAGCAGGTGAGCTGTCCATCAGTTATCACTCACTCTCACCACATGACCAGATTGTATTTGTTTTGGGTCAAACATTTCTTTAATTTCTTTAAATTCCTTCTCCTGTAGGATTTCTTACTTGTAACAGAGCTTTAGCCCTGCACCATTAACTTCCTATTTTGACATTAAAAATGGATGTCTTGGAGATATCTTAGACTCAACATGTCCAAAAGAAAACTCAGTATCTTTCTCCCATGAACCCACCTCTCTTCCATATAGCACTATTTCTGCTGGTGGCATTACCATTCTTCCAATCTCCTAAGCTTATAATTTTGGCATTATCTTCCATTTCTCACTTCACCTCACCAAACATCCCCAATACGTTGTCTAATCTTGTTTTTTCTCCCTCTACGTTATCCCTTGCATCTGATTCTTCTCTACTCACATAATTACTACCTTATTTAGGGGCTTTATTCATCTCTTGCCTAGGATCCTGCCACTGCCTCCTAATTGATGTCCCTATCTCAAGTGTCTCTTAAGTCTTCACTCCTATCCATCCTCCCAGCTGAGGATAAGGGGATTTTCTAAAAGTACACATCTCATGATGTCACTGCCCCTGTCTAATAAACTCCAGAAGCCTCCTATTGGCCCTGGGATAAACTATCAACTCTTCTGTTTCACTTTTAAATTCCTGACTCAAAAATACATCTTTTGGGGAGCAGCTAGGTGGAGCAGTGGATAGAACACCAGCCCTGGATTCAGGAGTACCTGAGTTCAAATCCAACCTCAGACACTTAACACTTACTTGTTGTATGACCCTGGGCAAGTCACTTAACCCCAATTGCCCAGCAAAAAATAAAAAGAAAAGAAAAAAGAAAAAAATATATCTTTTGAATCTCATATATTGAACTTCTTTCTGCTCTCTACAATCCATACAAACTAAGCTTCTCTCTTCTCCTCATACATGACTACTAATGCTCTCCTTTCCTAAATGCCTTATATTCAACTAGTATTTATTTTGTATTTGTTCTGTAGACAACTATTCCATATATTCATATATGCATATTATTATTTCCCTTGATAAATTTCAAGCTCATTGAGAATATTGTATTTAAAGTCTTCAATACCTAGCACAGTTCCTGGCCAACAGCAGGAACTTAATAAATACTTGTTGATTAATTCTTGCAGGTTGTTCATTCCCATAGGCTATCTCTTCAATGCCTTTGGACAATTCTTAGTTTCCATTCTTGGGAGAATGTAACAATAGTGTTGAAGAGATGGAATTTTTTTTCAGGTAGAAGCTAGGACCATTGAAAAGAACTTTCTGAACTCAAAATTATATATACCCACTAATTGGGGAATGACTAAGCAACCTGGCACATGGATATAATAGAATATTACTGTGTCATAAGAAAAAGAAGAAGCAAGTGGACACCTATGACTTGATGCAAAATAAAATAAGCAGAACAAGAAAAACAATAAACAGAATGAATGTGTTAATGTGAATGGGAAGAAAACCAACAACAAAATTATAAAAATTGAATATTTAAAAAATTATAATGAATATGATTGTTCTCCAAAAAGTCATTAAAAGAAGCTACTTAGCCTGGATCCTCCCAAGGAATGGAGGTCCATGACTGCATGTGATGTCAGACTTTTTCAATATACTAATTAATTTTATTGAATATTCTCTTCCCCCTTTTAATTCTTTTTTTTTGTGGGGGGGCAATGATGGTTAAGTGACTTGCCTAGGGTCACAGAGCTAGTAAGTGTCAAGTGTCTAAGGCGGGATTTGAACTCAGGTCCTCCTGAATCCAGGGCCAGTGCTTTATTCACTGTGCCACCTAGCTGCCTCTTAATTCTTTCTTATTAAAGGGTGGTCCACCGGGAGAGACTAGGGGAGGGACCTAATAGTAAAAGATCAATAAAATTATTTATATATTTTTTAAAGTTTTCCCAAGAAATTCCTGCTTGTTTTCTTTTTCCTGCTTCCTTCTGAGTCCACTGGCTATGTTCACTGTCCTTTTGTCTTCTATTTTTTAAAGTGCAAATATCAAGACTTGTATAGTTTATTTCTTCTAGCAATAAGTCCACTTATTGGTCATTGGCCAAGGACCTCATATTTGCAGCACTAACATTTTTTCATATGGTCTAAAAATTGTGTGGGTACACTACTCCCATTTTTACCACTCTTCCACCATCACTACAGAAATTCAAGGGAGGAGCACATGAAACTGAGGGCCATTTTGTATTTTACTTCATTTCATGAGTTTTGAGGAGCAAAGCATGCAGCACCAAGTAACCATCCTACTGGCTAAGAGCCTCTCTATACTTAGCTGGGCTGGTTCTTGGATAGCTGCCATCATCTGTTGAAGGGACTATAGTCAGTTCTTTTCCTGAATGGTAGAGCCTGCCAAAGCGAATGCTTCATGACCGTAGTCATTGAGAACCTATTGGCCCTTGGCCCTCGGTTGTTTAAATTTTTTATCAATGACTTAGAAGAAAGCTGATCAAATTTGATAAATAGCAAGTGCTTATCAAATTTGTGTTTCAAAAAAATATGGAAGATTTAGCTAATATGTTGGATGACAGAGTCAATATACATAATTCATCCATCATTATTTCTCCCACTTCTATCTCCTATACATATTTAAAAAATCTTAGTTGTTCAGTGAGTCCCCTCTGCATTTACATCAGTCTCCTTAGACAGCTTGCCCTTTTCCTCCTCATCAACATTATTTCTATTTGTCTTTAGAATTTTTCTCTTGAGACTTTCCCATCCTTTTTGTACTAATTTCCCCTGTAGAATTTTGGGACTTGAGAGTCTATATATCCTTCCTCCAAATTCTTTGAAATCTGCTCTCCTAAAGTCTTTGGGGGGTATGACAGACTATCTCTAGCTTTCTCCTCTTTCCTCTCCTCTGTAGAATTCATTTCTACAATAAAGGGGTCACTTCATCCCAAGGCTCCCATCATTTCTTCTTCAACAATTAGTTTTTCCTTGTTTGTCAGTCAGTTTCAGAATAGTAGTTCTCCTTGGCACTTTCTCTACCTTTTGAAGAATTAAGTTATCCTTACAGCAAAAAAAGAATTTATCACTTCTCTTAGTTTTGAATGGAGAAGGGCGGAGATACAGATGGACAGAAACAGCCAGAAAGGAAGACAAAGAGAGACAGAGTAAGTGAATTAGAGATAGAGAGAAAGACAAAGGGAAAGAGAGAGACAGAGAGACAGACAGAGACAGAGGCAGAGGGAGAAACAGAGAGAGTACCAGCATATATCTGGATGTTTGAAATTTTCCATTCATAGTATACTATGTCTTGTTCAAGATTGGTGATCTGTTTTTTGAATTCCTTATTTATTTCTTGCCTCTCTCTATTGCAGTATGCTCCTAGGACAGTATTACTTCTTTTTCTTTTTTTTTTGTTAATCCACACCCAAATGTGCTCCATAATGCTCCCCTGTTCTGGTTTTTGGATTTCCTCACATAAGTACATCTTCTTATTATAGCACACCAATCAATTGACCTATTTGTTTCTTCTATTCCTCTGGAGAAAGGTATGCTTGCTTGTAGATTTATTTTAGCCATGAATCATTTTCTATTAGGGAGACAAACCTGCAATATGCACATGCATAGTTGTTACTTGGCACTGGAAAAAACACAAATATAGCACAGTCTCTGTGGGTCAATGAAAATTTTAGCCTAACCTGTGGAAAAGCACTGGATTTGGAGTATCTGGGTTGAAATCCCACTCCTGATGCTTACTACTTATATAACATGGACAAGTCATTTAATCTCCCTGGGCCTTAGTCCAAATTGCCTATAAGACAGTTCCTTCCAGCTTTAGATCTACACTCTTATAATCCTCTGTTTATTGAAAGCAAAGTCCTTAGTCTTTGTCGTTCTTTTTAACTATTCCTATCTTTCATTACTTATTTTTTTAATTTTTTAATTTTTATTTATTTATTTTACATATAAGGTATTTTATTTTTTCCATTACATGTAAAAATAGTTCTCAACTTTTGTTTATACAAGCTTTACAATTTCAGATTTTTCTCCCTCCCCTCCCTCCCCCCTCCCCTAGACAGCAGGTAATCTGATATAGGTTATACCTATATATCTATATACATATACATATAGATATATATATCTATACACACACATATATATATACACATAATAACATTAATCCTATTTCTGCATTAATCCTGTTATAAGAGAAAAAATCAGAGCAGTAATGCAAAACCTCAAAATAGAAAAAAAAACAATGGCACCCAAAACAAAAGAAATAGTATGGTTCAATCAGCATCTATACTCCACAGTTCTTTTTTTTTTTTCCCTTGGATTTGGAGATCATCTTCTATCATGAGTTCCCTGGGACTCTTTTGTACCATTGCATTGGTGAGAAGAATATAGTCCATCACAGTAGGTCAACACTCAATGTTGATGATACTGTGTACAATGTTCTTCTGGTTCTGCTCATCTCACTCATCATCAACTCACGTAAGACCCTCCAGGTTTCTCTGAACTCCTCCTGCTCATCATTTCTTACAGCACAATAGTATTCCATTGTATTCATATATCACAACTTGTCCAGCCATTCCCCAATTGATGGGCACCCCCTCAACTTCCAATTCCTTGCTACCATGTAAAGAGCAGCTATAAATATTTTTGTACATGTGGGTCCCTTTCCCCTTTCCATGATCTCTTTGGGAAAAAGACCCAAAAGTGGTATTGCTGGGTCAAAGGGTATGCACAGCTTTATCGCCCTTTGGGCATAATTCCAAATTGCTCTCCAGAATGGTTGGATCAGTTCACAGCTCCACCAACAATGAATTAGTGTTCCAATTTTCCCACAGCTTCTCCAACATTTATTATCTTCTTTTTTTGTCATTTTAGCCAATCTGATAGGTGTCAGGTGGTACCTCAGAGTTGTTTTAATTTGCATCTCTCTAATTATTAGAGATTTAGAGCATCTTTTCATATAGGAATAGATAGCTTTGGATTCTTCATCAGAAAACTGCCTATTCATTTCCTTTGACCATTTCTCAATTGGGGAATGACTTGGATTCTTATAAATTTGATTTAGTTCCCTATATATTTTAGAGATGAGGCCTTTATCAGAAGTACTGGCCTCAAAAATTGTTTCCCAGCTTTCTGCCTCCCTTCTAATTTTGGATGCATTGCTTCTGTTTGTACAGAATTTTTAAATTTAATATAATCAAAATCATCCATTTTGCATTTTATAATATACTCTATCTCTCGTTTGGTCAAAAACTGTTTTCCTTTCCAAAGATCTGATAGGTAGACTATTTCTTTCTCTCCTAATTTACCTATGGCATCACCTCTTATGTCTAAATCATGTATCCATTTTGACCTTATTTTAGTATAAGGTGTAAGATGTTGGTCTATGCCTAATTTCTGCCATACTATCTTCCAGTTTTCCCAGCAGTTTTTGTCAAATACTGAGTTCCTACCCCAGAAGCTGGAGTCTTTGGGTTTATCAAACACTATATTACTAGTGTCATTTACCACTGCATTTCCTGAGCCTAGCCTATTCCATTGATCTACCACTCTATTTTTTAGCCAGTACCAGATAGTTTTGATGACTGCCACTTTATAGTAAAGCTCCAGGTTTGGTACCACTAACCCACCTTCCTGTGAATTTTTTTTTCATTATTTCCCTGGATATTCTTGATTTTTTGTTTTTCCAGATGAATTTTGTTATTATTTTTTCTAGCTGTATAAAATAATTTTTAGGTAGTCTGATTGGTATGGCACTGAATAAGTAAATTAATTTAGGCAGTATTGTCATTTTTACTATATTAGCTCTGCCTATCCATGAGCAATTGATATCTTTCCAATTATTTAGATCTGATTTGATTTGTGTGAAGAGTGTTTGGTAGTTGTGTTCATAGAGTTCCTGGGTTTGTCTTGGCAAGTAGACTCCCAAGTATTTTATATTATCTACCGTTACTTTAAATGGAATTTCTCTTTCTATCTCTTGCTGCTGGACTTTTTTGGTCATGTATAGAAATGCTGATGATTTATGTGGATTTATTTTATATCCTGCTACTTTGCTAAAGTTGTTAATTGTTTCAAGTAATTTTTGAGTTGATTCTCTAGGATTCTTTAAGTATACCATCATATAATCTGCAAAGAGTGATAGTTTTGTTTCCTCCTTGCCTATTCTAATTCCTTTAATTCCTTTCTCTTCTCTGATTGCTAAAGCTAACATTTCTAGGACAATATTAAATAATAGGGGTGATAATGGACATCCCTGTTTCACCCCTGATCTTATTGGGAAGGCCTCTAATTTATCTCCATTGCATATAATACTTGCTGATGGCTTTAGGTAGATACTGTTTATTATTCTAAGGAAAGCTCCACCTATTCCTAAACTCTCTAGTGTTTTTATTAGGAATGGGTGTTGTACTTTGTCAAAAGCTTTCTCTGCATCTATTGAGATAATCATATGATTTTGGTTGGTTTTCTTATTGATGTGGTTGATTATGTTAATAGTTTTCCTAATGTTGAACCAGCCCTGCATTCCTGGTATAAATCCCACCTGGTCATAGTGTATTATCCTGGTGATCACTTGCTGTAATCTCCTTGCTAATATCTTATTTAAGATTTTAGCATCAATATTCATTAGCGAAATTGGTCTATAATTTTCTTTCTCTGTTTTTGCTTTGCCTGGTTTTGGTATCACCACCATATTTGTGTCATAAAACGAATTTGGTAGAATTCCTTCTTCACCTATTTTTCCAAATAATTTGTATAATATTAGAATTAATTGTTCTTTAAATGTTTGGTAAAATTCACCCGTAAACCCATCTGGCCCTGGGGATTTTTTCTTAGGGAGTTCATTAATAGCTTGTTCAATTTCTTTTTCTAATATGGGTTTATTTAAGGATTTTATTTCCTCTTCAGTTAACCTGGGCAGTTTGTATCTTTGTAAATATTCATCCATTTCATTTAGATTGTCAAATTTATTGGCATACAGTTGGGCAAAATAATTCCTAATTATTGATTTAATTTCCACTTCATTGGTGGTAACATCACCCTTTTCATTTTTGATACTGGTAATTTGGTTTTCTTCTTTTTTTTAATCAAATTAACCAATATTTTTTCTATTTTATTGGTTTTTTTCATAAAACCAGCTCTTAGTTTTATTGATTAATTCTATAGTTTTTTTGCTTTCAATCTTATTAATTTCTCCTTTAATTTTCAGGATCTCTAATTTAGTGTCTAATTGGGGATTTCTAATTTGTTCTTTTTCTAGCTTTTTAAGTTGCATGCCCAATTCATTAATCTCCTCTTTCTCTTTTTTATTCATGTAAGCATTTAAAGCTATAAATTTTCCCCTAAGCACTGCTTTGTCTGCATCCCATAGATTTTGGTATGTTGTCTCATTATTGTCATTCTCTTGGATATAGTTATTGATTGTTTCTATGATTTCTTGTTTGGCCCATTCATTCTTTAGAATGAAATTATTTAGTTTCCAATTGATTTTCATTCTACTTTTCCCTGGCTCTTTCTTACATGTAATTTTTATTTCATCATGATCTGAGAAGGATGCATTTACTATTTCTGCCTTTCTACATTTGACTATGATGTTTTTGTGCCCTAATACATGGTCAGTTTTTGAAAATGTGCCATGCACTGCTGAGAAAAAGGTATATTCCTTTCTATCCCCATTCAATTTTCTCCAGACATCTATCATGTCTAACTTTTCTAGTAATCTATTCACCTCTTTCACTTCTTTCTTATTTATTTTTTGGCTAGATTTATCTAATTCTGAGAGAGGGAGATTCAGATCCCCCACTAGTATAGTATTACTGTCTAATTCCTCTTGTAACTCATTTAACTTCTCCTCTAAGAACTTGGATGCTATACCACTTGGTGCATACATATTTAATATTGACATTACTTCATTATCTATAGTACCTTTAAGTAAGATGTAATTTCCTTCCTTATCTCTTTTAATGAGATCTATTTTTGCCTGCACTTTGTCTGAGATAAGGATTGCTACCCCTGCCTTTTTCACTTTAGCTGAGGTATAATATATTCTGTTCCAGCCTTTTACCTTTACTCTGTGTGTATCTCTTTGCTTCAAATGTGTTTCTTGTAAACAGCATATTGTAGGGTTCTGGTTTTTAATCCACTCTGCAATTCCCTTCTGTTTTATAGCAGAGTTCATCCAATTCACATTCACAGTTATTATTACTGACTGTCTATTCCCCTCCATTCTATTTACCCCCTTTGTACTTTTCCCCCCTTCTTTCACCCTATTCCTCCTCACCGACGTTTTACTTCTTACCCCTGCCTCCCCCAATCTGCCCTCCCTTTTTATCACCCCCCTCTCTTTTCTTTACCCTTTTTCTCCCTTGCTTTTGTCCTCCCTTCTATCAGTCTCGCCCCTTTCCCTTCCCCTTTTGTTTCCCTAAAGAATGAGTTAAGTTTCTTTATTCCAATGAATGTATATGTTATTCCCTCTTTGAGTCAAATCTAATGAGAATAGGGTTGAAACAATGTTTCCCCCTCCTTTCTTTCCCTCTATTGTAATAGGTTTTTTTTTCCACCTCTTAATATGATATAATTTATCCCATTCCTCCTCCCCTTTCCTCTCCTCCCCATAGACTCCCTTTTTAACCCCTTAATACTTTTGTATCATCACATCAAAGACAATTTATATTTATACCTTCTATGTAAAGTCCTTCTCTCTGCCCAAATACATTTACAGTTCTTAAGAGTTATGAGTATTATCTTCCTGTGTAGGGATATAAACAGTTTAACCTTATAGGGTAACCTTTTTTTTCCCCCTCTGTTTACCTTTTTAAACTTCTCTTGAGTCTTGTATGTTGAGATCGAATTTTCTATTCAGTTCTGGTCTTTTCACCAGGAAAGATTGAAAGTCCCCAATGTCATTAAATGTCCATCTTTTCCCCTGAAAGAAAATGCACATTTTTGCTGGGTAATAGATTCTCGGCTGCAATCCAAGCTCCTTTGCCTTCCGGAATATCATATTCCAAGCCTTGCAGTCCTTTAATGTTGAAGCTGCCAGGTCCTGAGCAATCCTGACTGTGGCTCCATGATATTTAAATTGCTTCTTTCTGGCTGCTTGGAGCATTTTATCCTTCACCTGATAATTCTGGAATTTGGCTACAATAATCCTTGGAGTTTTCCTTTTGGGGTCTCTTTCAGGAGGTGATCAGTGGATTCTTTCAATGATGATTTTATCCTCTGATTCTATGATATCAGGGCAGTTCTCCTTAATAATTTCCTGGAATATGGTGTCTAGATTCTTTTTCTGGTCATGACTTTCAGGCAGTCCAATGATTCTCAAATTGTCTCTCCTCGATCTGTTTTCCAGATCAGTTGTCTTTCCAATGAGGTATTTCACATTTTCTTCTATTTTTTCATTTTTTTGATTCTGCTTGACTGATTCCTGGTGTCTCATGGATTCCTTATTTTCCAACTGTCCCACTTTAATTTTTAAGGCATTGTTTTCTTCAGCGAGATTATGCACCTTTTTTTTTCCATTTGGCCAAATGAATTTTTTAAGGCTTTGTTTTCTTCAGTAAAATTATGTGCTTCCTTTTCCAAGCTGCTGATTATTTTTTCATAGTTTTCTTGTTTTGCTTTCATTTTTCTCCCCATTTTTTCTTCTACCTCTTCCAATTGATTTTTAAAATCCTTTTTGAGCTCTTCCAGGAAGGCTTTTTGTTCTTGAGACCAATTCACCTTCCCTCGTGAGGCTTCAGATGTAGGCAATTTGAGGCTATTGTCCTCATCTGAGTTTGTGTTGGCTTCTTCCCTATTGATACAGAAGCTCTCAATGGAGAGGGCTCTTTTTTGCTTCTTACTCATTATTGCAGCTTATTTATTTATTTTTTAAGTTGAGGTCTGCTCTGGGGGCACCAGGGTCCCTGTTTTGGGCTTCTTGTGCAGGGGTATAGGTGCTGTGTGACCGGGTTTTTACTCTGAGGCCTTTATGGTGTGTGGAGATCCCCCGCCCTGCACTTCCTGTCTGATTGTGCTCTGCCAGCCAGGCGCTGGACCCCGGCGTCTGATCCCGGCTGACCTGTTGGTGGCCCTCTCGGCTGGTGCAGGTAGGTTTTTCCACTGTCCTTCTTGGCCACCAGATTTTTGAACCAGGTTCCAGGGGCCTCAGTTGTTCGGTTGTGGCCCACAGCTCCTGCTGACTTGCCCCGACCCCCTCAGCGCTGGATTGCTGCCCTGCACTGGGCCTCCCTTTTGCCCGAGTCAGACCGACCTTTTCCTGAAGTCTCCTAAATAATCTCTGGTTGGAGGACTGTGTCTCTCTGTCTCTTTGCAGGTTCTGTAGTTTCAGAATCCGTCCAGAGGCTTGATTTAATGTTCGTTTTGAGGGAACAGAAGGAGAGCTCAGGCAGCTTGCTGCTTCCTCTCAGGTATCTTGGCTCCGCCTCCTCCCTATCTTTCATTACAATGGAAAACTGCCTATTTATCCTGCCTATTTTCTAAGCTTTATTTATTTGTAGGGAACTTTCTACCTTTTCTGGTTTTGTTATTTGTTTTTTTGTTTTAGTTTTTCTTTATGCTGGGCAATGAGGGTTAAGTGACTTGCCCAAGGTCACACAGCTAGTAAGTATCAAGTGTCTGAGGCCAGATTTGAACTCAGGTCCTCCTGAATCCAGGACCAGAGCTTAAGATGACCCTAACTTACATACATACACACATACACATGCACGAATACACACATGTATGTATACACATTCACAACACATATATACACATGCATGCATGCATACATACATGCATTCATGCAGGCTTTGACAACTTGGCAGCCTCTAGCTAAAGCCCCAGTAGAATAAAAAAAACTTCTTATAGCTGTTGTCTTTGTAAGTGTCTCAAGTAGAATCCATTTCCCAGTCACCTTATAGTCACGTTTTATATTCTCTCTCACTAATCGATTTAAAAAAATTTTTTTTTACTAATCAATTTTAAAGTCTCATCCTGCCATTTTCCCTGGTGCTGTCTTGCTCCTTGAAAGGACATGATGGACCAGAGAGTTGAAGGTTTGTTTGGTGGTTTTTTTTTTGTTGTTGTTGTTATTAGTTTGTTTTAACATAGAAAAATATAACAGTGGGTTTTTTTTTTTTTTTTGTGGGGCAATAGGGGTTAAAGTGACTTGCCCCAGGTCACACAGCTAGTGTCAAGTGTCTGAGGCAGGATTTGAACTCAGGAACTCCTGAATCCAGGGCCAGTGCTTTATCCACTGTGCCACCTAGCCACCCCCGAAAAATATAACAGTATTAAAGTCACTGGTACTGAAAACTCAAAATCCAGTGAGCATGATTAAGTATATACAAAAACAATTCAGAAAGTTATATACTATCTGGATTATTGGGATGATAGTGGTCCCATTAGTAGAGCTGGGAAGTGAGAAGAAGCATCTGATTTAAAGGGATAAGATGAATTTATTTTTACATACACTTAGCTGCAGGGCTGGTGAAACATCAGAGTAGAGATATCTACCACATAGTTAAAATATGGGACTGAAGCTCTGAGTAGAGATTAGGCTGGAGATGAAGGACTCAGAGACATGAACTTTGAGGTAATTGTTGAAGTCATGGAGTGGATGAGATTCAATGTATAGGCCTTAAATGAGGAGAAGAAACTCAAGATAATTAAACAGGTAATAAGAAGAAAGGAACTAGTGTTCTTAATGAGTTCAACTTGTGAGACCCAGTTGAATAATATTACAGGACTGTGAAAGAAGTGAAAGGCTTGATTACTGAACTACTGTCAGTAAGTTTTTTAAAGATCTTGGGGGAATAGTGCCACAGGACTTGAGAAGGACGAATATTCTTGGTTTTGGGGTGTGGGGTGGAGGATTAGAAAAAAAGGCAAAAAAAGATGAATCTTCCAGTGAACCTAACTTCAATTCCTGGAAATGTTCTAGAATCTGTTATTAAAGGAATAGCTACTGAACATCTAGAAATGTTAACTATTAAACATTTTGTGATCACAATATTGTGATTACTATAAGCAGCAATCACAAAGACTAATGAAGAGCTGATTATGTCAGTCTAACTTTGTTTCCTTAAAAGAGTATCTACACTAGTAGATCAGGGGAATACAATTTATGGGTTAAAGAAAGCATTTGACAGTCTCTCAGGTTATTCTTGTGACAAGATAGCTATGGACTATGCAATGGTAAACTTTGGTAGATTTGAGCAGGAATTAGTTGAATGGTGGGATCAAAGAGTGTTCACTAAGGGATCAAAGTCAATTTGGAGAAGACCTCTAATGGAGGACTGCTAGAATTTGTATTTAGACTTGTGACATTAACATTTCAGTCCTGCTCAATAAATTTGCAAATGACACAAAGCTAACACACTGGATGAAAGTCAGGATCCAAAAAGGTATGATATATTAATAATGATGGACTGAATCTAATAAGAATAAATATGAAGATATATTTGGTTCAAAAAAATCAGTGCCATAATTACAAGGAAGTCAAGTCATAACCAGGTGGAAGTGTATTTAAATACAAAGTCTCTTTTAGAAGGACACTTTTTTTTTTTATCATTCCATCTTTGACTCTGACTTACAACTGTAACCCTATTCTTTGTCCTTACCGTGCCTACCGTTTGCTCCCTCCACACCTCTGTTGTTTTCCAGGCCATCTTCCCTGCACTGGCTTCACTTACCTCGCTTGTCTATCTCAGTTCCTTGGTGAACAAACTCTACACTATCCTTTACTCTTGAATCTCTTGTTCCCACAGCGAATCATGTCTTGCCACAACTAAATCCTGGATACTTCCATTATCCTCCTCCTTTGCTTTTGTTCACATACTGTTGAACAGAGGTAGAGGAAATTAAGAATTGTACTGATGGAGTCTACAACAAATTCATTTTTATCCAATCTTAACTAGACCTTCGTTGTGTCAAGGGGATTATTTTATTCCATTTAATCAATTCTCTATGTCACTTTCTACAATAGGGTCTTCAAAAAACAAACTATTCACTGAAACCTGCTCCTTCTTTACTCATCCTCATTTTACATGATTCAGACATCTTCCCTGAATATTTCCTCTTTAACACTGGTCTCAGATGAAAAAGTGACTCTTCTCTTTGCCAAGCCCCCATAAATCCATTCTAGATTTCTCCAGCAAATTGTTCCCACTAACATTCCCACTATCTATCTCTTATCTTCAGTCTCTATTTACTGGCTTCTTTCTTTCTGCTTTACCAACAAGCCCATATTTCTCCTATCCTTAAAAATAAAACTATGACAAAACCTCACTTGATGCTATCATATCCTCTACCTATTGCCTATCTTCTTTCTCTTTCCCTTAGTGGCTAAACTCTTGAAAAAGTTGTCTATTAATTGATGCCTCCATTTCCTCTCTTCTCATTCTATTCTAAATATGCAATATAGCTTCCTGACTATCATTCAACCTAAATTACCTTCTTCACAGTTATCAATTAACTCTTCATTGCCAAATGTAATGGCCTTTTAA
This sequence comes from Dromiciops gliroides, assembly GCF_019393635.1. Taxonomy (NCBI): domain Eukaryota; kingdom Metazoa; phylum Chordata; class Mammalia; order Microbiotheria; family Microbiotheriidae; genus Dromiciops; species Dromiciops gliroides. The sequence goes on along the minus strand of NC_057862.1, from coordinate 415,243,509 downwards.
AAGTCTTGATTCTTCTTGACCTTTCTGCAGTATTTAACACTATTGATCCCTGCCTAGATACTCTTTCTTCTCTTGGTTTTCCTGATACTGTTATCTCTTGGTCTTCCTCCTATCTATCCAAGCACTTCCCATTCTTCGCTGGTTCTTCACCTCTCATGTCCACCAACCACGGGTGTTCCCCAAAGCTTTGTACTGGATCCTCTTGCCTTTTTTATTTCTAATTCCTCTTCACATTTCACTCCAAACTTCCACTACCATATCCCAACTCTTTGTCCTGAAGCTTCACTCTAGCTCTAGAATTCACACGTCGGAAGTGCCCTCTAATTGGATGGTTCCTTCCAGAACTTCTTTTTAAGAAGGAAGTCCAGGTCAATCACATCTTTATTACTCTCCAGACTGTATTCCAGACTTTTTCTCCTATTCTCTCCTTTTCAGTTTCCTGTTATATGTTGTACTTACTCATTAGAATATAAACTAATTTAACACAAGGATTGTCTTTCTACTCATATTTGTATTCCCAGTACTTAGCCTAGTGCTTGGAACATAGTAAATACTTCATAAATACTTGAATCTATTCATCCAATAAAGTGATTTTTATCATCTCCTTTTTCAATTATCATCTCTTAGAAGATAATTCCCAGATTTATACATCTAACTCTAGTTTTTCCTCTAAACTATAGTCTTATAGCACCACCTGTCTTTTGGACATCCTGAATTGGATTTCTTGTAAGAATCTTATATTCAACGTGCCCAAAATAGAACTTATGTTTCTCCTTTCTGCTCCCTTCCAACTTCTCTATTGCCATCAGGGGTAACCTCATCCTTGTAGTGACCTAAGCTTATGACCTTGGTGTCATCCTTTTCTCTTCACTCTCAGTTACCCACATATCCACACTGTCAAGTCTTTTCATCTCTGTTTTCACAACATCACCCAAATGCCTTCCTTTCTCTCCACTCATGTAGCCACAACTCTAGTTCTAGGCCTCATTACTGGACTATTGCAAGAACCTCTTCACTGATCTTCCTGTCTTATTTCTCACCACTCCAACCCATCCTTCACTCAGATGCCAAAGTGATTGTAAATCTGACCATGTGACTTGTGATTAATGAGCTCTAGTGGGCCAACCATTGCCTCCAGGATTGAATATAACCTTCTCTATTTGACATTTAAAGCTTTTCTTGGTCCCTTCTGACCTTTCTACCTTTCTAGTCTTTTTATACTTCACTTCATGTATTCTATTGTCCAGCTTTTATGACCCTTCATCTTTAGACTCCATGCCTTTGTAATGACTATTCCTCATGCCTGGATTGCTCTTCCTCCTCACTTTTGACTTTTAGTTTCCACAGATTTACTTAATATTCAACTCAAATCCTACTTTCTATAGGATGCCGTTCCCAGTCCTCCAACCTCTCATGACTTCTCCTTTCATATGACTTTGCATTTATAATGCACATATCTCATATAGACCTAGTTATTTACATTTTGTCTCCCCCATTAGAATGTGAGCTCCTTGACAGCAAAGATTGTTTTTGCCTTTCTTTGTGTCCTCAATGCTTAGCATCAGCACTTACTGTCTGACACATCATTGATACTTAGTAAATGTTTGTTTTGTGATGGTTGGGATTCTAGGTCAATATGAGTGAACAGTGTGATATGGCAGCCATGAGGGATAATGAGCTTTTAGACTTCCTCAAGAAAGAATGTTCTATTGGACATGGTATTCTTCTTTTTACATTTAAAAATATTTATTTAATTTTAAATTTATGGAATAAAAAGTATTTCCTTAACATAGTATATTTTTAAAAAGATAATTGTACATGAAACTGTGAATCTATTATGTACAATTTGCTATTCCTTTAAAATATATAATAAAGTTATCATGTAAAGTTCTTTTTTCCCCTTTTCTCCCTTCTTTTCCCCAACCCTTGCCCTAAAGATGACAAACATTAGATACAAATATGCATATATGTAAAACCACTCAATACATACTTCTATTATCAGTTCTTTCTCTGGTTGCAAATAACGTCTTTCTTCATTCATCCTATGCAGTTAATTTGGGTATTTATAATAGTCAAAATGAGTTCATTGTTCAAAGTTGTTCTTAAAACAATATTGCTGCTACTGTATACAATGTTCTCTTAGTTCTGTTCATTTCATTCTTCATTACTTTGTTCAGCTCTATCCATATTTTTCTAAGATCATTGAGCTTATCATTTTTTATAGTACAGTAGTATTCCAACACAATCATATACTGCAACTCATTCATCCATTTTAATGGGACATTGTATTCTAATAAGAATACTGCTACAGTAGAGAGGATTTGGGAGAGAGTGACCAAGACTGTGAAGGTTCTTGAATTCATGGCATTCGAGGATCAGTTGAAGCAACTCCATTATACATGACAACTATCTCCAGATATTTGAAGGGCTTTCCTGTGCAACAGGGAATATATTTCTTTTTTTGGCTTGCCATCAGAGAATAAGTCTAGAAGGAATGGGTAGAAGTTTCAGAGAAGTAGATTTTAACTCTGTGTTGGGGAAACAAACAATTGTAGCTCCCACGCATAATGAATGGACTGAGAGGCTAGATGGTTACTTGCTGAGGTTCTTTGGGATCAAGTGCAATTGCAAATAGATAGCCTCTGAAAGCCCTTTCGACCCTGAGATTCTTAGAAAACAGAATCAGGATGGTGGTTTGAAGTGATCCTGGGGTATGAAAAAGAAAGCTCACCTGCTCCTCATGCTTTTCCATTTTAGTTTGGAAAAGAGGCGTGATAAACAGTCAGTCCTCCATAGCAGGGAATATAACAGCTAGCTTTGACAGAACTTTAAGGTTTGCAAAGTATTTTACATGTTGTCTTATTTGAGCCTAAAAAGAACCCCATGAGAAAGGTACTATTATTATCTCCATTTTATGGATGAGGAAGTTAAGGATGAGAGAAGACTTGTCTGGCTTCTCCCACCTTATAAGTTATCTGAGGGCTATGATCTTGGTTCTTTCTGACTTCAGGTCCAACTCTATCCATTATTCTACCCACCTTCCTCATATGGTAACTTCTGGGCAGAAACAAGAACAGGAAGCTAGAAGTAATGGGAAGAGGAAAGAAAATGGTTTTGGATAAAGGGATGTTTGATCACAGGGTGGTTAGAAGTTTCAAGGGCACTATGGAATCCTAAATTAGATAGGAGTTAAGGATGATAATAAGGACAAATAGGAAGACCAACAGGCTCTTAAGTCTCCTAATAATTAAGGGGGAACCTCCATTCCCACTTTTTATGACAAACAGCACAATTTGATTTTAAAAAAATTGTTTGTGTATAGACCCAGAAAAATCATGTGCCATATACAGTGGCAAGGACTTTGCATCCTTCCATGGTTTCATTTCATGCCACACTCAGCATTTTTCAGGAACTAGTCCAGTGCTCTTTTGAGGCCAGTGGAATACATATACATGCATATTTCTTTGTGTTTTTTTTTTTAAAGAAACATAAAAATGTGACTTGCAGTTGGGTGTCATTATCCCTACATCTACTGGTCTCTGTGCAGAGAAGGAATACCTTTTCTTGCTATTTTTATCCTGTAAATGAATGACTCATTCTGGACCTTTGGTGTCCTCCTTTTCTAAATAATCTTTTTGTCCTTTATAGTTGCAGAGTATAAATAATTTTTTTTAGAAAAATCTAAAGCTAAATTCTTTCTGCTTCCCTCATGCATGGTTAAAACCAGGACTCTCTCACTACATGTCATAGGATGTTTGGGAATAAAATGTGTGTGTGTATGTGTGTGTTTTAACTCAACAATGTGTGTATCTCATTCGGTAGTAACCATTAGTAGAGTTGAATGCCTGTAGCAAACCAACTGCTCCTGATTATTAAACATTGAATGTGAAAAGCTGAGCACATAAAGAAAAGCGCCTTCCTCAAGTCACCCCCATCGTCAGCAGGGAAAATAAAAATTGTTGTCTGCCTGTAGATGCTTATTTGCTTTACATTATGGTTACACCTCAGAGCTTTGTCTTAGGCAACCAAAGTTGTTTTCCCCCCCTCTTCTCCAGCAATGACAACTGATTATTTCTGTAAGCAAGTACTCTATCCATTATTAAATTGATTATTCAAATCTCATTTAAAAAAAAGAAGCCAGATGGCAATTTTCCATTATTTGTTGCTACTGGCAACCACCAACCCCAAACTGAAAGATTTCCCATTTTTCCTAGTGGCTGAGGAGCCTGTCTCATTTTCCATGCAGAGCAAAGGTAGAGCCCAGTCCTGCAAATGCATCACCAATTACCAAATGGGAACAGCACTATTGATTATTTCAGAACCTGCTTTTCATGGGCAGAATGGTTTTTACTTTTGATGACTCTATAATTAACTTAGACATTCACATACAGTAACTTTGTCCCCATGTACATTTGGGTGAGAGTCATTGTTGTTGTGGTCTAGTTGTCATGACAGCAAGAAACATGTTTCTACATGTCCAGGAGACTGCCTATTTTAAGACCCTAATAAGTATGCCCTGCTAATGAATCAAAAATAATGATGATCATGGCATGCAATGAGTTTGAAAATCTAAGGAGGTTGGAAATCTAAACACTAGATAATTGCTTTTATTTGTGATAATCATCAAACATTTTTCTCTTACCCTCTGTATAACACACATACACATACACCCTGATGAATGTGTAATCTCTTCCTTCTCTGAACATTCAAGGTCTATATGTTTGTATGTTATACACTATTGGTATTTTGGGAGTGTCCTAAAGAAGGAAGAGTAGATATAGTAGAAAGAGCCCTTAATTGGGAGTAAGAGGATGTGGATTTGAACCTCAGCTCTGTCCTTTACTGGCTATGTATTATTGAACAAATATAATTTCCTTTCTCTGGGCCTCAATTTCTTCATCTGGAAAAAGAAGTAAGGTAGAGTGTGTGTGTGTGTGTGTGTGTGTGTGTGTGTGTGTGTGTGTGTTAGGGGGGTGTTCCTCAGTGATTGTTAAGCTCCCTGCTAGCCTTAATTTAGATCATGTAATTCCACTTTTACTAATGTTCTTTTCCCCTTGGAAATCCATTACTTCTCATTTTAATATACTTTTATAGCATTTTTAAAAGTTTCTAAGGCATCTTCCTCAAAGCAATCCTGGGATGAGGTATATTGTTAGTATTTTACAGATCAGAGAACTTGGCTGGAAACCTTTGTGTGGTTGCCATTTTCATGAAGTCTAGTGTGGGCATCCATCTCCCTGTAAAAACAGTAGCACTGACTTAAAATAAGCTCTATATACTATTCCCTGGAGGTTATAGAATGGTCCCCATTCTTCAGGCTCAGTTTATCCCACTGAGAAAAAATAAAATAAAAGATATGGATAATAAAAGAGAATGGAAATCCCACAATCAAATGCTCTTTTCCTAATGGCCTTCCGAACATCTTGGGGAATAGCAAATTATGAGCAGATACAAGCTTAAGCAGATATCTGTGCCTTTTATGGTAGCCCCATTCCTTGGATCTACTATGGTACTCCACTGTAGTAGGGAGGTATAAAGCTTTTCTTGGGAGTATAACCTCCACTAGATTCTACCAGCCTGGAAAGTCTTTGTGTATTGCCTGCTGCCCCAGGACCAAACCTAGCTGAGTTTAGAAAGGTTCATCACTAGGTTGGTCCTAGGGTGATGCATTTTTCAACCACAGCAGATCTCAAGGTCCACTTATAAGCTCTGGCAGGATGGATTTGACATCATTGGGGGAGTCGTCATACCAATGAAATCATGGATCCTTGAAATTTTGGAGGGTTCCCTGATTTAAGTTTTAGGGGCTCGATAGAGGCAGCCTGGCAGCATAGAAGTAAAAGGTTAGACTTGGGGTCAGGAGTACTTCCATGTAAATCCTATCTCAGACTCTTACTATGTGACTTTGGGAAGCTCCTTAACCTCTGTGGGCCTTTGTTTCCTTATCTGCAAAATGAGTAATAGCATGTACCTCATAGGGTTGTTGTGAAGATCAAATGAGATATAATATATAAAACACTTTGCAAAACTTAAAGTGCTATATAAATGCCAGCTCTTATTAGTGCTTAGCTTCTTGTAGGTTCATGAATTCAACCTAAGAAAATGCAGCTTCTTCTCTTAAAAGGTAGAATCATAAGTAGTAATTTCAATACCAGGACAGACAACGCAATTAGACACTAGGGCAATGAGTAGACCTCAGAGAGCATCTTCAGGACCCGCAGTGGGATTCCCACTTCAATTTGAAAGACCTCATTTAGTAAAGCCAGAAATCTCTCTCTCTCTCTCTTTTTTTTTTTTTTAGTGAGGCAATTGGGGTTAAGTGACTTGCCCAGGGTCACACAGCTAGTAAGTGTTAAGTGTCTGAGGCCAGATTTGAACTCGGGTACTACTGATTCCAGGGCCAGTGCTCTATCCACTGCACCACCTAGCTGCCCCCCAGAAATCTCAAGAAACTATAAGGTTTCTTGAGGGGGAGAAGGCCAGGGCCTTAGGAGCAAAGAGGGTTGAGACCATTTTAATTGTTCATTTTTTTTTAGTGAGGGAATTGGGATTAAGTGACTTGTCCAGGGTCAAGCAGCTAGTAAGTGTCAAGTGTCTTAGGCCAAATTTGAACTAAGGTCCTCCTGACTCCAGGGCCAGTGCTCTATCCACTGTGCCACCTAGCTGCCCCTTCACTGATCATTCTTGCTAAATGAGAGCTAAGTACAAATGTTGTCTGTGCCTTCCAAAGAAGCCTGGGGGAAAGTCCTGATTGCCTCACTGTTCTTAGAACTTTGCCTAGAGAGCTCTATGCAGGCTTACTCTCCTCTATGCCTAGTCTCTTTGCACAGGTTCCCCCCCACCTTCCTCCCCTCTTCCAATCCCCCCTCCCAGTGTATTCCCTTTTCACCTCTGCTTCTTAGAATCCCAAACTTCCTTAAATGCTCAGCTCAAGTCACTTCCTACATGAAGCCTTTTTTGGATCCTCCCAGCTATGGATACTTAACCCTCCCACAAAAAATTATTGTGTATTTCTTTTATATAAACTTTTGTACATGCCCATTATCCCCCCTTGATAAGACATAAGCTCTATGAGGGCAGAGATCGTCTCTATTTTGGTTTTCATATCCTCCACAGTGCTTGGCACACAATAGGCACAAAATAAATCCTTATTGATTGATTGGTTGTTGTGGTAGGAGTAGAGCAGGAAAGTAGGCTGAATGGATATACTCAGAGAAAGGGTTTGTGTAGTCAGTGTCTTCCCTCTTAGAGAATTCCCTAACATCCACAGCAGCTGCAAATATCCACCTACATATTGAATCTCCAGCACATTCCTTTTTATAAAAATTAAATGCCTCTTTATTGTCAAGAAGCACTTCCCAGTATAAAGACTGTTTACATATTGTTAACCACAAATACACTTTAGTTCCATAATTCAGAGAATCTATTATGGCAATTTTAAGAAACAAAATATTAACATATAAATGCTGTAATGGTAGAAATGTGCTAGCATACATGTTAGGTTTCTAATCAAACATTGCAAAAATGCATTAATCAGTATTTCATAGTTCATTACAGTCTGACTAATTTTGAAATCCCTCATGTAAATTGATTAAATGTCTTCTGCATTCAGATAAATGGGCTTTTGTTTTAAGCAACCTTTACTGAGAAGACCACATTTTTCGTCATGAAATTCTTGCAGTTTGGGGATTGTGGAGTTTGCAAGGTGATTCTAACCGCCTCCTCCCCCCACTCTTTTTACTTGCTTCAAATCAAGTCAACAAGTCAATTAACATATTGAGCACCTACTCTGCTCACCACTGTGCTCAGCACTAAGGCAAATAATAGAGAAGAATGGTAGATGGCCCCTGCCCTCTTGAGGCTTACAATCTTTTTGGAAAGAAATTATTTTGACTCATGAAACACTTAACAGCAAGACAGTGGTATGTGAACAAAATGTTGAGATATTTTGGTTCAGCTGCTACTAAGTACTGAAGTAAGTGGTTCAGAAAAGAGGGAGTAGAGCCAGGGAAAACTTCATGAAGAGGATGGAACTTGAGCCAGGTCTTTAAGGAAAGCAAGATTTGAATATATAGAGAATAGGGAGAAGGACATTCTAGGCCCTGGCAAAAAAAAAAGCATTGGTAAAGTTATGGAAGTAAGATTTAGCATACTATGTGTGCGGACAGTGATATTTTTGGCCCGAAGGGCATGGAAGTGCAATTTTGTCAGATAGGGTGAGATCTGATGGAAGAAGTCTTTGAATGACAGGAAAATGGAGATTGGTCTTGGAGTGGTAGGATATAGTCTTTCGTCTTCTCAAGCAGTTAATGATGTACAAAAATTCTCAAAGGAAAATTAAGCTGGCAAGGGAACGCAGGGTAGGTTGGAAAGGTTAGAAACAGGAGTTGGATGGTACCAGGTAATTCATCATAGTAATACTGGTGTGAGGTGATGAAGGAATGAAATATCATGGTGACTATGGGATGAAGACAGAAGAGGGGATGAGATTCTTCAAAACAATGAACTAAGGAACTTGGCAGCAAATTGGATTTTAGGGAGAAAGGGGGAAAGAATCAAATATTATAATAAGGTTTATACCCTAGGAGACAGCCTCATTTTTTTCTAATGTAATTGATAGATTGTGATGGTCAACATGGGAGGCAATGTAGTGCAGAGGAAAGAACCATAAACTTGAAGTCTTGGGATCTGAGTTTGAATCCCTTCTCTTCCACTTATTTCCTTTATGTCCTCCAGCAAGTTGTTCACACTCTTTGGGCCTCAGTTTTTTTATCTGTAAGAAGAAGGAGGGGTTGGATTAGATGATTCCTAAGACTCTTCCAACTCTAGAACTATGATGCTAAGGGATCCTACAACAACAAGGGTGGCACCTAGAGAACTGGCCCTGAAATCAGGAAGACCTGACTTAAAATCTGACCCTGGATACTTACTATGTGATCCTGGGCAAGTAACTTAACCACTGTCTGCCTCAGTTTCCTCATCTGTAAGATGGGAATAATAATAGCACCTACCTCCCAAGGTGGCTGTGAGGATCAAATGAGATAATAAGTGTAAAGTACATAGCCCAGTGCCTGGCACCTAGTAAGTACTATATAAATGTTTATTATTATTATTGGTCTTAAACTATCCATTTTTCCACACAGCTGTGACAAATGTGGACAGTTAAGAATAGATGTATAGTTAGGAAAGTTTATACCAACTCATGTAACTGGGCAAGTCATTAGACCTCCCTGTTCCCTAGGCAACTCTCTAAAGACCATAAGCTGAAGACAAATTGGGGATTTCCCTACACTGATAAAATCATTAATTTGAATTGCCCCAAAGGGTCAAACCAAGGGGAAAACCAATCCTATCTCATTTTAAAATGGATAATTTTATGATAAATTTCTTGATTGATGTCACTGGTTTCTTCAAGTAAATATAGGTATTGTGGCTTATAACTCATGGAATAAGCAGACCTGCAGGTTTGGGACCTTGCATCTTGCTGTGCAATAGTTGGCCAATAACTTTACTTTTATGAGTTTTATCTGTGCATCAACACTTCTCATTAATATGGACACTCTTGCTTGCCAATTATGCAGATTGCAATATATCCATGACTTCTCCTTCTATTCCATTTTTGCTCATGTTCTCACTTGGAGGTTCATAAAGGAGCTGACCAAAGTGCTGAAGGTTTGCTTGAGGTCTTTGGACATTCCATATGCACAAGTGCTAAACTTGGGCTTTTCATATCTGTTATCCTTGGCTCAGTTTTACCTGAGGAGTTCACCTCTTTTTCAGAGCTCATATTTGATTATCTTTTTTGTCTCTCTCAGAACTCTAGATATCATTGGTACTATACCAAATCGTGTTTGCATTTGTCATGTATCTCCATTATTCTCTGGGTCACTTGAAAATTTGATTCTTTGAATCAAAAAGAATTAGATCTTAGATTTATATCTGAAAGAGATATCAGAGTCCATCTAGTTCAATGGTTTCATTTTACGCCTAAGGAAACCTTGAACCAAAGAAATTAAGCAATTTGCCCAAAGTCCCATAAACAATAAATGATAAGTTGGGATTTGAATCCAAAACTTCTAATATTCAATTTAAGACTCTTTCCATTATAGCACAAAGTGATATTTTATGATTTCCAGAAATATAGCAACACTAGAAAGGAAGGGGAGAAGGAAAAAAGCATCCCTAGAAGAATACTGGTATTTAAAAAGTAGGCTGTCATGTCAGTAAGCATTGAGGTCCATTGTCCTCTCTTCCTTCAATTCTGGGTCTAGTTTCCTGATGTACAACTGAATAGAATGCCCATCTATTTTATATATATAATTGATGTCTTTTGTTTTTATATCCCTTTCATTTTTAGCATATCCAGTGCCAGGAAGAGATATAGCCCTTATAAGAAGGAACAAAAAATAAAAACCAAAAGGAATTGCAGCAAATTTAAATAGCACATCAATATGTTTGATAATAGATGCAGTGTTCCATATATATAGTCCCCCAAGGTTGAAAATAAGAAAGGGAGACACAGTTTCTCATCTATTCCTTAGTCAATCTTTCAGTAAATCACTCAACAAGTATTTATTGTCTCATGTGATAGGTACTATGCTAAGTGCTAGGAATATAAATACAAACAGAAAGAAAAGAAGACCCTTCCCTCATGGAACTTACATTAAAATGGGGGTAACACAACAAATAAAGGAAGCTAATAGGATGGGGAGAGGGGAAGATGAAGGTACCTGGTACAGAGAACATGGTAGAGATAGTTTGGAGAGTCATGGATGCATCCTCAAGAGGACTAAACTTGATCATTTTAATTACACAGCATTCTATTTGTATTATTTTCTTGTTTTTCCCATTCACATTTATTTATATTGTTGTAATTGCTGTATATATTGTTCACCTGCCTCTAATTCAACATTGTATCAATTTATATAGTTCTTGCCAAGCTTCTCTGCATTTTTCATACTCATTATTTCTTATACCATAGTAATTTTTATGCACCACAATTTGTTTATTATTTCCCCAATGGGCATTTCTTTTGTTGCCATTTTTGGAACTTCTAATCTATGCCATAGTCTGAATAATAGGCATTTTTCATCCATTTGTTTTCCCTGTATAGATTGTTAGGCTAGTTTCATTTGAATGATCACAAATCTTCTTAAGGAGGTTTATAATATTCTTGGGTCATCATGGTCAGATCAATGCCATTGGCAAATAGGAGCACTTGGGGAACTTGACCATCTATCACTTACCTATTTTGCTTGTGCATAAGTCATTCTCCATTGCTGTAGTCAATATTTTTGGCAATTTTATCTTCCACTGTTATGCTTTTGTGCCTGTCTTAATATTCATCACCAGAGAATCATTGAACAATTGTCTATATGTATTGAGGAATCTTGTGAGATATTAACATATGTATGGGAGAAGCCTTGTTGGGGAAGAACCCTTTATACTGCTTTCTCTACAGAGTCAAAAAAGTCTTTATGCTAATAAACAATAACCATGGTTGTATCTTGTAGTTTCCACACCTATCAATGTGACCACAAAAATGAAGTTTGCTATAGGAAATCATCTGTGTAAAATAATATTGTAAAAAAAATCCCAAAAGCCTTAATAACTCTGATCTATACCATAATTCCAGACCACCTATGATGAAGAATGCTAACTACTTCCTGAGGAAAAAGCAATGGAATATATATATATATATATATATATACATATACATACATACATACATATATATATGTGTGTGTGTGTGTGTCTATACATACACAATATACACACATGCTGCATGTGTCTATTGTACAGGTGTGTGCATATTTATGTATATATGTATACAAATGCATATATACAAACACAATATATGAGCATATGTATACATATATGTATAGAGATATGTTAGTATGTATATATGTGTATGTACACACACACACACACACACATATATATATATATACCATTTTGGAAATGGTCAATATGGGGATTTGTTTTGCTTGATTGTACATATTTATTACAAAAGTTTTCTTTTTCTTTTTTTTTTCATAATGGGGAAAAGATGGGGAGAAAGAAAAATAAATGCCTGGTAATTGAAAAAAATTTCATTTAAAAAGAAAATTATTTGTGAAATACTGTTCGTTTTCTGACCCCTTCTCATATTTTCTTCTAAAACATTATATGTAGATGTAGTTAATGTAAGGCATCTGTATACAATAACACATTAACATGTGTACATCCACACTTTTTAATATGTCAGAATATACACATATTTGATATGTATTTGCATGTATGTCATTCTCATAAAGATTTTATAGAGATGAGAAGTAGCTTATGGAATGTTGTTACTGATGTTTTCTTGAGCATCTTTTTTTGTATCTTTGACTTTTTCATTAAGTTATTCACTCCTTCTATAGTTAGTGACCATTGATTAACACATAATATAAGACATGACAGCTAGGTGGCACAGTGAATAGAGTGCCAGGTCTATAGTCAGGAAGACCTGAGTTCAAATCTGGCCTCAAACACTTACTAGCTATGTTACCCTGGGCAAGTCACTTAACCCTGTTTACCTCAGTTTCCTCATCTGTAAAAAGAGCTGGAGAAGGAAATGACAAACCATTACAGTATGTTTGCCAAGGAAACATTCAATTGGATCACAAAGAGTCAGACACAACTGAATAACAAAAATAAGGCATATGTGATACTAGCCTTAAGTGCTAAGGATAAAAAGACAAAAATAGAACAATCCTTTCCCTCAAGGAGATTACATTCTATTGGGATTTGTTTGGCATCTTCTTTTATTTCTAATTTCTAAAAATTGATAACTCAGTTCTTTTGAAATTTTATTATCCTCAATACATATTTCCTTTGTCTTATCTTGATTTGGTCCATCTACTGTTGTCACTTTCAATTTCTTAACTATTGTTTGTACTTCTTTATGTAGCAAAGTTGGGATTTCTATTTTTATTATGACAATATATGATTGTAGAAACATTTCATCTATTTGTTTTCTTCCAAGCATCATCTTGGATTTAATTTAGTTGAATCTCACCTAAACTTTATGAATTTCCTCCATTTGCTGTTTTTTAAAAGTTAATATTCCTCATAATAACATTCTGCAAATGAATTTATATTATAAACTAGAGTTGTACTTGGTTTTCACATCTCTCTACTTAGCAAGGATTATATTTTCTGCATTATTTTGTCTTCATTATTACAGTGATTGCTTTGCATCTTTTAAACTTGTAAATGAAATTATGAAAATCAGCATCACTCTCCCTTGCTTTATCAGTTTCCCATGTCTAATCATCAACAGTTTTGTTTGAATAGGTCAAGATTGAGCTGTTATAATTGCTTACAGTATCTTCTTAACATCTTTATCTGTTCTTGTAATTTGGTTAATTTTAATCTTCACTCAAGTTAGTTTTGATCTGATTATGCACATTTCTGAAATTACTCCTTTATAACCAGTTGTTTCCTGTCAATTCAAATTCAATAACTTTCATTTTTTGTATTGTTCAGTGCTTTTCATCAGAATCTTCCAACTCACTTCTTGAAGAAGATATTTATAATACACAGTACAAACAAAAAACTTGTAAGGAATCTTCATGTCTCTGGCGCTTTTCATTTATTAATTTCAAATTATGCTTTCTGACTTTTTTCCATTTTCCCCTATGTCCATCATTGCACTGAAATCATGGAGTGCTTGTTTACTTGGTTTGCTAAGTCTGACCAACTGTTTCATAGAATCTCAGCAAAAAAATATTGAAGCATAAATTTAACTTATTTTCATTGGTGAGATGAAGAATTATCCTGTGAAAGGATTCATCTTGTTTCTTTTGGGGACACAATGAAATTATCTTGACCTAATTTGCCTCTCCAAAGAAAACCAGACCCTAAAGTGCTATATAAATGCTAGATATTCTTCTTCTTCTATTTAGCAACAACTTCTTTACAACTTCTAGCTTCATTAATAGCAATAACATCAATGTTGAAATGGTTCATTTACTCTAATACTAAATCAACTTGTGCGGTTTGGGATGACATCTTGCATTTCCCATACCAACAATTTAGTAAATGTTCATAGATAGTCTAAAAATTGAGTTTCTAACTACCTTCTATATCTTGATTCTTTTATAGGGAATGGCAGAAAATCCAAAGTTCCATAGGTCATAGGTCACAGCACTGAAAGTAGCCTTGAAATAGCCTAATCTATTTTAATATAATTTTTTTCTCCTTTGAGCCTATTGGTGAGCAGAGAGAAGAGTGGACAGTGAAATGGAAAATCTATTTTAGGCTTGGCCTTTTCACTGCAAAGCTCTGTGTCTATGGACAAGCTACTCCACCTTTCCAGATACCATTTGTAAACTGATGACCAGGCTTTGTCCTGAGTTATCTCCCAAGGGTATAGTGATGGGAAATCCATAACTATGTGTAAAATACTTTAAGTCTTTTGGCCAGTAGACATTACGTAAGTCCAAGAAATTGTCATCTGATTCACCATCTAGTGAAAAATGTGAAAGACTGACTTTTTAAATAGTACCCTGGATTTGTTTTTACAGAACTCTTTCCACTAAGTATGATGCATTACTTCCATTTTAAAAATATTGATAAGTTCAGTAACTAAACTCTTTCTGCCTCCTCTCTCTTTTTCACTCCCTCCTTCCCCCCTTTCTGTCAGTTACTTCCCCACCCTTTCTCTTCAATCCCATGTTTAACATTTTACTTAACCTTTTTATCTTCTCATCCATGGAATGGTTTAGTGTCATCTTTTTGTGCCAAAAACTCCTTCTTTGATGATTGGCCCCCTCAGCAGAAAGTGTGACTTTTTAGTCCTGTTTAAATATTGATCATCAATATCCCCAAACTTGCCAGAACTCACACTTGATTATTTAACGTTTCACTTAGACCTCCCTGAGTGACTGTTTCCTTTCCAGAGAGTCCCCTTTTAGAGGCATGGTGGTCTAGTGAAAAGAGCCTTGAACTTAAAGTCATGTCCTGAATTGTTATGTGACCTCTGACATTTACTAGCTATTCAGAGAGACCATTGAAGCTGTATGAGTCTCTTTCAAACATATTCCTGAACCCCCTACTTCAAAGCACAGTTAGGAGTCCATAAACATTGTCATATGGTCCATAGACAGTTATAGCAACATGAGTTATTCTTATTCTACAGAGTCAGTTGGCATGAAATGGATCTGAGAGTTGATTTCCAGTGGTCACTTTGATAACCCATCTTTTATTAAAGAAAGAGCATATTCCAAGATACTAGGTGGTGTTTGGGGAAACTCAGGTGACCATTGTTCCTGGAAAAGTAGAGAGTCTTGATGTTGTTTGTCCTTTGTTCTCCAAGAGGGCCATGACATTGGGATGATATCATGACTCACAGTGAATTGAATTTAAGTGAGGCAGGGCTGTACAAGGTCACCAACCTCACTCCCTCCTCCAGAGCCATCTGGGTAGAGTGGCAAGATCTATATCTATATCTATAAATCAGGACAACTGGAGATGGCCCTGAATGTTTAAGGTATTTGGGGTTAAGTGACTTGCCCAGGGTCACACAGTATGTATCTGAGGCGAGATTTGAGCTCAGGTCCTCCTGAATCCAGGGCCAATGCTCTATCCACAGTGCCACCTAGCTGCCCCAGGAAGACAGTCTTCTACAGACACACTCACCCCCATTCACCTCATCACCTTGAATTTGTTAGATCAGGTTCTTTATACTGACTTCTCTATGTAGTTAGAGGCTTGATTCTTCCATTGTTCCTATGAGACTATGTTTTCAGTGTAACCTCCCTTTTTGTAAACACAAACACACACAAACACACACACACAATCTCCTGCATATGCATGCTTATTTCCCCCATTAGAATGTGAGCTCCTTGAGAGCAGGATATGCGTCTTTGCCTTTCTTTAGAATCTCAGCACTTGGCAGAGTGCCTGACATGTAGTAAGTTAACCTTCATTGTAGTTCCAGGATAATTTGCAACTACCCCGTGAGAAATATTTTTTTCATCAGTAATTTCTCCTACCAATTTCATATAGTTATTGAAAAGAAATTTCTTATGCCTAAATCTTATCACTTCACTCTTCTGTTGAATGATTCTCACTGCCTCCCCATTACCAACCTAGTAAAATTCAGACCCATCTTCTTGGCAGTCAAAGCCCTCCCCAGTGTGATGCCATGTTACCTGTATAACTATAGCTCTCCATTCTTTTTCTCATGCTGATGTACTGCACTATTCTTTCCCCTGAACATGTCCTATGTTTTCCCATTGCTATACTTTTTTTTTTTTTTTTTAGTGAGGCAATTGGGGTTAAGTGACTTGCCCAGGGTCACACAGCTAGTAAGTGTTAAGTGTCTGAGGCCGGATTTGGACTCAGGTACTCCTGACTCCAGGGCTGGTGCTCTATCCACTGAGCCACCTAGCTGCCCCCATTGCTATACTTTTGCCTGGGCTGTTCTTGACTACCTCAAGTGCCCTCCATACCTCTCTTCACTGGGTGCATTTCTATCCAGAGAAGCAGCATGATATAGAGGTCAGAGTATTGAAGTCAAACAAATGGGTTCAAATCCTGATTTTGACACTCATTAGCTATGTGACAAAGGAGAAGTCCTTTAACCTTTCCTGCCCTCAGTTTTCTCATCTATAAAATAGGGTTAATTATAATTTACTTCACAGGTTTGTTGTGAGAGTGAACTGAGACAGTGTGTATTTAATGCTCTTTGGAAACCTAATAGAACTAGATAAGTGAAAGGTATTATTATTAAAATTTACCTCAAATACCAGTTATTCCACAAAGACTTCCTAGATCTGCCCAGGTAATGAGATTTCTCATCAGAACTAGCTTAATTTTTCTGTTATGCATTTTTTGTAATGTTACATCAAGAAATGTAGGGGTCTATATTTATGCCTTATCCCTCTACTGAATTGATTCTAAACCCCAGGAGGACAGGGATTCTATCTTAATTAAATTGTATACTTCCTGCTTGTATTCCATAGGCATTTTTTTTGTGAGACAATTGGGATTAAGTGACTTGCCCAGGGTCACACAGCTAGTAAGTGTCAAGTGTTTGAGGCCAAATTTGAACTCAGGTCCTCCTGACTCCAGGTCCAGTGATCTATCCACTGTGCCATCTAGCTGCTCCTATTCCATAGGCATTTAATAAATGTTTATTGACTGAAAGGTTGGTAAATTGATTGAGACATAAGAGCTTTGTTAGAACTTTAGATGGTGTGGAAGGATCAGCTCTGCCAATAATAGGAAGTCTGACATTTGTTCCATGTGGCTTAAGAGAAGACGAACTACAGATATCCCTGAGTCAAGCCTTGAGTTACCCAGGAACATAGTCAAATAGAGTTATTATATGGCATTTATTTTTTAGAGTTAATTAATTGCCACCTTAGTTGATTTTTTTTCTCAGAGCAGTTTGCTCCATACAGTCATGTTCTCCTGCTTGACCAAGTAGCAGAAGTAAACTGACCTAGTGTTCTGTGAACCAGCTAAGCCATTGGTTTCCCTGGAAACAGGAACCACACAAAAATATCTCCTTCCCTCTTCCTAGAAATCTAATGTTGGAAGCAACTTTAGAAAGCATCTAGCCCACAATCCTACCTATCTAGGAATTTTTTCTACAATATCCCTGAAAGGAAATAAATCCATTTTCTAGCTGAATGCTTCTAAGGACAGAGAGCTCACTACCTCGTGAGATATATTATTTTATTTTTGGACAGTTTTTATTGTGAGGATAGTCTTTCATGTGTTACATTAAAATCATCCCTGGCTCCCCCGCCTCCCCTGGCCCATAACTTCAATTCATTGATCCAATTAGTGGATAGAGTATAGGACCTGGAGAAGGGAACATCTGAGTTCAAATTCTGCTTTACATATTCATTAGTTGTGTGATTCTGGTAACTTACCATCTCTCAGCCTCAGTTTTCTCACCTATAAAATGGGGATAAAAATAGCACCTGCTTTATAGAGTTATTGTGAGGATCAAATGAGTTGGTTTATATGAAGTGCTATGCAAATTATAAAGTGTTTTTGTTTGTTTGTTTGTTTGTTTTTGCTGGGCAATGGGAGTTAAGTGACTTGCCCAGGGTCACACAGCTAGTGTCAAGTGTCTGAGGCAGGATTTGAACTCAAGTCCTCCTGAATCCAGGGCTGGTACTTTATCTACTGCCCCACCTAACTGCCCCAATAAAGTGTTATATAAGTGGTAACAGCTATTATTTTTATTACTGAAGGAGCTGGTGGTACAGTGGAGAGAGTACCAGGTCTGCAGTCAGGAAGACCTGAGTTCAAATCTGGCCTTAGACACTTAGTAGCTGTGCAACCCTCAGCAAGTCACTTAACACTGTTTGCCTTAGTTTCCTCATCTGTAAAATGAATTGGAGGGGCAGCTAGGTGGTGCAGTGGTTAAAGCACTGGCCCTGGATTCAGGAGAACCTGAGTTCAAATTCAGCCTCAGACACTTGACAGTGGCTGTGTGACCCTGGGTAAGTCACTTAACCCTGATTGCCCCCCCCCCAAATTAAATAAAATAAAAAATAAATAAATAAAAGAACTGGAAAAAGAAACAACAAACTATTCAAGTATCATTGCTAAGAAAACCCAAAAAGGGGTCACAAAGAGTCAGATACGACTGAAACAACTGAACAAACACAATTGTCATTATTGGTCAGAATAATGCTAATTTATCTTCCGTATGACTATCCTTCAGTATTTTGAAGACAGTTGTCACATCTTCCCTAATACCTTCTCTTCTTCAACCTAAACAGTTTTCTAAACCGATCTTCAAATAACATGGTCTTCAGACTCCACCATATCCTCTCCACTCTCTTGGTTCTTTTTGGTGTGGGCCCTTATAGATAGTGAGGGAAGTGGTCATGAGCCCCCAAGCCTATAGTTGACAGAGGGTGAAGATTCATATCTTTTTAATACCTATATGACCCTGGGTTACTCTCTTAAGTTCTCTCTGAGCATATGTAAAACAAGGAATTTGGGCTAGATGGTCTAGTAAACATCAAGATGACGATGATGACAACAACGATGATGATAGTAACTAATATTAAGATAGCACTTGAAGGTTTTGCAAATCACTCTATGAATGTTGCCCCATTTTATCCTTGCATAAACCCTCTAAGGTAGGTGCTATTATTATCCCTATTTTCTGAATGAGGTAATAGAGGCAGAAAGAAGTTAGGAGACTTGCCCAGACTCACAGCTAGTGAATGCCTGAGGTAGGATCTGAATTCAGGTCTTCCTGATTCTAAATCCCACACTCTATCCAAGCTGCCTTCACTCTGTTGAAGGAATGGAACTCTGTTCATTTTGACCTACTCAAAATAAATGAACCCAATGTCATGGCAGCTAAATGAAAAGAGGAATAAGGGAGTAAGAAGGTTTATTTTTATTGTGTGTCCATAGGCAAGAAGGAACACCATTTCATAGGACATGTTCATCTTTCCTTGCAGTGCTCATGACAAACATAAATACATAGAATATCATGAAGATAATTGTAACATCAGCATCAAAGTTAACTACAGAGTAGAAAGCAATAGAGAAATGATCAGAAGATTTCAAAGCACTATTCTAAATGAAGTCAACATATGCCTTTGCTAATCGGAATTTGACATTTGATTCAATGTGAGGAGGGACACAGAAGAAAAAGGTGAAAATTGCATTGCACTCTATGGTCTCATATGAAGAAAGGAAAAAGAAAAAGGCCAAAGACTCATAGATTAATTACTCAGATGCTTCAAGCACATACAGTAAATCCCAAATGTGAGAAGAGAGTTGGAAGGTGTGTGGCCATGGTGAGCACTGAGTAACATCACAAAGAAGAAAATTGATTCTTTCTTAACAGATAGGAAATGACTGGGTACTGAGGTGAGAGCCATTTTTGAATCAACCATCTGTGTACAGTTAGCTCATCAACCGGTTAGAGTAAAGATTAAAATCAATACCAAACTAAAAGGAAGATGAGAAGATACTGCACAAAAACACAACAGGTCCAACCTAGCCTATTTTTAAAGAGATATTTACTCCAAAAATGTGAAATGAACAAAAATTAAGATATTGAATCTGATTATTATCATTTCTTAGAGAAGATTTACTAATGCAAAAGAGCTGCCACAATGGTGAAGCTGAAATATCCTAGAAGCTACTTCAGGTAATAAGTGTTTGGTTTTCTTGCCGTTCAGAAAGACATGGCAGCCAAGGGCAATGCTGATTTAACAAGCAGGCATATTTCCAAAATGTCATCACAGTAAATGAGAGAATATGAATTGTATTGCCTCACCAAAAAGAAAAAAAAAGCCACAGGAGTCAGAAAACCTGGCAAAGTCCCCGCTAAGCCATTTCTTCCCAAGACCATTTAGAGATGAAAGTGGAAAGAAGACAACAAATAGGCATGAAATGGCATAGATCTGCTGGAATTTTTACAGCTGTCTATTCTTATTGGCAATAACAATTAAACAACTACATTTATGTTCTGATATTTCAGTACCTATATGCTATATGAGGAAGCTGAAATAGCATTAGCAGATAGAGCATTTGGGCCTAACCAAATACAAAGAGAAGAAATCTATGCTGGAGGTGATGTAATTTCAAAGGTATTCAGGGATTGATGCCCAAGGTATCACATCATATCGAGTACTTTCATCAAAAAGTGGTGACTGAGAAGAGATAATAACTATTGACCCATATGCCCATTTTCTCATGTCTATGTAAGTCATAAAACAACATCTTTGAAAAAAAGTAAAATTTAGGCCATCTAAAAAGGCACTGGTGAAATTGAACCCAGAAGAATGATGATGCATGAAATATAAACCCTTCTCTATAAGGAGGTGGTGGACCATAGGTGTAGAATGAGGTATACACTGTCAGATGTGGAAAATGTGTTTGTTTGTTATTCTTAAGTTGACTTCTCTTTTACAAAGGATGGCTCTGTGACAGAGGTTGGAGTAGGAGGTCAAATAAAAGTATCAATAAAAGTTATTTAAAATTTTAGAAAATAAAAACATAAACACCGAAGTTTTGCCAGCAATGTATTTCAAATGTTAACCTAAGAGTCTGTGGCATACAAGATATCATCATCATCCTTCACATAACTTGTTTGTGCAAATCTACCAAGGGTATTCTCGAGAAGGACACAAGAAGGAAACAGGAAGGCTTTCTTTTTAAAAGAAAATATAATTTTATTTTTTCCAGTTATATGTAAAGATAATTTTCAACATTCATTTTTTATAAGATTTGAGTTCCAAATTTTTTTCCTTCCCTCCCTCCCTTCATCCCTCCCCAAGAGAGAAAGCAATCTGATATAAGTTATACATATGCAATCATGTTAAACATATTTCCATATTATTCATGTTGCAAAAGAAGAAACAGAACAAAAGGGAAAAACCACGAAGGAAAAAAAAAAGTGAAAATAGTATATTTCAGTCTGCATTCAGACTCCATAGTTCTTTCTCTGTATGTGGATAGCATTTTCCACCAGGAGTCTGTTGGAATTATCTTGGATCATTGTGGTGCTGAAAAGCTGTATATCATAGTTGATCACTGCACAATGTTGCTGTTATTGTGTACAATGTTCTTCTGATTCTGCTCACTTAGGGGGGGGCTTTCAAAGACAAATTTTGATGGCGGGCCACATTTTCAAAGTTATGTTTGCAACTGACACAAGTAAGAGGTCTTTAGAATAAATATAGTTCTACTGTGTTGTTTTTTTTGTTGGTTTTAAAGTACTTGATAGAACAAAACACAGCCTTAAAAGATCCCTTCAGTCTCTCCTACATATATGCAATCCCATGACAGATGTCACCATAGAAATAGCATTCAAAGTTTCCATGAGTTTCAGCATCAGTCAAGGTATGAGAAATAAAGGGATTCTCTTAAAATATTTTTCACAATCATTGATGATGCCAATCAATAAAAATTAACCAACAAATATTTATTAAGCATGTGCCAAATAAGTCCTAGATACTATATGAGGCCCAAATAGCACAAAGACAAAAAAAAAGGAAAAAATCATCACTTTCAATAGCCTGCATTGAGGCCAAATAGAAGAGGGATTCTCCATTTATGATGAGCTTCTGCAGCTGCTTTTCATTTTTGCATGCTATTATACAGATTGTTTTTAGCCTTCTTGGTAGTGTCCATGGTCATTTGAAAGAAATTTGCTTAGCCATCTCCACTGCAAAAACAAAATGAAAGAAAAACTAATATTGTTCAGATTATAATGTGAAAGGCTTTCTATCTGTCCATCCATCCATCCATCCATCCATCCATCTGTCTGTCTGTCTGTCTAACTCACTAATTATCTATTGGGAGCTAGAACTGAAGAGGAGTAGGAAATCATGTAGCTCTTTCATTGATCCTAAGCTGCTTGATGCTGAAAAACAACAACAGCAAAGCCCAGAAACAAACAAAAAAACTCCCTTTATTTTTTAACCTACACTATCTAGCAAACAAGTCACGTAACAGTACAATCTCAAAAGACTCAAAATTACAGATAAAGGCAAAACACAATGAGAATATAAATATATTTAGTGTAATAGATTTAGAACTAAAAGGGACCTTAGAAGTTATATTATCTAGTTTCTTCATTTTACAGGTAAAGAAACTGAGGCCCAGAAAGATTATATGAAATGTTCAAAGTGACACAGATAGTTGAGAGCTGGGATTTGAACCCCAGGTTTTCTAACTTAAAGCCAGCATACTTTCCACTATACCATGCTTCCCCTCTGTTCTCTATCACTAACCAACCAAAGCTTGAACATCAGAGGTGGAAATAAAATACATCACTAAGGATATGTGTGACCAGAAAATGAATTATTCTAGTGATATAATGAGAGTAAAGGATAGCAGATGGAGAGCCTAAGTTTCCCAATGGTATTTACAAAATATTAAAAGAACCAGAAGTTATCTTACATTTATAGTTGACCCACTATCAAGAAGCAATGGGGGAGCAGCTAGGTGGTGTAGTAAAGTACCAGTGCTGGATTCAGTAGGACCTGAATTCAAATCCAGCCTCAGACACTTGACTTACTAGCTGTGTGACCCTGGAAAAGTCCCTTAACCCTCATTGCCCCACGGAGGAGGAGGAGGAGAAGGAGAAGGAGAAGGAGAAATAGAAATAATAGGATGACATGGATAAGTATCCCTCTAGGTTGGCACTGATCCATTAATCACTACTCTTTGTGTCTAGTCACTTAACCAGTCCAGAATCCAGCTAATTATTATCTATTCTATATCCCTCTACTGTGTCTTCTAGATTATCATGAGATAACCCCCATGCTGTATTTTTCCAAGTCCTCTGAGAAATAATACCAGCTCCACAAAAGAGGCAGCCATGAAGAAGACCCTATGCTCAGGAGGTACTGCATCTTAGGACGAGGAGTGGTCTTCAGGTTAGGGGAAGAGCAGAAGAGAGATCAATGATTGTATGGGTCCTGGCATAAGAAAGTGGAAAGTTTACTGGCCTCAGCCACTGGCCATTTCTAGATTCTCCAGAAAGAGTCCAATGTATCCCAGAATTTTTAATGACAGGAAAATTGAGACCATCATATTCTCCACATGTTGCCCTGTGGTCTTCATTGATAGGGCAGCATAGGAATCATTTAAGAGCTCTGGTGACATTTCAAATGCTTGGCAAGTCGTAGTATTTATATACCCGCCCCCCAAATGGTAAACTCAGTTATCACCACATCGAAGAAGGGGCCTTCAAGGCACCATTCACAGGCATGTGAGGGTCTTTATTAGAGTCATGCATATAATTTAATTTTGGGGGGGTAAACACTATTGCTAATTAGTCTATAATACAAAAAAACAGGGAAGGAACTGAGGAGGAACTTAAAAAAAAAGACAATAATGACAGTTATTTACAAATATTCCATTTGTAGTTTGTAGTTCCCTCTATTCTTTCCAGGATGGATTAGATAGAACCTTCATAGGGAATACACTGGAATAATTTTTGTGGTATGGTAGAAAGAACATTGGCTATGGAGTAAGAGGATCTGGGTTCAAATTTAACTTCTGATACTTACTAATGATATGATCTTGGGCAAATCACAACTACTCTGGATCTCAATTTTCTCATTTCTAAAATGGAAAAGAGAGTTGGACTTGATGGTCCTTGAAATCCCTTCTCTTTGGAAAGAAAAAAAAAGAATTGTTCCTCCTCCCGATTGCCTTTCTTCCTCTGCTTCACAGGATCATGGATTTAGAACTGAAAGGGATCTTAGCCGTCACTGAGTCCAATTCTCTCATTTTATAGTTGAGGAAACTGAGGCCCAGAAAGGTCGTGTTTTGCCAAGTTATACAGCTAATAGGCATCTGAAGTCGGATTTAAACCCAAGTATCCATAACTCCAAATCTAGTGCTCTATCCAAGGTGGTTTTCCTTGGATATTTTCCCCATGACCTGAGGAGAGTTTCTGAATTGCTTATTCTTTTTGGGGGGGGCTTTGCCCCACTTTGGAAATGTCATTGGTAGTTTTCCCTCAGGCATTCAGCTGCCCTTATTAATAATTTCCTTTTAGTCTAGAGCTATGCCTAATTGAGCATCACGATGAGGCAGTATCACATTGGCAACCTGCTGATCCAGAGAGCCAGAATCTATTTTCCCCACCTGGAAATGAGTCTAAATAGTTTAAAGGAAGCCAAAGTACCTAAATATTACACAATAGACTTAAGGACTTTGAAAAAGCTATTATGATCCATCTGCTAAATAAATAAGTTTTTTTAGAAATAGTCTAAAGCTTTATTTATAAGAGGGACCCAAATGACTTGGAAGGAACCTACTTAAGAAGCTGTTAGCTTTTGAAGCTCTCCCTGAGTTTTGCAAAATACTTTCTAGTTCTTTGATTTAATAATTTTGTGAGAAAAGGCTGCCTGATGGTGCACATCTCAAGGAAGAATGTGGACAGTCTCCCTCTTCCCAGAAGATCAGGGTATGGATTCTGCTGAAGTTTTCATTAGTTTTATTCATTTATTTATTTATTGTGGGACAATGAGGGTTAAGTGACTTGCCCAGGATCACACAGTTAGTAAGTATCAAGTGTTTGAGGCCAAATTTGAACTCAGGTCCTCCTGAATCCAGGGCCAGTGCTTTATCTACTGCACCACCTAGCTGCCCCCTAGTTTTCATTTATTTTAAAAGATGTTTATTGTATAAATACCATTACCCAGACCTGGGCTAGTTACTAGGCGTTTGTGTATATTTGGGGACTGGGATTTGGTGTGCAAAGAGAAGGATACAGGTCCCTGTTTCCAGAGAGTTTACAACTTAATTGGAAAGCCAAGATGTACATACAATATCATGTGAGAGGCTATATGATACAAGAGGAAGGATATAGGATTTGGAATTAGAGGACTTGAATGGAAATCCCAGATTTCCTACTTACTTTCTGTGTGACCTTGGGCAAGTCATTTCACCTGTCTAAGCTTTGATTTCCTTATCTGTAAATTCAAGGAATTGAACTGGATGCTCTCAGAGGTTCTTTCCAGTTCTAAAGCCTATGAAATATGAAGCAATTAGAGAACAATAAAAAGCAGTAAAAAACAAAATCAAGTGCCAAACAATATGTGAAGATATCAGTGCAGGATAGATGGGGGAAGGCCAAGGGGGCGGGGCAGAGAACCACATGGGCCAAGTGATTTTGGAAGGCCAATAGGAAATGTGGAATCTGAAGTAGATATTGAGGGATGGCCAGTAGCAGAAAGGGTGTGATATCAAGGGGAGAGGGAGTGTCAATAAAGCTGAGAGGATTGTAATGGAAATGGCTCCTTCACAGGATGGGCAGTAGAATAGCCTGGATAGATCAGAGTTACTGGGGAGATAAAGGAGGTACATTGAATAGGTAGGGCAGGGCCAGATTGTAGAAGACCTTAAATGCCAGGCTAAAGATTATTTTTTGGTTTAGATAAATATATGGCAGGGCAGCTAGGTGGCACAGTGGATAGAGTACAGGCCCTGGAGTCAGGAGTACAAATCTGGCTTTAGACACTTAACACTTACTAGCTGTGTGACCCTGGGCAAGTCACTTAACCCCAATTGCCTCACTTTAAAAAAAATTTTAAAAATAGATAAATATATGGCTTACATGCCCCATTTCTGATTGATGGAGGGAGTGTGTGTATGTGTCATAGGCTAGTAGATTTAGAGCTGCAGAGGACTGATAGATTTAAAGTTGGAAGGGACTTTAGTGGTCATCCAGTCCACTCCTCCCTGTTCTTTTTAATACCAAAGAAGGAATTGAAAGAAGTGTCTTTCCCAAGATCACAGAAATAGTAAGTGGTAGAGGAATATTTGAACCCAGATTCAAATAGAAAACTCCAAAGAGAAAGTATTTTTGTTTCACTGCATATCATACAATCTGACATTGTTTTTTTCTGATTATAACTAGGGGAATGAAGCTGGAAATGAAGCAGTAGCTTATAAGTCAAGATACTTGATTGGAATACCAAAGAATTACTGAAAGGGAAGAATTTCAGTTATTCTCCATGTTTCCTGTTGAAAGACAATCGATCCTATGACCAACAGCTTTGAGTACTGGTTCTCCTTATTGGCCTTCCCTGTTACCTCTCTTTTCTTTTTTCTTTTTTTTTCTTTTTGGTGAGGCAATTGGGGTTATCCACTGCACCACCTAGCTGCCCCCTCTCTTTTATTTTTTAATTCTTGGTGTATAGTAGATAGAATGACAATCTTTCAGACAAATTTGCCTAGCTTTTGTTCTTTGTGGTGACCACTAAGCAAATGTTTCACACTTGGGAGGTGCTAGCAGACTGAAAACCCTTCTGCCCTGGATGGGTGAGTCTGAGTCCCAGCTTCCCTATACCCATGTGTTGCAAAAACCATTTTAATATATTTTATATTTATACTTTATAGCATTTTATTATATATATACACATGTATATGTGTATATGTGTGTATATATGCATGTATGTATGTATGTATTTAAAAAAAAAAATCTCTCTCCTGGCTCAGGAAGCTTAAAGTCTGGGGATTATCTCAGATCTTCTTGTCATCAATGGTTTACTTATTACATCTACATCCAGCAACCTTAAATCAAAATTATGCAAACATTTATTTGGGGGCCTACTATATTCAATAATACTATATTCACCTAAGGAATAGTTGTGGAATTGAATTAAATTGAGTATACATTGAGGAATTGAAAAGTGTTCATTATTGTTGGAGTCATAAGATCCATAACTGATTGAGCCTCAACTAACTTTTCCTAATAGGTGATTCTGAGGCAAGTCACTTAAATACTTTTCTGAACCTCAGTGTCCTCATCAGTAAAATTGGGAAATAATACTTATTGAGTATATGGGGCCATTGTGAGGAAATTTCTTTTTTCTTTTTTTTGTGAGGCAATTGGGGTTAAGTGACTTGCCCAGGGTCACACAGCTAGTAAGTGTTAAGTGTCTGAGGCCGGATTTGAACTCAGGTACTCCTGACTCCAGGGCCGGTGCTCTATCCACTGCACCATCTAGCTGCCCCAGGAAACTTCTTGGAAACCCTAAAGCACATGATAAATGTTATCATTCTTCTTATCAGTCTTATGAAATCCCAGAGCAGAAATTCTTAGAAAAGTCTTGTAGAGAAACTTTAGTATGTTTAATATCTGAAGAGTGAGGTAGAGTTCTGGGCTAATTTAGAGAGGAAAGAAGAAAACTGGAAGCAAGAGGATGAAAGGTCTGGGGGTTAGAAGAAGGGAGAGCAGAGGGAGGCTTAGGGCTGGGTCACAGAAGGTTTAGGCTAAGACTTTGTTCTTTCTTTATTTTAAGCAATAATTTATTACTGTGCGGAGTAAAATGAAACTGAGGCAAACAGGCACTTGGGGAAGGGATGGGCAAGATAACAGTTTGTTAACAGTGATGCATTTGGCTGTTAATAAAATGGATCACTTTAGCTACCTCAGCAAAGCCAGAGACCCATATTGTACAGAAAAAAGCAAACCCCCCAAAACCCAACCCATTTTTATTGAGTGGAAGGGGCTCCATGTAGTTGGGAAGACTTATGAGTGGTTAGGAAAACTGGTTAGGCCTTCAGGTGTGGCTGATCAGACCCCTCTCAGACAATTACAGAATGTCAGTTGCTTTAGGGGCCCTAAGTGCTTCTGGGAACACTTGGCTAATTCGAACCACCCAAATCAGGACCACCTGGCTTAGGCTAAGACTTTAAAGGTGACCTTGAAGTATCTAGAAGCTGCTAGGTGGAGCGAAGTGCATAGAGCACAGGCCTTGAAAATCATTTAATTTTTCTGAGCTTCAGTTTCAGAGCATGAGGAGGACAGCTTTGTGTACCTCTGTCTCACTTAAATCTAATTCATGGGTAAGTCAAGACATCACCTTCATGATATCCTTGGTACTCTTTGAGAATGAAGGATGAACAACAACCTCATGGGGGTAATAAGAGCACCTTATTAGGAGCAGGACTGTTGTAGTGAACCAAATGGAAGAATGTCTATAAAACATTTTACAAACCTAAAAAAGCTATAAAAATTAGATTTTGTTATTGTTCTTAACCAGTGGGACATCATCCCTTGCATCTTTTGCTCCCTCTAGTTGGCATATTCCTGAGCCTAGGTAGAGCAGGAAGCCACTTCCATGTATATGGAATCAGTGACAGAGAGAGACAGAGATAAAGAAAGGAAGAGGAGGGAGACACAGAGAGAGAGAGAGAGAGAGAGAGAGAGAGGGAGGAAAAGAAAAAGCAAGGGAAGAGGAGAGAGGCATGAAGTTGTTTTCTTTTAGTAAAATTACCTGTAAAGGAACAAATATGGAAATACCGTAGTTAAGCAACAATAGAAGCTGAGGATAAGAGGGAGTTGAAATGTCCTCCCTTGGGAGCTTTGAGTGTTGGATGGCTTGCCATAGGTGTCCAATCTGAAGAGAATTGTCTGAGACATCATGTAGTTTAATTAAGCAAAACTTAGCCTGTGTCTACACGCACAACTGGTTTGATTGAATTCAGTAAAACACACACACGCACACACACACACACACCAATTTAACTCAGAAAAGGAACTGCTGTTTTTGTTTATTGGTTTATTTGTTTTACATGAAACCAAATAATTGGCTTACCTGAATTATTCACTCTTCAGCTGGCTGCTTAGCTGGTATAGACCCAACCATCACCTTTCGCTAAAGAACCTTTAGTGTTAGAGCTAGAAAAGAAACGTTAAAGATCTCTTCATCCAACCTTCCATTGGACTGAAGGGTTAAATGAGGCCCAGAGAGGAGAACAGAGGAACTTAGCCAAGTTCTTTAACAAATTAATGGAAGGTTGAGAAGTGGAACCCTGGCCCCTCTCCACTACTTGGCCATAGCTCTTCTGAGAACTTGGTAGAGCTCGGTCAGTTTCCAATCAGTTATTTTGGACATGACTTAATTTAGGCTTGGGAGACAATTTGATTTTATTTTTGCATTCGATAATGCCCTGCACATAGTAGGCATTTTTTTTTAGTTGAAAGAAGGAAGCACCTGAGGTCAGATCCCTGCTTTGATACTTACTAGTTGTATAGCCATTGTCAAGTCACTGAATCTCCCTGAGTATCATTTTCTTTATCTGTAAAGTAGATGTATTAATTCATTCACTATTGACCTTGCCGGTCTTTGTGACAAAGTAATTTAGGAATCTTAAAGTTCTACAGAAATGTATTATTATTGTGTATTTTTTCCTATTTCCATTAAATCCAGGCTTCATTTTTACATTTTCCTTGAAAATCTGCAGAGACATGGTTTGTGCTAATCTGTAAGCTCTTAGTGACCCAGCTATCAGCTCTGCTGTATTCCATTTTTGTTACGCATCCAAAATTGATGGGAAAAAAGGATGCTTGCTATTCACATCATTTTAGTTGCAAGGAGGGGCCTGAGACTAACCTTCTCAATTTGGCCTCGTGAAGTCAGTTACTATTTCTCCCTGTAGGATCTCCCATGGCCAGCTGGGTACCCACCAGCTATCAGGCACCTCAGTACTGGATTGCTTTTTTAAGGCCTTCTTTCCGCATTTCCTATGACTTGAAACTATCCTCCTCAGAAGCAATTTGTACCGCTCTTCTACATCTCTTAGCCCCTTTTCCCAATTCCCTTGACAGCCTGAATTCAAGGATCTTGCTTTTCTCTCTCATTACAAGTTCTGTTTTTTAAATGTTCATGCTTATATCATTTAGCCCATGGGGAGGGAGGGCGTGTGCCTGTGTGTGCGTGCCGTGTGTGCGTGCCTGTGTGTGTGTGTGTGTGTGTGTGTGTGTGTGTGTGTGTGTGTGTGTGTGTCTGCCCGTGTTTAGGCTGCAAGGGATAAGGTATCTCTCTTTTGAGGTGAGCTTTGTATGTTAGCAACTTGCTTGAAAAGAATTGGCCAGACCTTAGATCCCAGTAACATTCAAAGAGGGGATTGCTAACTTGGGAAACTATTCATCCTAAAGGACAAATTCAGAGACACAGAAATCCCATCCCTTTAATTGAATTTGCTGTAAATGCAGCAGACAGGCTCCCAGGCCTGCTTGGAATCTCCGGGAAGACCTAGAGAACCCACACATGATTTCCGGTCATATTTTGGGCTGGGGAGAATGAAATCACATGCTACAGGATTAGGAAAGATGAACAACATTTTTTTTTTTTTTGCAATGTTCTCTCTACTTATCCTTCCATTGTCGTTTTACTTTATTGCTGGTGATTTCTACTTTTGACTTGCTAATGGGAATGTATTTTTTCTCTGTATTGCCATTACCTCTTCCTGCTACTTTCCAGGTCACTAATTTTTCTGCTTAGAGTTCATTCTGTTTAGACCGATATGCTGTCTCTTTTAATGAGGTTATTTCTGGGTTATTAGCCTTCCTGTTATATGATACCTTATGTGAAGGGCCTAATTGATGTAAATCAAACATAGCTTGCAGAGGAAAATCAAAGGAGCCTCCCAGATATTTGGTGGGTCCCTGTGTCTAGCTGGATTTCTGTATTTAAACCGACTTTTTAGACAAGTGGTTCCATGTTCCATCTAATAACATCCTTTTGTAGTCATAAAGGAGCAGATTCAAAGAGGTGGAAATTGAAGGAGTGCATTGGCATTTGGGTTTGCTGAATAAGCTTTAGACAGAAATTAGACTGAAAACTATTTAGTGGGAGGGGTCTAATTTGTACAGTTCAATAACCTCACCAGCTTCTTTTTATGAAGGCCTCTCACAGATGCTGTTAAGCTTTAGGTTAATTTTTACAGATATTTTCTGGCTGTACTTAATAAATGAGGATTTAAATTGCAGGAAGAGGCAGGCTTTCCTTGCTAACTCTCATCAGGCAGCATCTCTATCCTTCTGCTGGAGAGTGATTCTTGTGGTGATTTCCACAGTCAGAGGGGGCCTGTCTCTGTTCAAAGAGGCTGCTGCCTCCTTGCTTCGCTAGGATCCTGGCTCAGAGCCTGGTTCACAGGAGATTCTACCAAGCAGGAAGGTGATTTTCCTTTCTAGAGAAAGAAAACACATACAGAATGCTGTTTCTCCTGAAGGTCTTGTTCAGTCATAGCCTTCTTGGCCTTTAGACAGGAATAGCTCCTCTCTAGAAAAGATAAGACTAGGACAGAGTTGCTAAGGGGAGGTATAAAGGAGAATGTTTCATTCAAAAGGATCCCAGCAGCCTCACTTTGTAGGACTTGAATAGGAAGAAGAGTTTGGGTCACCAGTGAATTGGCCCAGGCTAAAAAGCTAGTTGCCTTTAGGGAAACCAGATTGGGATGATACCCCCACCTCCTCTGGCAGTTCAGGCAGTGGCTCCAGTATCAGTAGGGTGGCCCATTGCTTAATCTTTAATCCCCAGAAGCCTCACCTTCTCAAGCACTTGACTCATTTGCTTGGGTGGTGGAAAACCTACTGCAGGGAAGTTGTCCCCCAGGAGTATTGAGGGTATCAAGTAGTGTATCTGCAATATTTTTATTTCCCTTTCCTTCTTTTCCCTTCCCTTCCCTTTCCTCTCCTCTTCTTGTCTCTTTTATCTCTTCTTTTTTCCTTTCCCTTTTTTCTTTTCTTTCTTTTTTCCTTCCTTCCTGTCTTCTGTCTTCATTCCTTCATTCCTTTTTTTTCTTTCTGTCTATTGGGTCTTTCTTTTTTTTAAATCAGGCTCCATTTGTGACCTAGACAAGCTTGTCTCTCCTAGTCTAGTGGCCCACCTTTCCTACTGGCTTCCATATTGATGTGAGACTTTGTATGGGTACCCAATTAGCTTTTTTATCCTATTGCAGCTTAGAACTTCCAAGATCAAGTGATATACCAGCTTCAACTTGCCTCAGTAGGGAATATACACATGCTACCACGCTCACCTGGGATACTTGTCCTGATACTACCTCTGGACAGCACTTGACCCTCAAGGGAAAATAAGGAATGTCACTAAAAAGAAAAGTCAAAGCCAGAACAGTAACTGAGAATATTTCACCAGAGCAAAAATCATCGGGAAGAGAGTATGCCAGGGCAGATGACAGTCCAATAGGACCCAGGTATGTAGCAATCACGCAGAAAACAGGGTGTGTACAGTCATATAAGGAGAGAGTAAGACTTTTTTCCTAAAGGTCCAGCCCCTGTGTCCTCATGGAGGAGGTGGGGGAAAAGTTAGGCCCTATGGCAATAGGATTCCGAGGTGGTGGCCTGTACCTGGTGGAAACAGTGGCCTTCATCACACAATACAGGTCAGCAGAGAGCTACAGAAGGGAAACTCCTATCCTCCCTGTCAGTGCCCTAGGGAAAAGATCTGATTTTCCTGCTCAAATTACCCACCTGCTAAAAGCAAAAGCTTCATGTCATAGACTTTATCTACTTCCCCAGACAGGGAAGGCTAGTCCTCATCATAACTATGAAATTTATGAACTTTGTTTTGGGGTTCCCAGCCTTTCTAATGTTTGTTGTGTCTTTCTTTTCTTTTTGGTTATTCTCTCTTCCAGGCTCCCTAAGGCTCAATGGTCTTATGCTCTACCCTACCTCTCAGTTATCAATCAAAAGTTACTATTGAATACCCCACTCACAATAAGGATCCTTTATGAGGCAATTGGGGTTAAGTGACTTGCCCAGGATCACACAGCTAATGAAACAAGTGTCTGAGGTCAGATCTGAACTCAGGTCCTCCTGACTCCAGGGCCAGTGCTCTATCCACTCACTGCACCACCTAGTTCTTCTCATTTTTAAAGGGATTCAAGGTAAAGGTTAGATAAAATGAAAGTGGAACTTTTGGAAACAACCAGCATGAATAGGAGTATTTAAGGAAGATATTGGACTCTTAGCAAGATCTTATGGTCCTGAGACTATGCAAGTGGTATAATCAATCATAGGCTACCTTTTCCTGCCTTTTGTACCAAGTAGGGCTAAGCATTGGCTGTGGGGGCTGTGGGAAGAAATAAATTATTGTTAGGAGAGAAGGAGGTTGGGGTGGGGAGGAAGACAGTGTGAAATATAAAAGGAGGCTGAGGCACTAGTGTATGTAGAGATCCTTACTAACTGTGACCTGGGCAAATCCCTTTTGCTTCTTTCTATCCCAGTTCTTCCTCTGTTAAAATAAAAGGACCTGTTAAGAGGATCTCTTAAAATGAATTCAAGGACACTTCTAACTCTAAATATCTGAGCTTGTGAGAGAAATAAAAGGGTGGTACCGAGCGGGAGGAGCAGTACAGAGAAGAGCCTTCCAGGTAATCCTCTCACATCCAATAAATTCTCATTAGCATCTTATTCCCAATCTGATCAGTTGTAGATTTAGCCCATTTTGGGGGTGACCTGGTGTAAATCTGATGTGACTTTGCTACAAGTATTTATGAAGAACCTACTAATCTTCCTAGCCCTGAACTAGAGTATACCGGGATGGGGAAGGGTTAAGGAGAAAGAACAACAGGAACACAAGGACCCCTGCCCGAAATGCTTTAGAGTCTAAATGGGTAAATGTCATGGAAGGTTATAGAACAGGAGATGGGTTGAGAGCTGGAGAAGTCAGGAACAACTTCATGAGGGATTGGAGAGCAAGGGGGATACTAAGTTAAGTCTTGAAAGATGAGTAAGATAGTAAGGAAGGAAACTAGAAAGTGTTCTAAGGAGTGAGGAGGAAGGACCTTTATGAGCAGGTGCACAGAGGTGGAAATAAGAATATGTGTGTGGGATGGATAGTAAGTATACTGGCCTCACTTCAAAAAGAGTATGTATACTGATGAGTAGTAGAAAGTAGATTTGGGGGGGGGGGGGTTGGGGGGTTAAGTGACTTGCCCAGGGTCACACAGCTAGTAAGTGTCAAGTGTCTGAGGCTGGATTTGAACTCAGGTACTACTGAATCCAGGGCCAGTGCTCTATCCACTGAGCCTCCTAGCTGTCCCCAAAAGTACATTTAAAAAAAAATGTTATTTGTGCCTTTTGTTTTTATGTCATCTACAATTCCCAGGGTATCCCACTCCATCTCCCTTCCAGAGATCCATTTCTTATGACAAATATGATGTTATCCACCAAGGAGATGCTGGAGACCTGCTTCTGGGACACTACAGGCCTGGAATGTGCCTGGACATCTTGTATTAGCCTGGCACATGTTAAGCAGTAGCTTTTTTCCATGGTCTTCATGGTCAGAGCTGTGGAGCTCTTTAAATGACTGGACTTTAATTATAAAGGTCAGTCAGTAAATAAATATGTATTAAGCACTTACTACCTGCCAAGCTTTATATGAAACCCTAGAGATACAAAGAAAGGCCAGTGACAATCCCTGCTCTCAAGGAGCTCACAGTCTAATGTACATGCAAACAGATATATACAAATAAGGTATATACAGGATAAATTGGAAATAATCAACAGGGGAAGGCATTAGAATTAAGGGGGATTTAGAAAGGCTTTTTTTAGAAGGAGGGATTTTCATTGGGCCTTGTGGAAAGCTTTGGAATCCAGGAGGTATACTCCACACATAGCCATGACACCATATTGTAAGAGGGGAGAATCTTAGAGTCTCCTTCCTCCTACACCACTGTATAGCCCCACAAATAGACCTACGGTTTTGGCCTTCTCATTCATTCTTTTCCACTCTAGGTGCAAGGAGTATGTTGTAGGGGAGACTCTAAGGTCGGCACTTTCTTAGTACATGTTAAATGTTGGGATGAAATGAGGTACTTGCAAAACACTGAACATTGAATAAAGGAGGTTTACTTTGTTCTGACACAGTAAAAGTATGCAAGGATAGAGTGGGACTAGCTTCGTTGGCCACTGGCCCCCATATATCTGATCAGCAAACCATCAGAGCATGAAGACTTCTGGTATCAGGCACCCACTGAATCTGAGAGGTACAGATTGCATGCCTGAGGCTTTTTCTGCCTTTAGACTAGGGATGTATATTAGGTAATCTGCAGCCACTTAGTCTGTGCTGGGGGAAGAAGCTATATCAGAGTAGCTAGGGTGCAAGGAAGTTGGGTCAAGAAAATGTTGGTACTATCACAGAGCGGAATCTCTGATCTCAACCAATCAATACATACATATTTATTAAGTACTATGTGTGAGGCATTGTACTAAATGCTGGGAATGCAAAAAGAGACAAAATATGGTCCTTGCCTTCAAGGAGTTTACATTCTAACGGGGGAGACAACATGCAAACAAATCTGTACAAAGTAAGCTATGTATAAGATAATTAAGAGGGAGAGCATTAGAATTAAGAGGGCTTAGGGAAGACTCTCTATAGAAGGTGGGAGTTTAGTTGGGACTTAAGAGAAGCCAAGGAAATCAATAGTTGGGGATGAGGAAGGCGAGCATTCCAGTCCTGGGGGAGGGTCAGAGAAAATGCCCAGAGCCAAGAGAGATGGAGTGTCTTATTCATGGGACAGCCAGAAGGTCAGCATCGCTGCGAATTGGAGAGTACATGTTGGGGAGTCAAGTGTAAAAAGACTGGGAAGGAGGGATGTAGGTTAAATGATATAGGCTTTGAATGCCTAACAGAGCATTTCATATTTGCTCCAGGACACAATAGGAAGCACTGGAGTTTCTTAAGTAGGGGAGAGGGCAGTGACATTATCAGACCTGCATTTTAGGGAAATAGCTTCAGTGGCTGAATGGAATGGAGAATGCACTGGAGTGGGGAGGCACTGGAAGCAGTTAGACCTACCTACAGGCAGACTGTTGCGATCATTCAAGTGTGGGACAATGAGGCCTGCAATAGAGTGGTAGAAAGGTCAGAGGAGAGGAGGGGGCTTTTCAGGAGATGTTGCAAAGGTGACATTGGCAGGCCTTGGAAACAGCTTGGATGTGTGGAGGGAAGGGGGAGAAGAGAGATAGTGAGGAGTCCAGGATGACTCCTAGCTTGTGAATCTGAAGAACTGGGAGGATAGTGTTGCCCCCTACAGTAATAGTAAAGGTGGGAGAGGAGGAAGATTTAGGGGGAAAGATAATGAGTTTTGTTTTGGGCTTATTGAGTTTAAGATCTCTCTTGAATATCCAATTTGAGATGTCTGACCCAGGACTGTGAGTCCTGGGGATAGGAGCACCTAGGAATCCTGGCCAGTTGTTGGAGACAGACAACAGGAAGAGAAAGGGTCAAGGATGCCAGCTGATGATGCTGGCTTTGGACATGAATATTGTGACACCAACAGGAGCAGCCTTAACAGATCTGAATTGTGAGTCTAATTACCACCCTGCTCCCCCTAGACTGAGGTGGTAGCAGGAGTGTTGTGCCCCACAGGTATCTGAGGAAAAGGTGTATCTTTGCTATGTCCCTTTGTAAAAACTGATCTGATATTAAGTGGTTCATTGAAACTTGGGTATTAGTCTCTGGGCCACTAAAATGGGGGCAAGTCGGCCAGTAGGGGCCTGAGATGATGGCAGAGAAGAGTGCCTTCCCAAGCCTTTCAGGATACCAAAGAACCTTGTTAGGGGTCAAATGTAACAGGGCTGACCCTGAGAGAACAGAACCAACCCAAACTGACCAGTATTGTCTGTTGTCATGTGCAGTATTCTTCTCCTAGGTCCTGATTTTTGCAAAGAAGCAGGAGGAGGTGCCTTCTCATGAAAGGAAATGACTTTGTAGACAATATACAAGAGCCGGTGAGGGACCAGACCAGGGTCTTAAATGAGGCTGAAGAATTGTGGAGGCAGCGCGGACCAAGTAGTGGGGAGAGAGTCGAAAGACTGGGATTTGGCATTTCTTCTTACCTGTGTAATCTTGGATGAGTCACAACTTCTCTGGGTCCCCATTCTTCCTCTGTAAAATCAGGGAGTTGGACTAGGTCAGGGGTTCTTAACCTTTTTTGTGTGACAGACTCCTCTGGGTAGTGTAGTCAAGCCTATGGACCCCTTCTCAGAATAATGCATTCAGTAAAATGCATAGGATTGCAGAGGAAATCAATTATAGTGAAATATATTTACCAAAATGTATAATTTTTTAAAAGTTCAAGTACTCTAGATTATAAACTGATAAATGATATGATCTTTAAGGGTCCTTCCAGCTTTAAATAGATGATTCTGTGATCAGGCTGGGAACTAATGGGAGCCACTGGGGAAACTTTATAATTTTTTGGGCAAAGGCGTGGCATGTCCAGAGTAGTTTTTTCTGGAGATGAATATTAATGCCCTATGCAAGATATATTGGGGAGGGAGAGACTGGAATCGGGAAGAACAGTTTGGAGGTGATTGTGGTCATCTAGATATGAGGGAATGAGGGTAGTGGGAATGGAAAGGAGGCAAGACCTCTGAGAGAGATTATGAAATGCAGGCATTGGAGTCACTCAGAATAATTAGGTTTGTGTAGCCTTCCAATTTGTCTTCATGTCCTTCTGGAAGAGCAGAAGGGTTTTATAAGCTGTTTTTTCCCTGGTTCTCTGACCTCCCTCACACACCTTTTCCCCAAATTAAATAAACCCAAAGAGTCACAGAACTTTAGCGCTAGAAGGAACCTTAGGGGTCACCTAATCTAACCTCAGGTTAAGGGGATTCATGTTTTCTCATCAGAAAGCACTACTTTGGGCAGATGATGCCAAATATCTCCTTTTCTTAAAGGCTTGGTGATCTAGAATTCAGCATTATGGTGTTTTTCTGAAGGAGAGTAGTAGAAACCCTGTGACCCAAATGCATCCCCACTAATCATACTGATCTGTCCCAGTTCACCTGTGACTTAGGTGATCTTCCTGGACAATAGTTTCAAGGGAGGACTTCACTGGCACAGAAGTGTTTAGAACACTCATAAATGGGATCCCTGTTCTCTGCTCAAGTGCATTTCCCAAGAGAGGAGTGATGACTAATGGCCTTGGGTGATGCAAAGCCAATCCGATCAGATATGTAGATGAGGGCTTCCTGATTGCTCAGCACTGAGACTGATGAGAGCCTTATCTTGATTGGCTCATCAGAGATGAGTACATGTTTGGTTTTCCTGGGTCTCTAATTTTGTCTCCCTTATTTATTTATTAATAGTTATGCTAATCTGATGTTATGGAATCTAAAGTTTTTAAAAGAAAAACTCATAACTCTGCCACTGAATCATAGGAAGTAAACTTCTATATAATAGCCATTTGTCCTATGTAACAATGTTAGATTAATCATCCTTGAATATACACTTGATCCTACCACTCCCCTGCTCTGAAACCTTCAGGGGATCCCCATTGCCTTGTGAATAAAGCCACCTTTTACTTTTTACTTTGTTTGATGTTTAACTTTACTGTATGACAATGTGCTCTGCATATAGGAAGCATTTAAAAAATACTTATCTTGTACATCAGCAAAACTAAGCTAACTTTATTTCCCCACAATCTTTAAAAAACACACTGGACTGGAAATTGAGACCTGGATTCCAGTTCATACTCTGCCACTGATTTGCTGTGTGGTCTTTGAAAGTCATTCTACCTCTCTGAGCCTTAATTTCTCTTTCTCTAACATAAGAATATAGATGAGATTATGTAAGGTATCTACTATAATATTGGATAATATGACCACTTTTCTTCAGTCATGAATTCTAGGTCTTCTCACCATCCATTTTATCCTTGAAGAATTTATTCCCCCTTTCCTAGTATATTGCCTTTCTCTGGTTTGGACCAACCTTACCTTCCTTTGATTTAAGTAACTCTACAAGCAAATATAATCTGGGAACTTTGTGCCTTTATCGTCCATGAGCTTATCATCCTCACAACAAAAGTACTGGATAAATTGAAAGAGAAATATAGAGGCTTCTGACTTGACATGCAAGGATATTAGACATGGGAAGTCCAAGACCTATGTGGGGAATATTCATCCTATTCCTGTTTTTTGGTTGTTGTTTTTTTTTTAAAAGATGAATGGAGGGGGGCAGCTAGATGGTGCAGTGGATAGAGCACCGGCCCTGGAGTCAGGAGTACCAGAGTTCAAATCCGGCCTTAGACACTTAACACTTACTAGCTGTGTGACCCTGGGCAAGTCACTTAACCCCAATTGCCCCTCAAAAAAACAAACAAACAAACAAACAAACAAAAGATGAATGGAGGGCATGCAAATTGGGAAGTGACCACAAAGTCATAAAAACATCAAGTCTTTAGTACTTTCATCCTAAGCTTCCAGTCTACTCCTGATACCAGTGAGGATGATTACTGGTAGGTCTAGCAAACATTCCCTGTTCAATAAATACCAGAACTAACTTGGGTAGCAAAACCACCCATGTTTCTATGCACCAATCCTGGGAATGTGGTTGTTGTCCCATCTCCCAGAAGAAAGAGAAGACACAACAATTTGCCTGGGGTCATAGAGTAAATTCATAGCAGAGACAAGAGATAGAGATCTCATCCATGGGGCTTCTTTGTGACTGCTCAGCTCCTTGGGCTCACTATGGGTGAGCTCACAGGACAAACTCTCACCAGGAAGCATCCCTGTGATTAATGAAAATCTCTCAAACTTTGTCTTTTAATTATTTGCTTTCAAACTTCATTGCTTAGTTGTGTCGATGAGAATAAAGGAAGCCACTAGGACAAACAGGCTTGCTGAGAAGTCACTTCGCCATGTGGTATATTTATAGAAAATATCATTGTGCTTCATAAATATCAAATTATGCTATCATTCAGCTTGTGGGCTAGTTTCCTATAAATACTCAAATCCAGTAATTGCCACCAAAGGTATTTGTTAACATGAAAAATTTATAGGCAAAGAAGAGGTGTGTGATTGATTTTTTTTTAAGTTCTCCAAATGCAGAGAAGCTTTTTGTAACCCTGTGTCTCCTTGCATGTGTTTCTCTGTGGATATCTCTCTTTCTTTCCCTCCCTTTCACCTCTCTGTCTCTGTCTCTCCCATCTCCCCTTCCTATTTCTTACCTCTCTTTTCTTTTACCTCTCCTCCCCCTTCCCCCTGCTTCCTTTCTTTCTTCCACCCTTCCCTTTGTCCCTCCCTGATTGCAATGTTCCTTCCTTATAGTGCTTATAAGGGGAAAGGTCATAACATAATGAGGAACAAAGAAAAACCTGGAGAGAGAGGTCCAGTGATGTGCCCTGGGAGAAGCCACTTCTGGGGAGCTTAGGCCCTGGTCTTATGCTGCTCAGGTCCACTCTAAGGGAGAATCTTCTGGCATGCATCTTCAATTTTGCCAGACTGTGCCAAAGAACAGTGTAAGTCTTTGTTCTGCATTGATGTCTTCGGGTTAGGAGAAATACAGAGAATGGAATAAAACATAGTATTAAACAATAGATCATTCTTCCTTCTGTGGGCCCTTCTATTCTTCACATATGGACTCTTCTGACTGACCTGAAGGCTGCAAGTGGGTTAAGGAACAGGGATGTCATCACAAGTATGGTGTGGTATGGGTCTGGCATAAGACTGAAAAGCACAGGAGACCATGCTTCCTGGAATGCTATGATCCTAGGGACAAAGCTCTGCATTCCCGACCCTAGTTACTGTTCTTCAAGGAAGCTCTAATACATACCCCTGTGGTTTTGCTACTGTGGCCTATACTTTCAATTGTTTTCCTTGGCAGTGTGAAATGGACAGGGTATGTACCATGAAATCACATGGAATAAATCACGGCTGGCATCTATCTCTAGTGTAGTCCAGTGAAAAGAATACTAAATGTGTAGTTGCAACATGGATTTGAGACCTAGTTCCACCAGCTATGAGTTATGGGAACTTGAACAAGGCTACTTAAATGGCTCTGAGCCTCATGCTACCACCTTATCTATAAAATGGGGATAATAATAACTTAAATAAGATAATGAATATAAAAGCAGTTTGTAAGCATAATGTAACTCTGAGAAGTTATTATTGCTATTGGCTCGCTCATTCATTTCATTCATTCATTCATTTACTCTGTTCCTGAGACTGGCTAGTTATTGGACCAGAAGTTGGACTAGGGGGTCAGGGAATGAATTGGGGATCCTTGGTTATCTTCGGCTTGAGAGACTCCTGGTTTGAATTTTAGTAGGGGTATAGTAGGTACCCCATAGAGAGAAGCTCTTAGAACCAGCCTCTTTCCCTGTCACTCAGCCTTAGTCCCACACCCCTCATGAATCACTCATTCATTTAATTGCTCCTCACTGTCTCTCCCTGTTTGCATACTATTTGGTGAATTATCATGAAGCTGTTGTCCAGCCTGTGTCTGTGTTCTCTGTTCATAAAGAGCATGTAACTTTCCTCCCTTCCTAGAGGAAGTTAAGTGGCAAAATTAATAGAGCTCTGGGCCTGCAGTGAGGAAAACTTGAATTCAGATCCAGCCTGAGACATTTACTAGCATTGTGACCCTGAGAATATCAGTTAATCTGTGTCTGCTTCAGTTTCTTAAAATCTAAAATGGAGATAGGGTAATAATCCCAGAGTTGTTGTGAAGATCAGATGAGATAATATTTGTAAAGTACTGTGCCGATGTCTAACACATAGTAGGCACTGAATAAATGCTATGCCCTTCCTTTCCCCAGCCCAAAGCAATTGGGCTTCCTCTCATCACAATACTCATCTGGGAAATAAGTTTGTCCAGCTGAAGATAAAAAAAATAAGGTAATCTTGACCTTCATTAAATGGCACATATTGTCCAAAATATAGTAGATGATGGTTAAGGGATCATAGATTTAGAACTGGAAGGGAACTCGGAGATTATCTACTTTATCCTCTTCATTTTACAGATTAAGAAACTGAGGTACAGAAAGATTGTGATTTGTCCAAGGAGTTACAAGGATAGCAAATGACCTAGGAACTACCTGAACCCAAGTACTGTCACAGCCCAACTGTGTCTATTGTGATGTCCTTGTGGAAAGGTCTGAGGAATAGAAAAGGCACTGGATTTGAATTAGATGGCCTTGGTTTGAATATTAGCTCTGTCACTTACTGCCTGTGTAACTTTTGGCAAGTCACTTAACCTCTCTAGGGGCCTCCATTTTCTCATCTGTAAAATGAGAAGGTTGGACTAGATTACTTTCAAGGTCCCTTTCTATTCTAAGTCTGTGATCTTTGCTGTGTGGCACAGGACAAATTCCCTCCTGTCTCTGAACTCCAGTGTTCTCATCTGTCAAAGAGATTTGAAGGAATAGACAATTAAAAGTTTATTTGGGCAGCTAGGTAGCACAGTGGCTAAAGCTCTGGCCCTGGATTCCGGAGGACCTGAGTTCAAATCTGACCTCAGACACTTGACACTTACTAGCTGTGTGACCCTGGGCAAGTCACTTAACCCTCATTGCCCTGCAAAAAACAAACAAACAAACAAATATTGAGATTTGAATCTGATAACCTCTAAGTTTCTTTTTAGCCCTAAATATATAATCCTATAAACCCAAAGTTTCTTTTTCTTAAGAAGGTTTCTTTCATGCATACAGCAGCCTAACTCCTTCTGCAGTATGCATGGATTGATGGTGAATAACATTACTTAAAAACAAACTTTGTGGAAACAAATGTCACTTGTGAGAATACCAAGAGTTTAACTGAGAAAAAATGATTTCTTCTTATCATCATGTCTTTATATTGGTTTTGTTTACTGATGGTATTAAATCAACAATTTGCCTTCAACTAAAAGGGGGGCTTGAGAGCAGTTGGGCTTCTGGGTCAGAAAGGATAGATTTCTCTGCCATTCACACATTGTTTTCATTTGAGGAGGTTGACTGAAGTTGGAATGGAGATCCCCAAGCTTCATTGATTGGTGTTCCATTCCCCTCATACTAACAATTTGGAAATTGACTTTCAGGGGCTTTTAGAAAAAATTCGTTTGGCTGGGGACATTTGTTCTGAAGAAGTCCTCTCTATGATTCTCTCAGTATAAGTTGAACATTTAATGCCCATGTCAGGCCACATGCTTGGTTAGGCCAGGTGTGTGACTTGAAGATTGGGGACCTTTGAATGTCCCAGCATGGGTGATGTCATCTTCTGCAAACACAGCTTTCATATCTCTCCAGAAATATTGAGCTTCTAGCCAATCCTTTGTTCTCAAGTTTCTTGGTTATAGAATTATAAAATGATAGATTTAGAGTTGTTTGGGACTTCAGAAGCCAAAGAATCCAGTTGTCTCACTTTACATATGAGAAAGCTGAGGACATTGAACCCAAAAGCAGTTCA
Organism: Dromiciops gliroides; assembly: GCF_019393635.1. NCBI lineage: Eukaryota > Metazoa > Chordata > Mammalia > Microbiotheria > Microbiotheriidae > Dromiciops > Dromiciops gliroides. The sequence continues at coordinate 415,200,044 of NC_057862.1, read as the reverse complement.
GAGCTGGGAACAAGGAGTCAGTGAGAGGAAACTTTGCTTACCAAATTTATTGAACAGTTTTAGCATTTGCTATTTCAAGTGTCTGAACCAGCTGGCACTTACAGTCGGGTCTATATCATAATTTAATGAAATCTTAATAAACCTTTAAACCAGAGAAGTCTTTAAACTACTCAGAAAGAGCTGTTTGAACTGTTGTATCTGCCTGCCTATAAAAGATGGATGGTATTACCATTCACCTGGGGACTATCTTCAGTAATAAATTTGGACGAGATTCCATCCACTTTTCTTATCTATTCTTTTTTATATGGCGTGCTGCAGGTGTGGGAGGGGGGAGCATTAAGGGGGAAGTGGTTGGAGGGGGGAAAAGTGTACTGGGAAGTTTATTGGATTGGAGTTTTCCATTTTATTCTATCAGCAATTTGCCATGGTGACATATCAGTGTGTCTGATTGTTCACTTTCATGCCTGCAACAAAATGAGCATTAGTATGATAAAAGGAGATGATTATTTTAACAGTCTTTCAGTGGGCTGGATGCATTTGGAGTACTTGTATAGGGGATTTTCCCAGACAAGTTGGAACCCCAATAGCCTATCCCTTTCATCTGTATAATAGAATTATGGCCAAGTGCTGCCACATAGGCAGGCAAGTAGGTAGGTGGCTCAGTGAATAAAGTGATGGATCTGCAGTCAGAAAGACTGAGTTCAAATTCGGACACTCCTTAACTGTGTGATCTAGGGCAAGTCACTTAATCTCTGTCTGCCTCAGTTTCCTGTAAAATGGAGATAATAACAGCACCTACCTCCCTGGGTTATGATGATAAAATGAAGTAATATTTTTAAAGTGCTTAGTACAGTGCCTGCGTGTTGTAGGTGCTTTATAAATATTTGTCTCCTTTCTTCCTATCACATCAATATATTTGTGGGTGAGTTTGTTCTGATTTTTTAAAGCCTTTTAAAAAATGGTTGATTTTCCAATATTTGACATCTGAGTTAGGTCTTAGGGAAGGAATAAACTTCAACAACAGCTATAAAGAGAGAAGAGGGCAGAATGTGAATAGGGGTTGGAGCAGTCCAGTTAATCTAAAAATTCAAATATATCAACAGTAGAATAGTATACAATAAAATGAATGGATGGGTTGGAGCCCTATTGAACATTAGATCAAGGTGTTTATATTTATTTGGCAAGCAATGGGGAGCTATGGAAAGTTTCTGTAACAAGAAATGACATAATTGCAGCAGTACACTGGGAAGATTGCTTAGACAATGGTTTGGTTGATTTCTTGAGAAAGGAATAGATTAGAGGCAGGAAGATGAGTTAGGAAATGAATAGTCCAAGTAAGAAGAGATGAGGCCTGTACTAGTGTGGTTGCAAGTAAAAGTAGAATGGGGAAGCTGGGTGTGAAAGATATTTTGGAGAGAAATGACAGGTCTTAGTTATTGATTGTACGTGTGGGGTAAGAAATGGAAAAAAGCCAAAAATCACTCCAAGAAGAAGAAACTCAAATACCAGGAAGAATAGAAAACATTGTTAACAAAAATGGACAAGGAGGACTGAGGGCAAATTTAGGGAAGTTAATTGAGAGTTATCCTCCTATTTTATGTAGAATTTGGACCACCTCAATTCACGTTTATAACCCTCAGCTCTGAGATGAACTACTCCAGGTTCAATGTACTCAGAATTATAGCTCATGAACCCCCATCCATATGTATCTTTTACTAGTCAATCAGTCAGTCAAGAGCATTTAGTATATGCCAACTCCTTTACCAATGATGGGGGATACAAAGGAAAACTAAAACAACAAACAAAAAATAATCCCTGTCCTCAAGGAGCTTACTTTCTTTTCTTTTTTTTAAATAAAAGTAAGAAGGTGAGGTTTCAAATGAATCTTGAAGAAAGCCAGAGATTCTAAGGAACAGAAGTAAGAGAAGAGGGCATTTCAGTGATGGAGAATTGCCAAGGCAAAGTTATGATGTTGGGAGATAGAGCACAGCGTATGAGGAAGAGCAAATAGGCCAGATGGATTATAAAATGTGTGAGGGGGCTGGGTTGTGAAGGGCTTTAAATGTCAAACAGAGGAGCTTATCTTGTATCCTAGAGGTGATGTGGAGGCATTAGGGTTTATGTGCCAACATGTGTTCTTTGATCCAGTAACACTGGTCTCTTGGCTGTTCCACAAACAAAAATCACCATGTCTTGGCCCTGGGCCTTTTCTCTGGCCATCCCCCATACCTGAATGCTCTCCCTCCTCTACTTCGATTACTGACCTCCTTGGCTTCCTTTAATTCTCAAGTAAAATCCCACCTTCAACGGGAAACCTTCCCCAACTCCTTTTAATTCCAATGCTTTTCCTCTTTTAATTATTTCCTGTTTATCCTGTACATAGCTTGCTTTATATATAATTGTTTCTATATTATTTTTCTCATTGGATTGTAAGCCCCTCGAGGACAAAAAGACTGTCTTTTGCCTCTTTTTCCCAGCACTTAGCACATAATTGACATTATGCACAGTGCCTGGCACATAGTAGGTCCTTGTTATTATTCACTTATTTCACTCATGTTTAACTCTCTGTGACCACATTTGGGGTTTTCCTGGCAAAGACACTAGATTGGTTTGCCATTTCCTTCTCCATCTCATTTTACAGATGAGGAACTCAGGCAAACAGGCTCAAGTGACTTGCCCAGAGTCATATAACAGGTAAGTGTCTGAGGCCAGTTTTGAACTCACAAAGAGTTCAAAGAACTGACAAAGGGCCTGACTCCAGGCTCAGCACCCTATCCACTGCACCACCTAGCTGCCCATAGTGCAGTAAGTGCTTAATCAATGTTTAATGAATTAATAAATGAATTTTGAGTGTGGGGAGAAGTCTGTGACACAATTAGAATTACACGTTAGGAAAAATCAGTTTGGCAGATGGGTGGGGGATAAAAGAGCAGAAGGAGATTTGAAGAAGAAAGACCAGTTAAGAAGCTATTGAAAAATTCCAGGTGAGAGATGATGAGGGTCTGAACTAGTGTGGTGGCTGTGTGAGTGGAAAGAAGGGGACATCTGACAGATGTTGTAGAGAAAGAAATGGGAGGATTTGCCAACCAATTAGATGTGTAGGTGAACGAGAAGGAAGACTCAGCAATGACATTAAAATTTCAAATTTGGATGACTGGAAGGATAGTAGTGCCCTAGTCAGTAATAGGGAAGTTCACATGAAGGATGGTTTTGGGTCAGTCAAGAGCACAATTAGTTCCAAGCAAAGGCATTTAAAGAAATAGTATAGTAAGAAAAAGATCATATTTCCCCAAAAATCCTTTGGTGGACTTTCCCTTGAGTACATACACTTGAGGTGTGGGAAGAGGAGGTACAATGGAAAAGAAGGGACCCCTTGTGGCTGGAGCACACATAGGGAGAAGTGCCCCAGCTATGTTGGTACCTGACTTTCGTCAACTCTACACTGATGTTATGTGTATTTGTGGGAGGGTGTTCTGTGGAAGAATGGGGAGTATGTTCTATTGCAACTTTTTGGCTACTTTTGTATTGCTACTATTTCTATTGCTACTTCTCTTACTGTGTTATTTGCTTTGAAGGACTCATTTTTCCTAACTCATTAGTTAGTGTAAACACTGTTGTGAGGGTTCGTGAGTTATGGTTTTGAATAGATCTGGACCCAATGAAGAGTATAAACTTCATAGTACCTTGCTTGAGGGGAGAGGGCTGAGCTGAGAATACATGAGTGAGGTGGAGAAAGGGTTATATTTTATCATATCGTTAGTGAAGCCCCAGAACTTATTGATTAAATTCAGCTGACAAAAAAATCCAACTCAAAAATTTAAATCAACAAAAATGTGGGGCAGCTAGGTGGCACAGTGGATAAAGCACAGACCCTGGATTCAGGAGAACCTGAGTTCAAATCTGACCTCAGACACTTGACACTTAGTACCTGTGTGACCCTGGGCAAGTCACAACCCTCATTGCCCTGCCAAAAGAAAAATGTATTGGGCACCTACTTTGTATAAGGCACAGGGCTTTGAGTTTCATGTATTGTCATGGAGTGTGGACATTGGAGAGCTCCTTCTAGATCCTCCATATAAGGAGGACTCTGAAAGGTTGGTATCTCATCCTTCCCCACCCAGCGGCACTCCTCTGGACTACATCATATCCTTGCACTTTCCTCCGGTATGTTTGCCTGCAAGTATGTGCACACATGCATGCATTCACGCGCGCGCGCACACACACACACACACACACACACACACACACACACTTAAGTAGCTTAAAAAAAGTTTTGTAGCTTCTTGTTTTTTTCTTTATACCTTTTTTTTTTTTCATTTTTGAGTTGTGCTGTCCCATTAGATTGTAGGCTTCTTGAGAGCAGGGACTGACTGTCTTTTGACTTTCTTCGTATTTTCAGCACTTCAGTACATGATATATGTTTTTGTTTAGTCATGTCCAAGTCGTTCTGATCCCATTAGGTTTTCTTGACAAAGATACTGGAGTTGTTTGCCATTTCCTTCTCCAGCTCATTTTATATATGAGGAAACTGTGGCAAACAGAATTAAGTGACTTGCCTAGGTCGACACAGCTAGTGTCTGAGGCCAGATTTGAACTCAGGTCTTCCTGACTTCAGGCCCAGTACTCTATTCATTTCATTTACCTAGTTGCCCTGCCTGACGTATAGTAGATGCTTAATAAATGTTAATTGACTGACTGGATGACATTAGCAACCTGGTGATTTTGAGATGCTATCTTCTCAGTCCTTGGGGACACAGCAGTAAGCTATGATTAATTAGAGAAACAATCTTCTAGGCCTTCCAGAAAAGGGCACTGATGGAGTGCAGAATCCTTACCAATGCTGTTGAGAGGCAATGTGACATAGTATATAGAACATTTGATTTGCAATGAGAGGACCAAGGTTCAAATCCTGAATCTGTTTCTTATTAACTATGTGACCACAAGTAAGTCACCTAGCCTGACTGGGCATTATGTTATTCATGTGTAAAATGAAAGGGTTGGACCAAGTGATCTCTAAAAACCTTTCTGGCTACAAGTTCTTGGGGAGGTATCATGATAAAATGAAAGGTCCACTGTATTGAGAGTCAGATGGCCTGGATTTAAATCCTGGGACACTTGAGTTGAACTTGAGTTTCTGCATCTGTATTTTCCACAAAGACTGAAAATAATGCTTTGGTATTTTTCACATCTTCTCTAGCAAGAATATTTGCAACTGGAATGGCCAGATGCCAAATAGGAGTTATCAGCTGGCTGAAAATCAGCTTGGAAAGAGGTCTCTAGGAGTGTGCCCCAGGGGTCTGTGCTTGGCTTCATGGTGTTTAAAATTTTTATCAATCACTTAAATAAAGACATAGATAAATTGCATGTATATCATATTTGCAGTGACACAAAGCTGGAAGTTAAAATACTGTACCCAGGATTCAAAATGATTTCGACTGGCTAGAACATTGGGTCAAATCTAATAAGATGAAATTTATAGGAATAAATGTAAAGTCTCATACTTAGGTTCAAAAAAATCAATATTATAATTATGAGATGGGGGAGGGATGGTTAGATAGCTGTTTTCCTGAAAAAAAGATCTGGGGATTTTAGTGGATTTTTAACTCCAGATGAGTCCACTATGTCATATGGCAGACAGGAAAAATAATAGGAAAGGGGAAGAGGCATTTACCAAGCACTTACTTTGTGCCAGAAACTGTGCTAAGTGCTTTAAAATGTTTATGTCCTTTGAGACTTAAAACAACCCTGTGATTTAGATGCTGTTATCTCTATTTACAGATGAGAAAACAGAGGCAGAGAGAAGTTTAATGACTTACCCAGGATTACATAGCTAGTAAGAGTTTGAGGCCAGATTTTAATATGGGTCTCCTGGCCCAGCTGTCTGTCTCTATTTCCATCTCCATGTCTGTTTGTCTCCCTTTCTCTCCCCACAATGCCATATAGCTGGCTCAATTTTGGTCTGCTTTAAGAGAGGTTGGGATCATGTTCTAGGAAGCTGATAGTTCCATGGTACTCTGTTCTATTTAGACACTATACCAAGTATTATGCTATGTTCTGAAGGCCACACTTTGGGAGAGAGATTGGTAAACTGGAGAGTATATAGAACACAAGCAAGGTTGTAATAGACCTCACTTTCATGCCTTTTGAATATCAGGTGAAGAAACTGAGAATATTTAACCTGAAGAAGTTAAAACTCAGGGGGACAGGGCATGATATCTGTGTTCAAGTATTTGAAGCACTATCTTGTAGAAAAGGGATTCAGAACTATCCTCCTTTATCCCAGAGGAAAACGTTTCATTTCCCTCCTGGCTTTGCTTCTGGCTCTTCAAGATATTGCTACCATAACCCTGGGGGTCTTCTTACCTTGGTCTTCTCATTTCTCCACCATGAAGACATCTTTCTTCTCTTGGTGTGTTCCTTCTGGGATGGGGGGAGTCTATATATATTTTTGCCACCATGCTTCCTCTTCAACTCTCTTTTATATACTGTTTTTCCCCATTAGAATGTAAGCTCCTTGAAGGCAGATGTTCTTTTCCCTTGTATTTATATCCCCAGTGCTTAGCACAATGCCTGGCACATAGTAAGTACTTAAATGCTTGTTACCTTGTTGTCCCAGAGGAAGAATCTTGGAGAGATGGATAGAAACTACAAAGAAGTCAACTTAGGTTTTGTGTATGTAAAGATTACCTAATAGAGTTATCCACAAATGGAATAGATTGCTTCAGGAGGTGGTGTGTTTTCCTTCACTTTAAGACTTCAAGGAAAGGTTGGATCACCACCTTTGAAGCATGATTTAGGAAAGATTCCTGGGCAGATATAGGTTGGATTATATGACCTATATTTCATATTATATTATATATAATATATTTCTATATTATATGACATATATTTCATTCTGAAATCCTTCAAGGGCTGATTTTTTTTCTTTGGTCAAGCCAAATTCTACACCATCCTCTCACAGACACTGGAAGGTCTACTTGGCAGGCAAGATGGTCAACATGATCCTAATGGTTCCCAAATGACTTTGCTCATCCTTTGATAGAACAACCTCAGCCCAGCCTTGTATAACTCTCAGGATGTAATAACATCTATTCTTCTTAACTAAATATATTAAGTTTTGCTTCTGGCATGGAAAATAAAGTAAAAACTGAAAGATACAATTGTTATAGTGAGTCACAAGCTGTGTCTTTGCTCTTCCATCATCTGAGCTAATGAAATAAAATAAGTAATAGGCCTGCTGCCTCTGATGGTGATTTCCAGTGTCAGCCGAGTGTGGGGAAGGTGAAAAGAGCCAGGCAGGGTGCTGGGAACTTCTCTGTAGTTTGGACTCCTCTCAGAAGCATTTCCCATCCATCCCCTCTGCTAAATCCTATATTGCCTTCCATCATCTGTGACCAGCCTTGAAACAAGGTCAGCCAGAGGTTGTTGTCAAGGAGAGGAGCCAAGACTAAGAAATAAGAAGCATGTTTGTTTTAGAAGGGGTAATGCCCTGAGTAGGGGGGACTTGGGTTCAAATCCTGGCTCCTACACTAATTAGTTTTGTGACTAGGGCAAACTAGTTTAGCTCTCTGAGCCTCAGTTTCCTCAGTTGTAAAGATCAAAATCCTTGTACTATTTACTTTATGGGGTTGTTAGGAGGATTGCTTTGTAAACTTTAAAACAACATAGGAACATGAGCTATATCTGGATTATTATTAAAATTATCATTATCATTCTTATCTTGTTCAATGGAATTCAGGTAAATTTGGTGCTACAAGTTGCTATCCTGCTACTATTCACACGTATTTAATATTCTACAGATTATTGCACAGGTAGACAGAATAACTGATTTTTGTAATTGAATATAAATATCAGAATATTAGCTCATCTTCTTGTGATTTCCTTATATTGCCTGGCTAATTACTTGGGAGTATACACTTGACATAAAACCAGATGAAGCTCTGGCCTGTAATTGGTAAGATATGATTCTATCATTGTTAGGATATAATTTCAGAGCATAATGAAAGCATTCATGTCTTTGGTCCATTGCATGAGCCCATTTTAGTGGTTAATGCTGACTGTGCTGAAGAACTTCCAAAAGGTAGAATGTTTGTGTTACAGACTTGTTTGACTATATCTTGACCTCTTGTGGTGCCAGAACTTGAAGGAGCCTCACACATTCTGCTATCCTCCATGCCCAGTTGGTCATCATGATGGTTTCCATTAGGGTCAGATTGCAACCCTTTGTCTCCCTGTCTAATTATTTGACTCTCTGTAGAAGTTGCATTGCACTGCCTAGGGAGATAATCCAACAAGTGATGTCATCAGAGAACAATTTGTCAGTGCTTAAGGGTCTCTGTTCGGCCTTCATAGCTACTATAACAGTGTCAGGGCACACAGAGGTGTTCTATTCCATATCATGCAGGCTGGATTTCCCCTACTTTGTTGTTGCCCTGTGGTAGGAATGATGGGTTGGAATGGGAAGATATTATCATTATCTAATTTTCATTTAGATTATGCAAAAGTCAGAAATCCAGAAAGGGGAGTGAACTTAGAGTGGTTGCCCATGGTATGATCAGACCAGATACCAGCAATGAGGATACCAGAAGTCCATTCTGGCAGGGGCTCATCAAATCAAGAAGATGCTGCTGAGAGAGAAGGGTCAGGCAAAAAGATAGCCCAGAGTCCAGGAAGACAATCAAGCATGGGAAATCAGTAAATAGGCAGAACATTAGAGTGAAAAGAATGTTGGGCTTGGAGTCAGGATATCTGGCTTTGAAACCTACTTCTGACACTTACTAGCTGTATGACCATGAATGTCCTTGAAATCTCCTTGAGCTTTAGTTTCCCCATCTACAAATTATATAAAAGACTTTGCAGACCTTAGAGTTGTATATGGTATATTGTCAGGCCCATCTGTAGGGAAAAGAATAAGCCAGAGGGCAAAAAGTACACATCAATCTCAAGGAGACAATCATTGAAGCAATTTTTTTCTTCAATTTGTGAACTTTTCTATTGTTTTTTTTGTGGGGGGAAGAAACCAGTCTCAGTGTAGCTGATTTCAGTACCTAAAAGTGAGAGGAAACCACTGGAAAGCCCTGGATGAGGTGATAAGTGTGTAGGCAGAGAAACAGCAGCCACAGCTTCTGGTGCACTGCAGTGCCTAATGGCTCATCTCACCTTCAAGAGTAGGGAGAGAGCCATGGGAAAGAGGTCAGATACATGTTTTCACTTCAATCTGATTCAAAGTACTTCAGCTCTTGAATGGGTGTATCATTCCAATGAGCATACTACAGGCCGCAGCCATGTTTTCCTTGCTTAAAGGGGGCCCCATATTTCTCAACATCACTTCTTACTCCAAAGGTTCCCAGCCTAGGGTGAGTGAATGAGTTAATGTGTATCTCAACTTGGCATTTTGCACATCCCAACCAAGAAGTAAAATGGTTATTGCAATAACTGGAGGAGAGAGGGAGGGAGAACTGGGTAGGTTGGCTTTGTCTCCGAGCCATCTGAGTGGAAGGCAGGGATCTCTTCAGGGATTCATCCTTCCACAGGTGTGTGTGTGGTATCATAAACAAGATGGAAAGGACAAGCTACATCTGTCTGTTTGCAATAAAAAAACCCTTAAGAACAGGCAAGATGGCGCAGAGAAGCCACATCTGTCGCAGCAGGACGAGCCTATGCCAGGAGCCTTTATTTGTTTTTGTTTGTGTAACTGAGAGGCAGACATGGCGGGCTTGTTATTGCCATACATTTATGGGATGCCAGAGAAATGCTCAGGCAGTGCCTCCATTACCTAAAGACTCAGGCACAACCCCTATCCCCAAAGGCTGACTGACAGCCTGAAGCAAGGCAATAGGTGGGCAGGGACACTGGGGAGCAGCAGTTTGATCTTCCCTGCCTGGGGCTCATTCCTTCATTGCTAGGAGGAGATGCTTTGGACCCAACCTGATGGGTTTTGTGGCTGTTGTTAGAAAATGCAAGTCTTTTTTTTTGTTTTTAGGCCATCCCCTGTGAAGCCCAGATTCAGGGAAATAAATCTAGGTATGGCAGTCTGTGAATGAAAGCTTTTAGGGGATGGTCAGTTTATCCTTTCCCTTTCTGATCCTTGAGGAGAGATTGTTGTTGTTTGTTGTTGCTGTTGTTGTTGTTGTTGTTGTTTTGTCCTTCCTTCTAGATGAGGACCAAGACATTGGTGATGTCATGACTTGCAATGAATTAGATTTAAGTGGATGCTTAGGCAGGGAAAGATAGTTTGAGAACAATGGAATAAGCTTTACTTCCAGTTACACTGCTGCCTTTGGCAAAGACAATGCAGGTGCTATAGTGTCCTGCCCGCCCCAGGAAAAGCAAATCATTCCTTTGCAGTTCTCCAGACAGCTGCACTCAAGTCTTGCAGCCCAACTATACGATGCCTTCTATTCCCCCCATTGCTGCTCCTGACTCCCAGACAAACAAATGGCTATAAGAATTGGCGTTTTTTTCCGCAGTCACTTAAATTTATCTTGTTTACTCTAACTGACCACTCTGCTGGGAGTCAACAGACAAAGATTTGAATCCTGACTCTGCCACTGGTTTCCTACTCACCTTAGGCCCCATCACAACTGGAACTTCTGATCTCCCCAGTTGTTCCTCCTCAGATATTTTTGGATTTACTAATCTTCTCGCTTAGATTATTTCAACAACCTCCTAACTGGTCTGTCTACCTGATGTCTCCCTACTCTAGTCCATCCTACATATTATTGCCAAAGTAATTTTAAAAAAATATAGGGGGCGGCTAGGTGGCACAGTGGATAAAGCACCGGCCCTGGATTCAGGAGTACCTGAGTTCAAATCCGGCCTCAGACTTTATGCTTACTGGCTGTGTGACCCTGGGCAAGTCACTTAACCCCCATTGCCCCGCAAAAAAAAAATATATATAGATATAGATATATATATCTATATATCTATATATATATAGATCTGATCACGGGACTCCCCTACTCAACCAACTTCAATGATCTTCTATTGCCTTTAACAATGTGGCCTCAACCTGTGTTTCCAGCTTTGTTGGAATTCATCCCCCTCCCCCACTCTGTAATGGGGCCAACCTGGCCTTTTTTTCTGTTCTTCACACATGGCCCCCTAGTTCCCATCTATGAGTCTTTGTGCTGGTCACAGCCCTCCCCCAACCCCCACATCTGGAAAGTGCTCTCAGAGTTCCCTCTCTTCTTTTAAGACACAGGCCATGAAACATCTTTTATAGGAAGCCTTTCCTGCCTCTCTCCCAAACTGCCTTGTATTTAATTACTTTGTGTGTATTTGTATTTATTAAGTATGTATTTCTAATGTTTCTATTTTAGATGTACTTCTCTCTTCCATTTAAATCTAAGCTCCTTATGAGGAGGAATTAATTCTTTTCTTCTATTTATGTCGCCAGTGCCCAGTACAATGCCTGCCAAATAATAGGTGCATAATAAATATTGTTGATTAATCCATTACCTGTGTATTTATCATTTCTATTCCCCTGGTAGAATGAAGGTTCCTTAAAGTTGGGGATTGTTTCATTTTTGTATGCCCAGAACCTAGCACAGCACCTGGAACAAAATAAAAGCTTAATAAATGCTTTTTGAATCAAATTGACTTACATTACCTTGGACAAATCACTTCATTTTTCCTAATCTGATTTCCTCATCTGCAAAATGAAGGACTTGTTCTACATGTCCCCTCTAGGTCCAATATTCCATGAATCATTATGATTGCAGATTTCCAGTGCTTAACACAGTACCTAGCACATAGTAGGTGCTTAATAAATGTTTCTTGACCAACTGGCTGACTGATTTTCATGTCGTTCCCCTTCTAAACATTGCCCTGATGATGGATTTCGTGTCTGTCACCTAAGGACTAGTCATTCTTGGTCTAGAGTTTCTTGTCAGATGAATTGAAGAATTATAAGGTGTTTTTTTCCCCCCATCCACAGAAATTTTCAAAGCCCGTGCTTAAGTCAAAGAAGAGAGATTTTGATCAATGCATCAGTGGAGGAATAGCCATTTTGACAAAATTGAGTCTTGGAGTACTGGAGAGCATTTCTAGAAGGTGAGGACAAGCAAAGATGGCAGATGTCTTCTGTTTTTAGGTTTGGTTGTGTTGTTCCCTCCCCCCCTCCCCCCAGTTTGCTACAGAAAATTCACTAATCTCGGGAATCCAAGGATATCATAAGAGAGAGCAGCTTCACCCTGTCCTATCCTGATTAGATTTATTCCAACATCGGCCGATAAATTGGTTCTGAATGTGAACTTCCTGCTTTGTGATAGTCATTCATTATAAACCATCATTGCATCAAGATCATGGTTAAAAAACAACAATACAACAAAATACTTAATTTCATTAATCTGTTTAGCAATACCAATATAATGAGGCATAATATTGATTTTCTTACTTAGGATTTAAAATCTCTCCTCCTTTCTGTGGAATTAAATGCTTCAAACTGATATTCAACCTCTTTACAGTCACATCTTTAATTTAGTTGTTATAATTAGGCATTAACTGGTGTCAGTGGGATAGCCAGTTACAGACCATTCTGTTCTGCTTGTCTTGATTATCACAGTTTAGATGTAAAGTAAATTAGAATGAAAGACTATACAGTCCAATTACAGATAAAAGCAGCAAACTGCACTGTTGTAATTAGATGCCAGTACTATTTTTCTTAGATTTTGTATCTCTGAGGGCATTTCTTGTAGCTACTTGGCTGAAGCCAGCACTTAAAGATTTTAGGAACGGGATGTGTCTTTGAGGCCGCTGCCTTTTCTAGAACCTGCTGGAGCTTGTCCCAGAGTTTTTGCTCGGTACAGAGCTATTGCTTCCCTGGTTTCCTCTCTGGGCCTTCTCTATAGCATCCTTTGTCATTGACTGTGCTGAGAAAGGAAGGACTGGCTTTTTCTGTCATGGTCTGCCCATGCTGGTTGTTTTATTGTTGTTTGTTTGTTAGGGGTCCATTATTAAGTCCTAGACTGCCTGGTTGCTGGCTCACGTTCTTGTGTGAATGTGGTCTAGGGTTTTTCTTTCTCTCCTCTAAATCTTTCTTCTTTCTTTTGTCCCTTCTTCCCTCCTCATGCTTCCCTCTTTTCCTTTATCTCCTTTTCCTTCTCTTCCTTCACCTTACTCTCCTTTCCCTTCTCCTTTATTTCCCCCTTCTCTTCCTCCTCCTTCATCCATTCCTATTCTTCTTTTTCCTCCTCCTTCTTTTCCTCTTTCTCTCTTTTCTTCTTCCTTCTCTTTTTCTTCCTCATCCTCTTCTCTTTCCTCCTCTTCCTCCTCTTCTTTCTTCTTTTTTCCTCCTCCTTCTCCTTCTTCTTCTTCTACTATCTAACCTTACCTCATCACCTTTTCCATGCCCCTGCATCAGTTGCCAAGAGATCTGGGGACTCTGCTTCCTACCCTGACACTATTATATTTAAAAGAACAAGATAAGCAAAAAGAGACTTTATTGCAAGGTCTTTTTATTGTCTAAACAGGGTGTATAAACTATATATGCCATCAGGTAGGTACACTTCCTTAGTTCTAGGCCAGAGAGATGAGTATTCAGGGACTCAGGTTCTAGATTCTAGCTTCCCCTAGACATGAGAAAGAGCCCCCAGTGCAAGTTCACCCAAGTCCTTCCCTGAAAACCAGTGACTCAGACCCACCTTGACCATGAGGTTTTAGTGAAGCCCCTAGGACATGAACACATTGAACTCCATTTGTGTCTTTTTGTTCAGTTGCTTTTCAGTCATGTCCAATTCTTTGTGACCACATTTGGAGTTTTCTTGGCAAAAATATTGGAGTGGTTTGCCATTTCCATTTTTTGGTCATGTCCAAATCTTGCGACCCTATTCAGGGTTTTCTTAACAAAGATACTGAAGTGGTTTCCCATTTCTTTCTCCAGCTCATTTTACAGATGAAAAACTGAGGCAAACAGGGTTGTGATTTGCCCAAAATCACACAGCTAGTAAGTGTGTGAGGCTGGATTTGAACTCAGGAAGATGAGTCTTTCTGACTCCAAGTCTAGCACTCTATGCACTGTGCCACCTACCTGCCTCTACCCTTGTGCCTTGTTCTCATGTAATTAACCCAAATCTGGTGTTAGGCTCCCTAAAGAAGAAAGCATCTTTGTGAAATGTGGGACAGATGCTTCCAGACTATGATGGCTCCAATAAGAACAACAGGGACTATCCCCAACCCTTACATGTGTCTAAAAAGGTCAGAGTTTTGAAAAGCAGGAATAAGCACAAAGGATAGAAAGGCAAGCTTGTTGTCATTTCATAAAAGGCTAGATAACCACTTCTATGAGATACCATAGTAGGGCCTCCCTGACCTAATAAGGATGTCCCTTGGGTTTTGGGGAGACTCCTTCCTATTCCCCTTTCATTTGTCTGACCACTCTTCCTTAATCTCCTTTTGGGAATCATGATGGATGTCACACACATTTTGATAAAAAAACATTGACTGAAGTCAGATGACTCATGACCTGGGTCACCTGGGGTGATTGACATCACTTCTTTGTGCCTCCACTTTCTTATCTGGAAAAGTGAGGCAGTTGGATTAGTTGGCCTCTAATTCCCCTTCCAACTCCAAATCTGTGATCCAATGACTTTATGATACCATGGTCATAAATGAGAGATGCTTTACAAACAGTATTGAGTCCCTGGTGTGTGTGTGTTGGTGGGGGGGGGGGATACAAAGGGACTGGCTGCTCTTGAGGAGTTTAGTCTCCTAGAGAACACACACACACACACACACACACACACACACACACACACACACACACACGAGGCAAAGAAAAACCAACACTGAACTAAACACCTGTTATTGCTTGGCCTTTATCTCCTCTATAAATAGACTGGACTTGATCAGAGTCATAGTGATATATGTCAATTAGGACCTTTGGGGAATATTGGGAGGGCAATAGGTTTTTGGAATAGAGGAACCACAATGTATCTTTTCAATCCTAAAATTCAGATATGTGAAAGTACAGACAATTTTAACTGATCTTAGAAAAGATCTTAACCCTAAAAGCATGGCCCAATTCAGGTCCCACCCCCTGCCTATGGGTTTTTGAAATTGTCAGCCTTCAGTGAATCACCCCGAACACTCACATCCCTTAATATTTTTAGCCTCTCATTTGGACACTTAGTATAGGGTGTTTGCATTGTTTAAGTACATCATGAATATAGCTCGTCTCTTTAACAACATTCTCCTGTTCCTTGACTTCAGGGATGATATTTTAACAATGCATGCTCAGACCCCCAGCAGTATCAGACTGACATCAGCTATGGAAACTGTGTTCAAGTTCAGTTCTGTTGGATGCCAGAGGAACAAGGGCCCCATAGGTGCTATTAGAGGTCTAGACTTACAGGAAACCTTTTGCACCATGAAAAACCACTGGGTTTGGAGGGCTACTTAGGCAATGATTAGAACTAGAAAGACCCATAGAGGCCATTTTGTCCAATCTCCTATTTTTACACATGGGGAAACTGGAGCTGACAGCAGTTAAATGACTTACCTAGGGTCATATAGCTAGTAAGAGTATGAGGCAAGATTTGAATCCAAATCTTCCTAATTCCAAGTACAAAACCCTAGCTAAAGTCCCATGCTATATTCTCTAATAACATCTTTTAACAACATCTAATAACATCTTTTTAATGAAATTTGTATAGTGTCATACTTTAACAAGTGTGTTTGTAGCAATTTGTAATTGTGCTATAAAAGCTACTAAAATGTCCAGGGATCCCACTTCCAGATTCATGCCCCAGGCAGGTCAAAGATAGAAAGGCTTTGTATACAAGAAATTATATATAGCAACAGTATTTTTAGTATCAAAAATTAGGAACAAGATACTCAGCAACTTGGGATTGACAAGTAGTGGGACATGAATTTAATGGTATATGATTGTGCCATAAGAAATGATGACTACGAAGGACACAGTTGAATGGGAAGACTTGAACTGATGAAAAGAAAAGTGAACAAAACCAGCTATATACAACTACAACAATATAAATAGAAAGAACAACAACAAAAAAACTGAGCATGTAATTACAGTGACCAAGCTTGGCCTTGAAGAAGAAATGAGAAAGTGTAGTTCCTACCTTTCTTTGTAAAAGTGGAGGATTGTGGGTATAGAACATTATATATCTATCAAACTAGAGTGATATTTAGTTTTCCTGAACTATTTTTTTCTTTTTTTTTTCTTTGCTACAGGGGATGGCTTTCTGGATAAGGAGGGGGAAATATTTGGAAATGAAGGTAATATAAAATAAAAAAAACATATTAATACATTTTTTAAAGTAAAAAAAGATGCTTTAGATACAGACTTATAATTAGCAATAATAATCATTTACAGGTGCCTTATCACAACCTTACATTCAAGGTAAGGCAAATCAGTCCTACTTTATAGATGGAGACCGAGAACATTGAAGTGACTTACCTCAAACCTCACTGTTAGTCAGTGTTAGAACTTATGTGACATATTGGAAAAGAATGCTGAATTTGGAGTGAGAGGAACTGAGTTGAGTGGTTCAAATCTTATCTTTGTCAATAATTACCTACATGACCTTGGTTAAATCTTTACTTTTCTCTGGGTCTCAGTGTCCTCTTCTGTAAATGAGGGCTTTAACTAGATTATGCCTAAGATAGTTGTTAGTTCTAAATCCTTTGATCCTATAAACTCTGATTTGGGATCATTCTAATCCAATCTATAATCAATCCTGTGATTCCCGGACTAAAATCCATATTTCCTGACTCTCAGGCCAGTACTGACTGTATAACACTGGCTCTCAAAAAGGTTCCATTAACAGAATAAAGAGGTTTCCTTTCTCTCCTCCCTGGGCCCCCACCTGAAGCCTACATGCAGTGAGAAGGGCACATTGATTTAGGAAGATTCTGTTTCCTGTGATTAATTTTCCGGAGATCATTTAAGGTGAGATCCAGGCATATATTTTCTTTTGCGGCCCAACTGATCTGACCTCTTGCTAATTTTGCCTACAATTAGTTTGGTGTAATTACCGCCACTTACAATTCAGTCTGCTTTCACTAAAAAAAATTATTGTTCACGGGGTCATAAAACTCTTTAAAAATTGCTTAATGAAAAATGGAGCCCTGGGAATGTCGCACAAGATAAGGCTGGTCATTAACCACGAGGAGCCAGTGAGTGAGCACACAGGCACAGGGGACTTGGTTCCTACCAGAAGCTCCTGGGCTGCTGATGTTTATGTTCCAAGGACAACTCTCTCCTAGGGCTGTGCAGTTCTATCACTTGGCATGACAAGGATGGCAGCACCATCCTTGTCATTCCATAGGTTTCTCTGGACAATTATTCAGCCAAATTGCTACTTAAGGCTGGCCTTGCCTCCAGCCCATTGCTGCTTCCACTCCTCTTTCCATGTTGTTCAATCATTTGAACCTTACTACAAAAACTGACTATATGGGGCAGTTAGGTGGCTCTGTATTTGGGAAGACCTGAGTTCAAATTTGACCTCAGCGGGGCAGCTAGATGGCGCAGTGGATAAAGCACCAGCCCTGGAATCAGTAGTACCTGAGTTCAAATCCGGCCTCAGACACTTAACACTTACTAGCTGTGTGACCTTGGGCAAGTCACTTAACCCCAATTGCCTCACTAAAAAAAAAAACAAAAAGAAATTTGACCTCAGACACTTACTAGCTGTGTGACCCTTGGCAAGTCACTTAACTACAATTGTCTTAAACATCTGGGGCCATCTCCAGTCATCTCTCTCTCTCTCTCTCTCTCTCTCTCTCTCTCTATATATATATATATATATATATATATATATATATATATATATATATATATATATATATATGTCTTGCCACTGGACCCAGATGGCTCTGGAAGAGAAAGTGAGGTTGGTGACTTTGCACAGCCCTCCCTCACTTAAAAATCCAATTCACTGCAAGTCATGATATCACCCTGATGTCATAATCCTCTTCAAGAAAGGACAAACAACAACAATAATAACAAAAACTGACCAAAGTGTTTGACCAAAAAGGATGCTATTTTACATAACTTACCTACTACAATGTACATGTTATGCATGTAGTGTCCAGATGCAAATCTATTTCTGCCTCTGCTTTGTGTTTTCATATTGACTCTTCTGGGTCAGGGAATTAAAACAAACAAAAAAAAAGACATGGTTGGGCTCTAGGAAAAAATTTCCAGTTCACATTGTGACAACCACTTTACCTCTAAACCCAAGGAACCCTTAAACCATATTTATCACCATTCCTATATTCAGCATTTTCCCTTCTGTCACTCTTCTCCAAAGACATTTTTATTCAGAAAGGTTTTTGTGATCCCACAGGAGATGTTAATGACACTTCCAGAAGTGCCAAAGGCAGAGATTCCTAACCTGAGGTCTGTGAAGTTGTTTGTTTGTTTGTTTGTTTGTTTGTTTTTTTGCAGGCAATGGGGGTTAAGTGACTTGCCCAGGGTCACACAGCTAGTAAGTGTCAAGTGTCTGAGGCCGGATTTGAACTCAGGTACTCCTGAATCCAGGACCAGTGCTTTAATGACTGTGCCATCTAGCTGCCCCTATGAAGTTGTTTTTAAAAATAATCTGGTAACTGCATTTCAATGTGATTGGTTCCCTTTGAAATTCTATGTAATTTATTTTATCTATATAAAAATAATATTCTGAGAAGGGGTCTGTAGGTTTCACAAGACTTCCAAAGGAGTACATCTCTCTCTCTCTCTCTCTCTCTCTCTCTCTCTCTCTCTCTCTCTCTCTCTCTCTCTCACACACACACACACACACACACACACACACACACACACAGTTAAAAAGCCCTGACTAGAGGCTTTTGGGGAAGGAATTGATTCCTTGAGATAAAATGACTTGGTATATAAAGAAGACTTGAAAGAAACTCATGGTTTTGGAGAAATCACTATGGAAGACCTATTACTCACAGTTACTGTTACTGTTGCATGAATGCCAGACTTTCATAGTGATCAGTGCAATCCTCTTCAAGGCTTAGGATAGTAAAGGGCTTTAAACCATCCTCTTAAAGCATCCTTTTCTCTGCCTATAGAAGAGAAGGCAGCTCAGATCATCTCACAAGCAAATCCACAGTTCCAAAACACTCCGTATGAGCTATCTGTGAAATAGGGATAATGTTGGCCTTCCACAGGAACGTTGAAAGCAGGGATGAGTTGCAGCTTCCTCAGCATTTCATAAAAGCCATGGAGATGCTAAGCAGCCCCAGTAAGTGTTATTATGGCAAACTTAAGAGTAGTAAATAAAGGCAACAAATGAATTAAAAAACAAGATGAAAAAATAATTAAAACAATAACTATTCCATTCATTCTGAGCACATCATCCAAGATTGCATTAGAAGAAAAAAAAACTCTACCATAAAAACATGCTTGTAATCTGATAGTAAAAAAGCCCAATAAAATAAGAATGAGACCCATTAATGAAAATAATGGCTCTTACCCCAGCCAGTTAAAAATGTGGATCCTACATGTCTGGGATTTGGGGGAGTGGATGGCTGTTTTTCTTTCAACTGATGATCTATTAGTCTTTGTTACTTCTCTAGAACAAAGATGATCCAGAGCAAGTAGCACAGTTTTTGTAAAAAGCCAACAAAGGTTTGAATCAGGCAGAAAATCTAGTGTGAGTCAAGTCTGAGTCAAGTACAGTCAACAAACAATAGGTTAAGCACTTGCTCTTCACCAGTCATGGTGCTAAGCACAAAGAAAGGCAAAAACAGCCCCTGATCTCAGGTAGCTCACAGTCTAATGAGGGAAACAACTTGCAAATAACTAGGTCTAGACAGCATATATACTGAATAGATAGAAGGCAATCACAGAAGGGAAGGCAATAATAGAAGAAAGGTTGAGGAAAGTCCTAAAGAAGCAGAGATGGCTGTCTCAAGCATTCTCTTTGGGATTTGAGGTTCACAAATGATGCCAAACAGGGGTTTGTAATTCTCTTTGTTATATGTAAAGAAACAACATGTATAAGGTAGAACAGAAATAGTACAGTTTCGAGTTCTAAATCCTGTTAACCAATGAGTATATGATTATTCTAAACACCACAATACAGACAGACATGTATTTTAGAGACTGATTTGGAGAAGGTCTGCTTTGAAAAAGACCTCTTTAAGGCCCTTATAACTCCAATCCTCTGTGATTCAACTGAGTTTTTAAAACTAAGATTTTGCATATTGGGCTGGGTAGAAACATTTCCCTCAGAGATTAAGAAAACAAGTACCACCTTTAAAGTATCAAAAGACTGAGGCCAAGTTTCCTACCAGATTAATATGATTTGGTTTTTCTCCTTCTGGGAAGTGAACTTCAGCTTTCTTGAAGGTAGCAGATAGGTTTAAACCCTAAATGGTTAATAAAATGCCTATTGACTAAGTGCCTTAAACCCTAGACATAGCATCCACAAGAGGCAGACTAAGGGAAATGATGCTTCGTCCAGGGAATTTGCTTCTCGATTCTAGGAAGCTTGTACCCAGACCCTCCCCCTTTCCTCCCATCCCACCACCCCAAATCTGGGCAGTGAAACTTGTCTGAAGACAGCCTCTGCCTGCTGAATAGGTCCCTCTGCTACCATCCCAGGCCCTGTTTTCACTTGTACAAACTCTTATTTGTTCAAAGTGAATATTAACACTATAATTTACTAGCTAATTATATTTCTGGAGTAATAACTGGAAATGTGGCATTAAAATCCTTATAGACATTGTATCCATGCAAACTCCTTTTGGATATAAGCATATACCTTTGTCAATATCTGGGGATTTTTTGTAATGTATAGTCTTGTACAGATGTGGTGCCCGCCTCTTTTTCCTCTCTTCTTTTCCTTACAGAATTTTTGTCTTCCTTTTAGACATTTTCCTTAGGTTATACACAGGGCTACAACATTCCATGAATAGAATTTTTGTAGTTTTGTGTGTGTGTGTGTGTGTGTGTGTGTGTGTGTTTCATAAATGATCCTGTCCCCCTATGACATTAGTAACATCTGGCAAACACAAGAGACCAGGTATTAGAACTATACTTTTGAAAATCCTTACAAATCATTTGGTCTAGGCCTCTGCCTTCAGGTGTCAGCAGGTAGGTTTCCAAAGAAAGCCTCAGTTTCCTTCAGGATTTTTTCCTTGTTTAAGAACTTGTTGATATTAAGTTAGTTCTTCTTGCCTAATCTTAAAACAACAGGAACAAAATAACCTTGGCTGCATTTCTAGTTTCTTTGTTGAATCAAAGGTTGCCACTGTAATCAACAAAGGGGATTAGAAGTGGTTAAAATTATCTTCAAGAAGGTTTGTGAGAGAATACTATAATAGACAAATTTTGCCATAAATAATATTAACTGCCCCAATAGCCTAAATGGTTCAGACAAATACATCCAGGAGGAACAGCTGCTTGTAGGTTATTTGGAGATCATACTGTAAACCTTTATTTCAGTCCACAAGAGAATTCAGTACTTCTCTGGATAGAGAGTGTTGTACATGGAGTCAGGAAGAACTGAATTCTAACCCCATCTCCAACACTAATTTAGCTGTGTGACTCTGGGCAAATCACTTAATTATCTTGGCCTCGGTTTTCTCATCTATAAAGTAGGGATAATAATAATACTCCTTCATAGGTCTACTGTAAGGATAAAATGAGACAATACATGTAAAATCCTTTGTATACTTTAGAGCAATATAAAATGGAAAGATGATGATGATGATGATGATGATGATGATTATTATTGGATTGGGGGGGGTGATTGGGAAGACGCCTAAGTGGACTGTGAAGACATTCACAAAGAAGATGCTTGTTTATTTAGGCCACCATTTTATTCAGATAGAAATTCGCTAATATCAGCAGGGATGCCTTCTTTCAGGTCTTGCTGCCTTAAGTGTGTCCAGCCACTTCACAGTCCTCAGAGGATGCTGGATGTCTCCATCAACATCTTCCTCTTTGTGAAACACCTCAGTTGAAATCCCAAGGGGCTTGGAAAGTACCAGCGATAATTCTGGACATTTTTAAGCACTTATATTTGAAATTCAAACAAGATATACAGGCCAGCTATTTTTAACTAGTTTGCCCTAGCACCAGGTCATGGCATGAAATTTTCCCTCTGTTCCCAGTTGATTTGGGTTAAAGATGCTACATCAAATTCTAAAATCCTAATGGGATACACACACACACACACACACACACACACAGAGTTTGGATATGAGGACATTAGACAAAAGTTCTAGAACTATAAGAAAACTTATAGGCCACCTAGTTGGATACTATTGTTTTATGGATGAAAAAAATGAAGCTATAGAGGCAAGGTGATGTGCCCAAGGTCACACAGGAAGTAAATAGCAAAGTGGAGATAAATTCATGTTCTCTGACTCCAAAACTGTTACACATTACACTGTACCAGGTATTCTGGCTAGGTACACTTGGTTATAGAATCAATCAAACAAGCCTATTGGCTGTTTATTTGTTTGGGGATTTTTTTTGCTTGTTTGTTCATTTGTTCTTTCATCCATCCATTTATTATTTATTAAACATATACTAGGTGCCAGCTGCTGTGATAGGCCCCAGGGATTCAAATCCCTCTTGTCAAGGAGGGTACTGTTACTTAATGAGACTAATATCTCTAAAATAATCCGGGACCAATTCTTGTTTGAATTGAACTGAATTGAATCTTTGATCACAAGTTGTGCCACTAAGCCAACCCAGGTGTTTTGTAAATTCATCCTTTGGCTCTCAGGGGAATTGAGGTGGGGGGGACGGAGGGGGGGGGAGAGAGAGAGAGAGAGAGAGAGAGAGAGAGAGAGAGAGAGAGAGAATATGGGTTTCTCAGTAGAAATCAATCTCCTGGGCCTTTGAAGACCATGCATGCCTCTAATCTGACCATCCTCCTCAATCCCATCCCTCTAGAACCTTTTAGATTCAGTGCTGAGTCCGTCTGCTCTGATAGGTGAGCGTTGGCCCCATGTTTCTGAGAACTAGCCTGCACATCTCTTCTAGGCAATTCCCCAAAATGCTCCTGTGCTTGTACCTTCCTCCCTCCTCACCCCCCCCCCATCTCCTTTAAGCTCCACTGTAAAGGTAGAGACTAACTTTGTTTGTATTTGCATCACCCAACACTTAACATAGAGTTTTACATTAATCACATAGTAAGTAATTAATAAATGCTTTTACAATCATTCGTTTGATGGAGGAAAAGCCACTCAAAGCCTGATGATGCTAGGTCGGGATTGTCATCTCCATATAGGAGGGAAAGAATATTTCATAGATGGACCCAGAATGAGGAGGTTTTCTCAAAGGTCCCTCCCAGCTCTAAGATTTGGAGTGTTTTGTTTTTTTAAAGATTGCTTAAAGTGGAAAGAGTACAAATATATGTATATCCCTTTCTTAACTTCTCTGACATCCTTTCTCCCCCGCTATTTTCTTGGTGGTAAAAATGTTCTTTGTCCTTCTCATGTAGAATTACAATGTTCCCTTCCCTGGGTGGCAACAGTGATTCATATGTGGCATGATGACGTGTGGCAGCTGTGTTGTTGTTCTGAGGCCTTGGTTTGGGTACAACAGCCTCTTTCCATTTGGGGGCCTTCTGATGTCAGGCACTAAGGATGTATCTGTGGTATCTGGGTACACTGTGTATGTTTCGTATCTACATTTTTGGATCTGGAATTATCCGCAAAAAGTTAAAATGGGCTCAGCAGTTAATTATACTCCAACTATTATTCTTAGCATTTCGTTTTTATATAATACTGACAAAGCAGAAGAACCTCAAAATTACCTCATAAAGTAGGCACGCCAGTATCTTCATTTTACAGATGAGTAAACCGAGGCTCCCAAGAAATTAAGACATTGGTCCCCAAATTGCAAGTTAATTTGGCTAGAAGGACTGGAACCTGGAACTGCTGACCACAGCATGATATCGTTTCAAATCCCAATCCTGCTAGTGACTAATGTATGATCTTGAGCAAATTACTTAGCCTCTCTGATCCTGTGGACCTCCATTTTACCACCCATAAAATGGGAAGATTAGATTAAATGACTCCTAAAGCCCCTTTTATAGCTTTAAATCCTATGATCAGATAAGACCAGTATTTTTGTTTTTGTACCTTTCCAGGGCCAAAATGCTCTCTGTCTGCTTAAGTTTCTAACCTTTCTACTGGCTGCTGTTGTTTAGACATTTTTTCAGTCATGTCCAACTTTTTGGGACTCCTTTTTGGGGCGTTTCTTGGCAAAGATACTGGAGTGGTTTGCCATTTCCTTCTCTAGTTCATTTTACAGATGAGGAAACTGAGGCAAACAGGGTTAAATGATTTGCCCAGGGTGTCATATAGCTACTAAGTGTCTGAGACTGGATTTGAACCCAGGGAAAGGGGTCTTCCTTACTCAAAGCCTGCCACTCTATCCACTGCTGCACCTTATTGCCCTACTGGCTAGGAAATAGCAAAGGAAGTAAAATAGGACAAATAGGCCTCTTGTTTTTAGATGTGAGGCAATGGCTAGTCCTGACATATACCCTATTTCATACTATCTGCTTCTGCTGTTTCCTTTGTTCTGATAAACCTAGTGAAAGATCCTGGGGTCAGGGAAATAAAGGGTATTTGTCTCAAAAGTTCTGTTCTCTCTGAACCTCTCTTTTCCTTCCATTAAAAAATGCATAGGGGCAGCTAGATGGCGCAGTGGATAGAGCACTGGCCCTGGAGTCAGGAGTACCTGAGTTCAAATCCGGCCTCAGACACTTAACACTTACTGGCTGTGTGACCCTGGGCAAGTCACTTAACCCCAATTGCCTCACAAAAACAAAAACAAAAACAAAAAAATGCATAAGAAATTATTCATTAAGGTTACAGGCCAGAGAAAGGACCTAGAGAGGCAGTATGGAGTAGAGAGTGGAGCACTAGTCTGGGCATTAGAAAAGACCTGAGTTCAGATCTACCCAATACATTTCGCTAACTGTGTAACCATGGGCAGGTCACTTAACCTTCATGGACATCTGTTTCTCTGTCTGAAAAAGGGCGGGTTGGATTTCATGGACTTTAAGATTCCTTTCTGCTCTAAATGTATGGCCCTTTGCAAATCAGAAATAGAGATCCAACTCACCCAACAGAAGGTTTTACATGAATTTGTCATATTGTCCTGAATTTCAGCATCTCCCCTCTCACCCACTCCCATAGTCCTCTGAGACAATGTTTGAAAATGTGACAGATTTCAGGGACCCCCTAAATGTGCTAACTTTATCTTATTGTGGAAACTGGAAAATAGGGTTACTCTAAAACTATAATAAAAAACATAGTAACTGTTCCTTAACACTTTGTGCCCCCTCCTACATCCAAGTTCCCAGACTCACATTATGCCCCAGTTTATCTGAGCAGTAAAGAAAAGAAAAAAAGAAGCTGCCTAAGCTCAGCGGGTGGGCAAGCCTGGTGGCTGCTGGGAACGAGGATTTGCCAGGTTTGCTTCTCAGCAGGCTAGATGTCATTTTCTTCCCTGTCTCATTTCTGTGGTTTCACACCCCTTGAGCTTTACCTAGACGCTTGTTGGAGCAAACCTGAGCCAACACCTCTGAAGAGAGAAACTCCAGGGAAAAACTTCCTCCTTCCTCCTTAGACCTTCTAAATTAGGAAAGATAAAGAGTCAGTGTGTGAACTCTCCAACAGGAGGGATTGTTCTGTGGTGCTGTAGATTAGAATGACAAAACCTAGTGACATGTAGTCGGCTTGATCTACTATTTACAATGAAGCTAATCAGCTCAAAATGGAATCTTACTACTGACCATAACTTGGGCAGCTAGGTGGCGCCATAGTGCATAGAGCTTGGGGCCTAGGGTCAGGAAGACTCATCTTCTAGAGTTCAAATCCAGCCTCAGACCCTTACTAGCTGTGTGACTGACCCTAGGCAAGTCACTTAACCCTATTTGCCTCAGTTTCCTCATCTGTAAAATGAGCTGAAGATGTAAATGGAAAACTGCTCCAGTATCTTTGCCAAGAAAACCCTTTAATTGGGTCACGGAAAGTCAGACACGACTGAAAAACAGCTAAAAACTGGCAATAAGCAAGATCCCATCTACAGGACTCCTGCTGGGCACCCATATGGGCTCAGCACCTCAGATGGTTCCAATAAGAAGCTAAAGTTCAAATAGTTCTAGATTCACATATCCTGCAGGACCATCCCCACAAGCCTGCTACTCTACCAATTTTGAATTTAAATTCATTTACAAAAGGCTTGGCCAAGTGTTGCTGCTGCTGCTGCTGTTGCAGCTACCTAGGGGCACTTTGATATTAAGTGACTTGCTCAGGGTCTTCCGACTAAAGTGTATGTCAGGGGTAAGATTTGAAGCCAGGTCATCCTAGCTCAGAGGATGACTCTTTTATCTATGACTCTATAGTAGCAGCAGTAACAACAGCAACAGCGTCAGCCACTCCAGGACAGTAACTTGGTAGAATGGGTGATAGATAGAGAGCTTCTATTTTTGTTTTTTTGTTGTGGGGCAAAGAGGGTTAAGTGACTTGCCTAAGGTCACACAGCTAGCAAGTGTCAAGTGTCTGAGGCTAGATTTGAACTCAGGTCCTCCTGAATCCAGGGCCTGTGCTTTATCCACTGTGCCACCTAGCTGCCCCCAAAGAGAGAGCTTCTAAGTTAGGATAGCTTGGGTCCAAGTCACTTCAGCTGGGTGACCCTGAGCAAGTCACTTAATATCACCAAAATCTAATCACGTCTCCAGGGCTATAAATTGCAGAAGAATCCTCAAACTGCATTTCCAGAGGGAGTATCTTTACCTAGGAGCTCTCTATACAGCCAGAATCACATCCAGACTTAAAAAAAAATGCTGACCTTTACAAAGCACATTAATATTTACAAAATGCTTTTCTTTATAATTCTACTTATTGGTCTGTTGCCAGATGATTCCTGAATTGACTTTTCCTAGAAGAAGAAAAATAGAAAGGAAGGGTTTTGAGATTAGTCTCAAGACACCATGGGTTGACTCCAGCACTGACACTATCTGCATGACTGTGGTCAAGCATCTCTAAAGTACGGTTTCTGTATCTATAAAATGGAGGTAACTATATCATATCACCTACTTCATCAGTTTGTGGCGAGGCAAATACTTTGCAAAACTCTAAGTGCTTTTCAAATGAGTTAATATCAATGGCTGGGGATCATGGGCAGAAAAAGGGGTTGATATGATGCCTGGACCATTGCCCTGTGTATCTATTGTACAGGAATTGAAATGTCAAGTAGGCAGTTGGACATGGGGGGGGGCTGGAATGAGAGAGAGAGAGAGAGAGAGAGAGAGAGAGAGAGAGAGAGAGAGAAGGTCCTTGGGAATAATATGTATAATGATATTTGAATTGCTTTCTTTTGATTCTCTTACTTTTCTGACTGTTTCTTCTCAGTCTTCTTCGCTGAATAATCTTCTATGTCCTCTCCCCCAACTGTGGGTATTCCCCAAGGCTCCATCCTGGGCTCTTTTTTCTCTCCATACTCTCTCAGTGATTTCATCAGTTCCAATGGGTCCAATTATCATCCCTGCAGTGAAAGTCCCAGATCTGCACATCCCACATTGGTGTCCTTCCTGAGCTCCAGCTCCCTATTGAACATTTTGAAATGAATGCCCCAAAGAAACCTCAAGTGCAGTATTCCCCAAACAGAACTCATCATCTTTCCCCTGAAGCTGATCATTCTTTCTAACTTCCCAGGTTCTGCCAAGGGAGCCATCATCCTTTTGTTCACAACCTTGGACTCATTCTGGACTCTTGACTTTCAATCTTTCCATTTCTAATCACTTGCTAAGTCTTGTCAATACCACTTCAACAGCGTCTCTCTTCTATGGGCTTTTGTCTCCTTTCATGACCCCCTACCTTGTTCAGGCTCTCATTATCTCTTGCCTGAATGAAACAATATCCAAAGTTATCTCCTTGCTTGAAGTCTTTCCTTTTACTAAGCCATTCTCCCTCTTGTTGTTGTTCATTCTTGTCTGACTCTATATTGCCACCCCCCCCCCACCCTTGGGGTTTTCTTGGTGAAAATACTGATGTAGCTTACTATTTCCTTCTTCAGCTCATTTTACAGATAAGGAATGAAGCAAAAAGGTTAAATGACTTGCCCAGGGTCACATAGCTAGTAAGTGTCTGAAGCTGGATTTAAAGTCAGGTCCTCCTCACTCTCAGGCCAGCACTCTATCCACTGTGTCACCTAACTGCCCTAGTCCATCCTTCCTAACAAAATGATATTCTTAAAGCACAGATGTGATCATAACACTCCCTTGTTCAGTAAGCTCAATGGTTGCCTATGTAAGCACCTTTATTTTGCATATTTAACTTTTCACCAACCTGATTCTAACCTACCTTTCCAGACTTATTACACATTAGTTCTCTTCATATACTCTACAGTCTAGCCATCCTGGCCTTCTTGCTGTTCCCCAAACACAGTTTTTTATAAGCTCTTTGCCTTTGCACAATATGTCTTTCACACATTAAATTCATTTCATCTTTACTGCCATCTCTTTGTTTAATCCCTGATTTCAAACTTCAAAGCTCAGCTTAAGCACCACATCCTAGGGAAAGCCCTCCCTGATCCCAGCAGCTGGTAGTCTTCCTCAACTCTGAAATTACCTCTCATTTGTCTTGTTCAGTGGTGTGCAAATTATTTAGGATGAAGCAAAATAATTAAATTGATGAACATATAAACCTTGTGATTGTATATGTCTTTAAAATACATACATACACATATATACATATATAATTTCCTCTTTTGCTGCAATCACTTTTTTACACAGTTGGCACTGAGTTTACAAGACACATATTATTTCTTTGCCATAAAACCACACATCATATTAAATATTAACATGCCCTTGGCAAAGCTTCAATTTTTCCAAGTCTAGTCTTTATTGCAACCCATAGGTTTTCAATAGGGTATAAATTAGATGAGTTTTCAGGCCATTGAAACACATATATCTATATATCTTGGATAAAGTTAGTAACTTTTTGTGATATGGGATATGATATTGGGTTGCTATATTCAATCTACATTTATGAAATTCTCTAATTCTGGATCTATTCTACTCATCATATCGGTGTATTTAGCTACATCCATAATCCTCTCAATGAGGACAACACTAGAAGTAAAAAAATCCTCAAAACTTTTTTTGGAGTAGATCTTTTATAGTATGATAAGTATGCTTAGATCTTACAGGCTCGCTTAGACTTCTGACAAAAATTTTGATATAGCCTTAAATGAACAAGTGACTTTCATCAGTAAAAAATTGTGGGAAAATGGGCTCAATTTAATTTCAGATGTTCTGAGTGTCAACAGAAACACACACATGGCTATTGTTGTCATGAAACCGCACCCAGATTACTGCTTTCCTGAGTAATTCACACACACACACACACACACACACACACACACACACACACACACACACACGGGTTTATATCTCCATACATGTTGTTAGAGCCTGTACTGTGTTAGCTTCTTGAAGGTAGGGACTTTTTCATTTCTCTATTTATATCTGGAATCTAGCACAGTGTCTGGCACATTCTAGAGGCTTATAAAAGCTTGTTGATTGATTGACCAAACCCATGGAAGACAAGATTGCCAAAGGAAAGGGGCGAGGTAAGGGAGCTCAGGACAGAAGCCTGGGGTATACCTTTGCAAAAGTATCAAGATACAGATTCAGCAAAAGAAACAGAGGGACTGGTCAGAGAGGTTGGAGGAGAACCAGTAGGGCACAGAATCTAGAAAACCCAAGGAGGAGAGGTTGCCTAGAGGGCAGGAATCATGGGTTATAGGCTAGCAAGTGCCTGAATTTCAGTATAAAAGCTTCAAAGAGGTCAAGAAGAATAAGGCATGAGGAAAAAAAAATTGGATGGAGCACTCATGCCATTACCTAGAATGCCCACCCCACCCCCCTCACCTCCACCTTTTAGGACACCTAGTTTCCTTCAAAGATAAGTTCAAATGTTCCCTTCTAAAGAAAGCCGTTCTTACCTTTTAATTGAAGAAAGCATTTTCATTTGAATAGTGGGGCCAAATGCCAGATTACAAGGGACTAAGAGTGAATGATATGAGAGACATTGGAGGCATGTGAGCCAGCACAGACAGATTTTTCTACAAGTTTAGCAAGGAAAGGCTGTATTGGAGCCAGTGCTAATCAGTTCAGGAGAGTTGATTGTTAAATGTTCATTGTGACTTCTCCATTAGGTCATTACATCATTAGGTCATAGGTAAAACTCATTTTAATATGAACCACACTCAGATCGTGTTAACCAATGGAATTGAATGATGCTAGCCAATTAGCTTTGAACAGTGTGCAAGAGCCACCTCTATCAGAAGAGGAAAAAGAAAGATCAGGAGGTGAATGCCATACTGGGCTCCTAGTA
Organism: Dromiciops gliroides; assembly: GCF_019393635.1. Classification (NCBI taxonomy): domain Eukaryota; kingdom Metazoa; phylum Chordata; class Mammalia; order Microbiotheria; family Microbiotheriidae; genus Dromiciops; species Dromiciops gliroides. Next base: position 415,169,699 of record NC_057862.1, on the reverse strand, counting down.
GTGGAAGGCTGTCAGCTGGTGAGCACTCTCCAGATTAGGTAATATAGGGCTTGAGCCCATGTGCTCTCTCTATTAGAAATATGGTGCTGGGGGGTTTTGGCTTGTATTAACTGCCATGTGATAAATTCTTTACTAATTGTTTACTAGTATTTAATATACTTTAATAATAAATGCTTAGTGCCAAAAAAAAAATGTTCAGTGTGAGCATTTACACCTCAGAAATCCACACACTACACATTAGGACTTGCTTTATTGTTTTGATGATGGTCCAAACTTAAGAGATGGAAAAAAACATCAATAAAACAGATTAAACTAAAAAATGTGTCATGTTTTTCTGAGAGCCAGTGGTTAAACATTTGCCAACATACCCCTGAATACAAACAAGGCAATAGCTTGTGGGAATGGAAGGGTCAAGCAGAGGGTTTTTTATTTTTATTTTTATAATGAGGAAGATCTGGGTATTTTTTCTACTTCACTGTATGTGTTCACATGCGTACAAGCACATACACCTGTATGTGTGCGATTATTGGTGTATATGCTTGTCTGGCCACAGCCTTAATAAACAATCTAGACTGTTGTTATGGGGAAAATGGTGTAGGGGGTTTGGGATGGGGGGTAAATAGGGTGGGGGTTTGGGATAGGTATAGGGGTCCTTAGGAATTCCTCCTTAAAGAATTACACCCTCCTGTGCATAAATCCAATAGAATAAGACAATGGTTTATTTAGGGGCTGGGGAAGGGAAACCGAGAGAAATCCTTGGACTTCTTATGGGGAGAAGGCATGGCACAGAGTGTGTCTCTGAGATACCAATCTCCTTGAGCAGGAGGCAGGCAGATAATTTTATAGAGGACTGATGGGGGTGATCATCTGACTGTGGAAAGTCCCCTTATTAAGGGAGGACCATCCACCATGGGTGGTGGCTGGGGGAGTTGGGTGAGGTGTGGCTGCTGATCTCTCAAGCCATCTTTCTCCTCCTGCCAACACAAAGGCATCAGCCACCCCTAATCTTATCTCCTCAGGGGTGAGGGAGACTGGAATGAAGGGTGGTGGTCCCAGAACTAGCTCAGTCCTAGTCCAGTGCCACTTATCTCTTTAGGTGTGTCTGTCCTTTGGTTTAGTTTCTCAAGGAGAAGGTTCTTTGTACCCCAGAAAACATCTGGGGTGGCCTGGGTCCATAACACTATCATGATGACAACCAAACTGCTGTTGGTAATAGCAATGATAACCTTCAATTCTTCATTTGTCTATTCAAGTCTCTTGTCCTGGGAACAACAGTGTAATGAACATTGTTGTTTCAAAGCTTGACATCCCAAGTATGCCTCTCATTCGTTTCCTAGGGTAGAAATGATTGAATAACTAGGTTTTCTGGAATAAATAATTTTTTTTGTTCCATCTTGGTCTTGACACTACATTTGGGTTAATGGTATGGAGTAGATGATATCAGTTTGTAGAACTGAAAAGAAATACCTCAGAGAAGCCGACCTCTCAATTTCCACTTCTTTTAGACTATGATGTCTCCTAAGGTCTTGATAGCAATGATAACAATGATAAAAATCATTGATGTTTATAGAGCCCTTCAAAGTTTGCAAAAGACTCAACAGATAACATCACATTTGATCCTCACAATAACCTCCTTGTGAAGTAGGTACAATGTCATAAATGGGGAAACTGATGCTGAGAGACTGAAATTGACTTGCTCAGCATTGTTACATGGCTAGCAAGTGACTGATCCAGGATGTGAGCCCAGTTAGGCACAGTCAGTAAATAACACTCCCCAATCTCTCTTAATTCCAGGGCCTTTACCTTCTTAATGATTTCCTATTTTATCCTGTATATAGCTTTCTTTGCATATATTTGTTTCCATGTTGTCTCCCCCATTATATTGTAAGTGCCTTGAGGGCAGGGATTCTGTTGCCTCTTTTTTTGTATCCCTAGCACTTAGCACAGTTCTTGGCACATAATAGGTGCTTATTAAATGTTGAGAATTTTTTTTGGGGGGGGAGGCAGGGCAATGAGGGTTAAGTGACTTGCCCAGGATCACACAGCTAGTAAGTGTCAAGTGTCTGAGGCCAAATTTGAAGTCAGGTCCTCTTGAATCCAGGGCCGGTGCTTTATCTACTGCACCACCTGGCTCTGATTGATTGAGTGCCTACTATGTTCCAGGAACTGTGATAAGCACTGGAGATATCAAAAGAAGGAAAAGACAGTCTCTGTCCTCAAGGAACATACAATCTCATGGAGAGACTACATGCAAACAAATATATTCAAAGCAAGCTATATACAGCATAATAGGAAATCATTAAAAGAGGGAAGGCATGCTGTTGTGCTAGGAAGCTCTCTCTTTACTTCTCTAAATCTGCCACATTTCCAGATGCTCTGGCTCCATGAAGAGCTGCGGGTTTGGATGTTAAAGAAATCCTGTGTTCATACAATGTCCTGAAGTTTCTTCCAAACCTGAGATCTCATAGCTACAGTCCTGCCTATTGCCTCCAATCCACTGCATCTCAACCTCCAGGTGCAGGGAGTTATATTAGTGAAATACATAGGAAAATGGGGGAAGGGGGTGAAATGCAAGGTATGTACATGTAAAGGATTAATGATAATAATTAATAAACACCTATAATTATAGCTAGTGATGTGTAAGGTCAGAAATGACACATGCTGTCATTAGTATAGCGACACCTGAGAGCGTGTGAGTGACACACTTAGGAGTTAGCAGCCACCTCGCTAGCAAAGTTAATAGGCCTATCAGACCTCAACTGTCAGTCACTTTCTCCTGATACAATGCACATTATTGTGAGATATGTCAGTCTACTGTGAGATTTAAAATTGGATATTAGATCATAAATCTCCCCTACTTAACCCTTCCCTTAATTCATCTCCCAGACTAGTAAATGGAAGAAGCTTCTGGTTTTCTAGATAGAGCCTTTATTGTATATAAGGTGTTGTTGATTAGAAGGATAGGAAAACAGAAATACAGTACAAATCGTCTTAAATCTAGGCTGTCTATATTCCTTATAAAAACTCACCAAACCGATTTGGGCCACCTTTGGAGTGAGTCAGACCGTCTGTGCCGCGCCGCCCGGAGTCCCGCCAAGCCGGCAAAAAAAAGGCTACTCCCGTTCTCCCCACCCCGGAAGTCAAAAAAAAACCCGGCAGGCAGTCTGACATGCGCAGCAGGCGCACTGCACCCGGCAGGCAGTCTGACATGCGCAGCAGGCGGACTGCACCCGGCAGGCAGTCCGACATGCGCAGCAGGCAGACCGCTCATCTCCTCCCCAAAAGGGTGGTCCCTGAAAAACTGGCGTCTTTCACTTATCCTAACCGACTGTTAAAAACTTTCATATTTTACCACATTTCCCCCCTTTGCTTCCCCAAGAAACGGAATGTTTCCTTGATGGAACAGTAAAAAGAATATAATAACTTTTGCTGACTAATAATATGCGAACAACAATACAGAAAAGGAAGAGAGGAAAGTTTTGTCCAGAGGGGCGATTTTTTTTTTTTCCTCATGAACCGACGCTTTGACATTAGTCTTGCAAAGGGAGAGCCTCTGCAGAGAGTACATGCCACAGATAGTATATAACAGAAAGGAGATAGTAAAAGCTAATAAAGCAAAACAGTTCATATAAAGTCTCTGAGTTCTCTTGTCTTCTTGAAGTGGTAAGATGTCATCAGGAGGAAACTGGATTCTGGTCTGGAAAACTGGATTCTGGACTCTGGTCTGGAAAGCTGGATTATCTTCTTTAACTGTTTGAATTGCTGTATTTTTAAAACCTTAGCATAGCATTGTCAATGATCAAATTAATAAATTCCATTACATTCCCTCCTTTATATGGTTAGACTTGTAATAGAGGGTTGAGGTAGTTATGCAATGTGTAACACTTTTTACCACCATGTGTCTGGATCAAAGCCAAATTTAGTATGTGTTCATGACACCTGAAAATGTTATGGAAAGGTTATCATACCATATCTCATGGTTCTGAGACAGCCAGTGATTGTGCTAGGCCACAGGTGAATTCAACTGAGTGAGATAAAAAGATAAATAAGTTCAGTTAAATTAGGTTAAATTAGGAGGGAGAGAGGATGAATACTGGACTGTGCCTAGTAATTGTGCTCTACATAGTCACCATCATAAGCAAACCATGGACTTACGTATACCTGTCTCTCCTTTTGTTGCACATATATTCTCTCCAGGGCCTGCGTCAGAGTTCACAGCAAGTTAGTCTCTGAAATGATAAGTTTCCATATTTCTGAAATCTCATTAATTTCACCAAAGACAATATGATGGTAAAAATGTGTGCTATGCTGCATAACTGAGAATATATTAGTGATATATACAATAATTCCAAACCATACCCAGAGTATAATGACATATAAATAATAAACGAATGTAAATAGCTGATTATATTAGACATTGTTACATAATCTTCTTTTAGACATTATTACATAATCTTCTTTTAGCAAGTAGACCACATCATCTTATACATGAATTCTCTGGTATAACAGTAGCAGATACTTAAAGTGGTGATTAATTCATCAAAAAGAAATAAGACTTCAATTAGCAAGATTCAATATTCAATGTTTTCAGTGAGGTATCAAGCAATTTCTGGTACTTTTTAGTTAAACAGAACAACATACAAGAGAAAGGAGAAAAATAAATAAATAAAACAAAACTCATTAGAACTCATGGTTCTCTCAAAAAGAAAGAGTAAATAAAAAAAAAGAAGAATTCTGGTAGCTTCTGAGGCCCGATAGCCTCACCCACAGCATATACTTAAAATGTCTTTGAATAATCACTTAGTTTACAAAATTTAGTTTTAAAGAAAAGCAAAAGAAACAAAAGTAAAAAAAAAACCAAAGCAAAACCAAAAATAAAAAATAAAAAGCAAAAGATTCGCTAAGCACCCTTTTGTGCTCTTAAAGAACTTAAAGGTGCAGTCAATTCCAGGTCTTTTCAGTGCCTTTCAAAAGTCAAAACAAAAACAAAAAAACCCAAAAATTAATAAAAAAAAAAAATAGTTGAGGTAGGCCAGAAAACTAGGCCATGTACTTCAGTGCTTTTGCCTGTAGAAGGAAATGCTTGTTAAATTATAAGGTATTTAAGCTGCTAGAGTTTGGGGTATGCCACATTGTTTTAACTGGTTCCCCAATTCTCTGCATGCCAAAGTGGCAGGGGTTTCTGAATTGTCATTGATCTTTCTAATGCTGTCATAATGTTCTTTATGGTAGAAAATGTGGAGTTCTGTAGCATCAGTTTTGTCTGTGCCACTGATTTTCAATAAAGGCTGATTTAATTGATGAACCACAACATTCAGCTGATGCTGCTTAGCAAATGCTACAATTGTATCATTTCCTCCCCACTTTCCAAATTTCTTTAATTCATCAACATATTCTTCAAAAGGGGAGTCATTTACTATAAAAGACTCAAACTCTTGTCTATGGTTAATCATATAAGAAGCAGCTTCTTGTCTGTGTCTGAGATGATTTCTACAGTGACCTTCTAGCTGGTCTGCTAAAGCCCTAAAAAGGCAATTTCCGTCTCCTGATACTTTACGAAGACTGAGTCCCAAAGCATTTAACTGATCAGTGGGATTCTTAAATGGGAACTTCCTGTTTCCTCTGAACTTTCTTTGCTCTTTAACAGTTGCTATCGTTAGGGTTTTTACCTCTTTAGCGTCTACCTCAGGTCTATCTGAAATCTCTTCACCTATGAATGGTGCAGGCTTTATATGAGAGCAATGAATCCATGAGTCTTTTTCACCAATTTTAATGGCGGTAGGAGTTGTCAATAATACCTGAAAAGGTCCTTCCCAGGCAGGTTGAGTTCCACTGGTTCTCTGAAAATTCTTCACATATATTTTATCTCCTGGGTTGAAGTTATGCAATGAAAAGTCTAATGGTCCTGCCTGGACCACAGCTCCTGCCTCATGGAGTTCACGTAGCCTGGTCTGTAATTCCTGTATATAGGAAGCAACAGAAGTATCACCTCCCACCAGTGATGTATAAACTGGGGAAAAAGTTTTAGCTTGGATAGGAGGGTGACCAAAAAGCATTTCATAAGGAGATATATGAAGTTCTCCTCTTGGTCTACTTCGTAGATAGAATAATGCCAATGGTAGAACATCAGGCCATTTCAAATGGGTTTCAGTACATAATTTGCCAATCATACTCTTAAGCTCTTTATTCATACGTTCGACTTGGCCTGAACTTTGTGGATGGTAGGGCGTGTGGAATTTTGGAGTCACTCCCAAGAAAGAGTAGATTTGGGATAAAATCGAATCAGTGAAATGTGTGCCTTTGTCAGAATCGATGCGGGCTGGTGGGCCAAAACGAGGTACTATCTCTTTAAGAAGAATTTTGGCAACAAAGGCAGCTGTGGCTCGGGGGCTGGGAAAGGCCTCCACCCACCGAGTGAGCTGATCAACTATAACAAGGCAAAATTTATAATGTCCTGCTTTTGGCATAGTAATATAATCAATTTGTAAGTGCTCAAAAGGTGTATATGCTAGAGGACGCCCTCCATAAGCTTTGACCTTAAAAGCATACTGATTATAAGACTGACATGTGGAGCAGCCCGAGCAGATTCGAGATGCTGTATTAGTCACACCTGGTGCTATCCAGGTTCTCTTAATAGAGTCTACAATGCCTTGTGTACCAAAATGGCCTTTTCTGTGAACAGAGAGGCATACCTGGTGGTAGAATTTCCGGGGAAGAAATGGCTTACCTTCCGGAGACACCCAGATGCCATTGATCTGTTTCGCCTTAAATTTCTTTTTCCACTTTTCTACTTCAGAATCGTCATAGGTTAGGTTGGAAGGAATATCCTCAGAAGGTGAAAGGTTAAATACATGTTCAGGAGCTTCTAATGCAGCAAGCTTGGCTGCAGAATCGGCTCGTGCATTTCCCTTTGAAACAGGATCACTATTCCCTGTGTGGGCAGGGCAATGTACAACGGCTAGGGAAGAAGGCAGTTTTAGGGCATCTAAGAGGTCCTTGATAAGGTCCCCATTGGCAATAGCCTTGCCCGAGGATGTTAGAAAGCCTCGTTGACGCCAAATCATACCAATAAAGTGGCATATGCCAAAGCCATATTTCGAGTCAGTAAAAATGGTGGCACTCTTATCTTTAGCTATATTACAGGCCTGTGTAAGAGCCACAAGTTCAGCAGCCTGTGCACTAAAATGGGAAGGCAGAGAAGCTGCCCAGAGGGTGTCATAATCAGAAACTACAGCAGCTCCAGTAAAACGGGTTCCCTCTCTCATAAATGAGGAACCATCTGTATAGAGGACAAGATCAGGATTTTCTAAAGGTGTATCAAAAAGATCATCACGGGGTTTTTCAGCCATATCAACTAAAGAAGCACAGTCATGCAACGGTTCCCCCGAGAATGGTAAGTTAGGGAGTAGTGTTGCTGGATTAAGAACTGTGCAGCGTTTTAAAGTGATATTCTCATTACCTAACAGGGTTATTTCATACTTAGCCAGCCTTTGATCTGAAAAGGCTTGTGTCCTGTGACGTAGTAAGAGAGCCTCCACTTCGTGAGGGCATTGCACAGTTAGAGGGTTACCTAGGACCAAATCAGAGGCTTTTTCTACCAAAAGCGCTGTGGCCGCCACTGCTCTAAGGCAAGGTGGCGCTCCAGCCGCTACAGGGTCCAGCTGAATTGAATAGTAGGCTATAGGACGTTGGTTAGGCCCCAGTGACTGAGTCAGGACTCCAGAAGCCACCCCCCTTTGTTCATGCACAAAGAGAGTGAAAGGCTTACTATAATCTGGCAGTCCTAGGGCAGGTGCTGATAACAAGGCCCGTTTTAATTCTTTTATGGCTGAGAGATGCTGGGGATCCAACTGTAAACTGTCTGGAACAGAACTTTTTGTAAGAGCTATGAGGGGTTTAGTAATTTCACCAAAAGAGGGTATCCATTGTCTACAGTACCCAGCTGCTCCCAGAATGGCTCTCAACTGCCTCTTAGTAGTGGGGGCAGAGAGTTGTTGAATGGCCTGGACTCTCTTAGAAGAGACAGAGCGAGTTCCAGCAGCCAAAATAAATCCTAAATATTCTACCTGGGGCAAACACCATTGTACCTTTGTCTTGGAAACCTTGTGTCCTCTCTTGTGCAGCTCCAGCAGTAAGTGACGGCTATCTTCCTGACAAATTTCAGCATTAGGAGAGGCCAAAAGTAAGTCATCTACATATTGTACTAGTGTGGAGCCCTTAAAGGTAATAGAGGCCAGATCCTGCTGTAAAATTTGGGAAAATAATGTGGGACTGTCTACAAATCCCTGTGGGAGTCTAGTCCAGGTCCACTGTCTATTTTTCCAGGTAAAAGCAAATAAATATTGGAAGTCCTCATGTACTGGTATGGAGAAAAAGGCAGAGCAAAGGTCTACCACTGTGAAACATGTAGATTCATAGGGAATTGAGGAAATTATCATAGCCGGATTTGCGACTATAGAATGTCTAGGAATAACATAATTATTAATCGCTCTAAGATCTTGCACAAAGCGATAAACAGGTTTACCATCTGGCCCAGGCTTGGGTTTTTTAACTGGCAAAATGGGAGTATTGCATGGAGAGTGATGACATGGAATAATAATACCCTGGCTTTTCAAAGCCTCAATTATAGGGGTGATCCCTTCTATTGCTTCCCTAGACAATGGATACTGTGGAATGGAGGGGGGTGGTCCCCCCTTAACTTTAAAGGTAACAGGCATGGCAGACTTAAGGAGCCCCACCTCATTAGGGGATGAGGCCCATAAAGACTCAGGAATGTCAGAGGGGATTTTGGATACCTCCCCTGCTGTTCCTTGAGCTTCTGTAAGTAAAATTGGTAATAAATGAACAGTATCCTCTGGCAATTGTAAGGAGACAGCCCCATCTGGAGCACAAGATATGGTTGCTCTAAGCTTGCAAAGGAGATCACGACCTAATAAATTTACAGGGGCATCAGGCATGAGTAAAAATGAATGTTCCACTGTTAAGGGCCCCATAGATACCATGCGAGGATTCAATTTTGCCACTCTCTGGCTCTTTCCTGAGACTCCCACTACATTCAAAAATCCTACAGGTCTACACCCAGCATCTGGTTTGCTTACTAATACTGATTTAGAGGCTCCTGTGTCTAGCAGACAATCATAATAAGTCTCCCCCACTTTTAAGGTGACATGTGGTTCATTACTCTGGGGAGGTGAATGGACTGGCACAAGTGCATTCAAAAAATCTGGATCTGGGAATATATGGCTTTCATTATCTATGTTCCATTCCTCCCCAAGACACCATCATTCCTGTGTCCTCTTCTGAGGGGGGTCTTGGTTACCATTATTCTGGTACTGCCTTTCTGTATTCCTCCAAAAAGATCTATTTCTATTTTGATTTCGCCTGTAATTAGAATTAGAATTTCTTCTCCAAGTCCTACATTCTCTCAATTCATGCCCCTCCTTACGACAGTAACAACACACCTTAGTGTCCTTGTTCCGGTGTCCACATGGCTGACTAGGAATCGCTGGTGCCAGAATGCTCTGTTTAGGGTGATCTGGATCTTCCTCACGTGAGTCAAAGACATAATTTGCAAGTTCCTTAATTCTATCTACTGAGAGATTTCTCCAGTCTGGACATTGTTTCAGAAAGTATCTGCGTATTTCTGGCAGTGAATTATAAACAAATGTGTTGAGAATGATACAGGAATCTCTTAAATCTACTGGATCCAATCTGGTGTACTGTCTAGCGGCCTCACAAAGTCTATCATAAAATCTGTTTGGTCTTTCATTAGCCTCCTGAGGTAGGCTTAAAAATTTCTGCCAGTTTTCCGGTTTTCTAGAGCAAGATTCCATTCCCTTCAGAAGTGTTTCTCTAGCATCTTTTAATCTTTGGAAATCCCTATCATCATTATAATTCCACTCTGGATCCTTTAGAGGCCATTCCACATCGGCCTTACCTTTCGCAACAAGGGCATTTCCTGCTGAGATAATATCTGTAATCTCAGTTGGGGACAGTAAAGTTTCCAAAAGGCAAGTAACATCAGCCCAACTGGGTTGATATGCATTAAATATAGTCCTTAACTGTGAAATTACAGTGTTTGGATTTTTCTCAAAACTAGGGATGATTGATTTCCATGCGCTCAAGTCACTTGGTCTAAAGGGGCTATATTTTCTGACTTGAATTGGCACTCCCTTCTTACTATGTTCTATAGCTTCCTGCAGAGGGAGTAGTTTCTGCTGATCTGATTCTGAACTTGGATCATCTCTAGTAGAAACAGCCATTTTGAGGTCTCTCTCCATATGTGAGAGTTTCCCCCACATCATAACAATGATAATAACAAAAACAATGATAATAACAAAAACAAAAAAAAAACAACAAAAAAAAATAAAATCCTTAGTCGTATGAACTATGGATGTGGTATTAAAAGGTATTTCAATTGCAGGCATAAAATTTCTACTTATATTAAACGTATTTTCCCAAAGATTCTCACGTATACTATTATACAAAAAACTTTTTGCTGCCTGAATGAGGAAAAAACCAATAATGTTATGAAGGACCATTGAATAAACTATTCCTCTAAGTCGGGATGTTATGCTGTCCCAATACATTCCGATGAGAAAAATCAAAGGGATGGTAGAATATTCGAGCATCTTGCCCTTTAAACTGGGCTGGCTTTTCTGTTTAAAGCAAGACTTTTAGAGGCTTAAAGTCTTTAAGGGAGATTAGACAAAGGGAAAGTCCGCGGGGGGGGGGGGGGGGGGGGTATTTGGAAAATCCACCGAATTAGCCGGCTTATGGCCAAACTAGGGAGGGTGGGAGGGTCCTTAAGGTCCCTTCGGGGTCGCCAAACTGTGAGATTTAAAATTGGATATTAGATCATAAATCTCCCCTACTTAACCCTTCCCTTAATTCATCTCCCAGACTAGTAAATGGAAGAAGCTTCTGGTTTTCTAGATAGAGCCTTTATTGTATATAAGGTGTTGTTGATTAGAAGGATAGGAAAACAGAAATACAGTACAAATCGTCTTAAATCTAGGCTGTCTATATTCCTTATAAAAACTCACCAAACCGATTTGGGCCACCTTTGGAGTGAGTCAGACCGTCTGTGCCGCGCCGCCCGGAGTCCCGCCAAGCCGGCAAAAAAAAGGCTACTCCCGTTCTCCCCACCCCGGAAGTCAAAAAAAAACCCGGCAGGCAGTCTGACATGCGCAGCAGGCGCACTGCACCCGGCAGGCAGTCTGACATGCGCAGCAGGCGGACTGCACCCGGCAGGCAGTCCGACATGCGCAGCAGGCAGACCGCTCATCTCCTCCCCAAAAGGGTGGTCCCTGAAAAACTGGCGTCTTTCACTTATCCTAACCGACTGTTAAAAACTTTCATATTTTACCACACTACCCAGATATGGGAAAGAAAGCTGGTGCTTGCTGGGGTGGGGGTAGGGGTTCAAAGAAGCACAGAGTAGTCATGATATGTCCTTCCAGGCCCAGGGAGCCGTCATGTCCTGGCTGCATTCAGTAGTTGGGCTTTTGGATTGGCAAGATCTTGTGTCTTGACGCTGAGAGGGGTTTCCTGGATCTCAGTGAGGAAGAGATGTGCAGCTGGGAGAGCTCTGGATTCTAAGCATCTAAGAGACCTGGGTGCAAGTCCTGGCTCCACCCAGTCCTAGTGGTGTGGACAATCGAGCTGAACTTGAGGCTTCTCATTCAAGGTCAGCTTCACTTCACTGCCTACTCTGGCTGCGTGCTGGATAGCCCTCCTTGTACTGTCCCTTCTTCCTTCTCTCCCCATCTCCCTCCCCCATGATGAAATCAGCTGTGCTATTGATTCTGGAAGGGATGTGTCCATTTGTCTTCCTCACCTTTCTCCCCCATGACTCCATTCACCTTCCTATAACTCTCTGGACCAAAGTTACCCTCCCTGGGACTGGCCACCACTCCCTTAGTGTGTTGCCTCTTCCTATAAGAATATAAGCTCCCTGAGGGCAGGGGCTCTCTGCTTTTTTTTTTTTTTGGGTGGGGCAATCAAGGTTAAGTGACTTGCCCAGGATCACACAGCTAGTAAGTGTAAAGTGTCTGAGGCCAGATTTTAACTCAGGTCCTCCTGAATGCAGGGCCGGTGCTTTATCCACTGCACCACCTAGCTGCCCCTATTCTCTTTGCTTTTTTTTTTTTTGGGGGGGTGAGGCAATTGGGGTTAAGTGACTTGCCCAGGGACACACAGCTAGTAAGTGTCAAGTGTCTGAGGCCAGATTTGAACTCAGGTCCTCCTGACTCCAGGGCTGATACTCTACCCACTGCGCCATCTAGCTGCCCCCGCTCTCTTTGCTTTTAAAAAAAATTTATATCACCAGCACTTAGCATAGGTCTTGGCATGTAATGAGTGCTTGATAAATGTTTTCATTAAATGATTAATTAATTTACCTATTGATTACTTCATCAATTGGTTCACTATTATCAAGTTATCTCAACTAATAAAAATTTCTCTAAAACATGTTTTGTTAGTATATTTGGAGGGTAGATAGCTCTCTGAGGACAGGGACTGGGCATTCCCATATTTCTCAGTGCCTAGCACAGGGCTAGGAACACAGTAAGCATCAATGTAAGTGAACTAGCATTTATTAAGTTCTAACCTAGTACAAGACACTGGGGATATAAAGTCAAAATTAAACAGTCCCTACCATCACATAACTTACATTCTACTAGAGAGATATAATATGTGTATATATACACAAAAATGTATATGCATATATGGGTATAATATATGTTTATGTGGAAGCAGATAGATATCTACATACATAAAAACAGATGCGTGTTTGTGTGTGTGTGTGTGTGTGTGTGTGTGTGTGTGTGTGTGTGTGTGTGTGTGAACTGAGCTTTATATTCCAGGCATGGAGAATGGCTCATGCAAAATCAGGGAGGTGGGAGAAGAAAGAAGTATATGATAGAGGTGAGCTTTAGTATCTGAGGACTTCATGAGTCAGAACCTTACTGCACATTTAAACTGGTCACTATTGCAATAAAATTCACCTGTTTTAAAGGGCTTGTGTTTTTCTCTGAATACAGATTGTGAATCTATACCAGGGTGAGGAACACGTCAGACTAGGCATGGGGAGGCTGCCCGCTCATTTTCAGGGAAAAACACCTCGGTGGCTTTGTTGTACACAATTGGACAGACTGTATTTTAGGTGCACTGAGACAGTGGCAATGAGCATCTGGGCGGCCTGACAGATGCAAGCTAACATCAGCATCGATGAAGACAGATGCAGCTTATATTGCAATAGGCAGGCAGCTTGGGGGACGATCAGCTGGTTATTCAAGGGAAACAACAGATTCGCCAATATTAGTAGAGAGTGATTCATTAAAGGCAGAAGCAAATAGCCAACTTCATAGGTGATTCACTCTTGGGGGCTGACTATAGAGGCCCAAAAGAATAGGAACAGAAAAGGAGGAAAAATGAAGTGGGTTGATGTGGTAGAGATTTTCTCTCTTAACTGAACTGACCAAGTTCATGTCTATGGGAGATGAGAAGAAAGAAGTGATGGGTTAGATGAGGCAGCCTTAGCTCTGAAAAAATGCTAGAGGTAAAACATTGAATAATTATCTAGTGACTATAGTGGGTGCAGATGAATAATCCAAATTATTCTATTTGGAAATCATTTTGAAGAAATTCATCCCAATTCTCTAAAAAATTCTTCAATACCACAGCTGGATTTGCAGCTATAGATGGGATCATGATAGTGACATGCCTGCCACGATCTCTGACCTCAAATCATCAAATAGGCCTTAAGAAATACTGGTAATTATGGGTTCCACATAAAGGCAGCAGTTAGAACTCTTTTTCCCCTTCTTATAGCAATCATTTGTTGGTCTCCTCAAAATCTATGCCCAGGTTCCAATCAATCAATCAGCATTTGTTAATTGCCTACTATGTGCCAAGCTCTAGAGACACAAATCTGAAGAATGAAGCCATCTCTACTCACAATTAATTTACATTCTCAAAACCTTATGTTTACATAGTATGCATTACATACATTAGAACATAGATAAAAACAAAAACCAAGAAAGCATTTTAGAGGCCCAGTCTAGCCCTCTTATTTTACATATGAGGAAACTGAGTCTGAGAGAGGTTAGGTGACTTGCACAGGATCATGCAATAAAGGATAGAGGAAAGGTTTGAACTCAAGTCTTCTGAATCCGAAGCCAGTATTTTTTTCCTTTCTGTACCATGATGTATCTCCTTATTTCATTTGAATTTCACAACGCTTGAGGTAGTTACTGCAAATACTCATATTTTACAGATGTGAAAACAAGGCACATCTGGGTGAAGAATAGAGGTGAGATTTAAACCTAGACCTTCCTGGTCCTAACTCCAGCATTCTATCACAGATTTAAGGTAGAAGAGACCTCTGTAGTTATATAATCCAACCCCTTCATATTACTGATGAGAAACCCGAGGCCCATACAGGTTAAATGACTGGTCCAAGGTCACACGGGAATTAAGTAGCAGAGCCAGGAATGTTCTCTTAGCAATGGAGCTCTTTACCTTTGTTCCCAAATGCCAGCTGTGTGGATTATACTGAACATCAGGAACCGTTATCCATCATTAATCAGTGGCTGGACCCACAAGGGATCCTTCCTCCAGGGAGCTAAACCAACTTCCCAGGGTGGAAGGTGACCTGCTGGGTATAGTTTGCCCTTGGAAACAAAATTCCTTTCTTCCCACTGAGTTGGGGCTGTGATCCGTTGTCTTTATATTTCAATGGTTTTTATAATCTCTTGCCCTCAAACTCCTGGAGTCCCCTCCCATCACCTCCTTTATTACAAAACTGAATATTGTTCATAGAAGTATTTGTAAATTGGCAGGTCTTGAGTGTGTGGGCAGGCAACAGGGAACAATAGACCGATCTCAATAGCTGCTTTAAAAAGAAGATAAAAATCATCTTAATATGGATGTTGCATATTTGATATTGGGCAGCTAAGTGGTACAGTGCACAAAGCATCAGGCCTGGAGTCAGGAAGACATCTTCCTGAATTCCAATCCAGCTCCAGACACATATTAGCTGTGTGACCCTGGAGAAGTCACTTAACTGTTTGTCTCAGTTTTCTCATTTGAAAAATGAGCTGGAGAAGGAAATGGCAAACCAGTCCAGTATCTTTGACCAGAAAACCCAAAATGGGGCCATGAAGAGTCAGACACGACTGAAATAAATGAACAACAGCAACAACAAAAAACCCTAATATGAAAGTCAGAACAACTTGGATTTACAGCACATGGACAGATCAAGTGAGTCTAGAGCTTTGGGGAGCAATAGGGTACAGAAGATAGAGAAATGGATTTGTAATTAATGGACCTGAGTTTGAATTCTGGCTTTGTTACTCACTATCTATGTGACCTAGTTTGAATCATTTAACTTTTCTAGGTTTTGGTTTTGTCATTTTGACTTTTTAAAAAATTATTAAAAGGAGAGTTTGGGACTAGGTAGCCTTTAAGGACCTTCAAGCTTTATGTGCTTTAACCAAAATGAAGGAAAAACTACTTCTGGAGAGGAGTATGATCCTCCTCTCTAACCCCTGCCAGCCCACAACCCACCATATTTGCCACATTATTTCCCACCTCCATTCCTTTGCTCTTGCTCACCTTCTGCTTGGAATTCCTACTGTGCACTAAAATTCCTTATACTCATTCAGGTTCTGACTCAGATTCTACTTCTTCCTGAAGCCTTTCCTAGAAACTCCAACCAGCAGGGATCACTTTCTTCTGTGATCCCCTTCTTTTTTTAACCCATAGGTGATTAAAAGCAAAGGGCTAAATTTCCAAAATATTGGTGAGACAGTAAGATGCACCTTATGGTCTTTTGCCATGCAACTTACCACATAACTTTGTCACTTTCTCTCCATAATTTCTGAATGGGCCTGAAATTTCATGGGATTTTTATAATTTCAGGAAAATATGCATATGCATAGGAAGGCCACACATCCAAAAAAAGTAAACCTTTGAAACATGTTTATCTTTTTAGACTAGAGAATCTCAAGTCTACCTAGGATCCTGAAGAGGTTTTTCCCTCCGTTCTCAGGATATGACAGATAAGACTTTTGTCTAGTTTGAAATACCTGTAATAATAGGCCATATTCTTTCCTAGGCTTCAGCTTCTGGTTCTCAACTTGCTCTAGAGTTGGAAATCATTGTGTTAACACGTTTCCTGAACCTACAAAACTTCAGATAAAGCAAGTGGGAATTGGCCCCATGCTGCACTAGGTCTGTGTTTGGATTGAGCAACTTCCTAATGTTGCTATATGAATAATGGATAATTCTATATGGATATAGTTAAAATCCTTTTTTTAATAAAGGCAATAGGCTTTGGAGATTTATAAGTATAAAGTGACCGCATCTGTGGTCACTGGTTGGACATTATCACTTTTCTTTCTGGTTAGCTGGCACAGAGGCATGGGTTGGAGAGAGGGTGATGACTCCACCCCAAAGGCATTTTGTTAGTGTGACAAGAGAGATTAAAGAGAGATCCAGAATTTTGGACGCCTTTGGACGCTTTTTCTTTCTCTTCACCTCTGAATGCTGTCTCCCTCTTTGGCAGGCGCCCATCATGCAGTGGGACCAGTTTGGGACAAACCACTTTGGGAACCATTCTGCTTTTGGGCCCTTTCCATTTGGGGCGCAAATTAGTAACGATTCCATTCCGGCAGTAAAGTAGAGAAGGAGATAGTAAATAAGCAACCGGCAAAATTAAAAAACAGTAATGAGCCTTATGAATATTGTGGTGTTATAATGTTGGAGACACATTTATTTTAGAGCTTTGCATGTTCTGGGAAAACATAATGACACTGTGGATACATTGTCTCATTTTCCATAACAGAGACTCCAGTTATTGGCCCTGGAGGCTGACAGAGCTAACACCTGTGCCCAAATGCTGTTAGAACCTTGGCACAGAAAGGAATGTTCATTATGCAAAGGATTCGGAGTTCCAAGTATGCTCAAGGCAGAGAGGAATGGTATTTACAAGGGGGTCTTTTCCCCCTCCCTCTCTCTTCCATCCTCAGTTTAAGAGCAACAAACAGGTTTAAGAAATATTCATTGTGGGTCCAAAGTGATGAAGGATGATTTTACTGGTACATCTCAAACCCCTATCCCCATTCTAATCATTTGGATGACCCCCAAATTGAGGATTAGAGAATAGGACTCAATGTAAATCTGCTATCCCATTCCCTTGGACCCAACGGGTCTCAATTGGAGAAGATGCCCCTGGGGTGATTTGGGCTCTCAAAATGTTACTTTCTAAGTTGTTTCCCTTAACATAGGTCATTGCTGGGCTCTCCGGATGATTCTCTTACAAGATTCTTGATTTGAATAGATTTAAGACCCGTGGAAAGGGTAAGGATGCCTAAGATATTAAGGAAGAATGAGGAAAATCCAAAGGGCTAAATGCCGTTTTGGAGAAAGCAATCCAAGTATACTGAGCAACTCTCCAGGATTTTTCATTTGTGATCGCTTGCCTGCCTTGTTCGAGGAACCCAGAGCTAGCAGTCCTCTAATGAAGCAATGAGAGTTCTCGCTCCGGCCCCTCCTTCACCTTTTCTCGGAAGTGGTCTTGGGAGTGAAGCCCTCAAACAGAGCACATCTCCCCTTCAGGCAGACAGGATCTGAAGAGCCCAGAGATTGACGGGATCATTATGTAGATTTATTGTACATACCAGAAAAAGATTTTGTGCCTCTGAAGCTATTTTAGGAAGAAGGAGGGGAGATAATGATTCCATTTTGCAAGGTATTTGGGAGGCCAGGGATAGAATTTCATTAAAATAAAGAGGACCTGCTTCTCAGGTCAGATTCTCTCTCCTACCCTGCCTGTGAGTGATCACGGTCACTGGGTAGGCTTGCTAATTCTGAAGGACTTCACATGGCTTAGCTACTGAGAAAAAACACAGCTTTTTGCTTTATTTTGTTTAGGTTTATTTTTCCTCTAAAATTACTCCAAGGAAATTAGTTTCTCCAGGAAACATTTAGCTTCATTTTCCCTTTTCCTTTGCTTGACTGGGGGGGGGGGGGGAGGAAGTGGAGAAAAACTTCCTTGTCCATGGGCACAAAACTTTAAGAGAGCAGGGGCTGGGTCTTCCCTAAATTTGTATTCCTCCCGCTGCACATAGTAGGGGCTTAAAAATATTTGTTGAATTGAATTGCTGGAGAGAAGAATTAGATCTAATTGGACAGACACTTGTTGTTTCATGTGCTTCGAATTTAACTATGTAGGTCCCTGCATAGAAAGTTAGATTCTTGAGGGCTGGAACTGCGTTCTGCTTTTGTTTTCTTTTTGTTGTTGTTATTTTGTCCTTGCATCTCCAGCACCGAACAGAGCATAGCTTATTGCATATATTTAATGAGTACTTGTTGAATCTGTGTAAGTGTTGAGTCCTTCATTCTACTGTAAACTCTCATGACAAGATTGCATGCCCAATCCCATCCTCTATATCCTCCACAGTGCCTAGTTCAAGGTTAGGCATCAGAAAGCACTTAATAAATGGTGGTTGAATTGAACTGAATTGCCTCGGACACATTTGCTTTTGGTTGAGGGAGAGAAGGTGTGAGGGGGCCATTGGAGGCAAAGCCCAGACACTTGGCCTGAGCACAGCACTGCAGGAATAGGGGGTAACCTTGTTCCTATTCCCAGTGTAAGTGCATTGACACAAGCCCTCTTTCCCCTTGAGGTTGGGAGATAGGGGGAGGGATGGTGGAGACTCTAACTAATGCAGTCCAGAGTGACACCATGCAGAATTGCAGGCCACGTCATGTGGGTCACTGCTGTGGGAGAAAATTATCTGGTCTGTTGGCTGGAAGCTGAGCTGATAATCAAGATCAAGAGGGATTTGGCTCTTTTAAGACAAATGCTTCCAGATGCCAGGATCACTTGGTACATGTTACTACCCAGATGGGTCTGGACAGGAGCCAAAAAACTAACAGCAGTTGATAAAACCAGAAAGGTAGTTAATCAAAAAGTAGCTAGCTTTTGCAAATTTTTAGAAGTTGAGGTTTACATGGAGATGGGTCTAACTGCTCAGAAAAAAAATGTTTCCGGCCCTCTGAGGGTTGGTGAAATTCACTCTCTCCGTCCAGGCAGTGGGTTGGGTAAACCTATATGAAAGCAAACCTAGGGCTGAGAGATGTACTTCTGCCATCCAGGGGTTTGGAAGCTGGGACTAGAAAAATCACTGACAGGATCAGGCTTTCTCAGGGGATTACAATTGACGACCTGCTTCCTGGTCCCTGTGAAGTCTTCCTGGGCAGCCTGTTGACATTTCTGTTTCCTGATCCAGCTGGAGCTGCTGTAGGCAAATGAAAAACAGTAAAACTGATGTAAATGAACCTTTGGGAGCCTTAAAGGGCACTCTTACTCCATGTTTGATTTTGGGGCTTCATACCGACAAGGCACTGCAAATGCATTTTAAGGATTATGTGAGTCCATTGGCTAAGACCCTTAGCAGGGATGCCTTTACTTGAACTCAGTCACTCAATCAGCAGCCATTGAGTGTGTGGTTAACCCTGTGTGTAGATCAGAGAACCAGCTTGGTTTGGTAGAAAGAAGACTGAACTGGGAGTCAGTGGACCTGGATTAAAATCCTAGCTCTGTTGCTGTGTGACTTTAGAGAAATCATTTAACTTCACTGGTTCCTGTTTCCTCATCTGCAGAAAAAGGACCTCTAAGGTCCCTTCCAGTTCTAAATCATTGATCCTGGACATCTGCTCAGAGAGGTTCCCAAAGGGGAACCTCTAGACTAGACCAAAACAGGAATCCGAGGTCAGCAGATGGAGAAACCATAAGAAGATCATGGGTTTGGAACCAAAAGCACTTAGAGATCATCAATGGCAACTCTTTTATTTTTCAGTGAAGAAGCTTGAGCCCAGGGGAAGAAGATACTTGGCCAAGAGCACAATGGGAGTAAGTGACTCCTCTTGAGTCAGGTTTGAATCCAGGTTTTCTGACTCTGAATCTAGTGATCCTACTTTCTCTACCACAGAGATGGTTTTTCAGTAGTTTCCTTAGCTTTGATATTGAACACAACTTTGGCCATATGGCTTTAGAAGAACTTTCACTGACAAATACAGTTAATTTTCCCTTCCAAATATATCCCACAAGAAAAGCAGCCATTGAAGACATAGGTCTTCAATAGAGATTTGAGAGAGAATCCCTTGTTTCCTTCCCTCCCTCCCCTGGGACCTATTTTTAGGTAATGAAGAAATGAAACATTTCTGGAACAAACAACTTGCAACATAAAAACAATTCTCAAATTCTTCTCTCAAGCACACTTAAGATTCTCTCATTGACACCTAAAAGAAACACGTTATAATGGGGAAAAATATGGGTTTCACCAAAAATTAATTTTAGCTCCAAATTGTGTTATTTCTTTAAGATATAGCAGCCAGGAAGTATAATGGAATCAGGAATACCTGAGTTCAAATCCTGCCATGGATTCTTTCTTAGCTGTGTGACACTAGGCAGGTCACTTAACTTCTCTCAGACTCAGTTTCTTTATCTGGAAAATGAGGATAATCATACCTCCTCCCTCACCAGGGTTATTGTGAAACAAGAATGAAATAATATATACAAAGGATTTTATAAACCTTAGAGTGCTATATAAATGCTAGCAATTATTATTATGCCGATGCAGTCATTTCATCGGTTTAGGAAGCTCCTATGCCAATTGATGCCTTTGGTTGTCTGGAGGAGAGGGTGGGGCAAAGCGGGGTTGATATAAAGAAGTTAAATGACCTGCTGAATGTCACGTAGCAGTATGTGTTAAAGGCAGGACTCAGGCTTAGGTCTTCCTGATTCTTATTTTTTGTTTTTGTTTTTGCAGGGCAACGAGGGTTAAGTGACTTGCCCAGGGTCACATAGCTAGTTAAGTGTCAAGTGTCTGAGGCTGCATTTGAACTCAGGTATTCCTGAATCCAAGGCCAGTGCTTTATCTACTGTGCCACGTAGCTGCCCCCAGGTCTTCCTGATTCTAAGACCAGTTGTGTATCCACTAACAGCGATGCTTTTCTCACTAAGTACATATGAAAACCATTTATTCATTGAGTTTCAGGCACCATGAGCATCTCTACCATGTCATTTCTGATTATTGTGCAGATTTGTTAAACTAGATGATCCATGGAGTCTGGAGGAGGCAGTGTATGTCACCACCATCACCCAAGGCCAAGTTGTGGACTACACAATTGAGAAGATGTTGGCTCTAATTCCTGGATCTCAGTATGAATGTGCATCCCCTAAGAGTAAAAATAGTCTGAAATTAGGGTTCCAGTTCTTTTCCATCAGGTCTCAAGGTAATTAATTCAATTGGATGGCTATAAGATTTGGCCTAAAATTTTTCAGAAGGTTAAATGGAGTGGAAAGATGATGAAAACAATATTTTTTGAATTATATGTTTTAGACCCTTTTGTTCATTTTCAAATATGATGCCACAGGCCTTAATAGGAGCTGATGTTTCCTAGTATATTAAGGCAAATGAATTGAATTAGGCCAGATCATATTGATTATTATCAATCCTGGTTCAGCTCTGTGTCAACTTGATCTCCAGAGTGCTCAGATCTCTGCAGAAGTGGGCTGGGGCAGCTTGCCTTCTCTTGCCTTCCCTCTCATTTGGAAATGAGACCCTGGGCCCTGGTAAAGATGGAAAAAGTCACAGCCCAGTGGCAAAGCCCTGGAGACTAAGCCAGGAAAACTGGCAAGCTCTCTGAATCTAGTCTGGGGGCTGAGAAATCCTGAATGTGTGGTAAAGACTGGGATTGGATTCTGCAGGAGAGGAAGCCCTTGTCCTCCATCTCTAGCATCCCTGGAGAGAGTGTGAAGTCAGCAGAGTCGGGCAGTGGGGAATAAATGTGAGGATTTCTACCCCTAGGTGGCTTGGAGGGGGTGAGGATGGATAAATTCAGAGCAAAATTGGAGCCTCATAGCCAAAACAAAGGACCATGGAGACAGATATTAAGTTAAGGGAGCAGTAGCAGCCAAAAGGCATGTGACTTTTTTTTTTACTCCTTTTAAGAGAAAATGTGCTTTTCTAGCTTTTTGTCCACCCCTCATAAGCCACCCCCCACCTCACGCCCCGTATTAGATCCATATTTAGATAGCCTCTACCTCATCATTTGTCTCAGTCATCAAAATTTTAAAAAGGATTAGAAATACGGAAGTGGTATGAATAAAATATGGGTTGGAGGACAATGATAGAATTCATGCACAGGTCTTCTCGAAGGCAGGGCCTACATCCCTCACTCATGGAATATTTGGGCTGTCGCTCCCCGCATTTGTCTTGCAGCTTGTAAAAAGTAAGCACATGCATACTATGAGTCGGAGAGGAGAGTTATGGGAGACATAAAGAGAATGACAGGGTATAAACATGGCCGCCATTCTGTAGGGGCGTCTGCACCAGCGCATCATAGCAGCCAGGAAGCATAAAGGGTTGGGGGGGGATCATTTTTACTTCCTTCAGTGATCAGTGCTCCCCTCCACACCCCTGATTGCTTTGTCTATGTTTTGCATTTATTTATCTGAATACCTGCTGTTCCACCCATTAGATTGTAAGCTCTTTGAGGGCAAGGCTTGCTTTGTTTTTGTTGATGCATCCCCCAGTGCCTAGCACAGTACCAGTTACACAGTAAGTGCTTAATAAATGCTTAATGATGTCCTTAATAAATAAATAGAATTAATGAGCACCTACTAAATATTGAGCATTATGCCGGATACTGATGGAGATAAAAAAGAAATTCAGAAAGTTGAATCTCTCTTTCAGATAGCAACTCTTTTTTTTTTTTAATTTTTTTTTTTTTTTTGGTGAGGCAATTGGGGTTAAGTGACTTGCCCAGGGTCACACAGACAGTAAGTGTTAAGTGTCTGAGGCCGGATTTGAACTCAAGTGCTCCTGACTCCAGGACCGGTGCTCTATCAACTGCGCCATCTAGCTGCCCCCTCAGATAGCAACTTTTAAAGTACATGAAGATAATTAGCATGATTCCCTCTTAGCCTTCTCTTCCCTAGGGTAAAATATTCCCAGTTCCTTGAATTTATAATAGGGACTCAAGGACCCTCAAAATTCTGGTTACTCCTCCAAATTTGTTGTTGTTGAGTCATTACAGTTGTGTCCTACTCTTTGTGATCCTATTTGGGGTTTTCGTGCCAAAGATATTGGAATGGTTTGCCATTTCCTTCTCCAGTTCATTTTCCAAATGAGGAAACTGAGGAACTGGAAAAAATAAATGTTTGTTGCAAAAAAAAAAAAAAAAAAGGAATGGGCTAAGTGACTTCCCTAGGGACACACAGCTATTAAGTATCTGAGGCTGGATTTGAACTCAGGTCTTTCTAACTCCAGGCTCTGAATTCTATCCGTTGCACCACCTAGCTGCCCAAAAATATGTTAAGGAAGACAGCCTAGCAGCTCCAGATTGCAAACTCTATTACAAAGTTGTTGTTGTCATTCAGTTATGTCTGATTCTTCATGAGCCCATTTGGGGTCTGCTTGGCAAAGATAGTGGAGTGGTTTGAAATTTCCTTTTCCAGCTTAATTTTACAGATGAGGAAACTGAGGCAAAGAAGGTTAAGTGACTTGCTTAGGGTCACACAGCTACTAAGTGTCTGAGGCCAGATTTGAACTCAGGAAGTGGGCCCGGCAGTCTATGCACTGCTCCACCTACCTGACCTTCTAAATGCTCTCCAGTTAATCAATATCCATCCCAAAGTAAGGCATCCTTAAATGAATCCAATTCTTCAGATGAGGTATGACCGAGGCAGAGTCCACCAGGACTAGCCCCCTCCTATGTTTTAATGAAATACCTTTCCTTGCAGCCCAAGATTGCATCGGCTTTTGTGCTGCCGTATCAGTGTTCATTCATACTGACCTCACTCCGATAACAAGTAAGGCGTTTCAGATATTGGGAACAGCATGAGCAAAGGAGCAGAGAAAGGGAATCCTGGGGCATTTTCCTGGAACTTCGGGCAGCCCGGGTCATCTAGTATGCTGGCTGGCCCACAGGGTACCTGGAGGGAACAAGCTAGAAACGAGGCTGGTGGTGTAAACTGGAATATATTCCACAGGGCCTTAAATGCCAGGCTGAGGAGCTTGAATTTAGGCAAAAATAGAAAAGAACAGGGAGGAAAAGGAAGCCCTGAGTCAAGCAGGTTCCATAGTGGGAGGGCAGCAGGACTTTGCCGCTCCTTCACTGGGCATCCCTAACTTCTGCTGCTGCCAGGAGACCTCCCCTCCCCAGTGCAATCTGCTATTTTTACAGCCAGGAAGCAGCTAGGGAAGCATATGGCAACATCTGCTACGAGTGGGACCTAGGAGATCATCGAGGTAGCAGAGGGAGAAGACTGAGACCCAAGGAAGGCCGAGGCTAGACTACTCGGGCCTGCCCTCCCCCTCCCCAGCTCCGAGTGACATCATTTCCATTTCTTTTGCTAATCACATCCACAGTGAGTTTTGAGAAAGCTGTGGCTCAGACAAGACACAGAGGCAAATTGCCAACCAGATGGTGCGATCTGATGCTGAGGATACATTCAGATGGGCAGCATAATAGAGCCTATGGAATTGAGACTCTTAACATTTGCAAATGGAATAGAGCCTCAGCAACTACAGGAAGAGAGACAACCCATGGGAAGTCCTCCTTGTTAGAGAGAAGGGAGGCTGTGAGTATCGGGATCCTTGGCAAGAGCCGGGACCTTCCAAGCATTGGCTGTTGTCTCTTGTTTACTGAAGCCTCTTGTCCTTGGAAGCAGGGCTTCTGCTGGGCAGTTGTTAGGGTCACATGAGTGTTTCAGAGCTTTGGCTGTCAGGACAAAGGGCATCCCACCTGCTAAAGGGAATTGACCCAATCCGGAGCTTCACAGCTGCCCCTGCCTGAGTAACCCAAGCAAATTCCCCACCACCTCCATGCCCCAGCTGCTCAAGGTGTCTAATTGCAGAGAACGGGAGTGTCTCCACAAGCACAGGCTAGCTGTTTGTATCTACCTTGCCTATATTTTGTATTTGATTATCTCTGTGCAGGCAGTGTTCTCCCTTTCACCTCGCCTTCCCCTAGAAAACCCCTTGAGGGCAGGGACTGTTTCCTCTTTGTCTTTGTAAGTCCCTCACCTACAGAGCAGGGGCTTAATAAATGCTTGTTGAACAAAAAAATGAATGAATGGAATAAATGAATGAATGGGGGATTGCTGGTGGACCTTGCCTTGACATGCACAGTGCATCTGCCTTGGACAGAACAATCCAGAGCGCCTCTGTTTATGCGTGAGTTTGAATATGTGTGTGTTTGTATATGTGCTTGCCTGTGTGTGAATTCACAATGAAGAAGCCCCAAGTGCCAGGAGGAGTGATATTTAAAAAGTGGTGCTCCTGACACCCACTGCAATGACTTGCTCATTTTTATTCAATATCTGTGTACTTGTCAAATATGTACACTGTTTACACTGTGGGAAAAGCACGTGTGAAAACATTTGGCTTCTATCTTTTTTTAAAGAGGTTTGGATTTTATATTGTCTTGTTATCACATATGACTAGGGTACAAAGGCAGCACATTTAACCCTTACTTATAGAAGGGTTTTCTCATTCATACCCAAGAGGACAAAAATGCTCAATGCTCATTGGTTGTTCAAATCCCACCTGTGATGCCTTCCAGCTACTTGGCAACATGCAAGTCACTTAACCTTTCTGAGCCTTGGTTTCCTTGTCTGTAAAATGGGGTCAATAAGACCTGATTACCCACCTCGTGGGGTTGTTATGAGGCTCAGCTTAGAAAATGTATACAAAGCATTATGTGATTTATAGTCATTATTATAGTTTATTATTTTGGGTCCTGAAATTTCCCTTGAAAGACTTGTTAGCTATGTCTAAGCAGGACAAGTAAGTTGAGGAAGTTATTTGGGTAATTATGATCCAACAGACATTGCCATTCACCCAATAACGCTTTTCTCCAGTGATGTGGCTTATATAAAGATGGTCTTAATTATTGTCTGCAGCATTAGGTCAGTGTATGATAGTCAGGGTCAGCCCACAGCAGAATTAGGGTGTTCCTCTTATCCCTTGGGGCTCCTCTTACAAGAGGAACTATCCTTAGCTACTCACCCCCATTTCCCCAGTACTGTGGCTGACAATACCTGAGCCCTCTCTTTTCTATATCTTTCCTGTTCCTCCCACCAACACCCTCCCTCCATTTATTAAGCATCTACAATGTGCCGAGCACTGTGCTAAGTAAGTGCTTTACAAGTATTATCTTATTTGATCCTCACAACAACACTGTACAGATGAAGAAACTGAAGCTGACAGATTACATGACTTGCCCAGGGTTACTCAGCTAGTAATCATCTGAAGCTTTTTTGTCCAAGTCAGAAGCCCTGGCCCTGACTCCAAGGTCATTTCTCATTCAAGTTGTTTTTGTTTGTTTGTTTGTTTGTTTAGTTTAGTTTTGTTTTGTTCTTTTGCCATTGGAGCCTCAGTTCCTTTATATGCAAAATATAGAGAGGTTGCACTAAATAGTGAATAAAGTCCTTTTCCACTCCAAGTCCATGAAGCCATGAACGACTTGAGGGGTACAGAGAGTTACTTCCCACCCTACCTCCTTTCAAAACGGCCTTCTCCACTGGCCTGCCTTGGGGCCAGAAATGGCCACTACTAGATTATCTCTTTATTGGCTTCTTGGAGATTTGTGTGCACTAGAATTGTGGTAAGGCATGATGATCCCTGAGAGGGGTATCTGAGAAGAACAGATTAGTTCATCTGAGTAATTAACACCATTCATTTTCACCCAACAGAGAGAAGAGCCCAGAGAAGATGGATACAGGAGTGGAGGGCCTATAGTAGGCCCTCATCTAACATTTGCTTATACTGTGTGTATTGCTTTTTCTTTTTCTCTTTTTAATTATTGTCTGCAGCATTAGGTCAGTGTATGATAGTCAGGGTCAGCCCACAGCAGAATTAGGGTGTTCCTCTTATCCCTTGGGGCTCCTCTTACAAGAGGAACTATCCTTAGCTACTCACCCCCATTTCCCCAGTACTGTGGCTGACAATACCTGAGCCCTCTCTTTTCTATATCTTTCCTGTTCCTCCCACCAACACCCTCCATTGCTTTACTTAGTAGCTTCTGGCAAGAGGGGTGCTCATTGTATGTTTGCCCTTAAACCATATATTTATAAATTTATTTCAAAGTGCCTGAGGAGAATTGGAAGAGACCTTAGGCTTGTGTTTTGTTCTAGGTGTTGAAACTTTACAATCTTTTAGTGTTCCTATATCCTGCTTCTCATTACCCTCAGTACTCCCTCTCTCCCTTCCTCAGTTGCTTTTAAAATTCTCTTTCTTCCCTCTCTCCCTTTCCCATAGTCTCTTTGGGAAAACTTTCCTAGAAGGGCAATATTGTGTTATAGAAAGAGCCTTGAAGGATCTAATCCTGATTTTAGACACGCCTCACTTTCCTTGTATCTAAACTGGAGATAACTTCTCTTCCTCTCAAGATTCTTGTAAAGAGCCAGTGAGAAAATGGATGTACAAGAGCTTCAGAAACTGAAAAACCCTACACAAGTACAATTCTCATGTGCCATAGAAAGCATATTTGCTTGAAATTCTCCCTTTAATTTCTCCTGATATAAAGAGAAAAGTTCTATTTACCTCCTCAAACATGTCATTTTAGAAAACAACCATTAAGCCTTTTAGTTGAGGATGTGGGGTGGGTGGGTAGGAGGGAATGAGGTCTTGGTTCTTAGTGTAATATTCAATTTGCCCACTGAGGGAATTATATATCCCCTTTGGGTAAAGAAGTCCATGAAGGAGAGATAAAGGAGGGATAAGCCCCTCTTTTTTGTGGGTTTCCAATACATCATTTCTGCAGTCAGAAGCAGTGGCCTGATGGGAGACTTAGGTTCTTTTGCTCTCATTTCTTGCATAAGACATGCATGCATCATTTGCAAAAGGTGAAGGAGAGGGTCATCTGTCTTGATTGGAGTGATTGTCCACATTCTCAGTAAAAAGGTCAGAGACCTTCAGGTGGATATTAATTAATCCAGCTGGCCACTCGAGTTCCCATGTTTAGCAGTGTCCATGTTATTTGATCATGATGATAGATTCTAAAGATTGATGTTTTATTAAGAACATTACATCTGGTTAGCATTTTGTGAGCATGAAAATGTGTGTGTGTGTGTTTTGATTAAGATAGCAGGAATGGGGCAGCTAGATGGCGCAGTGGATAGAGCACCGGCCTTGGAGTCAGGAGTACCTGAGTTCAAATCCGGCCTCAGACACTTAATACTTAACTAGCTGTGTGACCCTGGGCAAGTCACTTAACCCCAATTGCCTCACTTAAAAAAAAAAAAAGCTAGCAGGAATACTTCTAGCCTATAGTAGGCCCTCATCTAACATTTGCTTATACTGTGTGTATTGCTTTTTCTTTTTCTCTTTTTTTCTTATCTTTTCTTTTCTTTTTGGTGAGGCAATTGGGGTTAAGTGACTTGCCCAGGGTCACACAGCTAGTAAGTGTCAAGTGTCTGAGGGTGGATTTGAACTCAGGTCCTCCTGATTCCAGGGCCGGTGCTCTATCCACTGTGCCACCTAGCTGCCCTGTATTGCTTTTTAAATGTTCCATAAACTATGCCCAAAGGGCTATAAAATACTGCATGCCATTTGACCCAGCAAGACCCCTACTATGTCTGTATCTCAAAAAGATTTTTAAAAAGGGAGATGGGAGGACCTATATGTACAAAAATACTTATAGCATCTCTTTTTGGGGTAGCAAAGAATTAGAAATTAAGGGGATACCGATCAATTGGGGAATGGCTGAATAAGTTGTAGTATGTGATTGGATAGAATACTATTGTGCTATAAGAAAAAAGAGCAGGATACTATCAGAAAAACATTGGCAGTCTTACATGAACTGATGCAAAGTTAAGTGAGCAAAACTAGGAGATCACTGAACACAGTAATAGAAATATTGTGAGGATGGTTATTTGATGAAGACAATTATGCAATGCAATTCCAAAGGACCCATGACATGATATGTGATTGTGATGGACTAGTGTGCTATAAGAAATAATGAGCAATATGGTTTTGGAAAAATCTCAGAAATCTTACATGAAACGATGCAAGGTGAAGTGAGCAGAACCAAGAGAACATTGTAAATAGTAACGACAGTACTGTACAATGATGAATTGTGAATGACAGCTATTCTCAACAATACAGTGATCTAAGACAATTCTGAAGAACTTATGATAAAAAATACTCTCCACCTCCAGAGAAAGAGCTGATAAAGTCTCAATGCAGATCAAAGCGCACTTAAAAAAAGAAAAAACCTTTATTTTTCTTGTTTTGTTTTTTTGGTTTTTGGTCTGTGTTTTCTTTTGTAACATGGATCGTATGGAAAAAAGTTTTGCATGACTACACATGTATATCTGTATCAAATTGCTTGCCTTCTCAGAGAGAGGGCAGGGGAGGAAAAGAAGGATAGAATTCGTAACTCAAAATTTTTTAAAAAACAAATGTTAAAACTGGTTTTACAAGTAATTGAGGAAAAAATTAAAAATCAGATTAAATAAAATAGATGTTCCATAAGCCTTGAGCCACCTGAGTGCAGGGATCATTCTCTTTTTTCACTGTCTCCAACCAGAACTCCCCTCTCTAGATGCTACTCCTTTAAGTGCTGTCTCCCATTATCCAAATCATAAGCACCCTGTGGACAGAGATGATCTTACTTTTGCATTTGTGTTTCCAGTGCCATGCACAGTGCCTAATAGATAGTAAACACTACCAAATGCTTAAGAAATGCCTTTTCATTCATGCTATTCTCTCTCAGGGTAAGATTCAAATGTAGGACAGGGAACTATATTATACTCAGTTTGTCAGATGATTATTGTTAAATTTTTAGGAAAGAATGAAGGAAACAAGCATTTATTTACATATAAACTTACTGTGTGCCAGGCATTTCACAAATATCTGATCTGACTCTCACAACAACCCTTCGGAGGTAGGTGATATTATTATCTCCTTTTTTACAATTGAGGAAACTGAGGCAGGCAGTGGTTAAGTCACTTGCCTAAGGTCACAGCTGGTAAGTGTCTGAAGCTGGACTTGAACTCACATCTTCTGGCACTGAGCCACTTGACTTTTTTTTTCTTTGAGAAGATAATTGTGGGGTGATTAAATGGGAAGGATTCAACCTGTGTCCTTCCTGGTATGTGAACATAGTTTCTAGTGACTTTTAAAATTGAATGGTTTGCAAGTTCAGCCTCAGGGTAGAGATGAGAAAATATCCTTCCTCTCTTCTTTGCAGAGGTGAGGAACTATGGGTGCTGGTACCTTTACTATACTGCTTCCCCCCCCCCCCGACCCTTTTTTCATTCTTTGTTAAAAGGGATATCTCTCTAAATAGGGGAAGGAGGAGAGATATATTTGGAAATAAAAGCAATCATTTAAGTAAAAGATGGCAACAAATTTCTAAAATTAATTTTATTGATATTTCTTGTTTTACATTGTCTAAGTTCCATCCTCCCCATCTCTCCCATAATCCCCTCCTAGAAATCTCCCCATTATAAGAAAGGATGTTTTAAAAATTAAGTAAACATAAGACTTTGCCACATCTGGATAGCCCTGTTTGCCTGGGTAGTTTAGACCACGAAATAAGTCGGACAGTATGTCAGACTCTCATTTTTTTTATAAAAGTGACTAGACATTGACAAAATTGTGAAGTTAGCAAAATAGCTTTCAAGTATATAGTGATATTTATAACATTATTACACAATAATAATTATTTGTTTGGTCCCATTTAGTGACTGTCAATGTAAGGAACTCTTAGCAAAAAAAAAAATGTTTATGTGTTCTTAGCCTCTTTTGTGTAATGGACACAGCATTTTGGTGAAGCTTAGGTGTTTTCACACAATCATGTTTTCTAATGTATAAAACAAGGTGTCTAGGATTACAAAGGAAACTAATTATACTGAAATATAGTCACTAAAATATTAGGAAAAACACACATTAAAGCCCCAATTTAAGAATCTCTGAATGCAAATTGGCCATACCTGTGGTTCACTTTTGTTCTGGAAAATTGTCTAGGGGAATTTGTAGGTTAAGTGACTTGCCCATTGTCATATAGCCTGAACATATTAGAGGAAGGCCTGGACTTCAAGCCTCAGCTATAGCATAGTTTTTTTCTAATAATAATAAGGAGAAAAATTTTTCTTACTTTACTGAGTTTCTTAGCACCTACTACTTTCCAAGCATTATACCAAGTGCTTTACAAATATTGTCATTTAACAAAGCCTTTGGTGGCCCAGGGTTGACTCCATGCCATACAAGGTATGAGAATAGGATGTGTCATTAGCAATAATTGTCTTTCTCTCTACCCCAATCCGCTATCTGTTAGAGTTGTTTGTCCTCCATTCTCGAAGAGAACCATGACATCGGGATGATATCATGACTTGCATTGAATTGGATTTAAGTGAGAGAGGGCTGTGCAAGGTCACTAACCTCACTCTCTCCTCCAGAGCCATCAGTGTCCAGTGACAAGATATATATCAAGATGACTGGAGATGGCTCTGGATATTTTAAGGCAATTGGGGCCAAGTGACTTGCCCCAGGGTCACATAGCTAGTAAGAGTCTGAGGTGAGATTTGAACTCAGACCCTCCGAAATTCAGGACCAGTGCTCTATCCACTGTGCTATCTAGCTTCCCCTGTCAGAATACAGTGAAAGACTTTACATCGTAACGGGATCCTTGCCAATTATTTCCTATTTTCCAAGAGTTTCATTCTTGAATTAAACTTCCTCTTGTTTGGGGCACATCCCCACTTGAGGGAATTGCTGCCCTGAAAAGAAACTTTTCTATCCATTTCCACACAGCCAGTTTCAGAGATATACTAAAGAAGGGGAACATTTGAAATCCAGTACCTAGACTGCAAGCTCTGATTCCAGTTCTGAAGTTTGTTCACTTCCCTGCAAGACTACAGTCTTTTAGGCCCAAGCCCTGCACTAATTGAATCTCAATAGTTGGTCTAGAAGTTTCTTTGCTTGGCCACCGTTGAAAGGATTGGACATGTTCAGGCAGGGGCTGGCCTCCACATATGAGACTTTGGCTTCTAGTTCAGCTGAGAAATTTTGCCAGAAGGGGCAAGAAGCCTCCAAGAAGGAGCCAAAAATGGGACCTAAAGGGAGGCAGGTACAATGGCAGATATTAAATAGGAAAAGCCGTTTCATTGCAATAACTCGTTATTCCATGGTAAATGATTAGTTAGAATGCCTTTTGAGATATTGGAGGCTGTTCATCTTTTGAGGTATCACCCATGGCACCAGCTGCTTCCTTAAAAAACATCTCTTGGTCTGGAGGAGAAGAGGTATATCAGAGATGAGAACATGTCTCTGCTCCTTCAGGTGACATGAAGAAGCCAGTGAGTGGTCATAGCCAGTCTTTCCCAAATAGAAAAATGGGCATTTTAAGCCAAGTCACTTTATTGTTGTAGAATCCAGATAAGCTCAGCCTGCACCCCATGAGACACTTGTACCCTCTTAGGTCCACAAAACTGTTAATTTATTTCCACTTGATGCAGTTCTGTTTGGGGTTCTGAAAGCATCAGGGTGCATTGGAAAACAGGCTAGGTGTAGGCTTGTATCCTGCCTCTGACACATCCTTGTTGTTTGTGCATAAGTCATTTAATCTCTTGAAGTGTCAGTTTCTTCATCTGTAAAATGGGGTAGTATCTCCCTCACTGGCCTTTTGTGAGAATCGCTTGAGATATGATGAGTGTAGGGCAAACCTTGAAACTCTAAATACTATTTATTTGTTATAATTTTTTCTGTTGTTGTTGTCATGCCTGAGAGGTAATAGTGTAATCTATAGAGAGCCAACCTCTGAGTCAGGAAGACTTGAGTTCAGGTCCCAACCTCTGACATATACTGTCTTTGGGACCTATTTAACCTCTCAGAGACTCAAGTAAATCTCTAAGATTCCAGGTTGCTAGGCAATTGCTTTCTGCATCAGTAGCTAGGGCTTCCTAAACCAATGCAACTACAGATGTGGACTATATGTATATATACCCACATAGATGTATACATGTGTGTATATATGTCTACATGTACATTAATATGTACATGTGCATATATGCATGTACATATATGCAATATGTACATCTATATCTAATTTCATAATAGCTCAATCAATAAACATTCATTAACTATCTACTATGTGCTAGTCATTGTGCTAAGTAACTAACATTTATATAGTGCTTTAAAGTTTGCAAAGTATATTACATGTATTATCAAATTTTATCCTAACAACCACCTTGGGAGATAGGTGCAATTATTATCCCCATTTTACAGATGAGGAAACTGAAACAGATAGAGTTTAAATGACTTGCTCAAGGTCACATAGCTAGTAAACATCTGAGTCTAAATTTGAACTCAGGTCTTCCTGATTTCAGACTTAGTGGCACGGAGCACCATGGTACAATTGCTCTCAGTAAAAAGAAAGTCTTACTATGACTCCTATTTGCTTAATGAGGAAACCAAAACTAAGAAAGTTTAAGGGATTCCCCCCCCAAAAAAAAACACCCACAAAAATAGCTAATTAGCATCTGGGGCAGGATTCAAACATGGGAATATTTTTATTCCAAGTGCTTTACCTCTAGCCACCGTATGTCTTATCCATCCCATTACACAGACTCCATTAAGCTTCAAGGACAGAAAATATGTCTTCTTTTCATTTCTTCTCCACAGTACCCAGAACAGAGGTGAGCAAGAGGAGAAGAGGCTCAGTGTTCTTGATGACTGACTGAAAACAAAATTTCTTGGGTTGTGTTCATTGGAGGTCATAAGAGAAGAGCATTCCAGTCCCAACCCTCCATGTCCTGGAATGTTACACTCTGGCTTCAAACACAATGCTGCTCTGTGTTGGGATCTGGAGTCCAGGAAAAAGATCCTTGGTGCCACGTGGCATTCCAGAACAGTCTCAGGCCTCTTGAATCCAGAGGAAGATCAAGGTTAGTCAGTCAACAAGGATTTGTGCCAAATACTGTGCTGGAGTGTGGGAATACAAAGGAA